>NW_022681454.1:49326810-50799310 GCF_009764315.1 Trachypithecus francoisi
GAGCTATAATTACTTTAGTGACCTACTCCAATTTACTTAATTTTGCAAATACAAAGTGACACACCTAACACAATATTTGATCAAGACATGAATACAGGCTTAAGCAGGAAATGTAACTTTACTAAGGTCTTTGTCAAAAATCCTAATCATTATCTAAAGAAGCAGATTCTTTGGATACACTATACTCCTACCTTCATTGAGAAAGGGAGCCTTCTTTTTCCCCTTGGTAGATCCACCTAAAAATATGAACATCTAAAATCTTACTTTACATTCAACAACTGGTGCACACATCCCTTTGCGATTTTTCTCTTTTTGTGAATTCTGTTAAACCTAATTTCCTCTGATTGGATACAAGAGCAAAAGTCCCACACCTTACTCAAAGGGTCATGAGGCAAGATGGCTTTCTACTGACTACATTCGTCATTTTAAAAGAAAATTAACACATTTACTTAATTAGTATTTATATTATATATATTCTAGAAATTATTTTTAACATACAATGATAGCACACACACACACACCAGCATGCGTGTTCACACACACACTTACACTATTTTTTTAAAAATTCAAAGGTATATCTCATTAACTGTTGCTAAGGAATGTCAAATAGGTTTGTCCTAGAAAACACCCAGTTTCTATATCATTTTTCTCACAATCTCAAATACTTGAACATAGCTAAACACCACTATTTGCTTGCTTCTCTTGATGTGTTGTATTTGAATTTTAAACATTCTATTTAGTTTCACAATTAGTTTCCTTATTATTGACAATTTTTAGTTGAAACGAATAAGGACCAATGCCTTTTACCTAAGAGTTAACGAAGAAATTTTTGGAGAAAAATAAAAAATAGCACTTCTAGCTCTGGTTCCTGGCTCGAAGGGTGGGATCCACCAGATGGAACAGGGAACAGCATGGTCCTCCCACCCATCTGCTAATGAGCAGTCAAGCAGCAGTGTTCTGCACAACTGAAGGGAGAAGTGGTCCTTGAGGCCGCTGCTTCTCACAGAGGCTGCCATGGGGTGGCAATGCCCCAACTGAATGTGCATGAGATACGTGAAGTAAGAGTTTGGAGTCTGGAATATCATTTTCAGATATAGGTTCTTATCCAGGGTGGGGGTCCTGTCTTGCTCATCTGTTTACAGGATTTACCCATTCATTTTTCTCTACAACAGGTTTTGACAAATGACATTTACCTGGAGTTAGCCAAGCTAAGGGGTTTGAGGGTATCTTTCACAAAACCACCCTCACATCTGACACCAACTGCAAGTTCAGGGATTTCCAAAAACACTCTCAGTTTTGATAATTTGCTGGAAAGGCTTACAGAATTCACTAAATGCTGTTATGTTAATGATTATTTTTATGACAGGGGAAGGATAAAAATTAAAATCAGCCAAAGGAAGAGACACATAGGGCAGAGCCTGGGAGAGTTTCAAACTCAAAGTTTTCATTATCCTCTAGATGTATTACCCTCTCAGCACTGATGTTTCACAATACTCACAGAGTATTACCAATCAGGGGTGTTCGCCTGAGCTTTTGTGCTCAAAGTTTTTTGGGGGGTTTCATTACATAGGCATGATTGATTGATTGTCCACATGATTAAAGTCAGCCTCCAGATCAACTGATGCAAGTGACCCAAAGCTTCCACCCTAAGTCATATGATAGGTCTTTCTGAAATGGCCAGCATCTACCCGAAGACTGCAAGATGTAGCCCACCCTACTCTAAGATCCAATTTGCCAGGCCACAACTCTAAACAAAGATACTCCTATCAGTGATGACATTGAGGCTCTCCCAGAAGCCAAGGGTAAAGATTCTATCCCTCTTTGGTGAAGGCCAAATTCTCCTCACTTTAAATCTAATATTTTTAGCTAATACTTTCTTGTATGAGGCAATTTAAAGAGGATTCATCAGCTGATGGATTGATGAGTGGTTTAGTATCTGTCCAAAAGGAACTTAGAGTCTATGAGGGAGAGAAAAGCAACCAATTACAGTGGGTATAGTCTTGTGGGTGAAATAATATGGGCAAGCACAGGATGCTGTATGTTTCACCTATTAATGGCCGCATAAGAAATTACCTAAATCTCAGTAGTGGAAAGCCATCGTTTACTACGTGTGGATCAGTAACCGAAAGATGTCTGTGTCTGCTCCATGATGTCTAGGGCCTCAACTAGAAAATGTGAAGGCTGGGGCCTAAAATCCTCTGAAGACTCGCTTGTTCACGGATGCATCTGGCAGTTGATGCTGGCTGTCATCTAGGGGCCTCAGAACATCTCCACACGGACATCTCCATGTGGTCTTCAACATAAATTGCTTTGAGTTTTCTTAGAGCATAGTGGCCAAGTTCCAAAGATGGACACCCTGAGAGAGAGAGGGAGTACAAGTGAGCACCACATGCAAGCCGTGCAATCTTCTAGAATCTAGCTTTTGAGCCACATACATCACTCCCACTACATTCTGTTCACCAAGACAGTTACAAAGTCCCATCCCATTTCTGCCTCAAGGGGCAGGAAATAGACTCCATATCTTGATAAAAGCAGCAAAATTCTAAAGAGCATGTGGCCATTGCTGTGGCCATTTCTGAGCAACACAATCTGCTACACTTTGCAAACACATAGAAATGACATGTAACCTGCACTGGAAGGTGGGCTCAGGGAAGAAAACAAAGTATGAATCATGACCCACAAGGTAAAAGCTGCTTGATACTCAGAAATGAGTATGAGAAACAGGAACACAACATAACAGCCATTTTGAAATCTCAAAAGACCACACACGCCTGTAAAGGATGAAACAGGTTTGACAGCAGGGGTGGAAGGTGGTCTCCAACTTCTGCCCAGATCTTGGTAGATCTTGAGCTGTTCTGGCTGGTTCACTCTTAGCAAAGGGCAGTGTCTTTTGTTTTCTGCATTATCATACCTTGCCAGGGGTCCAGGACCCCACGCTCTATCCTGAGGATTTATAGATATCCATTAACAGAGAGCAGAAGATGGGCAGTAGAGGGTGGGCCACAGAGTGCACTAGGTGAGGCTGACCAACGTCCTGGGGCACAGCCCAGCCTGCTGCAGACGCTGGCCATGCTGATGTTTATCTGCACTGCCTGGCCAAGAGGACAGCTCACAAGACAGTGACCCCATGGAAGCTGGAGGGGGGTCTTCAGGTGCGCACCTGCTCCTTTTCATCTGGTACCTCCCTTCTTACCCTCTCCAGATGAAAAATCTTGATCTTGTTTGAGGGTAGGATAAACAAAATAAAGCATGTATTCTTACGCCCTACCTTATTATTGTCCTACTAATGGTATTTGAATTTAAAAATCAATATTTAGCACTTTTGTTTTCTGGCTTCATTCTCTCTAACCCAGCACTGTCCAAAAGCAATACAAAATGAGGCACAGACGTCATTTCAAATGTTCTAATAGCCACATTCAAAAGGTAAGAAGAAATAGATAAAACTAGTTTTAAAAATATTATTGGTCAGGAGATCGAGACCATCCTGGCTAATACGGTGAAACCCCGTCTCTACTAAAAATACAAAAAAAAACTAGCCGGGCGAGGTGGCGGCGCCTGTAGTCCCAGCTACTCGGGAGGCTGAGGCAGGAGAATGGCGTGAACCCGGGAGGCGAAGCTTGCAGTGAGCTGAGATCTGGCCACTGCACTCCAGCCTGGGTGAGAGAGCGAGACTCCGTCTCAAAAAAAAAAAAAAAAAAAAAAATTATTTATTTGTTCAATGGAATGTGTCTAAAATGTTTCATTTTAAAGATGTAATCAACATAAAAATCATTAATGAGATATTTTACATCACTTTTTATACTAAAAAGTCTGGTGTGTATTTTACACTTACAACACATCTCGATTTAGATGTTAAATACTTGATCAATATTTAGATTACATAAAATGTGGAGTCAAAAAGTAGATCCACATACCAAAGATTATTTGAGATACACCCAAAAGCCTTCCAGTAATTGAATCCAGGATGAATTTTTAAATTTTAATTTAAATAAAATGAAATTAAGCATTTAATTATTTAGTCACACCAGTCACATATGACTAATTGAGCAGCACAGTTTTAGATGCCCACGCTGGGAAACACCTCCAGAGAATAGGGTGGAAGGAACTTTAAAGACTGCCTGGAGGGTTAGGAGATGCACAGAACAGCTCATTATTTAAAATATGTTTTATATATATATATATTTGTTCTAGGCATAAGAATATATTGTACAAAATTAGTGGCTATTCAGCACCAAGTTTAAAATTCTAACATTGACAGAAATCAAATGACCAAAAAGCAACAGGCCAAATAGAATCACCTCTTATTAAAGAAAAGGATTCCTGGAAATCCCAGCCTGGGGTCAGCGCTGCAGTGTGGGGCTGGTTCTGGTGAGGCCAGTTGCTGTTCCAACCAGGACAGATGAGAACTGCCCTCCCACCGCCCGCCCCCGGCATAAGGGCTAACTGGCATTTCTCTTGTGCTCTTGAGCTGGGTTCCTGTCTCTCCTGATCTAATATGTGATTAAATTGAATTGCTTTCTAAATCTGTTATGTAATTTGTATGTAATGCCCTTACTATTGGGTTTGAATACAATTGCAGTAGGATACACTAATTGATTTGTTTAATTTTATTTTCCATCCTTGAATGGAAGCCTTTGGGACTCAATATGTAAAGTAATATGCAAATTGAGACTTTGATGCAAGAAGACTTGGCAGTTTTTTTAAACAGGATTCAAGCATTACTTGGAATCATTTAAGAGAGTAATTTCAAACAAAGCAACCTCTACTTGTCCTTCTGTGTGATTAAACTTTAGTGTGCACAAACATATATATACAAAACACACTAAAAGATCACTGATTGTTAATTGATTATATAGATCAAAGAACAATCATACTTCCTCCATGATTTTTCTATCTCTAACCCTAATATAAAATAGAATAAGGTTTTATAGGTTTGCATAACTTTCCATAGAATGAATGAAACAGAGAATAGTTGCAAAAGAGAAATCAGTCTATCAACAACTAGTGAGCACCTACTTTGGACTGATAATGATAATTAGTATTTACTATGTACTTATCAAACAGGCACTGTGGTCAGAATTTTATCTAGATTACTTTCCTTCTAGGGATTCAGTTAGGGACTTTCAGAGATACATAGACAATAAAATGCACTCCTTGTATTCTAGAAGCTTAAAATTTAAGTGCCGAATGTTGGTATCAATCAAAAATGTTTTAGGAGTTGAAAGAAGAGACATCATTTGAACCAAAGGAGTTTTGTTTCCTATTTTTCTTATTCCCAAACTCTGTTACTGTGGATGCTACAAGCATGATTCTGATTCTAAGAGAAAAATAGCTTTAATACGCAGCTAAGTTGATATTAAAGCGACTGGTCTTGGCCCTCCACTTCCTCCTTCCAAATAAATGCCATTTCTCTGGGTTTGGAAGAAATCACAGATTTCAAGCCCTGAGTGTAATCTCTCAAGGGTTGTCACTGTTTCTAAAGCGTGGCTCACACAATAACAACACTGGCAATTTCATCGCTCATCGCAGTTAATATATTTCAGTATGATCGAACCATAGTTTACAGGAAATTGCTAAACTATTGATGTCATGGATGAGGAAATCAGTACATGAGATAGCCAAGTCCTAAAAATCTGAGAAAATGAGAAGTTGAGGGAATGGAGCTTGTTCAGTTGTTGAGATAACATTAACAGTGTGAGTGCCATGGCTAAGATTTCAGCTTGGAGAGGATGGGTAATGGCAGACCCATGGCCTCAATGGGCAAGAAGAGGCTACCTTGAGTCTAGATGTTATTGGTAGAGTGAGACAAGCTTTTTCTTGGACATATGTGAACTCTCATAGGACATGAGCAGTTTTAGAGTTTGGGGTGGGGTTTAAGAGTTTTAGAAGTAAAGACATCTGTATCAGTCGGCTCAGGCTGCCATAATAAAATACCAGACTGCGTGGCTTAAACAACAGAAATGTGTTTTCTCACAGTTCTGAAGGCTGGAAAGTCCAAGATCAATGTCCAATAGGGTTCAGTTTCTTGTGAGTGCTCTATCCCTGGCTTGCAAATGACCACCTTCTCACTATGTCCTCACATACATCCTCTCTCTGTTTTCCTTTCTCATAAGGATACCAGTTCTATCAGATTAGGGCCCCATACTTTTGATCTTATTTAATGTTAATTACCTCCTAAAAGCACTATATTCAAATACAGTGACATTGAAGGTTAGGACTTAAACATATAAGTTGGAGGGGGGCATGGGACACAAATTAGTCCACAGCAACGTTCAAAGAGCAAGAAGTCTAACCTCTTTGTCTTTCAGATGAAGAAATTAAAGTTACTCTTTTTATGTACTTTTTTTCAGCAAGAATCAAGGGCTAAAAATAATTCAACAGGTGCTGGGTGCCCACATTCTAAAATAAGAGGCTAAACTACATAAGTTGGATGTGCTGAGAGACTGAAAATCATGCAAGCATCATATGGTTACCACTTTCAAGCTACACGAGAGGAGAAAAGAATTCACATAGGCATTAAGGATATTGGAAAGAGGGGATTTTAATGCAGATGTTGGAGAGAGACGATATTGAAGAGAAAATATTGTTCCTGAGCTGCATTGTGTCTCTCCCCAACTTCAAAGGGGGAGAATAATGGGGCACTTTCTCTTCAATGAGATGTAACAAAAACTTGGCAAGTGACCCCAGGAATTTGACAGAGAGACACTGGTGCCTGACTCTCAAGAGTGTAAGTCTAAAGCTGAAAGATTATGGCTAGATTAGATTGCAGCAGAGTAAAGAGAAAGGACTGTACAGGGAGATGGCTGAGCTTTATATGAAAGACAACCACCCCACAGAGTAAACTGACCTCCCCCGGTGGGGGACCTCTGATGAACTCACCAAAGAGTCCCATGAGAACAAGCTCCAGTTACTGTGTACCTGCTGCATAAAGAGCTCACCGGTATCAGATTCTAGAGTAATCACTCCATGTGCTCTTTATCCCTTGTCCTGGTACTTCCCACACCCTCCCCTCCTGAGCCTGACCCATCAGGGATCAGAAGCAGCAACTGGCAGAATGAGGGAGGAATGAATTTCAGAAAATGCAGTGAGCACTTTTCGGACTTATCATCACAAAATGTTTTGTTTTAAGGTGGCCTTTATCAAGCTAAGCACAGGTGCACGAGTAACCCCATCAAGATCAGTCTCAAATGCTATATCTCATTGCTAACTATTATGCACATACAAGTATACCTCAAAGTTGTTTACCTATAACGATACCTAAAACTTTGAATAAAACTTCGAGTAAGTTAAATGAACTTTATGCATGGAATGCTAACTGTACTTGAAAATAAATATGTTCCTGATGTCTTGTTGACAAAACACCCAGGGATAGAGAAAATGTTGATGAGCTAGAAATCAGAGAGACCTAACTTCTAGGGCCAGCTCCACCACTAACTTTTTCTAGGGCCTTGAGTAAGTATCTCTGGGCCTCATTGCTAAAGCAAAAGCAATTCTATGAATTACAGTAACATGTTTACGCTGTGTTTTGATACTGTAGATTTCATCTTTTTTTCAACTGAACTTTGAACATGCTCTAACACCTCTGCCTGTGAAGAAATGAACTGAGAAACAAGCAGAATATTAAACATCCGCTTATATGTTTCCCCAGGGAGTCTTCTGCTAATATTACATATTGCAACAACATTGCTTGAATGGTTTATTAATGACAGCAAAACCGAGTGAATGCTACATATAATGATAATAACAATAAAGGTTATTTATACTCTGCGTAACTTCTAGATAGCTTTAGAAGCCTTACAGATATACACTTAAACCACTAGCAATATTTAAAAAAAAAAATGAAATGGGACAGACTTCCTTTGGATATGCAAAAAAATCAGAATGATGTGTTTTAATTCCAGGAGAACTAAACTGTGGATAGTTGTCCTGTGAGTCTAAATTTATAAACATCTACATCCTATTTTTGTTCCAGGGCTTAAAATATATCCATGAGTATGTCAAATCATTATTTCAGGTGAAAAGAAAGTCCTGACTTTAAAAGTAATAATCGGTGTATCCAACCCAAGACCCGGTGCATCTTGGCATTCCCAGTTCTCCATGAAGAACTTCCTTCTAAACCTTAGTGCCTGAGAAAGTTAGAATTGAAAGAAAAGGATGGGAGAAAAGGGAGAAACAGAGATGGTAGAATAGTAATGATTACTCATTGTCTCATTTGCAAACTTTATCTGGGAGGGTAAACATACTCTATGATGACTTCTTGACCTTCCACTCGCCCACCTCTGAGGTCAAATATCTATCAGCAAACTGTCGATCAGGTCAAATATCTTGTAGTAAAAATACATATTTACATGGAGTTTTTATAGAAACACAAACTTGATAAAATCTATCCAATGAAAGGTAAATTCTCAGACTGGAATACATCCTTCTATTCCTGGAAACTGCCCCAACTCACACCTACCTAAATCCTTTACATACCTAATTTTAATCATATCTAGACTCAGATATATTGTGTTCTTTGGTGAGTTTGTATAATGATTCAAAAATTTTGTCATTTATATTCTCTCTCCTATCTTCTAAGGAAGGTAGATTTCAGTATCTGGGGTATCTTTTGTCTGTAGAATGGAGTGATGGGTGAAAGCATGTAAGTTTGGATGAGTTGGGGCATAGCTATGTTACTCTGAGTAAGAAAGATCCAGGGGTTGGGGACTAGAATTGGGAAATGTACAGACTACAGGGAAAGAGAAGAGGTAACAGGAAGACCAACATGAAAGGGCCACACAGAGACTTAGAAAGGGAAGGCCAAGGAGGGGTTTGCAATACAAAGCTGCTTGTCATGCACTGTGTTTTCACCCCTCACTCCCTTCTATATATCCTCAAGGAAATCAGTGTCACGCATCAATGCCTGATGAAGTCCATTTTCATCTTGAAGACTGCAAAGAAATACTGAGTCTTACTTAGAAGGTAGTAAGTATGGGAGTGGGAGGGACAAAAAGAAAGATGAATGTGAAGGCAGACATCATATGGGTTATGTATGACACAAAAGTAAATTATCCACTTTTTCACTTGTTTTTTAAAATTATCAGGTACCTAATGCCTTCCAGATAATTTACGCATAGGTTGTATCAGGAATCTTCTGATTGCAAGTAATAGAAACTAATGATTCAGAAAAAAAGAGACCCTCTCTTTCTCAGTTTCTGTACATCAAATCTCAAGAAAGTCTCTAATTGGCCGCAGTTATTCACACACACCTGAACAAATTACTGTGTCCAGGAATGTGGAATACTCTGAATGATCCAACATACAATTGCCTCCAGAAATTAATAAAAATTAATGAAATGAAAAATCAATGACTTGATTTTGTTTTACAGTCAGTTTCCATTTTTACCTCTTTAACTATATAAGCATCTTAAGGACAGAAATTAAACATTATTAGTCTTTGAATCCTCAGCACCTAGTATAATACATGGACTAATATGGGCACTAAATAAATGTTTGATAACTGAGTTAATGGATATTCTGGACCATTTGCTCTTCCTCTTTCTCCAGTGCTCATTAGTCTCATCCCATCTTCAATAGTCCCCTCCCCAGCCTACACCTTCTTCCACTTCCCTGAGAATAAAAGATTAACTGTAAGTAATCAACCTCGTCATTTGTAACATCTCAGAAGTTGGTACAAATGATTGATTGAATACATTTTATGAAAAACTAGTAGAATGTTCAATTTTAGGTAAATTGAAAATTTAAGCACAAATTTAAGTACCTAAATCACATAAAAGTTATACTTAGCTTGGAAACATTAACAAATTTCAAGTTTATTTCGGTCCCTTAAGAATTTACTGCTGCAAAATATGCTGTAACTGTAGCGTATGATCTCAGCAGAAGGCCTGATGGACTTATGCCTTATTAATCTAACTGTCCCTATTCATCATTCCATGTTTAAGTAATGTGAAGTTTCATCAAGGTTGCCAAAAGACAATGTTAATTATAAAAACGGGGGGAAAAAACAAGTTGCAATGACATTGACATATTTTTTAATATAGGACATCCCCACATCAAAAACGTTGTTCTCATTTGAATAATTTATTAAGATGGTGTATGTGTGTTTTCGTGTGTGTGTGTGTGTGTATATATATTTATTTACTTGTACTGTGTATGTATTTCCGTTATAACAAAAGGATTGAAAACAACAGTATCTTTAATAAAACAGAAGTATATATTTTTTTTCTCACAAAACAGTTCAGCTAGAAGATCCAGGGCTGATATGATTGCCACAAGCATCAGAGACCCAGCTCCTTTTATCTACAGCCCCAGAGGACTTCATGCTCACATTCTAGCCAGGAGGAGGCAGAAACACTTCCTTGGGCAAGTTTTACTTCTTTCTTTTAAGAGCACAGTGTGGATATTGCACCCGTCGCTGCTGCTCTTATTACATTAGAACTTAGTTGCTTGGTCACAACTAGCCACAAAGAAGGCTGGGATACAATCTTTAGGTAGGTAGCCATGTGATCAGGTAGATATCTATTAGTATATATATTCTACTAGAAAGGGAGAACAGCTATTGGGGGATAACCACCGTCTCTGGTAGTGTGTTTTGTTGTTGTTGTTGTTGTTGTTGTTGTTATTGTTGTTGTTCCTTTATAATAAAATGAGATTGTTGTTCCAACTATCTATTCAATAAAGATCCAAACTTCTATAAAATCTCTGTAGTCAATTCACCAAAATCTATTTTAGCCAGGTTTCTCCAGAGAAACAGAACCAATAGGAGAGAGAGAAAGAGAGAGAGAGAGAGAGAGAGAGAGAGAGAGAGAGAGAGAGATTGAGAGAGAGAGAGATGATTAGGGAGTTATTAGGGGAATTGGCTCACTCATTTCTGAAGGCTGAGAAGTCCCATGACAGGCCATCTGCAAGGTGAAGAGCCAAGGAAGCTAGTAGCACGGCTCAGTCCAGGTCCAAAGGCCTCAGAACCAAGGAAGTCAATGGTGTACCCCTGTGTGAAGCTGAAAGCCCAAGAGTCTAGGGGGCCCCTGGTGTGAGTCCCAGAACCCAAAAGCCGGAGAACCTGGAGTTCCGATGCCCAATGGCTGAGAAGAGAGAGAGCAAGAATGCACCCTTCCTCCACCTTTTTGTTCCATCCAGACCCCCAGCCAATTGGATGGTGCTGGTGCACGCTGAGGGCAGATCTTCCCCTACCAATTCACCAACTCAGATACCAATCTCCTCCAGAAACACCCTCACAGATATACCTGGGGCAACCCAATTATTCTAATCAAATGCCAAACCACCTGGGTTTCCTTTTCACAAAAGAGGGAGAGCCTCAGTACCGACTGCAGCACTGAGAATAATTAATGCAATGATTGAGAATAAATAATGCTTTACTAGTGATCTGGGTATCCTTTAATTCAGTCAAATTGACAACCAAAATTGACTATCAGAAGACCACCCCTTCTCAACCTGGTACCATACTCACCTCTTTAAACCACACTTAATCTTCAAATAAAAACAATAACAAGGCTATAGTTCCTCCTAGCATGATACAACTATCCTGTGTACAACCAAAAATGCACTAATCCCTTTTCCAGAGGAGGAAGTAAAGTCCTTAAATGGTGTTTACTCCTCTTCTGATATCCCACAATGTAAATATTATGATATAAAATTAACAATACTTAAATACTCATATAAACTCAAGGCATTTTACATTATATGAGAAAGGAATAAGGGAAGAAAGAAAACAAAGATATTTTCTTTGTATATATATTTATATATGTATATATACACATACATACGTATGTATTTTATATATATACACACACACACACTCACACACATACGTGTATATGAATACATACAAAAATATTCTTAACAAAATAGAGAGAAAATACTCATGGCAATTACAGCCCACATGTCTGTAACTACTAATCATGTGGTTGTAGCTGGTATTTATAACCACCTTCTTCTATTACCCAATCTATATTCCCTTTCCCTTCAGGAAGTGCCTCAGCTAATTATGGTTCTTTACCTGGCAGAGCGACCCAAACCTTCATTCCTGAAGGATCTGAGTCATTCCTAGTCCTGCCCAGATATGGTTACTGTAATTTCCCATTGACCTTAATCACAAGGCCTGGTAATACTAAGAGACTCTCTGAGAGATATCCTGTATTCCCAACATACTCTTCCTAACCTCCATTGTGGAGTAGCAGTCCACATCAATCACCCCAGCCAACACCTTTACTCTCCTCTCAGCCTGCTGAGTCAGAGGCATGAGGACCCCAGAGTGGCCAGGTGACAGTCTTAACTTCCGGCTCCATGAAATCTTTGTTGTGTCTCCTGGTGGGAGTAGTTTTCCCTCTGGGACTAAGACCTCCAGACCACCAGAGCATAAAGTTCTAAGAACAGGAAGCAAAAATTTTGCCAGTGGGTCATTAGGGGTAATGGTGAGTAACGCCATTCCCATTTCTGCTTGATCCCTAGACCCATGGATTCTGGTAATGGGAGACACAGTAACAATATTGGACACTAATTCAGAGCATGTACAGCCTTCTGGAGAACATGGTCCAGGCCCTGAAAAGAATTGTCACCCAGCTGACACTGTAACAGACTAATGGGGAAGATGGTAAGACCAGTGAATTCCACAAGCAAGGGCCCATTGCTGCACTTCATTGGCTGTGAGTAATAATAGGCTGTGTGTGCTATCACCCTCAGGACACTGAATGAAAAAGATCAAACAGCAACGCCCATAAGTTAACATAAGATGAGATGAGAGGCAGGGATGTTTTATCGGCATTGCACAGGAAGTGTCATGGCAGCACAATGGGGTTTTATTTTTCAACTTGAACTTGAAAGACAGAATGACTCTGTCAAAAGCAATGCTAAATAAATGCTCTTCCCAACATCATCGCTGTCAGCAAAACATAATGGCAGAGAGAACAAACTCCCAAAGAAAACCCAGAAGCACAAGGATCAGATGAGAGAGAGAGAAATATGATATCTTTTCCTGGGGTTGACAAGGAAAGTAGGGGGCAACCACTGTCCAGATTATAGTTTGGGAGGAGTAAAGCTTTCTGGAGAAATAAACTTGTAGCTATTTAGTATTTAAAGACCATATTTTGAGTATGTGCATAAGAAAAGATTTATTATAAAATTTCTTGATGTCAGAAGCAGACTTTTTTTTTTTTTTTGACAGAGTCTTGCTCTGTCACCCAGGCTGGAGCACAGTGGCATGGATATGGCTACCTCCTGGGATCAAGCGATCCTCCAACCTCAACCCTGCCACCCCTGGCTAATTTTTGCATTTTTTTTTACAGAGACAGAGTCTCACCATGTTTCCCAGGCTGGTCTTGAACTCCTGGGCTCAAGCGATCCACCCTCCTTGGGCTCCCTCAGTGCTGGGCTTAGCCACCGTGCCCAGCCCAGAAGCAGACATTTTTTTTTTTTCACCTAGGCTGGAGTGCAGTGGCACTATCTCGGCTCACTGCAACCTCTGCCTCCTAGGTTCAAGTGATTTCTCCTGCCTCAGCCTCCCGAGTAGCTGGGCGCCTGCCACTACGCCCAGCTAATTTTTTATTTTTAGTAGAGACAGGGTTTCACCATGTTGGTCAGGCTGGCCTTGAACTCCTGACCTCAGGTGATTCACCCACCTCCGCCTCCCAAGCGTGCTGGGATTATGGGCATGAGCCATCGTGGCCAACCAGAAACAGACATCTTAAAATAGCAGTGAAGTGAAAGAATGCATGGGACCCACAGAGGACCACATTCTCTGCCACAAGGTGCAAAAAAAGTAATCCAGTATGGCCTCAGTAACAGCTATCATCAGTCCTGTAGTGATAAAGACTGTAGATCATCACCAGGTAACACTCTCTGCACATTCTTTTTAAATTGCTGTACATAAATATATTTAATTATCTGTAGTTTTCATTGCAGTGGTAATTCAGTCATTCTAAACAGGCTGTTTTGCCTTCTTCATAAAGCCACAAGGTAAAGAGCCCCTCTATCCAGACTTCTACTTTAGGAAATACTACCGCAAGCACCCAAAGATGAATGTATAAGGATGTTTATTGCATCCATACACAACAGAAATGCACATGGTCATTAAAAAGAAGAAAGCAAATAAATGTAGAGAATGGTCTAATTTATTCTCCTAAATGTTCATTAATGCATATGACCTTTCTGAAAAAATTAGAGGGAGTGGGGCAAGGACTTAACACCTTCACCTTCTTAATTCTGAACTATTTTGAGTTTTTATTATAAATAAACATTAGTTTTTTTAAACTGGTTGATAAAAACAATTCCTTCAAGGCACTGGCATATAAATATCTGAAATGACAAGACATCCTCTCCCCGGGCCATGATTCTAGAATGGGCATTACCAGGTCAGCAGTATCTCCCAAAGAATATTATCTTCACAGGATATATTGCTGTCTCATTCTAACAAATGTTGCATTGGCAGCTAGAAATCCCTGAACTTGAGGATGTGGCCTCAATCTCACTAACCATCCTTAATGTAAACATCTTTTTATTTTCTCCATTATGAAAAGGGACCCTGAGACATCTCTTATGCTCCCAGCAGACAAATCCAAAGCTCCTAGCTGCAGAAAGTCATGGAAAATGCTAAGAGAAGCAATGCGGGGAAATGATCAAACCCTTGAACTCAGAATTGTAGAGGTCCATCCTTCTGGCATGAACTCTGAAATCTGAAAGTTCTGAGCTCTTTTCCTGGCTCCACCACATCTTAGATGTGTAGCCCTGCACAATTTATTGATTTTGTCTCTGCTTTCTCACCTGTAAGTCACCATACTATAGCCTAACTCATTTGAACCTTGTGAGAATTAGGTTAGTGAATGCATGGAAAGCTTTTAACAAGTACCTGAGCAAAGTCCTATGATTCCTGTAAGCCCCAGCCAACTATCTAGGTGCAGGTTTTCCTACAAGATAATCAAGCCATGTGCCTGGTTTATGTTAGCCAATGTCTATCAATGCTGACAGTCTACAATATATTAAGTTTTCTATGGAAGTCAGAGTGAAGAGAAAACATAAATGAGACTCTCATCATAGAACCGGAGTCAACAACTCAACTCAATATTTACTCAGAGTCTACTATTACAAAACACAGTGATTGACTGAAGATTTTTTAAAATACACCATATTCTACCCTACAGGAACTCACAAACTTATGGTAAAGATAAGTCAAAAGTGAATACTCTTTAATTCACAACCAAATGGCATGCTTATGAAAGAATAGAGAAGGGAAAGCAATTTCAACTGAGGGAACATGAAGAGATTTTATGGAGGAGTTATGGTTTGAACTAAGTTTTGCAGAATGGCAGCTTTGAAAGAAAGAGCATTCAAGGGAGATAGAACAGTGCGTGTAAAGATGTGGAGAACGGGAATGCAGTCTATTTGGGAATAAATTTACTAGGGCTACCACAACAAAATATCACAGATCATGTGGCTTAAACAAGAGAAATTTATTTCTCACTGTTCTGGAGGCTGGAAGTCCAAGATCAAGGTGTCAGCAGGTTTAGTTTATTCTGAGACTTCTCTGCTTGGTTTGCAGATGACTGCCTTCTCACTGTGCCCCACATGGTCTTGAGTCTGTGCACAAACACCTCTGATGTCTCTTTGTGTTTCCAAATCTCCTCTTCTTACAAAGACACCAGTCAGACTGTATTAGGGCTTACTCTAAAGACTTCCTTTTAACTTAGTTATCTCTGTAAATACCTTATCTTCAAATATAGCCACATTCTGAGGTACTGAGAGTTAGAGCTGCAATGTACAAATTTTAGGGAAACACAGCTCAGCCCATAATGCTGTGACCTCTGGCCCTCCAGAATTCATGTCCTTCTCACATGCAAAATACATTCACCTCCATTCCAACACCCCCAAAATCTTATCATATTCTAGCATCAACTATTATGTCCCAAATCTTATCTAAATATCATCTAAATCAAGTTTGAGTGAGACTCAAGTTTGATTCATCCTGAGGCAAATGTTTTGTCCACCTGTGCACTTGTGAAACTAGACAAGTTATCTGCTTCCAAAACACAATAGTGGGACAGGCATAGCATAGACATTCTCATTTCAAAATGAAGAAATCAGAAAGAAGAGGTCATAAGTCCCAAGGAAATCCAAAACCTAGCAAGGCAAACTCCATTAGACTTTAAGTCTCCTTAATAATCCTCTTTGGCTCTGTATTCTGTCCTCTGGTGCACAGAGATGACAGTCCCAACTTCCAGGCTCACTGGGGCAGCAGTGTGACCCCTGCAGCCCTGGTATCTCTTTATTGGCCCAAATTTTCTTGTCTTATGAGGGTATCAGTCAGATTGGATTAGGGACCACCCTAAAGATTTCATTTTTAACTGAACTCTTTAAAGTCCTAATCTCCAACTACAGTCACATTTTGAGATGCTGGGGGTCAGGATTGCAACATGGAAAATTGGGAGGGATACAATTCAGCCCATAACAAATGACAAGTAATGTGATGGAAGTAAATAATGCATGGGAAAGCACATGGGAAGCAGTAGATAAAATAACAGGTAAAATAATGCAAACATTATGAGTTCTTATTATCAACCAGGCACTATTCTAAGAGCTTGTTTACATAAAGTCACTTGAGCCTCACAATGGTCCTACAAAGTAGGTATTATTATTATTCCTATTTTCCAGAAGTGAAACTGAGGCACAGAAAGAAGAATGGAACCAGGAGCTCCCATTCCAAGATTAATGCTCTTAATCTCTACACTGTATTATCTGAGGGAAAGTAGAAAGTGGGCAAGTCATGGAGCACTCTCAAGGCCAATCTTAGAAGGCTGGGCTTAATTCTGTAAGAAATGGAAAGTCAATGGTAATGAGCAAGGGAGTACAACAATCTTTTTTCTTTTTTCTTTTTTCCCTTTCCTTTCTTTTCTTCTTTCTCTCTCTTTCTCCCTTTCATTCTTTCTTTTTCTTTCTTTCTGAGAACACCAAAACCAATTTATAGAATGGACTGAAATGGAAATAAACCAGGACACCATTATGTTATCTAAAAAAGGTTATAGAAACTTTGGTTTCTAGTGTTGGATGTAGGTCACCTCTTAGAAAACACAAAATAATTTTTGTAATACATGAACAAAGTCCAATGATTTTAAGAGGACAAGTTTATTACCATCATTACAGGTTCATGATGGGTTCTAAATAACCCACCTAACTGTTTTGGTTCTTTTTCTTTCCCTTATATTAATAGCAAAATATCAGTAGTAAGAACTCATTTGTTCTTAATAATAGTGTTAACTATTTAGCCTTGGTAATGTTTAGTGTGTGTTTAGTGGGCTTTTATTGTTGCAGTTTCCTGAATTGTATCATTTCCTTCCCACATCAACTCTGTGAGGTGAGTTTTGCACACGTGGAAACTGAAGTATAAAGAGGATTGATACCTTCATGAAAAGTATGGTGGCCATAAAATAGAGATTATCATATTAAGGCCTAACTACCTATAGAGTCTCAGCTCTTGAACACGTGGCAGAATTTTTAACAATTTTATTGGGGTATGATTGGCATATAATAAACCATACATATTTAAAACGCATAATTTGTCAAGTTTTGGCATAAATATATACCTGTGGCACCATCACCAAATCAAAATACTGAACATATTCCTAAGACTTTTATTAATTTTATCATATAATATATACCCTTTTTACTGGCTTCTTTTACTCAGCATTAAGACCTTTGAAATCCCATCCATGTTGTTGCACTTCCATTCGTTTTATTGCTAAGAAATATTCCACAATTTCTTTGTCCGTTCACATACTGATGGACATTTCGGTTATTTCCAGTTTGAGGTTACTACAGAAAAAGCTGACATAATCTTGGTACAAGTTTTTGTGCAGACATTAATTCCATTCCTCTTAGGCAAATGCCTAAAAATAGAATGGCTGGGTCATATGGTAACTTCATGTTTTTAAGAAATTGCAGACTATTTCCCAAAATGGTTGTATCACTTTATATTGCTGCCAGTAGGGTATAAGAGGTTCTCCACCTTCTTGTCAACACTTCAAATGGTCAGTCTTTAAGTTTAGATATTTTAATCGGCATATAGAGGTATTTCAATGGGGTTTTAATTTGCTTTCTCCTAATGACTAACAATGGTGAGCATCTTTTCTTATTTGCCATTCATGTCTTTTTCAGTGAAGTGTCTGTTTGTTCAAATATATTACCCACTTTTTAACTGGGTTTATTATTATTGTTAGAGTTTTGATGGTTCTTTGTATATTCTGAATATAAGTATTTATCAGATATTCAACTAGCAAATATTTTCTCCTAGTTTATAGTGCCTTTTCTTTTTTTTTTTTTTTGAGACGGAGTCTCGCAGTCGCCCAGGCTGGAGTGCAGTGGCCGGATCTCAGCTCACTGCAAGCTCCGCCTCCCGGGTTTACGCCATTCTCCTGCCTCAGCCTCCCGAGTAGCTGGGACTGCCATTCTCCTGCCTCAGCCTCCCGAGTAGCTGGGACTACAGGCGCCCGCCACCTCGCCCAGCTAGTTTTTTGTATTTTTTAGTAGAGACGGGGTTTCGCCGTGTCAGCCAGGATGGTCTCGATCTCCTGACCTCACGATCCACCCGTCTCGGCCTCCCAAAGTGCTGGGATTACAGGCTTGAGCCACCGTGCCCGGCCTATAGTGCCTTTTCATTCTCTTAACAATATTTTATGAAGAGCAGAAGTTCTTAATTTTGGTTAAATCCAATTTAGCCATTTTTTCTTTTATGGATCATGTTCTGGTGTTGCTTTTTATGGATTATTTGCCTAAATCATGCTCACAATGATTTTTCTTCTATTATTCTTCTATAAGATTTATAGTTTTAGGTTTTACATTTGTCTGTCATTCATTTTTAGTTTATTTCTTCATAGTTCATGGTATATATCCAAGGCCATTGTTTTGCACATGGATATCCAATTGTTCCAGCAACATTTGTTGTAAAGAGTACCTTTCCTCCACGAAATTGCCTTTGCCATTTAGAAAAAATTTGCCATATATGTGTGGGTCAATTTCTGGACTCTCTATTATGTTCCATTAATCCATATGCCTACCTTGACACTAATATCATACTGTCTTGATTAATATAATTATATAATAGGACTTCAAGTGAGAAAGGGTAAATTCTCCAACTTTGTTCTTATTCAATATTGTTTGGGCAAGTCTAGATCCTTTACATCTTCATATGGATTTTAGAATCAATTTTTAATTTATACAATTTAATTAATTTGTTGACAGTGTAGAGTCTTCCAATTTGTAAACAGATTGTATCTTTCAACTTATTTAAGTCTAGGTATTTTATTTTATTTGTGGCTATTGTAAATGGTATTACTTTTTTTTCAGAACAATCACTCTTGGCATGTAGAAATGCTACTGATTTTCATAGGTTGATTTTGTAGCCTGTGACTTTACTGAAATTGTTTATCAGTTCTAATAGTTTTTTGGTTAAGTCTTTAGGTTTTCCCAAATATAAGATCATATCATCTGCAGACAAGGGTAATTTGACTTCTTCCTTTCCAATTTGGATTCCCTTTATTTCTTTCTCTTGTCTGATTGCTCTAACTGGGATTTCCAGTATTATATTGAATAACAGTGGTGATGGTGGGCATTCTTGTCATGTTCCAGATCTTAAAGGAAAGCCTTTCTGATTTTCCGCATTTAATAGGATACTAGCTGTGGGTCTATCATATATGGTTTGTATTATGTTGAGATATGTTTCTCCTATACCCAATTGTTTGAGGGTTTTTATCATGAATGGATGTCGATTTTTATAAAATGCTTTTTCAGCATCAAATGAAATGATCATACCGTTTTTGTCCTTCCTTTGGTTGACATGATACATCACGTTGATTGATTTGTGTATGTGGAACCATCTTTGCATCCCTGGGATAAATCCCACTTGGTCATAATGAATGATCTTTTTAATATATTGTTGAGTTCAGTTTGCAAGTATTTTGTTGAGGATATTTATATCAATACTCATCAAAAATATTGGCCTGTAGTTTTCTTTTTTTCATGTGTCTTTGTCTAGTTTTGTTATCAGAGTAATACTGACCTCATAGAATGAGTTTGGAAGTATTCCCTCTCCTCCTCTACTTTTTAGAATAGTTTGAGTAGGATTGGTATTAATTCTTCTTTAAATGTTTGGTAGAATTCAACAGTGCGTCCGTCAGGTCCTGGGCTTTTGCTTAGTGGGAGACCTTTTATTACAGCTTTGATCTCATTATTTGTTATTGGTCTTTTCAGGTTTTGAATTTCTTCATGGTTCAATCTTGGCAGGTTGTATGTATCTATTTCCTCTAGATTTTCCAATTTATTGGCATATGATTGCTCATAGCCACTAATGATTTTTTGAAGTTCTGCAGTATCAGTTGTAATGTTCCTTTTTCATCTCTGATTTTATTTATTTGGGTCTTCTCCCTTTTTTAAATTAGTCTGTCTGTTTGTCAATTTTGTTTATCTTTTCAAAAAAACCAACTGTTTCATTGATCTTTTGTATTGCTTTTTTCATTTCAAATTCATTTATTTATGCTCTGATCTTTATTATCTCTTTTCTTCCACTAATTTTGTATTCACTTTGCTCTTGCTTTTATAGTTCTTTGAGATGAATTATTAAATTATTTATTTAAAGTTTTTCTTCTTTTTTGATGTAGGCACTTATAGCTATAAAGTTCCCTTAGTACTACTTTCACTGTATCCCATAGGTTTGGATATGTTGTGTTTCCATTATCATTTGCTTCAAGAAATTTTTCAATTTTCTTCTTAATTTCTTCTTTGACTCACTGGTCATTCAGGAGCATATTGTTTAATTTCCATGTGTTCATATAGTTTCCAAAATTCCTCTTGTTGGTTTCTAGTTTTATTCCATTGTGGTCAGACCTCAAACTATGAAACTGCTAGAAGAAAACATTGGGCAAACTCTCTAGGACACAGCTCTGGGCGAAAAATTCTTGAGTAATATCCCACGAGCACAGATAACCAAAGCAAAAATGCAGAAATGGGATTGCATCAAGTTAAAAAGCTGCTGCACAGCAAAGGATACAATTAACAAAGGAAGAGACAACCCGCAGAATGGGAGAAAATATTTGCAAACTACCTATTTGATAAAGGATTAATAACCAGAATATATAAGGAGCTCAAAAAAGTCTACAGGAAAATATCTAATAATCTGACTTAAAATGGGCAAAAGATCTAAATAGACATTTATCAAAAGAAGACATACAAATGACAAGTAGACATCTGAAAAGATGCTCAACATCATTGATCATCAAAGAAATGCATATCAAAACTACAATGAGATATCATCTTACCCAGTTAGAACGGCTTTTACCCAAAGACAGCAATAACAACAGCTGGAACGGATGTAGAGAAAAGGGAACTCTTGTACGCTGTTGGTGGGAATGTAAACTAGTATAAAACCCTATAGAGAACAGTTTGGAGGTTCCTCAGGAAAACTAAAAATTGAGCTACCATATGATCCAGCAATCTCACTGCTGGATATATACCCAAAAGAAAGGAAATCAGTATATCAAAGAGATATCTGCACTCCCATGTTTATTGCAGCACTGTTCACAATAGCCAAGATTTGGAAGCAACCTAAGTGTCCATCAACAGATGAGTGGATAAAGAAAATGTGGTTCTTGTACACAATGAAGCACTATTCAGTCATTAAAAAAATGAGATCCTGTCATTTGCAACATCATGCATGAAACTGGAGGTCATTATGTTAAGTGAAATAAGCCAGGCACAGAAAGACAAACTACATGTTCTCACTTATGTGTGGGATTTAAAAATCAAAATAATTTAACACATGGAGATAGAGAGTAGAATGATGGTAACCAGAGGCTGGGAAGGATATAGGGAGGTGTGAAGGAAATGAGGATGGTTAATAGGTACAAAAAAAAAGTTAGAAAGAGTGAATAATACCTAGCATTTGGTAGCACAACAGAGTGACTATAGTCAAAATATTTTAATTGTACAGTTTAAAATAACTAAAAGACAGCCAAGATCATGCCACCGCAGCCTATGCAACAGAAAGACTCTGTCTCAAAATTAATTAATTAATTAATTAAGAGAGTATAGTTAAATTATTTGTAATTCAAAAGATAAATGCTCAAGGGACTGGATACCCCATTTTCCATGATGTGATTATCACATGCTGCATGCCTGCATCAAAATATTGTATATACTCCATAATGATATACACATACTATATATTCACAAAAAGTAAGACTGGATGTTGGATTTTATCTAATGCTGTTACTGCATCTTTTGAGAGCATCATATGAGAGCATTTACTTAATCTATTAATATGATACATTTCACTAAATTTCATCACTTGATTTTCAAATATCATACCCATCTTGCTTTCCAGAGACAAACACACTTGATCATGATGCATTATCATTTTTACATATTATTGCATTCAATTTGCTGTTTTCTAAATTAGAGATGGGGTCTCACTATGTTGCCCAAGCTGGAGTGCAGTGGCTATCCACAGTGCTATCAGTTTCCCTCTAAGTACTGCTTTAGCAGCATCTCAAAAATTTTGATATATTGTGTTTTTATTTTCATTCAGTTCAAAGCATTTTCTAATTTCCTTCTTTATTTATTATGTGAACCATGGGTTATTTAGAAATATGTTATTTTGTTTCCAAATTCTTAGAAATTATCCAGATTTTTTTTGTTATTGATTTCTAATTTATTTCTATCATGGTTAGAGAAGGTACTTTACATGACATGAAGCCTCTTAAATTTACTGAGATTCATTTAGTTCAGACATAGAATATCTTGGTAAATATTCCTTGTGCTTTTATAAAGAATTTGTATCCTGCTGTTGTTGGGAAAAGTTCCCTATAAATATCACTTGGGTCAGGTTGGTTGGTAGTGTTATTCAAGTCTTCTATAACCTAACTGATTTTCCATTTGTTCTATTTACCATTAAGAGACAGAAAATCTCTGACTATAATTGAAATGTTGAAATCTTTCACTCTAATTATAGATTTGTATTTTTTTCTTACAGGTCTTTCTGTTTTTGTTTTGTTTTTTTCTTGTAGGTTGAGGTAGTGCTATTTGGGTCACAAATATTTCAGATTGCTATGTCCTCATGTTGAGTACATAACGCCAGGAGGGGAAAACTAGACATATACTAAAAAGTTCCCTACAAATATCACTTGGATCAGGTTGGTTGTAACACCTTTAACAAATGAAATTATATTATATTGTATTATATTATATTATATTATGGTATTTAAAGGTAATAAAAATATATATAAAAGTAACACTTTTAACAAATGAAATTATGTTATTTATCCTTGGGAAAACTCCCTGCTATAAAATCCATTTTCTCTGATACCAAGGGCCATTTCAGTTGTTTGTTTTTAATTAGTGCTAACATGGTATGTCTTTTCTATTCTTTTACTTTTTGTGCCTTTACATTTAAAGTTGAGGTCAAGGGACTGGAGGCAGTATATAGTTAGGTCTTTCTTTTATATCAAATCTGACAATCTTCCTTTTAATTACAGTGTTTAGACCATTTTCATTTATTATGGTGACTGACATGCTGATGTTTAAGTCTGCAGTCTTACTATCTGTTTTGTATTTGTCCCATCTCCTTTTTGTTTCCTCTTTTCTGCTTTCTTTGGAATTATTTGTCTAATTTTTATTATTCTATTCTCTCTTCTTTGTTTAACGTTAACTATGTTTTTGTTGTCTTATTTTATTGGTTGCTTCAGAGTTTGTAGTATACATCTTTAGCTTATCATAGTTTACCTTCATGTGATATTATATCAGAGAACATAGAATAAAAGAAACTTACAATAGCATATATATCTAGTTTTCCCCTCCTATCCTTTGTGCTATTATCAAAAATTTTACTTCTACATAGGTTTTAAACTCCAAAATACATAGTTATTATTTGTATTTTAAACAGTTGCTTGTGATTTAAAGAAATTTAAATAATAAGAGGAAAAAAAAGTATTTACCTATGCAGTTACCAGTTCTGGACCTTTTACATAGATCTCGATTTCCATCTGGTATCATTATGTTCTGCTTGAAAGTCTTTCTTTCAATGGTTTGGGTTTTTGTTTGGTTTGGTAGTACAGGTCTTTTTATGATTAATCCTTTTAGTTTTTTTAATATCTGAAAGCATATTTATTTCATTTTTGTTTTCAAATACAGGCAATCCTTATGCTGCACAGTTCAAATATAAATAGATTTCAGTTACCATTGTTTAGCTAAAAAATTACCAGTTTAGCTGAAAAGTTACCTCTGTTTAGTAAAAACCATCCCCCAATAACATGGTTTAAATTTCAGCTATCATGGTATATGTACTATGAGTAATTGCATAAAATACAAAATTTACTACTAGCTCCTCAGACCATTAATAAGTAAATGACAGTCAGCAAAGCATGTAGTTATGATGCCTCCTTGTTTCCTAGTGATAAACTCATGTAACGTTGCATAAAAATGAATACTTTCCCGTCTCTACTAAAAATACAAAGATTAGCCAGGTGTGGTGGCAGGCGCCTGTAATCCCAGCTACTTGGGAGGCTGAGACAGGAGAATCACTTGAACCCAGGAGGCGGAGGTTGCTGTGAGCTGAGATTGCACCACTGCACTCCAGCCTGGGCGACAGACCAAGAATCCATCTGGAAAAAAAAAAAAAAAAAAAAAAAACCTCAGGAAAGAAAGGGAATTGGCAATAATAATAATAAATAATAAATAATGCCAGGTACCACAAAGAAACCAAAAGTAATAATGTTGGAATGATGGAAATTCAAGCAACATGAATAGAGTTGGCTAACTGTGGAAATGTTGACATTGGCACTCTTTGAAAGACTCTAGATATGCAGTAAGATGAGCTTAGTGAAGGTGGACACATTGACAAATGAGTAAAGTGATTTTCATAAAAAAGAAAGATGTTTGAATTTCATATCGAAGGAACTCTTAAAGATATTTCAAACACTGAATGAGAAATGGATAAAATATTAGAAGTTAATCTGAACTTGAAGAAGTATGAAAATTTACCAAAGCATAGAAAAGATGTTCATTTCATGTAGTAAGTTACCTAACAAGAAGTCAAGCACTGTTAAAACTACTCTTGGTAAATTTTTTACAAAGAAATAAACACACGAATTTTCAATGTTTTTAATGTTTCTGATTATAGTGACCCAATTAGATGTTAGTTTTACTATTTTTTATACATCTATAAGTGACATTAAGAGAGTTTTTAGTATTTTGGTAAGAATTCTTAACAGTCAACTGGGCCAGTGGTTCACTCCTGTAATCTCAGCACTTTGGAAGGCGAGTCAAGCAGACTGCTTGAGCTCAGGAGTTTGAGGCCAGCCTGGGCAACATGGCAAAATCCCATCCCTACAAAAAAATACAAAAAACTATCCAGGTGTGGTAGTGCACGCTTGTGGTCCCAGCTACTCAGGAGGCTGAGGCAGGAGGTTCACTTGAACCTTGGAGGTCAAGACTGCAGTGAGCCAAGATCAGATCACTGCACTCCAGCCTAGACAACACAGTAGGACTCTATGTCCCATGTCTTGAGAACTGTGGTTTCATATATTTTATACAATATTTCAGTTGTTTCAGTTAGGAAAGTAAATTCAGTCTCCAACTTAGCCAGAAGTAGAAGTCAAAGCATCTAAAACTTTTATCTGGATTTTTCAAACAATACCTTAGTTCTTCACTTGTTTTACAAACAAATTCCTCAGTCTCCATTATTCATTTTCTAGTATATCCTTTTTTTGTGATTTAAATAAAATTTAAAGGACTATTTGTATGTAGTATGTCCTAAGACCAAAAAAAACCCCAACTATGAAAGAAACTAATAGAACACTAAAAGGAATGGTACATACAAAAGACCAAATGGAAACATTAAATGCGCTGCTTTAGATATCCCACCTTCATTACCAGCATGTACTAGCAGTTTATCATTTGATGAAATGTTGGAGGGAAATTTACAAACCAATAAATATTTTAAATTTGCATCCCAAACTTTTACAAATGACACATACCAGATTCAAATATGTGCACATTTCTGCCACATAATCCTATATGAGGTAGTTACTATAAGCCTGACACTTGGGTGGGCACAAGTTACTTACTATGCATGGGCCCAGACTTCTATGAACTTATAGGACCTGAACCAGAATAGGGAAACAATGAATCTATTTTTAATGACAAAACAAATCCATGAATAAATGAGTAAATCTATCAAGATTGAAAGACCAAGCTGTGCTCAAGGTGATCAGGGGTCCTAGGAGAGGGCGCTTAACTCAACACAGGAGAAATGAGGTCAAAAAGATAAAAAGAACTCATAGAGACAGAAGGTAGAATAATGGCTGCCAGGGGCTAGGGAAATGGGGCAATGGAGAGTTATTGTTCAATAGATATAGAGTTTCAATTTTACAAGATGAGAGTGTTCTATGGATGCATGGTGGCACTGGTAACACAGCAATGCCGTAGAACTACACACATAAAAATAGCTAAGATGGTAGATTTTATGCTATGTATATCTTACCACAATTAAAATTTCTACATAAATAGATAAATAAAAAGAAAGTTTCCCTGAGAAGATATCATAGGAGCCGAGAGTATTTTTTTTAATATGCAGGATTAACAAGACCTTACAAAGTTTTTGACAACAACAAAAAATCACTTTTTAAATAATAATATAACTTGTTTTCTCTAAGCTTCTGGTTAATAAAATATCTTTTAATGGAGGGAATTTCGACTGTGATGGTGGTCATGGTGGTAGTGGTGGTGGTGTTAATCTTGAAAATTATAACAAGCGATACTTCTTTGCATATCAGGTGTATCTTGAAAAGTTGCATGTAAATAGAATTTTATAAAACAAAATTTCAAATGTGCAAAGAAAACTATCTGGAGATATCCCACTCTGTATCTGTAACTTATATTTCCCATAAATCCCAATGTTGTCTTCATATCTGCTTTAATTAAAGAGTTACTCCTTGCCTATTGCTATTATTACTACTGACATCCTTATAGAATGTTTCTTATTATCATCTGTTTATTAGTAGAGATAAAATGAATAGGCATTCTCCAAATAGGATATATCTCTGTTTTAAGTTGAAATTGTTTTTGAATTATAAAAGATGAGGTATATGATTTTAAAAACTGGCCTTTCTAATAGATTCAAATATAACACTGTAAATTTCATTTCGTGTAAACACCCGTGTCCCATGTATTTACAAGGATAAATAATATTGACCTGCCTCTGAATCTTGCTCTAGGTAATTAGTTATTATTCTCAGTTTCAAATATGGACATAGAAATCTAAACAATTTAGAAAGGTATGTATTATAACGTTTTAATGAACCAAACCAAACTTTATGTTCCTTCTATTTCTGTTCTCTTATTTTTCATTTCTTCAGTCCCTGATTCCCCATCATCTTATGTTTCCTAGGTCTCTCATTCTTCTCTTTCAGTTGGGTTTGTTCCTGACTGTTTTGCAGGGACAGCTACATCACTACAGTCTTACCATCAGTGACACTGAGGAATTCACTGCATAATAATTTATTGTGAAGAAATCCAGATATCAGGGAAGAAAAAAGGAATGATGGGAAGAAAGGAGGGAGAGAAGGAGGGAAAAAAATAGAGAAAGGAAGGTAAGAAGGGAAGGAGGGAAAAAGGGAAAGACAGACACAAAAGGAGAAATAGAAGAAGGAAAGAAGAGACGAAGTGTCAGCTGCCTCAGCCTTGAGCCTCTGGATGATTCAACAACTGCTCGGAAATTAGCTATAGAGAAATGAACAGGAAAAAGTTAATGCACTGCTTTTCACCTACATAGCAATATGAAATCATGGAAAGACCTTAAGATTTGAATAATCCAAAACTGGATTTCAATTATTATTTTGCCACTTAACCCTGATTAATGTGAGTCATAGAACTTCTCTGAGCCATTTCCTCACCAATAAAGTGGAGAGAATAATACCTCACCTTGCTATTATTGTGAGAATTAAATACAAAATTGAATTTAAGCTTCCTGGTTCTTAATAATGTTGGTTCCCTTCATCCTTGACTTTTTTAAAAATTAAAATCTGACATTGATCAAGCTTAATTAACATTTCAACATTTTCCAATTAATGTTTGCATTTGCTATTAAGCCAGAATATATGAACCTTATTTTGGTTATTGTATACAAATAGACATTTAAGTTTTGTTAGACACCATCAGTATATAAGCTTCACATCTCAGGAGTGTCTGTTCCTGATTTATAATTTAAATTTTATACCAGAAAAAGAGCACGTGTTAGTCATTGACTTAACAGTAAATTAGCCTATTAACATTGTGATCAAACTTTATCCAGCCCGGCGCGGTGGCTCAGGCCTGTAATCCCAGCACTTTGGGAGGCCGAGACGGGCGGATCACGAGATCAGGAGATCGAGACCGTCCTGGCTAACACTGTGAAACCCCGCCTCTACTAAAAAATACAAAAAACTAGCTGGGCGAGGTGGCGGGCGCCTGTAGTCCCAGCTACTCGGGAGGCTGAGGCAGGAGAATGGCGTAAACCCGGGAGGCGGAGCTTGCAGTGAGCTGAGATCCGGCCACTGCACTCCAGCCTGGGCGACAGAGCGAGACTCCATCTCAAAAAAAATAAAAATAAAAATAAAAAACTTCATCTGAAGAATCATGAGCAACTACTCTCTTTATCTAAACATCCACAAAATATATTTTTGGAAAAGTAAGAAATGTGAGTTTACGTGTTAAAGCAACACCCATATATTGAAAGCAATGCCCATATACACAACGTGGACTCTAAGTGACTCCTTTGCCCTCAAAATATGAATTGAGTGCTTACTATGTGCCTGCAGCACGTAGTAACTTGAACATATAGCAGTGCATAGATGTGAGACCCTACCTAACCCATCATAAGGGTAACAGGAAATACTCCTGTAAAAAAAAGACAAGTTAACAAGAGAAAAGCTTAAAAGACTGATCAAAATTTCACATGACACAGGACCCTTCAGAAATAAAGACCCAAAGATAAAGGGAAAACAATTCATTTTTATGCTTAGGTTGAATGAAGAATGGACAGCCATGTAGAAATGTGATTGGACAGAAAGGGTATGTTTTAATGGTAACAGATTGACTGAGGAAACCAGCAAGGCCTGTCTGTTCAGATTCTTCCTGGCCTCTCTGTGCGGTATTACTCCTCCTGAGTACAGGGCAGGACTCCTTCCAGAATGCTATCAGATAAGAGTAGATCAGAAAACTTCTTTATGGTCACCCCCTAGATATAGACAGACAAGCAGGGGAAGATTAAAGTAGTAATTCTAGTTTTTATGGCTGGCTTTGGGAAAGAGGGGTTCTATTTTCTAGGACCCGCCTTGGGAAAGAGGAATTCTAGTTTCTAACACCCGCCTTATGGAAAAAAAGGGAGCAGGAGAAAGAAGAGCAGCAGAAGGTCAGAAAGATCTCACTTCTGAGCCTTTTAGTATCCTTTAGTTCAAAGTACTCAGTATGCCAAAGCCCCATTTCTTGGGGTATCATTTTCTGAGCCCCAGCATATACATGTGAGACACTCAGGAGGAAAATGAGATAATTACAATGCAGTATTGCAGATAATTTGTATTGTAATTGTATTGCAGATAATTACAATACAAGGCTCAGAGTTTGGGCTTAAATACCATCACCCTGCTGAAACCAAGAACGAAGGGTGTGGGGGAGAGCCAGTTACGGGAAATGACCAGAAAAAGTATGGTAAACAAGGGTAAGGTTTGATATCCAAATTTAAATCTATGCCTTCTCCATTGATAAGCGTATCTAACGATTTAGTCACCCTTCTCTTCCTGGTACAGAGAGGGAGATGCCCTTACAGATGAAGATTTATAAAGCTATAAATTTCCCTTTCAAAAAGGTAACTTCTACTCTGGTTTTCAGAGATTCTCCTGTGGCTGCTGTTTCTCAAAGTGGCCAGCTCATAAATAATCCTTATTTTGAGGTGGCATATTCTGGTCTCCTACAGTCACATATGGGGGTAGCATGTCCTGAGCCCTATCACTGGTCTGGGTATATAAAGACACTGAATGCTAGCTCCAAACAGATAAAGGCCAGGTGCAGTGGCTCACACTTGTAATCCCAGCACTTTGGGAGGCCGAGGTGGGTAGATCATGAGGTCAGGAGTTCGAGACCAGCCTGGCCAATATGGTGAAACCCTGTCTCTACTAAAAATACAAAAATTAGCCAGGTGTGGTGGCACACACCTGTAGTCCCACCTACTCAGTAGGCTGAGGCAGGAGAATCGCTTGAACCCTGGAGGTGGAGGTTGCCATGAGCTGAGATCACACCACTGCACTCTAGCCTGGGTGACAGAGCAAGACTCCGTCTCAGAAAAAATAAAAATAAAAAAAAATAGTTAACATAAAGCCAGTAGATTTCTAAAAATTACCACAGGCAAAGAGTTAAAAGTAAATTACTGACCCTGGTCCAATCCAGGTCTAAGCAGGCATCCCAACATCTGGTATGCCTGTGTACATTTTGGCTTAATCATTGTCTATAATTGAGGAATCTTAGTAGGCAATATTCAGCAATTTACTCACGGGGAAAAATGTTTCTTCTTGATGGTGAGTATGATGTCACTACAGAATATAAAACTGGGATTAGCCAGATAGTACATATTAATCTATAATGGTTCTATGTTTGTACAGTAAAACTGCCCTGTAAAATTAAATTTTTAATTATACATTTTTAATTTTAATTTTAACTAAATTTTAAAATGAAACTACAGTATGCCACACCCCTTTTAGTTTTCAGAGTTATTTAAATGTGACATAGATGTATTAGTGACAATCCTAGCACAAAACATATGGAATGCTCAAAACATTTGACTTACAGCTTTTGAGGCAGTAAAGATAATTAAAGGAACCCACGAAAGCTGGTGAAGCCTCCAGAGATTAACAACCATGGGACTCCAGAACCTCCCGAAAGTCTGAAAGGCAAGAAGAGGAAAGTGTTACTGGAGTGTGGAGAAATCTGGAACCCTGAAACAAGAGGCACCTGATAACAATTATATACATGCTAAAGACCAGTCCCAACCAGAGACTCTCTCCTTGATATAATCAGAAGGATTAAATGGTATTAATGTTACTATAAGTAATAATAACAGCTAATACTAACACTAATCAAGATATTACTATGTGGCATCCACTGTTGTAAGCATCTGTCATGCATGTTCTCATCCATTCTTCAGCCATGAGGGGCACATTACTTGTGTCCCCAATTTGCAGAGAATAAATAATGTTCCCAAACAGTTTGTAGAAGGCTAAGTTCAAACTTAAACATAGGCAGTCTGACTGAGGAGGCTATACTCTTAACCACAAAAAGGTTTGCGTAATTAGAATTGCATTCAAATGCAATCCTTACGGTGAATCAAAAATCAGGGCATTTGCTCCAGACTCCACTCTGCAATTCAGTTGGTTTACTTTAAGCAGAGAGATTTCTTTAATTATGTAAAATCTATTTGAGGAACTGTTTTTTGATTCATCCCATGGGAGGAAAAACATAATATCATCACCTCTTGAAATTGTCAAATGTTTTTATCTTTTCAAAGCTGTTTGTTTTTCTGTGCTTATCTTCAGGGTTTTTATGCAGTCAGACTGGAAGTTGCTGCTTGCATTCGGTACCCAGCTAAGTCTTTCCATCCACATTGTCCTGTCTGCATCCAGGCTTTACATTAACTGAAAGGGACAGAATACTGTCTCAGGAAGGACTTTCCATGCAGGAGGAGGGCTACTTATCTTAGAAAATGTTTTCATTCACTTCTAACTTTTCACCACCCCCACTCCAACTCTCATCCCCCCATACCATTCCGGTTTTTTAAGCAGGAAAATTTGTATATTCTTCTAATGTATTCAGTAATAGAGATTATAATACAGTGCTTTGGTAAATTCATCATCAAATACATTTTGTCAAAATATTGGGTTGGTGCAAAAGTAATTGTGGTCTTTGTCATTACTTTTAATGGCAAAGACCCCAGTTACTTTTGCACCAACCTAATACGTAGCCTCTACTAGTCAGAGTTCTCCAGAGAGACAGAACCAATAGGAGAGAATTTATTAGGGGAATTGGTTCATGCAGTTATGCAAGTTGAGAAGTCTCATGACAGGCCGTCTGCAAGCCGGACAACTAAGGAAGGCAGTAACATGGCTCGGTCCAAGTCCAAAGGCCTGAGAATCAGGGTGGGGCCAAGGAAGCCAACTTAACAACTATCTGTTTAAGGCCAAAGGCCTGAGAACCTGGGGGTGCTGATGGTGCAATTCCCAGAGTTGAGGGGCCGGAAAATCTGGAGTTCTGATGTCCAGTGACAGAAGGAAAAGGGTATCCCTGCTTCGATAGAGAGAGAAGTCTCCTTTGCTCTGCCTTTTTATTCTATCTGGGCCTTCTGTCAATTGGATGATGCCTGCCCACAATAGGTAAGGTCACATCTTCCTTGCTTTGTCCATTGATTCAAATGCCAACCTCTCTCTCTCTCTCTCTCTCTCTCTCTCTCTCTCTCTCTCAACTATTATTTTAGGTTTGGGGTTACATGTGAAGGTTTGTTACACAGGTAAACTCATGTCATGGGGGTTTGTTGTACAGATTATTTCCTCACCTTTTTCTGTTCCTCTCCCTCCTCTCACCCTCCCTCCTCAAGTAGACCCCAGTGTCTGTTTTTTCCTTCTTTGGGTTCATGAGTCCTCATCACTTAGCTCCCACTTATAAGTGAGAACATGTGGTATTTGGTTTTCAGTTCCTGCATTAGTTTGCTGAAGATAATAACCTCCAGTTCCATCCATGTTCCCGCAAAATACATGATCTTATTCTTTTTTATGGCTGCATAGTGTTCCGTGGTGAATATATACCACATTTTCTTTATCCAGTCTGTCATTGATGGGCATTTAGGTTGACTCTGTCTTCGCTATTGTAAATAGTGCTGCAGTGAACATTCATGTGCATGTGTCTTTATGATAGAATGATTTATATTCCTCTGGGTATACATCCAGTAATGGGATTGCTGGGCTGAATGGTAGTTCTATTTTTAATTCTTTGAGGAATCACCATATTGTTTTCCAAAATGGTTGAAATAATTTAAACTCCCACCAACAGTGTATAAGTGTTCCCTTTTCCCTACAACCTCACCAGCATCTGTTATTTTTTGACTTTTTAATAATGTCCATGCTGACTGGTATGAGAAGGTATCTCATTGTATCTGCATTTCTCTAATGATTAGTGATACTGAACTGTTTTTGTATGTTTTTTGGCCACATATATGTCTTCTTTTGAAAAGTGTCTATTCATGTCCTTTGCCTACTTTTTAATGGGGTTTTCTTCTTTTGTAAGTTTAAGTTCCTTACAGATGCTGGATATTATACCACTGTCAGATGCATAGTTTGCAAATATTTTCTCCCATTCTGTAGGCTGTCTGTTTACTCTGTTGATAGTTTCTTTTGCTGTGCAGAAGTTTAATTAGATCCCATTTGTCAATTTTTCCTTTTGTTGTGATTGCTTTTGGTGTCTTTGTCATGAAATCTTTGCCTGTTCCTATATCCAAGATGGTATTGCCTAGGTTGTCTTCCAGGTTTTTTATAGTTTGGGGTCTTACATTTACATTTTTAACTTATCTTGAGTTGATTTTTGTATACGGTGTAAGGAAGGGGTACAGCTTCAGTCTTCTGCACATGGCTAGCCAGCTATTCCAGCACCATTTATTGAATAAAGAGTCTTTTCCCCACTGCTTGTTTTTGTCAGCTTTGTTGAAGATCAGATTGTAGGTTTGAAGCCTTATTCTGGGCTCTATATTCTGTTCTATTGGTCTATATGCCTGTTTTTGTACCAGTACCATGCTGTTTTGGTTACTGTAGCCCTGTAGTATAGTTTGAAGTGGGTAACATGATCCTTTCAGCTTTATCCTTTATGCTTCAGATTGCCTTGGCTACTAGGGCTCTTTCTTGGTTGCATATACATTTTTAAATATTTTTTCTAGTTCTGTGAAGAATGATATTGGTAGTTTGATAGGAATAGCATTGAATCTGTAAATTGCTTTGAGCAGTATAGCCATTTTAAGGACATTGATATCCTATCCATGAGCATGGGATGTTTTTCCTCAAATGCCACTGTCTTCCAAAAACACCCTCATAGACAAACCCAGAAATAATGCTTTACCAGGTATCTGGGTATCCTTTAATCCAGGCAAGTTGACATCTACAAGAACCATCATACAGCCCAACACCATTTTTGTACTTTTTATGGATAGATTATTTCATATAGGAAAGTGCATGAATCAAAAGTATGCAGCTCAGTTAATTATTAAAAATAAATACCCCTATGTAGCCACTACCCAGGTCAGGAAATTGAAGATTAGCAGAATTTCAGAAGCCCTCTTGTGCCCTCCTCTAATCATTGCCTACCCACTCTCTGAAAACAACCATTGCCCTAACTTCTAACTCTGTGGATGAAGTTTACCTGTGTTGAGACCTTATATAAATGAAGTCATACAATATGTACTCTTTTATGTCTGGGATTCTCTTATATCTGATTCACTCATTTTACTACATATAGCCAATGTTTATTTATTTTCAATGCAATATAGTATTCCATTGTATGAATATACTACAATTTATGTAAATTTATTGTTGATAGATATTTGTAAATTATAAAATGTAACTGATAAAGGGTTTGTATATGAAATATATAGAGATATGCTACAATAACAAAAAATACCAATAAACCACCAATAAACCAATAGAACAAAAGACAACCTGTAGTAATAATAAAAAAAGGAAGATACCCAAATAGTCAAATAATATTAAAAGGTGCTCAATCCCCTTATTCATCCAGGATATGTAAATTTAAGCCATGATGAGATATCACTACATATGCACCAGAATGACTAAAATGAAAGGGCTGATGATAAAATTAAGTGTTGATGAAGATAAGAAACAACACAGTCCTGTACACCTTTGTGTATAATTGGTACAATCACTTAGGAAAACAGTCTGGCCTCATCAACTAAAGTTGAATATATTCCATTTCTAACTATAAAGTCATTTAGGTTTTAAATGCATTTTTAAAATATAGGCTTAGAGAAACAGGCTAGGTAGTGATTTATGTAAAACCAGCTCTGAGATATTCCAAGTAGTTACTTATATTACATTAATTTTTAAAAATACTATACAGTTCAATCTGATTGTGTTCTTCCCAGATTAGACCTTATCTAGAATATTACATACAAACATGTTATTTTTTACAGGTAGGTGGATCTGGGGGGAAAAAAACATGTTATTTTCCACTATACATTGGTAATTTGGAGATGAAAGTGCAGATTCTGCAAACTCTCTCAGTTAGTGATTAAATAATGCATTAAACATTAGACACCCACCATGAGCCAGAGATGGTGCTAGACACTAGAAGAAGGTTGGAGAACAAAACAACTAATAACAACACATTTAAATATTTCCAAGTCTATCACATTTCTACATTATTTTCACTCTACTCACTCTCCCTAGGTGATATCATGTACTCTCAGTCTTCTCCTGGGAGTCTGAAACTGCCTTTGGAAAGATGATGACAATGAGAGAAGTCTAGCATGGCTGACTTCATCTTGCCTGTAGCCTCACAGGCTGGCTGTCCTCACTCATTCGTGGGCATAGGCCAGCTTAACTATGGGAGGAATTTAGTTTATCGTTTAACTTTGAAGCAAGTATTATAATATTCCCTCCCTAAATTGAACTCCCTCCTTGCTAAGGGACCCAAACCACCTTTGTAAGACTAATGAAAATCACAAGATTAGGATTATAGGAGACACCTAAATTCTGCTAAATTGTAGGTGTAGCTAAATGGTAACCAGCCATTGTCCCCTAGCCTGTCTTTCTATAATCCTTTGCTGCTCAGAAGTCATGTGGTCAGAGGTCACCAGATTTAGGACTTCCTCAATTGCTCCTACAGATAACGTCACTATTGGGCTGGGCGCCATGGCTCACACCTGTGATCCTAGCACTTTGGGAGGCCAAAGTGGGTAGACTGCTTGAACTCAGGAGCTCGAGACCAGCCTGAGCAACATGGAGAAACCCTGTCTCTACAAAAAAAACATGCACACACACACACACACACACACACACACAAAACAGAAGTCAGGTGTGGTGGTATGAGCCTGTGGTCCCAGCTAGTTGGGAGGCTGAGGTGAGGTGGGAGGGTCACTTTAGCCTGGGAGGCAGAGGTTGCAGAGAGCCGAGATCACACCACTGCACTCCAGCCTGGATGACAGAGCAAGACCCCCATCTCAAAATAAAATAAAATAAAAAGATAACATCACGATTTTGGCACCTAAGATTGATCTTTTATGAGGTCTTTCAGACTTCTGCATTTTGGCAACCAAGCAACTCCACCCAGACTCAGGATTCATGACTCAATCAGTCCTATGACCCCCTCCCAGAGGCAGACTCAGTACACAGAGACTGTTTTTCACACCCCTATGATTTCATCCCCAACCAACCAGCAACACCCATTCCCGAGCCGCCTGCCCACGAAATTATCCATTAAAACTCTAGCTTCTGAGTTCTTGGGGAGACTGATTGGAGTAATAATTCCAGCCCTTCTGCTTGGCTAGGTCTGCATTAACTATCTCTACTAGTCCATGCAGCAGGCACTAAGAACCTATTGGGCAATTACAAGTCTTTTCCTGTGATCTCTAGGCTTGTAAGTCCTAAGTCTTAATATTCAACCCAAATCTCTACCCTTAGCACCAGACTTTTACCCCTACCGGCTGACTGGACGTCCATTTGCTCCAGCTGCTTGTATCTAAATCTAACTCATCTTCCCCTAAACCTTCTACTTCTGTTAGCAGTTATAGCATCCATGAAGTCTTTGAAGCTGAAAACATAGTCATCTCTGAACTCTTTTTATCTATCTCTCACCCTCAACATCTATTTAATTGCTAAATCCTGCTGATTTTACTTCCACCTTACCTCCATCCTCTTTTATTAGCACCTGCCTGAATTGCAAAAGCAGCCTCCCAGCCATGCCTCTGAACTTCCAGTCAACACACCTTTTGGCAGTGCCCACCTGTCCTACCTTACAGGCAATGGGATCTAGTTGATTTCTCTCATCAAATCATTCAATGGTTCTTCATCACCTTTAGCACAGAGCATCACCTACAGTCATCTCAGTTTATGTTGTAAAAGCAGAGACTATTCAGAAACTGGTAACAGTAGCTGCTTCCTGAAGGGGAACCTGTTGACTGGGGGAATGGGAAGAGACCCTTAGTTTTCACCATGTACCCTCTTTATTTTTTTTTAATTTGGTACCGTAGCCAGGTCTTGCCTATTCAAAAAACATTTTTTAACATATGCTATATAAGACTCTGCATATTGGCAATAAATGGGCTACAAATTTGATTCTGAGCATCCTGATAGCCAAAGAAACAAGAGAAACAAAATTAAAGTCATGTATTCATTAAAATCAAATCAAACCAACTTCTGAGAACAAGCCCAGGTTTTCCTTGATCTAAAATTTTTTTTAAGGAAGTTTTCCTCTGGGTTCTCATGTGTAGGGGAAATCTTCAACACCATTCCCAAATAATTTCAACAGTGACTTTCAGGCTGCTGATCCTTAATTCCTCCAATAGCCCAAAAGCATAACTGAAAAAGTTTGGTACAGCCATTCTCCCAGGAACCAGTCATCTAATTTTGATGGTTTCAGATGCTCCATTCAAACTGGATTTCGTAATACGGTCAGCATAAAAAGAAATGAATATTTTCCTCTAGTAATATATATGAAAGAACTCTGCACAAATGAGAGTTGCTAACAGTGAAACAGTCTGGTTCTGAAGTAATTAGCCCATCTTCACTATCAGGGATATTGCAGAAGAGATTGCTGCCTTGGGTAGAAGTTTGGAAAAAATAGCATCTAAGATCCTTTTAAATATTAAGATTCTACAAGGTGGTGCATCTAAGCATCTTGAAATTGTATTTTAAAGTTTCAGCACATCTCTATGTGTTAGGAGCTATTATTTAAATAAATTTAAGATCTGTTGTCTGCTTTGCTCATGGGGCTTCCTTGTAACTGGGAAATTCCCTGAATAGAAGGAGAGGTACTATTAGCATGTGATTTAAAGGAAGTCTAAAGAGCTAAATTTGTAGCTTGTGAGGCATTTAAGAAGACCCATGAGCTCGGATTCTCAGTTCCACATCTACCAGCTACCTTCCATGCTCAATAAGTCTAAATAATTCTACCCAAAACAAGCAGTACTACTCCATTTCTTGCCCTAGATTTTCTTACATCAGACAAGGAGAAAGTATCTCAGCCTGTGTCTGCACAAAGGTACAGTAAATATCAGAGGGCCAGACCCCTTTCTAAACATGTGTGTGTGCGCATGCACCACTCACTTCCAAATTGAGAAGTTCTATCGTATAAGAGGAAAAAAGGAGGGAGAAAGAAGAAGGGAAGCGGGTTGGGAGGGAAGTAAGAAGGAAGGAGGGAAGAGAGAGAGGGAGTAAGGAGGGAAGAGAGGAAGGGGGAAAGAGGGAAAGAGAGGAAGGGGGGAAGGGAAGAAGGAAGAGAGAGAGGGAGGGAAGGAGGGAGGGAAAGAGGGAGGGAGGGAGGAAGGAAGGAAGGAAGGAAGGCAGGCAGACAAGACAGGAACTCCCCAGGCCCAGTTTGCAGGGGAGGTGGGAAGAGGAGAGGAATGTCCTTGCCACCCAGGGCCCAGCCCAGTGCTTACTTCACCAAGACTCGCTGTACCTCTGTCACCACATTCCCTTGGCGCCTAAAAGGTAAGTACCATCTTCTTAGCCTGTGGCTGAAGGGAGGCAGAGAGGGAGAAAGGTTGCGAAGCGTCTAGCTGGGAGTATATGCAAACTAAATCAAATGTATTGTTCAAAATTTACAGTGGGTCATCTCTTCTTTTTTCTTATTTCTTTTCAATATCGAATGAAGGGCTGACCAGCAAGGTCAAACTCCCCTTATTAATGAGGCATTGCTGGGGCTCTGTCTCATTAGGGCACTCAGAACTGTGCATTTACTGCAATTTGCAGCACTTAATAGAGAAAGGTCAGAGCGGGTCACGTTCAATTTCCACTTGGCAGAGGGAGGAAAAATGGAAGCAATTCATTTGCACAAATTTGAATAATTCTTCTCAGTCTCCTTTTCTTTATCTACGTATGGATAATTCCTGCATCTTACCTCACTCACAATCATTTCAGAACTGCCAACTGCCGGATTTCTATGAAGGCTGTAATGGAGCTGACAGATTCTATGAATCCAGGTGTCAAAATAAAGCCTCTGGCTTCTTCCCCCACCCCCTTCTCACAACAGGGAATAGGAGCTGCCTCTAGTGAGCTCTTAAACTTATCATAAATGTATCAAGATTGCTGTGGGCCATGAAACAGCTGTAGACAATTAATCTTTCCACAATTCTTCGGCATAAGAATTGCTTTCCCCGCAAAGTAACATCTGCCTTGCTGAGGTGATTATTCACGGCCGATGGGCGCCACCATAGTTTTATGCATAGAGCCATCAGTGGCAATGAAGCAAAATTTATAGTTTTCCCTGGTTCAGTAAAAATAACATTTCAGCTGCATTAAAACATCATCCATCAGCATTGTCCCAGAGCCCAGAGCCCCATCTCATCCAAAGAAATTAAAAAGTATTCATTTTAATGCTAACTTCTGAAGCTTGCAATGACACCACTGCCTTTTGGGGTTGGGAGGTAATATCACAGAGGAAGGCGGAAGGAAAAGGTTATGTAGCAGAGTGAAGCTGAGTATTAAATGTGCTACTAGATAGTAATGATGTCCCAATTACTGGACTGCTGGTTCTTATTTATTCATAGTCCCTGAATGGTTAATCAAAAATCCTTGAATCAGATTAACAACTAAAAAAGGGAAGTCATTTCATACAAGCAATATAATTCCCTGGCTTCAAGGGAAGGTATCAAGTGGATACCAAAGCAATAGATACCTCTTCCAATGCAGTGGGCATTTTGTTTGTTTAACAGTTGAAACATGAATCTGGTGGAATAAGATTTACCTTGGGGGGAAAAAAGGGCATTTGCTTTTAAACCTCCCTCACGATTATGTCAAGCTCAGGGCTTGTTCTCAAAAGCGAAAGAGCCTCCCACTACTTTGAAGCTCTGTTTATAAAGTGGCCAGTTTTAGAACTGGATGTATGGATATTTGAAAACAACAAAGTAGAGGCAGAGAAAGACGAAGTCCATAGAGTTTCTTGGCCTACACGGCCTTCATACACAGTGCAGGTCTCCAAACACACCAATTTGCAAATAAAACATAAATAATATGCTATATTGAAACTCATACATGCTGCATTCCACTGAGCCACCTTTACAATACTCATGTTTTTACAGTCCACCAAGTCAGCCTGGACTTGGGGTAGTATGCTCCACGTCCTGTACTATATGCTAAGAATACACAGACCTGTAAAAGAGAGGTCCTGCTTGTGGGCAGCCACAGTCCAGAAAGAAAGCATATAAACAAATAATTAAAATATAGGTGGTAAGTGGCATAATGAAATAATAAACAAAGTGCTGTGGTTGTATGGAAAATGCAATTGCTCAGCTGAGAGGAGTAAGAGAAAAATGTCAATTCAATGCAGTTGAGAAAATTAGAGGATATCTGAATACTCACTATCAGAGGCGTTAGTAAATATCATCTGGCAATTGTGTCATCATACCTAAAAATATTACTATTCAAAGTCATAAACAAATTCACTTAGAAAGTCACTGAGAAAAGCTAAGAATGAACTGGAAGGTGAGACTTTGACTCTGGTGCTATAGCACTGATATTTCACTGGTGTTACCTCCTACAGAGGCTTTATAAGGTGCAATGCTCTATAAAGGATCTCTCAAAATCAATGTTTGTCCTTGGCGTGTTTTCATCCAAAAGTGAAAGCTAATCATTTTTTACTCATTGGAGATTCTCTTAATTTCACAGTCAATGAAACACAGATTTCAGTGCAAGCCAAAAGTTGAATTTTGCAAAGGTCAAAGGGAAATTTCAAGTTGCTGTGTCAGTGAGTCTCAAACCACAGGCTGAGATGTGCTGATCTGTCACAGCAGAATAACCTCAACACAGGACTGACTCCTCGCCTGACAGGGAGCATTGGGAGAACACAGATTCTCAGGACAGGTCCACATCGAGGCAGGTCCACATTGCATCAAGGTCCTCCAGTAGGTTAAAACTGATCTTTCTCTTTTGTTTTCCAATTTAAAACTACTACCATCTTTTGAAATTGTTTAGAGGTTGTGTGACATTTAGTGAACAAATACTTTTAAATATCTTCAATAAGCTTACACTTAGTCAAGTTTAAGGTTTAGAGAGAGAAAAAGAAAGAGTTGTTCAATATATTTTAAAGATTTATATATACATAAATAAGTTTACATATTTTTAATATAACATATAAATATATGTCAACTTATATATGTAACTTTTAAATTATGTTAAATAGCTGTATATATTATATATACATATATATACACATATATATACACACTATATATATATAATTCTAGGCCAGACGCAGTAGCTCATGCCTGTAATCCCAATACTTTGGGAAGCAGAGTACAGGATTGCTTGAGTCCAGGAGTTTGAGACCAGCCTAGGCAGCATAGTGAGACTTTGTCTCTAAAAAAACACTAACAAAATACCCAGGTATGGTGGCTCACGCCTGTTGTCCCAGCTATGGGAGACTGAGACAGGAAGATCGCTTGAGTTTGGGAGGTTGAGGTTGCAGTGAGCTGAGATCACACCACTGCACTCCAGCCTGGATGGCAGAGCAAGACCCTGTCTCAAAAACATAAATAAATAAATAATTCTGTAGATCTCTGAATACCTATGTTGAATTCTCATCACATGAGCTTTCAGTGATGTGTGTCTCTCCAGCCCTTGCTGTATATATGTCAATAGAAATTCTATGAAGGGAAATGGATCCAGAGGAATACCATATTCTCAACCAAAAGCTGACAATACAATAAAAAATTACTTCAGTGAAAAAGAAAAGTTAGCTGTATAAGGGTGTACACTAATAAACAGATTTAAAACTTTATGTATAATAAATGAAAAGAGGATATAATTTGGAAGAAATTTTTCTCAGTGCATAAAGCTGTAGGAATATTGTTTTGAAAGATAAAATCTGGAATGGATTGAAGGTTGAGAAAAATTCTATAGAGAAAATGTGCCTCTTTTTAAGCTGTATTTATTGTCACAAAAACAAAATGTCAAGGCCAACTCACTGTGACAGATGTGAGGAGTCAGAACTAGTCAATGCCTGTTTTGTTTCAGTCTTCTCTATCCACAGCATGACTTTCACTCCTGAGAGGAACGCACTGATGTGGTTGAAGAGGAAGTAGAGTCCCGGGAAGGTGGAAGATAGGACACAGCAAGTAGTGTGAAATAAATTCAAGTTTTGGGGCCCAAAATAGTGGGTATTAGAAAGACCACAATCACGATCCCACAACCACTGTCAAAATCCCAAGAAATTAACGGAAAGGGAAAGGTTCCCCAAAACTAGATGAGAGCAAACATCTGTATTTCCTAAAGGAATAAAGTGGACCCAAGGAACATTTTATGTTGAATCCCAGGATAATTCTAGATGTCTTGTGAGCACTGGAAAATAAACGTGTGGTTCACTTGGATAAACCAGACTAACAAACAGGAGAGCCAGAGATTGACTCCATCTTGATTTCAGTAGAGCATTTAATAAAATGGCTGGGATCTTTATATTCAGGATGGAGAAATGGGGCTGAGGGAGTGAGAATGTGCAGAATTTATAGCTGGTTGAACAGTGTTAATTAAGTAACAGAGGGAACCCAGGGGAAGTTGGTATGCTGGAGTGCAGGTACAAGAATCTGTGTGTTCAATTTTACTTTCTTGAAGGAAGACATCTCTCATACTGTAGTTGGCCCAGAGTGAGAAGAGAAGCTAACATTGCCCAAGGCTGCCAGCCGTACAACTTTTAAACAAGTTGGGAGCTGGCTGATGAGCCAGAAATAATAAGATAAAGTGTAATAAAAATAAATGTAAAGCCCAACATCCTCATTCAATAAATTGCAGCTCACAAACCAACCTCAAGCTTAAATGTTACCTAGTAAAAGAAGTCCCATTAAATGCAGGAGCAGCAGAAGCTCATTTAAAGTTCAACAAATAAGGTTCTACACTTAGTCCTAGCCAATTTAAAAAGATAAATAAAAACAACTAAAGATAAAAGATTGATATCCAGGCAATACGACTAGATACCCAGAAAGTACAACAGAATCAAACAATTAGAAAACTATTTTTAAAAGCAAATAAGGCCAGAAGTAGTGGCACACGCATATAATTCCAACACTTGGTGAGGCAGAGGCAGGTGGACCACTTGAGGTTAGATTTCAAGGCCAGCTTGGCCAACATGGTGACACCCTGTCTCTACAAAAAATACAAAAGTTAGCTGGGCGTGGTGGCACACACCTGTAATCCCAGCTCCTCTGGAGGCTGAGGCAGGAGAATCTCTTGAAACTGGGAGGCAGAGGTTGCAGTGAGCAAAGATGGCGCCACTGTACTCCAGCCTGGATGACAGAGTGAGACTCTGTCTCAAAAAAGAAAAGCTAATACAAGTAGTAATCCAAGATGAAGTTACAAAAATTGAATGCTTGTCTATATTTCTAGAAAAGCCATTTCAAAAATGTTTTAAAATCTCATGCAGAATTGTGAAAATAAATAAAAAATAAAATATCTAGAAATAACTGAAAATAAATGGCAGGATCTATATAAAATATGTGGAAAAATTTTACCAAGAGATTGTTTTTAAAGGTTTGAATAAGTAAAGAGATATAAGATATTCCCAAATATTAATAAAATTCTAATTAAAATCTCGACCAATTTATTTTAACTTAAAAAGTATTCTAAATTAATCTAGAAGAATAAAGAAAGGCAAAAGGCCCATATAGGCACCAGGAAGGAGTACTAGTATCATCAAATATTAAAACAAGTTGCAAATTTTTAATCAATAAACTGGTAGGGTATTGACTTGAGAATTGTTAGATCAATTGAAAACAGTTGTAATGTATAATGACAACTACACCATCATTCACGAAAAAAGGACAGCTTTTTAATTGCCAAGCTCTGTCAATTGTTTCAAAAAAAAGTTTAGATGATACTTTGACCATAAAAAAATTTCAAAAGGATTCGATAATTAAGTAAGTTAAATTTAAGAAGTTAGAGAAAATCTAGGCATTTCTGATTTCTGAATGAGAAAAGATGTTCTAGGAATGAAAGAAATAGAAGAAAGCATAACAAAAAAGATAGTTAAAATTGAAAATAATTAAAATGTTTTATGTCTTTGTAACATAAAATTAGAAAGAATCTGTATTTTAAAAGGGAGTAAAAAAGCAAACAAGAAACTGAGAAATATTCGGAATAAATATTATAGACATAATGTTCTTCCAAACTAAAGAGTTCACAATAAATTAATAAAAAATTCAAGACCAAAGTAAATAAGTAAATAATACTAACAGATAATTTATAAAAGAATAAATAAAATTATGTAACAAATACTTGAAATTACTAATACTAAAAATTTACAATCATGGCCGGGCACAGTGGCTCACAGCTGTAATCCCAGCACTTTGGGAGGCTGAGGAAGACAGATCACCTGAGATCAGGAGCTTGAGATCAGCCTGGCTAACATGGCGAAACCCCTTCTGTACTAAACATACAAAACATTAGCCAGGTGTGGTGATGCGTGCCTGTAATCCCAGCTACTCAGGAGGCTGGGGCAGGAGAATCGTTTGAACCCAGGAGGTGAAGGCTGCAGTGAGCTGAGATAGCACCACTATACTCCAGCCTGGGTGACAGAATGAGACTCTGTCTCAAAAAAAAAAAAAATTACAATCATAATACATTACTTTTGCCTGCTTACTTAATAATTATTTTTTCAAAAAAATCTAATATTTGTCAAAGTACAGTGAAATGGATACTTTCACATACAACTGGTAAAAGCAGAAATTAGTGCAGCATTTCTGGGGATAAATTTGGCAATATGAATGAAGAGCCTGAAATATATTCTTACTGTTTAATCCAGTAATTCCACTTTAGAAATAAATCCTAAGAAAATAATCCAAAGTATAATGGATTAATTTTAAAGGCTTAAACTATGAAAATATTTATCTCATAATTGTGAATACACTATATAAATATTTAATGAAAGAATATCAGTACACAATGGAATATGTTTTTACATATTACAATAAGATTCTAAATACATAGATGTGTTGTGGACTGAAATCACATGTTAAAGTCCTAAATCTCAGTACCTCAGAATGTAACTGTATTTGGAGACAGAACCTGTAAAGAGTTATGTAAGTAAGTAATGAGGCTATTAGGGTGGGCCTTAACTCAATCTGACTCATGTCTTTATAAGAAGAGAAGATTAGGATATACAAAAAAGAAACCAGGCCCATGTATGCATAGAGGAATGACCATGTGAAGAGGCAGCACTTGCACACCAAGGAGAATGACTTCAGAAGAAATCAATCCTGCAGGCACCTTGATCTTGGACTTTCAGCCTCCAAAACTGTGAGAAAACACATTTCTGTTGTTTAAGCCACTCAGTCTGTGGTATTTTGTTATGGCAGCCCTAGCAAACTAATACAACATGTTAAAATGTTAGAAGGGAAAACAAGGATATGTATTTATATATACATTCGACCTGTGAACAATGTAGGACTTAGAGGCACCAATGCCTGTGCATACAAAAATCCATGTATCACTTTTAACTCACCAAAAACTTAACTGCTAATACACTACTGTTGACTGGAAGACTTCCTGATAACATACGCAGTCAATTAGCACATATTTTGTGTATGCATTAAATACTGTACTCTTACAATAAAGTAAGACAGAGGAAAGAAAAATTATTAAGAAAATCATAAAGAAGAGAAAACATATTTACTATTGATTGAGTGGAAGTAGGTCCGCATAAGGTCTTCCTCCTTATTGTCTTCACATTGAATAGGCTGACGAGAGGTTGGTCTTGCTGTCTCAGGGGTGGCAGAAGCAGAAGAGGTAGAGGAGGTAGAAGGGGAGGCAGGAGAGGCAGGCACACTCGATGTAACTTTCAGTGAAAAAAAGTCATGGATAAGTGAACCCACACAGTTGAAACACATATTTTTCAAGGGTTAACTGTACATTAGGACCTCAACTATGATGAATTTTTTTTCTTACAGGAAAGACTAAAAGGAAATATACACCATAATTACAATGGTTGCTGCCTTTGAATGGTAGTGTTATGGGTCAATATTTTTATTCTTTTTACACTTTCACTAATATTCAAATGTTCTACAATGAACCTATGTTGCTTGTGAAATCAAGAAAAAGAATACTTCTGGTCAGGCATGGGACTCATGCCTGTAATCCCAGCACTTTGGGAGGCCAAGGTGGGTGCCTGAGCCCAAGAGTTTGAGACCAATCTGGGCAACATAGTCAGACACCCTTTCTACAAAAAATTAAAAAATTAGCTGGGCATGGTGGCACATACCTGTGGTCCCAGTTACTCGGGAGGTTGAAGTGGGAGGATTGTTTGAGACTGGGTGATTGAGGCTGCAGTGAGCCGTGAGCATACTTCTGCACTCCAGCCTAGAAGACGGAGCAAGACTCTGTCTCAAAAAAACAAACGAACAAAAGAATACTTTTTTTTTTTTTTTGAGACAGAGTCTCACTCTGTCGCCCAGGCTGGAGTGCAGCGGCGCGATCTCGGCTCACTGCAAGCTCCGATCCCCGGGTTCACGCCATTCTCCTGCCTCAGCCTCCCAAGTAGCTGGGACTACAGGCGCCCGCCACCTCTCCCGGCTAATTTTTGGTATTTGTAGTAGAGACGGGGTTTCACTGTGTTAGCCAGGATGGTTTCGATCTCCTGACCTCGTGATCCACCCGCCTCAGCCTCCCAAAGTGCTGAAATTACAGGCGTGAGCCACCGCGCCCGACCAACAAAAGAGTACTTTTTAATGTAAGTTTACTATAAGTAAATATAGAAAGACTCTGTTCCAATAGAAAAATTCTGCACAAAAGACATAAGGATTAATAAACTTGAGGATATTATGCTAAGTGAAATGAGCCAGTCACAAAAATATAAATACTTTAAGACACCACTCACTTCTCAGAACAGAAAGTAAAATGGTGGGTGCCTGGAGCTGGGAGGTAGTGGAAACGGGAAGCTATTGCTCCATAGGCGTAGAGTTTCAGTTTTGCAAGATGAAAAGATTCTAGAGATTTGTATCACGACAATGTGAATATACAAAACAGTGCTGAAATGTACACTTAAAAATGGTTAAAATGGTAAGTCTTATGTATTTTTGCCATAATTAAAAATTTAAATAAATAAATGACATAAAGATTAGAGTTGACTACAGCTCTATGAGTCAACACTTTGACCTTCCTGTGAAAATACTTTCTTATATTTTTATATTTTTATGAAAGGAGTAAGTATACATGATTACAATATCAAATAAAACATAAGTGCTTATTATTAAATTTTCTATTCTACTCCATTCTATTCTTCATTCTCTTTGTTATTGTAGAGTTTATACCTTTTAAATTATTTACTTTAATGAAATCTATAGGAGAGAAAATAAGCGTGCAATCTGACATCTTGAACAGTCTAATTCTATCTTAAGTTGTACTCACAGTGAGGTATCCAAACAAGAATCTACCACTCTTAAGAGAATGGATATTAATGCTAGACCAGATTTTGATTCTAGTTCTTACACTCTGATAGATGTGTGATGTAAACTCCTTGACCTACGTTTTCCTGTATGGGAGAAAGAAATTATAATCCTCCAGGTTACTGTAAAGATTAAATGAGTGGACAGAAAGAAACTGACATACAGTAATCCCTCAGTAAAGGTTGTCCATTATTGTGGTTTTTGAAGTTATCATTGTAGAGTGGATAACCTCCTCAATGTGGTACTTTTTTCTGGGTGCTACATACTAAAGAAAATATTGACAGCTAGAAATAGCACCTAGGATGGCAAAAGGAGCCAAAATCATACGAAGAACCTGGGAATATTTGCCTAAAAAGAGGACACCTGGTGCATGTGACAGCCATATTAAAATACTGGAAATGAGATCTTTATAAAGACCTAGACCCAGTAAGAGAAAATTATAAGGAAATAAATCATAGTTCTATTTTAGGCAGAACTAACAGCTGAAGCAGTCCAAATATCTGACACTAAAATTAACATACTTGGAAATTTTGAAGTAGAGTATATCAGAGTTCTCCAGAGAAACAGAACCTATAGAATGTATATATACATAGAAAGAGATTGGCTTTAAGGAATTAACTCATGAGATTGTGCAGGCTGACAAGTCCCAAGTTCTGCAGAGTGAATCAGCAAGCTTGGGGACCCAGGAGAGCTGATGGTGTAGTTCCAGTCCAAAGACCTGCAAGCTTGAGCCCAGGAAGAGCTGGTGTTTCAGTTCAGGCCCAAAGGCAAGAAAACACCAATGTCCCAGTTCAAAAGCAATCAGGCAGGAGGAATTCTCTCTTATTTCTGAGAGGATCAATGTTTTTGTTCTATTCTGGCCTTCAACTGATTGGATGATGCTCACCCACATTATGGGGGATAATCTACTCAGTCCACCAATTTAAATGTTAATCTCATCCCAAAGCACCCTCACAGAAACCCTCACAATAATGTTAGACCAAATATCTGGGCACCCAGTGGCCCAGTAAAGTTGACACATAAAATGTAACCATCACAGGGGAATTTCAAAATGTGGTGAAAATTTGGGCTGGTAACCTATACAATATTTTTGCCAATAAAACTAAGGAACCTAAATCCACCAAAATATTCAGGATTGTTTCCTAGTTCCCAAATTACCTGTTTCCAGAAAAATTGAAGCTAGCAATCCGTTTTGGGGTGTTTATATATAAAATCATGGTATCTGTGATGATTCAAAAACTAATAGAAGAGCACAGAGAGAACTCAAAAATATTGGTGAATTTTTAAAATTAATGAATTAAAAATATTGGTGAATTCTTTAATGAAAAGCTAAATTAAAATTAGCTTTTCTGCTTGCTGCTTTTCTGGATACGTACGTATCTGTACTTATTAAAACAAAAACATAACAGCAACTATGAACTGTTTGGACCTACCCTTTAGAAATAGGTAGATAATAGATATAGGTAGGTAGGTAGGTAGATAGATAGATAGATAGATAGATAGATAGATAGATAGATAGACAGATAGACAGATCTCACAAAATACACCGGATTACAGTCTTAAGATCTAAGTTCCAGTTCCTGCTGTGTCTATAATAGCATGACTTGGAGCAAATCACTTATCTCTTGAGACCTTCTTTTGCTTCGTCCCTTTCAAAATACCTTTTCAAAAAGCTAAAACCATGACTATCATACATATATAGAAAGAACACATGACAAAGATTTATTTAACTCACTAATGAGGGAACCAACAAGATGGTAAAGCTATTTAAAAGGGTAGTAGAAGAAACAGAAAGAAAGTTGCTGGAATAAGAGTGCTAAATTAGATGCCAAAATGGAATAAGATACACAACTAGTTAGTGTCTTACAAAACAGTAAAAACTTTGGGGTTAACTTTTTTACCAGAAAATATGTGTGTGCCTACCAGGCAAAATTCTTATTCTACAAGCTATGAATTATTTGCATCTCCATCAATTTTCTATAAGTGAACATCTACCCTTCCAGAGTTGTAAAAATACCCTAATCAACAGTAAATGGTAAGTCGAAGAAAGATACCTACCCTAGAAAAATTAGATAATGCTGTTAGACACTGTGACATTGAAAGGACAGGTCATCTTTTTGCCTATATCCAAATTTTGAAATTTTTTTACATCTGAATATCAAGAATAATAATTTCTACATACCAGTTTGTTATCAGCCATAAGTGAGAAAAGGTACATGCAAGTGCTTTGTTCTGAAAAGCACCACCCAAATATAAGATATTGGCATTATTACCAGTGGCTTTCTCATTGAGTCAGCCTCTGCTAAACACTTTTATTTACCCCCTACCTTTCCTTCTCTTTCTGTTTTCCCAAACTCATCCACTATCCATAAGCCAGGATTATCTTACTCTTCTTTCTTCCTCCCCATCTCCTATACCTTATAACCCACCAAACCTTGTCTATTGGTCTCCTAATATTTCCCATCTGTTTAGTTCTTTCCTGACTAACTTTCAAGCCTTCACTTCAATGCCACATCTTCAGAATTTCTTTTCTAATCTCCACTGGGCAGATGCCCATTCACCTATCTGATCCCATAACAACTTGTTCTTCCTCAGTTCTAGCACATTACACTACATAATAAAGCATTTTAATGTCTTTAATACCTTGTTTTTAAAGGAAATTTTTGCCATCTTTTTCAGTATTTTTATTCCAGTACTTGACACATTGTATAAGTTCAATAAATATTTAATTAAGTGTATAAATGGAAAGAAAATAAACCATTCATCAGAATAAGTTGTGCATATATTTTTTAAAAAGGAAACGTTATTATAAAAGGAAAGAGAAATCATAGTTCAGGACTGGAAGGTGGGGAAGAAAATAAAGGGAGATAATATACAAAACTTGAGAGTTGCAAGGATCTTAGATGTCATGTTCATTCCACTATTCGTTTCGCACATGAGGAATCCAAAAAGTTAAAGCAATTTGCCCCAAACCACACAAGTCATGAAACACTAGGACATCAACTTTGGTTCCATGACTCCCTGGTACAATACCAGTACGCAGTGAATATCTGCAGGAGAGGAAATGGGAACAAAATGTCTTCTTTACTCTTAGCAAGAATGCAGACACTTATTCTCCCTTCAAGTTTCAAGGTAATACATAGGCGTAAGAGGGACAATATTCTGATTCATTGCTCACTGGGCACATAGCCATTCACCCTGCACCTGAGTAATAATGTCTCCCTATGAGACTGTGCAGTCATTCTCCTAGGAGTCCTTGAATATTCTCAACAGTCTTGTGGGAAATTGAGGGTTAGGGGTTTTGCTTTTCCATAGAAAATGCAAAGTGGCTAATTTCCTTCTCTCCTCCCCCACCCACCCATTTCAAACTCATCCATCAGATCTCAGAAGAGTACAATACATGAAATAACAAGAATAAAAGCCTTTATATTAAATTCCTTGTGGGTGAACTTTGCAGATAAAGCAGAACAATCTGATCTTAGCAAGTTAAATGGTTTGCAAATCACAATGTGCTGCACCCTTCAGATGTATCCTTATGTAAAATAAATCACCTAGTATTATCATAACAGTATTTGGGGAAATTTGCAAGTGCAGTGGAGTGAGAGGGCTTTGCTTCAGAAAAATCTGCATATATATTTACATCTGTATGAATTTTCACCAGAGGTCTACAGCCATTTGGGAAGAGGCAACTAATTTTTCATTTACCTAAACCATAATAGCCTGATAAGAATACTGGGACAAGGGGAAAAGAATCTAGAATGTAAAGGAAGGGAAAGGAAGAATAAAGGATGCCGCCATTGAGTCCCTTCGTATATAGAACCAGAGACAAGGACAGTAAGGAGAGGGCTTGTCACTGCTAGATCTATGCCACTCCCTTCTGCAAATCATAGTAAGTTTCATACAAAGATCACCGAACCAGATAAGGCTATAAGATACTCTGGCTGATAGTGATCCGTTGATGACAGACTCTATATATTATATAGTGTATAGATTTACACACATGATATGATTGTATATATGTAAATATATGTGCATTTGTATATACAAATAAATGTATATAAGAAATGTACTTGCTAAACAAACAAAAAATATTAGCAGCTTGCTGTTAGTAGACCATCTACTTTCACATTACGCCTTAATACTACTATATTTTTTCCTATCACAAGTACATATTTGAAAACAACTTGCCGGGGCCAGAATTTAAACTTGCATTTAAGAGAGGAACACAAAATAAATTATAAAACTTTTGAATGACAACAAATTAGCAGATGGGTGTTTGCACGTGTGTGTGCATGCACATATACATATACACACACCCTTCATTTTATTTCCCTCTTACTCACCTGATTTAGCCAGTAAATAAAGGCTGCACTTACCAAAAATATTACCTGCTCAGCAGCAATGTCACTACTCCATCTAGACTTAGGTACATTAGACTCCCAAACATAAAAAAATAATACTGAGGGAGAAGGTTTTTCAATTATAAAGTCAACTGAAAGAACTTTGAGAGACTTTTTTGTGATATCATTGTAACAAAAATGTCTATCATTTAGTAAATGTCTCCTTCTGTGCTGGGAACTATGCTTTACATAAACAAACAAAATAAACCCATGAAAACTCCGACATAAGCTTTACTAAAGAAAAGTCAGTTATATCATTGTTTATAAAGACAATGTGTATATTGCAGACTTTAAAATACAAAGGAACACACATGAAAAATTCCCCCAATGGTGATAAGACAAGTTGATTTATTTACTTATGCATGTAACTGAAATGCACAGCACATTGCAATTTGTAAATCATTTAATATACCAAATTCTAATCATTCTACTCTTATTACAAAGTTTAATCATAATAGTATATATTTTTAAAAATTAGCCGGGCACGGTGGCTCAAGCCTGTAATCCCAGCACTTTGGGAGGCCGAGAGGGGCGGATCACGAGGTCAGGAGATCGAGACCATCCTGGCTAACACAATGAAACCCCGTCTCTACTAAAAAACACAAAAAACTAGCCGGGCGTGGTGGCGCGCCCCTGTAGTCCCAGCTACTCGGGAGGCTGAGGCAGGAGAATGGCGTGAACCCGGGAGGCGGAGCTTGCAGTGAGCTGAGACCCGGCCACTGCACTCCAGCCTGGGTGACAGAGCGAGACTCTGTCTCAAAAAAAAAAAAAAAATTATTAACCAGGTTTTTTTAATGCCATAATCTCTTAAACTCTGGTGGAAAGAGTGAAGTGTTTTTCAAAAAGTAGGGCTGAAAATTTAAGTTAATTGAGATGGCAATATCCTTTTCAGACAAAGCATAAATCAAGATTAATAATATTCATTCTATAAGACAAGGAGATTTATTTCATAGGAATAAAATACTGAATATATAATAAAGATATATTAGTAAATCTTTATGTGCCAAATAGTACCTTTTTATATCAAACAAAAAATGTTTTATAAATAGAATCCTAAAACCCAATGAATAAATATATATACAAACCCATATATATCTCTGTGTATGTGTGTGTGTAAGAACTCAACATAGCATTGTTACTTTTGACAGATTAAGTTGCAAAAAAATAAGGATATAGGGTTCTGAATAACCTAAGTACCAACATTAATATAATAGATACACATACAGAACTTCATAACTTATAGAAAAGCTTCTTATTTATAAGTGTCTGTGTAATGTTTTCCAAGACCATAAATTACCAAAAAAATTTAAGTAAAATATTTAGAACCCATTCTTTGACAATAATGCAACAAAAATATTGGTCAGTGGGCCAGGCGCGGTGGCTCAAGCCTGTAATCCCGGCACTTTGCAATAAAAATATTGGTCAGTGGGCCGGGCGTGGTGGCTCAAGCCTGTAATCCCGGCACTTTGGGAGGCCGAAACGGGCGGATCACAGGTCAGGAGATCGAGACCGTCCTGGCTAACATGGTGAAACCCCGTCTCTACTAAAAAAAAATACAAAAAACTAGCCGGGCGAGGTGGTGGGCACCTGTAGTCCCAGCTACTCTGGAGACTGAGGCAGGAGAATGGCGTAAACCCAGGAGGTGGAACTTGCAGTGAGCTGAGATCCGGCCACAGCACTCCAGCCTGGGCGACAGAGCGAGACTCCGTCTCAAAAAAAAAAAAAAAAAAAAAATGGTCAGTGATAAATTCTTAAATAAAACAAAAAATTGGAAATTGTGAAGTATTTTCCTAAATTATTAAGTCAAAGAATATATTAATAATATCATTGTAGGCCCTTTACAAAGAATCATAGTGAGAAGGTGTGGCAAACACACTTCATGGTAACCTGCAATGAGGTTCCCTTGTGTAACCCCCTCCCCTTGAGTACAGGCAGAACCTGTGGCCTGCTTCTAACCAACAGAATATGGCAAAGGTGAGAAAACATCACTTCCATGATTATGTCACGTTATGTGGAAATGGTGAAAGGATTTTGCAGATATAATTAAGGTCCCTAATCAGCTGACTTTGAGTTAATTATAAGGAGGAATATTCTGAGTGGCTCTAGCCTAACTAGGTGAGCCATTTAAAAGCAGCAAAGCCCTAAAGACCAACAGTAAAAGGCATTTCAGTAAATTGTCACAGGGTCAGAAAGTAATATTTTACTTTAAATCATAAACATTTTTGAGGTTGACATTCTTAAGCACAGATTAGAAAGCTTTTTAGTTGAGGTCATGTATCAATCAGGGTTTGAACCAGTATTAGTGATATAAAGTAAGAGATTAATTATAAGAGCTATTCTTCAACTGTGGGAGAAGATGAGTATATAACGATCCAGAAGGGGATGGGCAGAGGATCACAGAAAACTCGCTAACCAGGACCTGGGAGTGGTGGCTCACGCCTGTATTCCCAGCACTTTGGGAGGCCAAGGCAGGCAGATTACTTGAGCACAAGAGTTCGAGAGCAAACTGGCCAACATGGCAAAATACCATCTCTACTAAAAATACAAACATTAGCCAGATGTGATGATGCACATCTGCAATCCCAGCTACTCATGAGACCGAGACATGAGAGTCCCTTGAACCCAGGAGGCAGAGGTTGCAGTGAACCCAGATCATGCCACTATACTCCAGCCTGGACTAGACTCTGTCTCAAAAAAGAAATAAAGAAAACTTACTAACCAGGGACCATGGAGGGGAAATGGTAAAGAAGCTTATGGAGGGGCATAGGTCCTGTAGCAGGTGCTGAGTCTGAAGTTACTGCTAAGTCAGCATGGTAGGCAGTCAAGAAGGAAAGCGAGACACAAATTAGGGAAAGCAAGGACAAATTGAAAGCTGCACCTGACTCTCACTGAATGTAATCCTAATAATGAAGGTGACTATGGAAGAAGCTGGTGCCCTCCACCATGGAGTTGCACACATGCCTGTCCTGAGATTCAGAGAAGCTGAAGTTGTTGATCCAGCCAGTGCTGGAAAAGCTGTGGACTGATCTGCTGCCCCACACTGAGAAAGTGAGCCAACATATCAGCTATCTGTACACAACTTTGCAACAGCAGATCAGCAACAATGTTTATGACCTTCAAAGTGCAATGGCTGCTGCTACGCTTCAGCCTGCCAGCTCTCACCCATATAATTCTCCTGGTTAACCCTAATCCAGAACTACAGAGGGAAGGAAATTCTGCAAAACAGATTTCCAGCTCAGCTAAATTGACACAGTGCAAAATCAGTCCTATCAATTCATGGTGATTTATTTTTTCCTATCTCAGCTTTTTCCTTTCTATGATATGCTTCTGCTAATTACAAACCATATCAATGAGCTACTATAGACAAAATGGGAAGATTATTCTCTCTACTGGCACTGTACCCTTCTATGCAGAAAAAGTCAATAATTTGGATTTCCAACTCCAAAATCAGATTAAAAAAATGGTTTTATGATTCTGCCACATTTTAGCCCAAAGTTGTTTCTCTAATAAAAAGATTAGCTATGCTTATTTTCTCAACCTTAAAAAACTCTAAGAGAAAATGTCCTTCATTTTCCACAACAAAAAGGGAGAAAGTAAGTAGTTAGGTTTAGAGCAATAGAGAAGCCTATTTAAGTTATCATTTTTGCCCTTGTAATTAAAAAATCTACCTTCCTTTATATACAGTTATTTATTGCAACTTAACTTTATTAATGTAAAAGATATTATTTTTTCTTAAATGTTGAGGTCTATTAAACATAGAAGACTCAAAAATAGATGACAGCTTCTTTTTTCAAGCACATTAAACCCTTATCTCAATTTGATTTTTCAAAATTGTAAGGCACAAATTATCCAGCACGTAACACTCTTGAGTCTCTTTTCTGGCCTGTAAAGTCAACAGTTATGGTGCTAAAGTTTAATCAATCCCATAAAACGTTACTCAGAAAGTGACCTGGTGTTATACCTGAAGTGCATCTCCTACATTAAAAAGTACTTTCAATGCAGCCAGAACAGTGTTATTGAAAGAGAGAAAACTAATAGATACCTGGATGTGGATGGGGGAAAAGGAAAGGGGAAAGAAAAGTCAAATGGGAGAGAAGGCCACAAAAAATCCCATTTTCAAGCATTTCCCTAAGGAGATGGGCTTGCATAGATGAATGCACAGGTTGAATAACAAAGGTCTTTTATATTATTTCAAGCCAAAGACTCCAAAGAATTTCAGCATGAAACCAGGCGCATGTTTCCTTTTGGTAGAAACTAGAGATTCCAACACAGAAAGCAGGAGGGGTTGCCTGATCAGAGGTCACTAACACAAGTGATTGTCTTGGAAATCTCAGCACTGTTCCTGCCAATTATTTTTTTAATATAAATAAATCTTGTGGTAGTCATTATACATGCCAGGAATATAATCTCTTTACTTCTAAAATCACACACGTACACACACGCTCAAACACACTATATGTATTCATAATATGCTTGTTCATTTGAATAAATATACATGTGTAAGAACTTAAGATTTGATACATTTTGAAAATGCAAGTATAAAAATATAAAATTGATTCAACCACTACCATTTTATTGGGGAAATAGCCACAATAAAATATAAAAGTACCCCAATTTCCCATTGCTCCAATTCTGCCTCCAAGAGGTAATCCCAGTTAATAATTTTACATTTATCATTCCAGACATTTTGTGTTTGCTTTTACAAATATATGCAACAGTACATCTTCCTCTGCCCCTGGATGAAAACTAAAGTAGGCCCCATGACTATTCTAGTCTCTCTTAGGTGACAGTCAATCCTACGGTTACTTTGAGTCTCTAACAAAGGCTATGTCTAAGCAAGATAATAATCAAAACTTTATTCTCAATACGAAGATCAAGTTTCTCCCCTGTGGATATGTGGATGCTCCTCATACTTGCAGTAGACAAGACAGCTGTATTTGAGGAAGAGCATGTGATTTATTTCTTCTCTGTTTCACCACTTAGCATTTCTGCTCATTCTTCTTAACCGTACTTTTTGTTTCCTCAAGGGCTATTTTATCAGTAAAAGGGAGAAAGACATTTCTTAATTACTTATTGTCAGAAGCTGGCCTTGAGTTTCCAGGCCTTCAGGAATCAAAAGCTGATTCACTATGGGACCCTTTCCTTAGCTCCCCCTTCAACCTATATTGTTGTGGCTCTCTTCACCTGGAGTTTCCTTAATGTTGGTAATTCCATCTTCTTCCTGCTGGTCAGGGACTTCCTTCTCAGCCCCAGAATCCAGTGTTATCTGCCACTTCTCTCTGCTGTGGTCTGACTTTTCCTCCAAGTGCTGCCCTTGGGTAGGGTCTAAGAAATATCTCTCTGCCTCTCTTGCTCTCTTTGAGTGTGTGTGTGTGTGTGTGTGTGTCTCTGTCTCTCATACATGGCCCATATTCAGTTCACGGAAAACACACACAAAGCTTCTTCCCACCAACTCCAGACTGAGGGCCGCCAAAGACTCCTTTGGCTCTGCTGATAGTTATCTTCCACCCTCTCCATTTCTCAGATGGAAATCAAACACCAGTCCATGTTCCCCAGATGCAGGACACATGTATCATGCTTGACAAGTGGCCCCATTGAAACCCCTCTCACCAGGTTCAAGGTGAGAGGCAAGACCCTATAACTCTTCTTCTGGGGAAAAAAGGAAGTGGAAGCTTTTCCATACTGCATTAACAGTCCTTCCCAAATACCCTCATAAATCTACTTTCAACCTCCCCTTTCCTGAATATTTTATATCCTCAAGCTATGAGGGAGTTTAAGAATCTTGAGATGATTCTTAAGATGATTCTTAAGATTCTTAAAACTCATCCATCTGATTTTCAGCTTATTTTTGTAAGTCATATGGAATGATCTGTCTAACCAGTCCCTTTAATGTCTGATATCTATCAACTTAGAGTCTTGGTTGAAACATTTATCTTATCATCATCTTATACATATACATGGGCATGTATATACATACATGAATGTGTGCATATATCATACATATACATAAGATTATTTGGTAAATTTATATCCCAGTTTTACAGAATGTTTAGGTAATGGGCATTCTGGTTAATCTGAAAATTATTTTCCTTTTGGACACAATTGTTAAACTATAAGATGTTATAATTATTTGAATTATTTTATTCAAATAAAGTGACATTTTATATATGCTTTTGATTGGTTTTTAGGATCAGTGTAAATTGGGAAATTTACATTAATTCAGAGCAGAAATTAACCAAGTTCAAGCTAATACAGGTTTTGTTCTACTGTATGCTTCCTCTTTTTAAAATTCTTCCTCTCTCCTTTTTCTGGAGATGTCAAATGCCTCTTCTTTGTTATAAAAAGTCAACAACATCCACACATTAGGAACTGATCTGCTCTGAGGAAAGGACATCCCCAACATTGGATTTCCCTGAAATGCTAATACAAGAGAAAAAATATTTTTCCCAACTTTAAGACTCTTTATCTGTTGCTCTTTCATCATGAAAGATACTGATAGTTATTTCTAAATAAATAAATAAATTCTGAGTTTTTCACCTTCTTAAAATGTGCTCATTCACTGTTCCTAATGCAAAAGACTAGCAACTTCCCTCCTATCACCCCAGGAACAGAAGGGATAGTAAGTAGCCTACATAATATTCTGCTCAAGAATGTTTTAAGGCATCCTAAAGGAAACATTCTCCAACAGAGTCTGTTTTGTTATGTGTTCAATAACCATATGTTCATTTCTATGTGGATAATGTGCAGCATAACAGATACCTGCAATGATTCAAAGAGAAGGCAATTATTGACTCAAGGGGGTTTTACTGATTAGACTCTGAATGGCTCAAACATGACCAGAACTCCAATTGGGCATTATTAAAAGTTTGCTTCGATTCTTGGGTATTTGTTCTTTTATGCATAACAGGCTTCTAAAATACCTATACCACCTCCCATGTTCAATGGGATGTTATGATTAATTATGATCCAAAACACAATGTCATTTTACATTTTGGAAAAAAAAAACTTACTAAACTTTCTCCCAATTGAATACTTTTGACACACAACATCATAACTTTAATTCAAAATAAATCCTCTGAGACATGTACAGGGCAGTAAATATGAATCTACTGAATGGATAAATGAAAAAATGAGCAAAGCAATCTTGCAATGCAGATGGATAAAGAGAACCTGAAAAGTAAAATGGGAAAATATATCCCTGGGCAATTCCTTTGTCCCAGAGAGAGAAAAAAAAAAAAGAAAGTCAGCCAACAATAAAAATCTCATCAATTGTTACTGAAAATTCTAGTCTATTTGGTTCTCACAAAAACGTGTATAGTAGATGGGGGTAAGGGATCATTAATCACAAATAAAACCACTGAGGTTTAGAAAGCTTACATTTCCCCAAGGTCATATAATTGCTAAGACTCATTCATTCAACGTATATTTATGTGCTGTGCCCTCAGAATTAAAATAATGCAATATACTAAGGAATGACTAGATAATTACTATATATTGAGTGATCAGTGAAGGCCTTTCTAGAGTGGTGACATTGAAGCTGGAATCTCAAATAGAAATCAGCCAAGCAAAATCAATGGAAAGAGAACACTAGGCAGAGGCCACAAATGCAGAGGCCCTGAAGTAAGACAGAATTGGGTAAGTTCAAGAACCAAAAGGAGGTTAATGAGATGGAGCTTTTCAGTAAGGAGTTCTATGGCAGCCAGAATCCAAGATGGTCCCCAGTGGTCCCCATCTCTGGTAATCTTACCTTTGTATAGTCCTCTCACATTGTACCAGATAGTTGGTCTGTAATATCAGCATAATACAGCAGAAATGATGGTATTTCACTCCTGAGATGAGCTTATAAATAATTGCAGCTTCCATTTTAAGCACATTCTCTCTCTCTCTCTCTCTCTCTCTCTCTCTCATCACTCACTCTGGAGAAAGCCAGCTGTCATCTCATGAGGTCACTCAGGCAGCCTGTGGAGTAGGACTTAAGCCCTACTAACTTATGAATAAACTCGGAAGCAGCTCCGGTCGATTCCACCATGACCACAATCCTGGAGGACCTCTAGACTGCAATCTCATGTAAGGCCCTAAACTAAAACCACTGAATTAATCTGTTCCTGGATTCCTGACCCTGCCCCACAGAAACAGTGAGATAATAAATATTTATTTTAAGCTTCTAATTTAGGGTAATTTGCAAAGCAACAATAAATAACTAATACTGTAGTATGACAAGTGTGTGACAAGTCCCCCACCAGGTTACTTAAGATTATATGTCCACTGCTTCAACCTTGCAGGCTGGGCCATGGTGCCCAACTGAGGAGCAGGTGTCCCTGAGAACCCAAACATCCTGGGACATTGCAAAAAGCATACCAGAGAAAACAGTCTCATCATGCACACACAGTAGGCCAAGAGCTGAAAAATTAGCTTAAAATTAACTTAAATTAGCTTAGAAATTGGAGGTGGTGCAGATCTCCTGCTGTCCTGCGATCACCCAGGAATGCCCTGTACATTAGTTCTAACAAACTCATCTACTCGCCATGCTGGACTTGTCTGAGTCATTCTTTGATCTCTTGGCTTCTTTCCAGCTTGGCGGGGATATTACAGTCCTAGGTTTTTCTTGTAACAAATACAAATTCTAAATGAGTGATCTTTTCACTAGTCTGTGTTATTAAAAGAACCTTATTAGAAATTCTTTTGTACTGTAAATCGTTGGCCCTTCATTTGACTACTATAAGACTAGATTTTCATTATATCGACTCATTTGGTTACTCTAACCAAACACTTATAGGGCCTGGAACAAGAGTATAAATAAAAACCTACACACTACATGTCTAAATATTTAAAAGTTCCAAATCAAGCTAGCTAACTATTAAATAAGACATGCTCTATCCCTCTACCATGACAAACATATCTTCATAAGCTCTTAGAAAACCAGGTTCCCAAATATAAAATTTTGTGACTTTTAGGAGATTAGCATATGATTGTACTGGGCCTCAGCCCCCAAGCCATGTAACATAATGAAATGTTCGGAGAAGAAAACTGGTTCTCTGTGGCAGAGATTGTTCAGCTGTTGGTCTTAAGTCTTCAGCATAGAAACCATGACATTTTTTAATATGTAAAAAATAGCCTAGCATTTCAAATTTTCTAATTTTTTACAGACTGCATGTCCTGGATAAATGTTATCAAAATTATCATTATTGAATTATTACCTTATTTATATTTATATAAAGCTGCACACAGACTTTTTTCTATATCAGCATAAAGCAAAACTACAGTACTGATTTAAATGTGTTTGTGAGAAATAACCAGGTATCTATCCCTTTGGCCTTATTCACAGAAAAGGCAAACATTTAATACCATTGACACATCTTTGTAATTTGAGCTGCTAAAGGATGTAATTCTCCCATTAAAGCTCACTGGAAAGTCAAACCAATTCACAGAAAACATATCAACTCACCATGAAGTTACAGGGAATGTTCGCATATTTTCAAGAAACTTAATTCATGTACTTGATCTAGCCTTCTGAGAAATCTAGTCATGTAATCTCAAATAACTCACTGGAAACCAACTTGGCAGAATCCTCAATTAAGTGAAACATTTCCCAATACTAAACTTTCAAGACAAACAAGAAAAAATAATCATAGGGTTATAAGGTATAACAAGAATTTATTGTTAAAAATAATTTCCTTTACACTGCTAATAACTTCTTACATAGCAGAGCCCTCCCATGTGCACCATGTTTTGAAAGTTATTGTGTTCCAAGTTGTAATTATTAAATATTATTTATTTAGGCAATGACAGTAACTATCATTCTGAGGTTCTGATTTACCATGTAACAAAATTATGGCCAAAAGCAAAGAATTCAATATTTTAGTTAATCTGGACAACTTCAATGAAGGTTAGTATATTTCTGTTACTTTTTTTTTTTTTTTTGAGACGAAGTCTCGCTTTGTCACCCAGGCTGGAGTACAGTGGCATGATCTCAGCTCACTGCAACCTCTGCCTCCCAATTCAAGTGATTCTTGTGCCTCAGCCTCCCGAGTAGCTGGAATTACAGGTGCCCGCCATCACACCCAACTAATTTTTGTATTTTTAGTAGAGACGAGGTTTCACCATATTGGCCAGGCTGGTCTCGAACTCCTGGCCTCATATGATCTGCCCACCCCAGCCTCCCAGGATGGGATTACAGGTGTAAGCCACCACTCCCAACTCATTTTTTATAATAGTAAAAATAATTCACTGATACCCATCACTATATTTTGAACCCACTAAGTTCAGAAATCTTAGTCTATAAACCAGTGTTTTGATATTTACTCTTCCAGTTTATAATTATATATTGAAAAATATATAGTGAAAATATTCAAATATAATGTAAGCTCTGAATCATCAAAAATTAAAATTTTTAGCCACAAAAAATATTTTTGTAAAGCTCCTTTTGTAGGCAAGGAATATAAAGGCAAAAAGCTTTCCCTCCATGAGCTCAGAGGACAATGAAAGTTACAAGCTGTTTATTCACTCATGTAAACTACAAATAAATGATGAACACCATTTGTGCACCAGGCTTTGTTAAGTACTTGGAAATTAAAGACAGATTCCTGCCTTCAAAGTATTCACTAACCTATTGGTATGGTTTGGTTATGTCCCCACTCAAATCTCATATTTAATTGTAGTTCTCCTAATTCCCACTTGTTGTGGGAGGGACCTGGTGGGAGATAATTGAATCATGGGGGTGGTTTCCCCTATACTGTTCTCATGGTAGTAAATAAGTCTCACAAGATCTGATTATTTCATAAGGGGTTTCCCCTTTCACTTGGCTCTTATTCTCTCTTTGCCTGCCACCATGTAGGACATGACTTTGTTCTTCCCTGACCTTCTGCCATGATTGTGAGGTCTCCCCAGCCACGTGGAACTGTGAGTCCATTAGACCTCTTTTTCTTTATAAATTACCCAGTCTTGGGTATGTCTTTATGAGCAGCATGAAAATGAACTAATACACCTATAAAGGGGGAAAACTTATAAATAAACATGTGCTACAAAAGGCATTGATCTAGAGAAGAATAGAAGCATGAGAAAGGAAGTAATCAGCAATACCTGGAGTTTCAGGGAATTCTTTATAAGAAAGGTAACATAAACTAAGCCCAGAAAAACGAGATTGTATTAGAGACATATGAACTTGGAATAGCATATTCCTGGTAGGAAAATGGCTAATGAAGAAATTAGAAGACTATTACCACTTGGCATATGTGGGGAACTGTAAGCAGGATATAAGTAGTACAATAGGACTAGAGATTAGAATAGAAGAAATGGTACAGGAAGAGTTATGAGTAGGAAAATTTACCAACTAAGATATATGTATTAAAAACATTTGATACAAGGTAGAATATTATTAATGGTATCATATACTTACTCCACTAGACAAAAGAAATCCAGTATAGAATTTTTTTATAAGTAACTGGAATAATTACTATGCTATATTTTCTAAGTAAATAAAAGCTCTCGATACCAAAACTAAACAAAGATAAAATAGTACAAAAAGAAAACTATAGAACAAGATCCCTCATGAACATAGACCAAAGAAAATCTCAAAAAAAAAGAGTAAATTGAACCCGACAATATGTTAAAAGAATAATGTACGAAAACCATTTAGAGTTTACCACAGGAATGCAAGGATGGTCCAATATTTGAAAATTCATCAATATAATCAACCAAATTAACAGTCTAAAAAAAAAGAAAACTAAAGCATTTGACAAAACTCAACATCCATTTATAATAAAAATTATCAGAAAACTACAATATAGAAATGAATATCCTCAACCTGAAAAGGGGCATATACCAAAAACGTACAGCTAATTTGGTATGTAATGGTGAGAGAATGAGTGCTTTTACTTAAGATTGGGAACAAAGCAAGGATGTTCAAACTCATCACTTCTATTCAACAGTATACTGAAAGTTCTAGCTAGTGCAATAATTCAAGAAGAAATACTAATGAAAGTCATATATATTTAAATAGAAGAGATAAAAATATCTCTATTTATAACATCATGATTGTCTGTGTAGAAAATTCCAAGGAAAATACAAAAAAAAAACACAACCCTGAAAACTCTTGCAACTAAAGAATTTATGACTATAAAGTTACAGCATACAAGGTCAGCAAACAAAATTTAATCATATTTCTATATATTAGCCATTTACAATTACAAAATAAAAATCAATACTATTTACAATAGATTCACAAAATTAAATACTTAGGTGTGAATCTAACAAAGCATGTACAGGATCTAAGCTCTGGACTTTAAACAAAAGAAACTCCTTTAGACATCTGGAAAAAGAAGCAAATGACTTATAAAGGAAATAAAATTATATTTTCATCAGACATTTCAACATCAAACTTTATTCTAAAAAGCAGTGGAGGCTGAGCATGGTGGCTAACACCTGTAATCCTAGTACTTTGGGAGGCTGAAGCGAACAGATTGGTTGAGCCCAGAAGTTTGAGACCAGCCTGCACAACATGGCAAAAAGCCCACCACTACAAAAAAAAATACAAAATAAATATCTGGGCATAGTGGCACATGCCTGTAGTCCTAACTACTCGGAGGTGGGAGGATTACCTGAACCTGGGGAGGTCAAGAAGTCAAGTCTGCAGTGATACATGATCATGCCACTGCACTCCAGCCTGAGTGACAACTGGGTGACACAGTGAGGTCCTATCACAAAAAAAAAAGAAAAAGAAAAGAAAAAAAGGAGTGAAGTCATATTTAAAATACTTTTTTTTTTTTTTTTTTGAGGCAGTATCTCACTCTGTCACCCAGGCTGCAAAGCAGTGGTACAATTATGGCTCACTGCAGCCTTGAACTCCTGGGATCAAGTGATCCTTCTCCCTCAGCTTCCTGAGTAGCTGGGACTACAGGCATGCAAAATCACACCTGACTAATTTTATCTTATTCATTTATTTTTGGTAGAGATGGCGGTCTCCCTATGTTGTCCAGGCTGAGCCCAAGTGATCCTCCTGTCTCAGCCTCCCCAAGTGCTAGGATTATAGGCATGAGCCACCATACCCAGGCTTTATGATACTTTCTATGAGAGTTCTCCAGAGAAACAGGATCAACAGGGTGTGTATAGAGAGAGATGTATTTTAAAGAAAAGGCTCACATGATTACAGAGGTTGGCAAGTCTAAAATCTGCAGAGTGGGTTGGCAGGCTGGAGACCCAGGAAAGGATAAATGTTGCAATTCAAGGCCAAAAGCCATCTGCTGCAGCCACTTGCCCAAGGGAGGTGAGTCTATTGTTCTAATCCAGAACTGTAACTGGGTAAGACCCACCTCTCATTATGGAGGGCAATTTGCTTTACTTAAAGTTCACCAATTTAAATACTAATGTCATCAAAAAACACCCTCCCAGAACCATGAAACAGACAAAATGTTAACAATATGAAGAGCTCAGAGAACAGTATGCCCATGAATTCTTTCTGGAGAATTACTGGATAATGAACTTCAGAACACCAAAATAACTAGAAAAACATTAACATAATGATTGGTGAAACTAAGCACCAGTGATTTCTAACATCACAAAAGCAAAGACAACCTGACATTACATGCCACATGATGAAGGAACATTACACCACCTTTAGTATTGCCAAAGGAATTAAATTTAAGTATTATCAAGCCTCTGGATTAAGATGATCATTTGAAGAAAATATAGCAGACAGAGGAAAACTGAACTGCCACTTAAGCAAGCAATCAGCAGAAGGAAGATACTGGGAAATTTTATAGGTCACAGGACTCATGTTCTTCAACAGAATAATTTTAAGGTAAAAAGAAGAGATGAAAAAAATGCTATAGATGAAATTAATTTAACTTCATAGCAAAATGTTTAAATGCAAGATAAAACTGTGGTATTCAGGGAAGCACATTTGGATAACAAAGCTATAAGAAAATGCAATAAATGATTACAATAAAAATTAAGATAGTGATTACTTTTGCAGGTAAGGAGGCAGTTGTAATTAGGGTGCTTCTAAGCAGGTTCACAGTATGACTTTTGTGGGTCTGAGGTACTTTTGCCTTTGTGGGCTCCCACCAACACAAAAAAAACTTTTCAAAATTACATCTTAAGGTTGTTTTGGCATAAAGATAAATATAGTCATACGTTAACATGAATATATTAATGTTGTACATCAAAACTTTTCTAAAAAAAGACATCTTCATAGGTCTCTAAAATAAATCAAAACATTTTTAAAGAAATTAAAATATTTTTGTGGCTACTAAAAGTATTGTGGGCCTTAGGTTCTTTGCCTACTAGGCCTAATGGATGTATCAGCCCTGCTTCTGAGCTGACTAACAAAGTTCTGTGTCTTGACATAGGTGATAGGTACAGGGGTATTTGCCTTATTCATTAAGCTGTTTTAAGTGTTAAGTGTGAGAGTGAGTGTGTGTGTGTGTGTGTAAAATAGACTGACACTGGTGGGCTTCCACTTCTGTTGATAGCAGATGAGGTAATTAGAAACAAATCCCTTCCTGCTTGAAGGCATTGGAGAACTAAAAAATAAAATAGTAGGAATTACTAAGCCAGGATTAGGAAGGGTCAGAGACTCTAAGAAATGATTCAGGCACTTTGGCTTGTTTTTAATCCTGGGAACATTTACTAACTTTGGAAGGTAAAGTTGAGAGGCTTAAAGACTGAGCAATCTTTTGGGATTGAGGGAATGACAGAGTCCAAGATGTGCCAAGGGAGAGAAAAGCTTTGGTAAAGCCACCTTTCTTTGGATTAGTATCCTGAAGAACTACCCCTTTGGAGAAGGGATAATCCAGAAGAAGAATGATCTTTAAAAAGAGTGTAATCTGGCCGGGCACAGTGGCTCACGCCTGTAATCCCAGCACTTTGGGAGGCCAAGGCGGGCGGATCACGAGGTCAGGAGATCGAGATCATCCTGGCTAACATGGTGAAACCCCATCTCTACCCAAAACACAAAAAATTAGCTGGGCATTGTGGCAGGCTCCTGTAGTCCCAGCTACTCGGCAGGAGAATGGAGTGAACCCAGGAGGCGGAGGCTGCAGTGAGTCGAGATCGCGCCGCTGCACTCCAGTCTGGGTGACAGATAGAGACTCCATCTCAAAAAAAAAAAAAAAAAAAGAGTGTAATCTAAATTTCAATTATTGAGATAAGTCCTGGTGCCTGGTAGAAGCAAATGTAGAGCCTCTGTGTAAAAAGACCTTATCATTCTAAAACTCAAAATTATTTTCCCCAGCAATTTTGCAAATAAAATTTTCTGCACGCAGTCAAAAATAACCAGGCAAATTATGAGATAAGACAACAGAAACAGAAACAGCAGAGATAATAGACAGCAGTACAAAACCTACAGTGCCTCCAGATAGAGTAGTCACTACACAGCAACTGTAATATAATTATGAAAACTATATTCAAGAAGATAAAAGAAACTATATAGAATGTAGGTAAAGAGCTTGGTACTATAAAAAGTAACTACATGGAAATTCTAAAACTAAGACAAATTATAATAACCAAAAAAAAATCTTAACAAATGGATTTAAAAGCAGAGTACATTACATTAAAGAATGAACTGGAAAAAAATTAGAAGAAAATAAGAACTAAAGTATGGAGATATGAAAAGATTTTAAAATGTGATAGAATAAGAGACACAGAGAACACTGAAAAGTTTGAATATGCATGGAGTCACAGAAAGGAGAAAAAGAATATAAAAAAGCAATAGCTGAAGAAAATATGATAGAACTATTTAAAACTGATGGAAAACATTAAGCTACAGATTCAAGAAGGCCTATAAAAGCCAAGGATAAAAAGAAAATTACAGAGCCATCACAAAACTGATGGATGACTTCTCAATAGAAACAATGAGGGCCAGAAATATTGGAATGGTATTTTCAAACTTGTGAAAGGAAGTAACTTACAGTCTAGAATTCTACACACTGCAAAAATGTCTTTCAAAAATGAGAGTAAAATAAAGACATTTTCAGACAAATAAAACTGAATTTGTCATCAGCAGACCCACTCTAAGTGGAATTCTAAAGGTTTGTCACTACATGTTTTTTTCTCAAATTTTTATGTAAATTTATTGAAGAGAAACAATGCTTGCTAAATTAAAAACTTATCAGTTGAGTTGATGTTGGTATCACTCTTTTAGCAAACTAATAACTGCATAAACATTTCTTGCATGTGTTAAAACTTCAGGCTCCTACAAATCAACTTTTTGATGATTATGGAATAGCACGATTATTTTATATTCTTTAAAATTACTGCTTACATAATACAGAAGAATACCTACTTAGTAAAAATCTATTCATCTCATCATGTTCTTGTTCCTAAAAGTAAAGAACTAAGGTTTCATTTAGGGTGGCTGAGTTGGTCTGTTTTGGAAAGGGAAAAGGTAAGGTTGCGTAGTTTATGTTGCTATATATTGATTTGCAATCCTGGGACCTTCTGTTCAAAGATACAAAAAATACATACATTCTAATAATAACCTTCTTACATTAACTTTTGGGGCTAAAATTATCATTTTACTTGCCAATGACCTACATGGTAGCCTATACCAAAATCATACATGATATTGTCGTGCTTTTCCCGATTTAAGTACTAAAAATATTTATATGTTCCACTTGTTCCTTTTCATGGTTTCCACCATGCTCTATTGGCTTACACCTGGCATTCTGTGTGCCAGAGGTTTCAACTTTGGAAATGCCAAAAAAGGAAATGTGGGTACAAGAAGGAAAAGATGATAGAGTTATTTTTATTTTTATTTTATTTATTTATTTATTTATTTTGAGATGAAATCTCGCTCTGTATCCAGGCTGGACTGCAGTGGTGCGATCTTGGCTCACTGCAGCCTCCCTCTCCCAGGTTCAAGTGATTCTCCTGCCTAAGCCTCCAAAGTAGCTGGGACTACAGGTGTGCATCACCACAACCAGCTAATTTTTGTATTTTTAGTAGAGACGGGGTTTCACCACGTTGGCCAGGATAGTCTCAATCTCTTGACCTTGTGATCCACCCGCCTCCACCTCCCAAAGTGTTAGAATTACAGGCATAAGCCACCGCACCTGGCCAGATATTTTAATTTATCAAGATTTACATAAAACAAGGAAAAAAGACTGTTATTTTAACATTTGTCACTAAAGTGCTTCTTAGGAAGAAAATTTGTCTTTAAGTAAGAAATATTTTTAAAACCTATTACATATAAAGATAAGACCTTGAGTTTAAGGACTGGCTAGGGAAATGAGAGAAGCACCTCTGTAGGTAAATATAAGCAGAATGGGAGGGCTATAGAAAAGAGAGAGAAGAGGGAAGGAGAAAGGGAAACAAGGAAGGCTGGGTAAACTGTCAGGTGGCTGGATCCTACATAGAAGCCAATTAACCAAGATAGCTGGAGGATTTTAAAGATCAGAATATTTAATACTTAACGGTATGCTGTTTATGCCTCTGAGTTAGGAAACCTCTCCATTATTTTAAAGCATTTACTAAATGCTGCTATAAACAAAAATGTCCTGTGAGTTATTTTGGAAGAAAGCTAGGAAAGGGGCCAGGATCTATATCTGTAATTTGTTAAATGTGAAAACAAACATACAAGATAAAATGTTCATTATATTGAAATTTCAGGGAAAACAGGAACTTAGAGTGAAAAGTGAGTGTTAAAATGTAGACTTACAAGAATTTACTGAAATTCTGACCAACTGCTGAGATTCTGACAGAATACTGGGAAGTCTTTCCTTAAAAATCTCATATACAAGGTGACTTCTGTTGATACCTGGATCATGTCTTTTTTCTTTACTTTTTAAAAATTTACATTATTCCTATCACCAAAAGCACTGGAAAGAATACCTGAGAAATACAGGCTTAATTGAAGATGACAATGGTATCCTACTGTTAGAAATTATCAAAATAGGGTATTTTCATTAAGCAAATCAAAATCCAGAAAAGATAATAAACATCTTTCAGGTCCCGACATTACCTCCTAGATTCTGCTTTGACTTCAGTTCCTAATGCTATGTTGGGCACATGGTAGGAGCCCAAGAAACTATTGTTAAACTAAATCTATGGACTAAGGACTTGGTCTTATTAAGGTCTTTTCCTTAATATAGAATATTACTGCATTAGAGTTTTCATTACACCGCTGATGTTCATGCAAGTGGACACATATAAGGACTTTCAAACTTGTTAGAGCATAAAAATACCATTTTAGAAATTACTTATCCTGGAATAATGTTTCTTAGAGAATTATCATTGGAAGGTTGAAAAAAAATCTGATATTTTATCTGAATAAAGATACTCACTAAAGCAGAGTTTGAATGCTTTCAAATACTTTCATATGTGCATAAAAAAGAATTCCAGAAATGGAAGAGAATATACCTTCTTCTCACTGAATGTAACAAATGTAAATCATTTGTTTGACACCATTGAAACAGAAAAAAATGTTGAGTAAGCCATTGTGTAACAACAAAAAATACTAAAAAATATTTTAGAAAAGAAAAAATAACAGAAAAAGAACAGCTTCAATCTTTGCTAGAGTGATCAAATTTGCAAATAAAGCTGTGTTCTCCAAATACCTGTTCATTGAAACATTTCTATTATGAAAGAGACAAATAGACAAATGAAAAAAAAAACCAAACTAATTAAAAGTTTATTTCACAAAGCAATTTCCTTATGTAACACAATATATATGTAACAGAATATATATGTGTGTGTGTGTATATATATGTATATATCATCACAGTTGTATAAAGAGAAAAGATCACATTAGTTTGAAGGCCTTTGTTAAATTGAGCATCTTTGCAGAAAAGAGCAAATTTATATTTTGAAGTGGAAAGAGAATCAGTATTCCAGGAAGAAAAGAAGGAAATGAAAAAGAGAGATGGAAGAAAGAGGGAAGGAGGGGAAAATGGGCAGATAATAAGAGGTCACGTGCTCTGCAGTGATGCCCTATCTTGTAACATCTCCTTAAATATTTAGTAAATGCTGGCTGGCTGCAGTGGTTCACACCTGTAATGCCAGCACTTTGGGAAGCCAAGGTGGGAGGATCACCTGAGGCCAGGAGTTTGAGACCAGCCTGGGCAGGATGGAAAGACTCTTTCTCTATAAAAACATTAAAAACTTAGCTAACTATGGTGGCATGCATCTGTGGTCCCAGCTACTCAAGAAGTTGAGGCAGGAGGATCACCAAATCCAGGAGGTCAAGGCTGCAGTGAGCTGCGATCTCACCATTGCACTCCAGCCTGGGTAACAGAGCAACACTCTGTCTCAAAAATACATCTATATATTTATTTATACATATATATTTATATATTACATATAACATACATATTATATTTACATATAAATACTTATCTATAAATATATATTTACATATTTATAATTTACATATACATTATACATAATATATACCACATAGATGGTTACTATGTAGTAAATTATAAATATATATTTATATGTATACCTATATTTATAAAACATAAAATAAAATGAAGATAAAATATGTAAATATATACTTTTATATACTTATAAAAATATACAATATGTAAGCTGGGATTAAATAAAATATTTATATTTAATATATATTTATATTTAAAGATGGGATTAAATATAAATATGAAAAAATATATCTATATAACTATATAAAAACATATTTATATAAATATATGTTTTACCAAAATATATCAAAAATATGTTTTATATATTATATAAATATGTTAAAATATATATATTTATATAAATATGTTAAAATATGAATATATTTATATTAAAATAAAATTATATTAAAATTAAATATTAAATACTAATTATATTAAAATTAAATGTAAATATATTAAATATATATTTATATTTCATCCTAGGTATATAATATATACTTTTATGTATAATGTATATTTTATACATAAATATATATTTATATTTATAATTTACATATAATGTACAATTATAATATAATATATAATTTACATATAATATTACATATTCTATTTATATATAAATTATATATTGCATTATAGTTATATATTATATTATATTGAAATTATAAATATATATATTTAGTAAATGCTGATAAAACTTATTAAATTTCTGTTAAGTGATGTTTTATGACAAGTGGAGGACCACTTAAATGGGTAAATTTTATGTTTAAGATGTGACACTACTGTTTACGAAAAGTCTTTTTTTTTAATTCTCATAAAACATGTGTCAATGACTTATTCAACTTATGAATGAGGGACCCAGCGGGACGAGAAGCTGGTTCTAGGAGCATTCCAGGAATTGGGCACCTCTAGGCATGGCATGGAAAAGATAATGTTAGAATAAGATTGTAAGATAAAATACAAAATACTTAATATCCTAGAGGGTGATAAAAGCATAACCTTAGGATATATAACATTTGCATTTTCAGTAGGAAAATAATCAAACACTAACATAAATTTCACAGGGTTCTTAATCATAGCAAATCATAAATTTAAAAAGGTACATTCTTTTTTGAGGGGTTCACAAAACTATGGCCTGCAGGCTAGCCACCTACTTTTATAAATAAAGCTTTATTGGAACATAGTCACACTCATTTCCTATGGCTGCTCTCACACTACAACAGTAGAGTTGAGTCATTGTGACAGAGACTATATGGCCTGTAAGGTAAAAATATTTACTATCTGACACTTCCAGATAAAGTTTGTCAACCCCTGACCTTGATAATTAAATAGATCACTGAGAGGTCCTGTAAACAATACTCCAATAGGAAATTAAAAGGACATACTGCCCACTCTTTGCCTTGTTTCCAATTCTTGAACAATTTTTCTTAAAAAGGTTAGTAGGAATGGAGCATAACTTTTTTTGTTTGTTTGTTTGTTTTGAGACAGTTTCACTGTCACCCAGGCTAGAGTGCAGTGAAACCATCTCAGCTCTCTGCAACCCCTGCCTCCCGTGTTCAAGTGATTCCCCTGCCTCAGCCTCCTGAGTAGCTGAGATTACAGGTGCGTGCAACCACGCCCAGCTAATTGTTGTATTTTTTTTTTTTAGTAGAGATGGGGTTTCGCCATGTTGGCCAGGCTGGTCTTGAACTTCTTACCTCAGTTGATTCCCCCACCTCGGCCTCCCAAAGTGCTGGGATTACAGGCATGAGCCACCGCACCCTGCCACATATAACTTTTTGATGCAAGATCCAGACCATAAGAATATAAGCCTTAGAAATTACCCAAAAGCAGGAAAAAGCTTTGAACTTTCACAGACACTGGAATTGACTGAGCCATAATCCAATTATATTTGCAAGGGGGAAAGACTGCAACAGATGGCATCTAGGCTCCGTAGTAACTGTCTAGTACAGGCAGTATAGATTCTATCAAATCTACACCTTTTTCTCCTCTTTATAAAGCACAGTAATAATTGTTCACAGCAATAATCCTGGGCTGCAACACTGTCCTGAAGTCTGGCAGCATTTCATGAAAAGTAATCTAATCTTAGCATAGTTTCAGTGACAGTGAGTGTTCTCTTGGTCTGAATCTTACAGTAAAAATGACATGTAATTCATGTCCTGTGGCAGTGGTTTCCAATTTGCACTCTGTAAAGGAAGGTGGAAATGAAGTGGGGGAATCAACAATTGAAATTCCCAATCCTTCCTCTCTTATTTTAATCCCAGGAGCTGCCTTTTACTAATTTAAAAAACCAAGTTTCTACTTCAAACTAAGGTCTGTGTGAAGAGAATAAATTTTTCTTTCTTAAAAAAGAAAAAGAGCTGCCTAAAAATGCTGCTCAGTTGTCAAGAATATTCAATGAGAAGAGAGAAAATATGGAAACCCTGTAGCCATTGAAAGGATGCCATTAAAAGTACTTTTAAAAGTCATTAAAAGTACTATGAATTTTATTCTCATAAATTGAACAAATTGGAAGAAATAGACTAATGCTTCAAAAACCACTGCTGTGGTCTAAATGTGTATGTGCCTGCATCATTTATATGTTGGAACTTAATCCTCAATGTGATAGTATTAAGAGGTGAGACCTTCAGGAAGTATTTAGATCAGGAGGGTGGTGCCCTTGTGAATGGAATTGGTACCCTATAAGAAGTTTGAAGGACCCTATTTGCCCCTTCCATCATGTGAAGATGCAGCAAGAAGGCGCCATCTCTGAGTTAGAGAACAAGCCCTCACCAGACACCAAATCCAGAGGCATATTGATCTTAAATTTTCTAGCCCCTAGAACTGCAAGAAATAAATTTCCTTTGAAAAATGATGAATTTGACATTATGAAAATTTAAAATATTTGCTTTCTTAAAGTCCATGTGAAGAGGATGAAAAGATAAGCTACAGAGTGGAAGAAAATAATTACAAACCACATAGCCACAGGTATTATATATTTTAAAATATATAAAAGAATTCATAAGAAAAAACAGTTAAAATGAATGGTAAAAAAATTCAAAAATCCAATTAGAAAATGAGCAAAGAGGACAGGTATGGTGGCTCACGCCTGTAATCCCAGCACTTTGGGAGGCCAAGGTGGATGGATCACCTGAGGTCAGGAGTTCGAGACCAGCCTGGTCAACATGGTGAAACCCCATCTCCATTAAAAATACAAAAAAAATCAAAGAGGCATGGTAGCGTACCTGTGATCCCAGCTGCTCTGCAGGCTAAGGCAGGAGAATCACTTTAACCCAGGAGGCAGAGGTTGCAGTGAGCTGAGATCACGCCACTGCACTCCAGCCTGGGTGACAGAGTGAGACTGCATCTCAAAAAAAAAAAAAAAAGAAAAGAAAAAGAAAATGGCGAAAGATAGGAAGGTACATTCCATAGAAGAGGATATACAGATGACAAGCAAACACATAAAAAGATGTTCAGCAATCAAGAAGATGCAAATTAAAACCACAATGACATATCACTAAATATTTCTCAGAACGGCTAAAATTAAAAACACTAACAACATCAAATGCTAACAAGGTTGCAGAGAAACTGGATCACTCATACATTAATGAAGGGAATATAAAATGGCACAGTCACAGTTTCACAGTTTCTTTAAAAAAAAAAAAAAAGACAAAAGCTAAGCATGTAATTGCTATATGAGCCAACACTTGCAGTCTTCAGCATTTATCCCATAGAAAAGGAAATCTTTGTTCACACAAAACCCTGTACACAAATGTTCACAGAAGCTTTACTTATTACAGCCAGAACTGGAAACTGCCCATATATCCTTCAACAAGCAAATGGTTAAAACAAACCGAGGTACTCTACATATGTACCATGGAATATAGTACTCAGCAATAAAAAGGAACAGGCAATTTACATAGGCAGCAACTTGAATGAATCTCCAGGGAATTACACTGAGGGAAAAATAAAAGATTCCTAAAATGTGACATACTATAGGATTTCATTCTCATAGTACCTGTGAAATAACATAATTACAAGCCATAGAACAGATTAGTGGCTGCCAGAGATTAGGGGTTAGAGTTTGACCATAAAGGAGTAGCAGAAAGGACTTTTACCATAATGGTACAATTAAGTATCTTGATAATGATAGTGGCTACATGAAGCTATAGCTGTGATAACACTGAACACATTACACACACACACACACACGCAAATGAGTGCATGTATAACTGGAGAAATCAGAATAATCTCTGCAGATTTTTCCAGTGTCACTTTCCTAGTTCTGATATTGTACTACAGTTATGTAAGACATTCACATTGGGTGTTTCTGAGTAAAGAGTGCACAGGGCCTTCTTGTACATTTATCTGCAACTTACTGCAACTTACTGTGGATCTAAAGTTATTTCGCAACAAAAAGTTTAAAAAAAAAAAACAAACTGCCCGAAGATGAGGCTCAGTTGTCTGTAATATAGTAATTTAGCAAATACTCAAAATGTATCTCTTCTGGAAAGACAGATATTTAATGTCATGCAACTTATTAGACAGCTCTATTTACTATTTATCACTTACATCTCCCATTTTCCTTATAGTTTTTTTTAACTCCAGGATCAAATTAAAAATCTACGTGTGAGTCTCAAAATATTATTTTATATAGGATTGAGGCACTTTACATGATAAGTTGATAATCTCTGCCTTCAGCCACTGCCTGCACTGAAAGTCAGGACAATGCAGTGATTACAAGTGGGACTGTGGCCCTGCCCACCCAGGGTGCAAATCTGGACTATGCCACTTACTACCTGTGTGACATGAAGAAAGCCACTTCACTTCTGCTTCAACTCCTCAACTGTAAAACTGGTATAATAATAGTCTCTACCTCAAACTATTATTATACCAATGATTTAATGATCAAATGAGTTAATGCAAATACAGAGCATTGAACAGTGCCTGGCACAGTGCAAGTATTCAACAAAAGTTGGCACTGTTACTTATATTTTTGTTAACATTACTATAATGGGAATGTACTTTCTCTCTCAATATCCCTTATTGGATGACGAGTGCAAAATAATGGGTCACCAGGAATCAAAGCCATAAATAAAACCACATATGATTCTCACACTGAAAATCCCTCACCTTCATATGGTATTTCTCTGTATGAGTCTACTGAGAAACATACAGTGTCTCAGGTAAGCAATCACTGTCTAGATTCCCTACCGAATCAGGAGTGGGAAACACCAGAAAAATCCTAGCAAAGAAAATCACCTGTGAAATTGGTAAGATATCTGCTTCAAAAGGTTTTGGATAGGGCACTCAACTTCTGGGCATTGATTGAATCTAAATCTCTTGATCTTTGGGTGTTTGCCATGACCTATTTTTATAAAAGGATGGTTGCAACCTAGAATGGATATTTCCCTTCTGAAAAAAGTTAACAGTGCCTTCTTCTCCCACCTGATGTCACTTGATTAGTCACCATTATATGTTCCCAGTCAACGCAATCATGTGAATATAGCTAATATAATTCCCGCAGCAGCTAGGATAGGACAAGAGAGTACCATAGGGTAAAACATTTGAGTATTATTAGAGAAAAGTCTGCCTCTCTTCCTCTTTAGTTAATCCATGTATTAATTCATTCACAAGTGTTTTAAAAGTTCCTCTGTGTGTCAGGTACTCTTTTGGGAGCTGGGAACACAGCAAAGAATAAGTAACGAGACCAGATCCCCATGCTCACAGAGCTCACAGCCTAGTGGGGAGGCAGACAACACAGAATTACACTGCTATGTGGTGCCTTCCAGGAGAGGGGAAATACAGGAAGCTAAGTAGGCACGGAGGAGCGGCGCCTTACCTAGGTCAGCGGCACAAGAGCATGCTTTCGAAAGCAGTGAGATCTATGCTCACACCTGAGGGTAGAAGTTAGGGTGTACGCTACAAGGTGAATTTTTTTTTTTTTTTTTAATTAGAGAGGCTCCTGCTTTAGAAGAAGGAGGAGGAGGAGGAGGAGGAGCAGCTGCTGAAACGCGAATAGGAAGGAACCAATAGAGAGAGTAAGGTTAAAAACTCAGAAGAGGCCAGATGAGGTGGCTCACCGCCTGTAATCCTAGCACTTTGGGAGGCCAGTGGGGAAGGATTGCTTGAGCCCGGGAGTACAAGACCAGCCTTAGCAACACTGGTGAAACCCCATTTCTACGAAAAAATACAAAAAATTAGACAGGCATCATGGTGCACACCTGTAATCCCAGCTACTCGGGAGGCTCAGGCGGGAGAATCACTTGAGCCCAGGAGGTGAAGGTTACAGTGAGCCTAGATCATGCCACTGTACTCCAGCTTAGACAACAGAGCAAGACTCTGTCTCAAATAAATAAATAAATAAATAAAAATTTTTTAAAAAAATCTCAGAAGAGAACAGGGGAAAACCAATAGACTAAGTTTCCCAAAAGAGAGGGAGGGGTCAGAAAACAAGTAGAGATTAGCCTCAGCAGAGAGAGGAGGGAGGTTTTCAAGGGTCTGGGTGAGGGGTGAGAGACAGCAGTCTGCAGGAGCATCGAGGATTTCCCAGCAGCACCAGAGACACAGTCTGGGGCTGCAGACCATGAATAACTGAAAAAAAGAAAGGCTTTCCTTTTCCACTCTCCCCTGAAAAGCAAGGGGAGCTTGGACACTGCCTCTGTAATAAGGTATTCTTTAAAAACACCTTCCAGGCCGGGCACAGTGGCTCACGCCTGTAATGCCAACACTTAGGGAGGCTGAGGCCGGCGGATCGTCTGAGCTCAGGAGTTCAAGACCAGCCTGGCTAACACGGTGAAACCCCATCTCTACTAAAAATACAAAAATTAGATGTACATGGTGGTAGGCATCTGTAATCCCAGCCACTCGGGAGGCTGAGGCGGGAGAATCGCTTGAACCCAGGAGGTAGAGGTTGCAGTGAGCCGAGATTGTGCCATTGCACTCCAGGCTGGGTGACAAGAGCAAAACTCTGTCTCACACAAAAAAAAAAAACATCTTCCAGGACTTCTGTACCAATGCATAAATAATGAAGAATTCAGAAGAAAAAAAAAATTGACACTTCTGAGAAATTGTGTTTTAAAGAAAGAAGCCACTAATATATCATCTGACCTAAATATTTTAAAGGAAACTATAAAATGTGATGACTACAAGGCAGCTCATTTCCTGGTTGAGAACCAGAGAGAGGCTCCCCTTGCCCTGGGCCACACAACTCATCAGGGCAGCGGCTGAACACAAACCCTGGCTCCTGACTTCCAGCCTGGGATGCTCTCTATTTCACCATATGTTTAATTTTCCTCCATTGGATACTTCAAGAGATCATCTCACTTCCTTTTTCTTTTCAAACTTGAATCACTGTTCTACTACACAACGTCAAAGCAGCATTATGAAAAGTGCCAATCTAGTCCATCAGCCAGTTGCCTCGCCCAGCCTAAGCAAGGTGCTGACCTGACTGTGTGTTTTGGTGTCATGCAGACCCAGTCTAAGTACAAGCCGTCAGTGGCTCAGATGCAGTCCCTATAAATTAAAGCACATGTGTCGTTTGTCTCCTCAAACTCCTGAGTATCCGTATCACTGGATGAAGAAGGCGCGAGAGGGAGGAAAGGAAAAATTCTCAAATTAGATCAAGAAAGAAGTCTGGAAAGGATAGATCACTCCCAGCTCCACCGAGGGGCTTTCTTCCCAAACCTGGAGAGGGAACACCTCATTGTTGAAATATCCAAGTTCTCAGACAGTGATTCCAGCTCATCCTCTTCCTCTTTCTCTTTATTTCAGTCTTTCCAGGACAGATCAATAGGGGCAAGAAAGGGCCAAGTAGTGCTCTTCCATCTTACATCCTGAAGACAAGGCATCATGAATAAAACTATCAACTTCCCACCTAGTTTCTGGGCAATGGGAATAGGACAGGGCTAGCACTAGCAATAAATAAGTGGAAAACAAGATTTTGCCCTTGCTCTTCACATATGCTTCCCTTTCCCCACTGTGTCAGCCACCCCAGTTTGGGCACCCTCCAAGCACTTCCCTGTAATATTCTCATCTTATTTTGTCCTCTCCTGTTTCTCACATATGTTATGGACTGAATGTTTGTGTCCCTCCAAAATTAATATGTGGAAATCCTAATTTCCAAGGGATGGTATTAGGAGGTGGAGCCTTTGAAAGGTGAGTAGGTCATGAGGGTGGAGCCTTTGTGAATGGAATTAGTGCCCTGTAAGAAGAGACACAATGAAGAGTCATGGTGTGTAGTGTGAAATTTGAAACATAGAAAAAAAAAGAGGCACAAGAGAGTTTACATCTTCCCTGTGTTCTCTGCCATGTGAAGATATGAGAAGATGGTCATCTGCAAGCCAGGAGGAGGGCCCTCATCAGACACTGGATCTGCCTGCACCTTAATCTTAAGACTTCCCAGCCTCCAGAACCATGAGAAATAAATGTTTGTTGTTTAAGCCACCCAGTCTATGGCATTCTGTTATTGCAGCCTGAACTGATTAACAACATCCAAATCAAAGCCCTGCCTCTCAATGGACATGAATAGACAATTCTCAAAAGAAGATACACAAATGGCCGACAAACACATGAAAAAATGCTCAACGTCACTAATTATCAGGGAAATGCAAATCAAAACCACAATGAGATACCACTTTACTCCTGCAAGAATAGCCGTAACTTAAAAATAAAAAAGTAACAGATGTTGGCGTGGATGTGGTGAAAAGGGAACACTTTTACACTGCTGGTGGTTCTTCATTATGGAGAACACTATGGAGATTCCTTAAAGAACTAAAAATAGAACTACTGTTTGATCCAACATCCCACTAATGGGTATCTACCCAGAGGAAAAGAAGTCTTTTCATTATATGAAAAAGACACTTGCACACGCATGTTCACAGAAGCACGATATGTAAATGCAAAATTATGGAACCAGCCTAAATGCCATCAATCCACAAGTGGATAAAGGAAATTTATGTGTGTGTGTGTGTGTGTGTGTGTGTGTGTGTGTGTAATGGAATACTACCAAGCTATAAAAAGGTACAAAAGAATGGCATTTGCAGCAACCTGGATGGAGTTGGAGACCATTATTCTAAGTGAAGCAACTCAGGAATGGAAAATCAAACATTATATGTTCTCACTTATAAGCAGGAGCTAAGATATGAGGACACAAAGGCATAAGAATGATGCAATAGACTTTGAGTACTCAGGGGGAAGAGTGGGAGGGGCTGAGGGATAAAAGACGACACCTGGAGTACACTGTACACTGCTCAGGTGATGGGTGCACCAAAGTCTCAAAAATCACCACTGAAGAATTTTTCCATGCAACCAAACATCACCTGTTCCCCCAAACTATTGAAATAAAAAATAAATTTTTAAAAGTGTATATGAGCAATATCATACCAATCAAAAAAAAAACCTCTGCCTCTCCATATATTACATCCAAACCAAGCAGTAAGTGAAAGCAGTATGATCACACTCTTTTACATGCATTGTTACCTTATTTGGGATGCAGTTTTGCACATTGGTTGTGCTTACAATTTCGGAGTTAGGCCTGGTCCAAGTCCTGTCTCTATACTTGCTACCTTTGTAACCACAGGCAAGTGACTCAATTTCCTCACTAGTAAAAGGGAGATATAAGGATATCTGCCTCATATGGGCGTTATGAGAACTAAAGGAGATAATTTGTATAAGTGCTTGAAAGAGTGCCTGGCTCATGAGAAATGCCCAGTAAATGATACTAGTGTTATTTCTGATTCTGACTATATACCTGTACCACAGATAGGGTTTTTAAGCACCATTTTTTAAACTTTTATTTTAGGTTCAGGGGTACAAGTGAAGGTTTGTTACATAGGTAAACTCATGTCATGGGGCTTTGTTGTACAGATTATTTCATCACCCAGTTATGAAGCCCAGTACCCAATAGTTATCTTCTCTGTTCCTCTCCCTCCTCCCACCATACTCCACCCTCAAGAAGACCCCGGGGACTGTTGTTGTTTCCTTCTTTTTTTTTTTTTTTCCAGGCATCGTGGTTCATGCCTGTAATCCCGGAACATTCGGAGGCCAAGGCAGGAGGATCACCTGAGGTCAGGAGTTCGAGACCAGCCCGGCCAACATGGCAAAACCCTATCTCCACTAAAAATACAAAAATTAGCCGGACGTGGTAGCACATGCCCGCAATCCCAGCCACTTGGGAGGCTGAGGCAAGAGAATCACCTGAACCTAGGAAGTGGAGGCTGCAGTGAGCCGAGTCCATCCCACTGCACTCCAGCCTAGGTGACAGAGTGAGACTTGATTGTTGTTTCCTTCTTTATGTTCATAAGTTCTTATCATTTTAGCTCCCTCTTAGAAGTGAGAATATGCAGTATTTTAAACCACTATTTTATATAGCAGTGGTGTGGTTTGCCCAAGGTCACAAAAGGAGACCTTGTATCCTATTATTTCTATCCAAACCCTCCATTGATATCCCTTTAATCCTCCTCTAGCATTTAAAAATAGTAAATTGACAGTAACAGTGATAATAATAGCTAAAACCATGCTAAATGAGAAAATCGAAGCACAGAGGGGTAAGTATTTAGCCAAATCACCCAGCTAATAAGTGGCATAGTCAAAAACTAAACCTATACCCAGACATGATGGAGTGTGCCTGTAGTCCCAGCTACTCAGGAAGCTGAACAGGGAGGATTGCTAGAGCCCAGGAGGCTGCAGTGAGCTATGATTACTCCACCGCACTCCAGCCTGGGAAACAGAGTGATAACTCAACTCTAAAACAGAAAAAAAAACTGATTAATCTGGGACCACAGTCCCGGCTCTTAATTATCACTCTGTAAAAGCAATGCTCTTTCTTCCACTCATTTCTGTACACAGTTCTTAGACCTATTATTTTCCAGACATTGTTGTAGGTTTGGAAACAACAGTATGTATAAAATAGTCCTCGACATCCAGTAGTACACAATCTAGTGAAGACAAATCACTGTACTATCTGACAAATGTTGTTTTAGTGGCAAGAAGAAGGTGCCTGCGAACCACAGGCAACTAACAGTGTCTGACCCAATCAACAAAAGCTTCATGCAGGAGGTACCCTCTGAAGGAAGCCTTGTCTCAAGGTCAAGAAGGAGAGGGAGGGATACTCCAGGCAAAAAGAACATCATGTGTAAAGGTTTGGAAATCAAATATGTGCAGATGTATTGGGGCCAATGAGAAGTTCAGTGTGGATAGATTATATAAGGTACATAAAGGACAGTAATAGGAGAAAAAGCTGGAGAAATGGGGAGAAATTACAATGGAAAGGACCTTCTACGCCAAACCAAGAAGTACGAATTTTATCCTATAGGTGAGGGAGAGGAAAAACAAGTTTTAGAGCCTGTTTTAGCCTTCCACCAGATTCAGGTACTATGATTTGATCATTTTAAGGACAATAACCCTGGAAGATGATAAACTGGGATGGGGACACATTGTTGTCAGGAAAGACAATTTAAAAAATTGTTAATAAGAAAGACATTTCTAAATCATTAGAATAACCAGGAAAAATGGTTTGTATATCTGGTTTCTTAAGCCCCACCCAAGACCAAATGAGTCAAAATCAACAAGGTAGACTTGAGGAATCTGTGTATGTGTTTGTAAGTATGTAGGCAGGATGCTAGCAGTGTGTGTGTGTGTGCGCGCGCGCGCGCGCGTGCGCGCGCACGTGTGTTTATGTTACTCTTGAGCTGATTCTGAAGATGAGCCTAGTTTGAGAACCGCTGCTCTTAAAAGAGATCCAGTGGGTGTCAGAATGCAGATAGTAGCAGGGAGAATAAAGACTGGAAAAGACACAATTCTGAATTAGGATTTTGCAGAGTATAGTTGATGCAGTATTCTCTCATGTGAGTCCCAAGAAATAAAAGGGAGTTTCCGTTGGCACCCAAAGTAAGACAAGAAGGACCAGACAATCAACATGTTATCCCTAAATTCTAGTAGCATATATGAAACTCTAATGGCATATAATAAAGATTTACATTTATATATCAGAAAAAATATTGCTCTACCCTAGCTAACACGACTTCACTCACTTTTCTGTCCTTCCTCTCCCTTCTCCATTGCAATTCCAAATGAACATCCCTAATAAAACCTAAATCTTGTCACTGAAATATCACTACCACTGTTAGAACTTTTTTTTCAAGTCCGTCAATTTAAAAATTTTGGATTGTAAGAAATGTATTGTCCCCACTAAACTAGCTACGTACTGTTCCCTGACCTATTTTTCCTATCACCATCTCATTTGATTATTCCAAGAGGACAAGTCTATTTTGCTTCTTTGGCAAGCAGACGAGGAAGGTGGGATGGAAGTTATATTAAGAAAAAAGTAAGTGCACTATAGTGCATACTTGAAAGCCTTTCTGCGATAAAAGGACGGAACTTAGCCCAGGAAAGTCACCGTGTCAAGCTTAAATGCTTTCTCTACCGATGTGCTTTAGGGGGAAAAAAAAAAAAACCACATAACCTGGAAAGCTGGACAGGCAATTATATTACTGACAGAGAGTTTTATGAGACAGTATCAGAGGGGAAGTGCAATGAGTGTCAAACCACAGACTGCACAAAAAAGGGGGAAAAATGGGATCGTAGAAACAGGGACAAATAAAGTTGGCAATGAAGAGGGCATTAGTTTAATTGCTTCACCTTTCCTTTCTACAGCATCTGTAATTGGAGCAAAACGTCCCCTCTGTTCTCCTCAAGGCACCTGGAGCTCACCAGGAGGACAGGGATGCTGGAGACGACGGCAAGCAGGAGAGAGAGGCGAACCCCAAGGGAAGTCAGGACTAGTCAGCAACGGGTGACCTCGAGTGTATAACGCCTCCAATGATGTATTTCAGCCTTCCTCTGAGCCCAAAATGGCAGGTGGCAAAGCTTTGACCCCAAAAGAAAACAATTTGCAATGTTTGCGCTGGTAGAAGAATTCGTGGAAGAATGGTTCCTTTCTCTTCATGCTTTGTAAGCACCAGTAGAGGCCACTGGGAATAGGCACGGGGAAAGGAAAGTGTGTGTTTAGTGGCAGCTCAGTGCAATGGAGCCTTGGGGACCTGGAGGCTGTGAATTCTCATTCTGGCTCTGCTCCTGATTTCCTGTGGGCTCTTGAAAGAATCCACTTAATATCTTAGAGCTACAATTTCCTTCTCAGGAGAGGTGGGCCTTAATCTTATCAATAATTGATTACGAAGCATCAATTTCATTCACTCCCTTAGACCAGCGTTATCACAGCAGTTGTTCCCAATGGTAGTAAATTAAAATGTTTCTAAGTACAAGTATTAATAAGCCAGAAAAATCTAAAGTATTAACAGGGAGTAGATACAGATTTTACTTAAATATATCCTTAAAAGAGTGACTTTCTTTTCCAAAATAATAAAGTGCCAAGTGAAATGCAATCTCAAAGCTCTTTGAAAAACCATCAAGTGTTGTTCAAATGCAGGGCTTTATCATTGTTATTAATAAATTTTTAAAATGTGATGTGTTAAATCCTGAAGGTTTATGCTACTCCCGTCCTCCCACTGTGACTTTCATTTTTTCCATATGTATTTTTCAAGTACCTTTCTTGTGCCTGGCATTAACTAGACACTAAGAACACAAAAGTGAACTGTAGCCAGACACAAAATGGCAAATAACGTATGATTCCACTTGTAGTAAGTATCTAGAATAGGCAAATTCATAGTGACAAAGTAGAACAGAGGCTGCTGGGGACTGAGGGGAGGGAAAATGGGGAGTTATTGTTTAATGGTTACAAAGCTTTGTTTCAGGTGATAAAGAATTGTGGAAATGGATAGTGGTGATGGTTACACAACATTGTAAATGTACTTAAGGCCACTAAATTGTGCACTTAAAATGGTTAAAATAATAAATTTTGTGTCATATATATTTTATCACAATGTTTTCAAAAATGAGTTGAAACAAAAATAGGTGAAATGAGCATGTTTTTTCTTCCTCCTGCCAAAACAGGACCCTGTCTCCCAGTGAAATAAAAATTTGTAAAAAAAAAAAAAAAAAAACACTGTGCTGGTACAGATTCTGTTGCTTTCTGCTCCCAGGAAGCTTCTTCAAGGTTCTTTATCATCTCGCATTCTGACACTAAGCACCTATTCGATTCAGGGTTATTTCCACAATATTGAGTATTATCAGACTTTCATTATCTTGGATGTTCACTGAAACTCTCTTCCCACAGCTGAGTAAATATTCTTCCAACAGGAAGCCTAACAGATGAATTGTCTTGGCTCTGAAATGTATTTTCACGTCAGAACTCAGACAAGTGTGACAATTTCTTCCTCTAAGCTCCTCTTTTGAATAGTTTAGCATGGCTCAAGGCTTTACCATCTTCCCTCACCTTCAGGATGTTCTTTTCCAAATACAGCTTGCCATTACTAGAGACCATCTCCTCCCAGGAGAGAGAGCAATGCCCTGACCTAGAAAGGGGAGGCAGTTTCAGTTGGAGAATCAAGCAATACACTCAAGAAAGCTGAATCCTGCTTTCAGTTCTGTTCCCAGTTTAATCGTAAGATCAAAGCGTACCCTTCCAATTCCTCTCTATGTAAAAGGAGAGATTATAACACCTCCTAAAAAAAAACTCACTATAATTTAATAACCCAACTTCTAAGAAAACACATTATTAAAAAGATTAAAGCAGAGCAAAATTATTTGGGTATTTAAGGAATTAAATTATTTTGGTTGGGATCCAAGACCAATCCAATTTATATTAAATTAAAGTTATTACTGTTATAGTCAAGTTGTTGAGTTTAGGATTCATTTGGCATAGTATTCACTGCTGTGTTTGTTGTGCTACTATAAGAATATAATTAGGCTTATTTATATATGTCAGCCTTGTCACTCACCTTAAATTTCATCTTCACTGGCTTGCCAAGCTGACTAACTTGCCATTCTTTAAATTCATGCCTCATTCTAAACGAGATTTTTCAACCTCATCTCTAGTGACATCTTGAACTAGATGATTCAGGTAACTTATTGTTATGAGAGCTTGTCTTGTGCATTGCAGGATGTTTAGCAGCATACCTGCTCACTACACCCCTCTCCAAAAGTTATAATAAACAAAAATGTCTTTTTTTTTTTTTTTGAGACAGAGTCTTGCTTTGTAGCCCAGGCTGGAGTGCAGTGGCATGATCTCAGCTCACTACATCCTCTGCTTCCCTGGTTCAAGCCATTCTCTTGCCTCAGCCTCTTGAGTAGCTGGGATCATAGGCACGTGCCACCATGCCCGTCTAGTTTTTGTATTTTTAATAGAGACCGTGTTTCCCCATGTTGACCAGGCTGATCTCGAACTCCTGACCTCAAGTGATCCACCTGCCTCAGCCTCCCAAAGTGCTGGGATTACAGGCACGATCCACCACATCCAGCCAAAAATGTCTTTAGACATTGCCAAATGTCCCCAGGGAAGAAAATTCCACTCCCTCTCCCACCCACTATGGTTAAGAACCACCTCCACAGACTTTGTTTCTAGTGGTGTATTATAACTAACACTGAATAACTACTGCTGTCAACAGCATCATCCATCCCTTCATAACTCCTACATGGCCACAGTTTTTCTCACCTGTCTTTCAGAATGCCTCCTTTGCTCTGAGGAGTAGCGTAATTCTTGTCCAAAAATATCTTCTACTACATAGCCCAAGTGCAGGAGTGAGTCTGAAAAGTATCTGAAAGAGAGTCGCTGTCTTAAAAGCTTCATCATTACTGAAAATCGCAAGCTGGAAATGCTTAAACAAGTTTTGAGGTAGAGCTTGTAGATGAGATTTAGATAAAAAATCAAAACTGATTAGAAACAGTCACCACAACTCAAAAGAATCTTACTGAAATCCTTTTAGAAAACTCAGAAAAACAAAAAGTTGTGTAATCTTTTCAGAAACACCCACTCACTTCACATTGTTTTAATTCAAACTCAGTGAGAACTAAAGAACAGAGAAAGATTCCCTGTGTGCCAGATCCTATATCGTAACTCTCTTGAACTTTTCTAGCAAAAAAAAATGGATTCTTTTCATAAACCATTCCAGACTCTATGTGGCAAATTTGTCTAATTCAGTGTGATTGGAAACATTTTCCACAAACTTTCTCCCTGACCCTAAGACCAGCTTCATAAATCTCAGATGGTCCTTGAGAGACTACAATGTGATTTGAAATATTGGAAAACTTGAGATTTCAGGAAACTGATGTAAACTGTTTGATGTTTACCCCTCACTTTCAAATTTCCCAGACTCTCTAATGAGCCTTTTGGGGTGTTTCTTCCAATCAATTGCCAAGGTAAACATGGGTACATTTGAGAAAGAAAAAGAGGAAAAATATTTCCACAATTCTGAGTACTTTCTACCTCTACCACCGGATTAGTCCTGCAAAGGAGGGAAAAAAATCCTTTTTCTTGGAAAGTAAGATAAGTCTCCTACTTTTAAATACCATAAGCATGACCTGAGGAAGTACAACTTTTAAGATTTAACAATTTCATAAATTTCTTTATTCAGTCTTGGAAAGTAAGATAAGTCTCCTACTTTTAAATACCATAAGCATGACCTGAGGAAGTACAACTTTTAAGATTTAACAATTTCATAAATTTCTTTATTCAGTCAATAAGTATCCTTTGTATTTTCCAAGGTAAGAACCAGGCAGACAAAAGTCCAGGAACTAAAATTTCAATTCTTTGGTCTCAACTACCTATCACAAGGCATTAGTGAACAGGAGCTGAAACAGTGTGCTTAAGCCCAGATATGTATTGTTAAATGTGACATGCTCAATTTATCATTAGTTATGAAGTGAAAACGGATGAATACACATTCAATTTAGTTCAGCTGCTTTCTTCATTTATCACACTCTTTCATCATCCATCATCTTCCCCCACCCTTTTGATTTGAACAAATAACACACTTTCATAAGTTTAATCTAATTAATCATGATTGTAAGGTAATGTTCTCTTAATGAACCATACATCTGATTTTATAAAGTTTGTTGCAATTTTAATAAAATGTGTTCCAGATAGAATCTACAAATGCTCTCCTTGAAGCCCAACCACCTAATCATTCCTCCTCCTAATTCATGTTTCTCAACTCTGCGTGGAGGTGTGTGCACACACACACAAACACAAACACAGCCTTCTTTCTAGGGTTGATGAAGATGTACAATACTGAGAGTCATTGGAGCATACTGGTCTGCTATAGAACAACTGTTTCAGTAAATTGCAGAGTATTCAGCATTTTATGAGGTAAGATAGGAAGTTAAGAAAGTAGAAGAATGGAGAAAAAAGTAATGAAGGATAGAAAGGATTGGTCTTGCATTATTATTATGAATATGAAGTCAGACGTAGATGTTAACTACAAAGTTTAAGATAGAAATATAAAGAAGAAATTGTCATTTATGAGCAGTAAATTATGCTACAAACCCCAAAATCTTCTCTTTCTAATAAAACTCAAAAGAGAAGATCATAGGAGAGATGACAGCCTTAAAAACTGCTGCCATCACATGTCATTCCCCATATTGGAGGAGAGGGAATAAGAGGTTCCTTAATCTGAACCTGTGTGAGCTTTGGTTTAGGCGACAGAGGATCAGAGAATATTTAAAAACAGAAGAAACATAAGACCCCTTTTGTTAAAACCCCTCACTTTAACAACAAGGAGACTGAAGTCCTCAGAGGCTGAGGCACTTGCCCAAGGTAGGCGGTAGTAAAATCAAAAAAGAACACAAGGCTACTGACCAGCATTCTAGCGCTGCTTCCCAGCTGATCTCGCCTTCCCCTCCACAGCACAGAAGCCTGTGCCCTGTCTGATACCACTTTCATTTTGTATGAAAAAAAAAAAAATTAACAGGTTTCAGAAAGAAAAATAGAATATCTTTAGTACCTAGACCATAATATTAATATAAAGTAGTGATCTTCCAGCACTTTATAAGCCAAGTGTCACACTGACACTATCCTCACACTGACACTGCTCCTTACAGTCTTTCTCATGCGTACCTGGTGTGCTTCTCCTTTGCAATCTCCTTAGTGACACTGGTACCATTTGCCCTAGCTCTTTCTTTGTTTCTGTGTTCTCAGCCTGAGATTTTTCTTAAATGCCCTTTCTTCACGTGATGGAAAGACGATGGCCCAACTGAAGAATCTATTAACATAGACATAAAGAATAGGGCCTGGATTCATCATTCCCTTGCTTTATGGTGTAAGGGCTGAAACCATCCAAAAGTCCTGACATCCACCTTAGCAAAATACTTCTCTGGCCTAACACTGATATACAATTTCTTTCATTATCTACTTTGGAGCAGATCTCATTAGAGATCAATGCATAACAAATGATCACACACTCACAAAAAAAACCACAAGGTTAATTCATTTTTAAATGAAAAAAATTGCTGATACCAGTCCTCTCATACACTGACAGCAGAAATGTAAACTGGCAGTGATCAGGCAGAGCAGAGGGGCATTGTAGCCATATCCATCAAAATCTTTACATTTTTGCAGACCCTTTGATGGAAAAATTCCAATTCCAGTCATTTGTTCTAAGTAAATGATCAATGTATCACAGTTAGAAAGTTTGGAACATCACTAAACAAAATGTTATTGGCTATTTTAAACAATATTGTAGGCCGGGTGCAGTGGCTCACGCCTGTAATCCCAGCACTTTGGGAGGCAAGGCGGGCAGATCACCTGAGGTCAGGAGTTTGAGACCAGCCTGGCCAACATGGTGAAACCCTGTCTCTTCTAAAAATACAAAAATTAACTGGGCGTGGTGGTGGGCACCTGTAATCCCAACTACTCAGGAGGCTGAGGCAGGAGAAGCACTTGAACCCGGGAGGCAGAGGTTGCAGTGAGCTAAGATTATGCCACTGCACTCCAGCCTGGACAACAGAGCAAGATATTCATAATACATTAGGTTAAAGAGGCAGGTTAGAAAACAGTCTTGCAATACCATCACATTTTGTTTTGTTTTGTTTTGTTTTTTTGAGACAGGGTCTCACTCTCTTGCCCAGACTAGAGCAGTGGCGTGATTTCGGCTCATCACAACATCCACCTCCCAGGCTCAAATGATTCTCCTGCCTCCAGTTCCTGAGTAGCTGGGATTACAGGTGTGCCCCACTTCATCTCATTTTTTTTAATGTTATGAATATACTACTTTCATGAATAGACTGGATAAATATACACTGAAATCTTAGCATGAACTATCTTCATGTGGAAGAATTATGAAAATTGTAATTCATGAACTGTGTAAGTTATAATTATATGTTTAATTTATCACTACTTCTCAAAGCAAGGCTCGGCCTATTTTATTTACTGTTATATTTCCAGTGTGCTGCGTGTGTTGCATGTTCCTAGAGAGTAAATAGTAACAGCTCAGTAGATATCTTGTAAGTGAATACTTGAATGAAATTGATTTTTATTTACTTTATGCTCATTTATATTTTCTAAACTTTCTACAGTGATTATGTATTTCTTTGCAATCAAAAAAGAAACAATAAGGATAGATGTATTGTTGTTCCCAGTGCCTGTTATCACTTCATTCGGAAGTCTGAAATTTGATATGCTGTCCTAAGAAATAGTCACAACTACTGTCCTAAGGAAACTAGTGAAAACTCCATTCATCTAAGAAGGTAGTGGAAATAAGACAAGAAACTTACACATTGCAAGTCAGATATCAGCACTGGTAAGAATGCTTTAAGATGTCTTTCTTTCAGTCAATAGTTAATTGAACAGCTACTGTGTACCAGGCATTTTAAAGTTCCTTGGGATGGGGGGAGGAGATGAATACAGTGAGAACAGAGCGAAAAAGAACCTCCTTGCCTCCAAGAAAATTACAAATCGTATTGGAAAAACAGATCACAGAAGCATGTAATTTCACATAAAACAGGATGAAATGTGATACAACAGAGCTGTAAGCTAAATGCTGTAAAAGCGGGGAAAGGAGGAATTAAATGCAATTGGGGTGGGGGTAGGTCAGAGGAGGCTTCAAAGAGGGGCTGACACCCTTAAAAGATCCATAGCTGAATTTTGATAGATGGAGAAGAGGGAGGTCTTTTCTACATTTAACCTTGAATTAGAATAAAACTAATTCCCAATAGCCTGGCATTTAATCACTGCAGAATCAAAAGGCCAGGCAGACTCACTAAAACATTCAGGGACAGATTTTTTTCTAACCTAGAGGGCATACAGCAGCAACAACAAATTATAAACTTTGCCCCAGAGTTGGATGTTTGTCCAGGGCTCACCTGCCCAGCCTGTGGAGGAGCAGCGACAGTGTCTGGGCATTCAATTTATTTTTCTCCAAAGCATTCATCACCACCTGACTAGCATATCATTAGGTGTTTGTTTATTGTCCATCTCTCCTCACTAGAATAAAAGCTTCAAAAAGGCAGGGGGTTTTGTCTATTTTGTTCACCACTCTATCCCCAGCACCTGGAGCAGTGCCTAGAGTATTGCAGGCATTCATTAAATATTTGTTAAATAAATGAATATCCTGTGGTAATAGTGTGGCACATGAAAAGTATAATGCACTCTGAAGAAACATCATCACCACCATCTCTACCACACCCAGCTCAAGGGCCAAGATCCTGAATCCAAGATGCATGACCCCTGTCAGCATGTGGATTTAGACTGGCAAATTCAGGACACTTCATAGGATGAAACTTTCAGAAGCTCCAAAGAGCATTACCCTAGAAAAGATCATGCAAGGCCTGGTTCAAATCCCTTAGAAAACCCATCAAATACATTTCATTTTCTCATTCATTCCTCTAGACTTCATTTAACAAATATTTGCTGATTCTTGTCCTATTTAAAGTATTGCTACATAATAAAGAATTTGTCTTTGTCCCAGATTCCTGGAAGAGAGCTTCTTAGGGTTTCCCAAGTAGTAGGAGAGTCTGTGGTATTCATGTTGTGTCCTTGGACCACCCCTGAGTTTATGCTAAGGAGATGACTCAGGAAAGGGGCTGATCATGCCAGAAAGACTAACCATGTGAGTAGAGGTTGGGGCTTTGAGCCAGGTGCTATCACCCCAATCTCTGGGGATTAGAGACTGAGTCCAACCACAGGGTCAATAATTCAGTCAATGAAACTCCAATAAAAACTCTGGAAACTGAAGCTTTCTGGTTGGTAAACACATCAATGTGCTGGGAGAGTGATCTGTCCTGATTCCACATGGAAGCTCTTTGTCCAGGACCCTTCTAGACCTAGCCCTGTGTGTATCCTTCATAATAAAACTATAAGTACAATGCTATTCTGAGTTCTATGAGTTGTTCTAGTGAATTATTACACCTGAAAGGGTCATGGAAACCTCCAAATTTGGAGCCAGTTGATCAAAAGTACAAATGGCCAAAGGACCCCAAAATTTGCAGCTGCCATCTAAAGTGAAGGTAGTCTTATCAGGTACTGTGTCCTTAACCTGTGAAATCTGCACCAACTCTGGGCAGTTAGCATCAGAACTGCATTGCAGTGATGCAAGTTTTGGGCTCAGTTTCACATCTATAAAATGGAGGCACTATCTACCATGTAAGGTTATAGTGAGAATTAAGTTAAACATTACTTTTGCACAACAATCAAAACACAGCCCAGAAATTGACATTCTTTTGCTGAATAATGATATATATAGTATTATGGATTATGAGATAGGAGAACAATTCTAACATTACTTTCCTAGATGAAATCTTAGGCAGTTACTTATAGTTCAGGCGTCGCAACTCTCTTATCTGTAAAGTGGGCATGACAACCCATGCCCACATGCCTTAGAAGGTTGTTGTAAAGGAAATGGAAGCTTTTTGAAAAGTGTGCTAATTATCAGATGTAGGTAGTTATTATAATACATCCCAAAGAACTACTGAACTAAAGTTATTATTTAAAAAAATAGTTATTACATATCTTATCCACTCATAAAGTCTTTCCTATTCCCTGGTCAAAATTTATAACATGTATTAGAAGTCAAAAGATAAAACTGAAATTGCATTTTTTGAGACCTTAGCAAAAAGGAGTTTGGACAATTCAAGATAGGAAAAAATGAGTGAGTCCTTGAGCACTTGTCTCCTTTCCTACAATACTTGGATAGAATTTTTAAGAAAAACTAGATACTGGGATTAATAACAGAGATATGCTAAATAATCAAAAACTTAACCCTAATCCTGTATAATTACATAATGCATCACTGTTTAGTTTCACACTAAGTATACTCTTTTTGGTCTTACAACAATGCTATAAAGCTTTTTAAATATGATGCTTTAGATTCAAAAATGGTAATAGACTGGGCACAGTGGCTCACACCTGTAATCCCAGCACTTTGGGAGGCTGAGGCAGGCGGGTCATGAGGTCAGGAGTTTGAGACCAGCCTGCCCAACATGGTGAAACCCCGTCTCTACTAAAAATGCAAAAGTTAACTGGGCGTGGTGGTGGGCACTTATAATTCCAGCTAGGAATTATAATTCCAACTCAGGAGGCTAGGGCAGGAGAATCGTTTGAACCCAGGAGGCAGAGGTTGCAGTGAGCCAAGATCACACCATTGCACTCCAGCCTGGGTGACAGGGTGAGACTCTGCCAATAAATAAATAAATAAATAAATAAATAAATAAAAGCAAGCTAATAATTTGCCCAAGGTAGCAGAGCTAGCAAGCATCACCTGCAAACAGCTTGATCACGGACAAAAACAGCTTATATTTGCTTAGCGTTTCCTGTGGGTCAGATACCACTCTATATATTTAACTTGCTTAATTCATCTAATCATCCCCCAAACCTATAAGCTAATACTGTTGCCTAATTAAGAAACGTGAAGAAGAGAAACTTTGGAAACTTCTTTAAGTCACACAGTTACGCAACAAACAATAAAACTAGGACTCAAAGCCAGAGAAACATACTCCTTACCTGCGACTAACTCTAACAGTAAAATGATTATAATCATATCTACCTTCAGGGTTATTGTGAGGATTTTAAAAGGACATGTATGCAAAAGTACTGAATTCCATGTCTGGCACATGACAGATCCTAAGAAATGTTTGTTGGATCTACTCTTAAAAAGCCAGATCTGATTCCTCACTAGGTTCTTTTTCTGGCACTTGCCACACTGCATCTTAGAGGATAGATGGAGTTCTAAGCTTCTAAGAAATATTTACTAAAATGGTAGAAAAATCACTAAATTAGAATGTAATCAGAACCTCTGATAAAACCTTACCTTGACCGGTGATTTCTGCATTTTCAACTGAGGTACTGGGGTCATCTCTCTAGGGAGTGCCGGACAATCGGTGCTGGTCAGCTGCTGCAGCCTGACCAGCGTGAGCTGAAGCAGGGCGAGGCATCGCCTCACCTGGAAGCACAAGGGGGAAGGGAATCCCTTTTCCTAGCCAGGGGAACTGAGACACATAACACCTGGAAAATCGCGTAACTCCCACCCCAATACTGCGCTTTAAGGAAACAGGCACACCAGGAGAATATATCCCACACCTGGCCGGGAGGGTCCCACGCCCACGGAGTCTCCCTCACTGCTAACACAGCCGTCTGCGGCGATCTATACACAAGGCAGCAGCGAGGCTGGGGGAGGGGCGCCCGCCATTGCTGAGGCTTAAGTAGGTAAACAAAGCCGCTGGGAAGCTCGAACTGGGTGGAGCTCACAGCAGCTCAAGGAAACCTGCCTGTCTCTGTAGACTCCACCTCTGGGGACAGCCCACAGCTGAGGTCCAATAGGGAAAGCAGCGGGGGCGGTGCAGAGGCGAACGACTCTGTCTGACAGCTTTGGGGAGAGCCGTGGATCTCCCAACGCGGAGGTTGAGATCCGAGAACGGACAGACTGCCTGCTCAGGTGGGTCCCTGACCCCTGAGTAGCCTAGCTGGGAGACATCCCCCACTAGGGGCAGTCTGACACCCCACACCTCACAGGGTGGAGTCATCCCTGAGAGGAAACTTCCAAAGGAAGAATCAGACAGGTACACTCGCTGCTCAGCAATATTCTATCTTTGGCAACCTCTGCTGCTGATACCCAGGCAAACAGGGTCTGGAGTGGACCTCAAGCAATCTCCAACAGACCAACAGACAGTCCTTCTGACTGTCAGACGGAAAACTATCAAACAGGAAGGACACCTACACCAAAACCCCATCAGTACGTCACCATCATCAAAGACCAGAGACAGATAAAACCACAAAGATGGGGAAAAAGCAGGGCAGAAAAGCTGGAAATTCAAAAAATAAGAGCGCATCTCCCCCTGCAAAGGAGCGCAGCCCATCGCCAGCAACGGATCAAAGCTGGTCAGAGAATGACTTTGACGAGATGAGAGAAGAAGGCTTCAGTCCATCAAACTTCTCAGAGCTAAAGGAGGAATTACGTACCCAGCGCAAAGAAACTAAAAATCTTGAAAAAAAGTGGAAGAATTGACAGCTAGACTAATTAATGCAGAGAAGATCATAAACGAAATGACAAAGATGAAAACCATGACACGAGAAATACGTGACAAATGCACAAGCTTCAGTAACCGACTCGATCAACTGGAAGAAAGAGTATCAGCAATTGAGGATCAAATGAATGAAATGAAGCGAGAAGAGAAACCAAAAGAAAAAAGAAGAAAAAGAAATGAACAAAGCCTGCAAGAAGTATGGGATTATGTAAAAAGACCAAATCTACGTCTGATTGGGGTGCCTGAAAGTGAGGGGGAAAATGGAACCAAGTTGGAAAACACTCTTCAGGATATCATCCAGGAGAACTTCCCCAACCTAGTAGGGCAGGCCAACATTCAAATTCAGGAAATACAGAGAACGCCACAAAGATACTCCTCCAGAAGAGCAACTCCAAGACACATAATTGCCAGATTCACCAAAGTTGAAATGAAGGAAAAAATCTTAAGGGCAGCCAGAGAGAAAGGTCGGGTTACCCACAAAGGGAAGCCCATCAGACTAACAGCAGATCTCTCGGCAGAAACTCTACAAGCCAGAAGAGAGTGGGGGCCAATATTCAACGTTCTTAAAGAAAAGAATTTTCAACCCAGAATTTCATATCCAGCCAAACTAAGTTTCATCAGTGAAGGAGAAATAAAATCCTTTACAGATAAGCAAATGCTTAGAGATTTTGTCACCACCAGGCCTGCCTTACAAGAGACCCTGAAGGAAGCCCTAAACATGGAAAGGAACAACCGGTACCAGCCATTGCAAAAACATGCCAAAATGTAAAGACCATCGAGGCTAGGAAGAAACTGCATCAACTAACGAGCAAAATAACCAGTTAATATCATAATGACAGGATCAAGTTCACACATAACAATATTAACCTTAAATGTCAATGGACTAAATGCTCCAATTAAAAGACACAGACTGGCAAACTGGATCAAGAGTCAAGACCCATCAGTCTGCTGTATTCAGGAGACCCATCTCACATGCAGAGACATACATAGGCTCAAAATAAAGGGATGGAGGAAGATCTACCAAGCAAATGGAGAACAAAAAAAGCAGGGGTTGCAATCCTAGTCTCTGATAAAACAGACTTTAAACCATCAAAGATCAAAAGAGACAAAGAAGGCCATTACATAATGGTAAAGGGATCAATTCAACAGGAAGAGCTAACTCTCCTAAATATATATGCACCCAATACAGGAGCACCCAGATTCATAAAGCAAGTCCTTAGAGACCTACAAAGAGACTTAGACTCCCATACAATAATAATGGGAGATTTCAACACTCCACTGTCAACATTAGACAGATCAACGAGACAGAAAGTTAACAGGATATCCAGGAATTGAACTCATCTCTGCACCAAGCGGACCTAATAGACATCTATAGAACTCTCCACCCCAAATCAACAGAATATACATTCTTCTCAGCACCACATCGCACTTATTCCAAAATTGACCACATAATTGGAAGTAAAGCACTCCTCAGCAAATGTACAAGAACTGAAATTATAACAAACTGTCTCTCAGACCACAGTGCAATCAAACTAGAACTCAGGACTAAGAAACTCAATCAAAACCGCTCAACTACATGGAAACTGAATAACCTGCTCCTGAATGACTACTGGGTACATAACGAAATGAAAGCAGAAATAAAGATGTTCTTTGAAACCAATGAGAACAAAGATACAACATACAGAATCTCTGGGACACATTTAAAGCAGTGTGTAGAGGGAAATTTATAGCACTAAATGCCCACAAGAGAAAGCAGGAAAGATCTAAAATTGACACTTTAACATCACAATTAAAAGAACTAGAGAGGCAAGAGCAAACACATTCAAAAGCTAGCAGAAGGCAAGAAATAACTAAGATCAGAGCAGAACTGAAGGAGATAGAGTCACAAAAAACCCTCCAAAAAATCAATGAATCCAGGAGTTGGTTTTTTGAAAAGATCAACAAAATTGACAGACCGCTAGCAAGACTAATAAAGAAGAAAAGAGAGAGGAATCAAATAGACGCAATAAAAAATGATAAAGGGGATATCACCACCACCCCACAGAAATACAAACAACCATCAGAGAATACTATAAATGCCTCTACGCAAATCGACTAGAAAATCTAGAAGAAATGGATAATTTCCTGGACACTTACACTCTCCCAAGACTGAACCAGGAAGAAGTTGAATCCCTGAATAGACCAATAACAGGCTCTGAAATTGAGGCAACAATTAATAGCCTACCCACGAAAAAAAGTCCAGGACCAGATGGATTCACAGCTGAATTCTACCAGAGGTACAAGGAGGAGCTGGTACCATTCCTTCTGAAACTATTCCAATCAATAGAAAAAGAGGGAATCCTCCCTAACTCATTTTATGAGGCCAACATCATCCTGATACCAAAGCCTGGCAGAGACACAACAAAAAAAGAGAATTTTAGACCAATATCCCTGATGAACATCGATGCAAAAATTCTCAATAAAATACTGGCAAACCGGATTCAGCAGCACATCAAAAAGCTTATCCACCATGATCAAGTGGGCTTCATCCCTGGGATGCAAGGCTGGTTCAACATTCGCAAATCAATAAACATAATCCAGCATATAAACAGAACCAAAGACAAGAACCACATAATTATCTCAATAGATGCAGAAAAGGCTTTTGACAAAATTCAACAGCCCTTTATGCTAAAAACGCTCAATAAATTCGGTATTGATGGAACGTACCTCAAAATAATAAGAGCTATTTACGACAAACCCACAGCTAATATCATACTGAATGGGCAAAAACTGGAAAAATTCCCTTTGAAAACTGGCACAAGACAGGGATGCCCTCTCTCACCACTCCTATTCAACATAGTGTTGGAAGTTCTGGCTAGGGCAATCAGGCAAGAGAAAGAAATCAAGGGTATCCAGTTAGGAAAAGAAGAAGTCAAATTGTCCCTGTTTGCAGATGACATGATTGTATATTAGAAAACCCCATCGTCTCAGCCCAAAATCTCCTTAAGCTGATAAGCAACTTCAGCAAAGTCTCAGGATACAAAATTAATGTGCAAAAATCACAAGCATTCTTATACACCAGTAACAGACAAGCAGAGAGCCAAATCAGGAATGAACTTCCATTCACAATTGCTTCAAAGAGAATAAAATACCTAGGAATCCAGCTTACAAGGGATGTAAAGGACCTCTTCAAGGAGAACTACAAACCACTGCTCAGTGAAATAAAGAGGACACAAACAAATGGAAGAACATACCATGCTCATGGATAGGAAGAATCAATATCGTGAAAATGGCCATACTGCCCAAGGTTATTTATAGATTCAATGCCATCCCCATCAAGCTACCAATGACTTTCTTCACAGAATTGGAAAAAACTGCTTTAAAGTTCATATGGAACCAAAAAAGAGCCCGCATTGCCAAGACAATCCTAGGTCAAAAGGACAAAGCTGGAGGCGTCACGCTACCTGACTTCAAACTATACTACAAGGCTACAGTAACCAAAACAGCATGGTACTGGTACCACAACAGAGAATAGACCAGTGGAACAGAACAGAGTCCTCAGAAATAATACCACACATCTACAGCCATCTGATCTTTGACAAACCTGACAAAAACAAGAAATGGGGAAAGGATTCCCTATTAATAAATGGTGCTGGGAAAATTGGCTAGCCACAAGTAGAAAGCTGAAACTGGATCCTTTCCTTACCCCTTATACGAAAATTAATTCAAGATGGATTAGAGACTTAAATGTTAGACCTAATACCATAAAACCCCTAGAAGAAAATCTAGGTAGTACCATTCAGGACATAGGCATGGGCAAGGACTTCATGTCTAAAACACCAAAAGCAACGGCAGCAAAAGCCAAAATTGACAAATGGGATCTCATTAAACTAAAGAGCTTTTGCACAGCAAAAGAAACTACCATCAGAGTGAACAGGCAACCTACAGAATGGAGAAAATTTTTGCAACCTACTCATCTGACAAAGGGCTAATATCCAGAATCTACAAAGAACTCAAACAATATACAAGAAAAAAACAAACAACCCCATCAAAAAGTGGGGAAAGGATATGAACAGACATTTCTCAAAAGAAGACATCCATACAGCCAACAGACACATGAAAAAATGCTCGTCATCACTCGCCATCAGAGAAATGCAAATCAAAACCACAATGAGATACCATCTCACACCAGTTAGAATGGCAATCATTAAGAAGTCAGGAAACAATAGATGTTGGAGAGGATGTGGAGAAATAGGAACACTTTTACACTGTTGGTGGGATTGTAAACTAGTTCAACCATTGTGGAAAACAGTGTGGCGATTCCTCAAGGATCTAGAACTAGATGTACCATATGACCCAGCCATCCCACTACTGGGTATATACCCAAAGGATTATAAATTACTCTACTACAAAGACGCATGCACACGTATGTTTATTGCGGCACTATTCACAATAGCAAAGACTTGGAATCAACCCAAATGTCCATCTGTGACAGACTGGATTAAGAAAATGTGGCACATATACACCATGGAATACTATGCAGCCATCAAAAAGGATGAGTTTGCGTCCTTTGTAGGGACATGGATGCAGCTGGAAACCATCATTCTTAGCAAACTATCACAAGAAGAGAAAACCAAACACCGCATGTTCTCACTCATAGGTGGGAACTGAACAATGAGATCACTTGGACTCGGGAAGGGGAACATCACACACTGGGGCCTAACATGGGGAGGGGGGAGGAGGGAGGGATTGCTTTGGGGAGTTATACATGATATAAACGTTATGCACATGTACCCTAGAACTTAAAGTATAATAAAAAATAAAAAATAAAAAATAAAATTAAAAAAAAATAAAATTAAAAAAAAAAAAAAAAAAAAAAACCTTACCTTAGGCCAAATCAGCCAAAAGTATAGTGCTTGAGAGGTATGTGGTCTAGTGCATAGCCACAAACATGAGTGAAAGTCAACCTCTTGAAGTAAAATGATGTTATCTAGTTGTGATCCTATCACTCCAGAATATCTGGTCACCTCAGGGTTAAGGCAGCTTTATAATCTCCCTTCTCAATAAAATATTCCAAAGTAAAGTAATGTAGGCTTCCTATGGATTTTAGAATAAAGGAAAATAATATATTCAAGAGTCAAAATTTATTTGCAAGTGTATCCCCTACAACAATGCCTGTAATATAGAAGATACTCTGTGTATTAGTCAGGGCTCTCCTAGAGGGACAGAACTAATATAATACACATATAAAGAGGAGTTTTATGATAAGCATGTATCTTTTTTTTTTTTCCTCTCTCTCTCTCTCTTTTGAGACAGAGTCTCTCACTTTGTCGCCCAGGCTAGAGTGCAGTGGTGCAATCTCCGCTCATTGCAACCTCCACCTCCCAGGTTAAAACTATTCTTCTGCTTCAGCCTCCCGAGTAGCTGGGATTACAGGCATGTGCCACCATGCCTGGCTAATTTTTGTATTTTTATAGTAGAGACAGGGTTTCGCTACGTTGGCCAGGTTGGTCTCAAACTCCTGGCCTCAAATGATCCATCTGCTTCGGCCTCCCAAAGTGCTGGGATTACAAGCATGAGCCACCGCACCCGGCCTTCATTTGTATAAAAACAATAAATTCATTATTTTTAATATCTCCCTAACAGGGCTACCATTTATTCAATCACTCAAAAATTATTCCCTAAGCATCTACTATATGCAAGGATTTTGTTAGACACTCTATATCCAACAAAGATGAATAAAACAAGGCCCCAGTTCTTAAGGGGCTTACAGGGTAGTGGAAAGAAGGCAGAGCTGTTAAGACAATAAGAAGATAACGTGTTACAGATACCCAAGAGCAAAATGTACAGAGCTCAGTGGGGAAGAGGGTACAAAAGAAGGAGGATCAACCTATCCGGGGGAGGAGGATGGGAAAAGCTTCCTGAAAGATGTGACCCTTCACACAGAACAAAGGCTACACCTATGTATCCTCTGCAAGCCCCAATTTTTATAAATTCATCCATTCTGTAAACAGGCTATATTTCATCTGAAGAGCCTAAAGAATAACTTTGGCCTGTAAATCAGTTAAGATTCCAAATCCATGTGATTCCAAATTGAAGAAAGGACTCAGGAACCCCCAATTGGCTTATGATTATGTCCTAGGTTCTACACCATCACCCAAAGAAGCTAGTGGGAAGCGGATGTGAGGAGGCACAGTGAAAAATTGTTAGGAGAAAATGAAGAAACTTTGTATTTCATTCTCCTCAAATAAATCAGTTACCAAAAGAAAAGGCTCAGTCAAAAACTGAAGATGGCTAAGATTTTAGTCTACCAAGTGATAAAGAACTGTGCAATGAACAGGAAAAAACAAGTCATGTGTGAAAGCACAGAGAACCCAGCCCAGCCGAGACAGCGACTGAAGTGTCATCTTCACTGTTTACAGTTACTCTGTTTATCATTTTTACTCTCGTAAAAGAGTTAATGTATGCTGGGCTTAATACCTAGGTGATGAGTTGACAGGTGCAGCAAACCACCATGGCACACGTTTACCTATGTAACAAACCTGCACATCCCACACATGTACCCTGGAACTTCAAAAAATAAAACAAATTAAAATAAAATAAAATGAAGCATTTTCAACCCTAGAAAAAGAATTTTCAAACTTTTTCAGTGCTACATAACAAATAGGAAATAAAACTCAGGCCCATCCCCAGTGTGAGTGCTTCTCTTCAATCATCATCTTGCAGCCAACTACAGACTGATGTGGCAACAGGAAAAAGAGAGAAAGGGAAAATCTAAATCCTCAGACTTCTCCCTTCCTACCTCTGACCAACCCTGGAGTCCCAGGTGGCAGCCCAGTCCTGCTCCCTTCCCACACCACTCCACAGAACCACCATCTAGTCCTGCTTGGAAGAAAAAGTGCTTAGAAGACTGAGTCTAAGTTTTCCTCTGAATTATAAACTTATCTTCAGTTTTTTGCATATATCTGAAAACTCATTGTCAGTTCCCATCTCTGCCACCTTTTCTTACCAGAAATGAGTTGCAAAAGAACTGATAAGAGTCGTAGTCCTAAGTAGGGAAGAGGTTGCTAGGATTAAAAATCCTTATAAAATTGAAATCACTCTGGTACATACTATGAGTAGGCATTCAACATCCATTCCACCCTCCTCTTTGTGTGTCTTCCTTTACTGCAAAGCCTGAAAAGCTAAAAAGCACAGTTTTGACAAACATGTGGAGTTCTAGATGTGGTTTTGGTTTGACCCGTTCAATAAACTGGTGCAATATCTGGAAGGTGGAAGTGAGTGGAGGCCACGTTACTGCTTTCTTCTGCCATTTCAATCCTTTCTGAGGATAAACCCATTATGGAGATTCAGCAAAATGCCCCCTGATGTGATAACTTGGTCCAAAATTTTTCATCACCAAAATGCGGGCTGGTGTTTTCATGAGATTAAGGTAGTGACTGGAGCAAGCCCACCCAGCCAGCCAGCTGGAAAGCTCTGAGGTTCTAGCTGCACACCTAAAGTTCATTCTGTCCCTGCTCAACTTGTGGTCAACAGTGGCGATTATTTCTCCAGCTTTAACCCCAACAATACTCCCCAGACAGTGGCAGTATTCCAGAAATGCTCACCTTTATCAGCTCCATCCAGAGAGTCTGGGATGGGGAGAATATCAGTGATGCAGAGACTCTCCCTGTGCATCCCAACGTCTCAAGGTAGGCTTATCTAGCTTGCCCTGCCTGGCCTTACCCCCTCCCACGTAGCCCCACCTTCCCCAAGAGAAAATGGGAACTTCAGTCCACTTCCATTCGTAAACAGAGCAGACTGGGTGATAGCTGCCAGTCACTTTATATCCACACTTGCACTGTTGTGGGCTGCACCATCGTGGGTTTTATCGGATTTGATTATTTCACGGTTGCATTAGGAGAAGACCTCGTCACTTAGCTTTGTGGGACTTAAGAAACAGTGCATGGGCATCCATTCTGCCAGTGAGAATCATAGCTGTCACAACGCAGTTCTGGTACAAGAGATGGCAGTAGTGGCAATCCAATCACAGCGCATCGCCAGTTACACCAGCAGGAGATCCCAGCCCTCCCTGAACCACTTTTACCTCCTCTTCTCTGTCCTATTTTGCATTCCCTCTACTTTATCCTCTTTATGGGGATTCTTACCCCAGGCAAGCAGTTAGGCAAACCCCTTTTTCAACTATCCCCCAAAATGGGAACATCCATCCAGAAAGGGGTTCCTTGTTTCATTTCTATTTCTTCAATAAAAAGAAATAGATTTCTGGACACATTTTCCCCAAACAATCATCATAATTTATGGTCACTAGTTACTCTTGGTTTTAACTTCAGTGAAGTACATTGCTTTACATATGCTAGGTTGAAATATATTAAGTTGCCAATTTGTAGAATAAAAATGGTCAAACATTGGCAATTTCATATAGTTCAACCTAATACTTCAACAGATTTTTGTGACCAAGGCTATGGGCTATATGTAATATTGACTACAAACCTCCAAATAATGGCTTACAAATGAATTTTTGACAAATATTTCTATGCTGACTTGTAAGATGCTTTAGAGTGGCAGTAGTGTATTATTCATCTTTGTATCCCTTACAACATTTACCATAATGCTTTACACATCGAGCCACTCAATAAATGTCTACTGAATGAAAAGAGAGTCTGATACAGATAAAACTATATTTATATATATTGTTTATATGTATAACTATATACATCTATTATGTATTATTTATTTGTATCTATACCTTGTTCCTCAAAAGATATAAGGCCTCAATTTAAAGAATATAACTATTCTAATAGGGACAAATTATGTCCAAAAACTACAAACAATACTTTCAAAAAAATTTAAAAGGTAGAGATTGACATGAGACTAAACCATTTAGAAACACTTGAATCGCAATCAGTCAAAAATTCCAAGCTTCCCTATCTAAACAGGATGGCCTATTGAATATCCATACTTGCTTAAGTGTTCCAAGCTTCAGGGTGATCACTCCAGGCTGAAATTTCCTTGTCTATTTCTCCAGGATTGGGGCCAATCTGAAGTAACTCCCAGATCTGAGAAATAGAAGACAAAGATGGAAGCTATCATTCACCCAGACTGAATTAACTCACAGTGAACTTACAAAATGTTGGAAGATGGGTGGATGTTTTCCACAACACATGGCTAGATGCACAGATGGGTAAATGCATAGGGAGAGAGACTAACAGATGGGCAGTATGCTCATGTGAGGAGGAAGATGAAGAAAAGAAAGATACAATGCATGTCTCTTCTCTACATATACTTAGAGATTGGTAGTCTTTAATCTGCACAGTTTCTTTAATAATAATAATAATAATGAGTATTTTGTATGGTATCCATTTGCCTGGCTAAAGTACTTATTTTAAAGCATCCTTGCCTTGGCAAAGTCCAATTCTACTGAGCACACTCTCCCGCTAAGAAACAGGCTGAACCCTGATGATTACTAAATAAGAACATAATTAATTATTTCTTCAACTGAATAGTCCTGAATTCTACCACAAATCAATCAGTTCTTCTAGCCTAAGAAGCTCTGACTCTATTTTAGCTCAATGAAAACAAAATCAATGAAGGCCAATTATAGCCCATCTCGTTAGAGTATGCAAATGCTGTGCCATACAAATGCATAGCAATTGCTTCCAGCACAGCAGAGGATCCTAGGGGAGCCAACTGTGGACTTCTGCTGGCCCCTAGCTGCTCAGGCCACATAGTACAGCGGGTCTTCCAGTGGAAGGCCAAGAGTAGGCTTCCTTCTTTCATTTCTTTAAAAAATAAGTGTTTGGAGGCTCCTAGGCAGAAGACATCACGTTGGGTCATCAAGGTGCTGGAGAAAGTCTAAGGACAGATACCTGATGTTCAAGGATATTGGTCTATATTCCAGTGTAACAATGTTCTAGAGCTGAAAGCTGATTTCCTTATAATTTGTAAGCCTGCAGCCTGATACGTGACGCCCAGAAGTTTCCCAGCAAGGATAACATATATGTCACAAATGGCCAGGCAGGCCTTAGGGAGAGACATAGAGGGTTCACACTGAAGTGAGGCAGCGTCATTTGTCTGGGGTAATATCCAAGGTTCATTACCTCATGCCAAGGAAATTAAGGACACAGACACATGTGGAGTGAGGTTAAAAGTGGAAGTTTAACGGGCAAAAGAAAGAGAAAAGAGAATAGCTCACTCTCCTGCAGACACGGGCACCTGAGTGGGTCTTCCGGTCCCGCGGTGAAGAGCACAGGGATTTATGGACTGGCTTGAGAAAGCGGTGTCTGATTTACATAGGGCCCAACGATTGGTTGGACCAGGTGTGACATTTACATAGCACTGGAAGAAGCTGGCCTCCCCACCCTAATCTTTTATTATGCAAATGGTTTTTTACTTGGCCTCGCCATGTTGTCAGCTCCTTAGGGTACACGGACTGATAAAAGGGAAGATGGAGCCTCGGTCTTGTACATGCCTAGCCCCCAGGTAGCCTTTTACCATCAGCACAGCTGCTGGCATTCACCCGGGCAAGCTTCTAGCTTGCTTATCTACGTTTGCAGCCCAATTTTACAAGTTGCTTTTTGTTAGAAAAGAAATTATTTGGGGGCTGCTTTTTATTAAAAGGGAAATGTTACCGAGGACTTCCTTACCCTCACTATCTGGCTAAATAATTTCTTTTTAACTCATACATCACAAGGAACATTCAGGGGATCCAAAATAAAGCTCTCTTGCATACACGCCCCCAGGATTTCCCGATACCCACCACAACCTTGCCACAGGGCTCTTTGGGTCCACATCATTGCATCTCTAGAGACCCCCTATTAAAATGCAAAGGCATCAGATGGGAAGGGTAGGTCACTAAGCTACTATTTCCCAAACTTCAGGTATCTGCATACCGCATCCCCATTTTTCTCCATATGGGAGTACTAGTGATAGATGCAGGAGGCAGATAAGAGGGAGGGTCCCCGGAGAATCTCCGACTGCCTGCGCGTTGGGAGAACAGGATGGAGCCACAGGAAGTTCGCACTGTGTAGGGCGGTGGGAGCCTGGCCTCCGTAGCTCATGTGTGTGGCCTGGAATCAGTCTGTGAGGTGGTGGGGGGGGGCCTGTTAGCGGGAGTCCCTCTCACTTTGCTGGGAGTTTTTTCTTCTTCTCCTTCTCCTTCTCCTCCTTCTCCTTCTCCTTCTCCTTCTTCTTTCTCCTTCTTCTTCTTCTTTTCCTTTTTTTGCCCAGTAAATTCTGTTTCCCTCATTCTTCAATGAGTCTGTGTTCCTAATCCTCCGTGGTCCTGTGACAGGAACCCGGTTTCAGCTGAACTAAGGAGCAAAGTTCTGCAACACTGCCTGTAGTATTTTTATCATGTTTCATTGAATCCAAAACGCTCTGATGTTGGCCTTTCTTGATTTAACCACAAGTATCAACTAAAGATTCTACACCACTCTAAGTACCTTGCCTGACCTAGTTCATTGACATTGTAAGATAATAGCAGTTGCATGCTGTATCATGATTCCAGAAAGATTAAAATAATAGTGGAGCACAATGTGAACCTTTAAAAACAGTGAAATACAGCAATATTTTCTCCTTAAATCAACTCTTTTTTTTACTTAATACATTTCTTTATAAAACTTTTTTAAATCACCGTCCTAGAAACCAGTATCACTGGCATAAATAAAAGGAAACTGTGTAAATAAATGCAATGAGGCCGGGCGCGGTGGCTCAAGCCTGTAATCCCATCACTTTGGGAGGCCGAGACGGGCGGATCACGAGGTCAGGAGATCGAGACCATCCTGGCTAACACGGTGAAACCCCGTCTCTACTAAAAATACAAAAAAAAAAACGAGCCGGGCGAGGTGGCGGGCGCCTGTAGTCCCAGCTACTGGGGAGGCTGAGGCAGGAGAATGGCGTAAACCCGGGAGGCGGAGCTTGCAGTGAGCTGAGATCTGGCCACTGCACTCCAGTCCAGGCGACAGAGCGAGACTCCGCCTCAAAAAAAAAATAAAAAATAAAAAAATAAATGCAATGAGTGTACATTTTTATTTATGCCCCCTTCTAGTGTGTATATTATACTTCAATACAAAAAGCAGTCTAAGAAATTATTCTAGCCCCCAAGGTTTTGAGCCTGAAGCCTACACTTGTTTTATTTAAAAGGGAGATGAGCAATTTTCGAGGGTTAAAAACACACTAGCACCAAAATGAAACTTTATCCTTGACCGAATCAGAAAGACTTGAGAAGAAATTGAAAAGGAAGTAATTTTCCCTCTACGTGATTCAGTGTTATGTCATGTCACGGTCATATGCCACCACCTAAAATGTTCTCCCCCATACCGCTAGTCCCACAGTGCCACTCAGTAACTAAGAGACACTGGAAAACCACCATTAACCCCTTTAGAATAAGTTTACAGAATTCATAAGCTGTCATTTTGGAATGCCAAGTAAAGGACACTAGGCAATGGGTGAGAGGAAAGGTAAGTTCTGAGAGGCCTGTGAGGAAGGGGATGCCCGAGCATAGAGGGACATCACAGAGAAAGCAGTCCGGGGCAGGGGGAAGACACCAAAGAGAGCCAACAGGAGGGCCCTGAACTGCCAGGAAGAGGCCACCTAAGTGCCCTGTGCATCCGGGAAAGAGATGCTCTGGGGTGGGTCTGCGGGAAAAGGAGACAATTTGAAGGCTAACTGGGAAGAACAGAAAACAAATTTTGCCAGTTGAGCAATTCTGACATCACACCAGAATTCCCATTGAAATGGGCACCTGTTTATCACAACTCTGTGGAAATATTTCCCTTTACTGAGTTAAGATACAGAGGGTTCTATGACAACACAGGTAAATAGTGCATTCATAGGGACCCTGACTTATTATGCTAAGGATTTGAGAGAAAACTAGCACTCAGTTCTGGTATTTAATCACTCTTAGCTTAGGGCTTGGGGATATTTTTTGTTGTTGTTTTTGGTCTAACTTTCATAATTCCAATGTATACCAACTCTCTCCTATATAAAGAACAATTAGCCAGAATGGTTTTCACAATAATCTTTTCTAAACACTAGCTGCCTCTTTTCTAAAAAGAGCAAGCCCACTTCCTTTAACTTGAGGATATAGCTACTTAGAGATTACTTAAAAGGCAAATCCTAGGCTTCTGAGTCAGTACAATCTGGAAGTTGGTACTCTTAACCAAGATAACATAAAAATGGAGAATTTAACTTTTTATCCCAGCCATTGGAATTCCTCACTTACGTTTTGTTTCATTCATCATTTTGTGGTTCTCTTTTAATATACAGGGACCAAAATTGGTAATTATATTCTAAATAATGGTTGATCAATGCCAAGTATTCAAGAACATATCCTTGCCCTTTTCATGTCATACTCCTGTTAATCCATCTCTCAATCATGTTCCCTTTTTTAAATAATAGCATTACTAACTGCTGACTCATATTCAATTTATGGTCCACAATACTTCAGCCAATTCTTTTCGTACCCTCAAATGCAAGTCATCAGGCCCTGCACATTTAGATACAGATCTCACTTATTTAAATTATCTCCCTCCAAGTCTTCGTTTTTCCCTTTTCATTTTCCTAAAGTATGCGTTACCCATTTCCAGAGCCCATTCACTTGATCATGCAGAAAGGTTTTTTAAAAAGACATTGAATGCCCTGTGGCCTTTTGATGTCATCAGTGAGTCTCTTTCTTTCCTATCTAATTAAAGGACAACACTCCATTCTAGTCTTTTCTTACTCCTGATAGAGTAGAAAAAAAAAAGAAATACTCTATTTCGCCTTTGGAAGCTGCATCTCATTTCCTGCTTTAGTAATTCTGACCTTACTTCTATAAACCTTTCTACAGGTATTTGTCCTTGAAGCTTTACCTTTTTCTAGACTTTTTTTCTATTTCAGAAGCTTATGTAGTTCTTTGATAAATCAATTGGATTTTTTTCTGTCTTCTCAACTTTTTTAGACATGTATGTGAACCTATTCTTCCTTCATACCCTCGACAAAGTTCTGATGGTGTACTTTAAGATATCTAATCTCATGTCTAAGTAATTAGTTAAAAACGAGATGAAAGGAAGGAACCCAAGTGAGCAGAAATTTTGCTAAGAAAACATATCATTATAACACCAAACATGAACCCTAATGTAAACTATGGTCCTCAGGTGATAATGATGTGTCAATGTAGGTTCCTCAATGGTAAGAAATGTACCACTTTGTTGGGAGACACTGGAAGCAGGAAACGCTATGCAGGTGTGGTTACAGGGGATACATAGGAAATCTCTGTACCTTCCTCTCATTTGGCTGTGACCTAAAACTGCTCTAAAAAATAGTCTATTACAAAAAGAAGAAAGAGAAATGGCATGTTGCTTTTTAACAACATGCCACTGGGATTTTTTTTAGCACTGAAGAATATACAGTTACTTTCACTTGGAATATTTTCTTCCTTTAAATCCTCAATACTTCGTTTTTCTAGAATATCTCAGGGAAAGTTATTTCAACATTATCTCCATCTACCCAATGCAGAATTTGTTCTCGTCACCGTTTTTCCTGCTTTTAAACTAAATTCCTCTACTTACCTGAGTCCATTTCTTCCTATAATGTCCACAACATAGCAGGAATGAAAATCGGATTGTCACTATTGTTAATGTAAATCCAAATTTTATTGAGTATAGTTCCACAACCACTTTTCAACACCTCCACAGCCAGTGCTCTAGTGCAGATGATCAGATAACTCCAACAGCCCTTAACTGTTTACTTATTATTTACTTATTTTTGGGACAGAGTCTCGCTCTGTCACCCAGGATGGAGTGCAAGTGGTATGATCTCCGCTCACTGTAACCACCACCTCCCAGGTTCAAGCGATTCTCCTGCCTCAGTCTCCCAAGTAACTGGGATTATAGGCATCTGCAACCATACCCAGCTAATTTTTGTATTTTTAGTAGATAAAGGGTTTTGCCATGTTGGCCAGGCTGGTCTCGAACTCCTCACCTCAGGTGATCCACCCCCCTCAGCCTCCCCAAGTGCTGGGATTACAGGCATGAGCCACCACACCTGGCCAAGCCCCCACTTGTCGACTTGCTTCCACTTTACCTCACCTGAAGTGTATTTTCCATACAGTAGCAGAAAGAGCCTTTCAAAATATAAATTAGATCATGTTGAGCCCCTGCTGTTAGTCCTCTATTGGCTTTTCATCACACATGTACCTCCAAATAAATCCAAATTCCTTATCATGGCCCATCTGCCCCCCCAGCCCAGCCATGCCCCTTCCTGCTCTTATTTATTAAGTGGCGATTAGGGCCATGTTCATTTTGGTACCAGCACCATTGCACTTGCTCCCTGTCAGGCCTCTGAGCCCAAGCCAAGCCATCTCATCCCCTGTGACTTGCACGTATACGCCCAGATGGCCTGAAGTAACTGAAGAATCACAGAAGAAATGAAAATGCCCTGCCTTAACCGATGACATTCCACCACAAAAGAAATGAAAATGGCCGGTCCTTGCCTTAACTCATGACATTACTTTGTGAAAGTCCTTTTCCTGGCTCATCCTGGCTCAAAAACCTCCCCCACTGAGCACCTTGTAACCCCCACTCCTGCCCATCAGAGAACAACCCCCCTTTGACTGTAATTTTCTTTTACCTACCCAAATCCTATAAAACGACTCCACCCTTATCTCCCTTCGCTGACTCTCTTTTCCGACTCAGCCCGCCTGCACCCAGGTGATTAAAAAGCTTTGCTGCTCACACAAAGCCTGTCTGGTGGTCTCTTCACACAGACTCGCATGACACTCCCCATTCCTGGAACACTCTTTCACATTATTATCTGCTTAAACTTCATCCCTTACTACCTTGTGCTGCTTTATTTTTCTTCATTCCAGTGACCAAACATGATATTATATTTATGACATATGTATGTATTTATTGAATACATCTCCCTACTAGAATGTAAGTCCTTTGAGGACTTATAGGGATTTTGCCTGTTTTGTTCTCTGCTTATTTCCAGCCACTGAAACAGTTCCTGGGATGCAAGTGCTCAAAAATAATTTTGGAATGGGGAAGTGATGAAATCATTGCTGTTCTTTTTTACCTAGTAATCTATCACATTCCTTTAGGCACCCAAATTACACAACGATATAACAATTACTTGATGAGAACAAAATGCTTGGAACTTACGTCTTTGCTCCTCAGAAGTCTCATACAAAAGAAAAGTATTTGACTTTATAACTATAATGCAATCTGGACATTCCTATCATGAAATACTATTCTGGGTAATTCGTTGCAGGCTTACTGGGAAAAAATAATTCACAGTTTATAATTTGCGGAGGAAAGTTTTGCTTTGCCTACTGCTCCTCGTAAAGGTCAGAAAAGATAGCACTGATGAGGGTTCAGCAGGGGTGAGAAATGCTGAGGAAATAGTTATTCTGGGTTGAATGACAAGATCTAGGAATGCATGAGAAGTGTGCTAAGTGCTTGAAGAGAAGCCTAGAGTAAGAAAGCTCCTGGGAGAACCTGCTCCTTCTGCTGCGGCCACAGCAGCAGGGAAAGAGAAAACCACGTTATAATCACCATGTGAATCTCATTTAAAATCAGATCTGGTCTGGAATAAAACCCTGAGGAGGAAAATAATTAACTATGATATCCAGGAACTGTTTTCATAAGCAATCTTATTTTTAAAATGTTAAATCAAAATGCTTTTCTTCCAAATGAAAAAACCCCTATTACATTTCCCATTGTTTCATCACAATTAAAATTGAACATGTGATCCATTTAGCAATTATGCATTCATGCATTTCATCATTCATTTAAAAAATAGTCAAACATTTGTTGCACACTTGCTATGTCTATGGTGCTAGAAAACAGCATTAATTGTGGCAGAGGGTTGGGGGCAAGAAGTGGTTGAAAGATGTCGTCCCTGACCTCACAGAAATTGCAGGCCATTGTATTGATCAATTAGGCTGCTCTTGTTAAAAAGAGAGTTGGTTATGATCCAAGCAACCAGCAGCAACCAAAGAGTCTAAGGAAAAACAATTTGGGCACTTATTTGACCATGGCCACAGGAAAAGTGATGATTCTCTAAGTGTGTTACAAAATAAACAGCTCCATTAAATTCACTGTTATTAAATATGCTTGTGTGTGTGAGAGAATATGAGTTGTTATTTATTTATTATTATTATTTTTTTTTTTTTTTTTTTTTTGAGACAGAGTCTCGCTCTGCCGCCCAGGCTGGAGTGCAGTGGCCGGATCTCAGCTCACTGCAAGCTCCGCCTCCCGGGTTTACGCCATTCTCCTGCCTCAGCCTCCCGAGTTGCTGGGACTACAGGCGCCCACCACCTCGCCCGGCTAATTTTTTGTATTTTTTTTAGTAGAGACGGGGTTTCACAGTGTTAGCCAGGATGGTCTCGATCTCCTGACGTCGTGATCCGCCCGTCTCGGCCTCCCAAAGTGCTGGGATTACAGGTTTGAGCCACCACGCCCGGCCTTGTTATTTATTTCTTAATGGGGTTTTAATGGGTATGGGTTTTACAAACAGTTTTAAAGGACTGGGACTATATTTTCCAATGATATTCCAACATTTAAGTTAAATTGCCTTCGCTGTCTAAGCATACTTGGTATTAGCAAGGGGCTAGACTTTACTAAAGTCCTAATAATTCAGGTTCTGTGTTATGGTTAACTGAAATTAGTCAGAGATCAAGATAAGGTGAATGTTATGTAGTTTCTGGTTACAAACACTTATATTCTATTCTTCCATGTACATACAACAACACACAGAACAGAAAAGAACTGATGTCTTCCCAATCTTTTATTTTTCCACTGGGTAAACTATAGTAGTAGAAATCGTAGATGGATTTGCTCAACATCCCCTCCAATGTGTCTGGCATGCCTTTCTGCACCACAGAAGCTAGAAAAATACAAACCACATTTTTCCTAACTTATCTGCAGATGCACTTGAGCAAGACCCCAATTCAAGCTAGTGTAAGTGGGAAGGGAGATATTTATCTTGCTGGTGCAGATTTAGCAGGCAAATCATGACTCCAGAGCCCACAATGCTGGAGCCAGTTTCCTGATTCCTAGATTTCAGCCTGGGTGGTATGTTTCTGAGCCAGCAGTGGAGGCAGTGATTTCCTGATTCCAGATGCACAGCTAAGGTAACATAACCCTGTACCCAACAATAGGCCCCACGACCTCCTGATTCTCCAACTTCCTGATTATGTCCATTTGAAGTTCTTTGCCAGGCCGGGTTTGAATTGTCTTTCTGGTAGTAGCTGGGGGAGGGCCAGCCTGGGACCTGCTCCTCCAGTCCTTCCACCCTCATTCCATGATTTAATCTTCTTCTGCACGAAAAAACTGAAGTGGTTTCTCCTCCGTGACACTGAATGCTGACTGACAGGACCTCTGAGCACAATTCTACCCCAGGGTTAACTGTCAAAACCAGGCTGGCTCTGCCTTCTCCATGTCTATAGAAAGCCTTCCCTGAGTCTTATCTAAACAAGACATTGTGTGGCATTTTAAGGTTTTTTATTTTATACTACTTTAATGACTCCTTAAAAAGAACATAAAATTCCTTTTATGTCTCTTTGTCCTCTCTTCTCCTCCGTTTTTGGTCAGCCTCCATTTCCTGGGTCATGGTAAGCTCCTTGAAGTAGATCTGTTAATGCAGGGGTAATAAAAACAAGACGTGCCTGGAAAATATTGGAAGGGGACAGGGTAGGGCAGGATGGAAGTGAGAAATTCCATTTTTACTTTGGTACAAATTATTTTGTTGAAAAATTGTGCCTGAAAAAAACATCAAAATTAGGATTCCATACTTAAAGATAGAACATTAGAGATAACGTAGTCAAGCCTTCCAAAGTTAACTAAAAGAATGAGATATTTAGTTCTTCTTTGCAATTTTTAAGCCAACTATCACCTTCCAGCATGTAGAGAGAAATCATAATAATACTAATAATAGCTTCTATTTATTGGGAGTTAATGTTATGCAAGACTATATGATAGATCAAAACTTACGCCACCCCTCAGTCATCATTTCCTTTCTACAGATGAAAAAACCAAGGCCAGGAGAGAATAAGTAAATTGCCCAGGGTTTTAACTCTGTTTAACTCTAAAAACAATCCTTCTGGTACATTCATTTAATCCTTCATTACATTTCTCTTTGAATGCTTCAAAGGGACTCTGCTTCCCCAGGAGCCAGGTAGCGGGCTAGAGTAGGAGATGCAGCTGTGAATAGATCAGACACAGTTCTACAGCATGCCCACTTCAAGCAGAGGACAGCTGGTCATGCCCACTGCCATTGCTTGGGAAACCTTATGTGACCAGTTGTCAAGGCATCAGGGACCATCTCTTTTAAAGAACACTTTGCTTTGATTCTAACCTTTTCCCTTTTGCTTTTCATGCCTGAGTTTGCAACCCAGCACTGTTACTTATTGGCTATGTAACCATGGGAGAGCGATTTCAACTCCCTGTATCCCAGTTTCCTCATCTTGAGAGTGAATATAATAAAATGACCTATGTCATAGGGGTTATGGTAGGATTTGGGTGGCACAGCACCGTCTATTACAAAGGGACTTGACCTTCAAATATACAATTGTAAGTAAAGCATTTAGAAGAGTGCTGGCACACAGTACCACTCAATAAATGTTGCTTATGGTTGTAATTATTCTTACTGTTATTATGACTGTAGCACCATAAGATCTTAGAAGTACACAGAGTACTTACTATTTACCGGAGTATGAGAAAAAGGAACACTCTTCTCAAATGGGAAAACCCAAAAAAAAAAAAAAAAAAAAAAAACAGATTGTAGCTCATTCATTTTAGTCTGACTTGGTTTAAGTTTGGTGGGATGGCCCTGTAACTAACAGTGGGCCCTGTGACCTCCCGATTCTCCAGCTTCTGGAGAAGGCATGTTCCTCCTAACAACTTACTTGAGCTTCATTTGAGGATTGGGCTCATGAAGCCTGCTTCCTACTTCACTTAAGCTTTAAACCAAGGCAGTCCCTGATGCCCAAATGTGTGACTTACTATAGTTTGCTTTGAAAATCCACACTGATGTCTATTTCCCCAAGTCAGCAGTACTTCAGTACATTCTACTAGTCTCTCAAAAGATAAGTCCTTTTGTAACAGACAGTGCTGTGCCACCCAAATCCCAGCTTCAGGGCTGGAGAAGTCATTCCCACTGCTGCTGGGCACCCTGCCCTCCAACAACCCTCAGCTCTCAGCCCTTTGGAACCGCCCTCAGCTGGCTAAAGACCACCATCTCTACCAAGGTCTTGCCCACTTCCCAGGGCCAATCTGCATTAAATGACCCTGGAAAGTGGGCAAGATCTTGGCTGAGATGGTGGCCTTTAGCCAGCTGAGGGCTGTCCCAATCTGCATTCAATGACTGGTGGATATAGGAGTATAAAACTCCAGCCTCCAAGCCCAAGTGGGGACACCTCCAAAGGTCTGTGCCAGCTGCAAAGCTCCTGGGAGGACAGCCACATCACAGCTCAACTTCTTCTTCTGCCCAATCCTTCCCCAGTAGGCATTCATCTCAAAAGCATTAACTTTGGGGTTTGTGGACAAAGACTTAGCCTTTTGGGATTGACGCCTACTAGGGAAGGATTGGGCAGAAGGAGAAGTTGAGCTGTGATGTGGTTGACTACTTCCGGAAGAATCCAACCTACAACATTTATGTTGTGGATGCGAACTCCAAGTCTGCTACATGTCAAAACTGCTGTCCTCAAAACTACCAACCACAACTCAACTGTACCCACATCTCAACTGTAAATATTGAGCAGTTCCCCAGCTCCTGGGTGTCCCCTTCAGTAGAATGGTCCATAGTGAGTTCTATTGGAATAGCGACTTTGTCAGCTTTTTTCTAGCTCTTTGTTTTGTTTTGTTCATCCATCTGTGGGTTTGAGGTAGAATATGTTCAGGGTGTGTTCCTCCTAACAACTTACTTGAGCTTCATTTGAGGATTAGGCTCATGAGGCTGGTTCCTACCTCACTTAGGGGAGTGTGGCCCATGAGGCTCCCCAGCACCTTATGCAAATAGACTTCTGTCAGGCCCCTTGAACCCCAGCTGTAAACACAGCTGACGTTCACATAGCTTGTCCAGGACACTTGATTTACTATTAACCGCTTAATGTTGTTTTCTGGGAGGAGGCAAGCATAAATATTTGCCTTCTTTTTTTTTTGAGACGGAGTCTCACTCTGTCGCCCAGGCTGGAGTACAGTGGTGCGATCTCGGCTCACTGTAAGCTCCGCTTCCAGGGATCACGCCATTCTCCTGCCTCAGCCTCCCGAGTAGCTGGGACTACAGGCGTGCACCACCACGCCCAGCTAATTTTTTGTATTTTTAGTAGAGACGGGGTTTCACTGTGTCAGCCAGGATGGTCTCGATCTCCTAATCTCGTGATCCGCCCGCCTCAGCCTCCCAAAATGCTGGGATTACAGGCATGAGCCACTGCACCCAGCCAGTATTTGCCTTCTAACAGAGAAGAGTCAAACTCAGCCCAGTTAGAAGTTGTCATTTTAGAAAGACTGAACAAGGCCGGGCACGGTGGTTCAATGCCTGTAATCCCAACACTTAGGGAGGCTGAGGCGGGCAGATCACAAGGTCAAGAGTTCGAGACCAGCCTGGCCAACATAGTGAAACCCCGTCTCTACTAAAAATACAAAAATTAGCTGGGCATGGTGGCACGCACCTGTAGTTCCAGTTACTCAGGAGGCTGAGGCAGGAGAATCACTTGAACCCAGGAGGCAGAGGTTGTTGTGAGTCAGGATCATGCCACTGCACTCCAGCCTGGGCTACAGAGTGAGACTCCATTTCAAAAAATAAATAAATAATAAAAATGAAAAGACTGAACGGTCGCTAGTTTTCTTTGAAATCAAAAGAATTGTCTTAGCAGCAGAATTCACCCCATGAGAGTGAATTCAGAACATTTACTGCCTGGCTGGTGTATAATTTCTAGCTTCCTAATAAGGAGGACATAACATAAATTTGCTTTGCAGCACAGGGCAGGTACTTCAAATGTGTCTTCTCCTTGAGCACAGACTTAGCCTTGGTTGTATCTGCTTCGTGTTCTCATCACTACCAGAGCCCTTGAGGAGGATTAATCCCCAACACCAGGATGACTTTACCTAGTGCAGAAAAGTCAGTGGAACGGCTGCCGGAGAGGAGAGAGCAAAACAAATTGGGCGGTGTGGGTTTGTTGACAAGGGTGATTCTGTTTCAGCTGCTCCCATTGTCGGTCACACTTTCACGTGTCCTGACGGCTATCCACAGCTCTCATCCCAAGTGCAGTGAGCAGGTCTCCCACTTTCCATCCTCGTTCTCAGCCCAGGAGAACAGATGACACAGGGTGCACCTATGCCCACAAAGGAGATGAAAAACTACATCCCAGGGGAAACCCAGGGCCCCTCTCAGAAACATAATAAGCCTGTTACTTCTGAAGAAATCCTGGATCAGCCTTTTTAAACATAGGTCAAATTTTAATCCTAAGAGATTTATCAAATGGATATTTTATGCCTTAAATCTATGCATCCACTAGAAAATGGCTCTTATAATTACAGTACATATCAATAAAAGAATGATTTTAGTTCAGGGGGAAAAATGATTGCATAAACTGACAAGAGAAAGAACTCACACATGTTAATCCATCACAGCAGTCGAATGAAATGCCTATCCTATTATTGATAATGATAATATGCATAGCTACTAGGTATTGGGCATCTGTACCAAGGATTATGCTAAATTGTTTTTTAATTATCTCATCTAATCCTGATGACTAAACTATAGTGAAGGAATTGTGCCCTGGATTACAGATAAGAAAATGGGATTTTAGAGGGAGGAAGTAGACTGCCCCAGATTACACAATTAGAGAATAGTGGGAAAAGGATTCCAATCGGGACTACCTGGCTCTGCCCTTACCCTCTACTTATTGGCCATTGCCAGCTTTTCACATCTTTGTGACACAAACCAGGATAGAAGTTCTTCACTGAGCCATTCTCTCTCCTATTGGTAACAACATCTGGGCCTGCCTGTCCTGAAACTAAACCAAGGGACTCCACGGTTTGGTTCCTGAGGTCTCCTGTCTAAAGGCATGCACAGGGTGGGCACAGGGGCTTTGGGAGGCCAAGGCAGACAGATCCCCTGAGGTCAGGAGTTCAAGACCAGCCTGGCCAACATGGTGAAATCCTGTCTCTACTAAAAATATCAAAAAATCAGCCAGGCATGTTGGCACACACCTGTAGTCCCAGCTACTTGGGAGGCTGACAGACGAGAATTGCTTGAACCTGGAAGGCGGAGGTTGCAGTGAGCTGAAATTGCACCACTACACAGCCTGGGTGACAGAGCGACACTCCATCTCAAAAATAAATAAATAAATTACATGCACTCTACCACCCTGGCTTCTCTTCACTGTGGTCAAACTTATAGTTCTCTTTCCTCGTATTCAAAGCTACTTGAACCTGGACCCATTCTCAGATGTTGCAGACGTTGTTTCCTCAAGCTACTATACAGTCTTGGTACTGAAGACAAATATATTAGAGATGCCAACTTGTTTCCATCTTCAAAGTTTTCAATGAAGCACAATAAAGCTTTCAGTAAAACCCAAGAATCATCTTGAATGCAGTGGACAAACTACTTCTGACTAAAGGCTTACTCACGTATTTCTGTCTTCTTAGATACACAAGAAACACTGAGCTATTTGCATGGCATTACTGAGCTTTAGATATTTTTGTATTAATTTTTTTGAGACAGTCTTACTCTGTCATCCAAGCACTCTGTCGTGCCAGAACTAAACTGTGGCACAAGCTTGGCTCACTGCAGCCTCAAACTCCCAGGCTCAAGTGATCCTCCCACCTCAGCCTCCCAAGAAGGTGGGACCAGAGGCATGGCCACCATGCCCAGCTAAAAGGGTATTTTATTTTTAATTCAAAAAGAAATGCCAGAGAGCAACTTATTCATTTGGAAGGGACCATTCCTTCCTTTGATTCTTCCAGCCTGTGTAAGGTCTCCAGTAGCTCTTAGCTTGGGTCACCTTGGTCTATAGCTGTCTGAGAACTTGATTCACCAGTCGGTCCAAGCAGAAAACTCTCTGAGAAGAAGAGATTTGTTTTGCTGATCTTTCGTTCTTAAAGGCCCTTTATGTCCTCAAAATAACAGTTGTTGAGTTTAATTTTACCTTTAATTCACACCAAAACAAAGTCCAAAGAAAACCCATCTCGTAGAGTGACCCACTCATCCTGGTTTGCCAGAGACTTTCCCAGGTTGGGCACTAAAAATATTATGTCCTGGGAGTGCCCTCAGTTTGGGGCAAACCAGGAAGTGGGTCCTCTCTGGCATATGTATTCCTACTTAAAAGTCAGCGTCCTACCCAGGAAAAAAAAAACAAAAAATATCTTATATAAACATTTGGCCTTTTCCAAAAACCAAAATGGAAACTAATATGGCAGATTTGGAGACACTATAAGCTACACAATAAACTTAAAAAGAAAACAAGATTTTATCCCTAAAGATATTTCGTTTCTACACTCGTAAAGAACTTTCTAGTTACACCACAACTATCAAAAGATACAAGAGGAGGGGTCAGATGATGGCAGGAAAAGGCCAGATCCTCAGTGTGTGTTTCAGCTCTTAGAACTCCAAGTTAATGTGAACTAAACTGTACCTGTGTCATTTTAGCAGCATACTGTTGCACTTTTTTTTTTTTAAGTCAATGTTTTTTAAGGGCCAAAGGTTAAGGAGAGGTCATAGGCACAACTGGAGAACCTAAAAACCAGATATTATTCTTGAGAGACTATAATAGCCTGGTGATCAGTTCAAGAAAATCACAGTCATTCAAGATGATGTCTTACATGCACTGGCTTCTCTGTAAAATGAATTTACCTTTTCATTATTATTTACTGAGTGAGCCAGTATTTCATTTGTATGGATTTTATCCAGCAACTGGGGGGAGAAGAAAACACAGAAAATCTAATAAAAAAATGAAGCTGCTGTACAATATTTGGAGTCTGTATCCTGCCTTTGGAGGTCACGTTTCTGTTTTTATGATGTTCATTTTAGAAAATGAAAAATATATATACATACAGAGATATGCATTTTATGTATTTCAATTGACGGCAAATTTGACCTGACAGGTGTGGAGACGTACTTATGAGGAATGACAGCAACAAAATAGTGGCAAAAATAAAATCACAACCTCACAAGCAAGTTGGCCTCATAGGTTTGTCATTTCAGTAATAATGTGGAATCTTGTCTGCCCGGCACAGACGTTTCAGCTCCACCATCTTGGGATGGGTGGTGGAATATAATACAGTTAGATTTCCCCATGGAGAAAGTCGAACTTCTAGAAGGCATGTTCATTAGCAAGTACCCTCCTCTTAAAAGGGACCTTCACTAAACCGTCAACCTTTCCATTTCTCATCATCTGTTGTTAACTCCTGGGAGGCAGGAAGCTTCACAATCAAGCATATTGTTTGTAGTATCAGTGCATTGTGCTGCGCTGCACCATCCAGGCCAGAATTCACTCAAAAGCCTTTGAAATTAAAATATCTTGTGCAATAATTTTCCAACTGGACCCTGGTATATCATCACACGACAGATAGCAGACCCTGAAGAACATCAAATATTTTACCCTCAAATATATAGAGATATATATATGTTTATAATATATAACATATTATATATTTATTATATAATATATGTTATATGTAACATTATATATGTTATATTATATGTAACATTATATAATATATGTTATATTATATCATATCATATAATATATCATATGTTTATATGATATATTATATATTTATAATATAGTCTATATTATATATCAATATATAATATAGTCTATATTATATATAGACTATATTATATATATTTCTCAAAATATATATAGAGAGAGAGAGAGAGATGGAATCTCACTCTGTCATGATCTCAGCTCACTACAGTGGCTGTCTCCCAGGTTCAAGGGATTCTCCTGCCTCAGTGATCCCAAGTAGCTGGGATCACAGACATTTGCCACCATGCCCAGCTAATTTTTTGTATTTTTAGAAGGGATTTCACCATGTTGGCCAGGCTGGTTTTGAACTCCTGACCTCAAGTGATCTGCCCACCTCGGCCTCCCAAAGTTCTGGGATTACAGACGTGAGACACTGTGCCCAATCCCAAAACATATTTATTTGACGTATTTTGAAATACTCCTGCAAAGCCGTCTTTTGTGGGAGAAGTTTGCATCTGTAAAGAATCTCTATGAATGTAGCCAGACCTTCCTTTTCCAGGCCGTCTAGACTCAGCTGACTTCAAGTCTTTTGACAAAGCTGAAGTCTTTCAACCAATTGCCAATCGAAAAAGTCTTTGAATCCACCTGTGGCCTGTAAGCACCACCCCCTATTCAAGATCTGCCACCTTTTTGGGCCAAACCAATATACACTTTCCATGTATTGGTTTTATGTCTTTGCCTGTCACTCCTGGTCTCCCTAAAATGTATAAAACTAAACTGTAACCCAACCACCTCGGGCACACTTTCTCAGGACCTCTTGATACAGTTCCCCAGGCCATGGTCACTCATATTGGCTCAGAATACACCTCTTTAAGTGTTTTACAGAGTGTTTCATGAACAGGAATATTCACTCCCATCTTATCTCTGATTGTTAATACTTGACAACATTTTGTTTCCCCAACTCTTCGGCTGCTGTGACAGTGGTAGAAAGCACCTGTCAAGCATTGCTTACAGCATCCAAATACAGGAAGTGGCATTCCCTTTTCATCAGTGAAGCATCTGGGTGTCTCTACCCAGATCCAGAGCCATAGGAGCAGCTCCAAACCTTCTGGGTGCTCCAGGAGAGAGTCCACAGTCACTCATCCAGTGCTCAGAGCCTGCCGGAGTAGAGGTATCAGCTGGGTCATCCATCACCAGGATAGGAGGTGCAACAGGCGTCTGCGTGTTTCCACACGGGCTATTACAACATCTCCAGGCCCCATATCCATTGCAGATTGCCCCAAATTTGGGAACTCAAGGTAAATCTTAAATCTTTGCTTGAGCTGAAAACCAAAATTCAAGCTAAAATTAACAGTAAAACCTGCAGTAATTCTGAATAATGATGGTCTCTGTAACAATACAGCACCAGAAATTAAATACTAAAAACCTATTTGAAACAACAGCTCTGTGGCCCACTTTGATGGACACAAAATAACACTTTGGTTGTTTGTATGAAATAACATTAAAGAGGAAAAGGGGAATACAAAATGGCATTGTTAGGACAATGTAATAGATAGGTTATCACGATGCAGAATATTTATATGTACATCAATAAAGATAGAAGATTATTTTGAGTAATAAAGTGGTTTAGTAATTATTTTTGGTAAATCTGTTTACATTTGGAAAGAAATTTGAATGGAAGAGAGAGAGATGTGCAGAAAGAGTCAATATAACTTTAAATGGAACTGGTTTTAAACAAGTGACTCTGTGCTGCTGTCCCACAAAATGCTCCCTTAGAAACCTCTGGCATCCCTCAGGGTCAAATATGCATAATTTAGTGACCATTTCATCCTCTAAATCCGTAGGTGCCATGCTAGTCACACATTACACTATCACCTTTAACTTTGTCATTCTTCACTCTGCCTAGACCAGAGCAGGCTTTTAGAGAATCAAAAGTATAGCCCCACTGGAAATGCGTAACCCCCTACCCCCCAAATAAACGTTTGGTCAGATGGTGTTATCCATCAGAGCTGAAGGGACATGAGGCCAGTCAAGAGAAGATTCTGGGCTGTATGTTAATGCTGACCTTCTCTGGAGCAACGTGTTCTCTTTAGCTTCCACACATGTCTAATCGCTAGGGAGTTGTCTAGCTACACGAATTTTTCACATTTGTCAGCTAAATCAGTGCTCCAAATGCACAATGCAGCACTTAGAAACATTATGTGAATTTATTAAATTCTCTGGAGGACTTTGGGTCCATAAAGCAGTAAATTGATTACAGAGAACTGAGGCCATAATATTTTCATCAGCAGCAAAAGCCGCCGTGCTCCCATATTGTGCGTGGCATATGAAGAGAAACTGTTCCTCACTTCACTTGAGCTGGCAGGCTGAGAATCACATAGTGAAAAAGGGAAAGGCTCTGGAATGCATCAAAATGATGCATCATTTAATCAGTTTCTTTCAGAATGCCAGCTTTCAGGTGCACCTCTTATAAGAAAACTAAGGAAAAATATAGCCTCTTCCTGCTTTGGATTTACCTACGAATGCTTTCAGAATTAGCCCTCATGATCATAGCTGTTCATTGACTTTACCATGAAAAAGCATATTGACATTACTATCAAAATGAGGGGCATTAGTAGCAGGCCAGGAGGAGATGATGGGTCTACGTTGATGACATGACTTGGATACTAAACATGCTTACATGTGTTTTGATGATCACATAACTGATGACTAACACTCCCTCCAAAGAAGGCAGGGAGAATCCTAACACTTTCTAGGACGCCCATCATGCCAGGAATTATTATAGGTGCTTTCCCATAGATTATCCTATTTCAAACTTTGCAACAGTCTTAACAGCTGGGAATGATAATTCCTGTTTTTAAGCAAGAAAGCCAAAGCTTAGTAAATTGCCCAAAATCACAGGGCTGAAAAATTAAGTTGGAATCCAAACCAGGACTGTGTGTTTCCAAAGACATCCTTGTTCTTTGACCCCATTTCAAAATCTTTGTTGCTAGTGTCTTCTAAAAGATTTCACTCCTCCAGAAAGTCATTGCATAGCTTTCTGCTGCATGGGAAAACTTTTGTCATCTCGAATGTTTCTGGAGGGAGAGGAAGGGGTAAACCTGGGGCCAGTTGTGTTAGTGTCCTGGCACCAGACAATCATTTTAGAACCTGTTAGAAGACTAGAATATTCTAGGCTAGTCCTAGAGTATTATTTTGGCCATTTCACTGTGTCTTTGAGCCTTCCTCAGGCCTCCCGGAAAAGGGACTGATTATGACACTTAGGTATGATGAATGATAATCTTTTTTAAATCTATTAACTAGATTTTGATAAACATCTAAAATGACCATAGTTCTTCCCTCTGCATTGAAAGGAGTAATGCGAGAGGAATAATCAGTGTGTTGGTAATTCTTACTTCTTGGTTGCCTCCAGACTAAACAAGGTCTTCGTATTAGAGGAGCAGAGACCTTGCTACAGGAAGACCATGGAGGCAGGGAGCAACCACTCCTCTCCTTGCATCACAGCTCTTGGACTGAGTTCTTTGGCTGTGATGGAAAAGAAGCAGTCTCTCTATCAGGCCTGAAAACCCCTGGCTAAAGGCTAACCTCGAAGGGAGGGCTCTGTCTTACTAAAATTTGTGGATTCCCAGTGCTTGGCAGACTGCCTGGTACACAGTAGACCCCCAATAAGTGTTTATTAAATTCAATTGAAATATTAAGACAGCTCAGCAGTTTGTCAAGTGATAAATACAGGAGTATGAGAATTACTTTGTGAGCTGTTTTTAAATACAGTAACTTGTGAGCATAATTGTATTTCATGTGGTAATTCACAAAGTTAAGCCCAGCACTTCCCAGTTCATCTTAAAGCTATCTATTCAAGCAACTCTTGATTCTATAACAAAAACTACCCACTATCCATTATATCTGAATTTTTCTCAGCATATGTGCCCATCCACAATGGTCTTTCAAAACTGGAATTATCCAGGCCACACCGGAGCATATAATCAACTTGGAATTAGCCATTTTTTTCCATTTTATTATTTCTTCCCCATATTGGCGGCAGTTGCATGAATTACAGATTTTTATCTCCCTCAGATTTTTTTGCTTACGGAGTGGGGTGACTGATTTTGGCGCTTTCTCTTTTACTACCTGTCTGACGTTAAAAATCTTATCAATCGTTCAGAAACTAATCTAATTCATTTCGAGAATAATGTTGTGAACTCTATTTACAGAATCCAAAGCCGTAAAACTTCTAATGCTACGTGAAACAGCACCACCTACTGGCAATATTGTCACATTACATCATCTTATCCTCAGTCCTGAAATCCATCTCTCCTGTTGAGAAACTGACAAATAACTTCACAAACAGAACTTATTTAAAACACTTCAAATAGAATAAATGTCTTACTCTGTCCTACCTTCATGGAAACTATTCCTTGCTAACTATTTTTGTTAAGAAAGGAAAATATCTGATCTCCCTTTTTCTAGGACCATAAAGTTGTAAAAGGCAAGTTTCCTTTAAACCTAACATCAGGTGGGTCCAAACCATGCACGTCAAGTCTCTGTGTTAAATGGGTTCAGCAGTACAATTCTTTGTATAGCAAATGTACTTTCTACAAAACACCAAAACTAGCTTCAATAATAATTGCATATCATTTTTTTCACTGTGACCATTTATTAATTCCTGACCACAACATTCATTCAACAAATATATATATATTTTTTTTTTTTGAGATGGAGTCTCACTCTGTTGCCCAGGCTGGAGTGCTGTGGTGTGACCTCAGCTCAGTGCAACCTCTGGCCCCTGGGTTCAAGCGATTCTCTTGCCTTAGCCTCCCCCCCCTCCCCCGCCGCCTCCAAGTAGCTGGGATAACAGACACGTGCCACCACGCCCGGCTAAAAAATTTTTTTTCTTTTTTTGTATTTTTTGTGGAGACAGGGTTTCACCATGTTGGCCAGGCTGATCTTGAACTCCTGACTTCAAGTGATTCGCCTGCCTCTGCCTCCCAAATTGCTGGGGTTAGAAGCGTGAGCCCCTGCACCCCAGCTACATTTAAAAAATATTTACGGATCACCTAGGCTTGAGAATACCACAGTGAACAGCATGCATCTGGTCCCTGCCCACATAAAGCTTACAGCTGGGTTGACAGAATAAACCCATCCAATGCTGGATTTGACCAAGGAAACAGCTGTAGAATCACAGAGCAAGGGTACTAGCATAGTCCACAGGAATTCAGAGACAACCTTATCGCAGGCACTGTGGGTGCCCCACCCATTCCCGGGACACACTGAGAGTGACTTGGCGCTTCAGTAGATTGTTCTCATCTTATTCTTGGTTTCCCGCATCGAACACCTGCATTGCTCTGGCTGAGGATTTCTGCTAGCCACAAAATGGGCAAGCTAAAAGTACCAGGGAATTAAGCAACCCTCAGCCAGTGAGGGACGGGAGTTGGTGGATAGACACCCTAGCTCCCTTGCCGTTCAATAGATAATTCTGAAGTGTATTCCATTCAGGCTCTTAGAAAGTCCCTGGCCGGGGCGTGGTGGCTCACACTTGTAATCCCAGCACTTCGGGAGGCTGAGGTGGGCAGATCATGAGGTCAGGAGTTCGAGACTAGTCTGGCCAACATAGTGAACCCCATCTCTACTAAAAATACAAAAATTAGCTAGGTGTGGTGGGGTGTGCCTGTAATCCCAGCTATTCAAGAGGATGAGGCAGAAGAATCGCGTGAACCGGGAGGCAGAGGTTGCAGTGAGCCGAGATTGTGCCATTGCACTCCAGCCCAGGCAACAGTGCGAGACTCAGGAAAGAAGAAAAGAAAAGAGAGAAGCAGGGAAGGAAGGAAGGAGGGAGGGAGGGAAGGAAGGAAAAGAAAGAGAGAGAGAGAGAGAGAAAGAGAGAAGCAGGGAAGGAAGGAAGGAGGGAGGAAGGAAGGAAGGAAGGAAAGAAAGAAAGAAAGAAAGAAAGAAAGAAAGAAAGAAAGAAAGAAAGAAAGAAAGAAAGAAAGAAAGAAAGAAAGAAGAAAAGAAAGAAAGAGAAAGAAAGAGAGAGAGAAAGAAAGAAAAGGAGAAAGGAGGGAGGGAGGGAGGGAGGAAGGACAGACAGACCCCAGCAGAATGAGCACAATTCATTGTTAACAGGATTGTTGGGATTTCAACAGGCTTGGTAAATGACATCCATCTTTCTCACAAATGTTGTGAGGCAATTAAGAAATCTGACCAAAGAATAAGGCAGCTATGAGATTAGACATCAAATTGTTAATATTGAAAAATGTGGCAATGTCTCTAGGCAAGTAGATCACATCGCACTCAAGAATTAAACTGCTGGTCTTTTTAAATTTTTATTTATTTTTTTGAGACCGGGTCATAAGACTGGCTAATTTTTGTATTTTTCATAGAGACGGGGTTTCACCATGTTGCCCAGGCTGGTCTCAAACTCCTGAGCTCAAGCAATCCATCTGCTTCAGCTGCCCAAAGTGCTCAGATTACAGGCATGAGCCACCACGCCCAGCCACTGCTTCTCTTTTGAATCCCAAGTAACACTGGACTGGGACAAGCCTCTGAAAAACAGGGCCTGCCTGGTGCATTTATGACAAGGAGGATCAGAGTGGAATGCAAGCTTCCAGAAGACAGGCTCCTCCCAAGAGAAAAAGGGAAGAGGCCGAGCCATTTGGTCACAGTTATTCCTTCCACATTCACCAGTCAGATAAGTGACTTATCCTCCAGAAAGGAGCAAGGAAGGGGCGTTAAAAACACCAAGGAAGGGACCTAGAGTAGACACTATGTCTGAGCCTAAGAGGAACACACATCATCCAGAAATCCTAGACTAGTGGAGCTCCCTCCACAAGAATAAAACCTCAACAGTGGGAAAAAGTGTCCCCACTACCACACACTTCATCCCATGTCAAAACTTTTAAGAGAGTTTTGCAAGTCCAGTGATTCCCTCATACCACCATTCAACCTAATAAATGAAAACAACATCTTTTGTAATTTCCATAGTGTCAACACTCTTTCTGAGGGACATCGGTCCCCAATTAAGAGAGCAGTAATCAGTTATATGAGCAAACAATAATCAACTATATGAACAATAACCAAGTCTCTATGGCATTAATAAATGGATTTTAGCCACATAGTACCTACTTTTAAAAGGCACTTAAGAAAGGCTTCGCTTTTTTTAAATCATTGTTTCAACATGTATATAACCCTTACTATATGCTAATACTGTGACATATTTATTTAACACTCACAATGACCTTACAAGTTGAGTACTAGTACAAGTTGAGTACCACTACTTAAATGAGGAAACTAAGAAAGGCTAAGACTTGCTGAAGGTCGCAGAGCTAGTAAGAGTGAAGCCAGGACTAAACATTGGTGAGAGTCTTTTTTTTTTTTTTTTTTTTTTTTTGAGACAGAGTTTCACTCTTGTTGCCCAGGCTGGAGTGCAATGGCGCAATCTTGACTCACCACAACCTCCACCTCCTGGGTTCAAGCGATTCTCCTGCCTCAGCCTCCCAAGTAGCTGGGATTACAGGCATGTACCACCGTGCCCGGCTAATTTTGTATTTTTAGTAAAGATGAGGTTTCTCCATGTTGGTCAGGCTGGTCTCCAACTTCTGACCTCAGGTGATCCACTCGCTTCAGTCTCCCAAAGTGCTGGGATTACAGGTGTGAGCCACTGTGCCCAGCCCACCTTGGTGACACTTATGCCAAAACTCATGCTCTGAAGTACTATCCAATCCTTCCCTCTAATCATTAAGCTAGATGTTTGTCTTAGGAGGTCATTCAATGTGTTTTAAATTAGAAATGCCAGTAGGACAAGCAATTAATGAATAAAGCAAATTGATTCAAATATTCTGCTTCATGAGTTATTGGCCCTGAAGTGCGCAAACCAAAATTTGCTAGAACAAAAGGCCAAATAAACTAGAAAAATAAAGAAAACGTTTCCATCATTTTTTTTTTTTTTTTTTTTTTTGAGACGGAGTCTCGTTCTGTCACCCAGGCTGGAGTGCAGTGGCCGGATCTCAGCTCACTGCAAGCTCCGCCTCCCGGGTTCACGCCATTCTCCTGCCTCAGCCTCCCGAGTAGCTGGGACTACAGGCGCCCACCACCTCGCCCGGCTAGTTTTTTGTAGTTTTTAGTAGAAACAGGGTTTCACCTTGTTAGCCAGGATGGTCTTGATCTCCTGACCTCGTGATCCGCCCGTCTCGGCCTCCCAAAGTGCTAGGATTACAGGCTTGAGCCACCGCGCCCGGCACGTTTCCATCATTTTTGACAAACCATTGTCAAGTATCTTCCAACTTAAAATTGATCCTAGTAACTCTCTTTGAGGTTCTATTTATCCCTATTCTCTGTATCAATGAGTTTGTCTTATTTCTGTGGTTTCAATTTTTCATAAATACCACTTGTAAAATACATACAATTCTGTAAAAATGGTACAAATAGAACATACATGCAATTCATACTGCAATTACAGCCCCTTACTGCTTAGTTATTTGCTCATGTCTTTAAGTTCAGAGAAATTAAGGACATAATCCTAGCACCTAAAATAATACCTGACAAATATTAGGGGCTTATATAAACACTTACTCAAAATACTGATTTAAATGAGTAAATAGCTTTCAAGTGTTTGACTCAATAAAATAAGACACTTACAGGATTTGTCTCTTTTGTAAATCTTAAAAGGTATGTTAGGTGAATCCGAAATAGATTAAAGAACTGGCTTTGTGGTCAAGTTTTTTCTTAATGGAAATAGATTATTGGACCTGGAGTAGACACTACATCTGAACCTAAGAGGAACACACATCATCCAGGAATCCTAGATATGGTGTTGAACATATCAACTCAGTGTATCTTTAATTCCTCTTGTGGAGAAGATGAGTTTGTACTGTGTCCACTCAGGAAAGTTACAGCATTTAGATACTTTGGGAATTGCACGCATGGGGAGAAGGGTATGGATGTGTTCTGGTGTCTCAGTAGCAGACTGTAGTAGGTTGTGGTTGCTCTTTTTAGTTTGCTCATTTGCCCAGCAAGCCTTCCCACTCCCTTCCTAAGGTAACATATTCTGTCCCTTCTTCTCCATCCCCCAACCACTGAGGATGATCACCCAACTCAAGCTGGCTGTTCATGGAGTCCCACTCCCCGGAACACATGATTGGTAGGTACAGGGCTTCGCAGGAGACCCAATCAGGCCAGGGTCCGTCCTTGAGATTCTTCTGTTTGTAGCTAGCTGAGTCATAATGTGGAAAATTATTCAAAATCTGGATTTCTGATAACAACCTTCCTTGAAGGATGATGGAATAAAACCAAAGGCCCTGGTTCCTACAGCAATTCCTTCTTCTGTGAGCAAACCCCTCTTCTTGCCGAAGCCAGTTTGAAATAGGTTTCTGTCACCTGAAGCTGAAAAAGACCTGACTAATATACCAGGTCTTTGCCATAGTAGGATAATGTAACCTCCCTTTGTAACATTGGTTCTATGGAGAAATGTATTCAAGTCTCAACAGCCTGAAAGCCCTCACAAACTTTGTAAACAGTCTCCAGCAAGTTGAGGATGAGTTGAATTCAATGCATTCATAATGCTGACCACAAGATGGCGCCTAAGGCATTTTTCAAAGGCCACTCATGCCCTATGAAAAGAATCCTAGATTCTATTAGGTTGCTAAATCCTTCCATTCTAGATTATTCCATAAGCACTCTGGTAGTTACAATGTAGCCTTCAGAGTATCATGCACATAATGGTCTTCAGTGAATGGTCAAATCACCAAAACACTAAACAAATGTGAAAAGATGATATCTGGTCATTTCTTACAGGATAACAAATCAACCAGCAACATGTTCAGGAAATTTAGTCAAATTAAAATGCTCTACGACAGCTGAGATCAGCAAACCCCTCTTATGCATTCATTAAATTAACCTGATTATCTTCCCTGTCTTCAAGGCAAACAGAACTTTACATTATTTTTAAGTTGTTTTCCCTATTGACAACTTAAGGTCACAAGTTCATGTCCCTGTCTCTCAACCAGGTTTAATGTCCATCAACTGGCCCAAGAAGTCTCCTCAAAGCTTGCCTTCAGTTTCCAGACCTACAACACATAAAGTCAAAACCAAAATACACTACATCTTACAGATTCTTTGAATTACGTTTTAAGGTGAGCTCACAAAAATGGAAGGAAAAGACCTCTTGGGTAAAGTACAAGGCTCCTACTACCATAGTAAGTTTTGTGAACGTTCTTTATGAAGAAGAGTTCTTCCCTCTTGTCTCTCCTTTGGTAGTAAAACACCATCACATGTTACATTCTATTCAAAGCCAGCAATTTTCCTTTTGAGCACTTGGCACACATTTTGTAATTTTATATTTCTATTTAATTGTTTATTTTTCTCTCCTACTCCATAGTTATCTATCTCCATGAGGGAGGAACTATATTTTGTACTACTATATACTTAGCACCAACAACAATGACCAGCACTCAGTAAATATTTATGTAGGCACCCAATAAAGTTATTGAATGAATAAACAAATGAGAGTGTCGAAAGTATGTCAATACAGAGAATTACCATAAAACAAGTGTAACTATTTGTCAAGATACAATCCATGTCATGATAATAATGGAAGGTACAGAAAACAGTGTCACATGCCAACCCTCTTTGGTTGGTAGAAAAGCCTTGGTATATTAGTCTGTTCTTGCATTGCTGTAAAGAAATACCTGAGAGTGGGTAATTTATAAAAAGGTTTCGGTCGGGCGCGGTGGCTCAAGCCTGTAATCCCAGCACTTTGGGAGGCCAAGACGGGCAGATCACGAGGTCAGGAGTTCGAGACCATCCTGGCTAACACGGTGAAACCCCGTCTCTACGAAAAAAATACAAAAAGCTAGCCGGGCGAGGTGGCTGGTGCCTGTAGTCCCAGCTACTTGGGAGGCTGAGGCAGGAGAATGGCGTAAACCCGGGAGGCGGAGCTTGCAGTGAGCTGAGATCCGGCCACTGCACTCCAGCCTGGGCGACAGCGAGACTCTGTCTCAAAAACAAAAACAAAAATAAATAAATAAATAAAATAAAAAGGTTTCACTGGCTTATGGCTCTGCAGGCTGTATAGCAAGCAAGACTGGGGAGGTCTCAAGAAACTTACAATCATGGGGAAAGGCAGAGGGGAAGCAGGAACGTCTTACATGGCCAGACGAGGAGGAAGACACTGAGAGGTGCTACACACTTTTCAACAACCAGATCTCATAAGAACTCATTCCCTATCATGAGAGCAGCACCCAGGAGAAATACATCCCCGTGTTTCACTCACCTCCCACCAGGCCCCACCTCCAACACTGGGGATTACAATTCAACATGAGATTTGGGCAGGGACACAGATCCAAATCATATTGGTCAGACAGCCCAGGATCACTGGTATCCAACTCATCTCCAGCATATCCTCTCCTCTAACTAATACAGAGGCTGACTACGAACTTCTGGATCTATTTCTGTCCCCACCAGAGTTCTTCCTAAACTCTCTTGGCCATACATGGATGAAACCTACCCTAGTCTCCAACCCTAAACAGGGTTCTTGTCCAGTCTATGTATTTCTAGCCACCCTCTCATCTGTCTTTTTCTCTCCTTGTTCTATTCACTGCTTCCTGGTCATCTCTGTCAGATTTTCCTATTTTTATTAACTGTTCAGCCAAATTCCAGCTTGTCTTCTAAAAAGTCCTTTTTCCCCACAAATTAGTATATGTGCAGAAATATCTGCATAGAAGATGAAAACTGCCCACAACAAAGGGGATACTGAACAATGCTTTACTGCCTCTGTACCTGTTAGGGTTATTTAACTTTAAGGAACAAAAATTAACTCTGGCTGATTTAAACTAGAAAGTAACAGAAGTAATTCATAGAATCAAAATTTTAAAAAAAGCTAAAAGCGGTGGCTCACACCTGTAATCCCAGCACTTATGGAGGCGTAAGTGTGTGAATTGCTTGAGCTCAGGAGTTCAAAACCAGCTTGAGTAACATAGCAAGAGCCTATCTATACAAAAATAAAAACAAAAAATTAGCTGGGCATGGTGGTGCACACCTGTGGTCCCAGCTACTCGGGAGACTGAGGCGGGATGATGGCTTGAGCCCAGGAGGTCTGGTGTGCAGTGAGTGGAGATCGCACCACTGCACTCCAGCCTGGGTGACAGAGAGAGACCCTGTTTCAGAAAGAAAAGAAAGAACGAATGAAAGAAGGAAGGAAAGAAGGAAGGAAGGAAGGAAGGAAGGAAGGAAGGAAGGAAGGAAGGAAGGAAGGGTGGGTGTCATGCACATCAATGTGAAGAGACCACCAAACAGGCTTTGTGTGAGCAATAAAGCTTTTTAATCACCTGGGTGCAGGTGGGCTGAGTCCGAAAAGAGTCAACGAAGGGAGATAAGGGTGGGGCCGTTTTATAGGATTTGGGTAGGTAAAGGAAAATTTCAGTCAAAGGGGGGTTGTTCTCTGGTGGGCAGGCATGGGGGCCACAAGGTGCTCAGTGGAGGAGTTTTTGAGCCAGGATGAGCCAGGAAAAGGACTTTCACAAGATAATGTCATCACTTAAGGCAAGGACCGGCCATTTTCACTTCTTTTGTGGTGGAATGTCATCAGTTAAGGCAGGGCAGGGCATTTGCACTTCTTTTGTGATTCTTCAGTTACTTCAGGTCATCTGGGTGTATATACGTGCAAGTCACAGGGGATGTGATGGCTTGGCTTGGGCTCAGAGGCCTGACAGAAGGAAGGAAGGGAGGAAAGAAAAGAAAGAAGGAAGGAAGGAGAAAAGAAAGAGAGGAAAAAAGGAAGGAAGGAAGGAAGGAAGGTAGGAGGGAGGGAGGGAGGCTAGGAGGGAAAGAAGGGAGGGAGGGAAGGAAGGAAGAAGAAAGGAAAGGAAAGGAAAAAAAGGGTATAGAATCAGGCTTCAGGGAGGATAGAAACGGCCGCTTTGAGGATCTGGGTAGCAGGAAATAATGAACAGGTTATCTCTTCAAAATGCCTTCCACAAAGGCAATGAGTTCAGTCCATGTTCAGTCTTTATGGACACTTCACTCCAGATGCCAGTTTCAGGGAGAGTATCTGATTGGCCTAGAGTAGATCATTGGACCAACCCTTGACCGGAGGTGGGGCACCTAGATTGACAGGCATCCTGTACAGTGCAGATAGAACGACGTCATGAGGCAGAATTGCTATCCAACCCTCTTCTGTCTATCTTCACATTAGGTGAGCAGGGCATAAATTTTACCTTGTTTAATCCACTGTGATTTTAGGTCTCTGCCCCTTGCAGACGAATCCTAACAGATGCACCCATCTGAACCTTACTTACGGTTAGAACACAAGCAAGTATAGAAGCCAGCTGTGTTGAGGGGAAAGTAATCCCTCCTCATGGAAGTCAGGAGAGGAAAAGAGGCATTCTTCTCTAATTAGTAATAATTTCTGCCTAATCAGCCATAGGTATTGAATAATACCTACTTCATTCATTCTCTAGGGCCTAAGGACCATAGAATTTAAAGGATCCATTGTCAGGCGCTCCATGTGAAGAGACCAGCAAACAGGCTTTGTGTGAGCAACAAGGCTGTTTATTTCACCTGGGTGCAGGCGGGCTGAGTCCGAAAAGAGTCAGCAAATGGTGGTGGGATTATCATTAGTTCTTATAGGTTTTGGGATAGGCGGAGTTAGGAGCAATGTTTTGCAGGCAGGGGGTGGATCTCACAAAGTACATTCTCAAGGGTGGGGAAATTACAAAGAACCTTAAGGGTGGGGGAGATTACAAAGTACATCGATCAGTTAGGGTGGGGCAGAAACAAATCACAATGGTGGAATGTCATCAGTTCAGGCTATTTTCACTTGTTTTGTGGCTCTTCAGTTGCTTCAGGCCATCTGGATGTGTACGTGCAGGTCACAGGGGATAAGATGGCTTAGTTTGGGCTCAGAGGCCTGACATCCGTGAACTTAGATGGGGGGAAAAAGTTACATCTTTATTTTCACTAACCTCTGAAATTTAAAATTTGTTTCAATTAAGAATTTACACCGGGCGCAGTGTCTCATGCCTGTAATCCCAGCACTTTGAGAGGCCGAGGCGGTGGCGGATCACCTGAGATCAGGAGTTCAAGATCAGCCTGGCCAGCATGGTGAAACCTTGTCTCTACAAAAAATACAAAAAAATTAGCTGGGCGTGGTGGCAGGTGCCTGTAATCCCAACTACTCGGGAGGCTAAGGCAGGAGAATAGCTTGAACCTGGGAGGTGGAGGTTGTGGTGAGCTGAGATCACGCCACTGCACTCCAGCTTAGGTGACAAGAGCAAAACTCCATCTCAAAAAAAAAGGAATTTAGGCAACATCCAGGAAGGAGTGTTTACAACTAATTGAATACAACTAGTTACAGATTTGTTTCTTCTCCACTCCCACTGCTTCCCTTGACTAGCCTTTATTTCTTTATCTGCTTTTTTAGGCAGTCTCGCTCTCTCACCCAGGCAATCTTGGCTCACTGCAACCTCCACCTCCCAGGTTCAAGCAGTTCTCCTGCCCCAAGTAGCTAGGATTATGGGTATGAGCTACCACACCCAGCTAATTTTTTGTATTTTTAGTAGAGACAGGGTTTCAGCATGTTGGCCAGGTTGGTCTCAAACTCCTGACCTCAAACGATCTGCCCACTTCAGCCCCGCAAAGTGCTGGGATTACAGGCATGAGCCACCACGCCCAGCCAACTAGCCTTTACAAGACAAAACCAAAACAAAGAATTTAGGTAATTAACTAAGTATTATAGTATTGGCCAGAACCTGTGGCTTACTCAACCAAACAATATCATCGTTTTTTTGGTAATACTTTATAGTTACAGAAGATATCATAAAAAGTATACACTCATCATTATTTTCAAATTACAGTAGTTCTTAGACCTACCTATAGACGTTAACATGTTACTGAGAAGCACACGTGTTACAAATTTTCTCTTTTAAAATATTTAAAAGTATTTCAATATAATTGGTTTCTTTAGTGATTCTATTTTTTTTATGTTACACATTGAAAAATATTTCTCTGAGCTTTGCGGAACTAGTCTACGAACACGTGGCACAACAAAGGTTTCACCATGTTGCCCAGGCTGCTAATTTTTTATTGTGTAGAGGCAAGATCTCCCTACATTGCCCAGGCTAGTCTGGAACACCTGGGCTCAAGTGCTCCACCCACCTTGGCCTCCCAACGTATTTCAATCCCTGTTCCACAAATAACCCCCTAAAAAAGCGGCAACGGACATGAACAGGCACTTCTCAAAAGAAGACATTCATGAAGCCAACAATCGTATGAAAAAAAAAAAATTCTCATCATCACTAATCACCATCTCACTAAACCACAATGAGATACTTTCTCACACCAGTCAGTATGGCTATTATTAAAAAGTCAAATAATAACAGATGCTGGCAAGGCTGCAAAGAATGAAGAACGCTCATACTCTGTTGGTGAGAGTATAAATTAGTTCAACCACTGTGGAAAGCAGTTTGGAGATTTTCAAATAATTTAGAACTACCATTCAACCCAGCAATCCCATTACTGGGTATGTGCACCCCCCAAAAAGAAATCATTCAACCAAAAAAAGACACAGGGACTCATATGTTTATCACAGCACTACTCACATTAGCAGAGACATGGAATCAACCTAGGTGTCAATCAATGATGGACTGGATAAAGAAAATGTGGTACGTAGACACCATGGAATACTTTGCAGCAACACAGATGCAGCTGGAGCCATTATCCTAAGTGAGTTAACACAAGAGCAGAAAACCAAATACCGGCAGAGAGTGGTGGCTCACACCTGTAATCCCAGCAGTTTAAGAGACTGAAGTGGGCAGATTGTTTGAGGCTGGGAGTTCAGGATCAGCCTGGGCACCATGACAAAATCCTGTCTCTACAAAAAAAAAAAAAAAAACCCAAAAAATTAGCCAGGCGTGGTTGTTGTGTGCTTATAGTCCTAGCTACTCAGGAGGCTGAGGTGGGAGGATCGCTTGAACCCGGGAGGTCAAGGCTGCAGTGAGCCATGATTGCACCACTGCACTCCAGCCTGGGTGGCAGAGTAAGACTCCGTCTCAGAAAACCACGCACATACACACACACACACACACACACACACACCGCATGTTCTCACTTATAAGTGGGAGCTAAACGTGGGGGCACTCATGGACATAAAGATGAGAACAATAGACACCAGGGACTACTGGGCAGGGGAAGAGGCGGGAAGTAGGGAGGAGGGGATGGGTTTAAAGAACTACGTATTGGGGACTGTGCTCACTACCTGTATGCATGACGGGATCATTTGTGCCCCAAACCTCGGCATCCCACAACATATCCATGCAACAAACCTGCTCATGTACCCCCGTATCTAAAATAAAAGTTGAAAATATTAAAAACCCTTTAAGGAATAAGATACATTGTTATTAACTATTTAAAAAAAAAAAAAGAAGAATTTCTGCTTTTGTTTTTTTTTTTGAGACAAGCCCTCATTCTGTTGCCCTTACTGGAGTGCAGTGGCCACTGTCGCGGCTCAGGCTCACTGTAGCCTCTATCTTCCAAGCCCAAGGGATTCTCCCAACTCAGCCTCCAAAGTAGCTGGGACTACAAGCACCTGCCGCCACTCCTGGTTACTTTCTGGTTTTTGGGTGTTTTTGGTTTTGTTTTTGTAGAGACAAGGTTTCACCATGTTTCCCAGGCTGGTAATTTTTTATTTTGTAGAGACGAGGTCTCCCTATGTTGCCCAGGCTGGTCTGGAACTCCTTAGCTCTAGCGATCTATGCATCTTGGCCTCCCAATGTATTTCAATATATTTGGTTTCCTTTGTGATCTTATTTATTTTATGTTATGCGTTGAAAAATATTTTTTCTGAGCCTGAGCCACTGCACTCGGCCAACAATCCCTGTTCTAAGGGAAGTCAATACAAGATTTTTAGCTAAATGACATGATCATATTTGTCTTTCATAAAAAGAACTCTGGAAACCTTCATAGAAAGATCTAGAGTTGGGGGAAATTAACATGTCGTACAAGGCTCTCTGCAGCTGGCCTCCACATCCCTGTCCTGTCTCTTGTCCTGTCTTTCTCTTACTTGTATCTGACCTTCTGGATATCCGGGCTTCTCACTGTCTGCCATATGTTTCATGCTCTTGACCTCTCTGGGACTCTGAACATGTTCCCTCTGCTCTGAATGACTACCTCCCTCTTTCCCACAGCATGAGCTTCTATCAAACCCAGCACACGTCATCCTCTCTTTGGAGCTGCTTACTCCCTCTGTCATATTCCCATAGCCACAGTAGCTTGAACGTAATCCAGAATAATACACAAAACACCAGAATAATACACAACACACCGTATCCCTTGTCATTCTGAGTATCTGTCTCCCAGCTAAGCTGTTGCTTCTACTGTCCTGGGGTCTGTAGGAATAGTCAGCCAGCCCTCCTTGATCCATCTCCTCTCATGCTGGTTTTGTTGCTAACACAATTCATCCCCTCTTTCTTTGATTACCAAGACTCAGTCGCCATTGCATGCAGATGTATCTTATCCCTGTCCCCTTTTGTTTGGGTCACCAAGCCCTAGCAAGATAGCCTGGGCCCTCCTCATTGTGACTGCAAGGCAACCCCACCCCAAGTTCTCCAGTCAGGGTCCCGGTCAATTTTATGCCCCTGTAGGGAACTCTTCTGTGCAGCTTCATGTGCAGGGGGGATGGGTGGGCAGGGGGACACGCTGGCTACACCTGCCACACTATCACTTATGCCCTTTTTCAGCTGCACCATATTAGCAAGTGGGCTAGGGTAGAAGGGCTCTTGTCCTTCTGCCATGTGTATGCTCATTTCATAAATGAGTAAGTGCGGCTTATAGAGGCCAGTTTACTGGCCCAATGTCATGTAGCTACTAAATGGAAAGCCAGTTTTCAGCCTAATGGTGTTTAAGGCCAGAGCCCAAGCTCCTAACATGGACCTACTATGTGTCAGACACCATGCCACGGACTGGGAATATAAGGAAAACTAAGATATAATAACTGGTCCTGCATTGCTGGGTCTGCTAATGATACAAAGTACTATTTTTATGCTGCTGCTGCATGCAGTGATAGTTCTGTGAGGTGAGGAACAATGATTTTTCCTTTGAAATCTCCTTGATAACTACTCACTCATCAGCAATGTCATTTACTGCAAAGATCACAGGACTTATGGTCTAAAGCTTCTGGTTCTAGCCTCCTCTGCTACCTATTAGTAATCAGTTCAGTGTGGGCCTCCATTTCCAATCTGAAAAAGAATAAAATGTGTGCACTGAGAAGCTCACAGGGATTTGTGAATTTCACAGACTTGAAAACATAAGGCCCAGGCTCAGTGGCTCACACCTGTAATCCCTTTTGCATTTCTACAAAAAAATACAAAAATTAGCTGGGCATGATGGCACATGCCTGTAGTCTCAGCTACTCGGGAGGCTGAGGTAGGAGGATCATTTGAGTGAGGGAAGTTGAATCTGCAGTGAGCCACGATTGCACCACTGCACTCCAGCCTGGGTGACAGTAAGACCCTTTCTCAAAAAAAAAAAAAAACAGACTTGAAAGCCTTCAATATAAGGTTGAGGATTGTTGTTAATACCAATCTGAAGTCACGTTGCATATTCTCCCACTAAGGTTTTCAAACCTTTTTATAAATAGTTATAATCAGTTCATAATAATTTTTAGAAGTAAAGGGCAGTAGTGGTTCCTAGTGGGAGGGGAATGACAGGAGAAGCAAGGATCTGAGCAGATGAATACAATGCCATTGTTATTGTTCTGGCTCTTGAGTTGATCAGGGGTTCCACAGGTGTCTGATTTATTAGTATGCTTCTTAACTTATATCTGTGTTATAAGGATTCTTTTTCATATATTAAATATTGAATAATAAAGTGTTTGGATTTTTAATTTTAAAAGTAAGGCTTTATTGGGGGAAAAAAGCTGCAAAGCAAGAGGTTAGAAATGTGGAAACAATCTGCAGGGGAATTCTTGTGTTTGGGATTCTTGTATGAAGGAAACTTAAAACCACACAGACTTTATGGGTGGAGGGGGATGAAAGCAACACATCTACCTATTAATTTTTAAAACTCAGATCCTACCAAATTTCAGTCTTAGAACAGAGTTTCATGCCCACTTTACACTGAAAAATCTATCCGTCTTTGAATTGTAGGAAACCATTTATTTCTTTTTCCAAAAAAGATATCTCAGCTAGTCTAGAGATAACACATTTGTCGTAACTATAAATTTATTTGGAAGAACAACTGGGCTTTACGCAGGCCATCTGGAGAAGACAAATGTTTCATGGAAGCATGTGGGAAATTTCACTGACAACATATGTAGCTAAATGAACTGTCTTTGGCATCGCTGAAAGAAGAAAATTCCATTACACGCAAGGAAGGTATTTCAACCATCACCTCAGAGTAAATATACATTAATCTTCTAATTTAACTAAAACATATGTAAGGTGAAACTATGTTTCTCTTCCATGTACTGACAACTAAACATACAACCTCTGCAGAGAGAGGCATTTGGTTCAGCTCCACAAGGACACCTTTGAAATCACTGTATTCGGCCGGGCGCGGTGGCTCAAGCCTGTAATCCCAGCACTTTGGGAGGCCGAGACGGGCGGATCACGAGGTCAGGAGATCGAGACCATCCTGGCTAACACGGTGAAACCCCGTCTCTACTAAAAAATATAAAAAATTAGCCGGGCGAGGTGGCGGGCGCCTGTAGTCCCAGCTACTCAGGAGGCTGAGGCAGGAGAATGGCATGAACCCAGGAGGCGGAGCTTGCAGTGAGCTGAGATCCGGCCACAGCACTCCAGCCTGGGCGACAGAGCGAGACTCCGTCTCAAAAAAAAAAAAAATCACTGTATTCATCTGCACATGTTTAAAGAAATGTGTCTTCCTGCAACTCCCCCTGCCTCTGCACACCTTCCACTCCCCTGAACTCTTGTGTGATGTCATGGAAGTGTGGAAGAATATTAAGTAGGGAATCAAGAGAGATAGTCCTACCCCTGTTACTCATTCAGAGACCTCAAACCAGCCACATAGCCATTTCATGTAGTTTTAGCACCTATAAAATGAAGGAATAATTCCTTCTCTACTTACATCACATGGGTTTTGTGAAGACACTATGAATACCTCATATAAGCATAATAGTTTACAATTTGATAAGTGTTTTAAACAGATTGTTCCATTCATGTCACAACAACTTTATCCCCATTTTGTAGATAAGAAAATTAATGCTACATTAGAGAAACAGTAATTGCTACAATAAACAAAACAGTCAGCGCTTAACACAATAGGGGTATTTCCTGCTCATGTAACTGTGTACTGAGGGTGTTCCTGGTTGATGCGCAGTTTTCCTTCATGAGGTAATTGAGCCCTGGCTCCTTCTGTCTTGTGGCCCCACCAGACCCCACAGCCTTGGAGTCTCCTGCCTCAAGCTGGCAGACAGGCAGAGAGGTTGGAGAAAGCACACCTACTTTTTAACAATCTCATGCTGGAAGTGACCCAAATGACTTTCATTTACGTCTCATTGGTGAGAACAGTCAATGCCTCCACCCAGATGCAAAGAGTATTGCAAAATATAGGCTCTCGCTGGGTGGCTGCTTCCCAGTGATAATGCTGTTCTGTGGAAGAGGAAGCATAACTTTATGGTGAAGAGTTAATCACCTCTGCCATGACAAAGCAGTTATGCTATTAACTCAAGGCCACACAACTAGTAGATAGTCTATTAGCTAGCTATTTCTGCATAGCAAATTACCGTGGACTGAGTAACTTAAAATAACACACAGTCTGAGCCAGGAGTCTGGACATGGTTTAGCTGGGTTCTCTGCTTCAGAGTCTCACAAGGCTGTAGTCAAGGTGTTGGCCTGGGCTAAGGTTTCATCTAAAGGCTTGACCTAGAGAAGAATTCGTTTTCCCACTCAAATGGTTCTTGGCAACATTAAGTTCCTTGCAGCTATAAGATTCATGACAGTTTTCTTCTTCAAAATCAACAATGGAGATGGTGGAGGGGCTGAGGGAGCAGAAGGTTCTGGAGTGATATATAATATAATGAAATTTTAAGGGCAGCATCTCCTCACCTTTGCTATAGTCTACTGATTAGAAGTAATTCACAGGTCTGCCTACCTGCAAGAGAAGAGGATTATATAAAAACATAAACACCAGGAGAGGAACCATGGGGGCCACCTTAAAGTTTGTCCATCACAATAAAACACTCAAACCCAGACTTTCTGACTACAAACCCAATGTCCTTTCCATTTAATCATTTGTCCATGTTTGGACTCCACAGTTCTAATCTGTAAAGTGAAGATAATATTTGCATATATCATACCCAGTTATTACAAGGAATGAATAAAATAGCGGATGTGAATGCACTCTACAAGCTGTAAAGTACTCTGTAAATTTAATGGTTTTTTATTTTTATTTTATCCTCTTGCCTATGATGTTTCCCTACTCTTTATGACCATCTAAATCCTGTTCTTCCCTCAAGGACCATCTCAATGCTACCTCCTCTATGAAGTATGTGTATCAGTTGGGATGAGGTTCAAATGATGACTCAAATAATTTTGAAGCCAGAGCTGATAATACAAATATCCACAAAATCACTGAGGAGCAAGACATCTTCCAGATCTCTAACCTGGAGTATGTTCTCTATTCTCAAGGCCCAAGATGGCTACTAGAGTTCCAACCATCACATTCCCAAACCAGACAGCTAGAAAGAAAAAATACTTTTTATAGATACTTCTCAAAAGTCCTCCTTAAGACTTGGATTCAAGTCCTTTTGACCAGAACTAAATCCCATTCCTATACCTGGTTGCAAAAGAGCCTGGAAAATACAGTTTCTAGTTGGGTATGCTAATATCTTGAGTAAATGTAGGGTTCTGTTACTAAGCAGAGGAAGACAATTAATTTGGAGAGAGTAAATAGTCTCAGCCATAAGATGTTTTTTGTTTGTTTATTTATTTATTTATTTATTTTTGAGACAGAGTCTTGCTCTATCGCCCAGGCTGGAGTACAATGGTGCAATCTCGGCTCACTGCAACCTCTGCCTCCCAGGTTCAAGTCATTCTCCTGCCTCAGCCTCTCAAGTAGCTGGAACTACAGGTGCACACCACCATGCCCAGCTAGTTTTTGTATTTCTGGTAGAGTCGCAGTTTTACCACGTTTGCCAGGCTGGTCTCACGTGATCCACCTGCCTCAGCCTCCCAAAGTGCTAGGATTACAGGCATGAGCCACTACACCAGGTCTCATAAGATGTTTTAGAAATATCAAGTATACACATCTACCCAGAGGAAAGGGGATAAATAGAAATATCAATAATCTGGAAATAGATTTGTAGAGAGCCTAGAATCACAAGCTAAGGAATTAGATTTCACTTGGTATCTAATAAGGAACAGTGATATGATGAAAGGGGTGAATTAGGATGCTGAATGTAACTGTGGCTTCAGACTTAGGAATATTAGTTCTAAGACTGTTATGATCTAGCAAGAGATGAAAAGATCTGAATGTTACCTGAATAGGGATGATGGAAGAATAAAATTAGAGAGATATTTTAAAGAAAAAAATCCAATTATGTAGAGAGGGCAGGAGACAGGACAAAGAAGCCGAGGGGGTGGAGAGAAAATGAGACAGGAAAACCTAAGGCGGTACCATGTCAATAGAACAGGAGGAGCAAGGAGAACTCTGTGGCTGACTGCTAGAGTTAAGGAAGGCAAATGATGAGGCCTGGCAGCAAATTTGAAAGCCATAGCAGTGAAATATTTATAAGAGAAATAATTTAAGTGGCACCATCTCCTACAACTTAGGCAAGCCTTGGCTGGGCAAGACACTCAGCTCTGTGGAGCTCAGTTCTCCTCATTTGAAAATGGGGATAATGATCCCTACTTTGCAAGATGGGAGTTCCTGGTACACAGAATAAACAATGGCCATGACACCTAATTTTGCAACTAGAAGGGGGAATAGAGGCATACCTGGCACTTGACGGTATGCCCAGCTGTGTGGCCTAGACACATCCACCTGTTAAAGCAGCAGGTAGATGAAGTTCCTTTCTCTTCCAGAAAATAACATGAATCTACTAACTTTAATATAATAGAAAGCCCAATTATGGGGGATAAGCAAAAAGTAACAAAAATTTCCTTATTTGAACTCAGTATTCTCAAAATGCCATCCACCTTTACCAGCCATCTGCCAATCAGAGACACATGCATGTACCAGGCTGGGGCTGCATCCCACCTACCCACCATTCCTCTTGAGGAACACCAGTAGCCAGCCTCAGGAGCCAGCCTAACTCACCAGTTATGCCCCTGGCCTGGGCTCCTACCTCAAGAGGCTAGGGACAGCTAGCCCAAGACTAGAGAAAGGTCTGCAGATAACAGATCCTGCCCCAAGACCACGCCGGCAGACAATCTGAGGTTGCCCAAGACAGGCCACCATACAGATAGGCGAGGCACCCAATGTGAAAAAACAACATTCATTCCTGCCCAGATAGCAGGTTGTTGGGAAAGGCTCTGCTTCAATGAGCACTGATTAAATGAATGAATGAATATCCCTCAAGCTTTCATTAAGAAAGATGGGCTACAGAACAGATTCATCAGTGAAATATTTTGAACTGCTGCCAGCAGATCCACTCTCTTAATTTCATCCATAAATATAATGTGACAATAGCAGAACAAGATCCTCAGAATTGGAATTTATCAGAAAGTGTAGAGAAAGTAATTTAAACGTGTAACCATGTAGCAATACTTTGCAATTTCCCATTACAGAGAAAATCTGCTAAGAGGACATTGTTCACTTTGTTAGTAGAATTTGAACTTCTGGCCTAAGACTTAGGTTTATGTTTAGAAAACTGAATTTTCCCTTAATGATGTAACCAATTACATGATGAGACCACTTTAGAAGGAAATAATATCAGTACTAGAAAAGAAAATGCTTCTTACTCCAAAGTAAATCTGATAAGAATTCACAAATCTACTTGGAAATGCCACACTTAAAAAAAAAAAAAAAAAAAGTCTAATTTGGATGTCACCTCAGTGATGATTATGCCTTTGTTAGTTGAGTGACTTGTGCTGCCCAGATACATGACTTTGATCCCAAACTACCTCCACACAGTGTTTAAAAATAGCAAACATAGATGAACTGAGTGTAGGTAACCCGAGCCAGACATGTGCTAGAGCCACACTATAAATAGAAGGAAAGAGGATCCAGAGAAAACAAGGTCAAAGAAACAACCAAAATGCTTTTTTAGTATGGACTGATTCTCTTTCCCAGAGACAATGAGAAAATGGGTTACATCCTACATTGTTTTATTGAAGGCTGACATGATTTGCGCAAGCTCCTGAATTCTAAGAGTAGTGTTTCTGTGAAGCAGTATCGCCTCCAAACAGCGGTGTATGTTCACGGAAGAAATGCACTGCTGGAATTTTCACCTGCTCGCCTCTCCCTAAAAGAGGGAATGCAGCATTGCGAAACCTCTAACTACCAGTATTTATAAATCCCTTCATAATTCTGTTAGGGTTAATTTTCCCTTTTATGTTCAGATTTGAGAGTGGTGTGTTCTATGCCAAAATTAACCACTCTGTAACATTAAACAAATGTGTGTGTTTAGCGCTGAATATGGGGATTTCTTTTGGGCTACAGGGAGTAGAATCAGGTGTAAATTAGCAATAAGAGATATTCACAGCCTCAAATGCTCTGTTTTTCTCTATCTTACTCCTTCTGGAAAGTCTTCCTCCAGTTCCTATAAGTTTGCAATACTCCCCCTGTCTGTCTTTCCTGGCACTGACCAAAGAATATGTACTGTACAGCTCCTGGAAGAAGCCATGCACTTCTGAGGCCTCTATTGTCTGGGCAACACCCAACAGTGGCTTCCCTGCCTCAGACATGAGTGTAGCAGCAGATGGGAAACTTCCAAAGCCTTCTGCACACAATTGCCTATCTCAGCTAGTGTCCAGTTTAATTAAGTTAATATTTAATTTAGCTTAATAGACATTAGACTCAATAAACATTCAACAAAGTCTGCTGTGACTATCTTATATTTAAATCATTAAAATTAGGTCCTACAATAGAGAGCAGAAGAATCTCTTAAAGTAACGTATTTCTTGCTCTAAGGCTGTGTTTTAATGTCTGCTTCGCAGAGCCTCGGGGTTTAATAAGGTGCATTAGAGACTATCAATAGAAGCAGAAGGATGAGGTCAGGAGTGCGAGACCAGCCTGGCCAACATAGTGAAATCCCATCTTTACTAAAAATACAAAATTAGCCAGGTATGGTGGTGGGCACTGTAATCCCAGCTACTTGGGAGACTGAGGCAGGAGAATCGCTTAAACCTGGGAGGTTGCAATGAGCTGAGATCACGCCACTGCACTCCAGCCTGGTTAACACACCAAGACTCCATCTCAAAAAAAAGATAATAAAAAGAAGCAGAAGGAAACCAAGTCAAAGGAGCTCTGAGTCTTTGGAACCTCATCACTGATTCAATCAAAGTATTATGTAAGATTTCATTGGGGAAAAATTTCTATAGATAAAAAAAGAAAATGTATGTGTGTGTGTGTGTGTGCACACATGCAGACATACACACATATGTATGTATAGATATGCACATATATCTACTATAAATATATGTTTATAAAACTATTTGTTTTAGGGCTATTTCATTTGCAACTCACTATAGCTGTAAATTCAATTAACTAATTGCAAACCCAATTCACTCTAGCTGAAGTATATGGAAAAGATTGTATTAACTATTGTATCTGGAAAGCCAAAGGGTTTTCTGGCTCCAAGCACTGATGAATGAAGGGTATCAAGCTATATCATCAGAATGGGTCTCTCTCTTTTTTCTCCACTTTCCTCTGTGCTGGCTTCATTCTCAGAAGATATTTTCCTTGTGGCAACATAGATAACTCCCATGTTCTCTGGATCTGCATAGTTCTTACTATTTGCAATCTAAGAACCTATCTCTCTGTGTCCTTATTGCTCTTTCAGAAGGACTCTGCTTGACACTCTTAGATAATGTGTCCACCCTTGAGCCAAAAGAAGGTCTCTAACCAGCCAGTGTCGGGGCATGTGCCGACCTCTGTGGAAGGAGAAGATGCTTGCCCAATAATATAACACATCAACAAGAGAAAAGAATACATGGAAGATAAACGGTAACACCCCTTACGTCACTGAAATAAAGTAGGACAACTTTGTTTCATGGTAATATCAGACCTCCATTTTCAAAATGAAATTTGACGGCATAGCCCAAAATATGCTAACTTTCTTTGTTTATTAAAACCAAATTGAAATTCACTCAGTGTATTAGTTTTGCTCTCACACTGCTATGAAGAAATACCCAAGACTGGGTAATTTATAAAGGAAAGGGCTTTAATTGACTTACAGTTCTGCAGGGCTGGGGAAGCTTCAGGAAACTTACAATCATGGTGTAAGGGGAAGCATGGTAGCAGCTTCACAGGGTGGCAACAAGGAGAAGTACAGAGCAAAGTAGGGGGGATGCCCTAATAAAACCATTAGATCTCAGCCGGGCATGGTGGCTCATGCCTGTAATCCAAGCACTTTGGGAGACTGAGGTCAGAGTTGGAGACCAGCCAGGCCAAAATAGTGAAGCGCTGTCTCTACTAAAAACACAAAATTAGCTGGGTGTGGTGGCACACACCTGTAATCCCAGCTACTTGGGAGGCTGAGGCAGGAGAATCGCTTGAGCCCAAGAGGCAGAGGTTGCAGTGAGATGAGATCACACCATTGCACTCCAGCCTGTGCAACAAGAGCAAAACTCTGTCTCAAAAAAAAGATAATAAAATTAAAAACAAATAAATAAAACCATCAGATCTCATAAGAACTCACTAATCACAAGAACAGCATAGGGGTAACCATCCCCATGATTCAATTACCTCCCACTGCGTCCTTCCCATGTCACATGGGGATTGTAGGAACTACAAATTCAAGATGAGATTTGGGTGGGGACACAGCCAGACCATAATATTCTATACCTGGCCCTCCCAAATCTTATGTCCTCACATTTCAAAACACAATCATACCTTTCCAACAGTCCCTGAAAGTTTCAACTCATTCCATCTTTAACTTAAGAGTCTTAGTCCAAAGTCTCATCTGAGACAAGGCAAGTCCCTTCCACCTATGAGCCTGTAAAATTAAAAGCAAGTTAGTTACTTCCTAGATACAGTGGGGATACAGGCATTGGGTAAATACACCCATTCCAAATGGGAGAAGTTGGCCAAAACAAAGGGACTACAGACTCTATGCAAGTCTGAAATCCAATAAGGCAGTAGTTAAATCTTAAAGCTTTAAAATAATCTCCTTTGGCTCCATGTCTCACATCCAGGTCATGCTGATGAAAGAGATGGGTTCCCACAGCCTTGGGCAGCTCTGCCCCTGTGGCTTTGTAGGGTACAGCCCCCATCCTGGCTACTTTCACAGGCTGTTTTTGAGCACCTGTGCCTTTTCCAGGTGCATGGTGCAAGCTATCAGTGGATCTACCATTCTGGCTTCTAGAGGATGGTGGCCCTCTTCTCACAGCTCCACAAGGCAGTGCCGCAGTGAGGACTTTGTATGAGGGCTCCAAACTAACATTTCCCTTCCACACTGCCCTAGCACAGGTTCTCCATGAGGGCTCCACCCCTGCAGCAAACTGCTGCCTGGACATCCAGGCATTTCCATACATCCTCTGAAATCGAGACAGAGGTTTTCAAACCTCAACTCTTGACTTCTGTGTACCCACAGGCCCAATACCACATGGAAGCTGCCAAGGACTGGAACTTGCACCCTCTGAAGCCACAGTCTGAGATCTACCTGGACCCCTTTTAGCCACAGCTGGAATGGCTGGACACAAGGCACCAAGTCCCTAGGTTGCACACAGCAGAGGAGACCTGGGCCCAGCCCATGAAACCATTTTCTCCTCCTAGGCCTCGGGGCCTGTGATGGGAGGGGCTGCCGTGAAGGTTTCTGACATGACCTGGAGACATTTTGCCCATTGTCTTGGTGATTAACATTGAGCTCCTTGTTACTTATGCATATTTCTGCAGTAGGCTTGAATTTATCCCCAGAAAATGTTTTGGTTTTTTTCTATTGTATTGTCAGGCTGCAAACTTTCCAAACTTTTATGTTCTGCTTCCTCTTGAATGCTTTGCTGCTCAGCAATTTCTTCCACGAGATACACTAAACCATCTCCCTCAAGTTCAAAGTTCCACAGATCTCTAAGGCAGGGGCAAAACACGCCAGTCTGCCAGTCTCTTTGCTAAAGTATTACCAGAGTCACCTTTGCTCCAGTTCCCAACAATTTCCTCATGTCCATCTGAGACCGCCTCAGCCCAGACTTTATTGTCCATATCACTATCAGCATTTTGGTTAAAGCCATTCAACGAGTTTCTAGGAAGTTCCAAAGTTTCCCACATCTTCCTGTTTTCTGAGCCCTCCAAGTCTCTAGGAAGTTTCAGACTTTCCCACATTTTCCTGTCTTCTTCTGAGCCCTACAAACTGTTCCAGCCTCTGCCTGTCACCCAGTTCCAAATTTGCTTTTACATTTTCAGGTATCTTTATAGCAGCACCCCACCCCTGGTACCAAGTTACTGTATTAGTTCCATTCTCATGCTGCTATGAAGAAATACCCAAGACTGGGTAATTTACAAAGGAAAAATGTTTAATTGACTTACAGTCAATTACAGGGCTTGGGAGGCTTCAGGAAACTTACAATCATGGCAAAAGGGGAAGCAAACATGTTCTTCTTCACATGGCAGCAGCAAGGAGAAGTGCAGAATAAAGGGCGGTGGGAAAAGCCCCTTATAAAATTATCAGATCTCATGAGAACTCACTCACTAGCAAAAGAACATCATGGAGGTAACTGCCCCCATGATTCAATTACCTCCCACTGGGTCTCTCCCACAACACATGGGCATTATAGTTCAAGATGAGATTTGGGTAGGGACACAGCCAACCTATATCATTCAGAAAAGTAACCTGGTTATTAAAAGAGACTATGTCTTAAATATGCACACTTCTTTGTGCAATTTAAAGAAACGTACAATTGAAAGTGAAGGTTGAATAAAAGATATACTCTGCAACCACAAATCAAAAACAAAAATAAAGGCCATGCATGGTGGCTCCCACCTGCAATCTCAGCACTTTGTGGGGCTGAGGCAGGCAGATCACTTGAGCCCAGGAGTTCAAGACCAGCCTGGGCAACATAGTGAGACCACATCTCTACAAAAAACACAAAAATTAGCCAAGCATGGCAGCACATGCCTGTGGTCCCAATTACTCAGGAGGCTGAGGCAGGAGGATTACCTGAGCCCAAGAAGTTAAGGCTGCAAGTGAGCCAAGATAATGCCAGTGCCCACTCCAGCCTGGGCAACAGCCAGTGGCATGATCTCTTTTTCCCCTTCCTCGAATACTTCAGTCCTAAAGCCATCGGTGGGCAGAGCAAGGTGAGCCTCCACACTGGTGATGAGAAGCACTGGTGGTACAGAGCAGGGTCTGTGCATGGTGGAGCCTGTGCATAGTGAGAACATCCTCAGAAGAAGGCTGCCCAATGCAGGACATTGGAACCTAAACAGGTGAGGTGACAGAGCCTGCATTAAGTGAGGAGGATATCTTCCTTGGGAGGGGACAGCCTGGTGTGGGGAGTCAAGCCTAGAGCGGTAATGGGAGGATCATGAGGGAGTGGCCCCTCCTGTGCAGGGTAAGAAAGGCATTCATGGAAGGAAGTGGTCCTCCATAAAGTAGACACTAAGTGAGGTGAGGAAGGCATCTATATGGGGAGAGTGCAAAGCCAATGAGACTAGTTTCAAAAATGTAAATATATCAAAGATAGGGAACCAGGCTCCTCAGTGTTTGAGAGGGGACTTACAACTATAAAGAGGGAGAAAATTAAAATGAACCTGTAATATTAGATTGGAAATGGACAGTATAGGGGAAATCACTCCCATGATTAAATTGTCTCCCACCAGGTCCCTCCCACAACACGTGGAAATTATGGGAGCTACAATTCAAGATGAGATTTGGGCGGGGACACAGCCAAACCATATCAGATACCTGTGTAGTTTCAAAGTATCTCCCTCCAAATGACCCATTCACTAATGAAGGAAGAAAGAGTAAGTTTACCATGGAAAATCCAGGCAGACACCACCTATTATGTGCTGGATTGTATAGCCCCCAAAATTTGTATGTTGAGGTCCTAAGTCCCAGTACCTCAAACTATCACTGTTTGGAGATAGGGCCTTTAACATGGTGATTAAGGCAGAATGAGGTCATATGCATGGACCCTAATCCAATATGACTGGTGTTCTTATAAAAAAAGGAGATTAGGACACAGAAAACACACAGACCAGGGGACAACCGTATGAGTACACAGCGAGAAGACGAAGTGAAAGGGAAAATTCTTTTTAAAACCATAAGATCTCATGAGGCTTACTCACTACCAATCCAATCACCTCCCACCAGGCCCCACCTCCAACATTGAGGATTACAATTGAATATGAGATTTGGGGTAGCAGGACACAGTTCCAAACCATATCACCACCGTTATCAAGCACCCAGAGTACTGTGCTTCAGTCATGGGGCAAATCAAAAGTATGCACCGCCTGATAGGATGCAATGAAAAGGGCACCGAGCATCAATCACTTCTTGTTTTTCCTGTCAAAGATGCATAACCTGGAACTAACCATGAGAAAACATCAGAAACACCCACATTAAAGGAACTGCTAAAAAAAATGCCTGGCCTATGATTCTCCAAATTGTTAAGGTCATGAAAGTCAAGGAAGGATTGAGGAAAGATCACAAATCTATCTGTTCTTTGGCAAATATTGATCAAGCATATAGTATGGCGGGGGTATGTAAAACTAACAAATAATGTTCAAAAATAAGTACTAATGGGAAAAAAGCAGGATGGGGGATAGGGAGTGGCAGGGCCTGCTTTTAGGTGGAATGGCCAGGGAAGTCCTCCAAGGAGGGGATATTTGGGCAAACAAATGAAGAAAAAGGAGCTTTGCAAATATCTAGGAGATCATTCCAAGCGGAAGTAGCAAGTTCCAAGGCCCTGAGGCAAAAAAAATTCATAGTGGTTTCAAAAAAGAACAAAATGCCAGAGTACTGCAGGAGGTTGAGCCAGGGAAAGCATGATAGAAATCAGGCTAGAAGACTGATCAGTGATCAGATTGTATCGAGGCTTCAAATACTGGGGTAAGGATTTTCATCTTTATCCTCTGTGGAATGGGAAGCCACTGAAGAGTTCTGAAAGTGGGAGCAACATGATTCAATTTATGAGTTGAAATTATCACACTAGCTTCTATTTACCAAATAGACTATTTGGGGAACAAGAGAAGAGGCAGGGAGATCCATTAGAAGAGTTACTATAGCTCAGTGAGAAATGATGATGGCTTGGGCTAGGGTGGTGATGTGGGGAAGTGGTAAATGGCTCCAAAGTAAGAACAGGGGGCATTTCAGAGTCCAAAAGGTCTGCTATTATGAACAATCCTCTCCTATTTGTTTTTTTGTTTGTTTGTTTTGTTTTTCTCCAGGGTATGGGGATTGGGAAGGACAGTACATGTACAGAACAAGGAATCACCTGCACGTTTCCTGACTTCACTGGAGAGCACTTAGTCATTCTCCAAGAAACACTCATGTCCTCCCTTCTACACACCCTTCCACCCAACATTAATCACTTCTCTACACTCCCACAGCACTGTTCCTGGGCTGGAAAACAGAGCCTCACCACTTCCTCTTGTGGTTAGTGGTGTTTGTCTCCACTTCCAGATTTTTCTAAGCTCCTAAATGGCAAGTTCCTGTCTTGGGCAGTGAAGAGCCTCAGGACTAACAGAGCCTGAATTATAGTATGTATTTTATAAAATATGTGTAAATGTCTAAAGAGGATAACTGTTAAACAGAAGCAGTTTCCAAAGAGAGCTAGCTATTGGACCAATGAATTTCCTAGCTGAAGCTATGGTATTTCATTCATCACTCCATTGGTTAACCAAATATCTGGAGAACTGGCTGGATAGAACAGGATTTCCAGTCATTTCCCTGCCTATCCTAAAAAAAATTCTGGTTCTGCAGGAACATTTTCAGAATCTGCCTTACAAACAACCAGCACTAAAGATTCCTTCCAGTTAGGAAGTTTGACAGGTTCACTTGTGCCTGATTTAGCAGCAGACATCAGGGCCGCCTGTATCAAAGAATGGTTGCAATGAAAACAGGCTTTGAACCAAGCCAACCCCACAGGTGACTCAGCACATGAGCACTGTCACGTGTGCATTCCGTAGATGTCAGCTCCACTCCCGGCTCCTAGTCACAGAGCTTGATTCCATTGACACTATACTTTAGTTATAAAGGAAGTATACTTTTCTGCAAACTCTTTCAAAAGAATGCTTAGGCATTTACTATCCCAAACTTATAGGAAAAAAGTTCAAAGCCACTCTAAATTCCCTATGATGTTTTCATCCAAACATGTTTCTTGATTTTGTTTTTATTTTCCACCTGCTTCAGTGGATTTCCATAGCCCAACGTTTTTGTCTTTGTCATTGTTGTGTCCTCAGACCCAGAACAGTATAGGAATTGTAAGCACCAAATATAGGTGTTTTCCTTTCTAAAGCTAGAGAAACAACGATTTGAAAACTTGCCCAACTCTAACCTGTGATCCCTAACTGATTTGTGTCATCAGCAAGGATATATCTTAACCAAGCCAAGACATACAATTGTCAAAGGTTCTCAAAAAAGTTTAAATTCACCTATTTGGACAAGAAATACATATATTTCATCTTGAGAGGAGAAGAACTGGTTCTGCTCTTTCAGATATCCACTCCCTGATCACAGCTTAGAGGGCAAAGGGATTTGAAATGTTTTAGGTCACCAAGACAGAGTATACATTTTTTATTCTCAGAGTTCTCCAAGACATCTTTTCCAGACATAGAGGCAAGAGGCCAATAAGTAGCCAGAATTACTATATGTGTCTCACAACAGCAGGGAGTGCTCATAACAGGAATTTGTGAGCATGGAGGGCCATCAAAAGCCTTGATGGGATCCTCAGCCTGGGGTGTAACATGTGCAACCTGAAAACTCACCACCCACCCACAATGTCAAGAACGCCACTGACCTGGTAGCTTCTTTCAGCTGACTTCCTGCTGTTGGGTTTTCGTATTCTCCACCAACACCAAAATCTTACCGTTTTCCCTGTGTTAGTCCAGATCTCCTATAAATCACTTTATTTTACAAAAACTTTCAGCAAAACGTTTAATTTGCAAATGAACAGTAATGATTCTAAGGGAGAGGCTTTTCTCTTTATATTTAAATAATGGCTTTAATCTAGAGTAAAACACTCAGAGAAACTTTTTAAATTTAAAGTTGTCTTCTTCTAGAACTTTTATTTTTAGCAACAAGTACTCACTCTCTTCCTATATGATAAAAGAAAATGATTTTGAATGCTTCCGTAACTAGCAAGAAAGTTAGGACTACTCAAGTCAAAGACTTGAGTAAAGAGATTGGTTCCCAGAGAAAAAAGCAGAGCAGGGAGCCCAGTAGTCGTCATTTACTTTTCAGGCATTGGCTGAACCAGGCAAACTTGATCATTGCTTTCTAGAGCCTCAAGGGCCTAAGGGACAAAAACCAAAATTGAAGTCCTGCCCAAGATGGGAAGTCTAACTAGAGTCTTCCTTTGAAGGTGAGATATCAAAGGACTATAACCTCTGTGTAAGAGTAAAGTAGAAAGGGCCAGGTGCAGTGGCTCATGCCTGTAACACCAGCACTTTGGGAGGCTGAGGCGGGCAGATCACCTGAGATCAAGAGTTCGAGACCAGCCCGACCAACGTGGAGAAACCCCGTCTCTACCCAAAAAAAATACAAAACTAGCCGGACGTGGTGGTGCACGCCTGTAATCCCAGCTACTCTGGAAGCTGAGGCAGAAGAATCGCTTGAACCCAGGAGGCAGAGGTTCCAGTGAGCCGAGATAGTGCCATTGCACTCTGGCCTGGGGAACAAAAGCGAAACTCCATCTCAAAAAAGAAAGAAAGAAAGAAATCATCCATCCCCCACTCTCAGATATAAGTAAGGTAAATTGCTTGTGTCAAACCTTACTGCTAAGTAAAAGGGAAAAATAACTTTCCCCCAAAGATTTAGAACTACTTGGCAATTAAAAGGAATTAATTACTTCTAAACACAACACGGATTTATCTAAAACTCGAAAGCAGATCATTCAAAACTGCAATGGCTCACATTTGGATTTACAGGCTAAATTCTCACTATTTCCATAGCCCAATAACCTCAAGCCAATAATACAGTTTAAAGTAGTACCAGACTGATAGTGCCCTAGAGCTGGGGTGGGCAAACCATATCAGGTGAAGAAACAGTAAACATTTTAGGCTTTGTGGGCCATGCAGGTCACTATAGCAACTACTCAACTTTGCTTTTGTCATGCAAAAGCAGCTATAGGCAATATATAAACAAATGCTGTCTTCCAATAAACTTTTATTTACAAAAACAGACAGAGGGCAGGATGTGGCCTATAAGCTTTGGTTTACTGAGCTCTGCTCTCCAGGTCTAAGAGAAGATAAAATTCCATAGATGATAATTATGAAAATTCACTAAACACACAAAGACTCTATGAACAAGAAGCAGCAGAAAAGATAGATCCAGACCCTCAAACAATATAAGATTTTGGAGTTGTTGGGAAAAACATCAAATCAATAAGCATAAGGTACTTCAAAACTATATGAGAGTAATCACATTTGAAAAAGAATTAGCTATAACTCTTACAAATGAGAAATAAGGCTGAGCGCAGTGGCTCACACCTGTAATCCCTACACTTTGGGAGGCTGAGGCAGGCGGATCACCTGAGGTCAGGAGTTCGAGACCAGTTTGGCCAACATGGTGAAACCCTGTCTCTACTAAAAATACAAACAAAAAATTAGCTGGAGGTGGTGGTGGGCGCCTGTAATCCCAGCTACTCAGGAGGCTGAGGCAGGAGAATCGCTTGAATCCAGGAGGTGGAGGTTGCAGTGAGCCAAGATTGTGCCACTGCACTGGGTGACAGATGGAGACTCAGTCTCAAAAAAAAAAAAAAAAAAAAAAACAAAGGGAAATAAAGGACATCAACAAGATGATTGACTAGAGTTACCTGGCACATATCCCTCCCTACCAACAAAAAATAACCAAAACAACAAATAAACAACTAACATTCAACTGTAGTGTCTGAGGGACAGCACTGGAGTGCAGAAAGGGACTGGGGAAATCCCTATGGAGCACAGAAGCCCAGGATGTCAGCAAAAGGAGGGGAGCTAAGCACCCTGCCCCGGCCACCCCATCTCTCCCATTGAGATTGGCTCAGATCCAGGAGGGACTTCCCCATATGGGGAAAAGGTAAGCAGAAGGCCCCCCACCTGCCTGAACTGCCACTGCAGATTCCTGTAGTACTTACTATAGGAGAAACCCATAGTCCTCAAAAGCCCTTAGCCCAGTGTGGGGAGCTGCTTGGAATTAACATAGCTGCATTACTCTAGAGTAGGAACACAAGGTGTGCACTCCCCACCCTAATCAACCCCTGTGAGCCAAGCCACTGCAGCACTGTGCCATCTTGAAATTGGAACCACTGCTAGAGTCCACTCTGCTCTGGGGTCCAGCAGTCACTGCATGTCTCCAGCCTTGAGTCTCTGCCATTATTTTACCAAGTCCACACAATGGTTGCAAAACCACAATGCTGTCTGCTTGGAACATGGGGCCAGGAACAGCCATGACTTCAGCACTGTGCAGTGGGAAAGCCAACCCTTGGCCGGCTGAACTAAATAGTCCAATGGACCTTCCCCCAGAAAGTCCCCCTTCTTGGCACTCTCCACCAAAGAAACAGCCTGACAAACCTGCCCCTGAGAGAAGCCACCAAACTACTGCACACCCATGTCCCAGCTGGAGAAGCAACAAGGTGAACCCACCTCCAACAGAAATACTCCTGGTGGAGCCACCCCCAGGTTCACCAAGCATCTGTGTCCCCACACCCATGGCCAGCAAAACTGCATGGAAAATTCACCCCCAGCAAGCCAGTCACCAAACCAACCAACCCACTGCACACTTATGCCTCTGGCCAGAGAAAAAGCTCAGTAGTCCCATTCCCACAAAGATGCACCACTGCCAGCATAGATTCTCACAGCCTAGGCCACTAAAGTACCCGCAAAGATCATTAACATGGATTATAGCAAAAGAATCTTAACAGATTAACAGACTACACTACTGTGTCCACCCAGAACCAAGGCCAACTCAACTTACCGATGGACACCATATGACTCACCTACAGGAATGACTCTACCTACCAAAGGTACTCCATAAAATTGGAAGAGGTAATTGTTTCAGCAGATACACAGGTATCAACATACAGATACAAGAAAACAAAAATGCAAGGAAACATGACACTTCCAAAAGAACATAATAATTCTCCAATACCAGCACCCCCACCCCAAAAAATTTACAAGATGCCAAAAAAGAAATTCAAAATAATGAGTTTAAGAAAACTTGGTGAGATGCAAGAGGATATGTATAGACAATTCAACAAAATCAGGAAAACACTTCATGATCTGAATAAGAAATTTAACAAAGAGATAGATAAAAGAAAAGAAATAAACAGAAATCTTGGAGCTTAAGAAATCAATGAATGAAATAAAAAATACAACTGAGACCTTCAATGAAAGACCACAGCAAGCAGAAGAATTTCTAAACTTGAAGACAGGTCTTCTGATATGACTCAGGCAGGCAACAACAAAAACAAAAGAATAAAACAGAATGAAGAAAGACTACAGGATTTACAGGGTGTCATAAAGCAAAATAAAAATTCACATTATGAGAATTTCAAAAGGAGAAGCGTATAAGTCCATTTTGCATTGCTATAAAGAAATACCTGAGGCTGGGTCATTTATAAAGAAAAGGGGTTTATTGTTGTACAAGAAGCATGATACCTGCATCTACTTCTGGTGACAACCTCAAGAAGATTTTACTCATGGTGGAAGGCAAGGGGAGCCAGCATGTCACATGGTGAGAGAGCCAGCAAGAGAGCAATGGGAGGAGTGCCATGCCTTAAGCAACCAGCTCTTGTATGAACTAATAGAGTAAGAACTCATTCATGGCCAGGCACGGTGGCTCAAGCCTGTAATCCCAGCACTTTGGGAGGCCGAGACGGGTGAATCATGAGGTCAGGAAATCGAGACCATCCCGGCTAACACGGTGAAACCCCGTCTCTGCTAAAAAAATACAAAAAACTAGCCTGGCGAGGTGGCGGGCACCTGTAGTCCCAGCTACTCGGGAGGCTGAGGCGGGAGAATGGCATAAACCCAGGAGGTGGAGCTTGCAGTGAGCTGAGATCCGGCCACTGCACTCCAGCCTGGGTGACAGAGCGAGACTCCGTCTCAAAAAAAAAAAAAAAAAAAGAACTCATTCATTACCACGGAAGGGGACCAAGCCATCATTCATTACCATGGAAAGGGGATAAAGCCATTCATGAGGGATTACCCCCACTAACCAGACACCTTTCAATAAGCCCCACCTCCAAATTAGTGGGGATGGGTCACATTTCAACATGAAATTTGGGGAAGACAAATATCCAAACTATAGCAAGAAGAGATGCAAAAATACGTAGAAAACTTATTTCATAAATTAATAGCTGAAAACTTCCAAGGTCTTGGGAGGCATAGAGACAGCCAGATCCAGGGAACTCAGAGATTCCCAAATAGATTCAACCCAAAAGGTCCTCTGCAAGGTGCATATAGTCAAATTGTCAAAAGTCAAAAACAAAGAGAATTCTAAAAACAGCAAGAGAAAAATGTCAAGTCACATATAAGGGAATTTCTGCTAGACTAATAGCATCGTTATCAACAGAAACCTTACAAGGCAAAGAGAATGAAGCAACACAGTGAAAAAAAAAATGCCAAACAAGAATACTATACCCAGGAAAGCTATCCTTGAAAAATGAAGTCCACAAACCCTTTCCCAGACAAGCAAAAACTAAGGGAATTCATCAACACTAGGCTTGCCTTAAAGTAAATGCTTGAGTTATACATCTGGAAGCAAAAGAACAATAACTACCATCATGAAAACACATGAAAGAACATGAAAGCATAAAACTCACGGATACATCAGATATACAAAGGAGAAAGAGAAATAAATCAAATCTTATCACCACATAAACCACCAAACTTCAAAGATAAATGATAAGAGAGAAAGAAAAGAACAGGGGTTATACAAAGCAATTAGAAAACAATTGACAAGATGACAGGAACAAAGTCCTCACCTATCAATAATAATCTTGAACTTAAACAGATTAAATCCCCTAACCAAAAGATATACACTGGCTGAATGGATTTTTTTTAAATGACCCAACCATATACTGCCTACCAGAAACTCACTTCAGCTATAAAATACACATAAACCAAAAGCGTAGGGAAAGAAAAAGATATTTCACACAGAAACCAAAAGTGGACAGAAGTAGCTATAGTTATATCTGATAAAATAGGCATTAGGTAAAGAAAACTATTTTTCTTTTTAAAGGGACAAAGGGCCAGCTATGGAGGCTCACGCCTGTAATTCCAGGACTTTGGGAGGCTGAGGTGGGTGGATCATGAGGTCAGGAGATCAAGACCATCCTGGCCAACATGGTGAAACCCCATCTCTACTAAAAATACAAAAATTAGCTGGACATAGTGACATGTGCCTGTAATCCCAGCTACTCAGGAAGCTGAGGCAGGAGAATTGCTTGAACCTGGGAGTCAAAGGTTGCAGTGAGCCAAGCGCACCACTGCACACCAGCCTGGCAACAAAGTCAGACTCCATCTAAAAAAAAAGACAAAGAAGGTTATTATTCACTGATAAAGGCATAAATTTTGCAACAGGATATAACAATTGTAAATGTTTATGCACCCAACACTAGAGTACTCAGATATATAAAACAAATATTATTAGATCTAAAAGGAGAGATAGACTCCAGTAAAATAATAGTTGGGGACTTCAAGACCCCACTCTCAGCATTGAAGAGATCATCTAGGCAGAAAATCAACAAAGAAACATCAGATTTAAATATACTACAACCAAAAGACTTAACAGACATTTCATTCAATACCTGAAAAATACACATTCCTCTCATCAGTACATGGAACATTTTTTATGACTGACCATACATTAGGCCACAAAAAAAGTCTCAACACATTTTTAAAAACCAAAATCTCATCTAGTATCTTTTCTGACCACAATGGAATAAAACTAAAAATCAATAACAAGAGGAAGTTTAGAAGCTGTACAAATACATGGAAATCAAACAACATGCACCTGAATGACCAATGAGTGAATGACGAAATTAAGGAGAAAATTTAAAAATTTATTTAAACAAATAAAAATGGAAACACAACACCCAAAACCTATAGGATACAGCAAAAGCAGTATTAAGAGAGAAGTTTACATCAGTAAACACATACATCAAAAAAGGTAGAAAGATTTCAAATAACAATGCACCCCAACAAACTAGAAAAGCAAGAACTAACCAAACCCAAAATTAGTAGAAAAAAAAAATAATAATATCAGAGCAAATATAAATGAAATTGAGACCAAAAAAATGCAAAAAAAAAAAAAAAGATGAAACAAAGAGCTGCTTTTTCAAAATAATAAAATTTGAAAAGGAATAGCTAGACTAAGAAAAAAGAGAAAAAACCCAAATATATAAAATCAGAAGTGAAAATAAAAAGACATTACAACTGATGGCACAGAAATACAAAGGATCATCAGAGACTATTATGAACAACTCTACTTCCTAATTTCTGTTAGAAAAAACCTAACAGAAATAGATAAATTTCTGGACACATACCACCTACTGAGACTGAACCAAGAAAGAATGAAAAGCCTAAAGAGAATAATTACAAGTAATTAGATTGAACCAGTAATAAAACATCTCCTAATAAAGAAAAGACCAGGCCCAAATGACTTCACTCCTGAATCCTACAAAATTATTTAAAAATAACTAATATCAATGCTTCTCAAACTATTCCAAAAAGTTGAAATGGAGAGAATTCTTCCAAACTCATTGTTTGAGGCCAGCATTGCTCTGATAATAAAACCAGACAAAGTCACAGTAAAAAATAGAAAAGTATAAGCCAAAATATCTGATGAACAAAGATCCAAAAATCCTCAACAAAATACTAGCAAACCAAATTCAACAGCACATAAAAAATATACAACATGATCAAGTTGGATTTATCCCAGGAATGCAAAGATGGCTTGTAGAGGACTATGTGCTTGTAAACGAAGCAGGGCGTTCCCGATAAGTCCTGCTCTTGCAAAAGAAGCAGGGCATTCCTCCCCTGCAAACAGGGAGGACAAAGGAGCCAGTTGCAAATAGCAGACCCTGGGGGCTTGTTTATATGTAAACATCTTGGAAATCCAGAGAGTCAGGGAAAGGTCAGAAAAACAACAATGTGTCTTGTGACTTGGTAACATTCCACAAATGACTGTATAAAACAAAGCGGAGCGTGTCTTTCGGGGCTGCCGCCATGTTTGTCTTGTCTTGTGTTGTCTTGTGTGTTCATTCCTTTGTTTAGGAAACACGCGGACCCCAACATGGCTCAATATATGTAAATTCATAAATGTGATACATTACATCAACAGAATGAAAAACAAGAACCATATCATTTTTTAGCAAAAATAACAAAGCTGTACGCATCACACTACCTGACTTTCAAAATATGCTACAAAACTATATTAACTAAAACAGCATGATACTGGCATAAAAAGAAAAATAGACCAGTGAAACAGAATAGACAATGCAGAAATAAATCCATGTACTTAAAGCCAACTGATTTTTTACAAAGCTGCCAAAAACATTCAATGAGAAAAGGACAGTATCTTCTTTTTTTTTTTTTTTGAGACGGAGTCTCCCTCTGTCGCCCTGGCTGGAGTGCAGTGCCTGGATCTCAGCTCACTGCAAGCTCCGCCTCCCGGGTTTACACCATTCTCCTGCCTCAGCCTCCCGAGTAGCTGGGACTACAGGCGCCCGCCACCTCTTCCGGCAAGATTTTTGTATTTTTTAGTAGAGACGGGGTTTCACCGTGTTCGCCAGGATGGTCTCGATCTCCTGACCTCCTGATCCGCCTGAAGGACAGTATCTTCAATAAATGGTACTGGAAAAACTAGTTATCCATGTGCAGAAAAATGAGACTAAATCCTTAGTATAAAAATCAACTCGACACAGATTAAAGACTTAAGTGAAAAACCCAAAACAATGAAACTACTAGAAGAAAATAGGAAGAGTGTTTCAGGACATTTGTCTTCTTTAAAAACCCAAAACTATGAAACTACTGGAAGAAAACAGGAAAAATGCTTCAGGACGTTGTTCTGAGCAAAAAAATTATGAATTAGACCTTAAAAGCATAGGGAAAAAAGCAAAAATAAACAAATGGAATCATATATAACTAAAATGCTTCTGCACAGCACAGAAAACAATAAATGGATTAAAGAGACAACCTGCAGAATGGGAAAAGATTTTTGAGGACTAATCATCTGACAAGGGAATTTTTTTTTTTTTTTTGAGTAGGGTCTCACAGTGAGTGAGGCTAGAGTGCAGTGATCATAGCTCACTGCAGCTTCAAACTTCTGAGCTCAAGTGATCCTTCTGCGTCAGCCTTACAAGTAGCTAGAACTACAGACATGCACCACCATGCCCAGCTGATTAAAAAAAGAAAAATTTGTAGAGACAGTGTCTCACTGTGTTGCCCAGGCTGATCTCAAATTTCTGGCCTCAAGCTATTCTCTCACCTTCACCTCTCAAAATGGTGGAATTACAGGCATGAGCCACTACACCTAGCCACTGATGAGAGATTAATATCCAGAACATACAAGGAACTAAAAAACTCAAGAGCAAAATAATAATAATAATCTGATTTTATCTTTTTTTTTTTTTTCCCGAGTCTGATCTCATTTATTTGTTACTCAAAAAGTCTTATTTCTGACTGGATTCAGACTTAGAAGTAGAAGCTCGAAGAGAGGAGAGTCTGCATCTCTTCGCAATTTGTTCCTGGCGTTCCTCCTTAGCCTCCTTCATTCTTTTGGCCAAAAGTTTAGCATATTCTGCAGCCTCTTTCTTGTTTTCCTTAGTACGCTGCTTCTTCAGAGCAATACGTTTGTGCTGCAGGACACGTGGAGTAACAAGACGCTGAATCGTGGGTGGTTTGGTCCTAGGTTTCTTTTTTTTTTTTTTTTGAGACGGAGTCTCCCTCTGTCGCCCAGACTGGAGTGCAGTGATCGGATCTTGGCTCACTGCAAGCTCCGCCTCCCGGGTTTATGCCATTCTCCTGCCTCAGCCTCCCCAGTAGCTGGGACTACAGGCGCCCGCCACCTCGCCCGGCTAGTTTTTTTGTATTTTTTAGTAGAGACGGGGTTTCACCAGGTTAGCCAGGAGGTCCTAGGTTTCTTACCTTCTTTGTTTAAGGGCTTTCTTACAACATACTGGCGGAGGTCATCTTCTTTAGAGAGATTGAAAGGTTTGCGGATTCTGCTAGCTCTTTTGGGGCCCAGGCGGCGAGGCACTGTAGTATCAGTCAGTCCAGGAATATCCTTCTCTCCTTTTTTTACAATAACCAAGTTGAGAACGCTCAGATTGGCATCCACAATGCAACCACAAATTGATTTTCTCTTTCCTTCTCCCGTTCTCGTTGGTCTGTAACAGGAATGCCCCTTACTCAGTAGCAGGCGGACACGGCCATGGGTCAAGACACCCTGCTTCATGGGGAAACCTTGTTTGTCATTCCCACCACTGATTCGGACCACATAACCCTTCCATTCTTCACCCAGAGCGTCAGCAGCAACTTCTGTGGCCATACGCTTCTCATAAAAAGTACGAGTTTTGCATTCATCGTCCACTTCAATGAGTTTCTGGCAGCCAGTGGCTGGGAGGGAGATGTTCAGCTTCATCTTGAAGCAGCTGAACGCCTCCGAGGCGCCACGGAAAAGAGCAATAATCTGATTTTAAAATGGTCAAATGATCTGAATAGACATCTCTCAAAAGAAGACATGCATATGATCAAGTTTACAAAAAACGTTCAACATCATTAATCATTAAGGAAATGCAAATCAAACCCACAATGAGATAGCATCTCACCCCAGTTAGAGTGGGTATCATAAAAAAGACAAAAAAATAACAAATGCTGGCAAAGGTCCAGAGAAAGGGGGACTCTTATACACTGTTGATGAAGATGTAAATTAGGACAGCTGTTACAGGAAACAGTATGGATGTTCCTCAAAAACTAAAAATAGAACCACCACATGACCCAGCAATTCCAGTACTGAGTATTTATCCATAGGAAAGAAAATCAGAATGTCAAAGAGATATCTGCATTGCCATGTTTATTACACTATTTACAGTAGCCAAAATATGGAATAAACCTGTGTCTATCAACAGATGGATGGATAAAGTAAATGTGGTGTATATACACGATGGAATACTATTCTGCCATGTAAAGAATGAAATCCTGTCATTCACAGCAACATGGCTGAGGCTGGAGGACAGTAATGGTTAGTGAAATTAGCCAAGCACAGGAAGATAAATACCACATGTTCTCACTCATATGTTGATGCTAAAAAAGTTGATCTCATGGAAGTAGAAAGTAGAATAGTGATTACTAAAGGCTGAGAAGGGTAGGAGAAAGAGGAGTATAGGGAGATTGGTTCACAGATACAAATTTATAACCAGATAAGTGGAATAAATTCTGGTGTTCTATATAGCATTGTAGGGTGGCTAGAGTTAACAATTTATTGTGTATTTTCTCTTTTTTTTTGAGACAGTCTCACTCTGTTGCCCAGGCAGCAGTGCAGTGGTGTGATCTCAGCTCACTGCAACCTCCGCCTCCCAGATTCAAGTGATTCTCCTGTCTCAGCCTCCCAAGTAGCTGGAATTACAGGTGTACGGCATCATGCTCAGCTAAATTTTGTCTTTTTACTACAGATGGCGTTTCATGTTGGCCAGGCTGCTCTCGAACTCCTGATCTCCAGTGATCCACCAGCCTCAGCCTCCCAAAGTGCTGAGATTACAGGCATGAGCCACTATGCCTGACTTTTTGTACATTTTCAAATCGCTGGAAGACAGGATTTTGAATGTTTCCAATATAAAGAAATGGTAAATGTTTAAGGTGATGGATTTGCTAATTATGTTGATTTGATCACTACACGTTGTACACATGTATCAAAATACCACACTGTCCCTCATAATTATGCACAATTATCTATCAATTAATAATTTAAAAATAGGTATGCTAAGGCTGATGCTGCAAATACCAAGTCTAATTAAAACTCTCAGAAATTATGTGCCATTAGTTCATTATATAAGGTTTCAAAGTTTTTACAAGCCACAAATTAACTTAAATATTAGTGTTTTACATTTAATATGAATAGCTTGATGATATATTTTGTAATTTCTTGATTTTCCTTACATTTTGGGCACAGTCACTATACACGAGGAAAGAAAACAACAAAACCAAAGGAAAGCCCTTTCCCTAGACTGCCCAATTTTGAAAAATAGGCCTGCAAGACAGTGTTGTGGATGACTGAAATTATTTTATTTGGGAACAAATGCTGATTCTGAACGAAAAGACACAGGATTGAGAAGTTACCATCTATCACCTATAAAAAGGGGTATGAATATGAACTGAGCTAATAAAGACATATGGCAAGTAGAAGACATTATGCGCCAATCTTCAATGCTTGCTTACAGCAGTAGTAATAATAATAAATATGTACTGATCATTAAAAAAGGAATGTGTAATAAAAAATAGAATTGGCCAGGTGCAGTGACTCACGCCTGTAATCCCAGCACTTTGGGAGGGCAAGGTGGACGGATCACCTGAGGTCAGCGATTTGAGACCAGCTTGGCCAACATGGTGAAACCTTGTCTCTACTAAAAATACAAAAATTAGCCGGGCATGGTGGCGCATGTCTGTAATCCCAGCTACTCAGGAGGCTGAGGCAGGAGAATCACTTGAACCCAGGGGGTGGAGGTTGCAGTGAGCTGAGATTACACTACTGCACCCCAGCCTGGACAACAGAGTGAGAGTCCATCTCAAAAAACAAAAAAAGAAAAAATAAAGAAAATGTTTTGTTTTATGACTCTCTGTCCCTTTAATCCCATTATCTTAACCATTATTTTTTTAAAAAATCGTATCTAGTACCAATCCACTAGAAACAGCTGTTAAAAAACAAAAGCAAACACAAAGCTCTTGTGAAGATACTTATTAGGGCCCCTAGCAGTATCAATCCCAGATCCCAGCCTTGCCCCCAACACCCCCAACACCCTTCCCCACTTCCCTCCACCCCACCTCCACCCCCGGCCTATCCTCCTATCATAACCTACCCTTTTCTATCATGAAGCAGTTTAGGTCAATAGTGCCATATTGAAGGAAAAAAAAAAACCTGAGAGCAGCTTTGGCCAAGAGGCAGTCCTCATGACTACAATACGTTATTTGTATGCACAAGAAACCAACAACCCTTATCATATACGTTAAAATATCAACAGAATGTGCAAACTGCAACATAGGCACCGAGATCATGCAAATCACCAAGACAAAGGTGACTATGCCTTGGAAAGTCTGTTGACGCAGGGAAACTTCCCAAGATTGTTCTTTGCCCCATAGTGGCATCTGAAACTATTTCCCCTGCGCTCCAAGTATATTTACTGTTTCACACACGGCTGCTCATCCAGTCCCAGAATGTGGCATATTTTAGAAATCCTTGGCATTCCTAGAACCTGCTGTCTATAAATATGACCCCAGGACAAAGAATAGAAATAAAAATAGGGCAACCTGAGGCTCAATTAATGAATGTATGCAAGGGCTCAATGAAAGCTCAGCTTATCTGATGAGATTTTTCCACCAAATCCTGCCTTCCCTTCATATTGCCTTACAATTAGGGAAGACTCAGGAATACTAAACTCTGGACACAGTATCTCTAAAGTGGGTATGGAATAATATTAAGGAAAGCAAATGTAAAAGGAGTTCTAAGGAGCATACACTACATCTGAGCAATATCAGCTTTCCAAAAACATAGTTTCAACAACATGGCAATTCCTCAAGCAACCCGAAAACTAGTTGTGTAAATCAGACCTACAAGACAAAAGTTCAGATAGAGACACTATTAGGTTATCTAGTGAATACATGATAGCATCGCTATTTTTACAGTGCTCTTGGAAAGATACACTTTTCTGAGAACTGGGCTGATGAAATAGATTTATTAATTCATGCCATAATTAACATAGAATTTTTTTTTAAAGGCACTCCTTTTTCTGAGAAAAAATAAGACAGAAAGTCACCCAACATACATATTTGGATTTGCTAATTTTCAGTCAAGATCACTCCTAATAGAGTTTGTGGGGCAAAATTTCACCAAACAACAAAGGGAAAATAGGGAGAGTGAGAACAGAGAGGTGGATGGCCATGAGAGTAACCTATCTGCAAGTTCTCTTTTGGGATGAAATCCAACTAGCTAGATAGATAAGAGTAGAAACTGATAGTGCTAGGCAAGGCCTACCTAGTTAGATATAATTGCCTTAATTCACCTGCAAAATAACTGTAATCTGTGACATTGCTCAAGGTGGAGTTCACAGGGCCAGAGTCCAAATAACCAGACTAAAAAATAAGATTTAAGCGGGGGGAGGGGGGAGAGAGTCAGTGACTCATGTTCTTATTTCCCATTTGTTCCAGTCCAATAAAATCTAACTATGTCACTGAAATGAAAAACAAAAAACTCTTGTTTGTAATAGAAAAGAATTTAACTTACTCAAAACCAGAAAAGGGAGGGAGGAATAATGCAATACACATTTAGAAATATAGAATTTATTTATATTCATAAGACAGTTTCACATTCTGTACATGGTTACCAGAACAGATACAATACTCTCAGGAGTTTACAACGGCATTATATTGCTGTCAAACATTGCTTATGTTGTGTGAGTTGAGGAAAACTTATTTCTCCCTCTAAAAAAAATTAAGGCTCAGTTTCCAAAAGGTAATTATATCAGTCATTTTTTTCTGTTTAAGAGACTGGGAAAATTAGGGAATAAACCACAAAGGGGTGGAAGGTGAGGGGTAGCTCCACACACTCTCATTCATTCATACTGAAGTTACTCAATGTGATTTTTTTTTTTTTAAGGCTCCTTCTATCTGAAAATGTGTTTGGTTACAAAAACAAACAAATCAGTAGATGGGAGGGGTACTAGGTATAGATCTACAGCATTCAAACAAGGAAAACTAAGCTCTTTGTTACCAGTTGCTGGCTAAAATGTGCTCTATGAGCTGCCTACATATAAATGCACATACACATTAACTTTGACTCACTTTTCTTTGGTGAAGCTTAATTCACCTGCAAAATAACTGTAATCTGTGACATTGCTCAAGGTGGAGTTCACAGGGCCAGAGAATTCCTGTGCAAAAGAAAAATAGTATTTCGCTTCCAACATACTAATAACACTAATTTATGTTTCCTTTTGACTTTCAGAGCAGGTGGCCACAAAGTTGTCCCTTTTCCTAAATACAATCCTCCATTTTTCCTTTCAACCTTGCAGTAGAACATAACCATAATGGTCATCTTGCACCGATGTGTAATCTCACCATTTAAGTGACTGAAGAAAGTGGCAAGGCTAATTATAAAAAGAGAGTTTGGGCATTTTTGGAGAATTACCCTATCGATGAGTTCCAAACACATTTTATAAGCACTTTTTTCTATACAAATATTTCATTCAGTCAACAGTGACGCCATCATTTTATCAAAGCAGAATCTGTCTGAACTCAGTAAACCACCTTACAATCCATGGGGCTAATGTTACAACAACAACAAAAGCCAAAAAGGGCACCTGTAGGTTCTGCCTCTGGCATAAAGAGGTAGAGACAATCATTCTGTAGAAAAGATTAACAATCATAAAAACAAAACAAAAAACAAAGCCATTCCATTTCTAAGGGCTAGTTCTAGATCTAAAGGCTGTCAGCTGTCCTCTTAGCTGAGAGATCCATTGCCCACAATCATCTTGCTGTAATTTTTCTGCTGCTCTTCCTTGAGGGTGTCCTTCACCTTTGCTCTCTTTAGTCCTCCATCCCTGCGAACAGAAAGACAAATACATAAAAGATACTTTACAGCGGTGATTTAAAAGAGTTAACTTAATAATAACATGCTGCATGATGCCATGACGCTTAGGCAGCTGGGATGAAATAAGGGAAAGAACACTGGATTTGGAAACAGGAAGACCCAGATTTCAGTCTCTGCCCTATCACTTGCCAAATATACATTGCTTTGAGGAAGCAACAATCTCTCTGATGTTTGGTTAAAATAAGTAACAATATCTCCAACTCAGTTTCTTTAGAAGTTAAGGGGTGGTGTATTAAATATTTGGATTGGCCAGGTGCAGTGGCTCACATCTGTAATCCCAGCACTTTGGGAGGCTGAGGTGGGTGGATCACCTGAGATCAGGAGTTCGAGACCAGTCTGGCCAACATGGTGAAACCCTGTCTCTACTGAAAATACAAAATTAGCTGGGCATGGTGGCGCATGCCTGTAATCCCAGCTACCTGGGAGGCTGAGGCAGGAGAATCGCTTGAATCTGGGAGGCGGAGGTTGTGGTGAACCGAGATCATGCCATTGCACTCCAGCCTGGGCAACAAGAGTGAAACTTCATCTCAAAAAAACAAAAAAAACAAAAATTGGATTGAAACAAGGATTATTAAAACTAGGATTATTTCTCTATATTGTTCCTTAAGGAAAACAAAATACTGGTTTTTCATCTACCTATTCTTACTGGAAAACCGTAGGAAAATTTAAAATATACACAGAAGAAACGGTAAGGGTATACTGTATATGTGTGGGTAAATTTCTTAAAGATAAATGATTATTCAGAAAATATAAATCATTGTTCAAATATAACCCTATGTTTAACAAGTTGTATTTTCATTCAAAGCACTATATTTCCAGCATTTATAATCTTTTATATTCCAAAACAGACTCAGAATAAAACAAACAACAAAATCACAAGTTGCATTCAACCAGAAGTGCCTATGTAAGCAGCATTCCTTCATTCAGAACCTGTAAATCTTTGAACTCTCTCCAGGGTGCCTGTCTGGGTATAAGAACTCTGCAGGTTTTTCCTTCTTTGGATTACACACAAAGAAACAAAGGAGTTACTGGGAGTAGTTTGGACTCCCATAGGTCACTATCTGGCTCCTAATCTAATGTTTTAGATTTTAACTGCTAGGAGAGCATGGGCTGAGAACTTGCTTACTTTATACTCTGACTGTTTAATTTTAACCTAGTTAAGCATGCATGTTTACCAAATGCTTTCTGATGATGATGAATGATCATAGGTTAGCCAGTGAACTCAATGCCATGAGTACAGAACTTGACCTCCATAGAGACACCTGCTTGAGACCAATGCAGTGTTCTGGCTTCTAGAATCAAATCTAAGACGCAGCAATAAGTCCTCAACTTAAAAACAGACTGTGATCTACAAATCATCCGGGGGGTCAGTTGTGGGAAGTTTTCATGAAACAAGATGATAATTCGTTGTTAGGTCCACAGAATTGTCCACATAAGCCTCTTTTATCCAAATGAGCTTCTTCTATTAACAGCACTTACCTGAATTCTGAACAGTGAGAACTAAGGCAACTAAAGAAATAAGAAAGGCCTTTCTCCTTTCACAAGATCCAAGCCCAAAACAGGCAAAAATTTAAGTCTTGAGCAATATGACATCATTTTGTACAACTCTCCTTCCCAAGCACCCAATAAACCTCATGCTGCCCTAAGCACTTAAACTGTGACTTGTCACCCCTAGAGACTTCAAAATTTTACCCAATTCCCCTTTGCGATGGCGGCAGGTCTTAGTTCTTAAGGAAAGGAGCAGCCATATGTAAGAGCCAGTTTAAGATCATAAAATTATATTTTCACTCAATCTATGAAAAAAAATCTAGATATGTTAATTCATATCCAATAGGTACATGACAAATATATCTAGAAAGGCAATGAGGCCACTTTCTTTTCTTTAAGAGGCTAGGTAATTAAAAGTAATTTTATTGTACAATTGCATATGGCCTGATAAAAGGAAATTGGACAATTCTAAGGATCATTTTTGACAGATTTAGTTCAGCCACTCTGATGGAGAGTCCGTACTTGGCTGACTCCCCTAGGTGGTTCTTGCCTCTCAAGGCTTTCTTCCCTTCCTCTGTGTCTGAGACTACAGACACTGACTTCAGGGTAGAAGCAGGAGGGCTGAGTGTCAGGTAAGATAAAGGGTGTGTAAAGAGTTTTAAAAACTGAATAAGGAAAAGGAACCCAGCTGCACATATGACCATGGGTTATAGGACATTTGTGGACCAAGGTCGTTTTATATAGTTTTATGATGCTACGATTCTGTAATTTAGTTTAACATATTCCAATGTAGATAGTGTAACAGAAATGTTTAGTCCTAATCTATGCCTTAGGACTAGTTAGTTTCATACTCCAGGGTGTATGGAACTGAAGTCATATACCCTTTTAGTCAAGAACTCATACTTCAGCCAGCATTTAATCAGAAGGCTGCCTTTAAGAGATGCCACTCACAGCTTCAGCTATCTTTATCTTTATTGCCCATCGATTTCTCAAGCTTTGTTAATTAGCATAACAAATTTAATTAATTAATTAATTTATTTATTTTTGAGACAGGGTCTCGCTCTGTAACCCAGGCTGCCGTGCAGTGGCGCGATCTCAGCTCACTGCAGCCTCAACCTCTTGGGTTCAAGGATTCTCAGGCCTCAGCCTCCCGAGTAGCTGGGACTACAGGTGTGCGCCACAGCGCTCAGCTAATTTTTGTATTCTTTTTGTAGAGACAGGGTTTCGCCATGTTGCCCAGGCTGGTCTCAAATTCTTAAACTCAGGTGATCTACCCAACTCAGCCTCCCAAAGTGCTGGGATTATAGGCATGAGCCACTGCACCAGGTCCTTGCATAACAAATTTTAGAAATGAGTTTTCACTGTAGAAATTAGTGGTTTGTTAATTTGCATAATGGATATCAGAAACTGGTTTACCTGGACACAATTAGTTGTATTCACGCTATGTGAATGGATAAATATTTTAGTGATACTCCCCACCCTTGCATAACGGAGTACAGTAAGTCCTCCCTGAACACCATTGATAGGTTCTTAGAAACTGTAACTTTAAACAAAATGATTTATAACAAAACCCAATATTTTTTCTCATCAACATTATAAAGAAAGTACATTGAAGAAAATGATGTTATTTATTCAAGAACCTACTATAAAGTCATTTTGCTTAAAGTCACAGCCTACAAGAACCTATCAATGATGTGAAGTGAATGCTTACTGTATAATATCTAGCTAGCCCTTCTTCTAGAGGCAGACACCTTAAACCATCCTCTGGTGGTTCAGGAGGGTCCTTGGTTTCCTGGCTGACAGCCTAACTCAGATGGCCAAATCCTCCTCCTAGAAACATTGCTACAATTGCCTCAAATAAACTTTTCATGCAAAGTGTTTTTCAAACACCAAAAAAGACAGCAGGAAGTTTATTAACTGCATAGAACTTGAAGTATAGACTGTTTTGTGACAGACTGCTACTTTAATACCCTGTATGTAAAATAAGAATCCAGTCGCCAGGACAGGGAGCTCATGCCTGTAATCCTAGCACTCTGGGAGGCTGAGGCTGATCACCTGAGGTCAGGAGTTCGAGAGCAGCCTAGACAACATAGTGAAACTCCATCTCTACTAAGAGTACAAAAAAAATTAGCTGGGCATGGTGGTGCACACCTGTAGTCCCAGCTACTCAGGAGGCTGAGGCAGGAGAATTGCTTGAACCCAGGAGGCAGAAGTTGCAGTGAGCCCAGATTGCACCACTGTACTCCAGCCTGGGTGACAGAGAGGACTCCATCTCAAATAATAATAATAATAATAATAATAATAATAATAATTCAACCTCCCACTATAATGTAGGTATAGTTAACCTTCACTGATATAGACTGAATGTTTTTGTCCCCCCCAAAATTCCCTAACTACCAATGTGGTGCTATTTGGAGATGGATCCTTTGGGAGGTAATTAGGGTTAGATGAGTTTAGTGCCCTTATAAAAAGAAACACTAGAGAACATGCACTCTCTCTCTTCACGCCTGCACAAAGAAGAGACCATGTAAGCACACAGGAGAATGCAGCTATCTGAAACACAAGAAGAGAGCCCTTATCAAAAACTGACCATGCTGCACCCTAATCTCAAACTTCCAGCCTTTAGAACTGTGGGAAAACAAAGTTCTGTTGTTTAAGCCACCCAGTCTGTGGTACAGTAACTCCCCCCTTATCCAAGATTTTGCTTTCCATGGTTTCAGTTACCCACAGTCAACCTGGGAAAATACTAAGATATTTTGAGAAAGAGAGAGACCACATTCACAAAACTTTTATTAGTCAGTGTATTATTATAATTGTTCTATTTTATTAGTTGTTATTGTTGTTAATCTTTTACTATGACTAATTTATAAATTAAGCTTTATCTTAGCTATGTACATAAAGAAAAAAAACATAGTCTATATAGGATTTGTACTATCGTATTAGGAATTTACTAGGGCTCTTGGAACAGATCTCCCATTATCCCAGGGGACTACTGTATTTTGTCTGGCAGCCCAAGCAGACTAATACATTCACCTACGTTCAAACTTCTTCAAACAAAACCATAGTGATCCATAACTAAAATATTTCACTTATTTTCCTTCTTTCAAGTTGTTCAATTTTCTTATTATATAGTTATAGCTAGAGTTAAATATGAATGAGCCTGTAAGTAGCCCCTTGCCTCCCAATGTCTGCCCTACTCACAAATCCATTCTCCCTTTCTTCTTCAGAAAAAGAACCCTAAATGTGAGATAGGCACATGACCACCCAGAACAATGACTACATTCCCCAGCTTCCTTTGCAGCGAGGTGTTATCACATGACTTGAGTACTAGCCAATGGATACAAGTACAAGTGGGATATACAACTCTCAGCTTGTGCTCTTAGAGATGGGTGTATCCTTTCAAAAATTCCTTCCTTATAGCCATTTGCTACACGTGCTGAGTAGAGTTGGAACAGCCATCTTGGACCATAAGAGAAGCACAAATTGGGGAGAGTAAAGCAATACAGATTGAGCTGTTACCAGCCTTGACTGGTTATGTTTAAGTGAGAAATAAACTTCTATCTTGCTTAAGCCATTGTTATGTATAAACCACTTTCTGAAACCATTACTTTCAGCTAAATCTATAACTAACTAGAATGATAAATGACATTATTACCAGTGACTTTTTTTAGTTTAAAAAAAAAAAAGGCCAGAAACAGTAGCTCATGACTGTAATCCCAGCATTTTGGGAGGCTCAGGCAGGAGTTCAAGCCCAGGAGTTTGAGACCAGCCTGAGCAACACAGGGACACCCCATCTCTACAAAAAATTTTAAAATAGCTGGGCATGGTGGCAAGCACTTGTAGTCGCAGCTACTCGGGAGGCTGAGATGGAAGGATCCCTTGAGCCCAGGCAGTCGAGGCTACAGTGAACTATGATCATGCACTGCACTTCAGCCTGGGTAAAAGAGTGAGGCATTCTCTCAAAAAAAAAAAAAAAAAGATAGTACTTCTGAAAGATCTCTTACCAGGGAAGTTCAGTCAGACCTCCTTGTATAGCAATAGCAGACTTAACCCTGTTAGCAAACTGGACTGCATCTTCTCCTTCCTGGTTTAAAAAAAAAAAAAAAATTACAAGAACATCTTAGTTTATCGAGTTTTTAATACCGTCTCATAATTATTTATATTTGTTTTAAAATATAAGATTCATATTTCAGCTCAAATGCTTTCTATTCTTAATCAATCGTTTGTTCTATCAAGAAAATGCAGTGCTGTATTGTTTAATTTTTTACCATGTGCATATATTTATCACACTTTTTATTAGTCTTACCCAAGATAATATCTGTAGGTTCAATAAACCAAGAGCAATTGTAAAACCAACATGGAAAAGAATCTCTAAATATAAAATGGTTTGATTTAAAGTGAGCTAAATACATTATTTAAAAAATGACTCATTTGCTGAGAAAGCAGAAAAGCATGATGTGGAGAAGGGAGACACCCAGGTTTTCAGGTGAAGGTCTCCTTGCCTCTACCTGATTAGATAAAGTGTTAGCTAAGGAATACCTCTCTGGTCATCGGGGGCATGTACCACACGTCACAGACGATGGCCCAGCTAGTCATCATTCGAAGCAGGTAGCTCACCATGTTGTACTTACTACTGTTCCAAAATGCATCACCAAACTGAGGGTTATACTGAGAAAAAAGAAAATAAAATACATCCCAGTTATGAACTAAGGGTGGTTTCTCATCCGTGACCAATGTTTTAAATGTGGTAGGCCAAACAGCTTTATCAGACTCTAGGAAAAAGAGAAGTTACTTCACTTGATAGAATTGATTTAAAAAAAAAAAAAAGTAAACCAGGCCAGCTAACACATCTGACTAGAGCTGACTACTTTTCTAAATAGAACCACAGAGCGCAGCAACAAGTTATTTATGTGACTATTAAATATCTGTCTCCACACTTAACTAGAAGGCTGATGAAAGCAGGAACAGCAACTGTTTCACTTAATACTACCAGCAAATACAGCGCCTGGCACAGAGAGTCACCCAGTATACATCTATCTACAGATGGAGAGTGAGCGCATGAGAAAGCAGAGGAGGTAAAGTGCAGACGACTGGTGCATTCAAAAACTGGTGTTCTTCGTTCCTGCAAATTTTAAGTTTAAAATGCTACCAAAATAAAATTACCAATACAACATCTTTATAATAATAATTATTATTCTTATTATGGTATCTGGTTTACCTTAATTGCAACTGGATGTATGGTTCCTCCGATTTCAAAGCTCCCCTTTTTAAACATCATGACTGAAGTATTGTTGATGCAAGTTCCTACAAGGGGGTGACGGTAGGAGCATGAATATTTTTAAAGGGAGTCATTTTAAAAATACATTTTAAAAGAAATTATTTTGATATAAAATAATTTAAAATATCAAAATTACAGGCATTGTACTACCATATCATAAACCAAACCCTGCCAAAGCAGTAATCCAATAGTTCTAACTAAGCAGGTTTAATAACAAGCTTTTACTTTTCTACTGAACACTCTATGGGCCTATGGGTACAACTTCTTCTCAACAGGTGATAATTTCAATACATGCAACCCTTAAAATCATGGACAATTCTGCTCTCGGTTCACTACCCAGAAATGACTTTTGAATTAAAAAGGTAACATGACTTCTATCAAATTTCAAAAGAAAGCAAGGAATTAATAGCTCAGAGAATGACATCCCATTCCTTTAAGAGCAGAGATCTGGGCTAAGGTTGCCAATTCCATGGCAATTCTGTTCCTCACACATTTTTGGTGGTTTATTGTTATCAACTATAGCTCAGTAGGCAGACCCATTCTTACCTTCCGGAAAAATTAATATGGGTAATTTCTTCTTATCAGCAATATGCTCTTTTAGTCTATGAAAAAAAATAAAGGATCAAAATTTTGCCTTTTTAAAGAGAGAGGTGGATGTCCTTTTTGATATTCTTTGCACTTTACTGGCACAGTTGTGAAGCAATAAGGAGAAAAGAATTGAGATATAGGTAAAAGAAATAAATTTGAAGTTGTTTCCTTTCTAAAAAAGTATAAGAAGATCTGCACCATTGTAATTTCTCAAATTTCAAAGTAAGTGATTTTTTTTTTTTTTTTTTTGTGAGATGGGGTCTCACTCTTTCATCCAGGCTGGAGTGCAGGCGCATGATCTCGGCTCACTGCAACCTCCACCCCTTGAGCTTAAGCAATCCGCCCTCCTCACCCTCCCAAGTAGCTGGGACCACAGATGTGCATCACTACACCCAGCTAAGTTTTTGTACTTTTTGTAGAGATGGCATTTCACCATGTTGCCCAGGCTGGTCTCGAACTCCCAAGCTCAAGCAATCCACCTGCCTCAACCTCCCCAAGTGCTAGGATTACAGGCATGAGCCAACATGCCTGGACCAAAGTAAGTGATTTTCAGTGTCTTCGCCTGTTCTTAAAAAAGAGTACTAGACAGTCATGTGACATGGACTCTGGAGACTCTGTGTCATGAGCTTTGTGCTCTTTTCCATGTACTTAGGTTTCCTCATCTGAAAAATGGGAATATTGGGTTGCTGTACCTATCTGCATTGTGGCCACTAAGTACAAGACAATCCTTAAACGATTCAGGTTGAACTTTCCATTTGCACACCATGAAGCTGAGAAAGACTGACGTTCTTCCAGGCTTAGGTCCTGTCCTGCCTGCAGCCAACACTATATTCCCAGCTCTTCTCTCCAGCCATCCCATTACTGGGTATATACTCAAAGGATTATAAATCATGCTGCTATAAAGACACATGCACGCGTATGTTTATTGCGGCACTATTCACAATAGCAAAGACTTGGAACCAACCCAAATGTCCATCAATGATAGACTGGATTAAGAAAATGTGACACATATACACCACAGAATACTATGCAGCCATAAAAAATGATGAGTTCATGTCCTTTGTAGGGACACGGATGAAGCTAGAAACCATCATTCTGAGCAAACTATCGCAAGGACAGAAAACCAAACACCACATGTTCTCACTCATAGGTGGGAACTGAACAATGAGAACACTTGGACACAGGGTGGGGAACATCACACACTAGGGCCTGTTGTGGAGTAGGGGAGAGGGGAGGGATAGCATTAGGAGATATACCTAAAGTAAATGATGAGTTAACAGGGGCAGCACACCAACATGGCACATATAGACATATGTAACAAACCTCCACGTTGTGCACATGTATCCTAGAACTTAAAGTATAATAATAATAATAATAATAATAAATGTGGCTAAGACAGGTGATTTGCCAGAAAAATTCAACTGCAAACAGAGCTCTGTTTTAGTTTTGAGACTCAGTGCTGCTCGGCCCTCTTTGGTAGGAAGGCCAAGATTTATCAGCTTTTATGCTACTCCAGTGAACTCTGAGTAATTTCACTGCTTACCTCTTAGTAACCAGATGTCGATCCTTCATTTCTGAGCGTTCAAACCAGACATGAGGACAAGCCTTGACCATAGCTCTCTGAATAATTCCCATCAAGCCGCCATGAACCTGGCCAACCTAGAAGTACCATAAGAAAGGGGAAAAATGCAAAAGGCACAGTTGTCCAAAGAAAGTTTTTTAAGTACCAACAAATTTGTATTCTCCACTCAAAGAAAAGATTGGCCTTCTATGGACTGAAGTTCTTAGTCTGATCAAAGAGTCTGAAAGGTCAAATGTAAGCAAAAAGGTATTCTTTAGTAGCACCTTTGAATTTTAAGTTCTGTTCTTGTGCTAGCAATCCTCTAACTAGAGGTTTTTCAACTTGGTCAAGATTAGAGAAATGCAAATTAAAACTACACTGAAATACCATTTCAAACTCATCACACTGACAAAGATTTAAAAGCTTGACAATACATTCTGACATAAGGCTATGGATAACTTTCATACGTCGCCTGGGGGAAGGGAGCAGATTACAATACAAATGGAAGAAAATTTGGCGACATCTACAAAATTGCATATACATTCATCTTTCATTTCAATAATTCTTCTCCTAGAAATTTATTGTGAAGATAAACTTCCAACAAAATGAAAATATATATGCACGAGGCTATTAACTACAGCATTACTTGTTATGGCAAAATATTAGAAACTACCTAAATGTCCAAATATAAGAAATTAGATAAATAGACAATGGTACATACAAATAATGGAGTACTATGCAGCTGGGAACACAGCAAGGTTGATCTCTATGACTGATAAAGAGTAACTTCCAGGAGATATTGTTAAATGAAAAAGACAAAAGAACAAATACAGTATGCTACCTTTTGTATAAGACTAAAGCGGAAATAATACACATACATGTGTTTATCTCTACAAAAAGAAATACCAAAGTCAATGAACCTACAAGAGTAGGAAGGAATGGGATGGAATGAACATGGAAGGTAGCAGCACTTCAATAAGTATACCTTTTCTGCTTTGTTTTGACATTTGGAAACATATTGATACCCTACATACTCAAAAAATAAATAAAAGTAAATCAGTAAGGAACAAATGACAAACTAAAGCAAACTGAAGCAAATGAACCCAATTGTATTTTAAGTGAATAAAAGAACAGCATTAAAAGAAGGGGGAAACATCCAAGAAACTTACACAGACAGTGTCTGACCGCATACCTTCCATCTTGGATGATGTTGTAAGAACTGCAAAACATTCTGAACTCTTTTTACTAGATTTTTGTTTGTAGTAGTGAAGCAATTTTGAAATAATTTTAGATGTATTATAGAATTGAGAAAATTAGTAAACATATTGATATTTTTGGGAAACAGGATTTTCACTATGAAAAAGCGAGATACAAATATGAATTGAAGGAAAGCAAGAAAGAACCTTAAGAGTTGGATGTATTCAGATTTCCAATGTAAATATTAGAAATAAATAGTAAATATAGGCCAGACGTGGTGGCTCACACCTGTATTCCCAGCACTTTGGGAGGCTGAGGTAAGTGGATTACTTGAGGTCAGGAGTTCAAGGCCAGCTTGGCCATCATGGTGAAACCCCATCTCTACTAAAAACTACAAAAATTAGCCGGATGTGGTGGTGGGTGCCTATAATCCCAGCTACTTGGGAGGCTGAGGCAGGAGAATCACTTGAACCTGGGAGGCGGAGGTTGCAGTGAGCCGAGATCACGCCACTGCACTCTAGCCTGGATGACACAGCAAGACTATGTCTCAAAAAAAAAAGCGCAGTGGTTCACACCTGTAATCCCAGCACTTTGGGAGGCCAAGGTGGGCAGATCACCTGAAGTCAGGAGTTTGAGACCAGCCTGGCCCACATGGTGAAACGCCATCTCTACTAAAAACTACAAAAATTAGCCGGATGTGGTGGTGGGCACCTGTAATCCCAGCTACCTGGGAGGCTGAGGCAGGAGAATCACTTGAACCTGGGAGGCAGAGGTTGCAGTGAGCCGAGATCACGCCACTGCACTCCAGCCTGGATGACACAGCAAGACTATGTCTCAAAAAAAAAAAAAAAAAAAAAAAAAGCGCAGTGGCTCACACCTGTAATCCCAGCACTTTGGGAGGCCAAGGTGGGCAGATCACCTGAAGTCAGGAGTTTGAGACCAGCCTGGTCCACCTGGTGAAACCCTGTCTCTACTAAAAATACAAAAATTAACTGGGTATAGTGGTGGGTACCTGTAATCCCAGCTACTAGGGAGGCTAAGGTAGGAGAATCACTTGAACCTGGGAGACGGAGGTCGCAGTGAGCCAAGATCACATCACTGCACTCCAGCCTGGGCAACAGAGTGAGGTGCTGTCTCAAAAAAAAAAAGAAATTTTAAAAATAAATATATTAAAAATACAAACATTTTACCCACATTTTTATAGGGAGAGACAGAACAAGACAGCTTTTCCCAGTACCTGAGAAAGCAAATGACAAAGCAAATGAGGCACAATGTTGCCAATAGGTAAATGTGGATAACGGGCATAAGGGTGCTCTACTGTGATTTTCTTATTATTACAACTTTTCTGTAAGCCTGAAAATATTTCTAAATTTAAAAAAGTAGAGGTCTTTGTCTAGAAGGAAAAAAGAAATAGAAAAGTGACTGAGTGAGGTAATGGATATGTTAATTAGCTTGATTTAGCCATTCTACAATGTATACATCTATCAAAACATTTGTTGTATACTATAAATATATATAATTTTTATTTGTCAATTAAACAATAGATTTCTTTTAATAAAAGGAGAGTCACTGAGAAGAGATCTTTGATGTTCTTCAGATACAGAGTTTATATTTAGTCAAAAGAGGCCAATTTTGATGTCTGGAGGCTAATGGTACCATATCATCCCACATCTGCCTTGCGCCACCTCCAATTTAAATTCAGTCAGCTTTAGTTTTCTACACTCAACCCATTGGACAGTTTGCAGTTACTATGCTTTTCTAAATTTTGACTAATATATTGCAATTGCAGTTATACACGATCCAAAAGTAAGAAAAATGGCAACAAAGTTCTGAGGTCCTTGGTCACAAATGGGTTATATTCAACTCTTTGTTGACCAGAATACAGGAGGAATATGATTTCTAAAACACAAAACCATGACCAAGGAGTGTTATGGTTTGCAACAGTTCTGGGAGGTGGGGCATAACGGGAGATACTGAGGCTATGAGGGTGCTCTCCTCATAAATGGATTAATGCCCTTACAAAATGGCTCTGGGAGTGGGTTTGCTTTCTTGGGCTTTTGGCCCTTCTGCCTTATACCATGTGATGACTCAGCAAGAAGACCATGGCCAGATGCTGGCACCCTGATATTGGACTTCCCCCAGCCTCCCGAACTGTGAGCCAATAAGTTTCTGTTCATTATAAGTTTCAGTCTGTGGTATTCTGTTATAGCAGCACAAAATCAACATTGATAGTCAGACTGGTTGCCTAAGCCTCTGCTTCCTCATCTATAATAAAATCTCAGACCTAACCTGATTGGATTACAGGGAAGGTCAAATATAATGCATGAAAGTGTTTGTCCACATAAATACAAGGATTATTATATACACTGAGAATTGTGCTGGGGGGGTCTATCCAGGCTGTTAACATGAGGATCCTTGGACGGTCTTTAGGGAGACCCATAAACATCTTGAAATTATACATAAAATTGTGTTTGTATGATGCAGATATGTTAGTTTTTTCTTTAAAAAGGTACATAATTATCAACTAATTCCTAACCTAAGAAAAGATTAAGAATTACCAATTCCCATAAGTCTTTTCATAAAGGTGGCTAATGCTTCCTTGGATTCAGAAAGAGCTCAGTATTTAGAGAAATTTAATAATGTGTTAAAATGTAGTGTCCAAGAGTTATATATCTGACCATGTATTTTAGACAGATTAAACACATGGCAATAAGTAGAAATTTTTGCAAAGGCCTTCAAAATTCCCTTAATGATTGTGTAACCCATGCAGAGTCAAATACCTGCACATGTGCCAATACTCTCCACCCTCCTACTTGCAGTGACATTTAATCAAGAATGGCTCCCTTCAAATGCCTTCTCAGAAAAACACACCAGACCATGACTATCAATCCCTGGAACTGGTAAGTGAAATAAAATCCATCTACTCTCCCTGAAGCCCAACCCACCACCATGAAAATACGAGAAGGTGATCCTCTAGGACCCTTGTCCAGGCAAACACCAACTGAAAGCACATTTAACCACCATGCAGCTTCAATTATCCTGCAGAATTTACCTGACACAGAAAGGAGATGCAGGAAATCTTGACAAATTTGGAAGGGCAACAGAAAACACAAATTTGAAAAAAAAAAAAAGCCAGAATATGATTCCTGTATTCATCCCCATGAAAGGCTGTTTTGAGGTATACAGTTTTACTGTGGGCTTTGTAGTTTGTTCTTGGGTTTTGTTTCGTTTTCTTTTCTTTTGGGGCTACGGGCAAGGACTGAGAAAGACAACCTGATATAAATATTTGCCTTTCTTGCTAGATCCTCGTTAAAAAGCCAGATTTCTTTTAATTGCATATAAATCCCTGAAGGAAGAAAGAACTAATTGGGTGACTGGGGGATACGTACAACTATAAAAAGAAAGAATTTAATGTTGCAAACATTATTAACACCGGCAGGGATTTTACAAGGAAAATGGAATCAACTTTACAAGGTCCTATCAAGCTCAAGAATGTCTGCATTTCGGTAAGTTAAATTTTTACCATCTTACATATAATGGCTATTTTCCTTCCTTTTCTTGCACCACATATTCCTCATGTAAATATATTACAAATAACTTATATAGCTACAATAGTATAACACAGCCACATTTCTAACATAAAACCAACTTGCTAATTTGTGCCAAAATAAAAACTTTGATCAATCCATAAAACATGCAACTACTTGAAATATCAATGAGCTGCTCTTACCATAGCATAACATCCATCTGTTGTCAAGATTAAAACATCAATTGGGGAAGTATGGTTGGCAACACAAATGCCTCCCTTCTGGGGTCTGTACTGCCTGCAATTACAAACAATGGAAAATTCAAAGTCTTCTAAAATAGCCACAGCATGTAAATAGTCACCTTATTTTTTTAAGTGTGTGTGTGTATGTGTGTGTGTGTTTGTGTGTGTGTGTGTGTATATATATATTTTTTTGAGATGGAGTCTCACTCTGTGGCCCAGGCTGGAGTGCAGTGGTATAATCCTGGCTCACTACAACCTCCGCCTCCAGGGGTTCAAGCAATTCTCCTGCCTCAGCCTCCCAAGTAGTTGGAATTAAGGGTATGTGCCATCAAGCCTGGCTAATTTTTATATTTTTAGCAGAGATAGGGTTTCGCCATGTGGGCCAGGCTCGTCTCGAGCTCTTGACCTCAAGTGATCTGCCCTACTCGGCCTGCCAAAGTGCTGGAATCACAGGCATGAGCACAGTGCCTGGTCTTTTTTAAGTATATTTTTAAAAATTAAGTTTGGAGGTACATGGGCCTATCTTTAAAAGGTGATCTCTAGGCAGTATGATGAGAGTGTGGTAGGGGGCCCATGATTTTAACATTGATAATACATAGCTTTCACTTATTTAATCTGAAGCATTTTCATATTATTTTTATCTTCATATACATCACTTTTAGTGGTTTCATGGTAATCCATGCAGAAAATTCACCATAGTTTCCTCCCTCCTATCCTTCTATAACAGAGGTTGGCAAACTTTTCTTATCAAGGGCCAGACAGTAAATACTTTAAGCTTTGCAAGCCAGACAATGCCTGTCACAATTACTTGACTCTGCTGTTGTGACACAAAAGCAGCCATGGCTGTGAATGAGCACGGCTGTGTTCCAATAAAACGTTATTTACAGAAAACAGATGGTGGGCCAGATTTGGCCTATAGGCTTCCCATTCAGTTTGTGGATCTCTACCCTAGAGTGAAACCAGCATTTGACACCAATAAAGCAAAGTAGTTTTGTTTGGGCCTATACAGAGAAGAAAGAGAACCAAATACACAATTATTTAGCACACTTTCTTTAAAATTAGAAGCAATTCTATAAGAAGTTAGGAACTCCTCTTTATGTAATAAGTGTGCCTTTTCTATAGGTTTTTCTTCTGACTGCACCTCTGCCAGAGTGTTTTCTTTTACTCTTCACTTTTAAACTCATAGACCAATTGCAAGATCATATAATTTAAAATGTTTAAAGGGTCTTTTATGTTGGTACCACATGGTAAAGCCAAATGGCAAAACGTTTCTCTTCTACAAATGAGAAAGAAAGACCAAACCAGTAAAAAAGAGATGCTTGGCCTAGAACTTTTAAAACAATTATGCTAAATCTAAAAAAATTGAGATAACAGAAAAGTAGTTCAAATGCAATCAAAATCACTTTCACTTAGCTAATTACTTTCCTTTGCTACCTTCATTCTCTACAATTCTGGGAGAGAAAAGCAGAATTTTGTTTTAAGGCTCAATTATGGAATTTTAGAAGTAGCAGGACTAAGACTAGAGACCACATTTCCAGACTCCACATTTAGTCCTATTTCCACCACACTACAGACCTGTCAACTTCATTGTTTTTAAAATCAGACAGACCTTGTTCAAAACCTGATTCCATTGCTTATTCATTGTGACCCTAAACAACAAATCCAAATCCCAAAGCTTGCATTTCTTCTCCTTTAAAATGAGTTAACAGTGCCTATCTCACAGGGATGAGCTATAAGAAACATAGGGTCTGGCCTGCACACCATAAATTCCCAATTATTGAGCACAACTACATGTTTATTATTATATTCTTTCTGCAAACACTGCTATTTAGTGTTTTTGTGCATTATGCCTGTGCCACCCTGAGAAGTAGAGATGAACACATTGGAAGCACTCTGACTCCACCCACTTCTTCCCACCCACTTCCAGTGCTTCCTTGTCAATCTCATGCTGAATTGACCTAGAAAAAGACAGGCACGTTGGCAGCAGATACTCACTTGTTATGATAATGAATGGTACCAGAGAGGGATCGCACACAGATCCGGCAGCAAGTCAGATGGACCAGTTCACTCAGCCAGTTTTTGAGGCTGAAGGAAATAGAAACATTTTATTGTGCCATTCTGGGCACTCTTAAGAAACAGTATAATGAAAGTTTTAATATGCTTTTTCACAACAGCATACTGCATTCTATTCTGGTGAACCAGTACAGTTCAATTCTTATAGTCTCATTGGTGCATTTAGTATTAGATCATAAAAGTCTACCAAAAGAACTGGACATAACTCTGATGAAAAGTAGCTCAAAACCACTAGGCTATTATGACAAATTCCCGAAAAAGATGAACTGAAGCTTCTTTCGTCTTGGTCTTATGAGCTTGCCAATATATAAGACTCTCTTAGGTAACTCAGTTCATTTTCTTTCTTCTATTCTCCTTTGAAAAAACAACTTCTTTCAATTAATATGGAAGTATGATAAAAAATCAAAGAAAGACTATGAAGATGAAGTAAGTGAGCAGGATTCTAATAAATGAGTAGAGAACATAAATTTAATGCAATACGGCCGGGGGCAGTGGCTCACACCTGTAATCCCAGCACTTTGGGAGGCCAAGGCAGGCAAATCACAAGGTCAGGAGTTCGAGATCCCCCTGGCCAACATGGTGAAACCCTGTCTCTACTAAAAATAGAAAAAATTAGCTGGGCATGGTGGTGGGTGACTGTAATCCCAGCTACTCAGGAGGCTGAGGCAGGAGAATCTCTTGAACCTGGGAGGCGGAGGTTGCAGTGAACCAAGATCGCAGCACTGCATTCCAGCTTGGGCGACAATGCGAGACTCCGTCTCAAAACCAATAATAATAATAACGCAATACATACGAATCAAACAAATATTCTCTTTGTGGACACAGCTAAGAGTAAAAACAGTCCCATGTATGGCTGGATGGAAGGAAACATTTCACCTGCTGTCTGGCAGCTGCCCAACCAGTGTAGTTCCTATAACCAGCAAACTGATCCCAATGAAAGCCAAGGTAACCCTGAAAAAGAAAAGAAAGGGTCATGTGAGACTTTGACACATAGTAGGGAAGTAACCAAAAAGTTCATAAATAACAAAATTGTAAATAAGTTTTAGAGTATCCACATGATGAAATTGATGCAGCCACTAAAATAACTGGGTAAATCTATATAGATCTAACACAGAAGAATGTTCCACGATGCATTTTGAGAGACAAAAAGCAAAGTAAGTTTCATAATAAAGTACAGAATATGATGCCATCTGCAAAATAACAACAAGCACATGTGTAACAAGTCTGTATATGCATTGAGAAGGCCTGGAAATTTTCACAAAACTATCAAGTTAAATCTATATAATCATCAAAGGGTTAAGAGGGCTAGTGAAGGGAATATAATTAAAAGTGCTTTAATAATAAGAATACCAAAATATATCACCATGTAGACATATTTTAATGCAAATCTAACTGTTGTCCTTTTGCATGGTTCAAGATAACTCAGAAGTCAGCAAACAAGGTGACTGACAGTATCTCTAACCTCCATAGAGACATTGCCTTCTTTTTGAAAAGTGCTTTTAATATACATCCAATGACTTCAAAAGGAAAGTAGTAATTTCTAGAAATGCAAATAGAATTATTCAAAAAGGAAAGTTAAGACTTAAAATCTTTCAAAATAAATAGGATTTAGTTAAAAGAGAGGAAAAATCAATAGTTTAATCACATTTTATTAATAAGATTCTTTAAATCATCTTTGTCAAATGAAGAAAGCAGAAACTTTAGATTATCTCCTTGCTCTCTCAAATCAAACCAGAGGCCCATCTATGTCTTCCTGTTCCCAGAAGAGCATACACATTTTGCTGAATGCGTGAGGTATTCAGTAAGAAGACTGAAGGGGACCACCACTGCAGTATCAGAAGGATCCTGTGTGTTTGGGGAAGCTACAATGGCGGCCTAAGGTCAAGGGTCAGGAACAGTAACCCTCTCCAGGGTGAAGCTCGTTTACTGCTTTATCTCCTGATCAGATAGTTGGAGCATAAAATTGTTTGTCTTAACCAATTCCAGGTTTTACATTAGATGATGATAAAGCAACAGCTAACACTATATGCCAGGCAATATTCTAAGTACCTTTTATGTTTAACACATTTAATCATCCCCAAGACTCTATGAGGCAATAATATTATCATTATCCCCATTCTACAGATGAAAAAATTGGAGCATAGAAAGGCTAAATAACTTACCCAAAGTTACACAGACAATAAGCAGCAGAGCCAGGACTTGAACCCAGGGAGTCTGGCTCCAGAATTCATTTTCATAAGCATTATGTTATTCTGTCTTTCAGGAGATTATTATTTAACATAGCAGTTTAACATTATTTAAAACAAAAGAAATAAGCGGTGTCTCACGGCTATAATCCCAGCAGTTTGGGAGGCCCAGGGGAGCGGATCACTTGAGGTGAGGAGTTGGAGACCAGCCTGGCCAACATGGTGAACCCTGTCTCTATTAAAAGTACAAAAATTAGGCAGGCATAGTGGCACAACCGTGTAACGAGAATCGCTTGAACCCAGGAGGCACGGGTTGCAGCGAGCCAAGATTGTGCCACCGCACTTCAGCCTGGGCAACAAAGCGAGACTGTCTCAAAAAAAGAGAAGAAAAAAAAAAAAAAAGAAACAGTGTAAAAGGCAGCAGTCTCAACCCAGTTGGAGAAATACTCCATCACTAACATATCTGAACATGTACCCCAATATGTTTAAGAACAATGTGCATATGCTGTACTGATATAATGTACATTATAAAACATCTGGAAACATAAAGAATATAAAAATAAATATTTTTATGAAAAAATACAGTATTTTGAAATTATATTAATGTTGCAATTTGTCCTCACTCAAAATAGGATAATATAGTAATACATTAATAAATATATATTAATTTTATTATAATTATCAATTGTATATGACAACGTTATTATCAATTGTATAATTATAATTTAATAGCATGATCTATTACTATAGCTAATAAGTATAAGTAATACTATTACTATTCTGAGCGAAAAGAAAGCTTTTTGAATATGCTTTCCTATAAATACCTTGTTAAATAAGGTGTTAAATCTTGTTAAAGATTTGACATAGCAATTTGAAGGTCAGGTTCTTTTTTCTTGTCAGTTACTGATGCAATAACTAAATTATTGTTTAATCTCATCATCAATTATGCAAAACTTTTAAAACAATGTTTTGCCATCTTGCCCCAAGGAGAATCACTTGTTCCTGTCCATTAAATCAGAAGGACTTTCATTTTAACATGTTTAACAATTGGGTTCAAAACTACTGAAACTTTTTATTTGCTAGATTAACAGGCCAGAACACTATGTATCCCAGTTTAAGTGAGCCAATGTTAAGAGTTCTCACAGATGACATAAGTTTTCAGCCACAGTCTGTACTTTAAGAGCTTTATTGAGATACAATTCACATGCCATACAATTCACCCCATAAAAATGTGCAATTCAGTTCAGGCACTGTGGCTCATACCTGTAATGAGATCCCCCAGCACTTTGGGAGGCCAAGGCAGGTGGATTACTTCACTTCAGGAGTTTGAGATCAGCCTGGCTGACATGGCGAAACCCCATCTCTATCAAAAATACAAAAATTAGCCAGGCCCGGAGGCACACGCCTGTAATTCCAGCTACTGAAGAGGCTGAGGCATAAGAACCGCTTGAACTCAGGGGCCAGAGGTTGCAGTGACCCAAGATTGCGCCGCTGCACTCCAGCCTGAGTGATGGAGTGAGACTCTATCTCATCATAAAAATAAATAAATAAAATAAAGTATGCAATTCAATAGTTTTTGGCATATTCACAGAGTTGTGCAACCATCACCACAATCTATATTAATACAATCTGGTTTTTGAAAAGCTCATTTTGTAGTAGGTGCTTCTTTTAAAAAGCATTTACAAAGCAATTCTTCCACACTGAAAAGTATCTACTAAGAGTAGGAGTCTTAACTCTGCATTTTCTTTTTGTTCTTAGATGCTTATATCACTGCACTCGATCTTAGCCCAAAGGCCAAGAAGTGATAAATGTTTACATTGCTTTATTATCTTAAATCAGTTTCTTTGCAAAAATATTTTAAATCACTTATCTATTTTGTGAGCATTTGTTTAGTAGATAAGGGAATCATAACAGCATTTTCTGGGCTCCCACAGGACAGTGAAAGCTAACCAATAACAAACAAGGGCATCTCAAGTACTGTGCTGTAGAATTCCTCATTCTTCCTTCAGGTTACCTTGGCTATGAACCAATCCATATATTAAACTTGACTAAAGCTTCGTGTATTTTTTTGTTTTTGTTTTTGTTTTTGAAATGGAGCCTCACCTCACTCTGTCACCCAGGCTGGAATACAGTATCTCACTGCAACCCCCGCCTCGCGCGTTCAAGTGATTTCTCCTGCCTCAGCCTCCCAAGTAGCTGGGACTACAGGCACATGCCACCACACCTGACTAACTTTTGTATTTTTAGTAAAGATGGAGTTTCACCATGTTGGCCAGGTTGATACAGAACTCCTGAGCTCAACTTATCTACCCACCTCGGCCTCCCAAAGGGCTGGGATTACAGGCATGAGCCACTATGCCCGGCCAAATTTCTTTTTCTTTTTGAGACAAGAGTCTTGCTCTGTCACCCAGGCTGGAGTGTAGTGACGTGATCTTGGATCACCGCAACCTCTGACTCCTGGGTTCAAGGAATTCTCTGCCTCAGCCTCCCACGTAGCTGGGACTATAGGTGTGTACCACCACACCTGGCTAATTTTTGTATTTTTGGTAGAGATGGGGTTTTGCCATGTTGGCCAGGCCAGTCGAACTCCTGGCCTCAAGTGATCCACCCACCTTGACCTCCCAAAGTGCTAGGATTACAGGTGTGAGCCACCATGCCCCTGGCCTTTTTCTTTTTAAGAATGAAAACAGAATAAATGGAAGCACTAGTTATAAAGAGAACAGAAGCTTTTTTCTTTTCTTTTCTTTCCTTTTTTTTTTTTTTTTTTGACACGGAGTTTCGCTCTGTTGCCAGGATAGAGTGTGGTGGCGCGATCACAGCTCACTGCAACCTCTGCCTCCCAGGTTCAAGTGATTCTCCTGCCTCAGCCTCCCGAGTAGCTGGGACTACAGGTGTACACCACCACACCCAGCTAATTTTTGTATTTTTCGCAGAGACGAGCTTTCACCATGTTGGCCAGGATGGTCTCGATCTCTTAATCTCGTGATCTGCCCGCCTTGGCCTCCCAAAATGCTGGGATTACAGGCATGAGCCATTGCGTCCAGCCAGAACAGAAGCTTTTAATAAATAAGAGCTCTAATATTTCCTTCCTGCACGCCAATGGATAGTCTTGTACACTTCCAGAGTACATGAACCCCACTTTGGGGGCACTAGTTTAAGGTTCAAGCAAAAGTATACGTGAAACCTTGAATTTTGCTTCATTATCACAGCTGAAATGATTCCCAAAAGACATACTATGCCCCAATGTCTGAACTAGCAATATGGGCAAAAAAAAGAAATAATTTCTTAGAAATCTACATTTGCCTGTAGTTAAGCAATACTTTCCCTGGTAATAAATCTGAATGAGGCAAGCATAGGCCACCCTGGGGGTGGTAAAAAGATTTCAACTCATGTGCCAAGTTTAATTGGCAGGTAGCCACTGCCTGGAAAGCTCTGCTGAGAGGATGCCAAGCCCATGTCCAGGGAAATGAAGCAAGATGATCAACAATAATGTTGTGGCTGGTATACATGCCTACTACTGCTATCACCATGCCAATCACATCTCAGCCACTTACAGCTTCATCCCACCACGCAGTGCCTTCTACTCACATTCCACATCGTGCTTTCCATAAACTAGGCTTGACACTGCCTTCTCCGCAGGTGGCACTCAAGCTCAGAAGCAGAAGGGGACCCAGGTGGGGACCCTTTAATAAGAGAAGTCCGTGATCACAATGAATTAGATGGAAGATCACAATGAATTAGATGGAACAAACTCACACTTCTAAATGGCTGTCTCCCACATGTAACCACACTCAAGAATTTTTTCTCTCTTATGCAATTATGAAGTGCAATGGGCTGGCAAAGAAAGGCAGTGGGTTCTGGTCAGCTCTTACAGTTTGGTTGATGCTCTAGTGAATATGAAACTGTTAATGATCTCTTCTTCTTCTCTTCTTCTTCTTCTTCTTCTTCTTCTTCTTCTTTCTTCTTTCTTCTTCTTCTTCTTTCTTCTTATCCTTCTTCTCCTTCCTTCTTCTTCTTTCTTCTTCTTTCTTCTTCTTCTTTCTTCTTTCTTCTTCTTCTTCTTCTTTCTTCTTATCCTTCTTCTCCTTCCTTCTTCTTCTTTCTTCTTCTTCTTTCTTCTTCTTCCCATTTCTCTCCATCCTCAAGTTAGCTCGGACTCTAATAGCAAAGTGGATCCAGATTCTAAGATACACGTTGGATTCTGAATATACAACTTCATTTGGGGAAAAATTGTGAAAGGAAAATGGATACTTAATACATTCCTGCAGAGGTCATGTTTGGTGGCATTTCCTATGTAGAAATGGGTGGAATAAGCACCACAGAACACTTATGTGGCCATTATGTACATGATTCAAAAAGAAAGCTGAGTAAAGGGTATCATCAAATTACCAGGCACGTGACTTACCTCAGAGGCAGTAGGACACAATAGCGCACTATGACGCCCAGCACCCACACCATAGTGAGCCGCAGACTGATGTACTGGAAATTTACATTGGTTCTTGTGAGGAGATTCCATGACACTAGCTCCTCTGAGGAAAACCTCTGGGTCACTTCATCTTCCACAATGGCTTCAAATCCCTTCTTGGAGAAATAAAACACGTCAGACAGCTCAAAGTCCCTTCCTCGTAGACCAGAGAGCCCTTTTTCCATGGGTGACTCATCTCTTTGGATAATACCTTAAAAGAAAGCATCAGGACATAAGAAAATGCCATAGGACAGAAGAATTGACCAAAGGGGCAACTTTAACTGTGTAGAAGTTAAATATGCAAAACAAGTAAATAAGTTTAATGGGTGACATCAGCCATCTTCAGAAGTAAGAGACAAACAATTGCAGTGGGAAAAGAGGATTGAAATCACTGTGTCTACATGAAATGGTCTCTACCCCATGATCTTTGTTAATTATAAAGAGGAGTTTTGGTCCTCCATAATCCTCTTGCTTGGATTTCTTCCCTGTGTACCATTAGCCAAAGAACTCACGCACACAAAAATAATTCTCCCCAAGTATAGCTCTAGGTTGTGTAAAAACAAAGACTTCTGTTCTCCCTGACAAAAACCATAAAATCAAAAAGCAAGCAAAATGGCATAAGATTTACCGTAAATGGCAAAAAGTTGATTTTTTTTTTTTTTTTTTTTTTTGAGATGGAGTCTCGCTCTGTCACCAGGCTGGAGTGCAGTGGCACGATCCCAGCTCACTGCAAGCTCCACCTCCAGGGTTCACGCCATTCTCCTGCCTCAACCGCGCAAGCAGCTCGGACTACAGGCGTCCGCCACCGCGCCCGGCTAATTTTTGTATTTTTAATAGAGACAGGGTTTCACTGTGTCAGCCAAGATGGTCTCGATCTCCTGACCTCATGATCTGCCTGCCTCGGTCTCCCAAAGTGCTGGGATTACAGTGAGCCACCGCACCCAGGCAATTTTTTAATATATGAAAAGTATTTGATAAGAAAAACACAGCCTCCTGAATAAAAATAAGCAAAGTTCACAGAAACAACATAAACATTAATAGTTAATATCACAGAACTTTTCACTAGTGAAAAAAGAAATGTGAATTAGACAAAGGCCTATTTACAGTAGCAAATCAGCAGCATTTTATTCAATGATAAAATCCATGACTTGAAAGACACAGATACTCTCATATTCAACTTGTACAAGTATGGAAGTAGTAGCAACTTGGTCAAAGTTGGTTTGGCATGAAAAGACTGAAGATAGTTTTGCTGATGATCAATAACTCAAATTTTAGGAATCTGTCATCAGAAAATAACTAGAAATGTAGGCAAATGTAGGCAAGGGTGTTCACTGTAGCATTCTTCATTATAATTAATCCACACAATGATATAAAATGCATCCATTACTAAATACTATAATGTTAATCAAGAAAAGACAGAATCTAAAACTATAGCTTCACTATATGAACTACTATACATAGAAAAAATGTCAAAATGAAAACATTAAGTAGTTATTTCTAGAAAATAGGATTAGATTTTCCTCTCTATGCTGTTATTGTATTTTCCATCAAGAAAATAATCCAATGATTTTTAAAGCAGCATAAATTTTTATGAATTGAAAAATGACCACTGTCATTCAATTCTAACTACTAAGTACAAAAAATGAGAAAGTCTTCAAAGGATAAAGAGTAACTACATACACAATCATATGATCATTCATTGCTTCCTTTGGAGTGTATCACAAAAGGTTACTTCTGACATTAGACTACAAAGAAAAATATTTTCTTTTGAGATAGTGATTAAGATGTTAAATTCCCTGAAAGAAGATCTTTTTTGATCACCTCATTTTCCAGTTTACTAGGAAATCAATGAGGAAAATGGACAGTGTTGTACTACCTATCCCCAGGAAGAGTTGTATGTGTATCATAGAAAGAGCTGTAATAGTCCAGTTTTTGGAGGGACTAATACTAGAGGAGAAAGGAAAGAGGACCTGGAGTCAAAAGCCAACTCCTGTTTAGGACAACCACCAGCTCCATGACTGATGTCTTTTATAAACTGAGAGAATGGAAACAATTTTAGTTTTCTTACAGGGCTAATGTTTTATGATTTTAGGTTTGGGATATACGGGTATTTTGGAGTTTGTTTTTGTCCCACATGCAAAGTTTATACCTAGTCACCTTAAGAATTAGAGCAATAGGGGCTGGGCATGGGGGCTCATGCCTGTAATCCCAACACTTTGGGAGGTCAAGGTGAGTGGATCACTTGAGCCCAGGAGTTTGAGACCAACCTGGGCAACGTGGTGAAACTTTTCTTCACAAAAAATACGAATATTAGCTGGGCATGGTGGCAATGTGCCTGTACTCCCAGCTACTTGGGAGGCTGAGGCAGGGGGATCACCTGAGCCCGGGAGATGGAGGCTGCAGTGAGCCGTGATCATGCCACTGTACTCCAGCCTAGGTGACAAAATGAGATGGAAAGGGAAGGGGAGGGGAGGGGAGGGAAGGGAAAGGAAGGGAAGGGAAGGGAAGGGAAAGGAAGGAAAGAGAAAGGGAGAAAAGAGGGAGGGAGGGAGGAGAGAGAGAGAGAAATAAAGAAAGAAAGAGAGAAAAGAGAGGAAGGGAGGGAGGGAGAGAGAGAGAGAGAAAGAAAGAAAGAAAGAGAGAGAGAGAAAGAAAGAAAAGAGAAAGAAAGAAAGAGAAAGAAAGAGAGAGGAAGGAAGGAAGGAAGGAGGGAAGGAAGGAAGGAAAAGAAAGAAAGAAAGAGAAAGAAAGAAAGAAAGAAAGAAAGAAAGAAAAGAAAGAAAGAGGAAAGAAAGAAAAGACAAGAAAGAAAGAGAGAGGAAGGAAGGAAGGAAGGAAGGAAGGAAGGAAGGAGAGGAGGGAGGAAAGGGAGGGAAAGAAGGAAGGGAAGGAAGGAAAAAAGTAAGTTCTTGAATGATTACTAGGTTCTCTTTTTCAGAAGTCAAGTCTAAGTGGTTTAATCTTTTTTCACCATCTCCAAAAGAGGTTTAATTAGTATTAGAGGATGAACCACGATAGTGTGCCTACTGAATTACCCTCTTGCTCTACAGGCACTGCAATACCACTCAAAGCCCGTTACTCAATCCAAGTACTGGCCAGTATTTAGCAGTGCAAGAGTCTTGTTACAGCAAGAGGGAAGAATACACTCTTCAGCAAATTTCTGAATGAAATACACTGGGGACAACAGACAGCCTTCCTAAAAATAACCTTTTTCAGAGGGGCCAGAGATAAGAATGCAAGTTCAAGTTGCCCCATATTATTAGACTGAGCCAAGACAGAAGAGATCTGCAAACCATGCCAGCCCTCCAGCCCCTACACACTTGTTGTGCAATGTTTTCTCTGTCTTCTTACCTAGTTTATTCTGTGTAACTTAAATAAAATATAACTCAATTTTATATTTTAGTTAAGCATCTTTCAAAAGTATGTAGGTAACTGCAATGTATCTAGTAGACAAAGGATTAATTTCCAGAATATATTAATACATAAAATAAATTAATTTAAAAGTGTCAAAGAACTCTGTTTTAAAAATGGCTAAGAATATAGCAAGCAATTCATAAAAGAGTAGCCTTACTGATGAAACATTTGAAAATATGTTCGGCCTCACTATAATCAAAGAAATGCAAACCAAGACCACAGTGAGACCAGGCATGGTGGCTCGCACCTGTAATTCCAGCACTTTGGGAGGCTGAGGTGGGAAGATCCCTTGAGGTCAGGAGTTTGAGACCAGCCTGGCCAACACAGTGAAAATCCATTTCTACTAAAAATACAAAAAATTAGCCAGGCGTGGTGGCACACGCCTGTAATCCTGGCTACTGGGGAGGTTGAGGCAGCAGAATCACTTGAACCCAGAAGGCAGGGGTTGCAGTGAGCTGAGATTGCGCCACTGCACTACTCCAGCCTGGGTGACAGAATGAGACTGTCTCAAAAAAAAAAAAAAAAAAAAGCCACAATGAGATACTCCTTCATACCCATAAGCCTGATAAAGATGTTTAATCTGATAATGTGAAGTACTGGTAAAGATGTGGAACAACGGAATGTAATTAGTACAACCATCCTGGAAAACCATGTGGCACTAGCCAGTAAATTCAAAGACATTCAGAGCCAATGACCTAGCAATTTCACTCCCAGGTATAATTTAGGAAGATCTTTTTAAAAAATAATTTCAAACGTACAGAGAAGTTGCAACAATAGGTCACTTCACCCAGATTCACTAATTGCCAACATCTTGCCACATTTGCTTTATTGTTCTATCTTTATATGTATAAAAAAATTTTCCTGAGCCACTTAGAATACGTAGTAAACATCATACCCATTACCCCCAAATACTTCAGCATATGTTTCCTTAGGACACAGAGATTCACTTATTTAACCAAATCATAATTATCAAAATCAAGGAGCTTGACATTAATGCAATATGAGCATCTAATCTACAGACTTTATTCAAATTTTGACAATTGTCTCACTAATATCCTTTACAGTAATTTCTTTTTTCCTGGTTCAGGATTGCACCTTACATTTACACGTCAAGTCTTTTTAGTTTCCTTAAATGTGAAAAGGTTCCTCAGCCTTCCTTTGTCTTTCAAGATACTGACATTTCTTAAAAGTATGAGCCATTTATTTTGTAGAGTAGCTCTTAATTTGGATTTGCCTAACGTTTCTTCATGATTAGGTGCAGACTGATACTTTTGGAAGTAATACAATGTAAGGAATGTGGTGCTCTCAGTGCATCTCATCAGGAGACAGTGTGTCATGACTGGTGATGTGTGACTTTGATCACTTGGCTTAAAGTGGTACTTCCAGGTTTCTCCATGTAACATTAGCATTTTTTCTCCTTATGATTAAGTACTTATTATGTACAAGCATCTATACAGGGGAGATACTTTGAGACTATGTAAATAACCTGCTCCCCATGGATATTTAGGATATCAAACTTTGTATATTCAAACTTTCACCCATGGTATTACCATCTATTGATGATTCTGGCCTTAATGAGTAAGTACTATGTGTCTTTTAAAATGATATTTTCTCACTCTGTTGGGTATAGTGGTTCACACCTGTAATCCCAGTACTTTGGGAGGCAGAGGTGGGCGGATCACTTGAGGTCAGGAGTTCGAGACCAGCCTGGCCAACATGTGAAATCCCATCTCTATTAAAAATACAAAAAAAATTAGCTAGGCATGGTGCCACACACCTGTAATCCCAGCTACTTGGGAGGCTGAGGCATGAGAATCACTTGAACCGAGAAAGCAGAGGTTACAATGAGCCAAGATCACACCACTACACTCCAGCCTTGGCGACAGAGCCAGACTCCGTCTCAAAAAAAAAAAAAAAAAAAAGAAAGAAAGAAAAGAAAGAAAATATGCATCAAGATAAGCATGAAAGAAAGTCAGAGTGGTAGTTCCAAGGAGTAGCAGGGTAAGGGATCAGGAAAGGATACCTAGGAGAATTCCATTGTTTCTGTAATGTTGTATTTATTAAATGAGGTAGCAAGTACATATGTGATATAACCAAAAAATAAAGTGCTACACGGAACTGACAGTTGTCCCTAAGATGAAAATCTGTATTGTAAAAGAGCAGGTACCAGACTATGAGTGTTCTAATATTAGGCACACAATATCTGAAAATGGGTACTATTATAAAATTAAGTGTCAGCCGGGCATGGTGGCTCTCGTCTGTAATCCCAGCACTTTGGGAGGTCGAGGCAGGTGGATCACGAGGTCAGGAGATCGAAGCCATCCTGGCTAACATGGTGAAACCCTGTCTCCACTAAAAATACAAAAAAATTAGCTGGGCGTGGTGGTGGGCACCTGTAGTCCCAGCTGCTGGGGAGGCTGAGGCAGGAGAATGGTGTGAACCCGGGAGGCGGAGCTTGCAGTGAGCCGAGATCGCTCCACTGCACTCCAGCCTGGGCAACAGAGTGAAACTCCATCTCAAAATAAATAAATAAAATAAAATAGAATAAAATAAAATAAAATAAAATAAGGTGTCAAAAGGAGCACGACTGAAAACATAATGTTACTTTCTCCTGAGATATGTTGATTATTGAGGGTCTGAGTTACAGATCCAATTTACCTAAATATAAGCTCTGACAGGAAAAAATATTCAATTCAATCAACATACAAGGAACACTCACTATGCGTCAGACCTCAAATTACAGATTAGAAAGGAAGAGAGGAAATATTTGTTTTGGCACCAAGAAATGTACGTGAGTAGACCAAAAGTCTTCAAAATACAGAGAAATGAACACATATCAGATTAGCTAACACAGATTCAATTCTTATATTAGTTTTGTTATCATTAAAGCAATCTCATTATTTTTAATAAGTTAATCCTGATCCTTCAAAGCAGTCCACAGTTCTTAAATTGGTAAATCTCTAATTCTAAAAAAAAAAAAAATTCCTTTTACTTTACAAGTCAGCTTTAAAAGGGTAAAGCCATAAACGTTTGAACTTTGTTCTTACACCAAATGCTTTCACCAAGCCAACACAGTCCATGCTTGGATGAAGATAAAATTACAACTGTCCCGCTATCTCACGCAAGCGATTAATTGCACAAGCTGCCCTGTGCCCCTGTGCCTTTAGTAAGTCACTTGTACATAAATAATACCAGACATGAAAGGCCTGTGGAAATGAAGGCAGAAGTTGAAACCATCTCAAACATAATTAACTCTAAATTAGCTGAGTGAACTCTTAGAATAACAGTGCATTTATAAATCACATTAGTTTTTCTGTCCTCCAGTTGTAAAGCAAACTTCCTAAGCAAGCAGTTAAGAAAATCAGGGTCTACTGCAGACTAAAGAAGATATAGTACCTTATATACAGAAGTAGACCCTTAATCTACCAATGGCCTGTGTTCCAAACACAGCAGCAAAACCCTCAGCATGAAAAACACTTTCTCATGGAAGCCTTGTTTGAAGTGGTCTGTGTGAGCAAGAACCCTATCCAGTCATAAGCTTAACTCACTCAAAAACAGGTGATCACAGAGCAGTAATAGCATGAAATAGAAAGTCTCTCTTAACACTGTTTCTATAGGAAAATTTTAAATTAAATCTAGTTTGGAATTGATAAAAATATACTCCTAAATCCCACAGAGGCTGGAAGGGGGCTCTGGGGGAATGTTCTGGGGTACTGGCAATGTTCAATTTATCGACCTCGATGAGAGGTATATGAGCAAGTTCATTTTGGAAAATGCATGAAGTTGTACACTTATTATTTCACACTCCTGTCTATGTATGTTATTATTTTAAAATTGGGCAGGGAGGAGTTTACCTGTTTCAGCACCAATTATTGATGATGGTGTACTTTTCCTGGCATAAGAAGCTCCTCTGAGGGGCTCAGATCCTTGGCAAAGAAGCCAGGTCTAGATCCTTCCCTACCATTCCCAACCTCCTCCCTGACCCATAAATGTGATTAGTGTGATTAAAGAAGAGACCACGATAAGGTAGTATAATGACCAACTGTATGTATACATTGGGGAATGAGATGGACCAGTGCTACTGGGATTAAAGAGCAGAAATATTCAATGTCAAGGAAGAGGCCTGGCCTACACTCAAGCAATCACCTAGATGTAAAGACTCAAATGATCATTATGGCCAGGTGCAGTGGCTCATGCCTGTAATCCTAGCACTTTGGGAAGCTGAGGTGGGCGGATCACCTGAGGTCAGGCACTTGGACTCAGCCTGGCCAATGTAGTGAAACCCCATCTCTACTAAAAATACAAAAATTAGCCAGGCATGGTGGCATGCACTTGCAGTCCCAGCTACTCAGGAGGCTGGGGTAGAGAATTGCTTGAACCCAGGAAGAGGAGGTTGCAGTGAACCAAACCAAGATCATGACACTCCACTCTAGCCTGGGCGACAGAGTGAAACTCCATCTCAAAAAAAATATATTAAATTAAATAAAAATAAAAATAAAAAGATCATTATACCATCTTAACAAGCTAGTACCAAGGACAGATCCCAGGAACGTACAACTGATCTCCGTCTCGTTCTTCTACAGTTCATTAATCACTAGATATGTTAATATGTTAATTACTGCATCAACAATGTAGTAACCTAACTGCACAGATTTCCAGTCCACTTTTTGCCACCTTTTCTCACAATAATTTAGATGTAACACTGCAAGGCTAAACTGTAGATATACCAAATCCAAACCATTCCCTGAGCCATTAGTCAAGCCAGGATTTCCAGGACATAAATTAGGCCACTTGGCTAAGCTCATTTCACAGCGACTCCTTTGTGATCCTGATTATCACTGCTTCCCTTGCCAAACATTTTTAAATTTTTTAATTGTTATTAATTTAGTTAAGCGTAATAATGGCACTAGGGTTATATTTTTCAAAAAGTCCATTTTTTGAGATGTATACTGAAGTATATAAAAGGATATGATATCTGCAATTAACTTTAAAATACTTTCATAAAAGGATATACATGAAGATGAGACTATGGTATTTCTAATTACTTACTGGTGTTCTCTACCTTTCTACATTGCTCATAATTAATTTTTTAAATTGAAAAATACTTACACAAAGGAAAATCTGAAATAAAATGATACATGTAGCAAATTCTTGATAACTGTTGAATTTGGGTGATGAGTATAAGGTGACTAATTGTACTATTCTTTCTACTTTTAAAAAATTAATACTATGCTTAAAAATGCACTTAAGAAATTTGTTGGAGATATCAGCTTAGCTGAGGATCAATTTCCTCATCTAAATTTTAAAAAATCATTCACTCATTCATTCAGTTAGTCAATATATAAAGAGTGACAGGCACCAGACAAGATACTAAGTTATAAGGGAAAGGGAGAAACAAGGGTTGAGCTAACTCAGTGGTTCTCAAGCATGGCTGCATTCCATAATTCTCTGTGGAATCTTTTTAAAAACAGACACCAGGGCCCACCCCCAGATATATTAAAATAAAATGTCAGTTACATTTTCAAATATATATATGAAGCCAGGTGCAGTGGCTCACGTCTGTAACCCCAGCACTTTGGGAGGCCAAGGGCGGTGGGTTACCTGAGGTCAGGAGTCTGAGACCAGCCTGGCCAACATAGTGAAACCCCGTCTCTACAAAAAACACAAAAACTAGTTGGTGTGGTGGCAAGCACCTGTACTCACAGCTACTTGGGAGGCTGACACAGGAGAATTGCTTGAACACGGGAGGCAGAGATTGCAGTGAGCTGAGATGGCACCACTGTACTCCAGCCTGGATAAAAGAGGGAGACTCTATCTCCAACAACAACAACAACAACAAAACTATATATATATGAACGGTGGAAAAACTATAAGGAAATACATAAAAATATTAGGCTTCTTCTGATTAATAAGTATTTCATATGGCTGATTTTTAACTTTCTTATTTATACTTCTGCAACGTCTGATTTTTCAATAAAGTATATATATTAATTTACATTGAGAAAAATACTTCAGATGTTATTTTTAAAACTATAATAAGATATTACTACACACCCACAAAAATGGCTAAAATTTTAAAAGGCCAAAAATACCAAGTGCTGGAGATGCTAGGGACCAACTGGAACTCTCAAACGTTGCTGCTGAGTGTAAAAACATTTTAGAATACCATGTGGCAGTTTCTAATAAAGTTCAACAAATACTTGCTTACCCTGTGGCACAGACAGTCATAAGAATGTCTGTACAATGTTTATAGCAGCTTTATTCCTAATGGCTAAAAACTGGAACTAACCCAATTATCAATCAACATTATAATAAACAAACTATTGGTATTATATAAAGGAATACTCCATGGCAATTATTTTTAAAAATCCACTGATTCATGCAACATGGAGAAATCTCACAAATATTATACAGAGTGGGAACAAAAACAAACACAAAGAATATGTAATGTATGATTCCATTTATGTAAATGTGAAAAACAGATGCTGACAGAAATCAGAAGAGAGAGTACCACCGGAACTGAGAGATGAAGGGCAGATACCGAGCAGGGGCTTAAGAGAACTTTGAGATCATAAATGTGTTCTTTAGCTCGATTAGGGTAATCACATGAGCCTACAAATATGTAAAAAATCATGTATCTGTACATTTAATATGTGCATTTTAACAGATGTAAATTATACCTCAATTTTTTTTTAATCAGAGAAAAAAGGTTACCTTTAAGGGTTCTCCCAAGCCGGGCACAGTGGCTCACGCGTGTAATACCAAAACTTTGGGAGGCCAAGGCGGGTGGCTCACCTGAGGTCAGGAGTTCGAGACCACCCTGGCCAACATAGTAAAAACCTGTCTCTACTAAAAATACAAAAATTAGTCAGGTGTGGTTGGTGCACGTCTGTAGTGCTGGCTACTCAGGAGACTGAGGCAGGAGAATCGCTTGAACTTAGGAGGCGGAGGTTACAGTGAGCCGAGAACATGCCGCTGTACTCTAGCCTGAGTGACTGAGCAAGACTCTGTCTCAAAAAAAAAAAAGAGTTCTCCCAAATTTCTAGCTATAATTTCAATTAAAGGCTCTAGCCAATCCTATCTATCTTCCCATGTATATTTTAAAATCTTCCTTCCTAAACTAGAAGGCAGCTGACATTGACTGAGTGTTTCCTGATGCCAGGCTGTATATAAAACCCTTGACACCTACACTTTTGTAGTCTTCACAATCCTTTGAGGTATTCTTTATTATCTCCAACTTATACATGAGGAAATTAAAGTTCAGAGGGGTTGAGTAACTTGCCTGAGGCCAGGGAGAAGAAGGAACTGAGCTAGGATTTGGAACCAAGTCGGTGACTCCAAAACCAAGTGCTTCCTCATATGTTATTCCCTCAAGTTTCACATCACTCTGTCCAATACCTGCCCAGTGATGAATCCCAAATATGTAAGCTATTTCCCGTCAATACCACACCACCCCCAGTTCTTCCTTGCCAAACAGAAAGCCCTGAGTAGCAGCTCTTCCTAGCATTTCTCCTACCTTTGAGGGAAGAAAGAGAACTTTAATTGATACAAGAAAATCTATATATGGCCCCTATCTAACATTAATCTAGAGATGCACTTATAATTCACTTACACTTGATCATTCTTCCCAGAAAGTTGTGACTCAATTTACCCCTTTTTTTTTTTAACTGAGGCAGGAATCTTTTATAGCTTGGAACCCACTTAAATTCCTCTCATTTAGAATATCTGGACCATCCTACAATAAGCCAAACAAACAAACAAAACCATCCTCTGGGCTGTGATGCACCCAGTGGTCCCCCAGTGCTGTAGTTCAGCCAGGACCACGGTGTCCAAGGAGACCGTTCTGCCCTCTCTTAAGACTCTGTAACATCAGTGCACAGGCATCCTGGCAGTATCCTTACTCTTCAAGGCCTCCACACGGCAGAAGCGGCTTCCCTACACATCTTACAGATTAGTCAAGGTTTAGAAAGGATAATCACCCTTGATTTGTTGTTGGTGTTATTGTTGTTACATATATTCTCACACGTTCTACCATTTTTACATCTTTAATAACCTGGACTGTCAGCCAGGCAAGGTTTGTAGAAAATGGTCTCTCTTTTTTGTTTCGAAGAGCCAAGCAGCCCTGCTATATCCTCAGTCATCACTCCAGGTTTGAGTTCAAGGTCTTTGAGCAAAAGACAGATTAACCATGAAGGCAATGAGGTTAAATTCAGGGTCCAAATTTGCATAGGCCCCTTCCAAGGTCCTGTACTTACTTTTGCCTGGGTCACTTTGGATTCCTCATTAAAGAAGGCCTCCAAATTGCATAAGCTTTAAGCCCCCACAAGACCTGGACTTGCCCCTGCCTCTGAATAACATTATCATTTTATTGACACAAACAACAGATCTATGTTATAATTCACCTTACAAATGAAGCTGATTTAGGAGAAATACTTAAGATGAGAGAACCAACTTATTACCAATAAGTATTAGAACACTGGGAGGTCACAGAAACACATTACATCTTTCCACTTAATTTCACTTATTACGAATAGTATTTTATCTATTTAATGGTTACATTAGCAATGTACTAGTAAGAGGGGTTGCTCCTTGTTAGGCATTTTTGTTGTTATTTTAAGGTTTTAAGTTTCTCAATTATTGGAAGTGGGGAAATTGAAGAGGATGACAAATGGAAAATGTGAAGACAGGCAGGGTGTGGTGGCTCATGCCTGGAATCCCAACACTTTGGAGGCTGAGGCCGGTGGATCACCTGTCAGGAGTTCAACACCATCCTGGCGAACATAGCAAAACCTCCCATCTCTACTAAAAACACAAAAAATTAGCCAGGTGTGGTGGCGGGTTCCTGTAATCCCAGCTACTTGGGAGGCTGAGGCAGGAGAATCACCTGAACCAAGGAGGTGGAGGTTGTGGTGAGCCAAGACCATGCCATTGCACTCCACCCTGGGCAACAAGAGTGAAACTCCATTTCAAAAAAAAAAAAGTGAATACAAATGAAAAATGAAAAAAATTCACTACATAAAAGTTTCACAGGTTTCCTGGTAGCAACAACCCTGCCTTAGAAGAAATAAATTATGATACACCATACAATAGGTCCATAAAATGAAAAGCGGAAGAAGTCATCACAACTATGATGACCTTTAATATACATGAAATGTGCTCAAAATAAATGCATCTCTCTTGGTTTTCCTAAGCACTACTCAATCATGATGACTCAATCACGACTGCCTATTTTGAAAAAAAGCATTCAAGTTATGAAACTCCTCACGCTCCCCCTAGTAACGTGGCCTGGGTTGGCACATTTAAAGTTACAAGTTACAATCAATTTTTTTTTTTATGTGAAAAAGGGTAAAGTTTACTTTAAGCACCTGTATACCCCACTACTTACCCCAATTAAGAAAAATAAAATAAGGGCAGGAGAGAAAGCCCACATATAATACAAAATAAAAATGTGCAAAGCAAAAACAGAAAATCATAAAAATCATAAGAAAGAATTCTACACAAAGTCTTATGCAAATAACTTTAATAAAAATCTGGGCAAATAAGCAACTTTCTATTAAAAAACAGAATTGTTCAAAAGCTTTACTGACACCAAGAGATGAACATGCTAAAAATAACCATTTGCACAGATAAAATAACGTTGCAGGGAGCAAAAAAATACTTATATATGCACCCCTAACCAACCAATAAGCACCAGACCCAGGCTTTTTTTATTGTTGTTTTTTTAAAATAGAGACAGTATTTTGCCATGTTGCCTAGGCTGGTCTTGAACTCCCGAGCTCAATGATCCACCAGCCTCAGCCTCCCAAAGTGCTAGGATTACAGGTAAGCCACCACTCCTGGCCCAGACCTTTTTTTAAGGAATTCTACCACACATTTAAACTGACAAGGGAGGGAGAAATGAAGGAAGATAGGTAAGTAATACACTAATCACAAGTATAAGAATCAACTGTAAAAATCCTAACTTCAATTTTGGCAGACAACTTCCAGCATTATATTATGACCAGGTAATGTTTATTCCATAAATGCAAAGTTAATTCAAACATGTTTTAAGTTATTAATAAAATTCATTACCATGGGTCTAAGGGGGAGAATCTATCTTCACCATCAGACACGCTTTAAAAGCATGAAAAATTCAACATTCATTCTTAATTTAAAGTAACAAAACAAGAATCAACAACTATTTAACATGAGATGGAAAAACAGATCAAAGCTGACATGATCCTTCTTGGGAAGACCCTAAAGGCACTGAAGACCATCCACACAGGAATGCCAACTAGCACCACTACTGTTCAGCACTGCAGGGAGTATCAGCCAGCACAACCAGACAAGAGAAAAAAAACGAAGTACGAACTGGGAAAGAAACAAAACGCAAACCAAAATTGAATAAGAAATGGCAAGCCTATCAATATCTGAAGATAAAATAATTACATATCTGAACAAAAGGAAATTCCTGAAAAACCATATACAGTATGAGAATTCTTAATTTTATATTCTTCTACCCTACGAAAGTAAGGTAGTAAGTCTTATGCATGAACAACAATTATTTAGAAAATATAATGGAAGAACACACCCTATTTATAATAGCAACTAAAATATAAAACTAAGAGGAAATGTGCAACACCTATCTGAGGAAAATTTTAAAACATCTCTTAAGGATACAAAAGGAAACCTAACAAATGGGGGGAATAAAAAGAAAACCTAAACGAATGGAAAGATATAATGTCCTCAGAAAGTAAAACCCAACATAGGTAATGTCAAACCTTCCTCAATAAATTTACAAATTTAATACAACTCCAATAAAAATGGGTTGTTGTATTTCCTTGTATCACAGAAAGCTGAATCTCAAGATCATATGGAAAAATAAGAGAACAAGAATAAATAGGAGGTCGGGCATGGTGGCTCACATCCGTAATCCCAGCACTTTGGGAGGCTGAGGCGGGTGGATCACTTCAGGTCAGGACTTCCAGATCAGCCTGGCCAACCTGGTGAAACCCTGTCTCTATTAATAATAATAATAATAATAACAAAAAAATTAATTTTTTTAAAAAAAAGAATAAATAGGAAAAGCAATAAGAACAACTATTCCTACCAGACACTAAAACAACTATTGGCTGGGCTTGGTGGCTCATGCCTATAATACCATCATTTTGTGAGGCCGAGGCAGGTGGGTCACCTGAGATCAGGAGTTCGAGACCAGCCTGGCCAACATGGTGAAATCCCGTCTCTACAAAAATACGAAAATGTGAGAAAGAGAGTTTCTTGGATGCCAGATGAGTTGGTCTTCCCTGTGTGAGACAGCCATGGGGAGCCATGGGCGGCCTCTGAGGAGAAAAGTCTCCTAATTGCCTTCATGTCTTTATGCCCCGAGAGCATAACAGCTCCAGCATTCCACAGGTTGCTCAGGGAAATAACACCCCCTTTAAGCAGTGGAGTATAATCATCTTGGTTTCTCCTGAAACCCACTCCTACTGACATCAGTCCCGATAAGTTAAAGATCTTAAGTACTTTAGACGCATGCCTTTGCTCAAGGAAATTCACAGAGTTCTCCTCCACTGATGAATCCTTTTCTTCATTCCTTCCTACCCCTCCCATTTGCCTTAAGAACAAAGAGCTTGTAAACCAATAAATTGGGTGGAGACGAAGAGCTTGGGGCTGTGAGCAAGCCTCCAATGCTCCTGTCCCCCGGACCCGACTTTTAAACTCTTATTCTGTCTCTTTCTAATTCCTTTGTCTCTGCTGGACTCAGGGTACACATCGAGTGGTGTGGGGCTGGTTTCCCCAACCCAAAAATTAGCCAGGCAGGATGGCAGGTGCCTGTAATCCTGGCTACTAGGGAGGCTGAGGCAGGAGAATCGCTTGAGCCCTAGAGGCGGAGGTTGTGGTGAGCAGAGAGTGCACCACTGCACTCCACCCTGGGCGACTGAGCGAGATTCTGTCTCAAAAAAAAAAAAAAAAAAAAAATCAATAATTAAGATAATATGATAACAGTGCATGAGAAGACAAGTACACAAATGAAATAAAATGGCTCAGAAACAAATCCAAATGTATAAACTGGAGGCCGGGCATGGTGGCTCACACCTGTAATCCCAGCAATTTGGTAGGCCGAGACAGGAGGATCATATGAGGTCAGGAGTTCGAGACCAGCCTGGTCAACATGGTGAAACCTTGTCTCTACTAAAAATACAAAAATTAGCCAGGCATAGTGGTGGGCACCTGTAATCCCAGCTGTAGAGGACTACGTGCTCACAAACGAGATGTTCCCGATAAGTCCTGCTCTTGCAAACGAAGCAGGGTGTTCCTTCCCTGTTTGCAGGGAGGATAAAGGAGCCAGCTGCAAACGGCAGACCCTGGGGGCTTGTTTATGTGTAAACATCTTGAAAATCCAGAAAGTCAGGGAAAGGTCAGAAAAACAACAGTGTGTCTTGTGACTTGGCAACATTCCACAAACGACTGTATAAAATAAAGCAGAGCGCACCATTCGGGGTGGCCACCATGTTTGTCTTGTCTTGTGTTGTCTTGTGTGTTCATTCCTTTGTTTAGGAAACACGCGGACCCCAACATCTGGCGGATCCGTGGCTCCACGAGAGCAAGGAACTGGAGGGGGAACACCCCAGGCAGGCACGGGGAGACCACGGGCAGGTAAATAAATAAGAAGGGGGACCCACGGGAAAATTATGGGGAATTCCACCTCTCTGGCCTCTGAATATTTGCGGTTACTCCAGGGACTGTTGATGTCTATAGGAGTGGAAGTTAGTTAAGGAACATAAGACTTTGAAGCAATTGTTTGCCCATGTTGGACAACATTGTTATTGGTTTCAATATCAAACCAAAGTGCAATTAAATCGAAAGGAATGGTTACAAGTGCTTAAAGTCCTGCGTGGAGCTCATCAGCGATGGCAAATGGTGCCTCTGACTTTGTGGACTTTGTGTAGTTCAATTACTCAGGCATTAGAGTTATTTGAAACTGACTCAGAGCGTGGCAATACTGCCACAGGAGGTGAGGCATCTGAAGCTTTAGAGAGGAATGATCCTAGAGAGAAACATATTTACACCCCGGTTGCTGAGGACAAGGAATTGGAAGAGGAGCTAATGCCTCCTTCATCTGAAGGAAATTCTGATTTGCAGCGTATTTTAGAGATGTTACAACAGTTGTTAAAATTGCTAGGTGCCACTGCTCCTGCTTCTCCTATCTCTCCGCCACGAGCCTTCCCTGTTAAAAAGATTTCCCTTTGCCTCCACCTATCTTGAGGAATTAGATCTATTCCCAATAACATGGGCTGCTTTCGGCCCCAATGCTCAGTTCCCAAACAGTGGCCAGAATGTGACTTTTACAGCCCTACGATTTAAATTTTTGAAAGAAATGAAAGCTGCAATTTCTAATTATGGACCTCAGTCACCGTTTGTTCTTGGCCTTCTCGGTTCCTTCTCTTCAGAACATATGATGATTCCTATTGACTGGGAAACGTTGGGACAGGCTGTCCTTGATTGTAATGGCTTCAATTAAAAAGTTGGTGGTGGGAGGAAGCAAGAGTACAAGCTAGAAAAAATGCTACCCAAAATCCCCCAGGACCTACTGAAGAGCAGCTTACGGGTTCAGAACAATATGCCACTCTTAATGCTCAGGCAGGCCTAGATGATATTGCTCTCACTCAGATTAAAGCCTTGTTTATAAAAGCGTGGACTAAGGTTGAAATAGCGGGTAAAACTTCTTTATCTTTTGTAAAGATCCTACAAGGAGCCACTGAGCCGTATCCAGATTTTGTAGCCCATCTTCAAGATGCTGTATTAAAGACTGTAGGTTCAGGCCTTGCTGCTAAAATTCTTTTGGATACTCTGGCTTTTGAGAGTGCTAATCCCGAGTGCCAAAAATTGCTGCGTCCTCTCAAAGCTAGTGGAGCTGATTTAGATGAATACATTCAGGCTTGTGCAGGTGTTGGAGGAGCTATTTACAATGCTCAATTGTTTGCTGGGGCACTTTCTAAGGCTTTAAAAGGCAATTCTAAACAAGGTATATGCTATCAATGTGGGAAACCCGGTCATTTTAAAAAGGAATGCCGGAAAAAATTAGGCTCTTCTGCTCTAAAAGAAAAAAGGTTACCATCTGATATGTGTAAACGATGTGGCAAGGGTCGACATTGGACCAATGAATGCCGCTCAAAAACTGATAAAAGTGGGAATGTATTGTCACCCCTCTCGGGAAATGGGAGCCGGGGCCCGCAGGCTTGGGGCCCCAACAACTACAATGCTGGCCTACCCCAGTACCCAGTGGCTTACAACATCAAGGAATGACCTTGAGTATGTGTCTCGTCAAGGAGGTTTTGGTAGTACTGGGAAAACTGCTTTCTGGGAAACTTTAGTTTCTGATCAAAAACCTTTATGTTCATTGCAAATTAATGGGATACTTTTTGAGGGATTAGTCGACACAGGCGCGGATGTATCTATTATATGCTTGGCTCAATGGCCTGATCATTAGAAAAAGAAACAAGTATCGGTTACTCTATCCGGCCTAGATACTGCTTCTATAGTCTACCAAAGTGTCGAGCCCCTGAGCTGTGTAGGACCTGAAGGACAACAAGGAAAAGTGTTCTTTTATATTGTTCTCATTAATATTCACTTTTGGGGCCGTCATCTTTGACAATAATTTGGTGCCTTTTTAAGCATTCCTCATATTTCTTCAGCTGCCAAAAATATGATGTTCAAAATGGGCTACAATCCTTTAAACTCTTAGCCACTGTCCACAAGCCTCAAACTTTACAATTGAAGTGGAAAACTACAACTTCTGTTTGGGTGGAACAGTGGCCATTATATAAAGAAAAACTTAAGGCTTTAAAGAATTTAGTTAAGGAACAATTGGCCGAGGGGCATATTGAACCAAGTACTTCTGCATGGAATTCCCCTGTGTTTGTCTTGTCAAAAAAAAAAAAAAAAAAAAAGGAAAATGGCACTTATTAACTGATCTTAGAGCTGTAAATGCTTGTATTCAACCTATGAGGACTTTACAGCCTGGGCTTCCTAATCCAACTCTTATCCCACAACATTGGAAATTAATGGTTATAGATCTTAAAGATTGTTTTTTTACTATCCCGTTACAACCCCAAGATTGTGAAAAATTTGCCTTTACTGTTCCCGAATATAATAATGGACAGCCTATTCAAAGATATCAATAGAAAGTTCTTCCTCAAGGTATGCTTAATAGTCCTACCTTATGTCAAAAGTTTGTTCATAGAGCCTTACATCCTGTTAGATGTCAATTCCCTACTGTGTTAATATACCATTATATGGATGATATTCTATTAGCAACTCCTGACGAAGTCCTACAAGGTCAAGTTTTTCAGGTCTTATAACAACAATTAACTCAATATAATTTACATATTTCTTCTGAGAAAATACAGACTCAATTTCCCATTCAATATTTGGGATACCTTTTAGCAAAAAAGCATATTCGGCCACAAAAAGTTTAAATTCAAAGAGATCAACTTTTAACCCTTAATGATTTTCAAAAACTGTTAGGAGATATAAATTGGCTTCGCCCCATCTTAGGCATCCCTACTTACAAATTGCGACATCTATTTGCTACCTTAGAAAGAGATTCAGATTTAAATAGTTCTTGTCAATGATCCCCGTAGCAAAAATATATATATATAGTCATTTGTAGAAAATAGAATTAGTAAAGCTCACCTTGATTATATTGCACCCAATCTTCCACTTTCGTTGTGTCTTTTTCATACTCCCCATTTGCCAACAGCCGTTTTACACCAAGATAATAATATTCTAGAGTGGCTGTTTTTGGCTAATAAAGCCATTAAAAAAATTCACCTCTATTGAAAACTCATGAAGGTTGGCAAGTGGCTTGCGCTGAGTATACTGGTTCTTTTTCTCAGCATTATCCTAGTAATAAATTATTTGCTTTTCCGCTTTACTGCCATATAATCCTATCTCTTACACTCCAGTTAAAGGTCTCACCTTTTTTACTGATGCTTCAAGCAACGGAAAGGCTGGATACTGGACTTCAGACAATTCAAAAATTTCTCACTATCCATTTGAATCAGTACAACAAGGAGAACTTTTTGCCATTCTTATGGTTCTACAAGACTGGCCTCAAACCCCTTGTAACATAGTTAGTGATACCCAATATGCTGTATATGTAACTAAATATATTTCTCAGACTTCTTTACCATTATTTCCTCAAACTCCTTTACAAAAATTATTTTCTTTATTATTTGTAACTCTTACTTCCAACAGGCTCAGGATGAGCAGCAACTACATCATACTAACAGTTTAGGATTACAACGGCGATTTTCTATAACACGCCGTCAAGCCCGAGCTATTGCCAGAGCCTGCCCATCTTGTGCTCCTATTATTGCACCTTTTTTAAGTCCAGGTATTAATCCTCGAGGCATTCAACAAAATCACATTTGGCAAATGGATGCAACTTATGTTCCTTCCTTTGGTGGTTTAAAATATGCTCATCATACTACTGATACGTGGTCACATTTCCAGTGGGCTACGCCATTACCCTCTGAAAAGGCTGACTCTGTTATGACTCATTTACTTACTTGCTTTGCAGTTATGGGAGTCCCTGCTAAATTAAAAACTGATAATGCCCCTACTTATTGCTCTCACAAATTGGCTGCCTTCCTCTCTTTATACCATATTCATCAATTCCACTGGTATTCCATTTAACAGTTAAGGTCAAGCAATTATTAAAAGAGCCAATGCTACCCTAAAATTACAACTTTTAAAACAAAAAGGGGGAGATGGGCGAGATTCCCCCAAACATCAAATTCTGAAAGCCCTTTTTACTTTAAATTTTCTCAACCATTGGCGCCAATTACAGCAGTCTGCAGCGGTGAAACATTTTCAACAGCCTTTAGAAAAGCCGCAAAACAGTAATCTGTGGGTGTATTATCCTCCATTACAAGGGAAATATTTAAAAGGAAAAGTTTTACAATGGGGCCGAGGCTATGCTCTTGTCTGTACAGGTGCCGGAGACGAGTGGTTTCCATCTCGACGGTTGAAACAGTGCCATGGCGAAGAGAAGCCAATCCAAAGAGTTCCCCAAGAAATTTCAGGAGCTGAATCTGAGTGCTCAGAGAACATTACCTTCGGAACTCGACGTGCGGAGCCCCCGACATGAGGTCAACTGAAAAAGCTTACTCAGGAAGCTGAAGGGGTTGTTCAACAAGCTGGGCAGCCCAAAACCCCACTGACTTTATTCCTGGCTGTGCTGGCTGTAGTAAATTGTCAGGTAACGGCTGGAGAATTTACATACTGGGCTTATATTCCTTTTCCACCCTTATATCAAGGTGTGGCCTGGGGAGACAGAGAAGTCTCAGTATTTACTAATGATACTGCTTGGATGCCATCGCCTTTTTTAAACCAGGATCCTGAATTAGACACTGGCACAGTAAATGGTTCATATCAATTTGGGGTTGAAGGGTTACCCATATGTCTTGGGAGTAGTCCACATTGTCTGCATCTTTCTCATGAGGCTTGGTTTGTTTGCTATAACCATAGTCATATCTCTGCCTTTACTATGATTATTGTGGCTCAAAGTTTTAAGTATAATCATACTGCAGTACTTAATGAAACTCTACCAACTACATTATCTTTATGCCCTATCCCTGATGTGTCCAGAGGTGTTTCCCAATTAGAGTGGACTAGGTGTAGAGGTAGTGGGCCGTGATTATTATTAGAAGCAAAAGGAGGGCCGGGCGCGGTGGCTCAAGCCTGTAATCCCAGCACTTTGGGAGGCCGAGACGGGCGGATCACGAGGTCAGGAGATCGAGACCATCCTGGCTAACACGGTGAAACCCCGTCTCTACTAAAAACTACAAAAAAACTAGCCGGGCGAGGTGGTGGCGCCTGTAATCCCAGCTACCCGGGAGGCTGAGGCAGGAGAATGGCGAGAACCTGGGAGGTGGAGCTTGCAGTGAGCTGAGATCCGGCCACAGCACTCCAACCTGGGTGACAGCGCAAGACTCCGTCTCAAAAAAAAAAAAAAAAAAAGAAGCAAAAGGAAAAAGTCATAATTATCTTATCACAGATTGGAGTGTACATGGAGATTTTCAAACTAAATTTAGTCATGTCAACCTACGTTGGCATAAAGGTAATCACAGCATTGCTGCGGATGGCAACGAAACTATTATTTGGCATGATGGTGGTCCATCACCCCCTATGCCACATTTGGCTAATACTTCACAAATACAAAGTCATATTTGGAAGTTGCTAGCTGCTGGTAAACCAATGTTCACTTTCACGGGAAACATGTCCTTATGTTCTAGATATGTTATTGCATGTGTAAGAAAGCCTTACTTGTTGTTGACAGGAATTTTTAAATGGGATAATAATACAGGGGTAGTTAACTGTACAAACAATTGTACATTCTTAAGTTGTATAAATAAATACTACTTGGTGGAATAATAATTGGAATGAGTCTCATTCCGATTTATATATACTAAGAGCCAGAAAAGAAACCTGGCTACCTGTAAACTTACACGTACTTGGAGTGAATCTACTGGGGTTACTCCAATTTACAAGGTTATGCAAGATCTTGTCCACCACAGTCGGAGGATGGTTGGAATCGTTGCGACCGCGGTGATACGACTTGTAGCAATTGCTTCCACTGCCGCTGTTGCTGGATTAGCTCTACACCAGAGTATGAATTTGTGCAACAATGGCATGAACAATCACATTTGTTGTGGCAGCAACAGCGAGACATAGATGCTCATTTGACTGAACGAGTGGATAATCTGGAGCAAGTGGTTTCTTGGTTGGAAGATCAGCTAACAGTGTTAAATACCCGAGCTTTGTTAAAATGTTGTTGGAACACTACCCAATTTTGTATTACTCCTGTTCCTTTTAACAGCACTGTACATAATTGGACTGAGATAAAGAGACTTCTAATTGGTCATAATAATCTTTCCCTAGAAATACAAGAATTAACACAGAACATTTCTGAAACATTTCGCAATCAGTTACCATTGCTGACTGGTGCAGATTTGATGACTGATATTGCACAAAGTTTGACGTCTCTGAACCCTATGAGCCCTGTAAAAACTTTGCTGACCTCTATTTCTAGCAATGTATTGATTGTTGTTCTTGCTTTTGTCATTTTCACAGTCTGCTGGAGACGGTGTGAAAGGGCAAACACTGAATCCCAGCGAGCCCAACATGTAATGATGGTTTTGAAAGAAATTCAAACTTGTAAATAAAGAAAGGGGAAATGTAGAGGACTATGTGCTCGCAAACCAGACGTTCCTGATAAGTCCTGCTCTTGCAAACGAAGCAGGGTGTTCCTTCCCTGTTTGCAGGGAGGACAAAGGAGCCAGCTGCAAACGGCAGACCTTGGTGGCTTGTTTATGTGTAAACATCTTGAAAATCCAGAAAGTCAGTGAAAGGTCAGAAAAACAACAATGTGTCTTGTGACTTGGCAACATTCCACAAATAACTGTATAAAATAAAGCAGAGCGCGCCATTCAGGGCGGCCGCCATGTTTGTCTTGTCTTGTGTTGTCTTGTGTGTTCATTCCTTTGTTTAGGAAACACAGGGACCCCAACACCAGCTACTTGGGAGGCTGAGGCAGGAGAATCACTTGAACCCGGGAGGCGGAGTTTGCAGTGAGCTGAGATTGCGCCACTGTGCTCCAGCCTGAGCAACACAGCAAGAGTCCATCTCAAAAATAAATAAATAAATGAATAAATAAATAAAATGTATAATGGAATTCTGGAAATTATTGAAGATGCATCTCAAATCAGTTGGTTAAAGGATTTTTTTACAGAGTGTTGAGACAACTAGATAGACATCTGGAAAAACACACAAGAATAAATGAATCAAAGATTTTAACATAAAAATAAAACCATGAAAGTAATCAAAGAAAACTTTGGAGAATTCCCTTAAAACTTAGCAGAGGAAAAAAAAATCTTTCTACTAAAAGCTCAAAATCCAGAAGTTAGAAAAAGAAAATATTGATACATTAGACTATATAAAAATAAAAAATATCTGCACAGTAAGAAGTATGATAAGCAGAGGTAAAAATACAAATTGCAAACTGAAACAAATATTTGTCTCTCACTACAGACAAAAGCTAATCCTTTTTTTTTCTTTTTTTGTGACAGAGTCTTGCTCTGTTGCCCAGGCTAGAGTTCAGTGGTATGATCGCAGCTCACTGTAGCCACGACCACCTAAGCTCATGTGATCCTCCCACCTCAGCCTGCCAAGGAGCTGGGACTGCAGGTATGCAGCACCACATCTGGCTAATTTTTTGAGTCTTTGTAGAGACAAGGTCTTGCTATGTTGTCCAGGCTGGTCTTGAACTCCTAGGCTCTAACTATCCTCCCACCTTAGCCTCCAAAACTGCTAGGATTATGGGCCTGAACTACCACACCCACCACTAATCATTTTAATATATGAAAAGGTCCTAGAAAACAAAGAAACAGAACAGCCTGATAGAACAAAGGTCAAAAAACAGGAGTAGATAGTTCCCAGAAAAATTAATGCAACTGACCCTTAAACATGAAAACATGTTCAAACACACACTCTTTATCAGAGAAATGCTAATCAGAACCCAACTGCGTTTCCATTTCTTGTCTATTGGATTGGCACAAATCCAAAAGTTAGACATACATTTACAACATTGGTGAAGCTGTGGGGAGACAGGCACTTGCATACACTCCTAGCGGGAACTCATAGCCCCACTAGCCTCCATAATAGAGGTCATTATGGAGGGCAGTTTGACACTATCAATCCAAATCACGCATGTTCTCTGACAGAGCAATCCTATTGCTAAGAATTCATGTTACAGATATATTTATTTCAGCATCATTTTTTAAGCAGCAAAGGTTGGGGACTACTGGTAAACTGAACTATTTGCATTCATATAATGAAATTTCTTACAACTCTTAAAAAAGAAGAAACTTTCTAAGTAATAATATAGAAAGGTTTATGGGGTATATAATAAGTGAAGAACACAAGGCTCAGAATATTGTTTATAGGACATCATGTTTGGTGTTAGCAAGTCAAGAAAATAATAAATACTTGGCTGGGCACAGTGGCTCATGCCTGTAATCTCAATACTTTGGGAGGCCAAGGCGGGTGGATCACCTGAGGTCAGGAGTTCGAGACCAGCCTGGCCAACATGGTAAAACCCCGTCTCTACTAAAAACACAAAAATTAGTTGGCTGTGGTGGTGCACACCTATAATCCAAACTATTCAGGAGGCTAAAGCAGGAGAATCGCTTGGACCTGGGAGGCGGAGGCTGCAGTTAGCTGAGATTGTGCCATTGCATTCCAGCCTGGAGACAGAGTGAGACTCCATCTCAAAAAAAGAAAAGAAAAGAAAAGAATAAATACTTGCATTAGAATAACATGTTTGTGATGTAATAGAATAAAGAAACAATAGAAAGATACATAAGAAACTAACTTGGGATAGAGGTAGTCAGTAATAGGAGTGGAAGCTACATTTATTAAAGCATATGTTTTTAAATTGCTACAATTTCTGACCAATGTGAGTTTATTACTTACGCAAAAAATTAAAACGTTTTCAAAATGAGTGAAACCCAAATTTAAAGTGTTTACACAATAACTTGCATACATATATCCTTTGTGTGTTTGTCCACTAGCACTAGCCCTCCCAGAATAACATCAGTCTGATGGCTCAGCATGTCCTCAGAATTGTAAAGATCAAACAAAGTAAAACTGGATTATGGTGCCTTCCACATAACTAGTGTTGCAGGAGGTCAGGGACCCCAAACAGAGGGACCGGCTGAAGCCACGGCAGAAGAACAAAAATTGTGAAGATGTCATGGACATTTATTAGTTTCCCAGATTAATACTTTTATAATTTCTTATGCCTGTATTTACTGCAATTTCTGAACATAAATTGTGAAGATTTCATGGACACTTATCACTTCCCCAATCCCCTTGGGATTTCCTATGCCTGTCTTTAATCTCTTAATCCCGTCATCTTCTTTGTAAGCTGAGGAGGATGAATGTCGCCTCAGGACCCTGTGATTGTGTAAACTGCACAAATTGTTTGTAGAGTGTGTGTGCTTGAACAATACGAAATCTGGGCATCTTGAAAAAAGAAGAGAATAACAGTAATGTTCAGGGAACATCAGAGATAAGACTTCCAGCTGCCGGTGAGCTGGCTGGAACAGAGCCATATTTCTCCTCTTTGAAAAGCAAATAGGAGAAATATCACTGAATTCTTTTTCTCAGCAAGGAACATCCCTGAGAAAGAGAATGTGCCCTGAGGGGACAGGAGTAATAACTAGAAATAACTAGAAATCAGTTATTGGGTGTCTAATATCTCCTAGGCTCTCCTAACCTCCTGCCTTTGCTTACAATTTCTTCTACCAGATGCCCCTTTCCCTGAAATCATTCTCAGTTTTCACATCAGTAGAACTCTATTGTCTTGTTTCTTATTTTCCTTGAGCTCATGACTCCATTCATTACATAAGGGGTTGTCTTAAATGATTATAAGCAAAGACCAAAAAATGACCAATTTATATCAAACTTAGGAAATATTTCCAAATTTCTAAAATTAAATCAGGCTTGTATTAAAGAACATGATAGATGCCTTGTCCTATGGAGATAAGGATGGAAGGGCAAGGCAATGCTCTCTCTTTTTTTTTAACCCAAAAAGGGAAGAAAAAGGACATTAGTTACGTTATCTTTCTCAATTACAAAATGCCTGTTTTTTACTCTCCTTCACACAAACCCTGATACACATGCTTCTTTATTGATTAGCACTGTTGGGCTTATACTTCTTGTGCAGGACGCCAGTGGAACATCAGATGCTGAATACCAGCACATGCTCTAATTTTGCAATCCCTGCTCACATCATACACTTGATATCATTTGTGGGAGGTCATGTGGGTCAGCCTACACACTGGCAAGTAAACTCACTGATTTGGACAATGAGTCAGTGAAAACGAGGATGTTATTTTATTTTAGCACATTTGTGCCAACGTCATTGCAGAGGCAAGAAGAAGAAGGGATATGAATGATACACTGACAGATATCAAATTAACAAATAAAAAGCTTACCAATCTTGAAAAAAAAAGGAACATGCACTTACACCTTGCAAAGACTTTAAGTACTTTACATATTCTACCATGCATGTTACTAATTACACATAGCCAAAGCCTGTAATCTCTTTCTGGCATTAATCTCCTTTTTTCAAAAAATTCTGTTTTGTTATATTAAAATGATAGCCTCTGGAATTCATTATCAGTTTCTCTCCACTTAAACCAACAGAATACTGCTGGTTGCAAAAGGATACTAGAAATCACCCCTCACTGTGCTGTTTTCTCTAATAACTTGAAGAAGGGTGTCATTTGCTATGTGTATACACTGTCTCCAAAATACATTAACTTCTTATAAAGGCCTGATGCCAGTTGTATTAGTCTGTTCTCACATTGTTATAAAGAAATACCTGAGGTTGGGTAATTTATAAGAAAAGAGGTTTAATTGGCTCACGGGTCTGCAGGTTGTACAGGAAGCATGGCAGCATCTGCTTCTGGGGAGGCCTCGGGAAACTTACAATCATGGCAGAAGGCAAAAGAGGGGACAGGCACATCACATGGCCAGAGCAGGAGCAAGAGAGAGAAGGAGGGGAGGTACCACACACTCAAATAACTACATCTTGCGAGAACTCATTCACTGTCATGAGGACAGTACTACGGGGATGGTGCTGAACCATTCATAAGAACCCACTCCTGTGATCTAATCACCTCCCTTCAGGCTCCACCTCCAACACCAGGGATTATATTTCAACATGAGATTTGGGCGGGGACACATCCAAACTGTATCACCAGTATTCCTCCAAGTTGCAGTCCTCTGCATAGAGTGCTTTTCCCCATATACTTAAAGGTAAAGGGGCCAAAGTATCCCACCCACAAAAATCTGTCCTCAGTATCCTCTGCATCCTCATGCTTCAGGGTCCACTCCTATTTCTCAGGTGAAATGAGCAGGTACGTATGACTGTGATGTCACTTAAATTAAAAAAAAAAAAATTAAACAAAAATAAAGAAGAAATGAGCAGGTATGGGCTGCCTGGGCACCACACCAGAGAAGCTCAGAGGCCAGGCCCACCCACCCCGGGGAGAAATACTGAGGCTTAAACTGGTGAAAAACAGGCCACACCACACTTTCCTCTTGCTCTTGTTCACCAGCTGTTCCTCAGAAATTACAGAAGATGTAAAGGTCTACTGGTTTGCTCCCTGAGGGACCTTCTGGAAACTTCATGGGCCTGCAGGCAATCAAAGCTCTTCTTTCACCAGCCCAGTCTTTGGGGGGAGAAAAACACAGAGCTTTGAGGAAGAGAGCAGGAACACCAGGCACCCGGTCTAGAAAAGTCAGTGAAGGGGGTCCACGGTGGAGCTTCCACTATACTATTCTGAGGCTGCCTCGCAAAGACCAAAGCTCCTGCCTAAAGGTTTTGCCTGCTCCCTGGGCATCCAGACATCACTGGCTTTTTCTTACTGCAACCCAAAGAAAGGATTCTGTCTAATCACAAGTCCAATTGGCTGTTTCCTTTCTCTGAGCCCAAAAGCCTGCTCTCAATGAACAGAAGCACTGTTATCTACTTCCATCTCCCCAGCCTTCTGTGTACAAAGCATGCCTTGCCACCTGCCCCCCTCACCTTTTTGTTCATATGAGAATGCATGGGTCCCAGGAGCTTCAGTGAGAGGACAGAGAAAAATGGGAAATTCCATTACCAAAACTTTTTAGAGAAAGAAGAAAAGGCAAAGGAGAATGGAAGGATTGTTGATACTCGCTGGCAGATTAAAAGAACTGATGAAGAACTTTCCTGCTTTCTCCGGGCGCAGTGGCTCACACTTGTAATCCCAGCACTTTGGGAGGCCGAGGCGAGTGGATTGCCTGAGCTCAGGAGTTCGAGACCAGCCTCGGCAACACAGTGAAACCCCATCTCTACTAAAATTAGCCGGGCATGGCAGCATGCGCCTGTAATTCCAGCCACTTGGGAGGCTGAGGCAGGAGAATCAAGTGAACCCGGCAGGCGGAGGTTGCAGTGAACAGAGACTGGGCCACTGCACTCTAGCCTGGGTGACAGAGCAAGACTCCATTCCCAAAAAAAAAAAAAAAATCCTGCTTTATCTGCTATATACTAAGTAATCCATATGAGATAGTCCCACAATTACAAACACTGCCTAAAGAAGGATTTAAAAATAAACAGACATTTAAAATTTTTATAGAGAGGTTTTTACAACCAAGATGACAAGGCACTGTTAAGAAAATGAAGAGCTTTGTTATATAACTTATACCTCTCCCAAAATTCTAAACTATGTATCCTACTTGTAAAAGATCTCATATAATCTACCTGCTAATCTGGTCCAGTTTTCTAATCATTTTTTGCTAATAAGAAGTTTTTTCTTATATACAATATAATTCTTTTATTTCCATTTAAGCCAATCATTTTGTTCCACCTCTTAAGAATTTGAGAAACCGTGGGTTTGCTTCCTCTTTCCATCTTAGTTAACCAACTTAATATGAGTCATCCCTTGGTTTTTCTCTAAATTCAGTAATCAGCCTTCACAGATCTCATTTAACAGATTCACAGATCTCTTAACCATTTTTTAGGCTTCAGAATTTCCTCTTTACCACCCTTAATATGAACAGTAAACCTGGGTTTATCTATGCTTTTACATCAAAGCCAAACTGCTTTGTTTTTAGGGCCTCCAGAACCCAATCTTGCCTACCTACAACTTTATTTCTATGTTTTGTCCCTTCTTTAAACTAAATACACTCCCATTGCTAATTAAGCTATTCCCTCATCCCTCCAGTTTAGACAGTCTTCTCACTTTATTTAATCCCAATCCATCTCCACATGGCCACTTCAACACCAACATATCCACCAAAAAACATTTTCCAGTGTCCCCCATCCAAAATGATCTCCTTTCACACTGCATGCAGAAACCAGGGTGAGTGGTTCAGTCATGGCTGTGTAGTTGAACGTGCTGGTTCTGTTATGCATTGCAGCATCTTTTTAGGTTCTATGTTTTGCCTTGTTTTTCACTGTCTGGTTGTCTAAACCTCTGCCTCTGTCATTATGTGGCACGCCTTTATCACATAACCCAGCCCAGTTTTTTTAATCCCATTTTAGAGCATCATCTATGGGTAAACAATCTTGAAAGTAGCTCCGCTCTCTGATAGCTCATTCATCAAAACTATCAAGATGACTTTTTTTTTTTTTGAGACAGAGTATTGCTCTGTCGCCTAGGCTGGAGTGCAGTGGTATGATATTGGCTCACTGCAACCTCCGCCTCCTCAGTTCAAGTGATTCTCCTGCCTCAGTCTCCCTAGTAGCTGGGATTACAGGAATGCACCACCATGCCCAGCTAATTTTTTAAATTTTTAGTAGAGATGCGATTTCACCACGTGGGCCAGGCTGGTCTTGAACTCCTGACCTCAGGTGATCCACCCGCCTCGGCCTCCCAAAGTGCTGGTATCTCAGGCATGAGCCACCACACCCAGGCAAGATGACTTTAAAATCTGGTTTCCTACATTGTTTAAAACTCTTAAGAGTCTCCAATCAACTACATTGCCTTTTACATTATGTCAAATTCATCAATACTACCTCAAACAATAAAATCAAATGCATGCCAAAACCCAGTTACTCAACAGGTTCCCCAACTCTCAGTTAGTGACCCTCTCTGGTACACAGCGTGAGAACCCCTGTCTACCCTCCAGATGAGAGGTGGTGCAAAGGCCAGCTCCAAAACAGTGAGACATGAGTAGCTCTCTGCTGGGTTGCATGAAAGAGTTCTGAGGCCATATCACAGTTTAGGGCATCTTGTCCAACCCATGGCCTGTGGGCTGCATATAAATTTGTGTCAGGCCACTTTGAATGTGGCCCGACACAAATTTATAAACTTCCTTAAAACATTATGAAATTTTTTTGCAATTTTTTTAAGCTCACCAGCTATTGTTAGTGTTAGTGTATTTTATGTGTGGCCCAAGACAATACTGCTTCTTCCAATGTGGCCCAGGGAAGCCAAAAGACTGGATATCCCTGAGTTAGAGTCAGATTTCATCAACTAGTGATGTCTGCCAGGATGATGGCAAGGGAACAGGCAGAATGGATTTGCTAACCCTGTTATTTGGGATTACAATAGAATCAAAAGTTTTACTAAAATAAAGGTAACTTCAATGCTCCCATTTCTACATGGTTTGTATATTTGTAATAGAACAATCTGTACCCCTCCCCTTTTTTTATAACTGAGTTATTTTCTGCTAGCATCTCTCAGTTATTAAAATCAAGTTAAAAGTACCGCCATAGACTAAATGTTTGCATCTGCTAAGACTAATGTGTTGAGACCTAATCTCCAATGTCAGAGTATTTGGAGGTGGGACCTCTGAGAGGTAATTAGATTATGAGGGTGGAGCTTCGTAAATGGGACTATTGCCCTTATAAGAAAGGTCCTAGGCCAGGCGTGTTGGCTCACGCCTGAAATCCCAGCACTTTGGAAGGCCAAGGTGGGTGCATCACAAGGTCAGGAGATCGAGACCATCCTGGCTAACACGATGAAACCCCATGTCTACTAAAAATACAAAAAATTAGCCTGGTGTGGTGGCGGGTGCCTGTAGTCCCCACCTACTTGGGAGCTGAGGCAGGAGAATGGCATGAAACTGAGAGGCGGAGCTTGCAGTGAGCCAAGATTGAGCCACTGCACTCCAGCCTGGGCGACAGAGTGAGAATAGTCTCAAAAAAAAAAAAGAAAGGTCCTAAAAAGATCCCTTACTCCCCCCATCATGTGAGGTTACAGCAAAAGGACAGCTCTGTACAAACCTGTACAAATAGGAAGCTGGGCCTTGATCTTGGGCATTCCAGCCTCCGGAACTGTGAAAAATCAATGTTTGTTATTTATAAGCCACCCACTCTATGGTATTTTGTTATAGCAGCCTGAGTGGACTAAGAAAAAAACCAAGCTAGAAGCAATAAATTTACTTTTTTTTTTTTTTGAGAAAGGTAGATGAGAAAATCTATTTCTTTTTTCATCATTACATATTCCAGTAGTTCTCCAAAAACTTACAAAATAATCAATGCTGATTATAAAATAGGAAAATTTTAACCCCAAAATATAAGTATTAGCCACATAATTAACTGTGAATTTTGATGCATAAATGGGGCTGGGGGTGGAGCTGTGGACACTAATCAGTTGTCAGTTAGCACTGAAAAAAAAAAAAAAAACAGTGTTGAGAACAACAGGCAGAGTTCCTCTTTTTTTTTTTTTTTTCTTTTTCTTTTTCTTTTTTTTTCTTGAGACTAAGTCTCACTGTATCACCCAGCCTGGAGTGCAGTGGTGCAATCTCGACTCACTGCAACCTCCGCCTCCTGGGTTGGAGCGATTCTCATGCCTAAACCTCCCAAGTAGCTGGGATTACAGCTGCGCACCACCATATCCGGCTATTTTTTTGTATTTTAGTCAAGACAGGGTTTCACCATGTTGGCCAGAATGGTCTCAACAGAGTTCCATTTTAATGACTAACATTTTAACAACCTACTCAACACACAGTTGACCCACATCTTGGCTGGCAGCCCACATTAACTCTGTTGATTTGGACACAGCTAATTTGATTAAACAAGAAATCCCACAACACAGAAGCATTCATAAAACTCCACTGTCAAATGAACCATCAGTTCACTTAAAATGTCAGCCTTGTGGTTTGGCATGTATGTATAGTATCTTTGATTGTAATGCTAAACATTCTTAATCGATTTGTTTCTTCAAAAATGTCATTGATGACGAGGACAAACTGTTACGAGCTTCCTGGTAAGTGACTACATAATAAGAAAAAAACAAACTGACTTTTCTTCTACTATACTCTCACCACAACACAGAACACTCCTGTCACCCCAGATGTGTGGGTTTTTCTCCCACACCAAACAATTTTTCAACACCAGCTAGATGTCCCATAAATCAATTAAATGTTGACACTATCTACCTGGAGTTAGAGTCAAATCCCACAAATGAAGGGCTCAGTTCTACAAGACCACTTCCACTTCAGGTGTCAATTGCAAGTTCAAGCCTTTGGTACTTCTGATCTACCAGCTATAAATTGAGGGTTCCCATAGCCCCTTCTTCAGATTCAGTCATTTGCTAGAATGGCTCACAGAACTCAGGGAAACACTTTATTTACTAGTGCTGATTTATTACAAAGGATATTTTAAAGCATGCAAATGAACAGCCAGATGAAGACTGCACAGACGACAAGCTTCAGAAGGGTCCCAGCACAGAAGCCTCTGTTCCCATGAAGCTGGGGTGCACCTCCCACCAGGCACCTGGATGTGTTCAACAATCTGGAAGTTCTCTAAACCCTGTCTTTCTGAGTTTTTATGGAGGCTTCAGGACATCAGCATGATCAATTAAATCATTGCCCTTTGGGGAGCAATATGGAGGGGAGATGAAAGTTCCAACCCTCTAATCACAAATTTGGCCCCCCTGGCAATCAGCCACTAGCCATCCTGAGGCTATCCAGGTGCTCCCAGCCACTAGTCATCTCAACAGCATATACAAAGATACTATCACTTATCACTGCAGAGATGCCAAAGGTTTTAGGACCTATGTGGCAGGAAAGGGAGAGGGAGCAGAAGTCCAACACGTATTTCTTATTATATCACAGTGACAAAGCCAATTCTCAGAAGAGGAGGCCAGGCATGGTGGCTCACACCTGTAATATCAGCACTTTGGGAGGCTAAGGCAGGTGGATCACCTGAGATAAGGAGTTCAAGACCAGCTTGGCCACATGGCATAACCCAGTCTCTACTAAAAATACAAAAATTAGCCAGGCATGGTGGCGTGCGCCTATAGTCCTGGCTACTCAGGAGGCTGAGGCAGGGGAATCACTTGAACTCGGGAGGCAGAGGTTACAGTGATCCGAGATTACGCTACGGCACTCCAGCCTAGGTGACAGAGCAAGACTCCATCTCAAAAAAAAAAAAAAAAGAAAGAAAAGAAAAGAAGAGGGAGCTTCCATTCCATGTGTAGAAGAGTCACCTTAAACATCAAAAGGAGAATCAGAAAGTATGGCCCATAGGAGCTAGTAAGGAAGGCATAGTAAGAGAGTAGCAGGAAGTGGTAACAGGGGCTTTTGAGTAGAACAGACAAACTGGGATTTTTTTCAAGCTGCCTTTGACCAGTCATGCAATGTAGAGCAAGTAAAATGATGATTAACAAGACCCCCTCATGTATAATAAATAATTTGGAAGAGCGGGGCCAATGTTTAACAAATGGTGGTGACTATGATTACTATTATTGACAGGTTCTTGCCTAAAAGAAAAAAACAAAATAAAGAAGCTTTGGAGTTTTAATTGGGGTTTTTCTCTGGGAGATAAAGAGACCAGGAGATATACAGAGGGTGGGGAGCCTGGTTTGGGAAATACTTCTAAAATGACAAGCTGGATTTTCAGTGCGGTAGATACTGGCTAAGAGGTCTGCCCCTATCAACAGTGAAGAGAACTTCCCTAAATAAATAAGGCAGGCAGCCTTTAATCCGAGCACTTTGGGAGGCCAAGGTGAGAGCCTGAGCCCAGGAGTTACAAACCAGGCTGGACAACAAGATGAGACCCCGCCTCTGCAAAAAGGAAAAAATTAGCCAGGCTTGGTAGTGCATACCTGTGGTCTCCCAGCTATTTAGGAGGATGAGGTGGGAGGACAGCTTGAGTCTGGGAGGTCAAGGTTACAGTAAATAGTGGTCCTTACTACTGCACTCTAGCCTAGGCAACAGAGGGAGACTCTGTCTCCCTAAATAAATAAATAAAAGGCTATGTATTTTTGAGTTGACCATAAGTGACTATTGTCTGACCCTATTATCTTCTCACTCTCAAATATTCTATTCTATTCTATTATTCTATTCGATTATTCTATTCTATTCTATTCTATTCTATTCTATTCATTTTGACACAGGCTCTCACTCTGTCGCCCAGGCTGGAGTGCAGTGGTGCGATCTCAGCTCTCTGCACCCTTGACCTCTCGGGTTCAAGAGACCTTCTCACCTCAGAGTCCTGAGTCACCATGCCTGACTATTTTTCGTAGTTTTTGTAGAGACGGGGTTTCACCATGATGCCCAGGCTGGTCTTGAACCCCTGGGCTCAAGCAATCGACCTGCCTTGGCCTCCCAAAGTGCTGGGATTACAGGTGTGAGCCACTGCGCCGGGCCTCAAATAATCTTTGAATCTCAGTTCTCACTCAACCTTTTCAAACCTCCACAACTCTGAGATGCAGGTACTCTCTTCCAAGCTGCTGAGGGGTTTTGGACTAATGCAGCTAAATCACCAACCAGAACTTCAGCAGTTAGTGCTAGAGACAGAAAATTTTAAAACTAATTTCACTCAAAATAGAGGTAAGGCACAGGAATATTATCCATGTTGTTACCACTATTCGAAAAGAAAAACAATCTAAAAAATAATTCAAGACATTTTATGAATGTCCTAGCTAGTTTCCTTAGATGGGAGCCTTCCTTTCTGTGATTCAAGGCTTATTTCCCTCTCTTCACACCCATCACTTCGCAATGCAGTTACAAGACCATAGCTCTGATCTGACCTTTTACCTTCTCATTTCCTGCCAGAACCACTTCATCCTGCTCATTCATCAGTGGTCAAAGTTAAATGCTAAGTCATTTAGTTTCAGAGGTTTAGAGCACTGCCTTAGTCACTTCAGGCTGCTATAACAAAGTACCATAGCCTGGGTAGCTTACAAAAAACAGAAATTTATTTTCCCACAGGTCTGGAGCCTGGAAGTCTAAGATCAGGGGGCCAGTGGGGTCAGGTTCTGGTGAGGGCTCTCTTTCCGATTTCCAGATGGCTATCTTCTCACTGTGTCCTCACATGGTGGAAGGCGCTAGACAATTCCCTGGGGCCCCTATTTATAAGGGCATGAATCCCACTCATTATGGTTCTACCTTCATGACTTAATTACCTCCCAAAGGCCCCACCTCCTAATACCATCGCTTTGGGTGTTAGGATATCAACATATCAATTTAGGTAGGGGGGACATAAACATTCAGTCCATAAAGCACAGTTATATGCCAGTCTCTAATCCACTTTAAAGTAAAGCTCCCTCCAAAATAGATGAGTATGTTCTCATCAGATTATGAGGCAGGGCCGGGCGCGGTGGCTCAAGCCTGTAATCCCAGCACTTTGGGAGGCCGAGACGGGCGGATCACGAGGTCAGGAGATCGAGACCATCCTGGCTAACATGGTGAAACCCCGTCTCTACTAAAAAATACAAAAAACTAGCCGGGCGAGGTGGCAGGCGCCTGTAGTCCCAGCTTACTTGGGAGGCTGAGGCAGGAGAATGGCATAAACCCGGGAGGCAGAGCTTGCAGTGAGCTGAGATCCGGCCACTACACTCCAGCCTGGGCAACAGAGCGAGACTCCATCTCAAAAAAAAAAAAAAAAAAAGACTATGAGGCAAAGTCTGAAGGAAGATTTCTTTGTCTGCTTCTATCTTTCCTTAAGGAACCTGCCTCCTCTTCTACCATCTGCTAACCCTGCTGCTCATCTAACCAACCCCACCTAAGTCTTACTTTGTCGTTCCATTCTTCCCCAAATCAACCACCAAAAACTGTAGAAATCAAATTCTGCTCCTTCAAGGGCCTACTTATTAGAAAACTAAAATCATGCTAATGATAGTGGGTACCAATACACTAATGCATTCTTCTCTAGGAGCAGTGATTCACAAATGAGCAGGGTGGGGTGAGGGAAGGAGAGAGAAGTGCCCTGGCAATGTCTGCACACATTTTGGTTGTCACAAACGGGAGTGTGCTACTGTCTGTCATCTACTGGGTAGAGGCCAGAGATACTGCTGAACATCTCACATTGTACAGGACTGTTCCCCACAACAAATAATTACCCAATCCAAAGTATCAGTAGTGTTGAGGTTGAGAAAACCAGCTCTAAGAGGTAATGTATTTTTATTAAAAACTCCTTTGTTCCATAGGTTTAAGTTTAAATTCCAGGCACTGGTCAGGCTGAATGGAGCTGTTCTGGAGCAGATAACCATCAAATCACACCTCAAGAAGGTACCTATCTTCCATTCATATATAACTAGTTCTATTTGTCAGAATAAACATTAGCTGAATGATTACTAATGTTTTATTTGGTTGGGGTTTTCTATTTTTTATGTTTACAATATAAATTTAACCCCCCAAAATGAGTTTAACAATTCAGGGCGCAGTGGCTCACGCCTGTAATGCCAGCACTTTGGGAGGCCTAGGTGGGCGGATCATGAAATCAGGAGATTGAAACCATCTTGGCCAACATGGTGAAACCTCATCTCTACTAAAAATGTAAAAATTAGCCAGGTATGGTGGTGCATGCCTGTAATCCCAGATACTTAGGAGACTGAGGTGGGGGAATCTCTCAAACCCGGGAGGCAGAGGTTGCAGTGAGCCGAAATCATACCATTGCACTCCAGCCTGGGCAACAGAGCCAGGCTCCATCTCAAAAATAATAATAATAATAATAATAATAATAATAAATATATACAAAAATTAGCCAGGTGTGGTGGCGCACCCCCGTAATTCCAGCTACTCAGGAGGCTGAGGCAGGAGAATTGCTGGAACCTGGGAGGCAGAGGTTGCATGCAGTGAGCCAAGATTGCACCACTGCTCTCCAGCCTGGGCGATAGAGTGAGACACTGTCTTAAAAATAATAATAATAGGCCGGGCGCGGTGGCTCAAGCCTGTAATCCCAGCACTTTGGGAGGCCGAGACGGGTGGATCACGAGGTCAGGAGATCGAGACCATCCTGGCTAACACGGTGAAACCCCGTCTCTACTAAAAATACAAAAACTAGCTGGGCGAGGTGGCGGGCGCCTGTAGTCCCAGCTACTCGGGAGGCTGAGGCAGGAGAATGGCGTAAACCCGGGAGGCGGAGCTTGCAGTGAGCTGAGATCCGGCCACTGCACTCCAGTCCGGGAGACAGAGCGAGACTCCGCCTCAAAAAAAAAAAATAAAATAAAATAATAATAATAATAATATATATTATGTATTAATAATATATATTTCACATACTAATACATGTTTCATATATATATGACAAGTTTATATATTTCACATACTAATACATGTTTCATATATATATATATATGACAACTTCCTGTATTTTATCAATAAGATAACCCCATTAGATGCATTATACTTCATATTCTTGAGGGCAACACATACTGGTTTGTATTCACAGAGTGTACACCATTAATTAAGTTAGCTAATTTAGACTATCAAAAACGGCCTGCCCAAAACAAAATAAGTGTATAAAAATATTCCTCAAATTTCTTTCTTTTTCTTTTTTTTTTTTTAGATAGGTCTCACCATTTTGCCCTGGCTACCCTCGCACTCCAGATCCTCCCCCTTCAGCCTCCCAAGTGTCTGGGACTATAGGCATGCATGACCCCACCTGACTTCATATTTCTCAAACTTCTGTCACAAAATATGATCCCATATTTTTCTATGAATGTATAAGATTTTATTAATGTTCATATAACCAATGTATACAGGATTTCAAGTAGTTAAGTCAATTGCCTCACAGAAAAAAATTCTCAAAGTAAAATTAGAGGGCCATGTTAGGCAACCTGAATTCTCTCTGAAGAGGTATAACAACAGAAGTTTCACCTTAGTATCTTCTCCTTTTTGAGTGTTTAGGTGGGCAAAAGAGACTTGGGGGCATGAGATACAATGCAGAGAGAAATTCAGCACAGGGGCTAAATCAACAGCAGGCCATGCGACCACAGTCTTCGTGTGCAGTGCTGCTGGAGCAGGGGATGGTGTAGGACTTGCAGTGATTGTGTGCACTTTGTGGCCAACAATGCTGAATCACACCAGCATCACCCTCTAAGGGAACAATGCCAAAGGACAAGCTACCACCTCTATGTATTTGTGGCGTTTATGACTCACTCCCAGTAAATGCAGGCCTTTATTCATGCTTGGTGACTTTTCATGGTAATCATTCAAAATGTCCTAGTGTCATAATGCAATTAGAGTAGAATTCATCTTGAGTCACTAAAATTACATAATTACTAATATTAATCACAATTACTATCAAAGCTATGAACCAAATTCAAACTCAAACCTAACAGCATCATAATCCCTGAAAATCAGATGCCCAAAGAGTAAGGCCAGTGCCTCTTAAAAGTCAAACGATCCTTTGTATATTTAAAACAGACTAAAATAAAAGTTGCTAAGATCTCAGTCAGACCAAGTCCCAGGGTCCGAGGAGATGCATTTGTCCTGTGGCTGGAGCAACAAAAGCACAGCTGATACAAAGGAGCAAACAAGCCATTATTCTTGTATTTTCTTGTCCTAGCCTTCTACGCTGTGGCTCTAGTACTTCTGCTTTCAGGGGACAAAACTAGGGTAGAAGGGTAACTATATTCTCTACTGAAGTTTAATGCTCAGAATAAAAGAGTTACTTGAAGTGGGGAAAAAGATTTACCCTTTTCTTTGTGTTAACAATGAGGAAAAGTCCTTAAGCTTAGAAGAGTAAGGTATGGCCTGGCACTATGGCTCATGGCTGTAATCCCAGCACTTTGGGAGGCTGAGGCAGGAGGACTGCTTGAGGCCAGGAATTTGGCACAATACAGCTAGACCCCATCTCAAAAAAAAAAAAGGAAGAAGAAGAAGAGGAAGGTGAAAGTGCAATAACAGAACTTCTTAACAAGATTTACCCATAATCATATCTGCAGCTCAACAAATTAAATAGCTTTTAAATAAAAGACACAGCAGAATATGACCAAAGACAGAAGAGAATTATTTAACCACAGTTAATAATTTGCCTAGGCTCACCTTTCAATTCGTTTATTCAATAAAAGCACAGAAGAAATACAATGCAAAAGGATCTAACTGGGAAGGGAGACTTGAAATGCATTTCAAAAAAAAAAAAAGTGTGTTCCACTAAATGAAAGAGCAGCAGAGGGAAGTTTTTCAGTGCAGAAAATAAGCATAACTCTCCCTCTCAGCTCCTCAAAATCTATTTTCAGGACTATAGCATTCAGACACATCTCAAAATTGTACCCACACTCCTGGGGTCCTTGGCCTGCCTGTGACCCTTGCCTAAACTTTGATACAGAGACGTGGTGCTCTCAAGGCCAAAAACTGCGCCAGCCAAGCACACAAGTACTCAATGTTTCATCATCACCCTCTATCAGTCTGTCTAGGATTGTGACACTACTTCTCAGATGACTCCAAACACTAGTATGTATCAACAGGGCACACATCCCTTACTTAATACCCCTGGTACTAAGTACCCCTGGATACCCAAGCACGAAGTCAGGAGGGGAGCAGAGTTGCATACCATGCACAGTTGTGGGATTAGCAGAGACGAAAGCAGTACATATCAGAGCCGAAATTAGATCTCACACTGTCCTTTGTTTATGCACCTATTTCAGTATTTATCACAGTGGTCGGTGAAATGCCTATCTCCCCACAGGGACCATGTCTTAATCAACTTTGGATCCTTTGTCAACCCTACATGTTGCAGTTGTTCAATAACTATGAGAGTCAATTTCCAATTTCACAGGCTACAAGGAAGGGTAGACACTCTGAATGAAATACGACAAATTTTGCGGGCATCAGCATTACTCTAAAATATTATGATTTCTATTTTCTCCTCCTGTTCACTTCCATTCTTTCCTGGAGATACCATGGAAAAGACAAAGATCGAAAACAGAAAAAGCAGATGTTTGACAAAGATTGTAATAAAAATAGTAATCCAATAAGTGTAAATATTCAAAAAGTTCTCATTTCTGCATAGGCAAAAAAAAAAAAAAAAACTAAAAACTAAATCCATGCTACTGGACCCTCTCATCTACTGATTTTTTAATCCCATCACCTGCCAAATTGAAATACTTTGTGTCCTTTAAAACTCATGGCCTGGCTGGGTGCAATGGCTGATGCCCTGTAATCCCAGCACTTTGAGAGGCCGAGGTGGGAGGATCGCTTGAGGTCAGGAGTTTGAGACCAGCCTGGCCAACATGGTAAAACCCTATCTCTACTAAAAATACAAAAATTAGCCAGGCATGGTGGCGCACGCCTGTAGTCCCAGCTACTCAGGAGGCTGAGGCAGGAAAATAGCTTGAACAGTGAGCCAAGATCTCGCCACCGCACTCCAGCCTCGGGGACAGGGTGAGACTTTGTCTCAAAAGCAGAAAATTTAATTAATTTGATGTAAATAAGAAAATTAAATTAAATTAAAATTCATGGCCCAAAACATGTACCGCAATCACCTCAATCTATTAAGGCTCACTCATTTTCTTTTTTTTTTTGAGACAGAGTCTCGCTCTGTCCCCCAGGCTGGAGTGCAGTGGCACAATCTCCGCTCACTGCAAGCTCCGCCTCCCAGGATCATGCCATTCTCCTGCCTCAGCCTCCTGAGTAGCTGGGACTACAGGCGCCCGCCACCGCGCCCGGCTAATTTTTTTTTTTGTATTTTTAGTAGAGATGAGGTTTGACCATGGTCTCGATCTCCTGACCTTGTGATCCGCCCGCCTCAGCCTCCCAAAGTGCTGGGATTACAGGCGTGAGCCATCGCGCCCGGCCAAGGCTCACTGATTTTCACTCAAGATCAACAGGTCAGTCTCACCAAGCACAACAGAAAACCAGCAAGAAAGTTTGTTCTTTCCTTAAATCATAAGGACATACATTTTTAAATGAAGTCAGAATAATTTTTTAAAATTATAGATCTGCTATATCTCAGAGAAGGTATCTGTCAATAAAAAAAGGATAAAATATAGCCAGAAATATCCAGACTTGGAAAAAATGTTATTGGTGATAATATTTTGGTGTTTAAGTATACACAATGAAGCTCTATTAGTTGCTTCAATCATTTGAAAATCATAATCCGATTATACAAAAATACTCCAATGTTTTCAGTCAAATATTTTGTTATTTCCAAAACTCGTTATAGAATACAATTTCTACAATTCCTTTTAGAAAAGCTTCCAGAAGATAAATTCCTTCCAATAAAGTATTTGATAGTTTTTTTTTTTTTTCCAAATGAGGTCTCCCTGTATTGCCCAGGCCAGAGTGCAGTGGTGTGATCACGGCTCACTACAGCCTCAACTTCCACGGTTCAAGCAATCCTCCCACCTCAGCCCCACTCCTAGTAGCTGGGACTACAGGTGCGCACCACCACGCTCAGCTAATTTTTGTATATTTTGTTGAGACGGGGTTTCACCATGTGCCCAGGCTGGTCTTGAACTCCTGAGCCCAAGCACTCTGCCCACCTCAGCCTCCTACAGTGCTGGGATTACAGGCGTGAGCCACTGCACCTGGTCAAGCATGTTTCTTTATTGCAGGACTTTTCTGAGCCTTTATTAGTATGCAATAGTACTCTCCAAAAGGAAAGTATAGTATGTGATGATTCCTAAGCTTATTTCACAAGAAAATTATTTTTTATTTCATGTATTACCAATCAGCCTTCAGCAGAAAAGAGTATTTTGAGGAACATACTTTGAGAATCACAAGTTGGTTAATGAAACCTCAATAATAGGTTTTAACTCGCAGGAAATCCCATTAGCCTTTTTCTTTTTCTTTTTCTTTTTTCTTTTGGCCATTGACTACATCTTTAAAACCATGGACAGCCATCTTCAAATACATGCCCTTAGAAAGGAAAACAATACCTATAAGAACACATAGATGAGCTAACACATATTACCACCTTTACAATAAAAAGTCCATGAAAACTCAGGCAGCTGCTATTTTACACTGACAGAATTATGAAAGATCCAAAGCGTATAGAACATACTGCTGTCTGCATATTTCAAGTTCAAATTGGGTAGGTTTACATCTACGCAATTTGAATATGGTAACAATCATAATGAAAAGGAAAACTTACCAACAGAAGCAGAGTTTTTAAGAATCGACTCCTTTGGGGTTCCTTTTTCAATTCGTATTGTGGCCCACTGTTCAAAAACAAGAAATACTAATTTAAACTGTCCCACAGACACAACATAAAATACTTCAACCATTATGATACAGAAGTGAAATTACACATCAAGCTCTGACAGTATCTGAACTAAAGAGATAACCCCAGTGAATCTCTGATGTAGCAGTATTTCAAGTCCCAAGGATACTTTTATATCAGTTACTGATAGTGCCCTAATAAAATGTGGAAAGGACAATATTTACCCTTTCGCAACCACCTCACATGCGTGGGTGTCCTGATAAATTACTCATTGACAAGGCTGTGAAGCATGGGGGGCATGAGTACAGGTCACGGCATCAAGAATGTCTGGGTTTAAAATTATTTACTCCCTATAGGCCTCTGTTTCCTCATTGAACGCCTCCCGGGTTCAAGCGATTCTCCTACCTCGGCCTCCCAAGTAGCTGGGACTACAGGCACCCACCACCAAGCCCAGCTAATTTTTGTATTTTCAGTAAAGATGGGGTTTCACTAAGTTGGCCAGTGTGGTCTCAAACTCCTGACCTCAGGTGATCCAAATGCCTCAGCCTCCCAAAGGATAATAGATCCTGTCCCATAGGGTTGCTGTCACATTAAACAAGATGACACATATAAGGGCCTAAAACGTAGGGCATAAAGTATAACAATTATTTTCACAACAAATTGGACATTCAGTAAGCTTGCAGAAAGAGGCAGCACAGACTTGGAAAGCTGGAAAGGACTCGATGAAATCATTAACTAAGGCACGATTGGCTCACGCCTGTAATCTCAGCACTTTGGGAAGCCGAGGAGGGTGGATCATTTGAGGTCAGGAGTTCAAGACTACCCTGGCCAACATGGCGAAACCCCATCTCTACTAAAAATACAAAAATTAGCCAGGCATGGTGACGCATGCCTGTAATCCTAGCTACTCTGGAGGCTGAAGCAGAATTGCTTGAACCAGGGAGGAAGAGGCTGCAGTGAGCAGAGATCAGGCCCCTGCACTCCAGCCTAGGCAAGAGTGAGACTCTCTCAAAAAAAAAAAAGAAAAAGAAATCATTAACTACAGAAAATCATCTGTCCACATGGTTACTTATGAAGATGCATAGGAAAATGTTATAATTATGAAGATCTACAGAATTTAAGAACTGGAAAACAACTCTCGTGTTGTTTTGAAGGTACCTAGGAATATAAAAAAATGTACCCGGATGTGATTTTTTTTATTTTTTTCTTTATACATATGTTACACACTTCCCAAATTATTCACTATTAACATCATAGTTCAAAAACTGCTAGTGAACTTTTCAAGTCTCTCATTCTAGAGAATCCCCAGGGCTCTTACACTAAAAAGTATTGTAATAATTAAAATTGAACATAAGCACCCTTGAAGGGGCAGAGACAATTTTTTTTTTTTTTTTTTTGAGACAGGGGCTTGCTGTAGCCTTGACCTCCTGGAGTCAAGCAATCTTCCCACCTCAGCCTCCTGAGTAGCTGGAACCACAGGCCCACATCACCACTCCCAGCTAATTTTTAGATTTTTTGTAAAAACCAGGTTTCACCTTGTCAACCAGACTGTACTTGAACTCCTGAGCTCAAGCAATCTACTGGCCTCAGCCTCCCAAAGTGCTGGGATTACAGGCGTGAGCTACCATTTTATATCGTATTTTATTTTATTTTATTTTTTGAGAAGGAGTTTCGCTCTTGTTGCCCAGGCTGGAGTCCAATGGCATGATCTCGGTTCACTGCAATCTCCGCCTCCCGGGTTCAAGCGATTCTCCTACCTCGGCCTCCCAAGTAGCTGGGACTACAGGCACCCACCACCAAGCCCAGCTAATTTTTGTATTTTCAGTAAAGATGGGGTTTCACTAAGTTGGCCAGTGTGGTCTCAAACTCCTGACCTCAGGTGATCCAAATGCCTCAGCCTCCCAAAGTGCTGGGATTACAGGTGTGAGCAACTGCACCCAGCCCAGAGACAGATTTATTAATAGGCCAAGTCAAAAACCTCAGTTATTGCTAGGCTCAAAAGAGTCTGTTGACTAGAGAGGTTAAAAATTTTTTCAAATAAGAACGTAACTGATAGAGAATAAATAACCTAAAACGTACATCAAGATCAGGGAGTAACGCATGATATCTGACTACGTCAGGACCCCTTCAAAACAACCCACAGAGCCAAACAAGAACATGCCATTTGCACTTAGAAAACAGCCTATAAATAGAGGCCAGTCTTCCCGGCTTCCAGTGACAAGTGACTAAATCATAAGACTCAGTCTTAATCTGATTGCATCCTGTTATCTTTTGCGGATTTAGTGCACGAGTTCTCAAACTCTGGACTAATACCACTCAGCTTTTCTCAACTGAAGTAACTATTTCCATAGTTTTTTACTTAAAGCTTCAGGGCCTATTATCATTTGTAAGTAAACCAAAGATATAACTAAAATAAAATGTTGTAAACAGTCAATCATTGTTCATTTCAGACTCATTTTTCTTCATTGTGGGCAAGTGATTTTATATTTTATACAAACAGTAGTTACCTTAGACTAGAACTATTATTCCAGGCTCATATGATGGAAAATGCTGGTATTCTGTGCCTGTTAATGGGCTGAATTATGTCCCTCTAAAATTCATATGTTGAAGCTCTAACCCCCAGTACCTCAGAATGTGACTTATATTTACAGATAGGGTCTTCAAAGGGTGACTACGTTAAAAGGAAGCCCTCAGGGTGGGCCCTGATCCAATCTGACTGATGTTCTTGTAAGAGGAGAAAACTTGGACACACAAATAGACACAAGGATGTGAGCACAGAGAGAAAGGGCCATGTGAGGATACCACACCTTCTTGCTAGAAGGCAGTCACATGCAAGCCTAGGAGAGAGGCCTCAGAATGAGGCTAAACCTGTTGACACCTCGATCTTGAACCTCTAGCTTCCAAAACTGAGAAAATAAATTTCTGTTGTTTAGGCCACCAGTCTGTGGTACTTTGTTATGGCAGCTCTAGCAAACTAATACAGTGACATTCCTCAAAAAGCATGATCTGCTCAAAAGCACTCCATGTTCTGGCACCAGACAAGTTTCAGAATGCATTCCGTCTCCTGAAATGATAGCTCTAAAGGTCTACCCTGCATAACACAATTACTGTGTTAAGATAAGCACATTTTAGGCCAGACACTGTGGTTCATGCCTATAATCACAATACTTTGGGAGACCAAGGCAGGAAAATCGCTTGAGTCCAGGAGTTCAAACCAATCTGGGCATCAGGGTGAAAATTTGTCTCTCCAAAAAAAAAAAAAATTTTTTAAATTACTTGGGCATGGTGGTACACGTCTATAGTCCCAACCACTCAGGAGGACTGCTTGAGGAGGTCGAGGCTACAGTGAGCTGTGATCATGCCACTGCACTCCAGGCTGGGTGACAGGGAGAACCTACCTAAAAAAAAAAAAAAAAAAAAAAAAAAAGATATGCAAATGTTAAGGTTGAAGAAGCAGACATTTAGTGCCTAAGGGAATCTGTACTAGAAAACCCTTTTCCTCTGTAGGATGACCCTCCAGTGAAAGTAAAAACATGCCTGTGCCTTGCAGCTAGATAGATATACATTTGAATTGCAGTTCTGCCACTTCCTGGCTGTAATCATCTCAGACAAGAGATTTTAACGTCTTGGGGCATCCATTTCATCATCTCTAAAACAGGGACAAGGCCAGGTGGGGTGGCTCATGCCTGTAATCCCAGCACTTTGGGAGGCCAAGGCGGGCAGATCACTCGAGGACAAGAGTTGGAGACCAGCCTGGCCAACATAGTGAAACCCTCTCTCTACTGAAAACACAAAAATTAGCCGGGCATGCTGGTTCACGCCTGTAATCCCAACCACTTAGGAGGCTGAGGCAGGAGAATCGCTTGAATCCGGGAGGGGGAGGTTGCAGTGAGCCCGCTGCACTCCATCCAGCCTGGGTGACAGAGCAAGGCTCTGTCTCACAAAAATAAACAAAATAAAAATAAAACAGGGGCAATACCAAGGGTGGCTGTAAAGGCTAAAGGAGATAATGTAGCTCCTGCCTACCACACAACAGGCCACAAAGTAGCCTCCTCCTCCCTATATTCCACATTTTAGGCCTCTGAAATGGCCAGTTTTTTCCAGACTGTCCAGTGCTTCTCCCCATAAATAGTTATTTCTCTTGTACCATGCCAGCTTCTCTAGCCAATCAGATCAACCCAAATACAAAGACAGAATATCTCTTCCAGACGTTCTGAATCTCTTACAGGGGTCTATCAGAACATATCTGCCTTAAGGCATCACAAAAGAGGCAGCTCTGTCAGCAAAACGGTCCTAAAGTACAAAAGTGGCTTCGAACAACCCACACTTTCTGCCTCCCCAGGAAAGTTGAAAGATACTTATCAATGAAGTTATCTTTCCACCTAATTTCCAAATCCTCTGGGAGGGAAAAAGGTAGCCGTCCAAAATTCACCAAGAGAAGTGGCTTTAAGTCTGATTTTTTTTTTTTTTTAAGATGGAGTGTTGCTCTGTCACCCAGGTTGGAGTGCAGTGGCACAATCGTGGCTCACTATAGTCTGTGCCTCCCAGATTCAAGTGATTCTCCTGCCTCAGCCTCCTGAGCAGCTGGGATTACAGGTGCACACCACCATGCTTGGCTAATTTTTGTATTTTTAGTAGAGATGGGGTTTCACCATGTTGGCCAGGCTGGTCTCAAATTCCTGATCTCAAGTGATCCGCCCGCCTCGGCTTCCCAAAGTGCTGGGATTACAGACGTGAGCCACCACACCTGGCCAAGTTTTACTTTTCATAATTTGTATTCCTAAAACAATTTTCTCGAATATAAAGCTGTAATATTAGCATACATATCCAACAAATTATCATATATCCCTTGAAAATCACTGGCTTGGAGAATCACTAAACTTATTCTAAGTATTCAAGGCTTATCCTCAAGTATCTTGTCATATCAGTGACTTATGCATACATCTAGAGATACCCAGCAATGCAGAAGAAAGTAGAAGTAGGTGCTCAATAAATGATTATTACTTGAATCAGTGGGTTAAGAAGGGGTCAGAGAAGAGCATAAAGCTCAGTGAGTTAACAAGTAACAATTACCAAAATCAGCAATTTAGAAGGTACCCTACACACATTTCAACTTCTAGAATTTGAGTTTATGGTCATGAGAAAGATACCCATTGACAGTAAAACTTGTCAAAGTAAACATATAATAAACAAAACTAAATGATCTTTTTAAATGGTACATAAATTATAAGCAAAGAAACTTGAGAAACATCCAATTATGATCAGAGCCCAAAGAATATTCTTGGGAATGAAATGTAAAGAAAGAAACAACTAAATCAATTAAGAATTTACCAAGGAGTGATACAAGGGCTGGGTCTTGAATGCAATCTACAGAAAGGCAGTGTATTTGTCCAGCACTGAAGATTTTCTCATGCTAAACACCAACATAATCCCTTAAGGAATTATTCCTATAGTTGAGAAAAGCAGTCCACCATATTAACCCCAGTCTAACAGAAATGTCTTTGAAACATCTAACACTGTTCTAGTTGAAGGATAGAAGATCCTGGGTTACTGTTCTCCTGCACCTAAAGCAGAAATCACTATGGGATCACAGTTCTCCTTCCTGATGAGCTCAGATGCTCCCATAGGAATTCCAGGCAGTCACAGCCAACAAATCAGAGCTGGCTCTCACAATGAATCTGTATTCAAATTCCACATACATGAAGCATCTCTTTGACCTAATAACTTAGTCTCAGCAGACAGGGTGGGTTCCTTATGTGTCACCTACCTAGTTTCCAAGCTATCTAGTTTCTCCCACCAGAATTAGAAAACTGGCATTCTTGACTGATTGACAAGGAGTTCAGCTCTGGAGTTGCGCAGAAGGACAAAAATTAAAATCTGTGGCCCTGTCAAACTGAAAGTCAGATCCTGGACTGGAGATCATTCTATCAGGTGCAATAATTTGCCAGGTTGACAGCAACTAGCTGGCCTCCGCCCTTAGCTGTACCTTGAGTCACTAAAGAAAAACAGGAGTGAGCCCCTGGAAGCCAGTGGGTGTGATTTACCTTAAACCATTCTTAAACAGGGTATAAATTCCAAAAGACATTGCTGTATGGGAGAACGGTTCAATCATTTCAGAGTTCAGAGAAAGGCGGAACACCAGCTGAAGAGGATCCTCTGCTATGGGAGAGGATTCTGAAGAAGGTCTAACAGTAGGAGGCAGCTAAGAAATTCACAGCATAAGATCGAGACCATCCTGGCGAACACAGTGAAACCCCGTCTCTACTAAAGATACAAAAAACTAGCCGGGCGAGTGGCGAGCGCCTGTAGTCCCGGTTGCTTGGGAGGCTGAGGCAGGAGAATGGCGGGAACCCGGGAGGCGGAGCTTGCAGTGAGCTGAGATCTGGCCACTGCACTCCAGCCTGGGCGACAGAGCAAGACTCCGCCTCAAAAAAAAAAAAAAAAAAAAAAGAAATTCACAGCATAATGTGACCAAGCTCAGAATGTAAAGTCAATAAGAGTTCAAAACCGAGAAATAGCTCTCAAGTAGAAACAACAGAACTTTAAAAGCATGAGAACTGAGAATGAAGAATCACATACAACTTCAAAGACTAGGCAAAGAAATAGCCACAAACAAGAGTATAGGGCAATACAGGAGGCTAGCAGGTACAAGACAGTGTCCAGTGGGTTAGAGATGTATACCTGGGAGCCACCCAATTAGCTGAGCAAGAAGAGCAGATAAAGCCACGTCCTGAGGGCAGACAGAAAATAAGGTCACAAAAATGGGAACCAAACTTATAAGAAGGCACTGTGGAATGCTAGAATCTCAGTAATCATATTATTCTTTTAATAGCAACAAACATTCATATAGTAGATGCAGGCAGCCTTCTAAGGTGCTTGATACATTTTAACTTATTTGAACAACCCTGTGGAAATAGGAGTTATTGTTATTCCTATTTTATAGATAAAGAAAATGAGGCACAAGAGTAGATGACCTCCTTAAGGTCACATTTTGAGAAACAGAGCTACAATTTTGGTACCAAACCTAAGCAAACCTGTATCCAGGATCTCTACTCCTAACCACTAGGCTGTAGGGACTCTTCTCAGTTAAGACTCCTGTTTCTGGCCAGGTGTGGGGCTCACACCTGTAATCCCAGCACTTTGGGAGGCAAAGGCAGGAAGATTGCTTGAGGCCAGGAGATCAAGACCAGCCTGGCCAAGATAGCAAGACGCTGTCTCTTATGTAAAAAAAAAGTATATACAACATATAAATATATATATATTTGAAACAAGTAGATATAAATTATATACATACAATTTTTTTTAAAAAAAGACTCCTGCTTCTAACAGTTAATTCAAACAAACTACTGATCTCTGACTCTCAGTTTCCCTCTCTGTAAAAGGGGGATAGCACTTGCCCTCCCTACCCTACCTAGCCTTTTGACACTTAATAAAACCCTAAGAGTAAGCTGCAGTTGTTCTCTTCCAGGCCCACTTCCATCTAACATTTTTCTTTGCAGAATTTGGAAACAGAAGGGTAGGGAGACCTGAGGTCAAAGAATATATACCTTTTCAATGGCATTTCAAGTGCTGTTAGTTAGATAAAATTTCCATGACTCCACTAAAATAAAATACGATTTCTTTCTGCCATCCAGCAATTTGTCTCTTATCTTGGGCATAAAGAAGAACATGATGCCTTTCTGAACAGGATGCCTGAGTACACAAAAGGACCTCTGAAACCTGGGGCTGTAAAAACAAGCGGGTGAAGCGGAAACTGCACTGCATACTGGATATAAGCAAATCCTCTGATACAAAAAGTTGGTCGCATTGTTATTATAATCAGTAAAATAATAACGATGCTCAGGGAATGGAGTGATTTTTTGCTTTCGACCAGAGGAACAACAGAGTGGTCCAGCGGTTTCAGCCCAGATCCCTCCAGGTCCGCGAAAGAAGCCAAGATGCTGACTTTCGCACTGTCGCGGGCAAGGAACAGAAATGTACGCACGCATGCACACGCGCGCACACACACCCCTGACCCCCGACCACTGACCTTGAGAGCTGGACCCCAGGGTTCTGAGCCCGCAGCGGCGTGGGGCTGGCTGCATCCCTCCAGGCACTCACCTCTAAAGTTTTCACCAGGATCTTCATGTAGATCTCGGAGATGCCCAGAGACACTCCGAAGACCGAAGGCAGAAGGATGAAGCCGAGAACCAGCGTCAGCCAGGTGGAAAGGATCTTCCCGGCCAGCTCTGCGCCCTCCATGACTCGGCGCACCCACTCAGGAGAGGTCCGCAGTGGAGGGCCGAGCGCCACAACAGTCCCTGTCCCCAGGCAGTCCCGCGGGAGCTCCAGGAGCAGAGCGCCGAGCCCGGCACTCACCTCTGCGAGGGGAAGAGAGGAAGGAAAAAAACTTTCAGAATTACGGCAATATCCTTCCTTCCTCCCCGGGCTCCTCCTCGCCCCTTTCAGTTAACTCCTTCTCCCCAGGCGGCCCAGGTCTGGGCTGAAGTCACCGTGGCGTGCGCAGACCTGGGTAGCGCGAGGCAGTGGTCGGAGCTGCGGGTAAGCTGGGGGACACCGCCGCGCGGCAGAGCGCGCGAGCGCAGCCGGGAACGCGCCCCGCCCGGTGCCTGATTTCCTCTGGGTGGTGATTGCGACAACTCAGCAGATGACTCACAGAGGCCCTCCCCGAGCCAGGTTCCCTGCGGGAGCACCGCACTTTGGCACACTGGTCGCCGGCGGAGCTCGCACCGGGCCGCAGGCTGTGCTGGAGGCTGGCTGCGCTCGGGCGTCCGGAGCCCTATTTCTGCGCGCTGCGCTCGTCCCACCTCCTCCGTCACCCAACGGGGGAGCTCCCTGGCAGGACTTAGCCCAGGAGCGCCGCAGCCTCCTGGGCGGTCTCAGTTCTTCCCCGCGCCCCGCCTCCCCCAGCTCCTCAGCAAAGGTCCTTTCAGGAGGAGAGTTTTCATCTGAAAAATGTTAATATTTTCTTCACCCGCAGAATGAACTGCTGACGTTTCTGGGACGCTTTAAGTCTTGTTTGTGTGGGTGTAAAACGAACTCTTGGGAAGGGCTTCCAAGGACAGGAAAATGCAGAGCGCACCAGGCAGCCGTGTACGCCGCTTCAGGCTCCCACACCTCCTTCCCCGCATGGCCTACAGCTGTGGGGCCCAATCTTGCTTATCCCGAGAGTAGGAAGCTCTCTCGACGCGTCGCCTAACCCATTGAGCCGCCATCTCCCTAGCACAGAAACCTATCTGTCACTCCTTTCCTGGGGGAAGATTCCAACCACACCTTCCCCTACCTTTCAGCCAATATTCTCCGCGCTTAGAGGTAGCAGAAATGCCAGGCCGGCGCAAGCCTTCATTCACCAAGCTGACACGTGTCTCCTGGGTGTTCAGGCTCCGCGCTTCTACCGCGCTAGCCCTTATCAGAGCAACGAAGGGCAAAAACCCTGTATGTTATTTACTACATTGCAGTTCTCTTAGAGACCTGAACTATTTTTAAGAATGAGCAGAAGGGATTTTGAGAAGGGATTTTCCAGATTGCCGCTGAATTCGACCAAAATATCTTACAGGTACTTTTCAGGTGTTGTTTCAAGCTGGAAAAACTGGGAGGGCCAGCAAATTGAATTGAAACAGCGTTGATAGCAAATATTGCAGAGAAAATGGTCCCTGCCCAGGGTGTGGAGGAAGTGGGGAACCAAGAAAGTGAGAAGCCCCTCTGTACATAATGTAGATATCTGCCTTATGTACTTACTGCCAGGTAGCTGTCACAAGCCCCCTCCCGCACTAAGAATGGAAAAAATTATAACTTGATGATTAAAACCAGGTTATGGACCGGGCGCGGTGGATCACGCCTGTAATCCCAGCACTCTGGGAGGTGAGGCGGGCAGATCACCTGAGGTCAGGAGTTCAAGACCAGCCTGGCCAACATGGCGAAACCCCCATCTCTACTAAAAATACAAAAAAAATTAGCCCCGCGTGGTGTCGCACGCCTGTAGTCCCAGCTACTCAAGAGTCTGAAGCAGGAGAATCACTTGAACCCGGGAGGCGGAGGTTGCAGTGAGCCGAAATCGTGCCACTGCACTCCAGCCTGGGAGACAGAGCGAGACTCCGTCTCAAAAAACGAAAACGAAACAAACAAAAAAAAACAGATTATGAATGAAGACGTGTTAGGAGCTTGATTTCTCAAAATTAAACCTCTGTATGGGTTGGCTAGTTTAGAAAAACACGGAAAACACAACTACCGAAAGCTGCGCAAAGTCCTTGCTTCCAAAAACTATACATATTTAGTGCAAAACTCCAAAGATTATATTGGCATATTTAACACCATATGTTCAGGCAAAACTCTTATTCTCCTTTTATTCCTCAAGCCAAGATGACTAAGGAAGGCTAAATCCTTGTACCAAAGTTTACCCCACAAGGGAGATAATACACACAACGTTGCGTGTGCTGAGTGCACACACTCTCCAATGATTTTTGGTGCTCATGAACAAACTCCACAAAATGGTTTTGGTTTTGTTTTAACTGTTATGGAAGAATTATTCTTCCACAGCTGTATGGTGCAATGGTAATAAAATGGAATTTGGAGTCTTCGATTGACACCAGCTTGTCACATGTAAATTTGAGCAAGTGCTTCTGTGCTTCACCTTTCTCATCAGTAAGATGGGTTCTTTTTCAGGGTTGAAAGTTATTGAGAGCATGAAACTGCATGGTAAATGACAAAGCTTTATGCAGAGATCAGCAGGCAGCCTGGTGCAAGGGCAAAAACTCTCCATCTTTTTCTTGCCTAAAACGCAGGAGAGCCAACACAGGCTCCCCAGGGTAACAAAGGCTCATCTTTGCAGTGCTGGAGGAGGGTGAGGGAAGAGAAGAAATGTAGGGTGATCCTGACCCTGTCTCAAGTCAGGGAAGGGTGGTCCCAACTTGCCGCTCTCCTTGTCTCTCTTTCACTCACCTCACCTCTCCTCCCTCCTCCATTCCTTGAGACTTAAACCTAGGTAGGAACCTACCTACTCCGTCCCTGAAGTCAGGACCCCCTGTACTTACTGTATTTGTTTCCTAGGGATGCCTTAACAAATCACCACAAATTTAAGGACTTAACACAACAGAAATTGATTCTCTCAGTTCTGGAGACCAGAAGTGTGAAATCAAAGTGTTGGTCTGTAAGGCCACATTCCCTCCAAAACTGTAGAGGAGAATCTTCCAGGTTCTGGTGGATCCCAGCATTCTTTGGTTTGTGGCAGCACACTCATCTCTACCTCAGTCTTCACATGGCCTTCCTGTGTCTCTTCTTCCCTTCTTTTCTTTTACAAAGACACATTATTCTGGATTTAGGGCCCACCCTCATCCAGGATGATCTAATCTTGAGATTCTTCCCTGAATTAAACCTAATCTGCAAAGACCCTTTTTCCAAATAAGATCATATCCATAGTTAGGGGTGTTAGGACTTGGACATATCTTTTGGGGAGGCTGCAATTCAACCCATTATAATTACCATCTCTGTAAAATGAGGATAATAACATCTACCTGGAGAGGTTGTTATTGGCTATGTATTAAATGAAGGGTACGTATTAAATGGTAGCTAATAGTCAATGCTCAATAATGAAGTTATCCATACTCCTATTTTTTACCTATTAATCTAGGCATGTATATATATACACGCCTACCCAAAAGATATGTCCAAGTCCTAACACCCGTAACTATGAATATATATACACACCTGTGTATAGGTACACTTACACACCTGCGTGTGTGTATATATTATATATATATATATACAGCTGATATCTACATATATGTATATTCAGGTGTGTATGTATATGTATATACAGGTGTGTATATACATATATATGCACACACATACAGGTGTATTATATATACATTATATATACACATATATATACACACATGTGTATATATATTATATACACACACTTATATAGAAAACATATATACAGCATACTGTATATATGCAAAGCTCTATGCAGAGATCAGCAGGCAGCCTGGTGCAAGGGCAAAAACCCTCCATCTTTTTCTTGCATTAGTCTGCAAAGACCATTTTTCCAAATAAGGTCATATCCGTAGGTCACATCCATAGCGGGGAGAGTGCCTGCCTCGGCCTCCCAAAGTGCTAGGATTATAGGCTGTGTGTGTGTGTGTGTGTGTATATATATATATATTTTTTTTTTTTTTTTTTTTCATGACAGCTCAGGAGGTCCTAACAACATGTACCCCACTGCACTCCAGCCTGGGCAACAGAACAATACCCTGTCTAAAAAGAAAAAAAAAAAACCATTGAGGTCCAGCTAAGTGTCTGGATATCAAAGCAAAAATAATTGATTCCAAACAGCTGCCCTTACCTGTTAACTCATTGTGTTATTCAAGTCTTCTTCAAGCCTCTGCTTTGACAGAAATTGTGGCCAATGTGAACAGAATTTAGGTTAGAATTTAGAGACAGTGTCTTGCTCTGTTGCCCAGGGTGGAGTGCAGTGGTATGATCTTGGCTCACTGTAGCCTCCATCTCCCAGGTTCCAATGATTCTCCTGCCTCAGTCTCCCAGGTAGCTGGGATTACAGGCAGGCGCCACCACATCCAGCTAAGTTTTGTATTTTTGATAGAGACGGGGTTTCACCATGTTGGTCAGGCTGGTCTCAAACTCCTGACCTCAGGTGATCTGCCTGCCTCAGCCTCCCAAAGTGCTGGGATTACAGGCATGAGCCACTGCATCGGCCAGGCACATACTCTTAAGTTAGATTTTTCAATCTTGTCTGCCTATTAAGTTAGGTTGCAGTTCATCCACGAGAACTCAAATATAGAAGTACAGAGTCCTTCTCAGACCATATTTAGTTACTTTAATGCTCCCTAATAGCCAGAAGTTAAAGATGAAATATTGAACATTTTAGGTTAGATCTGGAAGCATTCCACAGTCTGTGTCCAACCCAGATTTCATCACATGCCAAAAAATAATCTTTCCCGCCTTCTGGTTTATGCAGGGTTTCTTCTTCTCTGGGTCTTTGGTCACATCTCAGTGCTTCCCCCAATGCCCATACACACACACCTGTCTCCTGTTCTTATCCACATCCCTCACTTCACAGGTCAGGGATCCACCATGGAGATTCTACCAGTTGCTGAGCATGTCTGTCCCAATTTTGCATTCCAGGACTGGGGAAGTAACCACAGGATGGGTTCAAAGACTCATTGGGCCCAATATAAGATGGACCTGAGATAAAACTCCATTGATCACCTGCCCTACATAAGCTCCTAGTTTTACTTGTGAACCAGGATAACATGCTCCCACTTCCTTCACGTCATTCCCACACATATTCTCCAGGTTTCTTTCAGCATACGTTGCAAAAAATATGCAGTTCTTTGGCTGGGTACAGTGGCTTGCCCCTGTAATCCCAGCACTTTGGGAGGCTAAGGCGGGTGGATCACCTGAGGTCAGGAGTTTGAGACCAGCCTGACCAACAGGTGAAACACTGTCTCTACTAAAAATACAAAAATTAGCTGGGCGTGGTGGCACATGCCTGTTGTCCCAGCTACTTGGGAGGCTGAGGCAGAGAATCTCTTAAACCCAGAAGGCAGAGGTTGCAATGAGCCAAGATCACACCACAGAACTCCAGCCTGGGCGACAGAGCGAGAAACTCTCCAAAAAAAAAAAAAAAGCAGTTATTTTGGAGTACAGTATACCTTCTCCTAGGACATACTTTGGAGTATAGTATACCTCACCTTTCGTGACGTGCTAGGACTGGAGTCTAGTTCTAGTCTAGAACCAGACAGGAGTGATGGAGGCAGGTCCGGAGGAGAATGAGCAACGCAAGTGCCTCAGGGGAGGCCATGACACATTCTTCAGGCATAGGAGGGCTAACTTCTTCAGGCAGTGGTGGAAAGCCCCTCCAACTGGCAAAGGAGATGCATCAGAACTTAGGGATTCTGTAGCCTCAGCTTCATCAAGATCTGCCTTGTTCCCATACCAAATTGCAGGATCATGTTCCTTCTCAATCAAGGACTCACTTTTGTGTTTAATTCAGCCGTTGGCAGAGGGAGACTCGGGGGTTGGTTTTCAGAAATCTTTGCCCTGTGGCTACAGGAGATGAGGGTTTATTTCAGGGCAGACATAGAAGCTTTCAGGTTTTTTATGTGGAGTATGACCTGAGAATTTTTTTTTTTTTTTTTTTTTTTTTTTTTTTTTTTGAGACGGAGTCTGGCTCTCTCGCCCAGGCTGGAGTGCAGTGGCCGGATCTCAGCTCACTGCAAGCTCCGCCTCCCGGGTTCACGCCATTCTCCTGCCTCCGCCTCCCAAGTAGCTGGGACTACAGGCGCCCGCCTCGTCGCCCGGCTAGTTTTTTGTATTCTTTAGTAGAGACGGGGTTTCACCGTATTAGCCAGGATGGTCTCGATCTCCTGACCTTGTGATCCACCCGTCTCGGCCTCCCAAAGTGCTGGGATTACAGGCTTGAGCCACCGCGCCCGGCCATGACCTGAGAATTTGAAGGCTTGAGCTCATCCTTTTGTTTTCCTACTACTCAGTGAAGTTAGGAACAATCAGCCCATCTCATTATACTCCGTAGTTTGACTCAAAGTAAATACTTCGCCACCCAGAACCTTGCCTCCTGTAGATATTTTATCAGAAGTATCCAGGGGCCATGCCTTGCGTATCTCTTACCATATCATAACATGGACTACCAGTGCCCTCTTTACCTCTGAAAATAGAGGCATCGGTGCCTTCAAATTTAATCAGATTAGAAAACCAACTCCAAAAACTCATTCTGACGATTCTGTCCAAAATTTCTATCCTTCAAAATCTTTTTTTTTTTTTTTTCCAAGATGGAATCTCACTTTGTCACCCAGGCTGGTGTGCAGTGGCATGATGTCCACTCACTGCAACCTCTACCTCCCGGATTGAAATGATTCTCATGCCTCAACCTCCTGAGTAGTTAGGATTACAGGCGCATGCCACCACACCCGGCTACTTTTTGTATTTTTAGTAGAGACGAGGTTTCACCATGTCAGCTAAGCTGGTCTCAAACTCCTGACCTCAAGTGATCCACCTGCCTTGGCCCCTCAAAGTGCTGGGATTACAGGCGTGAGCCACCACGCCTGGCCTCTATCAGTCAAAATCTTAATCAGAACAGAAGGAATTATGTATTAAGAGATTTACTGTAAAGAATCACTTATGCAATTGTGGGGACAGGCAAGGCAAGTCTGAAATTCACAGGAAAGGCTATCAGATGGAGCTGACTGAAATTCTAAGGCATAAGAAGCTAAAAGTCCAGTTGGAATTTCATCAAAGAAACCTCAGCTCAACTTTTAAGGCTTTTGGACTGATTGAATCCACCCACCCAGATTATCTAAGATAATCTCCTTTTTACTTAAACTCAACTTTAATCACATCAATAAAATAACTTCACAGTAACACCTAGATTGTAACTAGAGGACTATAGCCCCTTAATAACTGGAGACTATATCCTGGCCAGGTTGCGACATCAAAAAGATAATAAATCACATGTATGAGAGAATGAGGGTAAAAAAGGAAAATAACATCTCAGTATTATAAAAAAGATAGTTTTGACTTCATGGACCCTCTGAAAGGTTTTTTTGTTTTTTTTTTTTCCAGACAGGGTCTCACTTTGTCACCCAGGCTGGAGCACAGTAGCATGACCACAGCTCACTACAGCCTTAACCTACCGGTTTCAAGCTATCCTCCCACTTCAGCCTCTAGGGTAACTGGACTACAGATGCACACCACCATGCCCAGCTAAATTTTTATTTTTTCTGTACAAATGGAGTCTCTTTATTTCCAGGCTGGTCTTGAACTTCCAAGCTCAAGCAATCCTGCTGCCTCAGCTTCCCAAAGTGTTGGGATTACAGGGATGAGCCACAGTGCCCAGTCCCCCTGAAAGGTGGCGAAGACTTCCAGGAATAGCTGGGCTACACTTGGAAAAATGCTGGATTACATGAAAGTAAGTATCCAACAAAAAATAATAGTGCTTGGAGGTACATTATTTACAGTGGAATTGCCTAATACCCCATGCCCCATTTAACGTATGTGAATTAAACTATATGACTAAAATAACGTAAAGAACAAAAATTAAAATCGTGGTCATTCCACTCAGAGAGCTTTTTGAAATGGGGAATATAAATGTGCTTTTCCTTCTAGAGGTCTCAGTTCCTGGGGGAGGATCTCTCAAAATGTGAACATTTTCTCTATGGAGCGCAATCCTCGTGTTTAAAGCTATAGTTTATATTTTCAAACTACTCAGCCCTAAAATCCACGTAAGTACTTCATCTGTGCTCAGCCCAAGAAGCAATGAATCGATTCCAATAATGGAAGTGTAACTGCCCAACAGATTCTTCCCCACTGCCCAAATAAAGCTCATTTATTAAGACAAGAGAATTGCAATAAAGAGTTCTGTAATCCCTGCACTTTGGAAGGCCAAGGTGGGCAGATCACCTGAGATCAGGAGTTTGAGAGCAGCCTGGCCAACATGGTGAAACCCATCTCTACTAAAAATACAAAAGTTAGCTGGGCATGGTGGCAGGCACCTGTAATTCCAGCTACTCAGGAGGATGAGGCAGGAGAATCATTTGAACCTTTGTTACCACAGCTATTTCCCTTGTTTCAAAGTTAAATGATAAGCTAAATTCCTCCCGTAGTTAGCTTGGCCTACACCCAGGAATGGTCACGGGTAGCTTGGAGGTTAAAGGCAAGATGGAATCAGTTAGGTCAGATTTCTTTCACTGTCATAATTTTTCTATGACAGATTTCTTTTTACTGTCATAATTTTTGCAAAGGCAGTTTCAGAAGGAAAACTAACACGGTGAGAGGTGGTCTGAAATGGTCGCCATAATGGAGAATTTCCAGGGAACTTTTCAAGGATGATATTGATACATCTAACTTTTTCTTTATGGGTGGGCTTAGAGCCTAATCCTTGGATCTACTGTTAAAAACTTTAGACAAATTAAACAGAGTTTAATTGAGCAAAGAATGATTCACGAATCAGATAGTCCACTTTCCAAAACCAGAAACAGATTCAGAGCAACTCTGGCACTACTGCCTGGTCAGAGATTTCTAGACAGAAAAAAGAGTGGCACACAAAAAATGGAAGTGAGGTACAGAAAGATCTGGATTGGTTACAGCTCAGTGTTTCTCCTGCTTAAATAGTTGGCCACCTGTGAATGGTTGAAGTATGGCTGCTCTGACTGTCTGAGAGTTGGCTTCTTGCTCTTGCTACAAGAGTAGGTTATAGTCTGTTTACACATCCAGTTACACATCCAGTTTGCTAGGTACAGATAAACCTTTAGGCCAAACTTAAAATATGTAAGGAGGTAGCTTTAGACGAAACTTTATTTGTTTATTTATTTAAAGAGAAACTCGCTCTGTTGCCCAGGCTTGAGTGCAGCGGCACCGTCTCAGCTCACTGCAACCTCCGCCTTGAGGGTTCAAGCGACTCTCTGCCTCAGCCTCCCACGTAGCCGGGGATTACAGGCATGCGCCATCACACCTGGCTAATTTTTGTATTTTTAGTAGAGACTGGGTTTCACCATGTTGGCCAGGCTGGTCTAGAGCTCCTGACCTCAGGTGATCCGTCTGCCTCACCCTCCCAAAGTGCTAGGATTACAGGCACGAGCCACCACACCTGGCCATGGCTAAACTTAACTGAATACTAGGATGTGACCCTGCCACAGATGATTCTAATCTAGTCTCTTTTTTTTCTTTTTTTTTTTTTTTTTTGAGACGGAGTTTTGCTCTTGTTGCCCAGGCTGGAGTACAATGGTGCAATCTCGGCTCACTGCAACTTCCGCCTCCCATGTTCAAGTGATTCTCCTGCCTCAGCCTCCAGAGTAGCTGGGATTACAGGCACCTGCCACCACGCCCAGCTAATTTTTTATATTTTTAGTAGAGATGGGGTTTCACCATGTTGGCCAGGCTGGTCTTGAACTCCTGACCTCAGGTGATCCGCCCACCATGGCCTCCCAAAGTGCTGAGCCTTAATCTAGTCTTATTGGAACCGCTGTCATAGTATCTGATACCTGAATCTACTATATCAAGTCTTCAAAGTAGTAGTGAGAGCTAGAAATGAGAATTTCCATCCCAGGGCAAACAATGATGTTGTCACTACACACTTGCTGAATTGAACGGGAGGTCTCATAGGGGCAAGTATGAAGCTTGAAGGAGTGTGTACACAGGGGGAGAGAAACCTCTGAAGAGAAAGCCCAGGCTCTCCTCTTCCCAGCTCATTTATATACTGGTTGTATGTAAATCAGCAGTCACAAGCCAGAGAGCCACAGGCCAGATGCCCTTTACAAAGGTCTCATAAAATGTTCTCTAAAAACTTTGAATTGGCTAGGCACAGTGTTTCCCACCTGCAATCCCAGCACTTTGAGAGGCTGAGGTGGGAAGATTGCTTGAGCCCAGGAGTTTGGAACAGCCCGGGCACCACAGTGAGACCCCATCTCTACAAAAACTAAATTTTAAACATTAGCCAGGCCAAGTGTTATATACCTGTAGTCCCCGCTGCTCAGGAGGCTGGGGTGAGAGGATTGCTTGAGGCTGGGAGATAGAGGGTGCAGTTGAAAAATTGCCATTGCAAAATGACGACAGTAAGAGAAATCTGACATAGTTGACTCCATCTTGCTTCTAACCTCCAAGCTATCCTTGCTCATTCCTGGGTGCAGGCCAAGCTAACTTTGGGAGAAATTTAGTTTATAGTTTAAATGATAGTAACCCTTCCCAAAACTAAACTGCCTTTCTAAAACTAAAGAAAGTCCACCAGGTTAGAAGGATGACTGGGGCCTGAATTCTGCTAAAATGTAGGCTTAAACAACTACCAGCCATTATTCTTGAGGTCACAAGACTTGCAACTACTCCAGTTCACTATTTTAGAACCTAAGACTGGCCTTTTGGGACATCTCTTTAGACTTTTGCATTTCTGACAACTACATGGCTCCACCCAGACCCTCAACTCTTGGTTCAACTGGTCCTGTGGCCCCCTACCCAGAAGCAGACTGAGTGCACAAGGACCATTGTCCACAGCCCCATGATTGCATCTCCAACCAATCAGCAGCACCCATTCTCCTAGCCCACTGTGCACCAAACTATCCCTGAAAGACCCTAGCCTCTGAATTGTCAGGAAGATTGATTTCAGTAATAACTCCATCTCCCTATGTGGTGTGGCCAGCCTTATGTCAATTAAACTCGTTCCTCACTACAATGTCATGGTCTCAGTGAATTGATTTTGTCTGTGCAGCCCACAGCAAGAACCTGTCAGGTGATTACACAGTAAGTCATGATCATGTCACCGCACCCCAGCCTGGGCTGTTTCAATAAATAAATGGCCAGGCTCAGTGGCTCATGCCTATAATCCCAGCACTTTGGGAAGCCAAGGAGGGTGGATCACTTGAGGTCAGGAGTTCGAGACCAGACTGGCCAACATGGTGAAACCCCATCTCTACTAAAAATACAAAAATTAGCCAGGCGTGGTGGCAGGTGCCTGTAATGCCAACTACTTGGGAGGCTGAGGCAGGAGAATTACTTGAACCCAGAAGGCAGAGGCTGCAGCAAGCTGAGATCATACCACTGCCCTCCAGCTTAGGCGACAGAGTGAGACTTTGTCTCAAAAAAGTAAATAAATAAATTTTAAAAATTTGAATTGATTGCCCACATATTAAAATATTGACACTAAAATTAAAATGCCTATATTATTCTAAAATCAGGTGTTGGAGAGGGAAAATATGACTTCCCTCTACCCTTCTCGTTTCTCTTTTATCTCTTTTGGCTGGGCTATAAATTAAATTGACATAAAGCAGATTAACATGAGAAAAAACATACTGAATTACATGTATATGTACAAGAGTCCCACAAAACATGGAACTTGAAAAGGGGCTAGGTGATTGAAGCTTTTATAACACTCTGAGCTACTGAAAGGAATACGGGCTTGGAGCTTCTGGGGTATGGTAAAGACAAGTTATGAGAAGGTGAGGGGAGGAAATGCATGGTAGATAAAAGCTGTCTTGTTTTGGGGGGTTTTGTTTGTTTGTTTGTTTGGTTTTGGTTTTGTTTTTATTGAGACAGAGTCTTGCTTTGTCGCCCAGGCTGGAGTGCAGTGGCACGATCTCGGCTCACTGCAACCTCTGCCTTCTGGGTTCAAGCAATCCTCCCCCTTCAGCCTTCCAAGTAACTGGGACTATAGGCATATGCCACCACGCCTGGCTAATTTTTGTATTTTTAGTAGAGAAGGAGTTTCACTGTGTTGGCCAGGCTAGTCTCGAACTCCTGACATCAGGTGATCCGCCTGCCTCAGCCTTCCAAAATGCTGTGATTACAAGCATGAGCGAACACATTCGGCCAAAAGCTATCTTGTTATGCAGAAGAAGTCTCTCAGGTAATAAAAGTAATCTGAAATAGCCCTCTTCCTGATAGATACTTTTACTAATGTAGATTTCCTTTATAGATCTAAATTTCTTTTATAAAACAAGAGTTTTTCAGAGCTTCCTGATACAGATACTTTTACTAATGTAGACTTCCTTTCTAGATCTAAATTTCTTTTATAAAACAAAATTTTTTTCAGAGCTCCCTGATACAGATACTTTTACTAATATAGATTTCGTTCACAGATATAAATTTCTTTTATAAAACAAGAGCTTTTCAGAGCTACTCCTGTGTCTGCAGTTCCTTAGAATAACCAGCTGGAAATATGCCAAAGAAGTATATTTTGAGGTGTCATAGTCTGGTCTCCTATAGTCATATTTTGGGGTGGTGAGTCCTGAGCCCCAACACAGGCAACCCTGAGCTCACATGTCTGCAGAACGTAATTTCTTCAGTGTGTCCTCTCTCCATCTCTCCCATGGTCTTTTGTCACCACCCTGGCATTGATATATCTCTTATATCAAGCAGTGGCTCACACTTGTAATCCCAGCACTTTGGGAGACCAAGGTGGGTGGATCACCTGAGGCTAGGAGTTCAAGACCAGCCTGGACAACACGATGAAACCCCGTGTCTATTAAAAATAGAAAAATCAGCCAGACATGGTGGCAGGCACCTGTAACCCCAGCTACTAAGGAGGCTGAGGCAAGAGAATTGCTTGAACCCGGGAGGCAGAGGTTGCAGTGAGCTGAGATCACAGCACTGCACTCCAACCTGGGTGATAGAGTGAGACGCTGTCTCAAAAGAAGAAGAGGAAGAGGAAGAGGAAATGTACTTTGTACCTAAGTACTTATCAAAATGTGTCTTAACCCCAGCTTACTTTCTCCTTTTCATCACCTGTCCAGCCTCTTTCAGTAGGCATTTGAATTTAACATTTGATAAACTTCAGTTAGTGCCAGTTAATCAGAACCTCTTCCCCTGGGACTTCTTTTTTTTTTTTTTTTTTTTTTTTGAGACAGAGTCTCGCTCTGTCACCCAGGCTGGAGTGCAGTGGCCGGATCTCAGCTCACTGCAAGCTCCGCCTCCCGGGTTCACGCCATTCTCCTGCCTCAGACTCCCGAGCAGCTGGGACTACAGGCGCCCGCCACCTCACCTGGCTAGCTTTTTGTATTTTTTAGTAGAGACGGGGTTTCACCGTGTTAGCCAGGATGGTCTCGATCTGCTGACCTCGTGATCCGCCCGTCTCGGCCTCCCAAAGTGCTGGGATTACAGGCTTGAGCCACCGTGCCCGGCCTCCCCTGGGACTTCTAATACCCTCATCACTACAAAGCTTTAGATTTTCAGTGTTCCTAAGGAAAGGTGTGATACCTTTCCTCAGTCATCACCAAGGTCACAGCCAACAGCCCTATAACAAAAGACAAGTTAACAAGAGAAAAGAATGACAAATTTATTTAATCAAAGTTTAACGTGACATAGGAGTTTTCAGAAATGAAGACCCCAAGCCCCAAGAAAAACTGTCTATTTTTATACTTCACTTTGATGAAGAATGGACAGGTGTGTGGAACTGTGACTGGACAAAAGGCTATGGCCTAATGGTAATAGACTGGGGGCAGACACCCAGCAAAGCCTGTACATTCAGATTCTTCTTGGCCTCTCTCTGTGGAGCATTCTTTCCTCCCAGGTAAGGCAGGACTGTTACAGAAAAGGGGTCCAGATCCAGACCCTAAGAGAGGGTTCCTGGATCTCACGCAAGAAAGAATTCAGGATGAGTCCGTAAAGTGAAAGCAAGTTATTAGGAAAGTAAAGGAATAAAAAATGGCTACTCCATAGACAGAGCAACCCTGAGAGCTTCTGGTTGCCCATTTTTATGGTTATTTCTTGATGATATGCTAAACAAGGGGTGGATTATTCATGCCTCCCCTTTTCAGACCATATAGGGTAACTTCCTGACGTTGCCATGTCATTTGTAAATTGTCGCGATTCTGGTGGGAGTGTAGCAGTGAGGACGACCAGAGCTCACTATTGTTGCCATCCTGGTTTTGGTATGTTTTAGCTGGCTTCTTTACTGCAACCTGTTTTATCAGCAAGGTCTTCACGACCTTGTGCTGACCTCCTATCTCATCCCGTGACTTAGAATGCCTAACCATCTGGGAATGCAGTCCAGTAAGTCTCAGCCTCATTTTACCTAGCCCCTATTCAAGATGGAGTTGCTCTGGTTCAAACGCCTCTCACAGAATCCCTCTGGAATAAGGGTGTTCAAGGGAGAAAGGCAAAGGAATAGAGAGTGAATGTTCTAGTTTTACGGCTTACTTTGGGGCAGAGAGGTTCTAGTGTCTATGACCCACCTTGGAAAAGAGGAATTGCTTCAGGGCAGAAAGACAGGCAGGGTGGGGAGACAGGAGAATTGGGGAAAGTTAGAAAGACTTTGCTTCTGGCTGGGCATGGTGGCTCACACCTGTAATCCCAGCACTTTGGGAGGCCAAGGCAGGCTGATCACTTGAGGTTGGGAGTTCAAGATGAGCCCAACATGGAGAAAGCCTGTCTCTACTAAAAACACAAAAATTAGCCGAGTGTGGTGGCAGGCCCCTGTAATCCCAGCTACTCGAGAGACTGAGGCTGGAGAATCACCTGAACCCAGGAAGCAGAGGTTGCAGTGAGCGGAGATTGCGCCACTGCACTCTAGCATGGGCGACGAGAGCAAAACTCCATCTCAAAAAAAAAAAAAAAAAAAAAAAAAGTCCTTGCTTCTGAGGCCTTCCAATATCCTTTAGTTCAATGTACTCAAAATGCCAAAGCCAGGTACAGTGGCTCACGCCTGTAATCTCAACACTTTAGGAGGCCAAGGTGGAAGGACTGCTTGAGGCCAGGAGTTCCGGACTAGCCTGGGACTAGTGAGACCCCATCTCTACAAAAATTTAAAAAGTAGCTGGGCTTGGTAGCGCATGCCTATAGTGCCAGCTACTCAGATGTCTGGGATGGGAGGATCCCTTGGGCCCAAGAGTTCAAGGCTGCAGTCAGCCATTATTGCACCACCACATTCCAGCCTGGGCAACAGATAGAGACCCTATCTCTAAAAAAGAAAGAGGGCCAGGCGAGGTGGCTCATGCCTATAATCCCAGCACTTTCCAGCACTTTGGAAGGCCGAAGCAGGTGGATCACTTGAGACTAGGAGTTTGAGACCAACCTGGCCAACATGGTGAAACCCCATCTCTACTAAAAATACAAAAATTAACTGGGTGTGGTGGAGAGCACCTGTAGTCCCAGCTACTCGGGAGGCTGAGGCACGATAATTGCTTGAACCTGGGAGACAGAGGTTGCAATGAGCCAGAAGCATGCCACTGCACTCCAGCCTGGGCAATAGAGCAAGACTCAGTCAAAGAAAAAAAAAAAGAGAAAGAAAGAAAGAAAGAAAGAAAGAAAGAAAGAAAGAAAGAAAGAAAGAAAGAAAGAGAGAGAGAAAAGAGAGGGAGGGAGGGAGGGAAGGAGGGAGGGAGGGAGGAAGGAGGGAGGGAGGGAGGAGGAGGAAGAGGGAGAGAGGGAGGTGTGTGTGTGATAGAGGAAAGAGAGAGAAAAAAGGGAGGGAGGGAGAGAGGGAGGGAGGGAGGGAGGCAGGAAGGAAGGAAGGAAGGAAGGAAGGAAGGAAGGAAGGAGGGAAGGAAGGGAGGAAGGAAGGGAGGATTGATTTTAAGGAAGGATTAAGCATTTTTAAAAAACCATTACTCAGCATGCTGGCCAGGCACAGTGGTTCATCTGTAATCCCAGCAGTTTGGGAGTCCAAAGTGTGTGGATCATCTGAGGTCAGGAGTTTGAGACCAGCCTGGCCAACATGGTGAAACCCCGTATCTACTAAAAATAAAAAAAAATCTGGGCATGGTGGTGGGCAACTGTAATCCCAGTCTTCAGGAGGTTGAGGCAGGAGAATCGCTTGAACCCAAGATGTAGAGGTTGCAATGAGCTGGGAGCATGCCACTGCACTCCAACCTGGGCAATAGAGTGAGAAGGAAAGAAAGAAAGAAAGAGAGAAAGAGAGAGAAAGAGAGAAAGGAAGGAAGAAAGGAAGAAGGGAAGGAAGGGAGAGAGAGAGAGGAAGGAAGGAAGGAAGGAAGGGAGGGAGGGAGGGAGGGAGGAAGGAAGGGAGGGAGGGTTGTATGTGTGGGAGAGAAGAGAAAGAGAGAGAGAAAAAGAAAAAGAAAGAAAGGGATGGAGGGAGGGAGGGAGGGAAAGAAAGAAAAAGACAGAAAGACAAAAACGAAACCATTACTCAGCACACTGGCCAGGCGCAGTGGTTCGTGTCTGTAATCCCAGCAATTTGGGAGGCCGAAGTGGTTGGATCACGCGAGGTCAGGAGTTTGAGACCAGCCTGGCCAACATGGTGAAACCCTGTCTCTACTAGAAATACAAAAATTATCTGGGCATAGTGGTGGGCACCTGTAATCCCAGCTCTTTGGGAGGTCGAGGCAGGAGAATCATTTGAACCCACGAGGCGGAGGTGGCAGTGAGCCAAGATCATGCCATTGTACTCCAGTTGGGGCAACAGAGCGAGACTCTGTCTCAAAACAACAACAAAAAACCATTACTCAGCATGCCCTTACTTTGGGGTATCATGTTCTGAGCCCCAGTAGCTGATTCTCATGTAGAAGTTTTTTCCTTTTCTTTCCTTTCTTCCTTTTATTTTCTTCTTTCTTTTAAAGAAAGATTATAGAATGAATTTGAGGGCCAAGTCCCCTGTGTTGCCAGGATAATACTAGGACCAAAAATTCCACTGTAGACTTTGACACCTCTGGGCAGTGAAGAAAGGTGATGAAGGAGAATAAAACGGAAAGATGATAAAAATGTTGTTAAAAGTTTCCCCCCCCAAAAAAAAACACTCACTCAGGGAGGGGCTTATTCCTCAGAAAGTTTTAGCTACATTATCCCCAGTAATATCTACCCAGAATATTTATCTGATTTTAGAATTATTATTATTATAATAACCATGAAAACCTTTAACAGGCTTTTAAAATTCAGCTTTATATTAGAATTTTCTGGATGATAACAACATTTTGTCTAGATGCTGATACAATATCTAGCCTTCTGACCCTACCTGAGTAAGGCCCTCACCTCTTTAGAGAGAGTTTTGTAACCACATCTACACACACGTGCACACATACACATAGGTATATACATCATGTCCTGATGATTTGGTGACATCAAGCATGATTTATAAATCTCTAATGGTATAATCACACACCACCAAGAGACATTCGCGATTAGAAAAGTCATAGAGATTGACTTTTCTGCCTTCGGTCCTTAAAGTATTAACAGTTCAGGGTTAAATCTTTTACTTTTTTTTTTTTTTTTTTTTTTTTAAGACAAGGTCTCGCCCCATTGCCCAGGTTGGAGTGCAGTGGTGCGATTACGGCTCATGGCAGCCTCAACCTCCCAGGCTCAAGCAATCCTCCCATATCAGCCTCCCAAGTAGCTGGGACTACAGGCACGTGCCACCATACCTGGCTAATTTTTTAAAAGTTTTTGTAGAGATGGGGTTTCACTATGTTGCCCACACTGATCTCAACTCCTGAACTCAAGCAGTACTCCCAAAGTGCTGGGATTACAGGCGTGAGCCACCATGCCTGGCCCAAAAACTTAAAAATTAGATTTTAAAAAAACAAAATGCAGCTGTGAATTAACTATTTAGACAGGTGGCCCAAACTAGAAGTTGATATTTTAAATGTTATTAAGAGGCATACCCTCCCTTTACTAAAACAGGATAAAAATAAGTAGATTGATAAACAGTCAAATTTTTCCCAGAATTAGTCTTGAACTCTTTTATTCTACAAGTTCATAAGCTAAAAATCTGTTCAAATCAAGAGAGTTGTCTTTAATTAATGGACTGCTGTCACCACCCTATAATATATAGTGCTAAAGTTTATTTCTGCACTTTGAGCAGAGAGCAACTAGTTGATGGCAACAATTAAAACGAAAATAATTGGCTGACTAATTAGTAGCTTCAGTGTACCCTGGCCTCTGTTAAAAATAAAATCTCTTCAACTACGGTGATGGCTGTTACTACACATTTCTATTATTCATAATCCCTCAACCATTCTTCTTTTTTTTTTTTTTTTCTGAGACAGAGTCTTGCTCTATTGCCCAGGCTAGAGTGCAGTGGCTCGATCTCAGTTCACTGCAGCCTCCGCCTCCCTGGTTCAAGCAGTTCTGCCTTAACCTCCCAAGTAGCTGGGATTACAGGCACGTGCCACCACACTCAGCTAATTTTTGTATTTTTAGTAGAGACAGGGTTTCACCATGTTGGCCAGGCTGGTCTTGAACTCCTGGCCTCATGATCCACCTGCCTTGGCTTCCCAAAGTGCTAGGATTACAGGTGTGAGCCACCACGCCTGGCCACTGTTACTCTTATTTACCCCCTCCTGGTATCTTCTTCCTAGAGTTCTGAAGGAAAAACACTTCCCATCAAACCGGAGTTTGAAACAGATAATGGTGTCAAGGACCCTAATTTCCTAGCATGATTCCTAGGCTTCACTTATTTCCACTATTCTTATTGTTATTTTAACAAAAACTTTTTTGTTTTACTTACATTTAAATCTATCAGATACTGTTTTCCGTAGAAGACTGACAACATTTGAGGCAAGATATCAATATAAATGCAATGCATGAGTAAATAATCCTATGAAAAGAATTCTCATTGGTTCTCAAAATGGGGTCCCTGGAACTTGTGAGGGGCACAGACACACTCTCAAAGGCCTGTAAACCACCTGTGAAAAATTTTTGTTTGGGCTTTCATTAATAGGATGACCTACAATTAGCACATGCCTCATGAGTAACTATTTAGAGTTGTATATTGCAAAATTTGCACTTACAACATGGCTGACACCTATTCTTTAAATCCAATATTTTATAGCCTGGCCAACATGGTAAAACCCCGTCTCTAATAAAAATACAAAAATTAGCCGGGCATGGTGGCGCATGCCTGTAATCTCAGCTGCTCGGAAGACTGAGGCAGGACAATCGCCTGAACTTGGGAGGCAGAGGTTGCAGTGAGCCAAGATTGCCCACTGCACTCCATCCTGGGCAAAAGAGTGAAGATCATCTTAAAAAAAAAAAAAAAAAAAAACAATTTTAGAGACAGTGTCTCACTCTGTTGAGTGAATGGTGTGATCATAACTCACCGCAGCCTTGAACCCCTGGGCTTAAGTGATCCTCCCATCTCTGCCTCCCAAAGCACTGAGATTAATCACATGCATGAGCCACTGTGCCTAGCCTGATATTTATTAAGTTAGAGTATATAAACAATGTCTCTGGGATCTGAGAATTCTCTTGTTTGAGCATCCTGGGAGAATGGTGATATCGTTCTGAATCTGATAACTTGAAGCTAGAGGAAGTGTTTTTTGAAACCAGGAAAAGCCCAGTTTATGAGATTATTATAAAAGACCTTAAAAAGCAGGTGATTAACTTACCTAAATGTGTTGAATGAATCAAGGAAAATACCTCTTTTCTTACTATGGACTGAAGTCTCAGCCTCTTAAATTTTCCTGTTGATCTGCCTTTTTGTGATGATAGGTGTCAAGTTGACTGGATTAAAGAATACCTACAGAACTGATAAAGCATTACATCTGAATGTATCTGTGAGGATGTTTCTAGATGTGCAATTGTATACCAATTCATGGGCTATAGCCAGTGGTTTGGCTGGATGGTCAGGGACATGAAAGGAACACGATTAGAGAACTGGTGACAAAGCAGTTTGGGAAGGAGTTACTGGCTAGACCTCTCTGAATGGGCAAAAGACGTGAAGATATTTGTGTTCCATGTGAATGCTCACCAAAGGGTCACTTCAGCACAGGAAAACTTTGGTAATCAAGTGGGTAGGATGACCTGTTCTGTGGATACCAACTGGCTTCTTACCCCAGTCACCCCTGTCAATGGCCAATGGGCTCACGAACAAAGTGGCCATGGTGGAAGGGATGAACAATATGGATTGGGCTCAGCATCATGGACTTTCACCCACTAAGATGGACCTGGCTACAGCCACTGCTGAGTGTCCAATATGCCAGCAGCAGAGACCAGCACTGAGCCCCTGATATGGCATCATTTCCCAGGGTAGTCAACCAGTTACCTGGAACACTTCCATCATGGAAGGGGCAGCATTTTATCTTTACTGGAATAGACACTCTGGATATGCATGTGCCTTCTCTGCGCACAGTGCTTCTGCCAAAACTACTATCCATGTACTTACAGAATGCATTATCAGGCCAGGCACAGTGGCTCACACCGGAGGCCAAGGTGGGCAGATCACTTGAGGTTAAGAGTTTGAGACCAGCCTGGCCAACATGATGAAACTCATCTCTACTAAAAATACAAAAATTAGCCAAGAGTGGTGGTGTGCACCTGTAATCCCAGCGACTTGGGAGGCTGAAGCAGGAGAATTGCTTGAACCCAGGTAGCAGAGGTTGCAGTGAGCCAAGATTGCACTACTGCACTCCAGCCTGGGTGACAAGAGTGAAACTCCATCTCAAAAACAAAAACAAAAATACAGAATTCCTTATCCACCATCATAGTATTCCACACAGCAATGCTTCTGACCAAGGAACTCACTCCACAGCCAAAGAAGCGCATCAACGGGCTCATGTTCATGGAATTCACTGGTCTTACCATCTTCCCCAACATCCTGAAGCATATGGCTTGACAGAATGATGGAATGGCCTTTTGAAGTCAGTCACGGTGCCAGCTAGGTGACAATACTTTGAAAGTCTGGAGCAAGATTCTCCAGAAGGCTGTAAGTGCTCTGAATCAGCATTCAATATATGGTACTATTAATCCCATTGCCAGGATTTATGAGTCCAGGAATCCAGGGGCATACGGGAGTGACACCAGTCACCATCACCCCTAGTGACCAACTAGCAAAATCCTTGCTTCCTGTTTGTGCAACTTTGTGCTCTGTTGGCCTAGAGGTTTCAGTTCCAGAGGGAGGAATGTTGCTACCAAGATTCACAACAATGACTTCACTGAACTGAAAGTTAAGACTGCCACCCAGTCACTTTGGTTTCTTCGTGCTTCTGAGTCAATAGGCTAACAAGGGAGTTACAGTGTTGACTGGGATGACTGATCCAGATTACTAAAGAAAAATTGGACTATTATTCTACAATGGTGGTAAGGAAGCATGTGTCTGGAATATTAGAGATCCCTTAGGGCATCTACTAGTATTACCATGCCCTGTGATTAAGGTCAGTGGGAAATTACAACAACCCAATCCAGGCAGGATTATGACTGGCCAAGACCCTTCAGAAATAAAGGTTTGGGTCACCCTGCCAGGTAAAGAACCACAACCAAGTGAGGTGCTTGTTGAAGACAAAAGGAATACAGAATGTGTACTGGAAGAAGGTGGTTATAAATACCAACTATAACCACATTACCACTTATAGAACTGAGGACTATAATTGTCATGATTATTTCCTCACTATTTTGTTAAAAATATATTTGTAGGCATTGTGGCTTATGCCTGTAATCCCAGCACTTTAGGAGGCCGAGGCAGGAGGATGGCTTGAGTCCAGGAGTTCAAGACTAACCTGGGCAACATAGTGAGACTTTATCTCTACAAATTATTTAAAAATTAGCTGGGTGTGGTGGTGTATGTGGGTAATCCCAGCTACTCAGGAGGCTGAGGTGGGAGGACTGATTAAGCCCGGGAGATCGAGACTGCAGTGAGCTGTGATTTTGCCACTGCACTGCAGCCTGGGCAAGAAAGTGAGATCCTATCTCAAAATAAAAAATAAATAAACTTAAAATATATATATGTTTTTGTGTATATACACATATTAAGCATATGACCTGTTTTTGTTCCTTATTCGTCTTATAAAATATATTGACTTTGAGTCAGTATTTAAGTATTGCTAATTTTACATCATAGTATTTAAGTTATAGGATACCAGGAAAAGAGTAAACATCACCCAGGGACTTTATTCCCTTTTCTAGGGAAGAGATTAACGCACTTTTCATTGTATACAATACAGTTTTATCATGTTAATCAGAATTATTTACCTTGTTATTGTCTTTACTTGGAAATTAAGTATGTTTTAAGGAGATACATGTGGGTGCCAAGCTGACAAGGGGTGGACTTTTTTGTTTTTTATTTTTTGAGACAGAGTCTCTCTGTGTCACCCAGCCTGGAGTGCAATGGCATAATCTCGGCTCACTGCAACCTCTGCCTCCAGGGTTCAAGCAATTCTCCTGCCTCAGTCTTCTGAGTAGCTGGGATTACAGGCATGTGCCACCACACCATGAGAATTTTGTGTTTTTAGTAGAGATGGGTTTTCACCATTTTGGCCAGGCTGGTCTTGAACTCCTGACCTCAAGCAATCCACCCACCTCGACCTCCCAAAGTGCTGGGATTACAGGCGTAAGCCACTGTGGCTGGCTGGGGATTGACTTCTGATGATTAATTTTAGATGTCAACTTGACTGAATTAAGAAATAGATAATTGGTAAAGCATTACTTCCAGGCATGTCTGTGAGGGAATGGGCGTGTGAGTTGGTGGACTGAGTGGGAAAGATCCACCCTCAATATGAGCATTTGGCTGGGGGCCCACATAGCACAAAAAAGAAGAGAAGCAGGATTTTCTTTTTCTCCTCCTGAAGCAAGGACACTTTTCTCCTCCTGCCCTTGGAAATAAGAACTCCGGACTCTCTGACCTTGCAACTTCAGACTTAGACCAGCAACCCTGCATGTGTTCAGGTCTTTGACCTCAAACTGAGAATTACACATCAGCTTTCCTGGTTCTGAGGCTGTCAGACGTGGACTGAGCCACACTACCAGCATCCCAGGATCTCCTTGCAACTGCCTGTTGTGGGACTTCTCAGCCTCCATAATCACGTGAACCATGTCCTCGAATAAATTCCCTCTGTCTATATTGTATTGGTTCTGCTCTCTGGAGAACACTAACACACTTTATAAAAGTGCTACTGAGGGGCAGTTCCTTTTTTTTTTCTTTTCTTTTCTTTTTAATTTTAGGCAGAGTCTTACTCTTTTGCCCAGGCTGGAGTGCAGTGATGCAGTCTTGGCTCATTGCAACCTCCGCCTCCTGGGTTCAAGTCATTCTCAGGCCTCAGCCACCTGAGTAGCTAGGACTACAAGTGCGCACCACCATGCCCAGCTAATTTTGTATTTTCAGTAGGGACAGGGTTTCATCATGTTGCCCAGGCTGGTCTCAAACTCCCGGCCTCAGGTGATCCTCCTGCCTCAGCCTCCCCAAGTGCTGGGATTTTAGACATGAGCCATGAGCCTAGGCAGTTTCTTTATTTTTTATTTTTATTTATTTATTTATTTTTGAGACACAGTCTCGCTCTGTTGCCAGTCTGGAGTGCAGTGGTGTGATCTCGGCTCACTGTAACCTCTGCCTCCGGGGTTCAAGTGATTCTCCTGCCTCAGCCTCCCAAGTAGCAGGGATTACAGGTTCGTGCCACCACACCCAGCTAATTTTTGTATTTTTAGTAGAAACAGGGTTTCACCATGTTGGCCAGGATGGTCTCAATCTTTTGACCTTGTGATCCACCCGCCTCAGCCTCCCAAAGTGCTGGGATTACATGCGTGAGCCACCGTGCCCAGCTGTGGCAGTTTCTTACTAGCTCCTCTCCTACCTAGATAATACCAAGAGACCTGGATAATACTGTGACCCAGTCTCCCCAGCATTCCTACAGCCAAGGCCATGCAAATGTATACATCTCTTGTAGAGATCCTGCAAGATTGCCTAGTAATGAGCTATCCTGATGAGACAGGTTCCTTCTGTAGGAGTCCTGTGTTGCTATAGTGAGACAGAACATCAAAAACAGGGGCACAACACTACTTAAGTGTGATTATCTCCCTTTGATATACATGAAGTGGCTTTTTTGCTTTTTTTTTTTTTCAGACAGAATTTTCCTCTTCTCGCCCAGGCTGGAGTACAATGGAGCAATCTCGGCTCACTGCAACCTCTGCCTCCCGGGTTCAAGCAATTCTGCTGCTTCAGCCTCCTGAGTAGCTGGGATTACAGGTACCTGCCACCATGCCCGGCTAATTTTTGTATTTTTAGTAGAGACCAGGTTTCACCATGTTGGTCAGGTTGGTCTCAAACTCCTGACCTCAGGTGAGCTGCCCGCCTCGGCCTCCCAAAATGCTGGGATTACAGGCATGAGCCACCACGCCCGGCCATGGTTCTTAATTTTAAGATCAAACCCATGATTTCATCAAAAATCTTGTGGCCAGTTCATAATAATCAAATTCACAGGAGACTTTATAAATCAGAATGCCATGTACAGTGCTGTATGTATTTTTCTAGTAACTAGAACATCTTTGAAATATAATGCCTCCTCCTTCACTGTGTCAGAGGGATGGAAGTCCAAACTTATCATCAGAAGAAATGAGAGTGAGAGAGCAGTATACTGTTGAGGGCTTTTTTATCCTGGCCAGGAAAAGCCTGAAATGAGGCCACTGTTGTGTGGCTAAAGGATGAGTGACCAACATGCAGTGCCTCTGCTGGCCAGGTGACCTGCACACAGTCCAGGTGGGGCTCTCTGGTGTCTCCCTTTGTTCCTGATTCACCTGGACTCCCTGTCTTCCTTCCTTAAACAGATTACAATACCCAGTGAGATCACCAATTCCTTTCATATTAGTCATATTTTCAGTCATTTATCTGGGAAATCTACTCAAGTCAGCTTCATGGGTGTTCCTCAGATCTCTTCAGGACCACATTTACCAGTTTTTTGTGATGGGATTTATTGCTACAAATGACATTATGCATAGTTTCATTCATCCCCTTGATTCAGAATAAGTAATTGAGGGGGGAAATGATAGGCAATAAATAAATAAATATATACATTATTCTCATTCTCAAGGAATATTCTTATTTTCAAATTCTGGCAATCTGGGGATATCTTACTCCATATTTTATATAAAGACTTTATTAGTAATCTGCTAATGAAAAAGTCCATTTATTCCGTAGGCAAATGTGGACGGCATAATATATTATATATATCCCAGATGTGATGATGAATCTTAGGAGTTTAATGAATAAAATGATCCCGTGCCTGGTGAAGAAAGGCCTATAAATACAAAGTAATCTAGAACGAATCCATTTCTGCGTCTTTCAAACTCTTTTTCACTCTGCTGTTAGAGCTGTCATTTCTAAAGCAAGCATCAGTGTATTGTGATTTACTCAGTCTTATAGTCATGTGTAAGTTATCAACAATCCAGCATAGGTTGGGTTATGCCAAGCCCAGTCTCATCCCTCCTTACTGCTCTCCTGGTCGAGGGTAAAGACTCTAGGACAAAATCGCTGATCTTCAGCAAGCAATTCTTTTTTTTTTTTTCCAACTGGGTCTCGCTGTGTCACACAGGCTGGAGTGCAGTAGCAAGATCATGGCTCACTGCAGCCTCAACCTCCTGGGCTCAAGCAATCCTCCTGCCTCAGCCTCCTGAATAGCTGGGACTACAGGTGTGTGCCACTATGCCTGGCTATTTTTAAAATAATTTGTAAGCTGGGCATGGTGGCTCACTCCTGTAATCTCAACACTTTGGGAGGCTGATGTGGGCAGATCACCCAAGGTCAGGAGTTCGAAAACACCGTGGCCAATGATGGCCAACATGATGAAACTCCGTCTCTACTAAACATACAAAAATAGGCTGGGTATGGTGGCTCATGCTTGTAATCCCAGCACTTTCAGAGGCCAAGGCAGGCAGATCACTTGAGGTCAGGAGTTTGTGACCAGCCTGGCCAACATGGTGAAACCTCATCTCTACTAAAAACTACAAAAATTAGCCAGGTGTGGTGGCAGGCACCTGTAATCTCAGCTACGTGGGAGGCTGAGGCAGGAGAATTGCTTGAACCTGGGAGGAGGAGGGTGTAGTGAGCAGAGATGGCGCCACTGCACTGCAGCCTGGGCGACAGAGTGAGACTCTGTCTCAAAAATAAAATAAAATAAAATAAAATAAAAATAATTTGCAGAGACACGGTCTTACTATGTTGTCCAGACTAAAGCAATTCTTGAGTAAGCTCATACCTATCTTCCCAAGGGAAGGTCTCCTTTGCTGTACCACACTCACCAGGTGTAAATAAAGTCAAGAAACATCTTTCAACACAGAAGTAAATGAGTCCCAGGGCACAATAATCATTTAACTATACACAATTATTTAGATGGCACTGCCCCCGACTTATGTCTAAAACATCTCCAATCTTTTCTTTCAGTTTCCTCCTGAAAATGAAGGATAAGTGCTTCCTCTAAGTTTGTGCAATTAAAGGGTCCATTCACATGATTTCCCACAACAAAGAAACGGTTCACAGTGGACTCAAAATGAGACTCCAAAATACATTAATAGTTTTCTCTTTCAGCTCAGGCAACCCTTTCCCCAAGTTTTGATCATCACTGCAGAAGCCTTATTTGCAGTAAGAGGTCATATGGTAGAGAGCTGAAAGTAGTGCTGTCCTAAATTGGAAAGCGGTCTATTTGTCAACAATGTGCTTAAGATTGAAACTGGCCAGCTAACGCCATTTTAGGCCTGAGCCTGCCTGTACCCAGGTGCTCACTAAAACAGCATGTTGCTCCACACGGCCTCATATTGTCTGTAGGCACGCTCTCAGGGTTCAAACCGATACAATGACCTTACATCTGGTGCCCAAACCCGGGAGGGGCTCAAGTCTGCCGTCCCTCGTGGACCTACCCCTCCACCTCAGAAAGCAGGCCACAGTAGCCAGACAAAGGAAGCTCCTCAGCCTCCAGTCGCCTCTCTGTGCATGCACATCCATCACTGATCTCGCCTACTGGTAAGTTTCCCTGGGAGCCCAGTTTGGTTTACAGGGGAAAGTCTGCATGGCTTCTCTTGGGTTCTCCGATCCGAAAATCCAGTGTTGGTCCAAGAAGGCTCTGGGCGTGTGCCAGGCACTCGCTGATCATTTGGTCTTAGGGGGACACCTCTAAGCCATTTGATCCTGTTCCAGAACGAAAAAGGCAGCGGTGACGATTGCTGCTTTTATTGTCTCCCACTGGCAGTCCACGATGGTCTACTTTTCCCTGTTCTCCCGAGCCTACCCTCGGTTATGGGAAACTCCCGGTCCTAGGTTCCAAAAAACAACCCTCTAGGCTGCCTCATTAGAAACAAAACAAAACAAAACAAAAACCCCCCCTCCCCCACCGCCAGCAAACCTTAAGCCTCAGTCAAGATATCCGCCCTAAGCGCCTTGTCTTTTTTGCAATTCAGTCTGGCCACAATATGAATTAAATGGTGGGTCCAAATGGCCCACATGGAACATTCAAGTTTACAGTTTTAACTGACTTAAACAATTATTGCCAGTGCCTGGAGAAATGGGGAGAAATTCCTTATGTCCAGGCCTTTTTGCATTCAGATCACAGCCCGACCTCTGCAATTATTGCTTACCTGTTCAAAGCCTTCTCCTCCATTCTTGCTGCCCTGATCGCCTTTCTCCTCCCGACCCTACCTCTTTTTCCCTTGTTCAATCCCGCTGACTGCTGTCCACCTCTCCCAGCCCCTAACTCTTCCTCTCAACCATCTTCTTTAACCCCCCAAGCCTCCTTATTATCTTCTCAGCCGCCATCCTCCCAGCCTCAATTTTCCCAGCCTCCATCCTCCCAGCTGCCATCTTCCCACCCATCTTCCCAGTCAGCTGTATCCACTTCTTTTCCTACACTATCACGTCCATAAGGACAATTCTAGTATTGCCTGTACCCATTCTCTTCCCCCACCACCCTCTCCTGGGGCTTGTAAACCCATTCCGCCACCTTACACCCCTGTCTATCCTCCACTGCCTGTTAATTCCCCTTCCCCCTTCAAACCCTCAGCCGGAACCACTTCCAGGTTCTTCCTTTGCTCCTGCCCATACTCGCTCAGGCGCCATCTTTGGTCCATGCACCATTCTTACTTCAGCGCCTGTGCTAGAGTGCCCCCTTCAGGAAGTAGCAGGAACTGAAGGCATTGTTAGAGTTCGTGTTCCCTTCTCCCTCACTGATCTCTCTCAAATTAACAAAAGACTGGGTTCATTTTCAGAAGACCTTACCTCTTATATTCGGGAGTTTCAGTACCTTAACTAGTCTTATGAACTAACCTGGCATGACCTCTACATTATCCTCTCTTCCACCCTCACTCCAGAAGACTGGGACCATATCTGGACCCTAGCTCAGGCCCATGCTGATACAATTCATCACCAAGCTCCTGCCCAGCCTACTGGCGCAAAAGCGGTCCCCAACCAGGACCCCCACTGGGATTATCAAGACGGGGGCCTCTGGATGCTGCCATCAATACCACATGATTGTGTCTCCTTGCAGGACTCAAAAAGGGTGCCCGTAAAATGGTAAGCTATGAAAAACTTTCAGAAATCACCCAAGGTCCTGACGAAAACCCAGCCCTTTTTCTCTCTCATTTAACTGAAGCCATGAGAAAATATACCAACCTAGACCCAACCAACCCAGAAGGAACCAGTATTTTAAACCTTCAGCTCATCTCCCAATCCACCCCGATATTTGGTGCAAGCTTCAGAAGCTTGACGACGGCCCTCAAACCCCACAATAAGACCTTCTTAATTTAGCCTTCAAAGTCTTTAACAATTGTGATGAGGAAAGTAAAAGGCAAAAACAGGCAGAGTTCCAAATGCTTGCCTCTGCCATTAGAGACCGTGCAGGCCCACGGGGCCACAGCTCCACACAGAAGCCTCCTAGCAATCCACCTCCACCTGGCACCTGTTTCAAGTGTGGCAATGAAGGCCACTTGACCAGACAATGCCCAAATCCAAATAAGACCACCAAGCCGTGCCCCCTCTGCAGAGGACCCCACTGGAAGTTGGACTGTGAGCAGCTCCCGCGAGGACCACCCCCATCCCTTCCTGAGCCAGCCAGAACCTCCTACCCGGATCTCATCGGCCTTGCTGCTGAAGACTGACGGTGCCCTGGAACAGACGCCCCGACAACTACCATCGCTTTATCCAAGCCAAGGGTAACTCTGATGGTGGCAGGTAGGCCAGTATGTTTTTTTTTGTTTTTTTTGTTTGTTTGTTTGTTTTTGAGACGGAGTCTTGCTCTGTCACCCAGGCTGGAGTGCAGTGGCGCGATCTCGGCTCACTGCAAGCTCAGCCTCCTGGGTTTACGCCATTCTCCTGTCTCAGCCTCCCGAGTAGCTGGGACTACAGGCGCCCGCCACCTCGCCCGGCTAATTTTTTGTCTTTTTAGTAGAGACGGGGTTTCACCGTGTTAGCCAGGATGGTCTCGATCTCCTGACCTCGTGATCCGCCCGTCTCGGCCTCCCAAAGTGCTGGGATTACAGGCTTGAGCCACCGTGCCCGGCCCGGCCAGTATGTTTTTTTAATTAATACCGGGCAACCTACTCTGCTTTACCTAATTTTTCAGGACCCACCCAGTCCTCCCAAGTCTCTGTTGTGGGAATTGATGGAGAAGTCTCCAAACCCCGAGTCCCCTGCTTCATTTTTCTGCTCCCTGAACACCTTTTCCTTCACTCACTCTTTCTTAGTCCTGCCCTCATGCCCAACTCTGCTCCTAGGCAGAGATATCCTTTCAAAACTTCACACTACTCTCCATTTCCACGTTCCCCATTGTACCCAACACATCAACCCAGACCCCTCCGGGGTGTCTAACTTTCTTCTACTCCTCCAACCTTCCACCTTAAAACATGCAACCTGTTCTTATCCCCTATCCATAGTTAACCCTGCTTTTTGGGATACTTCCACACCCTCAGTCACGGAACACCACGCCCCCATCCACATTACCCTTAAACAACCCACCCAGTTCCTATCACAGAAGCAGTATCCTATCCCCAAGCAGCTCTCATAGACCTAAAGCCTGTCATTTCTCGCCACCTCGCCGGTCATCTACTCCACCCAGCAAACCCCCCTTTTAACACACCAGTTCTACCTGTTAAAAAGTCAGATGGAACTTAATCACTTAGTCCAGGACCTCAGGCTCATTAACCAAGATGTACTCCCAGTATGTCCAGTAGCCCCTAACCCATATACTTCACTTTCCACAATTCCCTCTAATACCGCCCATTCTTCTGTCCTAAACCTAAAGGATGCTTTTTTCCCCCACAATTCCTTTACACTCTGATTCCCAAAACCTCTTTGCCTTTACGTGGGAAAACCCCGACACCCACATTTCACGTCAGCTCACCTGGTGCGTACTACCTCAGGGTTTCAGCGACAGCCCCCACCTTTTCAGACAGGCCCTTGCTTGTGACATCTGTACCTTATCCCTGAAACCATCCACTCTCCTTCAATGTGTTAATGATCTACTCCTGTGTCACCCCTCTCAAAGAGACTGCAACACCCATACTCTTTTAAACTTCTTCGCAGAACAGGGGTATCAGGTCTCCCCTAAGAAAGCACAAATATGCACCCCCTCATTCACCTATCTAGGCCTAGTCCTTACCCCGCTAACCCGAGGGCTAACAACTGACCGCATATCCCTCCTCCAGTCCCTCCCGCCTCCACAAACTAAGAAATTCTCTCTTTTCTGGGACTAGCAGGATATTTTAAGCTCTGGGTTCCCTCCTTCGCTCTACTTGCCAAACTGTTATGCCAAACCACTAAAGGCCCTCTCCATGAGCCTTCAAACCCTGCACAGCCTATTACCCAACCTTTCTGTCTACTCCAAAAGGCTCTCATCTCAGCCCCGTCCTCACTCTCCCAGACCTCACCAAACCTTTCTCCCTCTGTACTGACGAACAGCATGGAGTTGCACTAGATGTTCTCACCCAGTCTAAGGGACCCACCCTCCAGGTTGTTGCCACCTCTCGAAACAGCTTAAAGCCATGGTTCTCAGATGGCCTGCTGGTCTCCAAGCATTGGTGGCAGCTGTTGTCCTCAGTCTTGAAAGCCTAAAACCATCTGTCCACGCCATCCTAACAGTTTATTCAACCCATAACATCAAAGACATGCTAGCTCACCACAGTGTACTAAGTCTATTCCCTGCCCCACGGCTCCTCCAACTGTATGCTCTATTCATTGAAACTCCCCACATCACCATGCTAACCAGCTCCCGTCTAAACCCGGCCACGCTCTGTCCCTATCCTTGTTCTCTCCTCTTTACTCCTCAGAAGAAACGAGGACTTCTGAGCCCAAAACCTTCAAAAAGCAAGGGCCATGGTATGTCAAGGAACAGTGCTTCATTCTTCCTCACTTCCAAAGCCTTCCTCACCTCCAAAGCCTCCACAACTCTTTCCATGTTGATTACAAACCTCTCCTGCAACTTCTCTGCCCTATTCTCACTTGTCCTCACCTTTCCATCCGTGTTCAAGAAATTACCCAGTCCTGCTCTATCTGCCACTCAGTGTCACCCCAGGGCTCCCTCCTGCCACGGTCTTTTCCTACCCACCAAGCCCAGGGCCAGGTACCCGGGCAAGATTGGCAAGTAGACTTCATTCGCATGTCGCTCGATAAAGGGCTTTGCTATCTTCCAGTCTTTGTCTGTACTTTCTCCAGGTTGGTAGAAGCATTCCCAACAACTTCAGAAAGTGCAAATATTGTCACACGTACTCTCATCATGCATATAATTCCCAGTTTTGGACTCCCAACATCCATCCAGTCCAATAATGGACCCGCCTTCATCAGCCAAATTACCCAAGGCGTCTCTACATCCTTAGGTATAAAATGGGTTCTCCACACACCCTATAGGTCTCAATCTTCAGGCAAAATTGAAAAAGTTATCTCTGCGTTAAAGCCCCACTCACCAAGCTGGCTCTAGAAACCCACCAGTCGTGGACAAAAAAATCTTCCTTTCACCCTCATGAGACTCTGCACAACACCAAAGGCACCCTCTTTTTATAGTCCCTTTGAAATCAGGTATGGCCAAACTTTTGTCTTGGGGTTTCCACCCTTACCAGACTCTGAGCCACTCAGGAATTACCTCCCATCCTTAATCCAGACACGATCTTTCATTCATAAAGCAGCAAATGAGGCCATGCCTGTCCCTGTCGACACCTCCTTGTCCTCTCAACATAACTGTCTTGCAGGCACAGACGTGTTTCCAGACAATCCAGATGATGCTCCTGCTACAGCGACATGGTGGATACCAACCCATCTCTCAAGAGTACCCAAAAAATTGAGGTTTTCTTTTTCCAAGGTGCCCATGCCACCCCCATGTCATGCCTTAAGTAGTTACTGAGAAAGTCATTCCTTTTCCCTTTTCTATAACCAAATAGACAAGAATGTAAGATTCTCCCCGAGACCTGAAAGCTTAAGGGGATGAGTAACTACTCCCTGCTCAGGCCCAGTCCCAAGGCACAAGGCCACTTGCATCAGCAGCGTGCGTCAGCAAGATAGCAGAAGCAGGAAGAGAGCCGGCCGGAAGACACATACCCCTGAAGATCAAGAAAGAGGCCATCCGGGTATAACATAGCAGTTACATCAGACTAGGACACTTCCTTTTTACATGAGACTATAAAACCTTTGCCCCATCCTAACTTGGGACTGACACCATTTTAGGCCTCAGCCCGCCTACACCCAGGCGCTCATTAAAACAGCATGTTGCTCCAAAAAAAAAAAAAAAGATTGAAATTGGCCCAATAGTTCCATAGACTATTCTTTTTGATAAACACAGAAATTGACCCTTCTGGTCTCAGCTTGAAAGTTATATTTATTTTATTCAGAGTTCCTTCCTCAGGAAAGGACCTTCAGGCCTCTCAAAAATGTAAGTATCAAAGAATTGAAAGTCACCAGATCACCACACCAGATGACTGCTTCCTTGCCCCTCCCCAGTTCTTGTTTTCTTACACATTGTTACACTTCTTCCTTGATATATAAACCTGGCATTTTAGTAGTTAGGGAGATGCACTTGAGACTGAGCTCACATCTCCTCAGCTACAGCATCTGACTAAAGCTTTCTTCCTTGGTAATACTCGTCGATTCAGTGGTTGGCTTTCTATGCAGCAAGCAGCAGGACATAGACCAAACCCCTGGTGTTCCAGTAACAAGATCTCTGTCCCAAGGCTACATACAGGTTCACTCACAGTGAACTCAGGTGAAGATGCAGACCTTAGAGTCAGATAACAGTGAGTTTGAATTGAAGGAAAGCATTAAGCCTCAGTTTCTTCCTAAATAGCAAAAGTACAGTACCTCTTAGGATCTTAGTGAGACAAAATTATATAATATGATGAATGCAAAGTGCCTGGTCTGAAGGTAGCATGGCCTTCAGCAAATAGCTTCTGTGAGCCTAAATTTTTTAATCTATGACTTTGATATAGTAGAATAGCAGTTTGCTATGAAATGAAATAGTGTACAAACACAACAGACACACAGTACTTCTCCACTTCCTGCCCCTGGTCCCAGCCCCAGCCAGCTGATCACAACTTTTACATTACAAAAAAGCCTATTTCAATTTCCTGACACATTTCTGTAAAGAGTAACTCACCACAATAATGAGCAAAGATTAATTTAAAACATAAATAGAGCTTAGGCAACACAGGAAGACTCTGTCTCTACAAAAAATTTTTAAATTAGCCAGGTGTGATGGCACGTGCCTGTGGTCTCAGCTACTTGGGAAGCTGAGATGGGAGGATCACTGGATCCTGGTAGGTTGAGGCTATAGAGAGTCATAACTGTGCCACTGCACTCCAGCCTGGGAGACAGAGCAAGACCCTGTCTCAAACACACACACAAACACACACACATAAATAGACTAGGTGCAGTGAATCACACCTGTAATCCCAGCACAGCACTTTGGGAGGCCAAGGTGAGAGGATTACTTGAACCTAGGAGTTCAAGGATGCAGTGAGCCATGATTGTGCCACTGCCCTCCAGCTAAGGTGACAAAGCGAGATTTTATCTCAAAACTAAATAAAATGAAATAGGGATGAAAAATACATTAGTGAAGAAAAAAATTACCATCTTAAGAAAAAGACCTGAAAAGTCCAGCTGCATGAGATAATATTGTAGCATATATGCAACCTTCAAAGTATGCCCAGTGGTATATCACTGGTTTCTTTCTCTGATGAATAAAGAAAGTAAGTTTTGGGAAAGAGTCTGACTTTTGGAAATTGGGCCACTTGTACCATAGTTTATTCTTCTTAAGAAATTATGACTTAACTTTTATGTTAAATATTTATTTGAAACAAGCTGAGGCAAGTTTTATTAAAGAAAAATTTTGCTTGGTGGCCGGGCGTGGTGGTTCACGCCTACAATCCCAGCACTTTGGGAGGCCAAGGCGGGCAGATCACTTGAGGTCAGCAGTTCAAAACTAGCATGGCCAACATGGTGAAACCCGTCTCTATTAAAAATACAAAAATTAGCTGGGCATGGTGGCAGGCGCCTGTAATCCCAGCTACTTGGGAGGCTGAGGCAGGAGAGAGAATCCCTTGAACCTAGGAGGCAGAGGTTACAGTGAGCCAAAATCATATGCCACTGCATTCCAGCCTGGGTGACAGAGAGAGACTCTGTCTCGAAAAAAAAAAAAGAGAGAGAGAGAGAAAGAAAAATTGTGCTTGTTTTACTTTTCACCAGTCTGCTCTGGTATGCTACTAATGATATCAGAATGGGGTCAGTGATAGCCAGTGTGTGTACTCTGTAGTATCTTCCCCACCCTGTGCCCAGTTCCGTATTATTGCCACTGTGGTGATGGACACCAGTTTTGGCCAGTGTGGCATTGTACTTTATTTCATATTGCCTCAAAGCTGGGCAATTGTTGGTGAGGTCAACTGATTTCGCTTTGCTTGTCTGATCATATTCACAGTCTGCTTGTATCCCAGCATGTACTGCCCACTTTTCACAATGAGTTGGAACCTAGAGTTTATCAACTCCAGAGACTTTTTCATCTTCACTGCAGCCAGCATCTTCCTGCCTTAAGTATGTGACGCTCCCCGGTTAAGAGCTGCCACTAAGATAACCAGGGAGCAAGAAAGGAAGGAGTTATCACAATGCAAAGTTCTTCACAGCCTACATTAAATATTTTTTAAAATCAGTCTCCAGTTCTGCCTTTCAGGTACATTCCCCATTTTTGCAGGCTTTAATGACTTCCCACTAAAATTTATCAGGTTTATAATAGGGTTCTATAGACATATATATTACTGGCATACTAAAACCTAATTTTCCAGTTACCATTTATACTACTTCCCAATCCCACTATTCAGCTACTTATACAAAATCTTCATTCATATATTCTAGTACTTTTTTTTAGTTGGGATATAAATGTGTTGTTAACTAATTTACTTAAAATGGCATCAAATGCCATTACCTTGTTAAAAGGTGCCAAAGATTTAATCTAAATGTTCAATGGGGCTGGGTACAGTGGCTCACACCTGCAATCCCAGCATGTTGGGAGTCCAAGGTGGGCGGATCACTTGAGGCCAAGAGTTCGAGACCAGCCTGGCCAACATGGAGAAACCCATCTCTGCTAAAAACACAAAAATTAGCCGGGCAGCTGCTCCGGAGGTTGAGGCACGAGAATCGTGTTTGAGCCTGGGAGGCAGAGGTTGCAGTGAGCCGAGATAGCGCCACTGTACTCCAGCCTGGGTGACAGAGCAAAACTCCATCAAAAAAAAGAAAGAGAAGGAAAGAAGGAAGGAAGGAAGGGAGGGAAGGATGGAGGGAGGGAGGGAGGAAGGGAAGAAAGAAAGAGAGAGAGAGAGAGAGCAAGCAAGAAAGAAAGCAAGAAAGTTAGTTCAATGGGTTCTGAGGCAATTGGTCTGAGAGAGTTGTGAAGGGCACGACCACACCCTCTGTGATGGTGCAGATCTTCGTGTGGAGGTGTGCATATTCTCACTGGCAGTCATCCTGAGGGGAGGCGGATTCTAGAACAGAAAATAATGTGGGGCAGTGCACCTTTCATTAGAAGGGAGGAAGGAAAAACTTTCCTTTATCTTGTCTTCTGCCATTCGGCTTAGACTCTGAGAGTAGAGAAGCTTAACGCTACACACAATAGTAGTGGGACTGAGACTTGGGCTATACTAGTGTTGGTTTGGGGCCAGTGAGAGAAAGTTCCATAAAAGACCCTGAGTAAGGGCCTGGCCCTTATAGTTTTTTGTTTGGTTTGTTTTTAACTTTAATTTTAGGCCAGGCGCAGTGGCTCACACCTGTAATCCCAGCACTTTGGGAGGCTAAGGCAGGTGGATCACCAAGTCAGGAGTTCAAGACCAGCCTGGTCAGCATAGTGCAACCCCATCTCTACTAAAAATAAAAAATAATAATAAAAAAAAAAACTGGCCATGGTGGCAGGTACCTGTATCCTAGCTACTTGGGAGGCTGAGGCAGGAGAATCGCTTGAACCTGGGAGGTGAAGGTTGCAGTGAGCCAAGACTGCACCACTGCACTCCAGCCTGGGCAACACAGCGAGACTCTGTCTAATAAATAAATAAATAAATAAATAAAATAAAATAAAAAACTTTAAGTTCAGGGATACGTGTGCAGGTTTGTTACATAGGTAAGTTTGTGTCATAGGTGTTTGGTATACAGCTTATTTCATCACCCAGGTATTAAGCCTAGTACCCATTAGTTATTCTTCCTAATCCTCTCCCTCCTCCCACCCTCCACCCTCCTGTAGACCCCAGTGTCTGTTGTTCCCCTCTTTGTGTCCATGTGTTCTCATCATTTAGCTACTACTTGTAAGTGAAAACATGCAGTATTCAGTTTTCTGTTCCTGGATTAGTTTGCTAAGGATAATTGTTACAGGTAGTTAGGCATGAGTGGGGCAGGAGAAGACTCCCCAACCCACTAGGAATGTGGATGATGGTTCAGTATTATCACATCGCCTCTCTAAAAGTGATAAATTGGCAGCCAGTGCCAGGGAGAGGCCATTTCCTGATGGTCCACACCTTTTGCACTAAAGCGTTAATTGAAGGCAGACACCAGGGAGAAGCAACTTCCCAGGAATGCGCATTAAGAGATAAAATGGTGGAGTATGACCCTCCAAGAAAACACCACCGAAAAAGGGGAGAAAGCCTCAGATGGGCATGTGTACAACTTCCTAAACATGTGCACCCAAAGATAAGGAGGGCGCTGTGCGTGTGGGCAGCTCACCCTAAGAGAAGAGTCATGGGAAAGGGGCCAGCCTATAAAGTTCCAGAATCAAGGTTAAACACCACACTTGATCTCAGTGCCCGCTTGGGTCTCTTACAAGCCTACTCTCCTTTTCTTTCTTTCCTGTTCTAAAGCCTTTTAAATGAACTTCCACTCCTGCTCTGAAATTTGTCTGGGTCTCCTTTTCTGCCTTATGCCTCTCAGTTGAATTCTTTCTTCTGAGGAGGCAAGAACTGAGGTTGCTGCAGACCCATACAGATTTGCCACCAGTAACTCAGATACCTTCCACCAGTAACATAATGGCCTCCAGCTTCATCCATATTCTTGCAAAGGACAAGATCTCATCAATGGAAGACTAGATAATGTGGTACATATACCCCATGGAATACTATGCAGCCCTTGTAGTTTTGCATTACTCTTAGCTTTCCGTATCTGTAAAGCATTCAGTAAAGCTACATCAATTGTCAGGCCATGAGCCATCCAGCTTCTTTCTCTTTGGAGACCATATGTCCCAATTTATCATCACAGTCTCATTGATTAAGAACAGCAGATGACTGTGCACAGTGGTCCATGCCTATAAACCCAGAACTTTGGGAGGCCAAGGTGGGAGGATCACTTGAGGCCAGGAGTTCCAGACCAGCCTGGGCAACACACCAAGTCCCCATGTCTACAAAAAAAATTTTTTAACTGGTTGACTGGTGGTGGATGTCTATAGTCCTAGCCACTCAGGAGACTGAGGTGGGAGGATCTCTTGAGCCCAGGAGTTTGGGGCTTCAGTGAGTCTGAAACAGAAAGAATACTGGATGGTCACAGGAGAACTGAAAATTTTAGGCAGGAGCTACACATGATTAGAAGAAAGGAAACTGTTGAAATGTCTGCATAAACTAGGGGCTGATAAGACCCTGAAAACCAGGTGTGAACCAAGCTGGCTAAGACTGACCGGACCCATCATAGTGCTGGATTTGACCTGAGTTTCACCTAGGACCTCATTCTATGCTCATTAAAATACTCGATCACACACCCACCAGCACCATGACAGTTCCAGAAACACATATATTTGGTGTAAAAATGGGTGGTACCACAGTTCCAGGAAATCTTTACCTTTCCAGGAATCTTCACGAAATATTCAATGCCTTGATTTTTATTTTTTATTTTTGTTTTATTTATTTTTTTTAATATTTTAATTTTTATTTTTTTTATTTCTTTATCCACCCCTTGATTAAAGAAACTCATAGAGATAGAAACCCCAGACCCCACTGTGCACCTCTTGAGTACACCTGCACTCCCCTTTCTTGAGTGTGTACTCTTCACTTTGCAACAAATCTTCATACTTTCACTATTTTTACCAACTTGTTCTTGAATTCTTTCTTGCAATGGTGTCAAGAGCCTGGACACCAACCAGAGTCAAGGTCCCACTGGCATTTGGGGACCTCTCCCCTAGCCCATTGGTATTAAGTCCAACAGTGGCTCATGCCTATAATCCCAGCACTTTGGGAGGCCTAGGCGAGAGAATCGCTTGAGCCCGGGAGTTTGAGACCAGCCTGAGCAACATCGTGACACCTCATCTCTACAAAAAAAATTTAAAAACTAGCCAGGTGTGGTGATGTGCACCTGTAGCCCCAGCTACTCAGGAGGCTGAGGTGGGAAGATCTCTTGAGCCCAGGAGGTCGAGGCTTCAGTGAGCCATCATTGCACAACTACACTTCAACCTGGGCAACAGAGCAAGACCCTGTCACATTTAATTCTGCTTTCTTTGTTGTATATGTATCCAAGGAGTCTAGAAATATACATTTAAAAAAATCCCTGTTACCTAAAACTTTTTTAGGGATTATTGTGTGTAAGTATAAACACATAAGTAACAATTATTTAATTGCATTTTCTACCTTGTAGGAGAAAGTGCAATTGTATGGGCAGAGCACTTGGACTAGGAATTAGGAAACCAGTGTTCTAGCTTTGGCAATGCCACTAAATGGGCACATCACTTAATTTAGGGTCCTCCAGTTTTAGTCATATAAACCTTCATGTCCTCTTGAGAGCCTTCTACCTGTTTAAACAGCTTTGATCTCTAAAGAAAAAGCTGTCATTATATAAGCTCAGAAGACAGAGAGCTGCATTGTCATTATTTACATAAAAGTTTCTGTAGTATTCCAAAGTACATACAAATTTGAAGTTAAGCTTTTATTTAAAACCATCAGAAAGGCCAGGCCCAGTGGCTCATTTGTGTAATCCCAACACTTTGGGGGATGGAGGCGAGAGAATCACTTGACGCCAGGTGTTTGAGACCAGCCAGGGCAACAGAGGGAAAACCCATCTCTACAAAAATGTTTTGTTTGTTTTTGTTTTTGACACAGAGTCTCACTCGGTCGCCCAGGCTGGAGTGCAGTGGCACAATCTCAGCTCACCGCAACCTCCGCCTCCTGGGTTCAAGCAATTCTTTGCCTCACTCAGCCCCCCGAGTAGTTGAGATTTCAGGTATGCGCCACCGTACCAAGCTAATTTTAATATTTTTAGTAGAGACAAGGTTTCACCATGTTGACCAGGCTGGTCTTGAACTCCTGACTGCAGGTGATCCGCCCACCTGGGCCTCCCAAAGTGCTGGGATTACAGGTGTGAGTCACCACACTGGGCCAAGGTTTTATTTTTTTTTAAAGAGCGTTTACTACATTAAAAAAGACAGAATTTATTTATTTAAGACAGGGTCTCACTCTATTGCCCAGGCTGGAGTGTAGTGGCGCAATCTCGGCTCACTACAATCTCCGCCTCCCACTTGATTCTCCCACCTCAGTCTCCCAAGTAGCTGGGATTATAGGCACCCGCCACCATGAACGGCTAATTTTTTTGTATTGTTAGTAGAGATGGAGTTTCACCATGTTGGCCAGGCTTGTCTCAAACTCCTGACTTCAAGTGATCTGCTCTCCTCAGCCTCCCAAAGTGCTGGCATTACAGGTGTGAGCCACCGAACCCAGTCAAAAAAGAATTTAGCACATTCTCTTCCTCTATAAATCATGCCAATACCTGAAGTAGAAATATTTCTTATAAGGTAGCATAAAAGAAAATGAATTAATTAAACTTTCTTATGAGATGATTTTTATTTCCCTGATATTTTCTCTTCTGAACAAACGAAGTGAAGACAAATACATAAACATGGAGAAAATGTGTGTTGTGAACTTTATTTGCAAAAGAAGTGATGTTTTGCATGTAATTAAGTATCTTTTATGTAGGAACACATAGGTTCTATTGTATACACAAAAAAGAAATATTCTTAAGTTTAGCTTTTCTGATTAAAAAAATACACAAATGGCTGGGTGCGGTGGCTCACACCTATAATCCTAGCACTTTGGGAAGCTGAGGCGGGTGGATTGCCTGAGCTCAGGAGTTCGCGACCAGCCTGGGCAACACAGTGAAACCTGTCTCTCCCAAAAATACAAAAACTTAGCTGGGCATGGCAGCATGTGCCTGTAATCCCAGCTACTCGGGAGGCTGAGACAGGAGAATCGCTTGAACCCAGGAGGCAGAGGTTGCAGTGAGCCAAGATGGCACCATTGCACTCCAGCCTGGGCAACAGAGTGAGTCTCTATCTCAAAAACAAAACAAAACAAAACAAAAACCCATAAACATTTAGACTGGGCGCGGTGGCTCACGCCTATAATCACAACACTATGGGAGGCCAAGGCTGGAGTTAAGACCAGCCTGGCCAACATGGCAAAATCCTGACTCTCCTAAAAACACAAAAATGAGCTAGGCGTGGGGGTGCATGCCTTTAATCCTGGCTACTCAGGAGGCTGAGGCACGAGAAACATTCAGACCTGGGAGGTGTAGGTTGCAGTGAGCCAAGATTGTGCCAGTGCATTTCAGCCTGGGTGACAGAGCATGACTCTGTCTCAAAAAAATAAAAATAAACATTTAAATAAGATATTTTAGTTTTCTCTTGCTTCATAAAAAAAAAAAATCACTCTAAAATTGAGTAGCTTAAAATAACAACGATCTGTTATTTCTCATGATTTTGTAGGTTGACTGAATTTAGCTGGGTGGTTCTTCCACTCCACTTGTTGTATTTGAAGTCACTCATGAGGCTGTGTTCAGCCTGAAGCATACCTGGAGCCAAACCATTCCAGAGAAGCACATCCTCCAAAGTGTCTCTCCACATGGCTCTCATCATTCAGTGGTCTGGCCTGAGCTTTTGTATAGCACAGTGGCTGACTTCAAAGATACTGAAGATGGAAGCTTCCAGAACACTTAAAGCTTAGGTGTGGAAGTGGCAAAGTTACACAAGATGCATTTTATTGATTAAAGGAAGTCACAAGGCCACCTCAGTTAAAAGGAAGGGAAAATAGACTACTTGATGGCAGAAGCAGCATGAGTGCATAGTGTGGGAATTGTTGATGGCCATGTTTGCAGACAAACTACCACACACAGTAATATATAAGATCATTATATATATTTCCTCTCTGTCTCATTAAACAGCTATCAAAGAGTTTGTCCTTATTTTATTTTGTTTTTTTAACTTTTCAGCATGAACCTACAGGACATACAGAGTCCATTTTTCTTCTTTTTCCTTCTTTCTCTCTCTCCGTTCTCTCTCTCCTTTCTTTCTCTCTTTTTTTCTCTCTCTCTCCCTTTCTTTCTTCTTTCTTTCTCTTTCTCCTTCCTTCCTTCCTTCCTTTCTTCCTTCCTTCCTTCCTTTTCTTCTCTTCTTTCTCTCTCTCCCCTCTCCTCTCTTTTCTTTTTCTTCCTTTTCTCCAGGAGACAAGTTTTTGCTCCAGGCTGTAGTACAGTGGCACAATCATAGCTCACTGTAGCCTCTAACTCCTGTGCTCAAGCAATCCTCTTGCTCCGGCCTCCCAAAGTGATAGGATTAAGGTGTAAGCCACTGCACCTGGCCTAACTGTCATATCTAAATGCAGTAACTTTTCCACAACTTTGTGAAGGTAGTAATTTATTTTGAGATAAAATTTACATAGCCAAGATCCTCTCTCAGTTGTGTTTGCAGCTGCTCAGCCATTTCTCTCAGGTATCAGTTTCACCTCTAGCTTGCTGAGCTCCAGGCAAAAGGCAGGGGGCTGGTAAGGAACAAGTTTTCTATACCATAGCTCTTTCCAAGCTGATTGCCTGCAAATCAACCAGGAAGTGAAGAAATCTTATGACTACAGGCCTGGCACTCTGGCATTCCTTGAAACCAGACATTGTTAGAAGTTCACTAAACTTTTATTTTTCAAATGTCTCATCCAGCATCTGGTGTGAGAAATTGTTTTGGACTTTAACACTGATCTTGGAGCTTCCAGAGTATAGGTTTTAGTGCTTTTTTTTTTTTTTTTTTTTTGAGACGGAGTCTCGCTCTGCCACCCAGGCTGGAGTGCAGTGGCACGATCTCGGCTCACTCCAAGCTCCGCCTCCCGGGTTCACGCCATTCTCCTGCCTCAGCCTCCTGAGTAGCTGGGACTACAGGCGCCCGCCACCGCACCCGGCTAATTTTTTGTATTTTTAGTAGAGACAGGGTTTCACCGTGGTCTCGATCTCCTGACCTTGTGATCCACCCGCCTCGGCCTCCCAAAGTGGTGGGATTACAGGCGTGAGCCACCGCGCCCGGCCGGTTTTAGTGCTTTGAAGGAGGCAAGTGAAGCCTATCTGGCTGCCCTATTTGAAGTTACTAACTAGTATGTGATCTTACTGTAATAATTATGAAAAAAGACATCCAGCCATTCCCCCACTATATCTACAGAAAGAGCTTAAAATCCACTATGATTAGGTGCATTTCATTCTCAAGCAAAACAAAACATGTTTGTCTTCCCTGCTATTATTTATTCTGACCATTAAATATTTGGTGGGGGCAGGGAGAGAAGTCAAAATGTATCTACATATATTATTGTTACATTAGACTGGGTGGCTTAAAAAGAAATGTAGTTTCTCACAGTTCTGGAAGCTCTAAGTCCAAAATCAAGATGTCAGCAGGCTTGGTTCTATGAATAAGACCTCAAAAGCACAGGCAACAGAAGCAAAAATAAATGAATGGGATTATATCAAACTAAAAATCTTCTACACAGCAGAGGAAACAATCAACAGAGTGAAAAGACAACCTACAGGATCAGAGAAAATATTTGCAGACATTCATCCTACAGGGGATTAATATCCAGAAGATACAAAGAACTCAAACATCTCAACAGCAAAAAACAAAACAAGAAAAAGTCTGATTATAAAGTAGGCAAATGATCTTAACAGAGAGTTAAATACTGCATGTTCTCACTCACATGTGGAAGCTAAAAAAAGTTGATCTAATAGAAGTAAAAGTGGAACCAGAGGATATTAGAGACTGGGAAGGGAAGGACAGGGAGAGAATTATTAAAGGATATGAAATTATAGCTAGATAGGAGGAGAAAGTTCTAGCGCTCTGTAGCATTGCAGGTTGCTTATATTTAACAATAATGCATTGTATAGTTTCAAATAGCTAGAAGAGAGGATACTGAATGCTGCTGTGTGTGTGTGTGTGTGTGTGTGGGTGGGTGTGTGGGTGTTTTAAGATGGAGTTTTGCTCTGTCACTTAGGCTGGAGTGCAGTGGTGCAATCTCGGCTCACTGCAACCTCCACCTCCCCAGTTCAAGCAATTCTAGTGTCTCAGCCTCCCAAGTAGCTGGGATTACAGGTGTGCGCCACCATGCCCAGCTAATTTTTGTATTTTTAGTAGAGATTTTTTCACTATGTTGGCCAGGCTGGTCTCAAACTCCTGACCTCAGGTGATCCCCCGGCCTCCACCTCCCAAAGTGCTGGGATTACAGGCATGAGCCACTACGCCTGGCAGGATACTTGATAGAGCAGGAGCACCGTCATCTCGGACAAACACTGACACTTTAAGTTCCAACTCCCTTTCTAGCCTCATGCATTTCAAGGAAATCACTTCTAACTACAAGCAGCCAGAAAGAGCAGACAGTAAAACACAGGTAAGACCGCTTGGGCACAGAGACAGGTGAGGAGAAAGTCTCCTGGGGTAACTGCCAAACTTCACCCTCATACAATGGGCCCCAGTAAAACAGTGGCCTTAATAAGCACTTTCCTTTCCCTTCAGGTACCCTAAGATAGAAAAGCTAAAAGCAGACTCGGGGGGATATGCCTGCAGCTGCAAAAAGATGTATGGGAACAAACATGCAACTGTCCCTCCCAGAGAAGCACAACAAAGAGACACAGAAGCAGTCCAAGCCTCTCATAAACTCTCCCACCCTGAATCTTTAAAAACTCTTAGTCTGTAAGAGAGTGTGGCTCTAACCTAACTTGGCCAACTGTCCCTCTCAGGTTTGTTTAAAATAAACCTGTCCCTGTTGACTGAAAAGCCATCTTCTGTGTTTCTCGCCTCTTTAATTCTTACAATATTAAATGTTGTCAACACAAAGAAATGATAAATCTTCGAAATTACCAATATGCTAACAACCCTGATCTGATCACTATGCATTGTTTGTATTAAAACATTATGTAGCCCATGAATATATACAATTATTATTCTTTAAAAAAATGAAAAAAACATGTAAATGTAATATTGACAGCAACTAATTGGATTCGTTTTTGTAGTATTTTTAGCTTCTATCCATTCAGTATTCTTTTTTTTTTTTTAGACAGAGTTTGGCTGTGTCACCCAGGCTGGAGTGCAGCGGAACAATCTTGGCTCACTGCAACCTCTGCCTCCTGGGTTCAAGCCATTCTCCTGCCTCAGCCTCCCTAGTAGCTGGGGTTACAGGAGCGTGCCACCACATCCGGCTAATTTTTGTATTTTTAGTAGAGATGGGATTTCATTGTGTTGGCCAAGCTGATCTCGAACTCCTAACCTCAACTGATCTTCCCACCTCAGCCTCCCAAAGTGCTGGGATTACAGGCATGAGCCACCACGTCCAGCCCATTCAGTATCTTTTTATAATTAAATTTAATTTTTTTAAAGTATGTTTGTATATATTTCTTTTCTTTTCTTTTCTTTTCTTTTAAGACAGAGTGTCACTCTGTTGCCCAGGCTGGAATGCAGCAGTGCTATCTTGGCTCACTGCAACCTCTGCCTCCCAGGCTCAAGCGATTCTCAATTCTCGTGCTTCAGCCTCTGGAGTAGCTGGGATTACAGGCTCCTGACACCATGCCTGGCTAATTTTTGTATTTTTAGTAGAGCTGGGGTTTCACCATGTTAGCGAGGCTGGTCTCCAACTCCTGGCCTCGGCCTCCCAAAGTGCTAGGATTACAGGCCTGGGCCACCAGCCGTTCCCACAATTTTTTTTTTTTTTTTTTGAGACTGAGTCTTGCTGTCGCCCAGGCTAGAGTGCAGTGATACGATCTCAGCTCACTGAGACCTCCACCTCCCAGGTTCAAGCAATTCTCCTGCCTCAGCCTCCCAAGTAGCTAGGACTACAAGTGCATGCCACCACACCCAGCTAATTTTTTGTATTTTTAGTAGAGATAGTATTTCACCGTGTTAGCCAGGATGGTCTTGATCTCCTGACCTTGTGATCCACCTGCCTCGGCCTCCCAAAATGCTGGGATTACAGGCATAAGCCACCAGGCCTGGTGTTTGTTTTTTTTTTTTTTAGACACAGTCTTGCTCTGTTACCCATACTGGAGGGCAGTGGCGCGATCTCGGCTCACTGCAACCTCTGCCTCCTGGGTTCAAGTGACACTCTTGCCTCAGCCTCCCAAGTGGCTGGGATTACAGATGCCTGCCACCACTCTCAGCTAATTTTTTGTAGTTTTAGTAGAGACAGGGTTTCCCCATGTTGGCCGGGCTGGTATCGAACTCCTGACCTCAGGTGATCCACTCGCCTTGGCCTCCCAGAGGGCTGAGATTACAGATGTGAGCCACTGCACCCGGCTGTTTCCACTCTTTTAAGATAAATTCTGGGCCGGGCATGTTGGCTTACACCTGTAATCCCAACATTTTGGGAGGCTAAGGTGGGAGGATTGCTGGAGCCCAGGAGTTGGAGATCAGCCTGGACAACATGGCGAAATCCTATTGCTACAAAAATTAGCCCAGTATGGTGGTGCATGCCTATAGTCCCAGCTACTCAGGAGGCTAAGGGGGCAGGAACACCTGAACCCAGGGAGGTTGAGGCTGCAATGAGCCATGATCGTGCCACTGCACCACAGCCTGGGCAACAGAGTGAAACCTTGTTTCAAAACCAAAAGGATAAATTCTAAAATCCTATGCTACAACAGCCAGCATGGTCTGGCTCTTCTCACTAGCCAGCTTTTACCTCTTGCCTCCCTCCCTCCCACACTCCAGGTTTCGGAATCTTCTAATTGCCTTAGCGTGTTCACACATGGTGTTCCTTTAACTGGGAACACTCTTCCCCACTTATTTCCCTTTTCCCAAGTATCCAGGTCTTTGAGAAGACTTTCTCTGATCCCAGCACTAGGGGAGTGGGTATCTCAGTTACCCTTGCTTCTAGTTTTCTATTTTTCCTAGTACGTATTTATTGGAATCATAATTATGTCATCATATGAGAGATGATGTAAGTAATTTTCCTTTCCCCCACAGGATTATAAATCCTATTAGGGCAGGCACTATCTCTATTTTGTTATTCAGTGTACCTCCAGTGGCTAGCACAGTGCCTGATGTAAAGTAGGCAGTCAATAGCTGTGAATTCATGAACATAAGGGAAGTGGAAAGCAAGATTTTTGCCCTTTAAGAGATTAGAATCTTCCTGGGGAAAGAAAAAAAAAAATTCAGGAAACACTTAGCTGTGCCCATCTATGCCCAGCAGTTCAATAATTAAGAACCAAAATGCCAGGTACAGTGGCTCACAACTGTAATACCTAATCCCAACACTTCGGCAGGCCAAGGTGGGAGGATCACTTGAACCCAGGAGATTGAGGTTGTAGTGAGAAGCTGGGCAACAGAGCAAAACCTAGTCTCAAAAAAAAAAAAAAAAAATTACACGGCCAGGAAAGATATCATAAATCCAGGGTAAGGTTTTTTATACAGATTAAGGTGATGCCTTCTACAGTGATTAAAAGTCTCTAAAAGGCCGGGCGCGGTGGCTCAAGCCTGTAATCCCAGCACTTTGGGAGGCCGAGACGGGCGGATCACGAGGTCAGGAGATCGAGACCATCCTGGCTAACATGGTGAAACCCCGTCTCTACTAAAAAATACAAAAAACTAGCCGGGCGACATGGCGGGCGCCTGTAGTCCCAGCTGCTTGGGAGGCTGAGGCAGGAGAATGGCGTAAACCCAGGAGGCGGAGCTTGCAGTGAGCTGAGATCCGGCCACAGCACTCCAGCCTGGGCGGCAGAGCGAGACTCCGTCTCAAAAAAAAAAAAAAAAAAAAAAAAAAAAAAAAAAAAAAAAAAAAAAAAAAAAAAAAAAAATAAAAGTCTCTAAAGATTTAGTCATCCTTCTCTTCCTGATTCAGAGAGGGAGATACACTTACAAACAGAGATTTCCTTTACAGCTTTAAATTTCTTTTACAAAAGGGTGACTCTCCAGAACTTCTCCTATGTCTGTTGTTTCTCAAAATAACCAGCTCACAATAATCCTTATGACAAAGAGGCATATTTGGGATAGCACATTCTGGACTCTACAGTCATATTTTGGGGTGGTGTGTCCTGAATCCCATTAATATGTTTCAGTTATAAAATTAATAATAAAGTATAATATGTATGTTTAAAAGTGAAAATAGACTTTCACTTTTAAAGGATTTTTCACTCACACCTGTAATCCCTGCACTTTGGGAGGCCAAGGCAGGAGGATTACCTGAGCTCAGGAGTTCAAGACCAGCTTGGCCAATATGGTGAAACTCTGTCTCTACTAAAAATACAAAAATTAGCTGGGAATGGTGCTCACCTGTAGTCTCTGCTACTTCGGGGCTGAGGCAGGAGAATCGCTTGAACCCAGGAGGTGGAGGCTGGAGTGAGCTGAGATAGTGCCACTGCACTCCAGCGTGGGCAACAGAGTGAGAATCTCTCAAAAAAATAAATAAATATATTGTAATATAATAGTCAAAATATACACAAACACCTATATACATTAATACACATATGAATATATTAAAAACCTGAAAGAATATAAGCCAAACCATTCACTGTAATATCTTTGGATGGAAGGATTATGGGAACTTTCTCTTATCTCATTATATAAATATATAACATATTTTTTGTCTGTTTGTGACGGCATGTTGCTCTGTTGCCCAGGCTGAAGTGCAGTGGTGCCATCATAACTCACTGTAACATTGAATTCCTGAGCTCAAGTAATCCTCCGGCCTCAGCCTCTCTAGTAGTTGGGATTACAGGTGTGAGCCACCTCACCGGGAGGCAGGTGCTTTTTTTGTTTAACCCAAACCAGTCACTTATTCATCATTTAAACTAGCGTAAATTATTCACTGAAGCTATAGAAATTAATTTTCTACCAGAAACAACCTTATACCTAGAGTCATCTATACAAGCTCAGATCAAACTAATGCCTCTTGGAATTCCCTGTCAGAACGCCTTCTCAGGATTAGCTGAACTAACACTGGTGAAACTTACTTTGCTCTTGGAATTTTATCTTAAGGAGGACTCTGTTGGAATTCAAATTAGCTTCCTAACCCTGTCTGCAATAATTCTTAAAGCATGAGTCAGCACCACTATTTCTGCAGTTACTTTATCTCCTTTGCCAGAGTTCTATTGTTTTTATATTTGTATATGTTCAAGGGTATTTTTTTTTTTAAAACCAATGATCCTTACCCAAGATACATCATTTAAGTCATTTTTACTAAATCACCAAGGATTTTCAAAGCAGACTATTTTAACACATTATAACAGATTAGGCCCTATTAACTATTTTTACATAATAATAAGGTCTGCAGTCCCCATCAAAGGCCTTTTCCTTCAGAACTACTATCACAGTGTCCCCTGCAGGTCACCAGGTAGATGTGCATCCTGAGGGGGCATATTTCTTAACGGTGTTTGTGTAATTTTCCTTATGTTTCTTTAACAGATGGAATGAAATAATAACAAATTAGAATGTTATCACATTAATACGTTTTTAAATTTCCCTGGAACTTCAGATAAATTTATTTCTGTGTCTATAATCTTAGAGTTATATCAAGTTTTATCAGAGCTTTTTAAAACTCTCATTACATTTTTAATACACAAAAATATTATAAAGAAAACAAAATGTGTTTATAATAGTATTTCCCAGATAACATAGCCTTAACAAATAATACTTATCTAGGGGCAGTGGCTCACTCCTGTAATCCCAGCCTTTTGGGAGGCTGAGGCGGCAGGACCGCTTGAGCTCAAAAGTTTGAGACCAGCCTGGGCCACATAGTGAGACCTCCCCATCTCAACAAAACATCAAAAAATTAGCCAGGGATGGTGGCGTGCACCTGTAATCCCAGCTACTCAAGAGGCTGAGGTGGGAGAATCGCTTGACCCTGGGAGGTGGAGGCTGCAGTGAGCCATGATCACACAGCTGTACTGCAGCCTGGACAACAGGATTGAGACCTTGTCTCAAAAAAAAAAAAAAAAATTAAAATAATACTTGTTCGCCATTAGAAACAAATCATGTCTATAATTAAAACATGAAATTCATCATATTATATTTTGAGTATGTTGTATTTGAAGTTTTTTTTAATTGGCAGATATTTGAAAATGTGATCTTTATGGCCCTGAAAGCCCTTCATACGTGATATGAAAAAGCAAGCACTCTGTTTCACTTTGGATGCTCTGAAAAGCAGACACAAAGACAGGAGTCCATGTGCAAGAGAGAGACCTATTGGGGAAATGTCTGTGAAAGATAAAGGGAAGACAGCAGGAGTAAGCAAGGAGAGGCTGCAGAAAACCATGCTTATCTGACACCTGGGAAAGGAGGAAGGGAAGGATAGGAGTCTCAGACTTCAGTGCAAGCTAACATAATCTTAGCAAGGCTGATGTAGAGTCCTAGAGCCAAAGTCCCATTACAGGAATCCTGCATCTTGTAAGAATGGGCCTATGTTAATACCCCACCACGGTCACTGATGCTGTGGCAGAGAAGGTTAGAGGGCGGCAATGTTCACAGAAGCTGCAGGGGGAGGCTTTCAGCCAACAGTGGCTCCCCCTGCAGGTTCAACCAGAGTGGAGCATGTCCATGGCCATCAAATACTCCATTCATTTTGAATACACCGTATAATTAATAATATTCTATGAAGATAAGATATATTTCCCTTTATGATACTCATTTATTTGTAAGCATATTTGTTTAAAAGTTTATCTGTTGTGAGTGAAATCATTACTTAAAAATCATATTCTTATCCTTTTCATGAGAAAAAATCAATATCCAAAAATTCAAATAGAAGTTAGTTTTTTCTTGAAATTGAGGTTCCATTAACCCTATTTAAAATAGAATACCACAAATTTAACAGAGATGAATATTATTGGATCCCAATTAAAGCAAGCAAGCACATCCTTCTGAAGCAATCAACCCTATAATTAACATGATTCTAATACAGCAGCTAAAATGTTTGTCTTATTTTCATAGTTATTCTTCTAAATTTTTTTTCAGAGACAAGGTCTCACTCTGTCTCCTAGGCTGAGGTGGCACAACCAAAGCTCACTACAGCTTCAGGCTCCTAGACTCAAGCAATCCTTCCGCCTCAGCCTCCCCAGTAGCTGGGACTACAGGTGTGCACCACCACACTTGACTGATTTTTTACTTTTTGAAACTGGGTCTGGCCCAGGCTGGAGTACAGTGGCATGATCTCAGCTCACTGCAACCTCCGCCTCCTGGGCTCCAGCGATCGTCCCACCTCAGCCTCCTAAATTGCTGGGATTATAGGTGTGGGCCACCGTGCCTGGCCAACTAACTCTTTATTTTTTATTTATTATTATTTTTTTGAGTCAGAGTCTCACTCTGTTGCCCAGGCTGGAGGGCAGTGACACAATCTTGCCTCACTGCGACTTTGGCCTCCTGGGGTTAAGCAATTCTGCCTCAACTTCCTGAGTAGCTGGGATTACAGGCACATGCCACCTACCTGGCTAATTTTGTATTTTTAGTAGAGACGGGGTTTCATCATGTTGGCCAGGCTGGTCTTGAACTTCCGACCTCAGGTGATCCACCTGCCTTGGCCTCCCAAAGTGCTGGGATTACTGGCGTGAGTTGGGATTATAGGCATGAGCCACCGCACCTGGACTAATTTTTTGTTGTTGTTTGTTTTTGTTTTGAGATGGTGTCTTGCTCTGTCACCCAGGCTAGAGTGCAGTGGTGTGATCTCGGCTCACTGCAACCTTTGCCTGGGTTCAAGTGATTCTCCTGCCTCAGCCTCCCAAGTAGCTGGGATTACAGGTACCCACCACCATGGTCAGCTAATTTTTGTATTTTTAGTAGAGACAGGGTTTCATCATATTGGCCAGGCTGGTCTCCAACTCCTGACCTTGTGATCCACCCGTCTCGGCCTCCCAAAGTGCTGGGATTACAGGCATGAGCCACCGCACCTGGCCTAATTTTTTAAAAGTTTTTGAAGAGACAGTCTTGCTATGTTGCCCAGGCTGGTCTCAATCTCCTGACTTCAAGCCATACTCTCTGCTCAGACTCTCAAAACACTGGAATTACAGGCATGAGTGACCGTGCCCAATCTTTTTTTTGTTGTTTTTTTTTTGAGACAGATTCTCACTCTGTTGCCCAGGCTGAAGTGTAGTGGAGGGATCTCGGCTCACTGCAACCTCCACCTCCCAGGTTCAGGTGATTCTCCTGCCTCAGCCTCCCAAGTAGCTGGGATTACAGGCGCATGCCACCAGGCCCAGGTAATTTTTGTATTTTTAGTAGAGACAGGGTTTCATCATATTGGCCAGGCTGGTCTCAAACTACTATTTCAGGTGATCTGCCCACCTCAGCCTCCCAAAGTGCTGGGATTTTAGGTATGAGCCACTGTTCCCGGCCAGGTATTTCTTTATAGCAGTGCAAGAAGGGATGAATACACTCTCCCATGAGTCATTCTTTAGCACACAAAAACCAGTACATTCCTAAGGTTTTAGAAGCCTCCACGCCAGGAACTCAGGACAAAGACTAAATATTTATTTTCTTTTTTACTATACTACAGACAAATCCTTGATCTTTGACCACTGATTCCTTTTGGCAAAGAATCATAAGAGTTAAAAGACAGTGGCACATTTCTAAAACCCCATTCAATCACTAATAACCTGTCCAGTCCATCAGCCTATCATATGAAAATGTCTCCCAGGGTGTGGCCACTCAGGCTTCCATTTGATCTTTTCAGGTTTCAAAAGCAGAGTTCTTAGCAATATATATCTTCATTATTTCAGGCATCTGATATAATTAAGCTAAGAGATAATATCTTCCCTATCTTTGGAGATCTTAATGAATATTGGATTTCCCTCATTATATAACCCATTTATTTATTCCTTTACTCTCATCTACTATTTCTCCTTATCTCATACCCAAGCTTTTTTGGCTTTGGAAGGAGTATTTGGTTCAGCTACTATGCTGCTCTGGGTTGCAGGCAGTAAAACTAGTGATGTGGTTCAGGACACACTACTCCAAAATATAGCACCTGAGCATTTGAGAAAATAGCAGAAGCAAAGAGATCATTTTCACCTTCACCCCACTCCTTTTCCTCTGAAGCAGGTCATAAACCATAGAAAGAATACTCTGGCCATTTCCCTTGAGGCAGGCCATAAAACCTGGTGTCCTTCCCTGAAGTAGGTCATAAGACCGTCATTTGAGAGGTACCCTCCCCTTACATAGAGAAAAGGAACATCCTTACCTCTGAAGACCCAAGGACACAGAGAAGAAAGAACCTGAACAAACAGTCCATTCTAAGTTCCCCCAGTTTGTTACCATTACATCACACTCCCTTTGTGTAATCATACTCCTGCACGACTGTCCACTCTTTATCAACGCTACGACAATTGTCTTCCACTCCTTCATTGAAATTTCATTATCTACTGACTGCAGGAAGAAGATTGAAAGTCAAACATCAAACCTAGAGTACAGAGGAACTTTGTCCGAAGCTATTGACTTCTGCTTGGGCTCATCCAACTTCCACAAAGAATCCTTTGCAAGCAATCGTCCATCTTTCAAGCTCATCCAAAGAATCATTTGTGACCCTCAAAATTACTTACATTCCTCCATCTCCCTCTCCCTTACAAAAAAGTGTACATAAGCATCTGAACCTCATTGGGTTATGGGGTAATCACTCTACTGTGATTTTCTCCAGGGCATATTAATAAATTTGTATGCCAGCCAGGAGCGCCTGTAATCCCAGCACTTTGGGAGGCCAAGAGGGGGCAGATCACTTGAGGTCAGGAATTCAAGACCAGCCTGGCCAACATGGTGAAATCTTGTTTCTAACAAAACTACAAAAAAAATAAGCCAGGCTTGTTGGTACCTGCCTGTAATCCCAGCTACTCTGGAGGCTGAGGCAGAAGAATCGCTTGAACTGGGGAGGTCGAGGCTGCAGTGAGCTGAGATGGTGCCACTGCACTCTGGCCTGGGTGACCGAGAGAGACTCCGTCTCGAAAAAATAAAAAATAAAATAAATTCGTTAGCCCTTTTCTTCTCTTCATCTTTTCTTTTGTTATTTCACTCCAGTGAACGAAGCTTCAGAGGGCAGAGCTTTCCCTTCACCGCTACAAAATGAAGGCAAGAAACTCAATTTTAGGTAATAAATATATAATCATTAATTATATACATATGTACCGGGTGTTATGCAGCCACAGACAACTGCTGGACAACAAAACCCACAAATGTGCCACACTAATTCAGTAGTCTGTTATTACGCTTACTTTCAGTTATGCAAAAAACAGGTTTACGTGTGCGTGTGTGTAAAATATATTTGCTAAGCCCTTGTCCACTCACCTTACCATTTACATTAAATAAACCAGCACACTATGATTATGCCCATCATTAAACTGTCAGAACATTAAAAATCCATGTATTGTTTAAACTAGGCTTAAGTTTTCTAAAAGCAAGGGAACACACACACGTATGCACACACACACACACACACACACAGAGAGCATGGCTTCAGAGTTCTAGCAGAGACAATAACCAAATGGTTATTAGTATTCTAGAAGTTTCAGTGAGTGAAGGGCGCTAAAATGCAGTTTGAAAACCAAAACCGTGGCATATCCATTGTGGTATCGTAATGCTGCTACTCAACTCTTTTAATCTTGTAATCACTGCTGGTCTTAAAATGATCCTGTCAACCGTGTTCACTTTGATAGCGTTGCATCTTTGTGAAAAGTCGCTCAGCAGCCGCACGCCACCAAAACGCAATTCCCGGCGCTCTGCAGTGGTACCGGCACTTAGCGGCCTTCCGGGAGAGGCAGGCAGCAGACGTGAAGGAGGAGTCGAGAGCCCGGCTAGGGACCCGCCCACGCCAGCCCTCAGCCCCCTCGCCCGGCCCCTCCGCGGAGCGCGCAGCAGCCCATGCGCCGGCGCAGGCCCCGCCTCCTCGCTGGGCCCCGCCTCGCCGCCACCACGGGATCCGGGATCCGCGCACCCCGCCCTCGTCCTCTCGTGGAGCCGGAGGCGACGGTAGCATGGAGGGGGAGACTACGTCGGCGGTGCTCTCGGGCTTTGTGCTCGGCGCACTCGCCTTCCAGCACCTCAACACGGACTCGGACACGGTGAGCCGAGGGACGGGGCGGTGTCCGGCGTGGCCTAGGAAGACCCCTGCGCGCGGCCTGCCTCGCGGCTGTTGCCCCGGTCCCCCGCCCGCTCCCCCGACGCCGCCGCGCCTCCTCCCTGCCGTGGCGGCTCTGCCTTCTCTCCCCCTCAGCGGTCCCTAAGGTGCCTCGTGCCCACGAAGTCTTCTCCAGCATTAGCCCTCCCTCTGCTATCCTCTGTTGATTTCCCTTTTCCGACCAGTGTCCCACACGCTCCCATCTTTCCTCGGCGCCCCTTTCGCTGTGGAAACTTGGGCGTGAAAAGATGGAAAGTTCACGGAGAGTCTTCCCGCTGCTCTGCGGAGCCTGCGGTAAACTTTCCGTTTCTCGCGACGTCCGACAGGCGTTTGCAAAGCCAGGCGGACTTTGTCATGCAGAGCAGCGCCTGTGCGTGTTTGTTGAGATAGGAGGATGGTAAGGGAATAAAAATAGATGTAAGTGGATGGAACAGCTTAATCTGGTATATCAGATATCTTTTTATTTGCGTTATTAAATTTGTAAAACAGTTTTGAAAAGTACGTTGCCTATTTTCTAAAAGTTCTATGAAATTAAAGAAACACTGTAAAACGTTGAGCTCGGAAGTAGTTAATGTCCTGTAGTACTTTCAGTAACTTGCAGAAAGAACGTCTAAGCATCTAAAATAACTTCCCTGCTGTGTGGTACGGTTCAGAGAATACCATGCTGAACAATGCCTACTAATTTCTGCTAAGTACATTTTAAGATAACACCTGTTTTACTCTCAAAATTGCCTTAATATAGACCGGGCGCGGTGGCTCACGCCTGTAATTCCAGCACTTTGGGAGGCGGAGGTGGGTGGATCACCTGAACCCACGAGTTGGAGACCATCCGGGACAACCTACTGAGACCCGGTCTCTAGGAAATCTAAACATTACAAAATTGCTTTTTAGCACAATCCTAATAAAGGTTGGAATTGATATGTTTTATGTATACAATTTCAGATAACCTTACAAATTAATACCTAATAAAAACAAATATATGGCCATTTAAAATATATGTGTAGCTGTGGAAATTATTTTGGAATGTCTTTAGTGTAGATAGAGTGGGACCTTAATTCCTCGGTAGCTGAAAGGATTAGCCCTTGGGAAATACCTGGGTGCTAGGGAGGCCCCTGTTTCTCAGATCTTTTTCCTGAAGTCTTTAAAGGCTGGTTTTTCTGGGTAGTTGCACTTGGATTGCCCCTGCTCACCTTCCCTGAGTTCGTCTTTGGGAGTATCAAAATCAAGAACACTAGATTCTGGATATCCCCCGGTGTGATTCCAGTAAAGACTCACATTATGGAAATAATCCTTGTTTACTTTTAGGGGAAAACATTATTAATTATTAAGAATATAAAATATTCCTGTAATCCCAGCAGTTTGGGAGGCGGAGGTAGGATCATTTGAGCCCAGGAGTTCAAGACCAGCCTGGGCAACGTAAGGAGACCTCATGTCTACAAAAAATTTTAAAAATTAGCCTGGTGTGGTGGCACATGCCTGTAGACCCAGCTGCTTGGAAGGCTGAGGCAGGAGGATTGCTTTGAGCCCGGAAGGTCAAAGGACAGTGAGCAGTGATTGCACCACTGCACTCTAGCCTGGGTGATGACAGAGCTAGACCTCTTCTCAAAAAAAGAAGATATGAAATCTTCATTGTCAAGCACATTGGGTCTTTAAGTGTACCTAGAGAAACTGAATTCTCCAAAACTCAGATGAATTACCACGGGGGTGGCAGAATACAAGTAGTTGAAAAGAATTGGGCTTGGCCGGGCGCGGTGGCTCAAGCCTGTAATCCCAGCACTTTGGGAGGCCGAGACGGGTGGATCACGAGGTCAGGAGATCGAGACCATCCTGGCTAACACGGTGAAACCCCGTCTCTACTAAAAAAAATACAAAAAATTAGCCGGGCGAGATGGCGGGCGCCTGTAGTCCCAGCTACTTGGGAGGCTGAGGCAGGAGAATGGCGTGAACCCGGGAGGCGGAGCTTGCAGTGAGCCGAGATCGCGCCACTGCACTCCAGCCTGGGTGACAGAGCGAGACTCCGTCTCAAAAAATAAAATAAAATAAAAAGAATTGGGCTCACAGCACTCCTTTTAGAAAGGAGACTCAAATTGAATTTTAATCTTTCATATTGTGCATGAGTTTTAATCAGAAAACACTAATCATGTCATTTCATACCTTAGAAGCTTTCTGTAACTCCCAGAAGCACATGTGGTTAAATCCAGAGTAGTCATTCAGGGTGTCCCATTATTGGCTCGCTCTAATTTACCTTTGATTTCCTTCTGCTCCAAGGCATGGTGCTCTACTCATTCCTCGGTGTGTGCTCATTTCTGGCTTTTAAGTCTTGTATGCTTCCAAGTGTGCCGAGTTCTCCATGCTCTGCTTACACAAATACTGCCCACCGCTTTAGTCTAATCTGTACTTGCCTCCCCAGGGCCAACTCTTAATTATTTCAAGCCAGGCTAATCTCTCCCTTCCTCTCCTCTTTATTTCTACTTTTTTTCTTTTGAGGCAGAGTTTCACTCTATGGCCTGGGTTGGAGTGCAGTGGCATGATCACAGCTCACTGCAGCCTCAACCTCCTGGGTTCAGGTGATCCCAAGTAGCTGGGACTACAGGCATGTGCCACCATGCCTAATTTTTCTCGTATTTTTTGTACAAACAGAGTTTTACCCTGTTGCCCAGGCTAGTACTGAACTCCTGGGCTCAAACCATTTGCCCAGCTTAGCCTCCTAGTGCTAGGATTACAGGTGTGAGCCACTGTGCCTGGCCTCTTCTCATTTTTGTTTAACTCTTCATCTTTCCCAAGTAAACTAGAAGCATCTCAGATCTTTCATGTGCCCCTGACTGGTAGCACATACTTGTATACATAGTAAAATACTCAGAAAATACTGGTTAGTTAAGTGTCTGAACAGTAATTCTATTGGTGTATTCTATATACTGCCTCTTTATCTTCATAGGAAGGTTTTCTTCTTGGAGAAGTAAAAGGTGAAGCCAAGAATAGCATTACTGATTCCCAAATGGATGATGTTGAAGTTGTTTATACAATTGGTGAGTTATTTATTTCTCCTATGTTTGAGTCATTTGTGTCTCCCATATTTGATAGTGTATGCTGAAAGGGGTCAGCATAAGTTATTGTTTTTAAATTAACAAATACAGATGCTGGGCAAGGTGGCTCACACCTGTAATCCCAGCACTTTGGGAGGCCGAGGTGGATTACCTGAGGTCAGGAGTTGGAGACCAGCCTGGCCAACATGGTGAAACCCGTCTCTACTAAAAATATAAAAATTAGCCAGGTGTAGTGGTGCATGCCTATAATCCCAGTTACTTGGGAGGCTGAGGCCCGAGAATTGCTTGAACCCGAGAGGCAGAAGTTGCAGTGAGCCAAGATCGTGCCACTGCACTCCAGCCTGGGCAACAGAGCGAGACTCTGTCTCAAAAAATAAAAATAAATTAAGAAATATATATTAATTTTAAAATAATTTAAAAGGATATGTTGCACTCATTTTGCAGTTAAAATTATGGCCATGGACTGGTCTAAAGTAAGAAATAGTATGAGAGTTAGGAAGCAGGTAAGATTACTCCCAGGGAAACAAGGATGAAACACTTGCTATTTAGTTGGCAGGAAGATGGCCCAGCAATAGGAAGACCAAGGAAAAAGATAAAATGTTAAATGCTGCAGAAAAGTTGGAAGATGAGAACTGAGAAAAATGCAGTAATTGGATTATTAGATGACTGAAAATCCTCAGTAATTTCTGGAGTGTAATGGGGAAGAGACCACGCTACAAAGGGTTTGAGGGGTGGGTGGTAAAGCAGTTATAGCTGGTGGCAGCTTTTCTGTCAGGGAAGAGCAGGGGAGAACCTTTAAAATGTATAGGGAAAAAAATGTTTAAAAGAAATAAAATGTATAGGGAGTTTTCTGATTGTCTAACATAGTTTTTCTCTATATGTGTATATATATTTTTAAACAAAATTGGTAGTGTACCTTATAAAAGGTTTGGCATAATATTGTGTCATGTTCACTTTCCAGTGTTGCATAATGCATAATCCTCTACAATATCATTTTTCTTTTTTTTTTTTTTTTTTGAGGCAGAGTCTCACTCTGTTTCCCAGCCTGGAGTGCAGTGGTGCGATCTCAGCTCACTGCAACCTCCGCCTCCCGGGTTCAAGCAATTCTCCTGCTTCAGCCTCCTGAGTATCTGGGATTACAGACGTGTGCCACCACGCCCGGCTAATTTTTTGTATTTTTATTAGAGACGAGGTTTCATCATGTCTCAAATTCCTACGCTCAAGCAGTCCTCCTGTCATGGCCTCCCAAAGTGTTGGGATTACAGGCATGAGCCACTGTACTGGGCCCGTCATTCTTTCTGCTGGCTACATATATCCTATTGTATAGACATACCATAATTTATAATTTATTTAACCGTGTAAGAATGATTTTCTGTGTTTTTGTTAAACAGTATTACCATGAACATTTAGTATTGTACGTATCTTTGTGCCTTTGAGTGTATATTTGAAAGTCACATTCCTGGAGGTAGACTAGCTGATTGCCTTTTGGAAGACTTATGCCATTTTAGGCTTCTCCACAGTATATAAAGGTGCCTAGGTCCCCATACTCCTATTTTTTTTGAAATGGAGTCTCGCTCTGTCGCCCAGGCTGGAGTGCAGTGGTGGGATCCCAGCTCACTGCAACCTCTGCTTCCCAGGTTCAAGTGATTCTCCCTGCCTCAGCCTCCCGAGTAGCTGGAATTACAGGCGACTGCCACCACACCCAGCTAATGTTTGTATTTTTAGTAGAGACAGGGTTTCACCATGTTGGCCAAGCTGGTCTCGAACTCCTGACCTCAGGTGATCCGCCCTCACTGGCCTCCCAAAGTGCTGGGATTACAGGCCTGAGCCACCATGCCTAGCCCCCATGCTCTTGCCAACACCAGATATTATCAAATCTTTTAATCGTTGCCAATTTGATAAGTGAAAAAAATAGCATTTTAATTTGCATTTCTTAATTACAAAAGAGGTTAAGTATTTTTTCATACTTTTTACTTTTTTTCTTGGCCTTTTTATTTGAAAAGGAGAGGCCTATCCTATTCTTTGGCTGCATTTGTACTATTTTGCTTTTAGTGATTTGTAATCACATTATTTAAGGAAACTGGGCTTTTATCGTATGTTTTATACATATGCTAATGCAGTTTATAATTTTTTTTCTGCCAATAAATACTTTAATGAGAAACAAGGTCTATAACATATATAGCGGTAATCACCCTGGCCTATGCCTTCTGCTCTAGCCCAAGTCTGGGCTCAACCAATTACATTTTTTTTTTTTTTTGAGACGGAGTCTCGCTCTGCCGCCCAGGCTGGAGTGCAGTGGCCGGGTCTCAGCTCACTGCAAGCTCCGCCTCCTGGGTTTACGCCATTCTCCTGCCTCAGCCTCCCAAGCAGCTGGGACTACAGGCGCCCGCCATGTCGCCCGGCTAGTTTTTTGTATTTTTTAGTAGAGACGGGGTTTCACCATGTTAGCCAGGATGGTCTCGATCTCCTGACCTCGTGATCCGCCCGTCTCGGCCTCCCAAAGTGCTGGGATTACAGGCTTGAGCCACCGCGCCCGGCCTCAACCAATTACATTTAACTCACATTTGGAAAGCAGGCCATTTTCAGTGTCATCCATCAGTATCCATCTTCACAGAACATACCAATCAGAGGCTAGAGTCTCAATGTTAACACTTTCTCTCAGGGAAAAGTTAACATGGTAACCCAAACATATAAATAACTTTGAACCATCCTACTGTTCAGGAGGCCCTTAGGAGACCAACAATTTGGTAAACACTTATAACTTTGCCAAAATACATTAGAACACCGGAAAAGGGAAAAGCAGTAGAAAGGCTGGCAGGGCTGGGCTCACGTATAATTCAGTCCTTAGAGTTAAAGCCTCTTGAGTTGCTCATATGTAATTTAAAAAATAATGTTCCAGGGTCCAAGCTGAAGCCACTTTGGCCAAAATCCTTTATAGAGTGCAAAAAAGCCCTCATGTTTCCACATCTTTAAAATACCATCCAAAGTACGCTTTCAGAGATCCACATATCCCACAATTGCCCTCTTGGTTCATCATACGAGTGCCTACCACATCACCCGGATTAGAGGCAAGAGCTCCAGCCACACGTAAAGCTGGAAACAAAGCACTTTAAAGTTGTGTCTTCCATCATTCCTGACAATATTAAATACTTCTTAGTAATATCATAGACTGGTAGCTCTACTCCCACAACGATGACAGCATGCTGAACAGTTGGAACCACACCCCTCCACAGACCCCTGGTGCCTTTCTGTTGGTATATCAGTGAAGCTGCCAATCATGTTCCCTTGGAACAAACTTCCTTGAGCCTGCATTCGAATCTTTAGAACATCAGTGGGATTGGCTGTAGTGGAAAATATCACTCCTGACACCACCCCACAGATCATGTTAATTGAAAGAGTTTCATCTTCTAAACGTTCTACAAATAATTGCTTCCAGCTTTGGCAAATCCCAATTTTAATGGTGCCATATGATGCGTGTCTTCACAAACAGAAGCAATTCCTGAATACAGAGCCAATACACCTTCCTCTTTGTAGATCCAAAACAAAGCATGAAACATCCGTCTATATTTTATTTCTTTGAAACGGATATCAGTGCTTTGGCCTTGAACCTACCTGAAGTGTGTTTTGGTAAGGTCCATGGGGAAAGTTCCAAACTCAGCAATGATAGAGGCAAGGCCGCCATATACAATTCAGACCAGACATCTCATGGCTGTGGTACTTTGCTGCTGCTGCTCAGGCTCATTGGGCGACTAGGAAACTGAGGTTCCCACAGTCACAAATGCCACTGCAGTGCCAACCCGGAAGCATTGAAACCCTGTAGTTTGTAATTTTACTGTAGTTTTTTTTTGGGGGGGGTGTTCGAACACTTGAGTTTTAAAAGCAAGCCCTTTATAGCAATACAAGATTATTTTTTAAAAATTAAAAAATAAAAGCAAGCCCTTAGAGCATATTTTTTTCCCTAATTGAAATTAGTGTGCCGCCCAAAGTATCTAACATAGTTCTAGGCATTTGATTTAATTAAGCAAATGTTTACTGAGCAACTACATTGTGGTATTAGGTACAGTGCTAAGCTCTAAGGTATTTGCTCAAATTTAAATGTTGGATTATCACAGATGTTTAAACACGTAAAATCCAAGATCAACATATTATTCCATTGCTTTGGTTAAGAAGATTTTCATCATTTTAAATTCCTTTAACAGGTGATTTTATTAATTGGGTAAATTTAGAGCACAGTGTTTTTAGAACTCAGTGAAAATGTGGCAACTTGGAATTTATCTTTTGTGTTGGACTTGTTAGACCATTATTTAGAGGAAATATAGCATTGTGGTTCCAGGCGAGGTTCTGGGTTTTGAACTCTGGCCCTGCCACTGGATTGGGCAAGCCACTTGTCTCTCTTTGCCTGTTATATCATCTTTGAAAGGGGAATAATGATAGTATATGTCTCAGATTTGTTGTGAGGATTAAAAATTAGATAATCAGTGGTAAAATACTTCCTGGCATGAGGTAAAGGCTCAATATGCAGTATTCATATGATTGTGAATTGAATTAATGTAATCATAACTAAAAAATCCTTTTCTTCCAGACGTTCAGAAATATATTCCATGCTATCAGCTTTTTAGGTAAGTAGTAGTGCTAGTAAGTAAATGATCTATTGTGAAAATTACTCTCTGCAAGTGAAATAGTTTTTAAAACTAACAGATTATCTTAGTTATCACCTATACATGGTGGTACTGAGTAGAATGGAAAGTTTTTTTTAAGTAGCTGAAAAAAATCACTTGTGTATTGTCCACCCTAGTAGTTCTTTCTCTGTATTTATATTACTTTAAGCTGATCTCCATTACCTTTCCCAGGCACCAGTTTACCTTGAGAATTGCTTTTCCTTCTCACACCCAGTCACCTCATTGCATATTATAAACTCAGTAAATGAAGTGTTCTTATACATCATCAATAGCAGCCCTTTTTTCTACCCTTTTATTTCAGCATATTTTAGCAACTGGTTCCTCATTTATATTTTTTAGTGTTATCTTTTATCTGTTAGCTGGTCATGTTCTTTGTTTTTCTTTTTGAGACAGGGTCTCACTCTGTCACTCAGGCTGGAGTGCAGTGGCGTGAACACAACTCACTGTAGCCTTCATCTTCTGCGCTCAAGTGACCCTCTCCACCTCAGCCTCCCAAGTAGCTGGGACCACAGGCACCAGCCACCACACTCGGCTGATTTTTGTATTTTGGTAGAGACAGGGTTTTGTCATGTTGCTCAGGCTGGTCTCAAACTCCTGGGTTCAAGCCATCCTCCTTCCTTGGCTTCCCAAAGTACTGGGATTACAGGCGTGAGCCACTGCACTCAGCTGGTTATGTTCTTTAACCTGTTTCCTATTGCTTTTCTAGGATGAATGCTTGCACTCAGTCCTACAGATAGTCATAGTTCTGTTAACTCTAATACATTGTGTATTTTTTAGCTTTTTATTGAGTATAGTATACACGTAGAAAAGTACACAAATAAATGAATTTTCACAAAGCAAACACATGTAATCAGGTAACCGTAGCAATGTGTAATTTTAATGAAATAGTTTTATGATTTATATAAACCATGCAAGAAAAATCAGCACAAACAGCCTGGGCAACGTGGTGAAACACTGTCTCCACTAAAAATACAAAAATTAGCCAGGAGTGATGGCATGCGTCTGTAGTCCCAGCTACTGGGGAGGCTGAGGCAGGAGGATCACTTGAACTCAGGAGACAGAGGCTGCAGTGAGCTGAGGTCGTGCCACTGCACTCCAGCCTGGGTGACAGAGCAAGACGCTGTCTCCAAAAAAAAAAAAAGAAAAAGATCAGCATAACTATTTTACAGACTACGTACTATACACATCTTTAAAGTTATGTAAGAATTACAGTGGAGCATATGGTTAAGGTGAGAAATAACTGTAGGAGAAGAGCAGAAAAAAGGAGCTTAGCGTGGTCTTAAACTGCTATACCAAGAAAAGGTACAGCTTCTACACTGCCTTATGTGTAATGGATATGCAAAAATATTTGTTAGATAACTGAGGAACTCTTAGTGGAGACTCATAAGGATCTTCTGGACCAACAAAGGATTTAAAGGAGGAGCAAAAAGTGATTCAGTACCTTTTTCAACCACATTAATAATTAGACTAATTTAAAAGAGGCTGAGACCTGAAGAAACTATCTATTTCAGTGATAAGAAACCAATGCCTGAGCCTTTTAGCTCTTACAGGATTAAAGCGAGGTAGAAAGGCATTAGGAGAGGCATGTGAAATACTTCTCATTCAGAGGGTAACTACATACTTCATTAAACAACACAATAATAGGCCTGAAAAGTTCATGATTTAACCAAGGCCACAGATCTAGTTAATGGCAGGGCAAAAATTAGAAGAATAAGGATTTCTTGAGCTCTAATCCACCATCATACTATGCAGTTTCTTCCTCTTCCTGCTGTAATACAGAGGTTGCTAAAATAGAGCCCCATGATGTATTTTTATATGGCCCTCAATCTGAGACTGTTTACTACTTTTTTTTTTTGGAGACAAGAGTCTTGCTCTGTCACCAGGCTGGAGTGCAGTGGCGCAATCTCGGCTTACTGCAACCTCTGCCTCCCAGGTGCAAGTGATTCTCCTGCCTCAGCCTCCAAGTAGCTGGGACTATAGGCAGGTTCCATCACGCCTGGCGAATTTTTTTTGTATTTTTAGTAGAGACAAAGTTTCACCATGTTGGCCAGGATGGTCTTGATCTTTTGACCTCGTGATCTGCCTGCCTCAGCCTCCCAAAGTGCTAGGATTACAGGTGTGAGACACCCACGCCTGGCCTTGTTTACTACATTTTTTAAGGGTTGTAAAAAAAAAAGGAGGAAAAATATGCAATAGAGACTGGATGTGGCTGTCAAAGCCTGAAATATTTTCTATACAATCCTTTACAGAAAGTTTGTTAACCCTGCACTAAATACATTGTGATGCAGACTTTTCCACTGAAATACACTGATTTGGTTACCTCAGAAATCTGGAGGAAGTACCTCGGAAATAGCCTACTGAAACTTAGTGTGTGGATGGATAGATAGAGTTTTTTTTCTTTCTTTCTTTCTTTTTTTTTTTAGACAAGGTCTCTGTTGCCCAGGCTGGAATGCAGTGCTGTGATCTCAGTTCACTGCAACCTCCCAACTCCCAGGTTCAAGCGATTCTCCCACTTCAGCCTTATGAGTAGCTGGGACCACAGGCGTGCACCGCTACGCCTGGGTTTTTTTTCTTTTTTGTATTTGTAGAGATGGGGGTTTGCCATGTTGACCAGGCTGGTTTCAAACTCCTGACCTCAAGTGATCCACCCACCTCAGCCTCCCCAAGTGCTGGGATTATAGGCGTGAGCCACTGTGCCCGGCTTCTGAAACTTAAAACTTAAAGTCACTTTTTAAAAAATTATGCAGGTGGGTCACACCTATAATTCCAGCACTTTGGAAGGTGAGGTGGCTGGATCACTTGAGCTCAGGGAGTTGGAGACCAGCCTGGGTAACACGGCGAAACTGCCTCTCTACAAAAAATACAAAACAATTAGCGGGGTGTGTTGGCGTGCCTGCAGTCCCAGTTTCTAGGGAGGGTGAGGTGAAAGGATTGCTTGTGAGCCGGGATCCAGCCCAGGTGACAGAGCGAGACCGTGTCTCAAAAAAAATTATGCAGTTTGACATGAATTCTGCATGATATATCAGTTTCTACATAAAATGCCACCCTATTCATCTTCTCCCCAGAAACTTCACATAAACCTAGTGCTTCCACAGATGATGTGCACTGTTATCCTGTTGCTAATCTTATCCTAATATACTGCTTTATGCTCTGATTTGAGCTCAGAAGTGGACCATTCTAGGGAAATACAGGAATAAATTCTTGTATTTAGAGAATAATTTCTTGTATTTTGATATTGGAATTGTAAGTAGGCAAATACTGGAAATACAACTAGATGACAGAGTCTGCTCTGTTGCCCAGGCTGCAGTGCAGTAGAGCCATCTCATCTCACTGCAAACTGTGCCTCCCAGGCTCAAGTGATCCTCCCACCTCGCTCCCTCTAGAAACTGGGGCTACAGGCACACACCATCATGCCCCAGCTAATTTTTGTATTTTTTTGTAGACAGGGTTTTGCCACATTGCCCAGGTTGGTCTTGAACTTCTGGGCTCGAGCCATCCACCCCCCTCAGCCTCCCAAAGTGCTGGGATTACAAGTGTGAGCCACTGCGCCCTGGCAAAAATTATTTATAAAGGATTTTGTATAACATATTTAACCATCATAGAAAATATTGTTGATCTTAATGAATGGTAAAAAGAAGAAAATACTATTTGCAGTCTCTGTTATTGGAAGGGAAAGAAAGCTGGAAGTACAATCTTTTAGAATTATCTTTTAATTCTTCCTACATCTGGGATATTCCAACTCCTGAACTAAACCAAACAAAACCTATTCCCTTCCCCCAGCCCAAAAAACCCAGCTATCTCCTAAAATACATAGCTTTTGTAACCAGCAGTGAATAATAAATTGACCTTTTGTTATTGTGCTTCATTACTGGTTATACATTCTTTCGTATGTATCAATGTTGTAAAAAATATAAATGAGTAAACTGAATGAATTGTGAACCGGCTATGTGAACTTACATTTTAATACCTATATTTCATGGATAGTTTATTGTTTCAGGTTCAAAGAAAAACGATTCCCAAAACTTGTCTCTTAAGTTACACCTTTTTCCTTTTCATTGCTTTATGGACTTTATGTTTCTACCACTTTAAGTCAGTTAATTTGAGAACTTTCTCTACTATTTGTTTTAGGACTTCATCTGACAGGCAAATAGGTATATGGGCTTTGGGTATTGGGTTAGGAATAACTAAAATTTAAAATACTAATAAAATTATTTATATTTTTAGCATATTTGAAATACCTTTAATTTTGGCTTTTACAGCTTTTATAATTCTTCAGGTGAAGTAAACGAGCAAGCACTGAAGAAAATATTATCAAATGTCAAAAAGGTATTCTCTAATTTATCTTTCCTTTTTTTGGTATTACTTGCATTGTTTTTGGTTCTTAAAAACACACAGTACTTTGACAGAATTTTTAAGCAGTGTTTGACATCATGGTATCCTGTAAAGTAGGTAAGAAAAGGTTTGTTCTTCCCAGAAATTCAAAGCGGTTGCTCTGAAAATAAAATTAGTAATTAAAAATATTAATTTTGTTCTCATCCTTTGACTAATATAATTAACATTTATCTCTTTCTCTTGTGTTTCCACCATACCCCTTCCCGCTACCATTTATTCTGTGACCTAATCAGTTCTTTTATTTTACTTGGCTGTAGTTTTTTGGGTTTTTTTGCTTTGTTTTTTTTGAGATGGAGTCTTGGCTGTGTCACCCAGGCTGTAGTGCAGTGGCATGATCTCGGCTTACTACAACCTCTGCCTCCTGTGTTCAAGCGATTCTCCTGCCTCAGCCTCCCGAGTAGCTGGGATTATAGTCACCCGCCACCACACACCGTGCCTGGCCTCAGTTATTATTTTTGATAGATACTGCAGGGATGTTTCCTATATAGCACTGAATTTGGATCCTCTACAACGTACTTCGTGTTTGGTTAAAAGTTGTGAATGATCAAAATGGATTTTTCCCCCAAACACAAATTTTTTTCAAGGCACTACTTTTTCTCTTAAAACTTTGATTTGAAAATAAAAATAGATTAATTGAAAGATGTTTCTTGGCTGGGCACAGTGGCTCATGCCTTTAATCCCAATACTTTGGTTGCCTGAGGAGGGTGGATCACGAGGTCAGGAGTTCCAGACCAGCCTGACCAACAGGTGAAACCCCGTCTCTACTAAAAATAGAAAAAAAAAAAAAAATAGCTGGGTGTGGTGGCACATGCCTGTAGTCCCAGCTACTCAGGAGGCAGAGGCAGGAGAATCAGTTGAACCCGGGAGGCAGAGGTTGCAGTGAGCTGAGATCATGCCATTACACTCCAGCCTGGGCAACAGAGCCAGACACTGTCTCAAAAAACAAACAAAAAAAGATATTTCTTTCAAAAAATGTGTTTGGCTGAAAATGATTGTTTCCCTCCCCAATCAATTTGAGTATTTAAAAATGTACCTGTAAAAATGCCTTATTTTTAAAAACTAATTTTAATTTCCTCAATTTAAATGTGCAGATATAAAATTTAGTTGCTGAAACTCACAGGTCTAAGCAAAGTGGTTGGTTTTCTCTTTGTCTTAAGTAAAGGAGAATTATTTTCCAAGTTAAAAAAAGGTCTAGTAATATAAACACATTTGCTTAGTATGTTGTAGTTTACAAAACCCTTTAATCTGATCTTAATCTTGAAACCAATTTTGTCAGGTAGGTGATATCATTCCCATATAAATTTTAGGTAAAAGCTGTAGGGTTCAGTTTAACTTATAACAAACCAAGTATCCATACAGGCAATTAATTTGTTTTCAGGGAGTGATTGCCTTTTAAGTGAATCATTGGCATTGATTTTTTTTCATTTAAATTTTGACTAAAGATTAAGATTGCAAGATAGCAAATGCCATAAAAGAAGCTACAGGAAGTCAAGAATTTACTTCTCCCTTTTAATCTCTATTGATCAAAATTATATGCTTTTAAATGAATGGAAAGTAAGTCGGTTTGTATATTTTTTTAAGCATGTGATTAAGTGTATTCTTTGTTTATATATGCCCAAAATCTTTCTAAATATTAAGAAAACCATTTTAAGGTTGTTTGTTTTATTTAATTATAGTAGTAAGACATATTGTAACTATTAAGATGTACATTCTTTTTTTTCTGTATTTCAGAATGTGGTAGGTTGGTACAAATTCCGTCGTCATTCAGATCAGATCATGACGTTTAGAGAGAGGCTGCTTCACAAGAACTTGCAGGAGCATTTTTCAAACCAAGACCTTGTTTTTCTGCTATTAACACCAAGTATAATAACAGAAAGCTGCTCTACTCATCGACTGGAACATTCCTTATATAAACCTCAAAAAGGGTAAATGTTGGCCAGTCACTGGCTGTATTAAACTAATAGAAAAATATATCTAGTGTTCAGTAGCTTTTGCAGCTTACAAAGTGTTCTCATATATTGTCGCATCAGATTGTCACAGTAACCCTCAGAAGTAGATCTTACCATCTGTTACTTTATAGGTGGGAAAATAATGGTCAGATAAGGAAATTAGAAGCCCAGTGTGAGATGATGACTTGTATTCTGGCACTGAAGATTTGCTCTTATTTACTATTTAAGGTGGAAAAAACTTTATATTGATTGATAAAGGGTATAATTTAGAATTTAAGCCTAGATACTTAAGTAGCTTTTCTATAACTGAGCAAAGAAACAAAGTAGCTCTTGATGGTCCACTAAAATGAGTCTAACCAGGGACTCCCTACAGGTTGTATATAGTAAACTACATTTTCATGGAATATGAGAATTACGTTAAAAGAGTACCAACTAAGAATAATTTTATTGTTCATGGAAGATAGGGTAAATCTCAGTGTTAATACTGCCTTATTTATACATGTACTAATCCAAGGAGCCATTAAACTGCTTTTCCACACCATTATACCAAGCACATTTCACAGCTTTACATGTCACCTGGGCCCAGTGTGGTGACTCACACCTGTAATCCCAGCACTTTGGGAGGCCAAGGGAGGAGGATCACTGAGCAACATAAGGAGACCTCATCTCTACAAAAAACTTAAAAATTAGTTGGGTGTGGTAATGGGCACCTGTAGTCCCAGCTACTTGCGAGGCTGACACAAGAGCATTGCTTGAGCCTGGGAGGTTGAAGCTGCATTATTGAGCCATGATTGCACCACTCCATTGCAGCCTGGGAGACAGAGTGAGACCCTGTCTCAAAACAAAAAAAACAAAAAAAACAGTTGTCTCAAGTCAGTAAATTCTATTTTGGATAAGCAGTAAAGAATGGGTTTTGGGGAGCATATTTTTTAAATCTTGTAGGGGATAAGTAGTCTATTCCAGCAGGTAGATACTAATCTTTCTTTTCATTCTAAATTTATAAAGTTTTATTTTGTCAGACTTTTTCACAGGGTACCTTTAGTGGTTGCCAATCTGGGCATGTCTGAACAACTAGGTTATAAAACTGTATCAGGTTCCTGTATGTCCACTGGTTTTAGCCGAGCAGTACAAACACACAGGTAAGATTCAACTGCTTTCTTACAAAACTTCTATTCACCTTTGAAATTAATTTTCTTATTTCTCAAACAACAGCAGAATAAGAACGAAAGGGAAAACTAATCCATTACTCAAGTAAACTAGGCTGTTTTTACCTTCCTCATCCCCTCCTGTTAGTGCTTGTCTACTTACAAGATACAAAAAAGGTGGTGGTTAGTCCAGGCATGGTGGCTCACACCTGCAATCCCAGTACTTTGGGAGGCTGAGGCAGGAGGATCTCTTGAGCTCAGGAGTTGGAGACTAGCCTGGGCAACACAGCAAAACCCCATCTCTACAAAAGAAATTAAAAAAAAAAAGTACTGGGAGGAGCTTGTTGCATATCCTGTAAATTTTAGCATATCTATTCTAGGTGAGAATAAGTATATAGCCTAAAAATTATAATTTTCTAAGGCAGCGGTTCCGATTAAAGGCTTCGAAATTAGGTATTTGTAAAAATTAGACTTTAGCCAAGACTCACTCATACTATAGGCTGCTTAGATATAACTTTCTTTGTGGCCATTAAGGAAGTAATGTCAAAAACAGCAACACTGGTAGTATAGGACACCTACTAGAGTGTAAACTTTGAGATTAAGGGGTTAGGTTTTACTTACTTACTTTTGTGTCCCCACAGTGCTACCAGTTTAAAAACTGAATACCATATTTCTTTGATTCTGAGGTGCACATTTTCCTGTTTTTTTTTTTTTTTTGAGACGGAGTTTTGCTCTTGTTGCCCAGGCTGGGGTGTAATGGCATGATTTCAGCTCACTGCAGTCTCTGCCTCCCAGGTTCAAGCGATTCTCCTGCCTCAGCCTCCTGAGTAGCTGGGATTACAGGCATGCACCACTATGCCCGGCTAATTTTGTGGTTTTTTAGTAGAGATGGGGTTTCTCTGTGTTGGTCAGGCTGGTCTCAAACTCCTAACCTCAGGTGATCCGCCCGCCTCGGCCTCCCAAAGTGTTGGGATTACAGGCGTGAGCCACCACACCTGGCGAGATGCACATTTTTCATATTTATCTCTGACATTGGGATGTCTTACGAGTCATGCCTTCTTAGAATTACTTTTTTCCTTATTTCATGGATAATAAAATAATGATGTCTCTTTCAAGTAAAGGTAACTTGAATTCAGTAAAATATTTTAAAAATTGACTCTGGTTCCCATTGCCAATAGAGACCTTTTTTCCTTCCTTCAATTTTTATCTGTTTTTATGCAATCTTCCCCCATCCCCTGCCCATCCTTGCCTTTTTGGGAGACCTGTCAATAGTACTTAGGAGGCTAAAATGTTTGCTAATGTGAAGATCAATGAAGTAGGTTTTGTGGTTGGTTTTTCTGCATACATATAGATTGACAAAATTATGGTTCCTACAAAACCAGTAAAAAGAATCTTCCATTGCTCCTTGACAGTAAGTTTTTCACCTTATCATTAAAATGAGTTTTGTGTATTTGCCTGAGGAAATGGTAATTTTTTACAGCTCTAAATTTTTTGAAGAAGATGGATCCTTAAAGGAGGTACATAAGATAAATGAAATGTATGCTTCATTACAAGGGGAATTAAAGGTAAGTTAACATATCAAACACTTCAACCACTTCTAGATAGAGTTCATATCAAGTTAATGACTGACATTTTTTAGGGATAACCTGACATCTTGATTAGATTTATACAGTTATGTGTTGTTTAATGAGGGCTATACCTTCTGAGAAATGTGTCATTAGGCAATTTCATCATTGTGCAAACATATACTTACACAAATCTATATGTATTTTTACTTTTTAGTTTTCACAGGGAAAACCAAATGTCCCCAAATTATTAAGTATCAATCATTTCCCCTATTTGATCTGTAATGCCAATATCACGTGCTGTATATCAGCTTTCTATATGTGCTCCAGTATAATCTTGTGAGACCCCATCATAGATGCTGTCCCTTGTTGAACAAGATGTTGTTATTCCTTTAGCTTCATTGACTGAGATGTATTTCTTTAGCTGTAGTAACAAAGACTGCAATCTCAGTGGCTTACAACAACCATGGTGTGGTCTTGCTCACATTATATCTTGGCTGTAGCTCTATTCCTTTTCTGAATGTCACCTTCATCCAGGATCCAGGCTGAAGGAGCAGCCCTTATTTGGGACATGTTCTCATGGCATAAGGCAAACAGTAAGAAAGCTAGTGGAGCCAGGCGTAGTGGCTGACGCTTGTAATCCCAGCACTTTGGGAGGCTGAGGCAGGCAGATCACGAGGTCAGGAGATAGAGAGCATCCTGGCTAACACGGTGAAACCCTGTCTCTATTAAAAATACAAAAAAAAATTAACCAGGCATGGTGGTGGGCGCCTGTAGTCCCAGCTACTCAGGAGGCTGAGGCAGGAGAATGGTGTGAACCCGGGAGGTGGAACTTGCAGTGAGCCAAGATCGTGCCACTGCACTCCAGCCTGGGTGATAGAGCGAGACTCTGTCTCAAAAAAAAAAAAAAAAAAAAAAGCTAATGGAAATTCACAACAGCTCTGAAAACTTTGCTTAAAATGGCCATGTCACTTCCACTCACATTTCATTGACCTGAACACATCACATAGTAATAGGCAGGGATATATAATCCTTCTTACAGAATAGGGAAGTATATTTGATAACAGTATATACTTCCCTCTACTTCATGTGTCAGTTCTACTTCATGTGTCAGTTCAGGTCTTTTGAGAACTAGATGTCAAGATGGGATTATAAGTGCAGGAGATTTACTGAACCTGAGGATAAAGAAGAGGAAGCAGTAACAGGCATGAAGAGCCTTCAGACAACACTGCAAGTCTGACCCCTGCAAAAGGAGAGGGGGTAAGAGGACAAGTGGTTATGAAGAGCCTCGGACTGCAGTGCCATTTTAAGGAAGTTCCACTAGGCTGGTGGGGAGTGTTTGAGCAAAGTTGCCCAAAAATTGTTCCATAGGCATGGACTTGCACTAATACCTGCACTGTGCTTAGTCATTGGCTAGGAACAGCCCAGGGGAAGTGTGGCTTAAGAGCAAACACACTGGTAGATCCACAGCTGGGGCTGTTAAGTCAACTATGCTTTCCCCAGTTGGAGATCTTAGTAAGGAGTATATTTCCATGGCCACCATACTCATCAGTAGAGCACACTAACAGAAAAGCAGTTAAAATATTTTGATTCATATTACACTACTTTTTTCATATAAAACAGGAATTTTAGATAGTAAAAACATCCAGAATCTCACCCTTTTATTTATTTTTTAGAGACAGTGTCTTGCTTTATTACCCAGGCTGGAGTGCAATGGCATGATCTCAGCTCACTACAGCCGCCACCTCTTGGGCTCAAGTGATCCTCCTCTCTCAGCCTCCAGAGTAGCTGAGACCACAGGTGTGCACCACTATGCCCAGCTTTTTTTGTATTTTGTGTAGAGACAGGGTCTCACCATGTTCCCAGGCTGGTCTCCAACCCCTGAGCTCAAGCAAGCCACCCTCCTTGGCCTCCCAAGGTACTGAAGTACTGGGATTACAGGTGTGAGCCACCACATCTAGCCTGAACTCTCACCATTTTAACATAACTATTTTCACTCTGCCATGTGCTCCAGTTTTTCCTTAATATATGTATACTTTGATATAGTTGACAGTCACAGTGACATAAATTTGTGTCATGATTTTTAAAAAATTTGATACATCAAACATTGTTCCTGTTGCTACATATTCTTCAGTTGTTTTGTTTTTGCATTTTTTTTTTTGTTTTTTTTGAGGTGGAGTCTCAGTATGTCGCCCGGACTGGAGTGCAATGGCGCAATCTTGGCTCACTGCAACCTCTGCCTCCCAGGTTCAAGTGATTTTCCTGCCCCAGCTTCCCAAGTAGCTGAGATTACACACACCCACCACTATGCCAGGCTAATTTTTGTATTTTTAGTAGAGACGGGGTTTTGCCATGTTGCCTGGGCTGGTCTCGAACGCCAGACCTCAGGTGATCCACCTGCCTCGGCCTCCCAGAGTACACAGGTGTGAGCCACCGCACCCAGCCTCTTTATTTTTAATGGCAGTATATTTCATAGAGCAATGTTAGGGAAAAATAACAACTTGGGCGAAAATAGGGAATGTAACGTAGAGGTATATCCTAAGAACTGTAGGCAGAAAGCAGCTGAACTTTAGGAAGGAATTGGAACCAGGGGCTAGAAAGCCAACAGAACTTTCTCTGTCTGCACATTGTTAATCCTTCCAGACCTTTTTGTTTCTTCATCCACCGGCAGACCAGAAAACAGCCAACCTATAGCTCCTGCATTTAGATGTCTTCTAGAGCATAAGATTTGCCAGTTGGCTATGTAATACCTCCAGATTGCCAGGCAAGAATCTAATTGGTTCTGTTTGGGTCAGCTCGGGTGAAAGGTGGGTACAGGGATAACTGGCAAACTCTCATGTCAGGGCAAAAAGTTTGTAAAAAGTAGGCTTGGCAGACATCCTAAAAAGTGTCCACTAAAACTGGCAAAACAACTATTAGCCTACAGTTGGAAATTAGTTTTTTTTTTTTTTTGGAGACGGAGTCTCGCTGTGTCGCCCGGGCTGGAGTGCAGTGGCCAGATCTCAGCTCACTGCAAGTTCCGCCTCCCGGGTTTACGCCATTCTCCTGCCTCAGCCTCCCGAGCAGCTGGGACTACAGGCGCCTGCCACCTCGCCCGGCTGGTTTTTTGTATTTTTTAGTAGAGGCGGGGTTTCACTGGGTTAGCCAGGATGGTCTCGATCTCCTGACCTCATGATCTGCCCGTCTCGGCCTCCCAAAGTGCTGGGATTACAGGCGTGAGCCACTGCACCCAGCTAGTTTTTTTTTTTTTTTAATGTTCTCCCCTCCCCCAGTTGTTTTATGTTATCCTAAGAAACATCATCTTGGCCGGGCACAGTGGCTCACGCCTGTAATCCCAGCTGTCAGGGAGGCAGAGGCAGGAGGATAGCTTGAGCCCAGGAGTTCGAGACCTGCCTGGGTAATATAGCGAGACCCCGTTCTCCACAAAAAGGAAAAAAAAAAAAAGAAACATCATCTTATATTTTTGTTGTTATTAAGATATATTCCCAAATGGAATTATGGCATCAAAAGTTATTGGTATTCGTACTTTTAAAACTAAAGATACACAGAACTCATCTGCTTTTCAAAAGTAGTGTCTCTTACAGGAAAAACTCTGCAATAGTATCCTTTCATAATAGTAAAAGTCACTTTGTTTTCACTTACTGTGAGTTTCTTAGTGTTAAATGTATGCAGTAACTCTGCATCTGTATTTTTTGTTTCAAAGTTTTTTTTTTTTTTTTGAGACAGGGTCTCGCTGTATCGCCCAGGCTGGAATATAGTGGTGCGATTTCGGCTCACTGTAACCTCTCTTTCCTGGGCTCAAGCTTAATTCACGTGCCTCAGCCTCCTGAGTAGCTGGGACTACAGGCATGCATCACCACACCTGGATAATTTTTTATATTTTTAGTAGAGACGGGGTTTCACCATGTTGCCCAGGCTGGTCTCAAACTCCTGAGCTCAGGTAGTCTGCCCGCCTCACCCTCCCAAAGTGCTAGGATTACAGGCGTGAGCCACCGCAACCCGGCCCATGAGTTCATATTTCAGTTTATTTCTGTGTATTTTCAATGAAATTAACTGGCATGATAAAAACTGTATAAATGAGAAGTTACTACCTCTGAAAAAGCATTTTATAACCTGTAATGCTTATTTATAACCTAGAAGTGCTTGTTACTGAGGTCCTCCAGAAAATAAATAAAATGTATATAAAAGGCAAATAATTTTGGGTATTATATGCCACCAATGATTTTATATTATTTGTGAATCCAGACTAATTAGTACAGAGCTTGAAATCTCAACCTATGCCCTTAAATTATTTTATTTTGCAGAGTATATGCAAAAAGGTAGAAGACAGTGAACAAGCAGTAGATAAACTAGTAAAGGATGTAAACAGATTAAAACGAGAAATTGAGAAAAGGAGACGAGCACAGATTCAGGCAGCACGTAAGTAAACAACACATCTCTACTTTCTGTGCTAAAAATTTTTATTTTTTATTTTTTTTGAGATGGAGTGTCACTCTCACCCAGGTTGGAGTGCAGTGGTGTGATCTCAGCTCACTGCAACCTCTGCCTCCTGGGTTCAAGCGATTCTTCTGCCTCAGCCTCCCAAAAAGCTGGGATTCCAGGTGCCTGCCACCATGCCTAGCTAATTTTTTGTATTTTTAATAGAGACAGGGTTTCACCATGTTGGCCAGGCTGATCTTCAACTGCTGACCTCAAGTGATCCACCCACCTCAGCCTCCCAAAGTGCTGGGATTATAGGTGTGAGCCACTAGGCTCGGCCCTTCCTGTGCTTTTAAAGAACATAATACTACAGTAGCTATATTGCTGACATGAAAGAACACAACTTTAATTTTGTCTTAGAATACTGTGGCATATAAATTAGAATTCAGAATTATGTATGTTATTCTTACTTTAGATAATAAAACTGTTAAAAATCTTTTTGACTTAGTTTTACTTACAAATAATTATAAAAGCTTTGTAGAAGAAATGTTGAATGTTGAACTGTTACTCTATTTTGTTTAGGAGAGAAGAACATCCAAAAAGACCCTCAGGAGAATATTTTTCTTTGTCAAGCATTACGGACCTTTTTTCCAAATTCTGAATTTCTTCATTCATGTGTTATGTCTTTAAAAAGTAGACATGTTTCTAAAAGTAGCTGTAACATCAGCCACCACCTCGATGTAGTAGACAATCTGACCTTAATGGTAGAACACACTGACATTCCTGAAGCTAGTTCAGCTAGTACACCACAAATCATTAAGCATAAAGCCTTAGACTTAGATGACAGATGGCAATTCAAAAGATCACGGTTGTTAGATACACAAGATAAACGATCTAAAACAGATACTGATAGTAGTAACCAAGATAAAGCGTCCAAAATGAGCAGCCCAGAAACGGATGAAGAAATTGAGAAGATGAAAGGTTTTGGTGAATATTCACGGTCTCCTACATTTTGATCCTTTTAACCTTAAAAGGAGATTTTTTTTATTTGGCTGATGGGTAAAGCCAAACATTTCTATTGTTTTTACTATGTTGAGCTACTTGCAGTAAGTTCATTTGTTTTTACTGTGTTCACCTGGTTGCAGTAGTACACAGATAAGTCTTAGTGCATTTATTTCACAAAGTGCTTTTTCAGACATGAGATGCTTTTATTTCCAAACCTTTTTTTCACCTTTCACTAAGTTGTTGAGGGGAAGGCTTACACAGAAACATTCTTTAGAATTGGAAAAGTGAGACTAGGCACAGTGGCTCACACCTGTAATCCCAGCACTTAGGGAAGACAAGGCAGGAGGATGATGCCAGGAGTTAGAGACCAGCCTGGGCAACGTATTGAGACCCATCTCTATTAAAAAAGAAAAATATTGGAAAAGCAAGAATAGCCTTATTTTCACAATATGGAAGGAAATTTATATGAAAAAAGTACGTTATGGCTAGAGTTGCCAGATAAAATGCTGGATACCATGCAATAAATTTGCAAAACATCATCTAAAATTTAAATTTGTCCTACATTTGTACTTGCTAAATCTGGCAGCCTTAATTACTACACAACTATAATGCAACATAAACCTCTCCCCTAGAGTCCCCTAGAGTCCTTTGCACGAAATTTAGCAAATCCATCATTTTGAATACAGTACAAGCCTGGTAATCCAGTGTATTTGGGATAGGCCAGTGGAACTCAGAATTGATACATGTATACATACATGTCTATTATATTCAATGTCTATTAGGTGTAAATCATTATGTAAAAGACAATACTGGTTTGAGGATAGACTTGTCTAGGAATATTTTGTCCTCCTGTGACAACACCACTATCCATCCCAATGTAACATTTCTACAAAGGGAAGATACCTTAACCAGGCATACTTATATTTGCTAGTTGGAAAATCATTCTGAGCAGTTTTAATTCCATTCAATTGAATGGATTATTGTATGAGCTATTTGGGGATCAGATATAAATGAAAATCACACAGAACCACTTTTATTCAACATATGTAAAATGTGATGAGTGTTAACATTTTAAATAAGCAGTCTGCTTAATGGACATTGGTATGAAGGGAACTGTCATTCTTTACCTCACTCCTCAAACACTTTTCTATCCAAAGTTTGGTTTGAGTCAATATTGGCATCATACAACCACTTACTGTAAAATAAGTTTATTGGTGGAAACGTGATATAATTTATTCTCGATATCTGATGTTACAAACTTTAGGGTCCTTGAGATATGCAGGATCCTTGTATGTAACTGGCATGAACCCTGTAAAGAGATAATTAAAGTTCTTGACAAAACATAATGAGCAAAACTTCAGCTAGCTCAATTCAGTTGTTGAGGTGTTCTTTCTTACCCAGTATTTGAGCTCTCTTAATTGCTTTTGTGATTTCTTTCTGTTTCTTCCCACAAAGACCTGTAAAATAAAAAGCTTTCTTATTCATAAAAAATGTCAATATTTAAAGTTTGCAATTTTTTTTTTTTGAGACAGTCTTACTGGAGTACAGTGAGGCGCACCCTTGCCTCACTGCAACCTCCACCACCCAGGCTCAAGCAATTATCTTGCCTCAGCCTCCTCAGTAACTGGGATTACAGGTGTGCACCACCACACCCGGCTAATTTTTTTGTATTTGTAGTAGAGACAGGGTTTCAGCATACTGGCCAGGCTGGTCCTGAACTCCTCACCTCAGGTGATCCGCCCACCTCAGCCTCCCAAAGTGCTGGGATTACAGGCGTGAACCACCACACCCAGCCTCAACAAGTTTTTAAGTCAAGGGTTGGTAAATCATTTTTGTCAAGGGCCAGAATAATAATATGCTAGGATTTCTGGGCCATATAGTCTCCATCACCACCACTCAACTCTGCTGTTGTAGCTTGAAAACCACCATATGGCACTATGTAAACAAAACTACAAAAACAAGTGGGGTTGGGCACAGTGGCTCATGCCTATAATCGCAGCACTTTGGGAGGCCTAGGTGGGTGGATCACCTGAGGTAAGGAGTTCAAGACCAGCCTGGCCAACATGGAGAAACCCCATCTCTACTAAAAATACAAAAATTAGCCAGGCATGGTGGTGCATGCCTATAATCCCAGCTACTCGGGAGGCTGAGGCATGAGAATCGCTTGAACCGAGGAGGCAGAGGTTGCAGTGAGCCGAGATTGTGCCAGTGCACTCTAGCCTGGGTGACAGAGTGAGATTCCATCTCAAAAAAAAAGTGGCATTTGTATATGATGAACCTGATCAAGATAAAAAGGGGGCAGGTCGGATTTGACCTATGGGCCACAGTTTGCTGGCACCAAGTTTAAGTATCAATCTAGGAATGATTATAGGATCTTCCAAAACACCAACAACAGTTTTGTAAAGCCCAAGTTTTCTATATAGTTAACTCTGCATAAGACAGCAAAATAATAATCCCCTTGGCCTAGGAGGCTTTTTCATAGTAACCAGCTCTAGTCCCTGTAGTATCTGATCTAGTAGTAATTTATAGCACAATTTGAAAATTTGACAGTTTTCTTAAATGACAGAAATAGACTGATATAATTCTTATCTACATTTATATTCCCATGATAAAAAACAAAATACCTGTAATGTGCCTTCCGTAAATGCATCCAGTAAATGGAGAAACAAACTGGGACAAAAGCTGTTTTGGAGTTTTATTCGGAGGGGAAAAAAATGTATTTGTTATTTATTTCTGAATGCATAAATTTCAAAAAACCTTCAAGTTATATAAAGCTTTACATTTCAGACATATTTCATAAAATATGAGAAAAAATATTGTTATCCATCTTGTTACCTTTTAAATATTTTCTATCCAGTGTGTCAAAAGTCTATATATAATTAAATAGCAGATTAATCAGCATATTCATTCAATGTTAAATCTGTTTTCTTGACTTCCACAGATACTTTTCTAAAATATTGCTTGAAACAAGCTACTAAAAAATTTCATCTATTATGACAAGCTATCACATTACCCTCTGATAATAATCATTAAGATAAATTATCAGAGGGTAATGAGATTTTCCAGAGTTACAAGTATACCAGGCATTTGCTATAATTTATGTTTACTTAAATACTTTTTTAGAACTTTCTAGGTGCCAGTCATTATTATTGGCACTTTGTATAATCTTCCTAGTATGTGTGTTTCTGTAATTTCTTGGTTCTCTCTCAAAGGCAGCTATCACCTTATACTATTGTCAACATACAGAATTTTTTTTTTTTTTTTGACAGTTTCATTCTCGTCACCCAGGCTGGAGTGCAATGGCACGATCTCGGCTCACTGCAACCTCTGCCTTCTGGGTTCAAGCGATTCTCCTGCCTCAGCCTCCCAAGTAGCTGGGATTACAGGCATGCACCACCACACTCAGCTAATTTTTGTATTTTTAATAGAGACAGGGTTTCACCACGTTGGCCAGGTTGGTCTCAAAATCCTGACCTCAGGTGATCCGCCCGCCTTGGTCTCCCAAAGTGCTAGGATTACAGGCGTGAGCCACCGCACTCGGGCACCATACAGAATTGTAGTGCTATTCATTTGCCCCAAATTTGCAACTTCTAACTTGCTGAGAGTTAGACAAGAGATAAGTAATATGTGAATCAGTGATATGGGTGGTGAGGTAAAGAGATCAGCTTCACCAGATGAGCTTTTTCCAAAGTTCTGACCCTCCCCAATTCAGAATTTTGACAGAATTTTAACTGTCAAAAAAAAAAAAATTACAGTGAGCTATTAAGATGTTTGGTGTAGTGAAAAAAACAGAGTGGAAATAATAGTAAGTGGGGGAAAGCCAAGGTGCTTTTACTTGAATAAAACAGAGATACGCTTATACATAGAATTATAACCAAATTTGAAATTACGAAGTTGCTAAAAGTTACCGCTACAAAAGCCTGCTATAAACTGACTTGATTCTCTTTAAGCAGATCAGAAGAAAAACCCTAAAATATAGTGAAGTAAAACCAGATCTCACCTGTACATTCTTATAATCTACACGCTTTCCACACAAGATACATTTCTTAAGAGGTTCTTTATAAGGATTTTCCATTGTAATGGGCTAGGGAAAAAAACGAAAAGTGTGATAATAGGATGTGTTAATTCTGAATTTTAAAAGTTTACTATTCTACATTCAAATCCATTCAAATGATTAGTTACACCTTTCTTACTGTGTACATATTTTATATAAGCACTTTATTTTGTTTCAGTTTAGCCTACAAATGAACTAATGGGAAGATTCTGGAATAAAGTACAATCTTTGTAGAATAAAAGAGTTTATGGCAGAACAAAAATGATGTCTGATAAAGTGCTCCAATGCTTTGCTCAGATTGTAGATAATGAAAAACTTTTTAGATTTAAGAAAACTTACAATAGATAACATACGGCATTCTTAAATGAGTGCAATCCCTAATTTATCCATCCCCATGTCTCTATCAAGTATTTTTTCACTATTTTTATACATAATGGCCCATGACTTACTGTAATAAAAGGTTGTTTGACTTTATCACCCCAGGCTACTATATAAGTTTGCATTAGCCTTTTTGGCTTTTCTGTTACCACTATTGCCCTAATGCTTCTGCCACAGTGCCTCCCTCCTACTGTCAGTATGGCTGTCTCCAGGATAGAAGTTCTTAATCTAGAAATGGCTCTGAAGCCCATGACTCCCTGTAATTGTATGCAAAACTTCAAATGAATGGAACTTTGTGCCTTTTTCTGTGGAAAGGGTCCATAACTTTGATTAGAGACAAAGTGGGATTTATGAACTGAAAAAGGAATAATGTCCCTTTACTTTCTTAAAGTATGGTGCGTGGATTAGATTACCAAGACAGATGCTCAGAGAAACTAGACAAGTTCTTTTGTTTTTCCCAATTCTTCAAACTTTTCCATTTACATTCAGCTCATGTGACTACTCTTCAGCTCTGTGCCAAGTGCTTTGTATGGTCTGATTAGTGTCAAAGTACCTTTGCATGTAGTAAGAACCTGTGCTTTCAAGTCCATGCTAATACTATAGCCAACCTATAGCTAAGCTTTGTACAGTCTCTTCAGTTATCTAAAATTCTGCTCACCCAAACTACCTTTTAAAATTCCCAAATCATTTGCTTACAAAGGGCTATGTAAAAAAAAAAACGATTCCCAAATCACATATCCTTAAATTTAAGATCTAGGAAGAAAAATACGGTATTATAGCAGCTTTGCTTCTAATCTAGGAATTCCCCTAGTTCAAAACTCAACTGACTACAATCAATTCATCATCATTTCTTAACTCAGAGTAATTATCTAATTGTTTTGTCCTACAGCAGAACTCTATTCAAGTAGCTAAATTAAAAGATGTTAGAGTCTAATACCAGTTATCGTTTTAAAAAGGAAAAAAAATTTGGTCATATTTGCAAATGCCTTACTAATAGAAAAAAAAAAATTCTTACCAGGTCCTCGTTGCTGGATACCTGTTTATATTGTGAACAACCTCTTCTCCAAAGCACTGTGATTAAACAGAAACGGCAATTAACTATTTCTTCTTCGTAGCTGAATAGCTAAAGATTTTTGTTTTTATGGAGACAGGATGAATTAGGGGACACGATATTAAAGGTTTTGTATTCATTGTATTCAGAATGACTGGTTAAAAACCTTCATATTTGGGACAGAGTAAGACTCAACATGGGTGTGCTTTCCAGGGCTTTGGGGAAAAAGCACGTATTTTCCCGCCCATACCTGCTCTCTTTCTGACATTTATTTTCCCTTCATTCCATGGTTAGAGAAAAAATGCACATTCTTACAGGAGAAGCAACAGGCACCGTCATACCAAAAAGAAAATGAGTAACAGACCCGTCCCAGAATTTATAGAGAAACAGAGAAGATAAAATTGTAAAATTACACAATTTTGTTCTGTTTGGGGACCTTAGAAAACTGGAATTTGCCGCTGGGCGACTCTGGAAATGGCCCTTCCTCACTAAGATTATCCAGAGATCTTAGGAAAGTCTCTGCTTTTTAAGAACCACTCTAGCTTCCTCATACGTTTAAAGAAAGGAGTGGATTAGACGACTCTAAAACAGTCAAAGGCGATTACAGATTCCCAACCATCTTGGAGAAACGTAATCGCCTAGAAACCAGAGTCGTTTTGCTAACAGGGACGACTCCACCAACTATTAGGACTAAGGTTAATGCCTGCAACGCTACAACGGAGCATAGAATATGGAGACTTTACCCGTGTGAGTCCCGGGATGTGTAAGGCTGACAGCAGCCGTTACCAGGCGTGTCAACTTCTTCCTCCCTAGACCACCGCAAACAGCAACCATAGCGGCCATGGTTCCGCGTTTGTTCCGCTTCCTTTCGTTTCGAATCGTTCCGAAAGGCCCCTTCCGCTGTTTTTCCCCTGTGGGCTCGAGTACGCCGTTCAAAGGTTCCGCAGGAGAACGCTGAGGACCCGCGAGAGTAGGTGAGGTTTTTTCAATACGCATGCGCAGCACCTTTCTGGTCTAGCCCTCGCTATGCTGCAGGTCACGTGAGGCTTATGATTGGACAACGAGAACGTAGAAGTTTGTGCTTGCTTCCGGTCCGCGAGCCCAGAGAACTAACTTGGGGTCTTTTCTCAAGGTGTATGTAGAAGCGGGCGCTGGCCTCCCACTCTCCTTTCCATTTGGGTTTAGCGTCTGGGTCACTGAGAACGACGTCTGAATAGGGCCCTGGATCCTTGCCATGGATGAAGGTGGTTCCCGCATTCGCCGGCGGGTGTCTCTCCCCAAAAGGAACCGTCCAAGCCTGGGGTGCATTTTTGTCGGTCCCACTGCGGCCGAGCTCGAGCCCGGAGATGAGGGGAAAGAAGAGGAGGAACTGGTGGCTGAGAACAGGAGGCGGAAAACCGCGGGCGTACTGCGGGTCGAGGTACAGCCCCTTCTACTCTCAGATTCCCCCGAATGTCTCATCCTTGGAGGTGGTGGTACAAACCCGGACCTCCTACGTCGCATGCCCATTGACAGAGGGGTGGGAGACCAGGTACGAAAGGCTTGGAACTTGAAACTGCAAACTTTGGCATCCTTCCCGGATGCAAAGAGTTGACCAGTTTTATTGCCTTCGTTTACTTTTCTTTACCACTGTTAATCGGCACTTAGGAGGTATTGATTGCCTCTATATAAATATGAAATGTAAACCCCGAGACATAAAAGTTGTACACGCAGCAAATAAGTGGCTGACGGAGACACAAATCTAGGCTTCCAAATAACTGCAGCTCCTACTGTACAAATAAAATCTGCTGTTTATTGAAGACCCATTATGTTAAACTAGTTACATTGTCTAGATTTTACAGCAGTAATCAGGCCCTGAAAAGTTGAGATACTCCAGTTCTTGCTCCAAATCCTGTTGTGGTGATCACTTTACTATATTGCTGCCTCCAGGTTTGTGTTTCTAATGTGTGGTAGACCACTCCAAGTCAGTTTTCAGATTATCAGTCTCAATTCCAAATTCCTAGGAACTCCTTGGAGTGTCTAGGGGTACAACCATGTTTCTGTTACAGGCCAGTCTCTGTAGATTGTAGTCTGGGAGGGAAGCGCTGCAGTTACCAGAAACTTCGAATGCACTGACATTTCAGTAGATGTCTAGCAGTCATCCTGCTGTTTTAGTATAGCTTTAACAATTAGAATCTGGCCAAGTGTGGTATCTCATGCCTATAATCCCAGTGCTTTAGGAAGCCGAGATGGGAGGATCACTTAAGCCCAGAAGTTCGAGTTCAAAACCAGCCTAGTCAATAGAGACCCAGTCTCTATTAAAAAAAAAAAAAGTGCCACTGCACTCCAGCCTGGGTGACAGAGCCAGACCCTGTCTCAAAAATTAGAATCTCAGTATCATCGTGACACTCCGGAACCTGCTGTTTAGCCAAGTAATTTAACCTCTTTGGGCCTCCATTTCTTCAGCTGTAAATTGGTGATGATATCTATTTACATATAGGTCTATGATCCATATGTGACCATATAATTATATACTTGGTACAGCCCTAGGCTGAAGTGTTTTTTGGGTTTTTTTTCTTTTTTTTTTTTGAGACAGAGTCCCACTCTGTTGCCCAGACTGGAGTGCAGTGGCACGATCTCGGCTCACCGCAACCTCCGCTTCCCAGCAATTCATATGCCTCAGCCTCTAAGTAGCTGGGGCTACTGGAGCGTGCCACTGTGCCCAGCTAATTTTTGTATTTTCTGTAGAGACTGGGTTTGACCATGTTGGCCAGGCTGGTGAAGCTTTTATTCTTAATGAAACTGGAATTGACCATAAGCGTTTTTGTTCTCTTTGCAGGATAATGACAGTGAAGAGGACATGTTTGGTGACTATGATAGCTTTACTGAAAACTCCTTTATAGCTCAAGTTGACGACCTGGAACAAAAATATATGCAACTCCCTGAACATAAGAAACATGCTACAGACTTTGCCACTGAAAATCTTTACTCAGAAAGTATCAAAAATAAACTCAGCATTACTACCATAGGCAATCTTACTGAATTACAAACTGATAAGCACACAGAGAACCAGAGTGGATATGAAGGTGTCACTGTTGAACCTGGAGCTAATCTTTTGTATGATGTACCTTCCTCACAGGCTATATACTTTGAAAATTTACAGAACTCTTCAAATGATTTGGGCAATTGTTCTATGAAAGAAAGGGATTGGAAGTCATCCTCTCACAACACTGTGAATGAGGAACTGTCCCATAATTGCACAGAGCAACGCCAGCAAAATGATGAGCACTCTTCCAAAGTCAGAATTAGTTCGGATATGAACAGGAGAAAAAGTATTAAAGATCATCTAAAAAGTGCCATGACTGGAAATGCCAAGGCCCAGACACCAATATTTTCTAGAAGTAAACAGCTCAAAGACACTCTCCTATCTGAGGAAATTAATGTTGCTAAGAAAACAATTGAGTCATCATCAAATGACCTTGGTCCTTTTTATTCATTACCCAGCAAAGTGAGAGACCTTTATGCCCAGTTCAAGGGAATTGAAAAATTATATGGTAATGCTTATTGCTGGAATAAAAAAAATTTTTCCTATCATTACCATAATATTAGTGCAAGTCAATAGAAGCAAATGCTTTCATGGTCCATACTATTTCTCATTTTCAAAACAAAGTATTAGTGATCTCTCAACCCCTTCCATTCCTACCTATCCTGTTACCAGTCAACCTCTTTCCTTCCCTCACAGTCACACTTATCAAACCAGTTTTCCTTTCTGTTTCCTAATCTCACATAATTCCTCTAATTCCTCATCTATAAGAAAGGGATAATAAATTGTTAGGCAAGTTAGATTCTGGTTCAAAGACATGCCAAATTAGATGTTGGTAATGATTTTCAGTAATTATATTGGTAGCTTGTAAGAACTTTAGTAAATTACCCCACTCTAATTCTGGGTTCTGTGCTCTCACTTAAGATCTGATGACTAAGACATCTAAACACTTACTTTTAATGTTTACCTTCCCTGACTTGTCAATAACTTCCCTGATGCTATTGACTACACCCTTCCTGAAATTCTTGTTTCTGGATATCCTTACAACCACTCCTGTTTTTTGACTCTGATTGTCTAGTAGATCCTCAGTTTTTTTAGCTTATATTTTCTTGGCTGACTCTGTCTTCTCTACCAAAACTTAGCTGTTGCAGTATGTCTTGGACACTCACATGTCTTGAGTGAAGGAAATCCATATTAGTAATACTGTTGATTAAACCAAACATCTTTCCCCCTTCACCACCTCTCCCCACGGGCGCATCCCCAGCACCACCCAGATGCTGTGCCTTGTGCTGCCTCTCCCAAAACTAGACATCTTTAAAGACAGCTGCAATTAAGTTTTAAGTCAGCAATGTCCAATCTTTTGGCTTCCTTGGGCCACATTGGAAAAAGTATTGTCTTGAGCCACAGTTAAAATACACTAACGAACAATAGCTGATGAGCTAAGAAAAAAAAAATTAGAAAAAAAATCTCGTAATGTTTTACAAAAGTTTACAGATTTGTGTTGGGCTGCATTCAAAGCGATTCTGGGCCTCATGAGGGTCGTGGGTTGGACAAGCTTGTTTTAAGTGCAAAGAAACAGTAATATTAAGAAGGTTATCTTGTAATGTTTTTCAAAAATCCAGGGTCCTTGCATACATTTAAGATACGTGTCATTTTAGACAAATAAGGGACAGTTGTTGCCATACTGGAAAGTCAACCCATCAACTTTCCACTTCATAAGTTTTCTGGAACTCCTGTTAGGATCTTACGAATGATATGAAAACTTGGGTTCTTAGGGAGAAGACAGTCAGGTTGGAGCAGAACTACAGGAAACAAAGTCTGATAAAAGACTCTACAAGAATCTAAATTATGAGGTTCATGGTTTAAGAGCTAATGGTGTGTATTACCCTGGAGTAGATGTTAACTTTCTTCTCTCTGCTTTTCTCCTAGCACCTTGGTTTTTGTTTAGTCTGCCAGAATGAATACCCTGAGGACAGGGCTCTAACTCACCTTTTTCTTAACTAGCACTGTGCCTGGTACACTCTGGTAGGTTCTCAGCTGCTGGGGGTTGTCACTTAAAAATGCAACTTTAGCACTCTGGGCCTCGTTCCTTGTCTACAAAAAGGGATAATTTTTTTTGCAAGTTAAGTCTCTGTTAAGGACATGCCAAATTAGATGTTGGTAATGATTGTCAGTAATTATACTGGTAGCTTCTAAGTAAGAACTTCAGTAAATAACTTTTTAAATCTTTTTACCTCTAAATCTGGCTTAATAACACGACAGATTAAAGCATAAATACATGTGCTACTTTTTATTAAGCTAACGCAGTGGTTCTCAAGTGTGGTTCCTGCACTGCAGCATCACCGTCACCTGGAAATTTGTTGAAGCGCGTGTTCTTAGACACTTCCCCAGACCTACTGCATCAGAACCTCTAGGAGTACGACCTGGCAGTCTATGATCATGGCTCACTACAGCGTCAACCTCCCAGGCTCAAGCAATCCTCCCACTTCAGCCTCCCAAGTCGCGGGGACTATAGGCATATGCCACCCTACTCGGCTAATTTTTTAGGGTATCATTTTGTTGCCTAGGCTGGCCCTGAACTCCTGGGCTTAAGCGGTCCTGCTGTCTCAGCCTCCCAAAGGGTTGGAATTACAGATATGAGCCATCATACCTGGCTAATTTATTTTTTTGATGTGAAGATTATATTCATAAATATTAGTTATTTTGTCATGTTATACTTAAAAATCTGAATTGGATAAAATGTGGCTATGGTTACGTTATATTTTGGCATAAACATCTGATTTGATAACTCAGGTGATACCCATCTGAGGTATTTTTCAACATTTATTCAATATTAAATTTAAGTATTTTTGGAATATTTTTAAAGAAAACATATTCACAGTCACTTGTAGTATTTGGGAATCACCCAAAAGCACAATAAGTTAAAGTTACTTGTAACTGTCTTTCAGATATAACTTACTTTCTTTTTTTTTTTCTTTTTAATAGAGATGGGCTCATCTTGAAATCCTGGTTGCAAGTGGTCCTCCTGCCTTAGGCTCCCAAAGTGCTGGGATTACAGACGTGATCTGCCGCTCCGGGCCAATGATCTGCTTTTTTTTTTTTTTTGTATATATATACTTACCTGTATATTGAACATACATATATCCATCTACTATTCATTTTTAAGCTGCAAAGAATCACATTGGATGACTGTACAATAATTCATTCAGCCTTTACCCCCACCACCATGGAACTTTGTTACCTACCAACAATGCTGTGTGAACATCCTGCAAATAATCTTTATATGCTTTGGCTTCCCGTTCTGTAGATGTAGAATCCCAGAAGTAATACTACCAGATCAAAGGCAATGTGCAGTTCTATTTTTTATACTAGGTTACTTTCCACAAGGATTCTAGCAGTTTATGTTCTCACAACCATACATGAGAATGGCTGTTTTTCCCCCACGTTAGTCAGCTCTGGATTTTACATGTGTGGGGCTTTTTCTTTTTTGGTAGTTATTTGTTTTTTATTTTAAAAATTAATTTTGCCAACCCAGTAGAGAACAGTTGAGCATCTTCTCATGTATTTATTGGCCATTTGCATTTCTGCTGCTTTTTGACCATGTATGTATTGGCCATTTGCCATCTGCTGTGAAATGTCTTCAATTTTTTGCTCGTTTTTCTAGTGATAAAACACTGAAGCACATCTTTAAAGACTTTTGATGATTTTTATGGTCAAATTATCCTACAGAGTAATTAATACTAGTTTTCACATAATATCTTGGATCTGATCTATTTTCATGAATCCCACCTTGCCTAATTGTGGGAATCCTAGACGTGCCAGTTAATAATTCTAGTCTTTTGCAGTTTAAACAGTCTTAACCGTTTAAAATGGTTTTGGACCCATTCAAAATTCAGGTCTCCATGAGAGCTAGTTAAAGTTTTTATTTGTTTGTGTAAAACCTAATAGGTTTGTTTCCCTCCTCCCCCTATACTTCTCTCTCAGATGGCTTTTGGCTGAATGAGGAAGGGAAGCATACATAATCTCCTTGCAGAACATAAGAGGAAGACATTAGAATTCACATAGGTCCTTGTACTGTCCCTTTGTTCCTCTGATATCCCAGATGGCACTCCTTGTCCACGAGGCTGCTACCTGCCCTGCTGTAATATTGGACCCATGTCTGCAGCTGGTGAATAAATGGGCTGGTTGCCCACCTTGTTGCTTAGGCCTGAACTAGGCTCTCACTGGCTGTACCACTTGCACATTTGGAATTTTTGACATGTAACATTGGTTATAATTACATTTATCTTTATGAGAAGATTGCCCCACAGGAAGGGATTTGATTTTTTTCTATTTATTTATTTATTTATTTTGAGACGGAGTCTCGCTCTGTCACCCAGGCTGGAGTGCAGTGGCCAGATCTCAGCTCACTGCAAGCTCCGCCTCCCGGGTTTACACCATTCTCCTGCCTCAGCCTCCCGAGTAGCTGGGACTACAGGCGCCCGCCACCTCGCCTGGCTGGTTTTTTTGTATTTTTTAGTAGAGATGGGGTTTCACCGTGTTAGCCAGGATGGTCTCGATCTCCTGACCTCGTGATCCGCCCATCTCGGCCTCCCAAAGTGCTGGGATTACAGGCTTGAGCCACTGTGACCGGCCTGGGATTTGATTTTTTTCTTAGAAAACTTTTGAGTTTCAAAGTTTGGAAGGAGAAAATAATGCCTTTTTTTTTTTAATTCCACAGAATGGCAACATACTTGTTTAACATTGAATTCTGTGCAAGAAAGAAAAAATTTAATATATTCATTGCCAACAAGTGGTGGAAAAACCCTCGTGGCTGAGATTTTAATGCTACAAGAACTGCTTTGCTGTCGGAAAGATGTTTTAATGATTCTTCCATATGTGGCAATTGTCCAAGAAAAGGTATGTGTATGTGCGTGTGTGTTTTAAAACAAATGTTATTTGCTAATACTTTGACATTAAGATCTGAGAACTAGCCTAAATGTAATAACTTTGTATTGTTGGGAAGTACCTCTTTTTTTAAAATTTTATTTATTTATTTATTTATTTATTTATTTATTTATTTATTGAGATGGAGTCTTGCTGTGTCACCCAGGCTAGAGTGCAGTGGCACGATCTTGGCTCATTGCAACCTCCGCCTCCCAGGTTCAAGCAATTCTCCTGCCTCAGCCTCCCGACTAGCTGGGATTATAGGCCTGTGCCACCATGCCCAGCTAATTTTTGTATTTTTAGTACAGATGGGGTTTCACCATGTTGGCCAGGCTGGTCTCAAACTCCTCATCTCCGGTGATCCACCCACCTCAGCCTCCCAAAGTGCTAGGATTACAGGCATGAGCCACTGCACCCCGTGAGAAGTATCTCTTGATGGAGAATTAATATTTTTAGGATATATAAAAGTAGTATACACTACTTAAAATCTCTTCAAATACTAATTACCTCTTGCTGAAAGTTTTACATTTTCTGAACTATTGGATTAAACATCATCTTAAATGTTCTATTACTATTTACCCTGCTTTTTCTTTTTTGAGATGGAGTCTCCCTCTGTTGCCCAGGCTGGAATGCAGTGGCACAATCTCTGCTCACTGTAACCTCTGCCTCTTGGGTTCAAGTGATTCTCCCGCCTGAGCCTCCCAAGTAGCTTGGATTGCAGACGTGCGCCACCGCACCGGGCTACTTTTTGTATTTAGTAGAGATGGGTTTTCATCATGTTGGATGGGCTGGTCTCGAACTTCTGACCTGAAGTGATCCTCCCACTCTGGCCTCCCAAAGTGCTGGGATTACAGGTGTGAGCCACTGTGCCCGGCCTTACCTTGCTTTTTCAAGCAGAAACTATTATTAAAATGAGTTATTCTGATCCTTTTTTTTTTTTCTTTTTTTTGACAGAGTCTTGCTCTGTCGCTCAGGCTGGAGTACAATGGTATGATCTCAGCTCACTGCAACTTCTGCCCCCAGGCTCAAGCAATTCTCATGCCCCACCCCCACCCCCACCCAGCAGCCAGAATCTCAGGCACACGCCACCACGCCCGGCTAATTTTTGTAATTTTAGTAGAGATAGTGTCTCACTATGTTAGCCAGGCTGATCTAAAACGCCTGACCTCAAGGGATCCACCTGCCTCAGCATCCTAAAATGCTGAGATTACAGGCATGAGCCACCATGCCCCTGGTGCTTTTTGACATCAAAGGAGACAGTTGAAATTTATTTTCACATGTATTTTAGAAGTTGCATTTGTTTTGCAAAGATCAAGACATTACAGCATTTTTTATGTATGTCTTACCTGTGACCTTGTTCCTGTTGATGGGTATTAAACACTACTTGATGGGTATTAAACACTACAAGCTTTTTTGAACCCCATGAACATCTAATGGAGTTTTTATCTGTGTTTTTTGGTTTTATTTTATTTATTTATTTATTTATTTATTTATTTATTTTTGAGTCAGGGTCTTGCTCTGTCACCTAGGCTGGAGTGCAGTGGCATGACCAAGGCTTACTGCAGCCTCAATTCCCTGGGCTCAAGGAATCCTCCCACCTCAGCTTCCCGAGTAGCTGAGACTACAGGCCTGCGCCACGATGGCCAGCTAATTTTTTATTTTTTATAGAGATGAGGTCTCACTGTGTTGCCCAGGCTGGTCTCATCCTCCTGGGCTCAACTGATCTTCCCACCTCAGCCTCCCAAGGTGCTGGGATTAACAGGCATTGGCCACGATGCCTGGCCTGTTTTTCTTTATTGTAACTAATATTCTAGATTTCAGGTTTGTCAAGTTTTGGTGTAGAACTCGGTTTCTTTGTTGAAGAATATGCTGGAAGCAAAGGAAGATTTCCTCCAACTAAAAGAAGGGAAAAGAAATCACTATATATTGCCACTATTGAAAAAGGACATAGCTTGGTGAACTCCTTGATTGAAAGTGGAAGAATTGACAGTCTGGGTCTGGTTGTTGTAGACGAGGTTGGTTAATACTTTTATAATTTGTCAACATTTTTATTATACTAAATATTTATTATTCTGGTTATTGTGTGGATCTGCTTAGTACCTTAGTACCTCTATAAAAATAAATTTATTTTAACATATAGACAATATAGGGGAAGACATTCTATGCTTGATAATCTTAAATTTGGTTTTGTGTCAAGTGTTTCTTAAAGTGTGAACACGTATGTGTGTAGTATACAATTTTATAGGCCAGGTGTGGTGGCTCACACCTGTAATCCTAGCACTTTGGGAGGCCGAGGCAGGTGAATCACTTGAGGTCAGGAGTTCGAGACCAGCTTGGCCAACAGATGAAACCCCATCTCTACTAAAAATACAAAAATTAGCTGGGCGTGGTGGTGGGCTCCTGTAATCCCAGCCACTCGGGAGGCTGAGGCAGGAGAATCACTTTAACCCAGGAGGTGGATGTTGCAGTGAGCCAAGATCACACCATTGCACTCCAGCCTGGGGGTCAAGAGCCAAACTCCATTTCAAAAAAAATTTTTTTTTAATAGTACTTATGAATCCCTGATTTATAAGGATTTTGTATGAAAAGCTCATTATCCTAAATACCAGTGAAATAATATACATGTATTATAGTTGTTATATTCAAAATACTTGAGTTATAAGCAACTCTTTACAAATTTCATATGAATATATGCATGTTTTATATGAGCATCATATGAAGATTTACTTCTCTGCCTTTTTTAAAAAAATCTCGAAGTTGCACATGATTGGTGAAGGAAGCCGTGGAGCTACACTGGAAATGACCCTAGCAAAAATCCTCTACACTAGCAGTAAGTATTTTTTAAATGAGGTCATGAATTGATTTATAATCAAGCAACTTATAAAACACTTAATTCTATCACTAGCTGCATTATGTAACCTAAAGCAAGACACTTAAGCTTTTTGCCTTTGTTTTAAAATTTCTAATGAATAGAATTTTGAAGGTAAATGAAATTGGTATTTGAAGAAGTCCTCTATTATTATCCGCCACTTACTAGCTATGTGTGCCCAGGCACATCCCTCAACCTCTATGTTTCTTTATTTGTAAAACAAGGATAATGGTACCAGCCTGATGGAATTGTTGTAAGGATTGTGTGAATTAACACATGTATTGCATTCAGCAGTGCTTAGCACACTGCATTCAGTAAGGGTTTGCTGCTGCTACTGCAGCCATCTTCATCACCACCATAATAATACATATAATATAAATATAATAATAATATTGTAAAGCACTACATTTAAATAGGTCACTTTAAGGAGCTATTTTACAGCATCAGGTAGTCTTTAAAGTATATGAAAAATTTATTCTAAATGTCATAACCTACTATTGATATGCTATTGCAATATTTACCGTATATATGGGAAAATTAACTATAAAGGTCAAATCTTAAAAAGTATTTAAAAAATTTCAACAGCAATAATATTTAAGCAGGTTATAGCATTTTGTAATTGTTCATTCAAAAAAATATTGATCACCTACTGTGTGCTAGGCACTATTTTAAGTGCTAGGGATACAGCAGTGAAGAAAACAGTCCCTGCTTTCATCAAGCCTGTATTTTAGGGCATTCCTATTTGACTATTCTATGAACAGCTAAGCCTAACGAAGGCTTAGTCTGAGCCCAACTCATTTCCTTCAAAGCCATTCTTCAGCCTGAATTCTCAACCACCACTCTCCCGCCAGCCAAGCCAGGAACCTACATATTCTCTCAGCAACCAAATCCTATCTGGTTTACCTCATAAATATATTTTTACTTCTCTCTCTCCTATCCCTCATTACCACTAAGTCTAAGTCCACTAAGTTCAGTACCTCATCCTTTCTACCTGAATTGCCACAGAAATCACCAAGTTCTTCTGTCTACCCACTGCCCTTCATCCACCAAATCCATCTTTCTTTAGCGCAAGTAGAATGATCTTTCCCAAAATATAAATCCAATTAGTTTATTTTACTGTTTACCATTCTTTAATAGCTTCCCTTTGCTTTCTGCATAAATCCCTAATTTCTTAGCACAGCCTTTCTTGATTTGGCCCCATGCCCACCTCTTCAGCTTCATAGTCTATCCTTATGGAATGAGAAGGATACTCCTAATTATTTTTCTTTCAGCCAGTTTCTTGAATGACCATTTCAAGACATAGGAGCAATGAAGAAACATTTGCAAAGAAGGCCTATTTGGGTTTTCATTCAATAGCTAAGTCTATAGAAAGTATCCATTTTGTATTGCCCAGGATGTCATATGGCTTCATAAGCTTCACTCCACCTTTATTTAAAGCAATAACATCACCAAAAACTGTAGTCCCAGCTACTCGGGAGGCTGGGGCAGGAGAATTGCTTGAACCCAGGAGGTGGAGGTTGCAGTGAGCCGAGATCATGCCACTGCACTCCAGCCTGGGCAACAGAGCAAGACTCTGTCTCAATAAATAAATAAATAAATAAAATTAAAAGTTAGCTTGATAGCAAGATCTCATAAAGGACTTTTCACGGGCCAAGAGTTGGAGACTCATTTAGCCCTCTATCCTACTAACTGTACGTCTGTCTATAGCCATACCTGTGGAACATAACATGCTCTTCGTAAAGGGGATCCAGATAGACACTTCTAAGCAAATTTATACTCATTATTATTGTTTAGAAGCCTTAATATCCTACTTCTTGCCAAGTTTAAAACTCTATAAACTTCTAAGTAGTAACTTTCGGGATACCTGAAAAATTTCATTCTTCAAATGCCAGATTAATACTCTGGTAATATATTTGTAGTTTTCTTTTTTTGAGAGGTCAGGTCTCACTGTTGCCCAAGCTGCAGTGCAGTGTCACGATCATGGCTCACTGCAGCCTTGACTTCCTGGGCTCAAACGATCCTCCTACCTCAGCCTCGTAAGTAGCTGGGACTACAGGTGTGCACTACCATGCCCAGGTAATTTTTAAGTTTTTTGTAGAGATGAGGTCTTACTGTGTTGCCCAGGCTAGTGTTGAAGTCCTGGCCTCAAGCAATCTTCCCACCTCAGCCTCCCAAAGTTGGCACCCAGCTATTTGTATTTTTCTTACTTACCTCTCCCACCCCTTTCCCAAATCACTCAGGAAGAATTCAGAGCACAAAAGATTTGCTAAAATTACTTTATGATATATTAAATAACATATTTTCCTTAACACTTTGGCTTTTGTTTGTGTTTTAGAAACAACTCAAATTATTGGTATGAGTGCAACATTAAACAATGTTGAAGACCTACAAAAGTTTCTTCAAGCAGAATATTATACCAGTCAATTTAGACCAGTATGTACCTAAGGTTTGCACTGTATTGATTTGTTTTGTATTCATCTAACTTAGAAATGAAAGTAGTAAACATAGGATTTAAATAATTCTATAGAGTACCAAAGGGGCATATTTTACTCACCATGACTATATGCTAATAAGAGGTTATGTATAGAGAATTTAAGAGTTTGTGTCTAGGTCAGGGATCTTGGGTTGGGTCACTAATGTATCTATAGCCTGGCCCACAGGCCCTCAGTGAGCATTCATTGAATGAGTTTTCCCAGACCCCGATTTTATTTTTTCACTTCTTATTCTTTAAACTACATTTTTTTATTTGGCAAAATTTTAGTGAGACATGTTTTGAGTTATTGGCACATTAAAAAATTTATCTTAAAATTTAAAATATTTTAAAATATTTGTATGTTAGTAGTTATAATACTTTTTTAAAAAGTAAAGGCTTCACATGGATTTACATGTAAACTCCTCAATAGCAGCATTCCCAAAATGCTCGAAGAAAGTAAACAAATGTAATTTGTAGTTATTTGAAAATAACTTGTAATGTGTATATATTTGTGTGTAGTACTATTGTGTATGTTTTGTATCTAAATAGGTTTTCAGTGTCTAAGTTGGTTTTCAGAAAATAATTTTTTTAATTGCCAAATTTTAATTTGAAATTTGATGTTTTAGCTGGGTGCAGTGGCTCACACCTGTAATGCCAACACTTAAAGAGGCAGGGGCAGGAGGACTGCTTGAGTCCAGGAGTTTTAAGACCAGCCTGGGCAACATGGCAAGACTCCCATCTCTACAAAAAATTAAAAAATTAGGGCAGCTGGGTGCAGTGGCTCACACCTGTAATCCCAGTACTTTGGGAGGCCAAGGCGGGTGGATCACAAGGTCAAGAGATCGAGACCATCCTGGCCAACATGGTGAAACCCCGTCTCTACTAAAGAGTACGAAAATTAGCTAGGCACGATGGCGCATGCCTATAGTCCCAGCTACTTGGGAGAGTGAGGCAGGAGAATCGCTTGAACCTAGTGGGGCGGAGGTTGCAGTGAGCCAAGATCACGCCACTGCACTCCAGCCTTGCGACAGAGAAAAAAAAAATTAGGGCATAGTAGTGCTCACATATAGTCCCAGCTACTTGAGAGGCTGAGGTGGGAGGATCACTTGACCCCAGAAGGTCAAGGATACGATACAGTAAATTGTGTTTGTGCCACAACACCCCAGCCTGGACTACAGAGTGATGACACTGTCTCCAAAAAACAAAAAGAAAAAAATGGTGTTTTTACATTTGTACCAGATATGAACATTTTCGAGAGATATTTTTTGAACTTAATTGCCACATTAGATATTGTTACTGTTATTAATAAAATGCAGTGAGCTGTGTTTACAAACTGTTTTTGTCTACAAATACTGAAAATAATGTGGTGGTATTTAGAATTAAAACTGATGAGTAATAAGACAGAAAGTTTTGACTGGACACGGTGGCTCATACCTGTAATCCTAGCACTTTGAAAGGCTATGGTTAGAGGATTGCTTGAGCCCAGAAGTTCAAGACCTGCCTGAGTAACATAGAGGCACCCTATCTCTATAAAAATTAGCCTGGCGTGGTAGTGCGTGCCTGTCATCCCAGCTACTCGAGAGGCTGTGGGAGGATAGCGTGAGCCCTGGAGGTTGAGGCTGTAGTGGGCTGTGATCATGCTACTGCACTCCAGCCTGGGTGATAGAGTGAGACTCTGTCTCAAAAGAAAAAAAGAAAAAAGACAAAGTTTTAGATCTTGAGACATAAGACAGATAACACCTTAGTAAAAGATAAGAACACCAAGACTGACACTTTTTGTGACAAATACAGAAGTGTGTGGTTTCTTTTTGGATATGATGTTTACTTAATTCAAACATATTTCCTCAAGGATATTGATCCCTATTTTGATTTAAAGGGAAAAAGAGACCAAAAAAGAAGAAGAAGAAATGGTAAAGCAAGAACTTTTAAGTTGAAGCATGTTTTATATGTCTTAGAAAAGCTAAAATCTTTTATAGCTGTCCTTTTTTAACCTATTTTACAACATTTAAAACTCTGGAAAGAGGAATTTATATGTGGTATTAATTGCAAATGTCCTTTTAATTCAAGGTTGAATTAAAAGAATATCTGAAAATAAATGATACAATATATGAAATTGACAGCAAAGCTGAGAATGGCATGACTTTTTCACGCCTCCTTAATTTTAAGGTAACGTTGATAACCTTTAAATTCCAGGTTACCAGGCTTTGTGTCTGGGGCACCACAGAAGTTTCCAGTGGGTTCCGTAGAATAGTTTAGATTCTTGCGAGACACAGCTGATGCTTGACATCTGTTGGACACCATGCAGACTACCAGTTCAAGATAGCTCATTTCCAATTTTAACATTAGATCATGCCATATTCTTTTCTATGACATCATATCTTTGTGAAGTTGGGGTTTTTGCGGTTGCTGTAAGTACTGTGTGAAAATCAATCTAGAATAGAAAAGAATAGCTGTGTCCAGTCTTATTCCAGAGTTTGAAAGACAGTACCAAGTTGTGCACACATCCTGTTAGTGAGCTGTTGTGGTTATTTAAAAATGAAATAAAAATATTTTTTCATTCAACTGATGTGTAGTATTTATTCTAACAGCTACTAAGTTGTGATGAAGTACATATTTATTAACTTGTTTGGACCTCACTATTTAATTAACAAAACTGTTAAGTATTTCTTTTGGCATTGGGGCTGTGAACCAAGAAAATTTGGAAACCTCTCCTGTAAATGCTTATTCATTTAACAACAACAACAGAAGAAGAATTTATGGACCATTTAGTTCAGATATTGGTGTATTAAAATGTTAATGTCTACTATGTAAATTTTAGTATTTTATGACTTATATGAAGGATATTAGAAAGGGGAAGAAAGGATTATATAGTAGTTTTAGAATTCTCTGAAGGTATGTTATTCTAAAGTTGTGTCTTCATTAGTATTTAGTAAAGTTGAAGAAACAGATTTTAAATAACTTTACATTTTTCATGTTCTTTGTGTTGCTTGTGTCACTACAAAAATTGTTATAATTCAGTAGTATGATTGAATCTGTGTTTTTGAAAACTTAGGCTATTATTAGGATCAGTTTGTGTTTCTCTCTGTGGGACTTTTTGTTCTGCTGTGATGGAGATGGGCATGTAGTTAGGCTATTAATAACTATTTTCACTTCTTTAATTTTCTTTAATTCACTTCTTTAATTCTAGTTTTTTTAGACTAACTAGACCTAGGAAAATCATAATAACCTAAAAGAAAAGTGAGGTTGGACATTTTGATTCTTAATATAGATTTCATCTTTTAAATGATCAGATTATTAAATTAGAAGTTTAGAATTACAGATGGTTTATTTACCTTCAAATCACACTGGTAAAAAATTGACAGGGTTTCGTGTTTACTAACCACCTTGTTCCTACATCCTGTTGTTTTGCAGTATTCTGATACCCTAAAAAAGATGGATCCTGATCACTTGGTAGCATTGGTTACAGAAGTTATTCCCAATTATTCCTGCTTAGTTTTTTGTCCTAGTAAGAAGAACTGTGAAAATGTAGCAGAAATGATATGCAAATTTTTAAGCAAGTATGTTAATTTTTTTAATAGCCTGTTTTATTTTTATTATGAATTACAGATTGTGTATTATGTTGATTGGGCAAACACTAATTGTGCCTTGCAAAACATCATATTAAGTTGTTACAGTATACTAAAGGCTTGAAGAAAGAAATTTTAACTGAAAATCACATGTGAAATAGCCAGAAAAATGGGTTCTAAGGTAGCTGGGTGCTGTGGCTCATGACTGTAATCCCAGCACTTTGGGAGGTTGAGGTGGGCGGATCACTTGAGGTCAGGAGTTCAAGACCAGCCTGGCCAACATGGTAAAACCCCGTCTCTACTAAAAATACGAAAAATTAGTTGGGTATGGTGTCTTGCACGTGTAATCCCAGCTATTGGGGAGGCCGAGGCATAAGAATCTCTTGAACCCGGCAGGCGGAGGTTGCAGTGAGCTGAGATCGCACCACTATGCTCCAGCCTGTGTGACAGAGCAAGTCTCCATCAAAAAAAAAAAAAAAAAAGGAAAAGAAAACTCTAAGGTAACATGTAAGAGAATGTTAAGTAATATAATGGCTTAGGTCAGTGATTCAAAACTCGGCTGCATAGTGAATCATCTTGGAGGCTTTTAAAAATTCCAAAGCCCAGGCTACATCTTAGATAAATCAGAATTTCTGGGAGTGATACCCAGATATCATTTTGTAAAGGTCCCCAGGCAAGTCCAACATATAGCCAAAGACAGGAACCACTGGTTTAGTCAGTCAAAGGACTAATCAGTGTTTACCACTGTGGAGATTAATTGTATCTTCCATTGCCTTTTTTTCTTTTCCTTTTTTTTTTTCCTGAGACAGGGTCTCACTCTGTCACCTGTGCTAGAATGCAGAGACACAAACACATCTCACTGCAGCCTCCATTTCCTGGGCTCAAGTGATCCTCCCACCTCAGCCTCCCAAGTAGCTGGGACTACAGGCACACACCACCCCTCCCAAAATTACAAAAAATAATTAGAAATTAATTTTTTGTAATTTTGGTAGAGATAGCATTTCACCATGTTGCCCAGGCTGGTTTTGAACTCCTGAGCTCAAGCAATCCGCCCTCCCATAGCCTCCCAAAGTGCTGGAATTACAGGCGTGAGCCACTGTACCTGGCCTGCCTTTGTTTTCTTAGTAAACTTCACACTTAAGTTGTATGGACATTTGGATATAATTTCCTGAGTAAGAAATGTGTTGGCTTGTAATTTTGTAGTGTCTTAATATTGGCTTTGTCATATTCATAGAGATAAGTATGAAGTTACTTTAAGTACTAACAGTTCAGTTTTTTATGCACCTATTTGTCTCATGTATGGTTTTATCATCTTCTGAAATTTCTTTCAGCCCCTTAGCTAATGCTGTATCACTATTCATAGTCTATTAACCTGAATGCTAATCTCGTCAACCTCTACTTCCTCTTTCAGTCCTACTGTCATGGATTGGTCTAAGATAGACTTAAATTTATTGAATAGCAAAAGATAAAAATGTTTGGGATAACAGGAAGGAGTCACTCATTTTGGTAACAGTCTGCTTTTGCAATGATTTTGATTATAAAAGCTTAAGGACATTAAATTATTGAAAAAAGTATTCTCAGTAAATCATTCATTTTCTTAGAATAATTCAAGGTAGTAAGATGGAGACACTGGCCAAGTGATGGAAACATTGCAGAATATGAATGAAGTTTCTAAAGTTCTAGTGTTTAGACAGTGTTTTACCATAGAAGTATGATTTAATAGGCCGGGCGCGGTGGCTCACGCCTGTAATCCCAGCACTTTGGGAGGCCGAGGCGGGCGAATCACAAGGTCAGGAGATCGAGACCACGGTGAAACCCCATCTCTATTAAAAATACAAAAAATTAGCCGGGCGCGGTGGCAGGCGCCTGTAGTCCCAGCTATTCAGGAGGCTGAGACAGGAGAATGGCGTGAACCCGGGAGGCGGAGCTTGCAGTGAGCCGAGATCTCACCACTGCACTCCAGCCTGGGCGACAGAGCAAGACTCCGCCTCAAAAAAAAAAAAAAAAAGTATGATTTAATAATATATATGTTTCCATCTTCAGAGAAGAAAATTTATGTCTTAAAAAAACTATTCCCTATAAAGACATATGTTATAAAGAAAAAACAGCCATAACATCCAGAGCAAAGGTCTAAACCTGGAAACCTGGTATCCATGGATTCAAAGGAAGTACAGGAATGAATTTCGGGAAATCCACAAACCCTCTGAAATTATATGTAAAGTGTTATATTTATGTGAATCGTTGTATTTTTCCTTTTCTTGGACGAGGCTTTGGCTTTGCTCTGTCACCCAGGCCGGTAGGTTCATAGCTCATTGCAACCTCGAACTCCTGGGTTCAAGCAATCATCCCATCTCATCCTTCCCTGTAACCTGGGACTACAGGTGCATGCACCACCGTGCCTGGCTAATTTTTGTTGTTTTTTGTTGGGAGGTGGTCTCATTTCATTACCCAGGCTGATCTCAAACTCCTGGGCTCAAGCAATCCTTCTGCCTCCACCTCCCAAAGTGTTGGGATTACAGGCGTGAGCCATCGCACCCCACCTTTCCTTAGTTTTGATAAGATTTTCACAGGGTTCTGTAATCCACAAAAAGATTAAGAGACTGCCTAATAGTGAAGTCAGAATCAGAATTCTAAGAACATTTAATGTACTTAATGAAAATAGTACATTAAAGAATGTTTACATTAGCATCTACTAAAATGAAAATGGTAGGAATTTTGTCACTAAAAGATCAAGGGTTCATATTTCTAACAGATCTTTTTCATAGGGAATATCTGAAGCACAAGGAGAAAGAAAAATGTGAGGTAATTAAGAACTTGAAGAATAATGGCAATGGCAACCTGTGTCCTGTTTTAAAGCGCACTATCCCATTTGGAGTTGCCTATCACCATAGTGGCTTAACAAGTGATGAAAGGAAACTCTTGGAGGAGGCCTACTCCACAGGAGTGCTCTGTCTTTTTACCTGCACATCTACCCTAGCAGCAGGTGTCAACCTACCAGCTCGAAGGTAAGAGGGTAAGAGATAAGTAAATGTTGACCAGGCTCAGAACTTTTCCATCTCTAGCTTGCAAGGAGTTTTGTTGTTTTATGCTTACTCCGTAGTGGCTGAGAATTTATCAAATGTTCTTTTAGCATATGCTGAGTTGATTGGTTGGTTTATTTTCTTTAATATTTTAATGAATATTTAATGAAATATGTGATGAAAAATAATGTTAGTAGATTTCTTGATATTAGAATTCCATCCTTTTATGCTCTTTATATCTGGTTTTGATGTTAGGGTTTATTAATCTGGTTGTGTAGAAATAGTTGGCAAGTGTTTCACCTTTTTTATGATCTGAAAGAGTTTATTTAACGTAGAGATTTCCTTAAAATCTTGGAGAGCTGATCCATAAGGCAATTTGAGTCTAATATATATATTTTAAAGCAGATCCTTGATTACCTTTTCAGTTATTATCAAAGGTATGGGCCTGTGTAATTGACTTAGACCCTTTATAATTTATGATCCTGGGGTATTTTGCTAATAAATGATCACCTTTTATAAACTTTCCATGAGTGTTTTAAAAATATGTATTTTCAGTTGAATATGCAGTTTTATACATATCATTGATATCACAGTTGTTTATTGTGTTTTCAGCTTCTCTATTTTCCTACTATATTTGATTCCTTGGTCTATCAATTTCAGAGAAGTGTGTTAGTTTCCTACTTTAATTATGTAGTTGTCAGTTTCTCCTTTTTGCATTTCTAGAAGTTATTACTTTTTATATTTCAACACTATTTAGATATACAAAGGTTTACTTCAAATATCTTATTGCTGAATTATACCTTTTATCAATACAATAAGTACTCATTTTGCTCATTTAATAATTTTGCTTTGAATACCAGGACTCAATTTTTTTTTTTTTTGCCAAGTATGTACATTTTTCCATTCTTTTATTTTCAATTTCTGTCTCTGATTAAGTTTTCCATTTTTCAGACAATCGAAGAAAAAAATGAAAGTTACATATCCTATTTCTGTTATTCCAGTGGTTACTCTTAAAATTTTAAGTTGTAATCAAACATTTGTTATTACTTTAGAATTAATCAATAACTATCCTCTCCTGAACATAACAAGAGGCTTAGCATGTCCTTAATATATTCTACTCTGCCCCATGAATGTTGCAATTGCCTGGAATTTTAGTGCCAGGTTTTAAAATTTTCTTTCATCTTATATAGTAATTATTTAAACTTACCTGTAAATCATACTTGTTTTTTGCTTACCACTGCCTCTTATATCCCACATCTTTCTTCTCTGATTTTTTTTTTTTTTTTTTTTGCCTTCCTTGAGTAATCCTTTTTAGAATGGTGCTTTGGGGTAAAACATTTTGACTGTCTGCATAGTTGAAGGTATCTGTATTTTGGCCTCACACTTTAACACACACTTCACTAGCAAAAGAATTCTAGATTCAATTTTTTCCTTTAGGGACTTTGTAAATATTGTTCCATATTTTTTAGAGGCCAGTGTTGCTCATTTTTGTCTCTGCATGGATTTGCTGTTTTTCTTTTCCAGAAGCTTTTAGACTTTTCTCTTTAACCTTCCAATTTCCTCATGGTGTATAATAATAGTTGTAGTTACTACATTCCCCTCCCCTTCATGTAGTAACAATTTTACATGCATTGACTTCATGGAGCTTCACAACAACTCTGTGAGGAAGGTCATATTTTATTACATACCTAGTATAGAAGGGGAAACTGAGGCACTGAATAGTTAAATAACTTTCCCAACTTTATATGCAACAAATGAGTTTTAAAGCCAAGGTTTGAACCCAGGAAGTTTGATTTTACAATCCCAACATTACTACTTTTCATTCATAGGGCTTAGCACTTGAGTGGATGCTTTTAATCTAAGCTTTATGCCTTTCCTCTTTGAGTAATTTTCTTCAATTATTTCTTTTTCTTCCCATTATCTCTGTTCCTTGCTTTTATAATTTCACTTAGACAGGATTGAGGCCTCTTAAATTCAGCTTTCATATCTTTTCTTTTTTTTTTTTTTTTTTTTTTTTGAGACGGAGTCTCGCTCTGTCGCTCGGGCTGGAGTGCAGTGGCCGGATCTCAGCTCACTGCAAGCTCCGCCTCCCGGGTTTACGCCATTCTCCTGCCTCAGCCTCCCGAGTAGCTGGGACTACAGGCGCCCGCCACCTCGCCCGGCTAGTTTTTTGTATTTTTTTTAGTAGAGATGGGGTTTCACCGTGTTAGCCAGGATGGTCTCGATTTCCTGACGTCGTGATCTGCCCGTCTCGGCCTCCCAAAGTGCTGGGATTACAGGCTTGAGCCACCGTGCCCGGCCTCATATCTTTTCTTACACATTTTTCAAAATGTGTGAGAATGTAAGCACGTGTTTGTGCCATGTGATTTTTTTCAACTTTACCTTCCATATTAAAAAATCCGTTTTTTGTAATCCCAGCACTTTGGGAGGCAAAGGTGGGAGGATCACTTGAGCCCAGGAGTTTGAGACCAGCCTGAACAACATAGCAAGAACCTCATCTCTATTAAAAAATTTTTAAAAATTAGCTGGGTATGGTAGCATACACTTGTGATCCCAGCTGCTCGAGGGGCTGAGGTGGGAGGATTGCTTGAACCCAGGAGATTGAGGCTGCAGTTAGCTATGATTGTACCACTGCACTCCACCCTGGGTAACAGAGAGACCCTGTCTCAAAAAAAAAAAAGAAAATCAGAATTTAACTGTATCCATGAACTATTCTCATTCATTATTCAATTCTTCAATATAATTTTCTTTTTTCTTTTTCTTTTTTTTCTTTTTCTTTTTTTTGAGACAAAGTCTTGCTCTGTTGCCGGGTGCCCAGGCTGGAGTGCAGTGGTACGGTCTCGGCTTACTGTAACTTCTGCCTCCTGAGTTCAAGTGATTCTCCTGCCTCAGCCTCCCAAGCAGCTGGGATTACTGGTGCGCACCACCACACCTGACTAATTTGTGTGTTTTTAGTAGAGATGGGGTTTCACCATGTTGGCCAGGCTGGTCTCGAACTCCTGACCTCAGGTGATCCACCCGCCTTGGCCTCCCAAAGTGCTAGATTTACAGGTGTGAGCCACCACTCCCGGCCCTTCAAATTTTTTATGAATTTTTAAATTTTTTTTTTATTTCTAAGAACTCTCTTTTGTTCTTTCCTTGTAATAGTCTACTTGGTTTGTTTTGGGTTTTTTGAGACAAAGTCTCGCTCTGTCACCAGGCTGGAGTGCAGTGGCATGATCTCAGCTCACTACAACCTCCACCTCCCGGCTTCAAGCAATTCTCCTGCCTCAGCTTCCCAAGTAGCTGGGATTACAGGTGTGCGCTACCCCTCCCAGCTAATTTTTGTATTTTTAGTAGAGACAGCGTTTCACCATGTTGGCCAGGATGATCTCGATCTCTTGACCTCGTGATCCACTGGTCTCAGCCTCCCAAAGTACTGGGATTACAGGTGTGAGCCACTGTGTGCAGCCAATAGTCTACTCTTATATTGTGGATATAATACTCCTTGGAATTTTCTGTGAATGCTAATTAGGATTTTTTAAAGTTCTCTTCTGTTCCCTATAGTATCTGGTTTTTGTGGTCATTTATTCTGTATATTCATGTTATGTTTCTTTTATGTTATTAGTTTTCTTCAAGTATTTGGTAATCTTTTCTGCATATTGAGATTTATAAATAAAGAGGAAGTTGATTAGTATAGGTAAACAATAGGTTTTTTTCTTCCCTTTGGATAGGAAAGCTGACTAGCTGACTATAGACTTCTGTATATATGAACATAATTGAAATCACGCTTTTTTTTTTTTAAGAGATTAGGTTTCACTGTTGCCCAGGCTGGAGTGCAGTGATGTAATCACGACTCACTACAGCCTCAACCTCCTTGGCTCAAGTGATCCCCCCACCTCAGCCTCCCAAGTAGCTGGGACTACAGGGGCACACCACCATGCCCAACCAGTTTTTTGTTTTGTTTTGTTTTTGGTAGAAACTGCATCTCACTGTATTGCCCAAGCTCGTCTCAAACTCCTGGACTCAAGCAAACCTCCCACATCAGCCCTCCAAAGTGCTGGGATTACAGGCATAAGCCACTGAGCCTAGCCAAAATCACCATTTTTGTAGGTCAAAACCAGCTGAAATTTGCAATTTTATACCGTTCAAAATAACAAAAATTCATAAATAGTTATGTATATGTTAATGGTGTATGGTCACTTTTTAAATTTATGGAGTATAAAGTCAAAACATTTTGGATACTACTGCTACAGATTGATCGTAGGCATTGCAGCTAGACAGACTTGAGTTCAAATGATAGCTCTGGTAATTACTAATTTTTTAGTTTAGGTTAAGTCACTTAACTGAGTTTCATTTAACTCCTTTATAAAAATGTAATTAAAAAGTATGTTATTACTAAGAGTTTTATAAGAATTATAGATAATATATGTAAAAACCTAAGAAATCATAGATTCTTCATAAACACTAAATACCTATTATTTTGTGTTAGTATGTCATTAAATTTAATATCACAAATATATAATGAAATTAAGAATTTTTTGAATTGGTCCTGTTTGCTGTAGAGTGTTACTTTTAATTAATTTTATTAATTCCACAGAGTTATTTTAAGAGCTCCCTATGTTGCTAAGGAATTTTTAAAGAGGAATCAATATAAACAGATGATTGGCAGAGCCGGTCGTGCTGGAATAGATACTATTGGGGAGAGTATCCTCATACTGCAAGAAAAAGACAAACAACAGGTAATACTGAATTTGGTTGGTTGGTTGTTTTTGTCTTTTTCTTGGTCTTTGGTCTAGCCCTTTTAGGAAATAATCTTTTACAAATTAATTATTAATTTTCTTTAAATGATGCTTTCTTTCCTATATGGTTAAGAATTAGAAAGAGTGGTTTGAAAATGTATATATTTCAGACAATGAAAAAATATTTTTCCTATTTGTTTTTCATCCATTTTTATAAGGACAAATGTTAAATTCTTTTGTCTTTATTTTTTTGGTCTCCTTCTGGCTCCACAAGATTTATGTAAAGTATAAAATATTTATATTAAATGCCATTTATTTTTAATAATAACCAAAGCATGGTGTTGCTTTGACCTTTATAGGTATTGGAGTTAATAACTAGACCATTGGAAAACTGTTACAGCCATCTTGTTCAGGAATTCACCAAGGGAATCCAAACATTATTTCTCTCTTTGATTGGTTTGAAGGTATTTTTAAAATTTTTTTGTCTTATTACTGTTATCTGAGATAATAGAAGTTAAAAAGTTATGCAGTAACTTTATATGTGCAGCTGTGTAGATTTTATACTAATTTTTTATTTAATCTTTTTCTTTTTTCTTTTTTTGTTTTCTCATCCACTTCAGTGATTAAGGTAAATAATTTTTAAAAGATCATGGAATGCAGGTGTGGTGACTCACACCTGTAATCCCACCACTTTGGGAGGCTGAAATAGGAGGATCGTTTGAGCCCAGGAGTTCGAGACCAGCCTGGGCAACATAGCAAGACCCCATCTCAAAAAAAAAGATCACTGAATCCTAGTGCTTGGCATGTGGTTGGCACTTAATAAATACTTGAATTAATGAAATTGGCTTTTTTTTCTTAGCAATGAGGTCTTGCCATGTTGGTTAGATTGGTCTTGAACTTTTGGCCTCAAGCAGTGCTCCCACCTTAGCCTCCCAAAGTGCTAGGATTATAGGCATGAGCCACTGCGCCTGGCCTGTTTTTGTTTGTTTGTTTGTTCTTTAACCTGGGACATGGTGATGAAATTAACTTTGGAACTGAGCATGGGTGAACTTACAAGTTGGGGCATCAGTGGAGAATCTGGCTTTGAGAAGCCAAAAGCAGAGGCTGGCCCAGTGGGTTTCAATTACTATGTAAAAAACTTTTTCAGTAGTATGGTAGATAGAGGGATCAAGTAAAGGTTCCCCTGCCCTCCTGCACTCTTCCATCTCCAGTGTTAACTCTAATCATTTAGGTAGGAAATAGTACAAAAACTAAGTACATTAATAATCCAAAAACCAAGTATCAGTTCTTAAATATCTTCAAAGTATAATTTTAGCTTAATTGAATACTCCATTAAGAATGATTTTTATTAAAGTGAGAAGAAATAGAAAATGTCTGTGCCCCATAATATTTTTCTTACCCCTTACATTGGTTTAACATGAAATTATGACTTAAATTTTCCAGTTGAAATAGCATCAGAATTGTAAGAGAGAGAAATATACTTAATGATTGACTATGTTTTAGTATAACATGCTGATTTCATTGAAATTGACTAATAAAAATTATTCTAATTCAGAGCCAACTCTACATCTGAATACCAAATGGAGGGTTAAGTATTCCTTATTATTGCCATTGTAAGTTGTAAATAGCGAATAACAGGGGGAGAGAAAAAGGCAGTGAAAGAACAAGAAATGGAGATAGGAATATGAGAGACAAAATTAGGTAGAGATCAACTATTTTTAGGTAACATTTTAGGCAAAGTATTGTCTGACCCTGTTTTAGTGGAAATTGTTGTATTTTCCATGCTTTTTTTTTTTTAATACAACTTTTAGAGCTAAAGGATGTTTTCACAGGTGGGTGGAAAGCAGTGCAGGGAAGAGGCTGAGTGAGAATTAGTGAAAATTGGTTGGGGAGTAAATAGCACAGTTTTGGAGATATTGTGAAAAATTATTTGAAGACCTATTCAAAGGAGTTTTGGAATGAAAAATGTGTATATATTTTCATAAAAAGCATGAATATAATAACTATCATCCCCCTGTATTTTTTGTTAATTTTAAATTGCCATTATCAATTTATATATGCAACTGTGTAGATTTAATACTAATTTTTTTATTTAAATAGCTTTGACATATGGAAATGAGTTATCATCTTGATTAATATGCATTCAAGTTGATGCCTTGAGTTAAGGAAAATGCTCCAGTGATGTCCTGAATTGTTTCAGATTGCAACGAATCTTGATGACATCTATCACTTCATGAATGGTACATTTTTTGGTGTTCAGCAAAAGATTTTATTGAAAGAAAAAAGTCTTTGGGAAATAACTGTTGAATCACTTAGATACCTGACAGAAAAAGGACTCCTACAAAAAGACACTATTTGTAAGTCTGAAGAAGAGGTCCAACATAATTTTCATATTACAAAGTTGGGACGAGCTTCATTTAAGGGTAAGAATTTACCTAAATCTTATTGATCACAGGAAACACATTGGAAAAAATGAAAATTAAATTATACTTTCTTTAGGCTGGGCAGAGTGGCTCACGCCTGTAATCTCAGCACTCTGGGAGGCCGAGGCAGGCAGATCACCTGAGGTCAGGAGTTTGAGACCAGCCTGGCCAATATAGTGAAACCCTGTCTCTACTAAAATACAAAAAAAAAAAATTAGCCAGACATAGTGGTACATGCCTGTAGTCCTAGCTACTTGGGAGGCTGAGGCACGGGACTCGTTTGAACCTGGGAGGCAGAGGTTGCATTGAGCTGAGATCATGCCAGTGCACTCCAGCCTGAGCAACAGAGTGATATTCCGTCTCACAAATAAAAAAATAAAAAATTATACTTTCTTTAAGTTGCGTTTGTAATTTTATATTAATTGCATTAATCTTATTTTATAAGCTGATAAACTCCTTCAACTTTCAAGAGTTGAAAAATGTTTTGAATTATAAGTAATTAAAGTACTGCAGAAGTATATAGAGAATAAGGTGGGCATCCCTCCTTCATGCTCCCCTCCCCAGCGACCATACAACATGCTCTGTTGCCAAGGCTGAAGTGCAGTGGCGCACTCTCAGCTTACTGCAACTTCTGTCTCCTGGGCTCAAATGATTCTCCCACCTCAGCCCCCCAGTAGCTGGGACTACAGGCGCATGCCACCATGCCTGGCTAATTTTTGTCTTTTTAGTAGAGATGGGGTTTCACTATGTTGTCTAGGCTGAGGCTCTTTTTTAATGAAAAATAATACATGTCTGCTGGTAAAAAAAAAAAAACACCTAAGAACTCAGAATTTTGCTAAGGAAAGTGCCATACTCCTGTCCCATTTCTACTGTCTCAGGAGCTCCTACTACCAGTTTGATATGTATTCTTCCAAATCTTTTTATGCATGTATTTTTCAAATGGAATCATCATTTAAATATTTTTTTCCAAATTGCTTTTCTCAGTATAAAATATCATGAACATCTTATCAGATGAATCTCGTTAAATCTATCTAATTTTTCTTTTAATACTGTAGTTATCTGTAGTGTGGATGTACCATAATTTATTTAACCATTCAATGTTGATGGACATTTGCATTCTTTCTGATTTTTCTTTGTTATAAACAAGGCTGCATGGACATCTCTATGTATTTGGGGGTACATATGGAAATGTTTCTCTGGGTTAGATTCCCCAAAATAGTTGGATCAGAAGGTATGTACTTATTAAGTGTTGATGAGTACTATCAAAATGACCTCCAAAATAGTTATATAATAAGATGTTGTAAGAGATTTTGAAGACTTTTTGCTATATTTTAAAAATTTCTACACAATACTTTATTTAAAACCATCTCTTTGCCCCTCTGGTAATTGTGAAAGATTGAATATTTGTATCTTTCTTTTAGGAACTATAGATTTAGCTTATTGTGACATTCTCTACAGAGACTTGAAGAAAGGTCTTGAAGGACTTGTGCTTGAAAGCCTTCTTCATCTAATCTACCTAACAACCCCCTATGATCTGATTTCACAGTGTAACCCTGATTGGATGATATACTTCAGGCAGGTGAGAATATAACATTTTTCAACTTAGGCTACTTCGTTTATTAATTATTACATGCTGTTTTGTTTTGCTTTGTAGAGATGAGGCTTTGCCATGTTGCCCAGGCTGGTCTGAAACTCCTAGGCTCAAGCGATCCTCCCACGTTGGCCTCCCAAAGTGCTAGGATTACAAGAGTAAGCCACTGTGCCCGGCCTATTATATGCTTTTTATCAAGTGATTATTCACCTTTTTCTCTGTTAAAATATATTTGGAATTGGATATTTTTTCTTTCAGTTTTTAAAAGTTGTAATCTGGCAACAGCATTTATGGTTTGTTTAACTTAACTGTTACTTTTCTCTTAAATATATATAAACATATTTGTTATTGAAAAAATAAAGGTTAAAAAAAGGATTATCAATGGTCCTGTTTCGCCACAGAAAGTTAATGTTATGATCCCTACATTTTATAATACCTAGAATGCAAAGAAAACAGTGAAAACCATCTCTGATGATTTGAGAGTTTAATTATATGAAAGCTCGGTCAGAGCCAGGTATGATAATACATTAAACCCAATGATATTAATAACTGAAAAGGAATATTTATTTTACAACCCATCACAAAGTAGAACTGTCCATAGTTATTATAAAGCCAAGTGGCAACATACAGTATATTATGATTTTACTGTGAACAGGCTAGCTGTATAAATGTACATTAGGGCTGGGTGTGGTGGCTTATGCCGTAATCCCAGCACTTTCGGAGGCCAAGGTGGGAGGATCACTTGAGGTCTGGAGTTCGAGACCAGCTTGGCCAACACGGTGGAACCCTGTCTCTGCTAAAAGAATACAGAAATTGGCCGGGTGCGGTGGCTCAAGCCTGTAATCCCAGCACTTTGGGAGGCCGAGACGGGCGGATCACGACGTCAGGAGATCGAGACCATCCTGGCTAACACGGTGAAACCCCGTCTCTACTAAAAACTACAAAAAACTAGCCGGGCGAGGTGGCGGCGCCTGTAGTCCCAGCTACCCGGGAGGCTGAGGCAGGAGAATGGCGTGAACCCGGGAGGCGGAGCTTGCAGTGAGCTGAGATCCGGCCACAGCACTCCAGTCTGGGTGACAGAGCAAGACTCCGTCTCAAAAAAAAAAAAAAAAAAAAAAAAAAGAATACAGAAATTAGCTGGCCATGGTGGCGCACACCAGTAGTCCCAGCTACTCAGGAGGCTGAGGCAGGAAAATTGGCTTGAACCCAGGAGATAAAGGTTGCAGTAAGCTGAGATCATGCCACTGCACTCCAGCCTGGGTGACAGAATGAGACTGTCTCCAAAAAAAAAAAAAAAAAAAAACACATTTTTTAGGCAGAGGTAATATACATCTTTTAATTGCAGGAAATTAACTTTATTTTTAATGTCATATTTTTAAATCATTACTGTTTGTTTGTTTTTCCTTCATCTCTTCTCAACTTCCTGAGTTTACATTACTCAGGAAGTAAGTTGTTTTTAAGTGGTACTATATAATGCAATTACTCTCAAAACCTTTCCTTCTCCTTCCCCTCAGCCATCCGGTATTGAACATAATCACATAGTCCATAGAAACCACTAGTTGTGGCCATGCCTTTAAGTAATTCTAGAGTATGTTATATCCTAATGATACAACTTTAAAACCTACAATATTTACAAATATATTTATCTTGTTTTTTTGTGTCCTGAATCATGAGAATGTGATATCAAAAGAAATACTGGATTTGGTTCACATGACGGATTTTTTTATGTTTCCATCTATTTGCTCTTTTTCCATGTAGTTTAGCCAACTCAGTCCAGCAGAACAAAATGTAGCTGCCATTCTTGGAGTCTCTGAAAGCTTTCTTGGGAAGAAAGCATCAGGTCAAGCCATCAGAAAGGTACCACATTCTTTTTTTCTTTCTAAATAATAAGTTCAATCAACACTTAGTTTACTCACTAAGTTCACTCAACAAAATTAATACCATGAGATTGATCTTTTTTGGTTTAGATTTTTTCCTTTAAATTAATATAATTCTCATTTTACTACTTAAAACATACCTGAGCACCCAAAATGTATGAATATTTTTAAACAACATTTATTTCTGGGTGGTGTGATGGCCTTATTTTGGGTAGCATGAAGTGTTTTCATAATATTACACAATCGTGATATAAGTTCATTTCAAAGGAGGAAATACATTTTCTAGAAACTTCATATTAGGCTTTCTATTTGGTATCAAGGATTCTAAGATACGACAGGTCTAGGTTTTTTGTTATTGCTTTTGTCATCCTCAAAGAACTCCTAGTCTAGTACTTATATTACATAAAGCATTTTAGAAGGTTAAAGGGGATAAGCTAATACTCATATATTTTGGTGTTTTAAAATTCAGTCAGCAGGCATGAAGCAAGTTATCAAATGCATACACTAACTTTAGGAGAAATTGAAGTAATTCTTTGGTAACCATACCTTCAATTTCCTTAAGAGAATGTTTTTTTCTCCCTTGTAATACACTTTTTTTTTTTCATTTAAAATTTTCTTTGGCAGTTCAATTTACATTGACACCTAATTAGCTACCATTTTCCCCCACACCTCTTTTTTTTTTTTGAGGTGCAGTCTCACTCTGTCGCCCAGGCTGCAGTGCAGCAGCGTGATCTTGGCTCACTGCAACCTCCGCCTTCCAGGTTCAAGCGATTCTCCTGCCTCAGCGTCCTGAGTCACTGGGATTACAGGCGCCTGCCACCACGCCTGGCTAAGTTTTGTATTTTTGGTAGAGATGGGGTTTCACCATGTTGGCCAGGCTGGTCTCAAACTCCTGACCTCAGGTGATCCACCCACCTCGGCCTCCCAAAGCACTGGGATTACAGGTATGAGCCACTGCACCCAGCCTCCCCTATACCTTTTAAATTTGCGTAGACAGTACAGATTTCATTTTGTAAAATAGGAAGATGACATTTACTTACACTTAAATTGATGGTGTGGTGTCCCATGCATCACTGTGTCATAAAATCAAAAATATCATGCTGGGCACAGTGACTCACGCCTGTTATCCCAGCGCTTTGGGAGGCTGAGGCAAGTGATCACGAGGTCAGGAGTTTGAGACCAGCCTGACCATCATGGTGAAACCCCGTCTCTACTTAAAATATAAAAAATAGCTGTGTGTGGTGTCGGGTGCCTGTAATTCCAGCTACACGGGAGGCCGAGGCAGGAAAATCACTTGCACCTGGGAGGCGGAGGTTGCAGTGAGCCAAGATTGCACCATTGCATTCCAGCTTGGGCAACAGAGACTCCGTCTAAAAAAAAAAAACAAACCACAAGCCCAGCACAGTGGCACATACCTATACTCCTAGCTTCTCAGGAAGCTGAGGCAAAAGATTTACTTGTACTCAGGAGTTTGAGGCTAACCTGGGCAACATAGTGAGACCTTGTCTCAAAAATAAAAATAAAAGTATCTCTAGTACTTAAGCATTCACATTATCACAATTTTTAGATTGGGTCTTTTACTTTGGAAATGACTGTGTTGTTTAGACCTCCAAAATACTGAATAAAAATATTTCTTAAAACAAACCTTTTATATCAAACTCTAAAATGTAAAATAAAAACAATATTATTAATTTGGAACTCATTATCAAATAATAAACATGCAAAAATCTTATTAGAATAATGCATCTTTTTAAGCTTGAATCCAGAGTTTATTTATGTTCCATTTAATGTAATATAGGCAACAAAAATTTACCAAATTGATACATATTTAAAATAGTATGAACATGAATTTATCTTTATTACAAATGGATTAATTACTAGTTTAATGTTTTGGAGGTATAATTTTTTAAAACTCTACAGAACATATTTAAATGCTTAAAATCTAATTGATTTCTCCACACTGAAAAAGAGCCCCCCATCCACCTTTTTTTAACATTTTTTGATATCTTGCAAAAGTTTTTTTTTTTTTTTGAGACAGAGTCTTGCTCTTGTCACCCAGGCCGGAGTGCAATGGCACGATCTCAGCTCACTGCAACCTCTGCCCCGCAAGTTCAAGCAGTTCTCCTGCCTCAGCTTCCCAAGTAGTTGGGAGTACAGGCGCCCGCCACCACACACAGCTAATTTTTGTATTTTTAGTAGAGACGGGGTTTCACCGTGTTGGTCAGGCTGATCTTAAACTCCTGACCTCAGGTGATACACCTACCCCAGCCTCCCAAAGTGCTGGGATTATAGGCGTGAGCCACCTATAATGCCCTGCCACAAAAGATCTTGAAATTGGCATAAATCATTATGTTTTGCCATATAATAATTATATCATTTTTCTTGGCTTAGGAAATACATTCTAAGCAAAAACCTACATTGACTCAATTTATAGTTAGTACGGAATATGCACTAAAACTGGGAAATTAAATAGCTTTCTTTTCCTACTTGATATTCAACTGTCATACTTTTTCAGCTTAATGCTTTTAAAAAAGTGATCCAGTATCAACCTGCAGAATCTGTAACTCATATATCCTTCAATATGTCACCGTAAGTTCTCATCTCATTCTTTTACTATGATGGAGGATATAATTTTATATTTTATTTTATTTTTTATTATTTTACAATGTTTTTTTAAATAGAGACAGGGTTTCACCATGTTGCCCAGGCTGGTCTTGAACTCCTGAACTCAAGAGATCCTCCTGCCTTGGCCTCCCAAAGTGCTGGGATTACAGGTGTGAGCTACCACTCCCAGCCTCTAATTTTATTTTTTATATCTACTTTTTCTTTTTTAAGTTCATCGTTTTTTCCTCAGTTTTAAGAATTAATTAGTTTCTAAGCTTGATACTAGCTATGAAATCCTTTATGCACAAATATGGTCATTAGGCACCACAGGCAAAAGCAGGTACACAGAATCAAAATCATCAACTACAGGAAGCATTTTTCTATCTCTTTCAGGTGTTTTAGCTTGGACTGTGTGGAAATAATAGGATCTAATATTTACTCTTAGTTTATAATATAGACAAGCTTATTAACATATTTATCTAAAGTGCATTTGTCTAGTTTATAATAATAATCACACACATATACAATTTACAAATACCAAGTAACTGTAAAGGTCTCTGTCCCCAACTCCCTCCTTTCCTGTATTCATTTTCTACAACTGCCATAATAAATTACCACAAATGGTTGGCTTAAAACAACAGAAATTTATTCTCCCACACTTCAGGAGACGAGAAGTCCAAAATCAAGGTATAAGCAATGTTGATTCCTTCAGGAGCCTCTGAGAAAAAAGCCATCCGTGCCTCTCTCCTAGCTTCTGGTGGTTACTGGCAGTCCTTGGTGTTCCTTAGCTTATAGATGCATCCCTCCAATCTCAGCCTCCATCTTCACATTGCTGCCTTCTCTGTATCTCTCTGTGTCTTCTCCTCTTATAAGGACACTAATCATTGAATTTAGAGCCCACTGTAAATCCAGGATGATTTCACCTAGAGATACTTAACTAATTGTATCTGCAAATATCTTGTTTCCAAGTAAGATCACATTCACAGGTACCAGGGGTTAGGATTTGTACATTTCTTTTTGTGGAGTGATGGAGAGGGGGTACAATTCCTTCCCTGTAGAAGGAAGTTTAATTTATATTGGAAATAATTTGGTTTATCTTTTAACTTTTATTTATTTTTATTTTTATTTTTTTGAGACAGGGTCTCACTCTGTCGCCCAGGCTGGAGCGCAGTGGTGCTATCTCGGCTCCCTGCAACCTCTGTCTCCTGGGCTCAAGTGATCCCTTAGCCTCCCAAGTAGCCAGGACTACAGGTGCACACCACACCACACACGGCCACATTTTTTGTTAGTTTGTCTTTTTGTAGAGACGGATTTTTGCCATGTTGCCCAGGCTGATCTCAAACTCCTGGGCTCTTGCAATCCATCTGCCACAGCCTCCCAAAGTGCTGGGATTACAGGCATGAGCCACTCTGCCTGGCCTTATCTTTTTTTTATAGTTGGAAAAATGATAATAAATTTGAATTAATCTGAAGTACATCTGTTAGAAATTAGTTTTGTTTCTATGGAATTATTCTATCCTTGCTATTCTGTAATACAACTTCAGTTTTCCTTTTGTCCAATTTTAATAACACATTTTTAGCAGGTCTAGTAAACGAATTTATTTGATTGTGTCTTTCTAGAAGGTGGACAAGGACGTTGTCAACAGGCTATATCTGTCTTTTGTTCTTTATACCTTGCTCAAAGAGACCAACATTTGGACTGTATCTGAAAAATTTAATATGCCTCGAGGATATATACAAAATCTTCTCACTGGAGCTGCCTCATTCTCATCTTGTGTGTTACATTTCTGTGAGGTAATTTCATTGAATATGTGATATGTACTTTGTGCATCTTCTGGTTTTAACTGTTACTAAACTAATAAGCCAGTTAGTATGTCAGCATTTTCTCCTTGTTGACATATTCTGTTATTACGAAGCACTAAAAAACTATTTAAAATGTACCTTTGTCTTTATCTGTTTATGAAAGTACTATTATGTACTTATGGTAACAATACAAAAATTACTGAGTCAACTAAAACACATAATGAAAAGTGTCTTTTTAACCCAACTGTTAAAGCCACCATTAATAGTTTCAGGTATTCGGAATTAACTGTTAAAAAACAACCTATTGATGTAGATTCCGTGTGAATGTCTTTCACCTGAGTAATAAAAATGTCAGGTGTTTGGTTACTAAATTACCTATATCCAACAGCTACCTGCGACTATGTAGTACCATATTCTCTTTTTAAAAAAATTTAGGCTGGGCGCGGTGGCTCACGCCTGTAATCCCAGCACTTTGGGAGGCCGAGGCAGGCAGATCACGAGGTCAGGAGCTGGAGACCATCCTGGCTAACACGGTGAAACCCCGTCTCTACTAAAAATACAAAAAATTAGCCAGGCGAGGTGATGGACGCCTGTAGTCCTAGCTACTCAGGAGGCTGAGGCAGGAGAATGGCGTGAACCTGGGAGGCGGAGCTTGCAGTGAGAGGAGATCGCACCACTGCACTCCAGCCTGGGCAACAGAGCGAAACTCGGTCTCAAAAAATAAAAATAAAAATAAAAAAATTTAATTTTGAATGGATGCCATGGCTCCCACCTGTAGTCCTAGCACTTTGGGAGGCTAAGGCAGGTGGATCACTTGAACCCGGCAGTTCGAGACCAGCCGCTTGAGCAATGTGGCAAAACCCTGTCTCTACAAAAAATAACAAAAATTAGCCAGGCATGGTGGCACACGCCTGTGGTCCCAGCTACTTGAGTCTCACTCTGTTGCCCAGGCTGGGAGTGTAATGGAGCAATCCAGGCTCACTGCAGCTTTGACCTCTGGGGCTCAGGCGATCCTTCTGCCTCAGCCTCCTGAGTAGCTAGGATTACAGACATGTGCCACCACACCTGACTAAATTTTTTTTGTTTTTTTGAGATAGAGTCTCAGGCTGGAGTGCAGTCGTGCAATCTTGGCTCACTGCAACCCCCACCTCCTGGATTCACGCAATTCTCCTGCCTCAGCCTCTAGAGTAGCTGGGATTACAGTCACACAATACCACTCCCAGCTAATTTACGTAATTTTAGTAGAGATAGGGTTTCACCATATTGGCCAGACTGATCTCGAACTCCAGACCTCAAGTGATCCGCCCGCCTGGGCTTCCCAAAGTTTTGGGATTACAGACATGAGCCACAGCGCCCAGCCAGTTTTTTAAATTTTTTTGTACAAATGGGGGGTTCTCACTATGATGCCCAAACTGGTCATGAACTTCAAGGCTGACGTGATCCTCCAGGTTGGCCTTCCAAAGTGCTAATATTACAGGCATGAGCCACCATGCCTGGCCCCATATTCTCTTGATTGCCACTGTAATTTATTATATTTGCTTCCAGTGTCAGGCAACTATTTAAAGTTTTTACATCAAATGTATATTTTATAGAACAATTTAAGAAGAAAACCTTATTCTGGCCATATGCATTTGCAATGGATTTAAGACTTTATTAAAATAAGCTTTCAGAATTCCTTTAAATAGCACAATAAAGCTTACCAGACATTTACATCCAGATAATTTTTTGTGTGTTTATAATATAAGCCATTTTTGCTGCATTTAAATTTCTTCTTATTGGATAGCATAATAGTCCTTTCCATGTTTGTTTCCAAGTCAATTTTTAAAAACTTTTTCCCATGAATTGTTTTCTAAACTTAAAATTTACTTCATTTTCCCTTTCTTAAACCTTCATATTCTGTATATGCATGTGGCAATTAATTCTATCATATGTGCTAATGAAGGGAGTAAATAATTCAAAAATACTTGACTTTGGATTAAATGATAATTGTTCTAACAAATTTAGCTTTCTAAATGTCTTTTACTTGTGCGGATTTTAAAATGTTGGTTTATACCCCCTGAGCACATGCTAGTTAAACAGAAGACAAAAATTATGGGTAATAAGAAGAAACTAGCCTTTAAAATGTATTTTCTTAGGTTTTCTATGTGTGTGGTTTTTTTATATTTAAAGATGCTCTCCCTAATATTTTTTCCCTTTGTTTTCATTGTGACTATGAGGACTTGAGCCTTATAGAATTGTTCAAGTAAAAAACTCTATAAAGCATCAAGAAACACAGCAATAATTTGATGGCTAATCCTAAGAAAAATCTAGCTGACAATTTTTGCTCTAATTAATTTACTTCATTTTTATATATCATAATTATAGAATTACATATAACATAAATATTATATAATTATATGATATATATTACATGTATATAATTTTTCAAATTATTATCAATAGAGACAGGGGTCTTGCTGTATTGCCCAGGCTAGCCTCAAACTTCTGGACTCAAGCGGTCCTCCCACCTTGGCCTCCCAGAGTGCTAGGATTACAGGCATGAGCCACCACATCTGGTCTACTTTCAATATTTCAAGACAGAGGTGTTCAATCTTTTGGCTTCCCTGGGCCACACTGGAAGAAGAATCGTCTTGAGCCACACATAAAATACACTAAAAATAGCTTATGAGCTAAAAAAAAAAAAAAATTTCATGATGTTGTAAGAAAGTTTACAAATTTGTTTTGGGTGACGTTCAAAGCCATCCTGTGCCGCATGTGCTCTGTGGGCCACAGGTTGGACAAGTATTTTTTATTTTAAAAAGTTATAAATGCTGTGAAATGGTACATTAATTGTCTTAGCTAAGATGCTTTTAACTACAAGTTACAGAAAAACCCATCAAGGTTTAAACAATAAGAAAAAATAATTATTTTATATAACAGGCATGCCAAAACTAAGGCAGCTTCAGGGTTGATTGATTTAATAGTTCTGTTCAAGGTTTTCTTCTTTTTACTCTACCATCTTCATTACGTTGATTTCTTTCTTTCTTTTTTTTTTTTTTTTTGAGACAGAGTCTCGCTCAGTCGTCCGGGCTGGAGTGCAGTGGCACGATCTTGGCTCACCGCAAGCTCTGCCTCCCGAGTTCACGCCATTCTCCCGCCTCAGCCTCCTGAGTAGCTGGGACTACAGGCGCCCACCACTATGCCCCGCTAATTTTTTTTTGCATTTTTAGTAGAGACAGGGTTTCACTATGTTGGCCAGGATGGTCTCGATCTCCTGACCTCGTGATCCGCCTGTCTCGGCCTCCCAAAGTGCTGGGATTACAGGTGTGAGCCACCACACCCGGCCACATTGATTTCTTTCTTAGTGGTCACAAGAGGCTAGCTAATGCTGTTCCATTCATCGTGTATTCTCACAGTGATATCCAAAGGCTAGAAAGAGATCTTTTAAATAAAATAAACTACTATAATAGAATATTGCAAATATATATGACAAAATACTATATTTAATTCTCATTTATCCATCTAGCTTGAACAGTTACTGACTCATGACTTCCAGTATTTTTATTATTGTATTGTTGCATTGAACATCATGTTATATTTGAATATTTCCATATTTAATATTCATCTTCAGGATAAATTCCCAGATGTAGGAATTGTTTTTAGTCACTTGGGAAAGAAAAACTGTGCATTTGCTTCCAGGTATTTTGATTAAAATGACCAGAACTCTTTTTATTGACTTATTCTTCAATTTTCAGTCTTGTCCTCATCCTAAAACCAGTTCCTCAGATTCCTCAGGGTCCTCACCATGTTTCTTCACATCCATTTTGCTTAGAATCATCTTTCATCTGTGGCTTAACTCAAGTTCCAGAACTTACATAAGGAACATTCTCTCTGAGCCCCCTGTCACACAAACCAAACTTTGAAATAACTTATAAAATTAAAATTGTATATGTTTCTTTGTGTTCTATAGGAGCTTGAGGAGTTTTGGGTTTACAGAGCCCTTTTGGTAGAACTTACGAAGAAGCTGACTTACTGTGTAAAGGCAGAACTAATCCCTCTCATGGAAGTTACTGGAGTTTTAGAGGTCAGTAGCTTGCGGTTTCCCAATTGAAATTATGTCGATTAATACAGAAGCCAGGTTTTATTATTTTGTGAAGTCTTATTACAGGGGAAGTGATAGCAAGAGCTTTATTGCTCATTTGTCATGGGAGTCTTTTATTTAAAACAAATAGCTGCTATGGCCTTTCAGAAATCCACTGTTATTAGATGGCATACCTGATGAAAAATCTCAGTTGTAAAAAAAAAAAACCATAGCAGGAAAGGTGGGGGTGACTGTCTCCAAGTATGTTGTGCTACCAATTGTCCTTAACACTTGCTCCTTCCTCCAATCCTTTGAAGAATTACCTTCTGTCAGTTTGGACTCAGTGCTTGTTTAAGGTAATGGTGATTCAGTGGCAGCAAGGGTCATTTGTATTTTTTCTAAGAGAGTAAGAAGAAAGGGTTCACAACTGGTTTTCCGGCTATTTTCAGCCAACCCTCAACTTTAGTTTATTCTCTATTATTCAGTTCTTGAGTCAGAGGAGTTCTACTTAGGATACACGCACACACACACACACACACACAGAGACACCAGTGGTCCCCTGAGTAGATGGTGAGAACATTGAAAGATATTGGACTTGGCCGGAGGAGGTGGCTTCTGCTGTAATCCCAGCACTTTGGGAGGCCAAGGTGGGTGGATCACTTGAGGTCAGGAAGTTCAAAACCAACCTGGCCCACGTGATGAAACCCCATCTTTACTAAAAATACAAAAATTAGCCAGGTATGGTGTCATGCGCCTGTAATCCCAGCTACTTGGGAGGCTGAGGCAAGAAAATTTTGTGAATGTTGGAAGTGGAGGTTGCCATAAGCCAAGATTGTACCATTGCACTCCAGCCTGGGCAACAGAGCAAGACTCTATCGCAAAAAAAAAAAAAAAAAAAAAGGAGAGAAAAGAAAAAAGAAAGAAAGAAAGATACTGGACTGGAACATTTTACTTGAGAATATGAGATTATGCCACCAATCTAAGTACCTTAACATGCTTCTATTGTTGATTGCAGCACACATCAGTTGACTCAAGCTGGATAGAACTATAGTTATCTTGTGTCAGTTTGGAACCACCCAAATGCATTTTTAAAAATTCCTCAGGATTCTCATGTCTTAACTCTTCATATTTACTTTATTATCTTAGTTTATCCCAGTCTCTTACATGCAGTTTTTGTTCTTTTCAGTAAAGTGCTTACTTTTCTTTTTTCTAATCCCAAATTATTATCCTACTGATTTTTGCAACACTTTTCAGGGTCGAGCAAAACAGTTATACAGTGCAGGTTACAAAAGTCTAATGCACTTAGCTAATGCAAATCCTGAAGTGCTCGTAAGGACAATTGATCATTTATCAAGACGTCAAGCCAAGCAAATTGTTGCGTCAGCAAAGGTAAGCAAACAAACTATTTTTTAACCTTAATAATCTTGTGTATTGTTATTTGCTTGTGTTGTAGACATCAGAACAAAAACATTTAACATTGCATGACTTTATTTCTATAGATACAAAAGTACACACTCATATTTGTGAGTCAAAATAGTGCATCTGTTATGACAAGCCTTGCTAAACAGAGAAATGACTTGCTAAAAAATAAAGAAAATTTCAATGGTGGCTCATGCCTGTAATCCCAGCTCTTTGGGAGGTCAAGATGGGAGGATGACTTGAAATCAGGAGTTTGAGACCAGCCTGGGCAACATAATGAGACTCTGTTTCTGCAAAAAAATTTAAAAACTAACTGGGCGTGGTAGTTTGTGCTGTAGTTCTAGCTATTCAGGAGACTGAGGCAGGAGGATCGCTTGAGCCCAGGAGTTCAAGGCTGCAGTGAGCTAGGGTGACAGAGTGAGACCCTGTCCCGCCCCCCTCTCCAAAAAAAAAAAGGCCAGGCATGGTGCCTCATGCTTGTAATCCCAGCACTTTGGGAGGCTGAGGCGGGTGGATTACCTGAGGTCAGGAGTTCGAGACCAGCCTGGCCAACATGGTAAAACCCCATCTTTACTGAAAATACAACAATTAGCCAGGCTTGGTGGCACACATCTGTAATCCCAGCTGCTCGGGAGGCTAAGGCAGGAGAATTGCTTGAGCCCAGGAGACGGAGGTGGCAGTGAGCCAAGGTCCTACCACTGCACTCCAGCCTGGCCAACAGAGTGAGACTCTGTCTCAAAAAAAAAAAAAAAATTGGCTGGGTGTGGTGGCTCATGCCTGTAATCCCAGCACTTTGGGAGGCCAAGGGGCAGATGGATCACTTGAAGCCAGAAATTTGAGACTAGCCTGGCCAATATGGTAAAACCCTGTCTCTACTAAAAATATAAAAATTAGCCAGGCGTGGTGGTCCACACCTGTAATCCCAGCTACTTGGGAAGCTGAGGCACGAGAATCACTTGAACCCAGGCGGTGGAGGTTGTAGTGAGCTGAGATTATGCCACTGCACTCCAGCCTGAGAGACAGAGTGAGAGTCTGTCTTAAAAAAAAAAAAAAAAAAGACAATTTCAAGGGTTCATTGAAGTACAAAGAACCCTGGAAGTCACTGAGCTCTGCCTCCCAAAGTTCTCGTCACAGGAATCCTTCCCTCAGCATCCCGACATCTGGTCTCTCCACCTTTGAGCACCATCATTGACAAGGAACTTGCATCATCAAAAATTAGGTGGTTCTATTTTTGTATGCTCTTAGTGTTACAAAAATTATCCTGATATACCGAGGCTAAATTTTGCCTTCTTAAAATTTTTACCATTGCATCAGAGTACCGCCTCTGGAACTGGACTCTTTTTTTGTTTGTATGCTGTTTTTCACATATTCAAAAACAGCTCTTATTGCCCCCAAGGGTTTTTCTTTTCTGTTGCTTTTATCTGTATTAAATAATGGAGTTTTAGACCATTCACTGTCCTAGTTACCCTTTGCTAGATGCAACCCAGTTTGTCACTGCCTTCTGCTCCCTGTGGGTAAAGCTATTCCACAGCAATTTGAGATTATTTCCTTCTTGATCTCAACTATAGTTTTAAGTCTGAAATTGCTTGGCTTCTTTGAAACTTCATTGTTTTACTATTTGCATATATAAATCAGAATTAGCTAAAAAGCAAATTTCCATCATTTCTTAATGGTGCTCACATTGCTTACATTACCTTAATCGTTCTTTACAACAAACCTATGAGGTGGACAAAGTCAGTGTTACCCCGAGTTTATAGATGAAACCACTAAGACTGACCTTGTCCTGTTAAATTAGGAGTTCTTGGGGTTGGTAGGGATGAAGTTATAGTCATTTCCTTTGCTATAGCACCTAAAAAAAAAAAAGTTCATTAAACTTTGACACACTTGTTTCAGCATTTACTAGTGATGTTTGTCTAACTCCATTATTTCCATGATGTTTATCAAGTGGTGGTTTTCTAACTTCATTATTCCTTCTGGATTTATTTACTGATGTTTTACTATGAGGAAAAGCTTTTCCTTTATTTATTCATTTATCAGTACATGCTTATAGGTTCAGACATATTCAATGGGTTATAACCCATTAATAACGTTACTTATTTTGGTGCTCAAATGGCCTCAGATTTGGCCAGCGAAAGCCCCTGAAAACTGGTTTGTGTGGCTTTTTCATCTTCATCATCATTCTTGAAGTATTTTCTTACTTTCTGGCTGTGTCTGTCAGCATCTAATCATTAGGAGGCAGAAACCATATAGTAATTTGAACAGACCTCTAAGGGGTCAACAGAATGTTGAAGAATTCAGGAAGGAATACATTTGAGAGATGGTCCACCCCCACCCCACAGCACCCCTATGGATGGGATTCGGAGTTCATTGCCACTGGATGCTGGGAAGTTTGTTGTGGTTCTACAGCCAAGGCTAATAAGCAGAAACTGCCCACTGGAGTGCTGACAAAACTGCCAGGAAACTGCCTACAATGTACTGTTGAACTTGCCCAGAAGCCAGCTCTAGGGCCCATGGAACTAGGGCACTAGCTAGGAACACCCTAGCTGATGTATGTCTATGCATTTTTCTATACTTACGTGTAAATTACTGAAGGCCGTGAGCTCATACTGATAACCCTAATTCTGATTTTTCCAGGTACATATGCTGTGTAACAGAGTCTAACTCCAAAACTTAGTGGCTTAAAACAGCTATCTTATTTTGCTCATGTTTTTGTAGATTAGGAATTCTGGAGGGGTGCAGCTGGGTGCTTTGGGTCTCATGCAACTGTAGTCAGAAGTTGACTGGCACTATAGTCATAAGGCCCAGCCGAGCTGGATGACTCAGGTGACTCACTCACATGACCAACAGCTGATAATTAGAGGCAACTGGGGCTTTTCAGCTTTCAACTGGAGCAACTACATATGGCCTTTCCATGTGGCTTCAGTCCTTGTGGCATAGAAACTAGGTTTTCAGAGGGAATGTCCAGAAAGTGAGCATTCTAAGATATCCAGGCAGAAAATGCAAGAAGTCTTCTGAGCCAACCTCAGAAGTCAGACAGTGTCGTTTCCACTGCATATTGTTGGTTACTAGAAAACCATTAAGACCTAGATTGAAAGGAAAGGGGATCAGACCACCTCCTCATGAGAAGAGTGTCAAACAATTTGCAGTCATCTTTAAAATCTGCCCTCTGGTCACAAATTGTTTTTGTTCCTCCCACATGCAAAATATATTAACCCCCAAAAGGCCTTTCCATTATAGCTTCTATTAGGAAAAACTCAGTCTTTTTTGTTGTTGTTCCCCCAGTGAATACTCAACAGACACAACACAGACAGAAGATTTCTGTGACCAAATGTGAGAGATTTGTTCCCAAAAAACAAGCAATCATTTCTGCAGCAGACATTAGCTGGGTGTCCTGACACTATCTAGCTGGAGTCTGGGCTTCTAAAACTTCTTACCAACCACCTTCAAGTTGGGGTTCCCACAGCCTCTTCTCTGGGTTCAGTCAGCTCACGAAACTCAGGAAAACATGTATGTAATAAAGGATATCACAAAGATACAGATGAAGAGATTCATAAGGCAAGGTATGGGGGAAGTGGCACAGAGCTTTCATGTCCTCCCTGGGCACATCACCCTCCATGTGCTCAGCAGTCTGGAAGCTCTGTGAACCCTGTACTCTTAGACCTCTTATGGAAACTTTATTGGGTTGGCATGATTGACAATCATGTAGAAATGTGACTGGACCAAAAGGGTATGATTTATTAATAATACTAACAGACTGAGTGGGGAAACCCAGCAAGACCTGTCTATTCAGATGCTTCTGGCCGCTCTGTGCAGCATTCGTTTCTCCAGAGTATGGGGCAGGACACTCTGGGATGAGGATCTTTTTACTTTCTTTTGGAGACAGGGTCTTGCTCTGTTGCCCAGACTGGAGTGCAATGGCACAATCATAGATCACTGCAGCCATCCCCTCCCAGGCTCAAGCAATCCTCCTATCTCAGCCTCAGACGTAGCTAGGAATACAGACAGGTGCCACGCCTGGCTAATGTTTTTAATTTTTAATTAATCTTTGCCCTATTTAATAGAGACAAGGCTTTGCTATGTTGCACAGGCTGGTCTTGAACTCCTGGCCTCAAGCAGTCCTTCCACCTTGGCTTCCCAAAGTGTTGGGATTACAGCATGAGCCACTGCACCCAGCCTGGAATGAGGGTTTTAAGACCCAATGATCAGAGTAGAGTTCTGCCTTAGGCGAAAGGAGGGCAGAAGAAGGTCAGAGACAGAAATTCTGTTTTCTAAGGTCTAAAGTGCCCCAACATTGTAACAAGGGCTGTGGGAGTTATGAGCCAGGAACCGTGGATGAAAACCAATATGTGTATATCATAATATCATAGCATCAGACTCAGATCTAGTATTCTAAATCAAGTCCAGGTGTGAGTGATGCACCTTCAATACAGTTTCACAAGTTACAGTTCTTCTTACTCTGAAGACCAGTGACCTAAAGAGACACTACATAAAATAGTGAAACCAGAAATAGGATAACCATAGTACACTCTCATTCATAAAGAAGGAAAATGGGTAGTGCATAGCAGCAGTTCTGAAATCCAGCCAGCCACATGTGGCCAGTTCTTTAATTATGTCCCAGTTCTTCTCTCTGGGAATGATTTTTCTTGGCTTTGGGTTCTGTCATTTGAGTGAACCTTTTCCATAAACAATAAGCCCATGTTTGCTGGTAGGTAGCTTTCTCAATGTGCTTCCTATATGTAGTTCAAGAATATTGAAGTTCAAGAGTTCAGGGTCAGGTGTAGTGGCTCACATCTGTAATCCCAGCACTTTGGGAGACCAGGGTGGGAGAATCACCTAAGGCCAGGAGTTTGAGATCAGCCTGGGCAACATAGCAAGACCCTGTTCCTAAAAAGAATTTTTTTTAAAAATTAGCCAGGCATGATGATGTGCACCTGTTGTCCCAGCTACTCATGAGGCTGCAATGGGAGGATCACTTGAGCCTGGGAGATAAAGGCTGCAGTCAGCTATGCTCATGCCACTGCACTCCAGCCTGGGCGACAAAGCAAAGTTATCTCTATCTTAATTTAATTTCATTAATTAATTTTATTTATTTATTTATTTATTTATTTTAAGACAGGGTCTCACTTTGTCACCCAGGCTGGAGTGCAGTAGCATGATCTTGGCTTGCTGCAGCCTCGACCTCCCAGGCTCAAGCAGTCCTCCCACTTCAGCCTCCCAAGTAACTGGGACCACAGGCAGGCACCACCATGCCCAACTAAATTACTTTTTTTTTATTTTTTTTCACCATGCTGCCCAGGCTGGTCTCCAACTCCTGAGCTCAAGCAATCCACCCGCCTCAGCCTCCCAAAATGCTGGGATTACAGGAGTAAGCCACTATGCCTGGGGGAGACCCTATCTCCAAATTTAAAAATATATATATGTTCAAAGGCACTTGATGTTTTGTATTGTCTTTGTCTCTTTTTAGTCAATCTGGTATAATATCTTTTAAAACATTGCAGTTTCTTATTTATCTATTTATAATCTCTATGTTGCTTGACTTTCTCTTTTTTTTTTTTGAGACAAGATCTCCCTCTCTCCCCAACTGGAATGCAGTGGCACAATCTTGCCTCACTGCAACCTTAGCCTCCCAAGCTCAGGTGATCCTGCCACTTCAGTCTCGTAAGTAGCTGGGACCACAGGCATGCGCCACCACACCCAGCTAATTTACATAATTTTTTTTTTTTTTTTTAAGAGGTGGGGTTTCTGCATGTTGCCCAGTTTGGTCTCGAACTCCTGGGCTCAAGCAATCTCCCCACCTTGGCCTCCCAAAGTGCTGGTATTACAGGTATGAGCCACCTTGCTTATCCTAGCTTGCTTTCTTACAATGTGGATGCTAGGGTCTGAGAGGGAGGAGTCACATGAGCTTGAAATGATCTCATTTCAAGACCCCAAGGCCTTTTTTAAACTGAGCCCTGTCATGCGGCATCATTTCTTCTGCATTCTATTAGTTACAAGTGAATCAGAAAGGCTAGCACAGATTCAAGAGTAGAATTAGATCCCATCTCTCAATGAAGGTGTCAAAGAATTTCCAATCATTAATTTGCCACTCTAATCCCATACAGGACTTGCTATAGTCTTCTTCTTTTTCATATTTGTACTTCCTTTCTCCAATAATGAGAAACCTCATCCCTGTGTTTATTAATATATTTCTCTGTTTTCCTCAATCTTAGAATGCACTGAAAGTAACTGCAGAATTGTTAAATTATACCACTCCAAAAAAACCAAACAAATTCAGTATTTATTTACAGCACGTTTTATCTTCATTCTGAGAGTATATAATTAAAACAATGTGTTAAAATGTTATTTGGTTTGGGGTTTAAACGCGGTGGCTCCAGCCTGTAATCCCAGCACTTTGGGAGGCCGAGACGGGCGGATCACGAGGTCAGGAGATCGAGACCATCCTGGCTAACACGGTGAAACCCCGTCTCTACCAAAAACTACAAAAAACTAGCCGGGCGGGGTGGCGGGCGCCTGTGGTCCCAGCTACTCGGGAGGCTGAGGCGGGAGAATGGCGTAAACTCGGGAGGCGGAGCTTGCAGTGAGCTGAGATCCGGCCACTGCACTCCAGCCTGGGCGACAAAGCGAGACTCCGTCTCAAAAAAAAAAAATCTGCTTCAGTGTGGCTGCTACACATTTGAAACACAAATTCTACTGGTATTCCATTTTACTTCTTCTCCTTCCCTCATGGATATTTTTTAAGGGGGAGTGGGGAGGAACTAGGTCTCTGTTACCCAGGCTAGAGTGCAGTGGCACCATCATAGCTCGTTGCAGCCTTGAACTCCCAGGCTCAAGCGATCCCACCTTAGCCTCCTGAGTAGCTGGGACTATAGGTATGGACCATTCCTGGCTAATTTGTTGTTGTTGTTGCCCAGGCTGGTCTCTAACTTCTGGCCTCAAGCAATCCTCCCACCTCAACCTTCCAAAGTGCTGGGATTATAGCTGTGAGCCACCATGCCCGGCCTGTCTCATTTTTATTCTCTTTATTGTTTTCCTGCTTTTTAATTTTTTTTTTTTGGCCCTAATTAGGTTTTTTTATTTAAATCTGTTTTTCTGTGGACACCCAACTATTTAGTTATAGTTATTAGTTTTTATTTCTAATGTGATTTTGCCTTTTTCTTTTATTTCATTCCTGAGCTCAGTCAACTTTTGTATCATTTCTTCCAGTTTTTGTCCATGTCGGTTCTTAGTTTTTTAACTTCTTATTCAGTGAGCATTTCCACTCCTCCTCATATCTCCAGATTTTTATTTGAGAATAATTTTGTTTGGAGTGTTGTGTTACAGTTTTTCTGCTTCATGGTTTGCTTTCAGGGAGGGAAATTTTTATGAGCTAAAGAGTTTGAGTTATTTGTATTCTTTTTTTTTTTTTTGAGACAGAGTCTCGCTCTCTTGCCCAGGCTGGAGTGCAGTGGCGTGATCTCCACTCACTGCAAGCTCTGCCTCCCGGGTTCACACCATTCTCCTGCCTCAGCCTCCCGAGTAGCTGGGACTACAAGGGTGTGCCACCACGCCCGGCTAATTTTTTTTTTTTTTTTTTTGTATTTTTAGTAGAGATGGGGTTTCACTGTGTTAGTCGGGATGGTCTCGATCTCCTGACCTCATCATCCGCCCACCTCAGCCTCCCAAAGTGCTGGGATTACAGGCGTGAGCCACCACGCCCAGCCTTGTTTTCTTTTTGTATAGTAGTTTGTATAGATGAGAACTGCTTGTGCCTCTGCATATCTTGGACAACACAGTCATTTGGAATGGTTTATGAGATCCTAGTTCGAGAGTGTTCTCTTCTGTCAGAGTAGCAAAGTATTTTTCTTTAATGGATGACTTGGGGTGGGAGAAGCATGGAGGAGGGTTTGTGTCCTTTGTTGTCTTTTTTTTTTTTTTTAATTTCCTTTTGCCATACAAGATTGTCCATTTTTTCCTTTTTTCCTCTTCCCCTCATGACTGAGCTTCCAAAAGGCACCTCCCTTTTCACCCATTCTCTCCCCTAAAAGCATTGCCTTTTGAAGACTGCCTCCTAGAGTCTCACATGCATTATAAATATCTTCCTATAAACAATGCTTTAATCAACCAACATTCTTTTTTCAGTATTTTTATATTTGGGTAGGCTTTCTCTCTATGGAGGTGATTTTATTTCATTTTAGACCCTCTATTTCCCGCTTATCTTGTGCTTTTTTTCTCAACCCCATCTAGATCTCTGCAAACACTTGGGTGGGAGCTCAAGAAACTGGTTTTGGCTGAGTGTAGTGGCTCACACTTACGATCCCAGCACTTTGGGAGGCCAAGGCAGGAGGATCATTTGAGCCTAAGAGTTTGAGAACAGCCTGGACAACATAGATCCAGTCTCTACGAAAAAAGCCTTTTAAATTTTTTTTAATTTAAAAAAAAAAAGAGGCTGGGCACGGTGGTTCACACCTGTAATCCCAGCACTTTGGGAGGCCAAGGCAGGCAGATCATGAGGTCAAGCAATGGAGACCATCCTAGCCAACATGGGGAAACCCCATCTCTACTAAAATAACAAAAATTAGCTAGGCGTGGTGAGGCGTGCCTGTAGTTTCAGCTACTTGGGAGGCTGAGGCAGGAGAATCGCTTGGACTCAGGAGGCGGAGGTTGCAGTGAGCTGAGATCACGCCACTGCACTCCAGCCTGGTGACAGAGTAAGACCCGTCTTAAAAAAAAACGTGGAGGGGCGGGATTTGTTCTTCCAGAAATTGGTGGGTGTTTTTAAACAACAAGTAATTTGCAGTTGTTGATACTCTCTGTGTTATAATAATATTGACACAGGGGTTTTGTGTAGTTTACTTATTATTATTATTGATCTATATAGCTTGTTATTCGGCAAAAATTCGTTGACATCTTTTATATGCCATGTTTGGAAATACTTTCTTGCTCATTATGTTGCTTTTGAAATTAACAGTTTTAAGTTTAGGAACTTGAATAAAACTTTTATTTGAAATACTGGTAGCTTTTTAAAAGCATACTAAATTTTGAGGAATAATAAAGTGCATATATATAAAGGATAACATTTTCAGGAGCTAATTAAATTTTTGCAAAATTGTCTTAGGTTTTATAGATTAAAAGTTAATTTTTAAGTGGCTGAGTCTTCAATAAAACAAATCTTTGGGAGAATTAAAGCTTTATTTTTGGTATACTAAAAGGCAGTGATCAGCTAAAATGGTTTTAACTAAATGCCTCCTCTTCATTGACTATAATCGTTTATTCTTAAGTGGCCATTTTTCAATCTCATTATAGTTTTAATGTCTAGATTTCTGATGTGTAAGGATTCAGGTGTTCCATGGACAGTGGTAAAATTGTTGGCAATTCTCTAGCAATGCATATTTTGGCCTCACGTCTTAATTTTTTAATGTAGATGCTGTTGCATGAAAAAGCAGAGGCCCTGCAAGAAGAAGTAGAAGAGCTACTAAGATTACCTTCTGATTTCCCTGGTGCTGTGGCTTCTTCCACTGACAAAGCATGAAGCTATCTGATGAGCATTTTCACATATGAATTTTTTATTGTACATGTGTTTTATTAAAAATAATTTATACTTTATAAATGAAAAAATACATTTTAAGTATGCATTAAGAATTATGAATAATTGAATATACCTCTTCTCACTAACAATTCATTCTTTGGAATACTTACACATTATTTCTCTGCTGAACAGTCTATAGTGTCCACCACAAAATGAAATTCCACTTCATCAACATTATGCTCAACCTTTGTATCTTGATCTTTCATTATTCTCTTACCCATTTCTTTCATCAAATTGGACTATTTGAAATCCCCAGAATTTTCCTTAGGATTTCCAAACTCTCCATTTCCTAACTGCTTTTTGTTATTTCCAGTGCATAAAAATTATCTTTAAAATGTACTAATACTTCAAGGAGTAACTAAAAAATGCTAAAATACGGTCTCCTCTATGAACTTATTCCAGGTCCATCCTCACCTCTACCCCATACCTAGATGCTCTTTCCCTCCTATAAGCATCATAGACCCCGCATTTATGCTCAGGTCTTTTTGCTGCCACTACTTTATAATCTGGATGTCCAAGTCCTCCATGTGTATATGCAACCAACACCCACACACTTAAGAAGTAGGAATCTCAGTGAAGAATGAATACTGCCCACAATTAACAATTGGAAGCTTTTCTTTAAACACAATTTAAATATTGCCGCTCCGTTTTCACAATCATAGCTCAAATGTAGATGACACTAGTGCAAGAAAAAAAGTGTTAACTAGCAATATTTATGAGTACTGAACTTGCTTAACGATCAACCCACCTGTCTAAGAAACATCCTTTGGAAACTTTGCAAATAAATCCATAGTCTAAGTTATTTGTGCCTTAACATTTTAGGCCATTATAATCTAGTAGTCATTTACCTAGAGTACTAGGCAAATACATAGAAAATATCTATGTGCCAGGAACTCTTGTAAGTGCTTTATATGAATTAACTAATTTAATTCTTATACAATAGTATCTGTAAGACAGGTACTATTATTATCCTCATTTTACAAATGAATAAACTGACACACAGAGAAACTAAAGTAACTTTCCCAAGGCCATGAACTAGTCAGTCACAGCAAGGATTCAGACCCGTGCAGCCCCAGTGTAACATCCACACACTTAATCATTATACAATAATGTCTTGGTAAATTTGTCCATTTTATTCCTTCCTAAGTGTTCCTGATGTCTGTCCTTGATTTTATCTTTAGTGTTACATTCCACCATCCTTGCCCTACTCCCATCCCTGCATTTCCTTACACAAGTCAAAGTACGGCATCCTAATGTCCTAGCAGAATTCTGGGCTTCACCACACATGTTCCATTTGTTGCAGTTAAAAAGATTTATAAAACAGCAGCTGGCTAGCCTGCTGGCTGTTTGAACCAGCCTCTGAATTGCATTCACAATGGGCCATAGTCCAGTCTTGAGGATTTTTTTTTAAGTCTAGAAACCCCAGGTTTACTAGTTGGCTCAATTAAGTAAAGCTCTGATTCTTTTTTTTTTTTTTTTCTTGAGATGATAGGGTCTCACTCTGTCACCTAGTTCGAGGCTTACTCCCGGGCTCAAGTGATTCTCCTACCTCAGCCTTCCAAGGAGCTGGGACTACAGGTGCATGTCACTGCCCAGCTAATTTTTGTAGAGAAGGCATTTTGCCATGTTGCCCATGCTAGTCTCGAACTCCTGGGCTCAAGTGATCTGCCCGTCTTGGCCTCCCAAAGTGCTGGAATTATGGACATGAGCCACTGTGTCAGGCCAAAGCTCTAATTCTTGCTAACCAATTTGTGAAAGACTGATTTATAATCCAAGATTAATTTATTAATTTAAGATTAGAGGTGAGGGGGCAGGGAAAAGGGTACCTTTACAGTAACTTGAATACCTGTATCTGCAGTTCAGGACAATCTTCACACACATGCACACACTCTTCTATCAGTGTCCAGGTCAATCTCAATGAAGGGTTGTATCAAGTGTAATGGTGGATGATTAGCCCTAAGAGATATTAAAATATAAAGAAACTGTAACAGTTTAGTTCTAGAGAAGTAGACAAGTGGGAAGGAACAAAGTAGGGAATAGAAATAGACCTAAATACGTTTAAGAATTTAATGTAATAGACTGGGCGCAGTGGCTCATGCCTGTAATCCCAGCAATTTGGGAGGCCGAGGTGGGAAGATTGCCTGAGTTCAGTAGTTTGAGACCAGCCTGGGCAACATGGCAAAACCCCATCTCTACTAAAAATACAAAAAAATTAGCCGGGTGTGGTGGCACATTCCTGTAGTCCCAGCTACTCAGGAGACTGAGGCACGAGAATCACTTGAACCCAGGAGGCGGAGGAGGCAGTGAGCCAAGATCGTACCACTGCACTCCAGCCTGGGTGACAGAACAAGACTCCATCTCAAAAAAAAAAAAATTTAATAAACATGGTTTTTCAGTTTTGAGTAATAGAAATGCAAGCATATGTAGCTTAAGCAAAAAGGGACATTTAGTGGCCACACTCTCAAACAGTAGGCAGCAATAGAATTGGCCTTAGGGCAGCTAGAACCAGAGAATCCTAACACCATCCATACTCACCATCTCTTCTTTGTCGGACAGCACTAGACTCGCTTCCTTATGGCTTCAAGATGAAAGCGAAAAGAGCTCTCTGCTGCCAACTCTAGTTAGAAAAATCTCCAGGAAGGGTTCTCATTAGTCCTTTGTGGGTCCATTTCCCACCCCGTGAGCAGGATATAGGGTTTAGGTTTGGGTTTTGGTTTTTCAGAAGACAGAGAAGTGGGGGTAAGCAGAGAAAACAGCTAGTACAGATGACACTTCAAGTCACAGTGGAAAAGATGGATAACTCAGTGAATGGAATTGAGACAAATGGCTACCACGCCATTTAGAAAAATATTAAGCTCAGCCTGGGCAACATGGCGAGACCCCGTATCTACAAAAAATTAAAAAATTAGCTAGGCTTGGTGGTGCATATATATTTGTGGTCCCAGCTCCTTAGGAGGCTGAGGTGGGAGGATCACTTGAGCCTGAGAGTATGAGGCTAGAGTGAGCTGCACTCCAACCTGGGCAACAGAGCAAGACCCTCTCTCTCCTCTCTCTCTCTCTTTCTACATATATATATTTAGCACTCTATAAAATATATTTCATATTATAAATAGAGAGCTGATTTCTACCTATTGGTTTAAACCAAATTAAACTTTAGGCAAATCAAAGATTCAAATGTGGAATTTTTGAAGGTGTCATCTATGCTGAAGCATCAAAGAACGTATCTGCAGTTCCTTCTTCTAAGGCTTCAAAACAGTAAAATGTCAGTAGTTCCAGTGTGGTGTCAGGTTTTATTTTGTTTTCTTTTTAGATTCTTTTTAAGCTACGAGCCAGCTGGCCCATTTCTAAGATGCTTAACTTCAAGATCTTTCTAACATCCAAGCCTCTTCTGCTTTGCATTGTACATTTAAACCACCCAAAAGAAGCTTTTCTGTTGGAGCACACCCACGTTTTGGTCAAGTGTGAGCCTTTTCAAACCTAGCCACCCTCTCCTCCAATCTCCACACTGGTATTTTTTCAGGAAGGACTAAGGTAAGGCCTTCCCTGACTTCATGCTTTCATTTGTGAGAGCCTTTCCACACAAGCATCACTGCAGCTTTTGAACTCCATCTCACTGTGACAAGAGGTAACACCAAAAATATATAAGCATTGTTATACTTGGTTTTATTTAACAATTTCTAGTAATTTATAATCATGTTGATAAGTGTACTTTTTTTTTTTTGAGACAGGAGCACAGAGTTTCCCCCTCTTGTTGCCCAGGCTGGAGTGCAATGGCACCATCTTGGCTCACCGCAACCTCCACCTCCCAGGTTCAAGCCATTCTTCTGCCTCAGTCTCCCGAGTAGCTGGGATTACAGGCATGTGCTGCCACGCCCGGCTAATTTTGTATTGTTAGTAGAGATGGGGTTTCTCCATGTTGGTCAGGCTGGTCTCAAACTCCCGACCTCAGGTGATCCATCTGCCTTGGCCTTCCAAAGTGCTAGAATTACAGGCGTGAGCCACCGCACCTGGCCTTTTTTTTTCTTTTTTTTTGGGATGGAGTCTCGCTCTGTTGCCCAGGCTGGAGTGCAGTGACGCAATCTCAGCTCACTGCAACCTACATCTCCCGGGTTCAAGCGATTCTCCTGCCTCAGCCTTCCCAGTCACTGGGACTACAGGCATGTGCCACCACACCTGGCTAATTTTTGTATTTTTAGTAGAGACAGGGTTTTACCATGTTGTCTAGGCTGGTCTCGAACTCCTCACCTCAGGTTATCCACCCACTTCAGCCTCCCAAAGTGCTGGGATTACAGGCGTGAGCCACTGCACTCAGCCAAAAGTGTAATATTTTCTTTCGTTATACTCAATGACAATAATGAGGGTGACAATAAACTACCATGTTTTGAAGGTTTGCCAAGTGCTGGCACTATGCTGAACACTTTCATGCTTTGTCTAGATGATTCCTTGCAGCCATCTGAGATGTTTTTTACGTCACATTACCAGTGTGGAAAGTGTGGCTTGCCAGGATCACCTCATTATCAAGTGACAGAGCCTAGACCCATCCCTGATCACACTGATAATTCTGTTTTTGATTGTGTTCATTTGCAGCACAAGCTACTCTACATGTGTTTAGAAAGGAGTGGATCAAGATGGCAGACTGAGCATATGTATTTGCCTTTCCTCTTGCCTAAAATCCCATGAAATGATTTAAAATAGAGATTTGGGCCAGGCGTGGTGGCTAATGCCTGTAATCCCAGTACTTTGGGAGGCTGAGGTGGGTGGATCACTTGAGGTCAGGAGTTTGAGACCAGCCTGGCCAACATGGTGAAACCGTTTCTCTAATAAAAATACAAAAATTAGCCAGGCATGGTGGTGGACGCCTGTAATCCCAGCCACTTGGGTGTCTGAGGCAGGAGAATCACTTGAACCCTGGAAGCAGAGGTTGCAGTGAGCCAAGATCACGCCATTGTACTCCAGCCTGGGCAACAGAGTGAAACTCCATCTCAAAATAATAAATAAATAAATAAAATAGAGATTTGAAAATAGCCTAAGTATATAATAGCACAGAAAAACAGTGAAGACTGGCACTAACACATAGGGTCATGATGATTAAAAAGCCAAATGGAGCATCCTAGGCCAGCAGGCTTTTCCTGCTCCCTCACTGATGCAGAATACTACACACTAGTGGCATTTCCCACAAAGCTAAAACAGTATCCTACAGGATCCAGCAAGGAGTGAAAGATAGAAGATAACCTCCACACACCCACAAGAAAAGCTACTGGCTCAAACCCTCAACATGTTACCACAATCTGGTAACAGAAAAAGCAGAAAACAAGGATTCTCAGGTACTAAGTTGCTCGGAGAACCAAGAATGCCAAATGTTTGTGAGTAAGTCAACACCATAAAATAGAGACAGCAATTCAGCGAACAGAAGAATTACAATCTAAGGAGGCAATTAATAAGCAACAGATCAAGATTTTAGAAAACCATAATTAATATTTTAGGGTGGATGCTAGATAGATAGAAGGCAAAGATCAAATTAACATATCAGAAATTAATATTTTGATCAAAATGAAAAACTCAATAGCTGGCTGGGCACAGTGGGTCACACCTGTAATCCCAGCACTTTGGGAGGCAAAGGTGGGTAGATTGCTTGGGTCCGGGAATTCAAGACCAGCCTGGCCAACATGGCGAAACCCCATCTCTACTAAAAATAAATACACACACACACACACACACACACACACAAATTCGCCAGGCATGATGGTGCATGCCCGTAATCCTAGCTACTCAAGTGGCTGAGGCAGGAGAATTGCTTAAACCCAGGAGGTGGAGGTTGCAGTGAGCCTTGACTGCACCACTGTACTCCAGCCTGGATGACAGAGACTCTGTGTTAAAAAAAAAAAAAAAAAAAAAAAGGGTGGATTAGATAGCAGGAATAGTCAGACCTGGAGAGCCAACTAGTGATTTCCAAGTTTGAGTTGAATCTTTCTGAGCTGCATAACCATAGAACAAAAAAATTGCTAACTATGAAAGAAAACAATGAAAGGCATAGAGGAGAGATTCAGACATTTGTATGTCTAAAAAGCATACCAGAGGGAAAGAACAAACAAATACAAGATAAGTTTCCCTGGAGCTGATGAAAAACAGATTGAAAGGGCCCCAGCAGGTCCTGGCCAATACCTAGACACATGACAATGAAAAATCAGAATGCTCAGGATAAAGCCACTAGAGAGAAAAAAATAAGAACACATTACAGTCCAAAGGTATGAGAATTCTATTAATACCTATTTATTGCTGTGCTGAAAGACAATAAAGCCATATCCTCAGAGGTATAGAGAAAAGACCCTAGTAATCTATGCCCATCCTAGTATAGAGACAAACACCTTGAGACATGCAAGAAATTACAGAATTAGACATTCTCTCTAAGGCTTCAGGCTTTTTGTGAGAGAGAATTTATTGAAGCCATTTAAATTTGAGGGAGCACAACAGTTTATCCTTTTTTCAAAGGATGTAACCTATTAGAACCCTGTGGCTTATTCTTCATTGACTGTAGATATCAACACAGCGAGAGCTATTTTAGCACAATTCAGAAAGATCAGATTCAAAGGAAAATATCTAATGTATGACTCCACCTTTCATACCTAACCTGGAATAGGAAGATGTCAGTCTCTTAGAAAGGTTCTGATGTTAGCTTTGTATCTGTGAAGCAGTCTTCACTCTCTAAATACAATGGAAAATGTCCAGGTTGAAGCAAGGTCAAGAGATAAATTAGTATTTCTCTTCTACTTTTAAAACATGTAGGGATATGAGGAGAATGAAGAGTTTCTGAGGACCATGCACCATCTGCTGCTGGAGGTGGAAGTGATAGAGGGCACCCTGCAGTGCCCGGAGTCTGGACGTATGTTCCCCATCAGCCGCGGGATCCCCAACATGCTGCTGAGTGAAGAGGAAACTGAGAGTTGATTGTGCCAGGCACCAGTTTTTCTTGTTATGACTAATATTTTTGTTGATGTATATATTCTGTTTCCGAATTCTGCCGTGTGTATCCCCAACCCTTGACCCAATGACACCAAACACACAGTGTTCTTGAGCTCGACATTATATATTTTTTTCTCATTAAAGGTTCAAAACCAAAAAAAAAAAAAAAAAAAAAAGTAGGTAGGTGTGAAGATTACAAGAAATGCAATATTGACAAGCAACAATGATTTTTAATGTTCCTTTTGTGAAAATGTAGGATCTATCAGGATATTATATGATGGATTCACTCAAATGTTCTTGAAAGACATTAATACATATGAAAAGGGACAGTGGGTTAAAGCTGTATTGCACCAGACTAAATAAAATGAGTGGATAGTTTTCTGAGAGCCATACCCTCCAGACAGCTGGAACAATCACACCAAAATATTGGGCAGTTGTTTTCTGCCACTGACTGCACACCAACAAAGGACTCTGCACTGCATAGTAGGGAGGTATGATCTGCCTTCCCCACTGAGTAGGTGGCTTTGAGCTCTCTGTTGTCCCTTATGATTATGTTTAGAATGTTCTAAAGCAAACTTGGAGGAGAAAACTGAGTATGATGAATTAGTGGGCTTCATTTCCTTCATTTTTCATTGTTAAAATAGTCCTTCAATCCTTGTCTTCAGAAGCTATGGAAGTGATATGTGACCACTGGAAGTACTTCTTGAAGATGTGATAAATGTCTTTCAAGATAGCACAGGTATGCAATATATAAAAATTTTGCTGTTCAGAATAGGTATTACTCTGGAGGAAATAACTGGATTTTGCTTTAACTGAACCACATATATTAGATGATCAAACGCCCCTCCAAAATGAGGTATCTACACATCGATGGCAGCAGAAGTTTTCGTCTAAGGTTTGTGCTCAAAGAAACAAGTGACCTAGCAGCACAAGTTAATACACTGGTAGACTCTGGTGTTTAAAATTAGTACATTGCCTGGTCACAGTGGCTCACGCCTATAATCCCAACACTTTAGAAGGCCAAGGCTGGAGGATTGCTTGAGGCTAGGAGTTCAAGATCAGCCTGGGCAACATAGAGAGACTCCCCTTCTCTACAAAATAAAAGAAAATTAGCTGGGTGTGCTGTTGCACACCTGTAGTCCTTGCTACTCATGAGGTTGAGGGAGGAGGATTGCTTGAGCCCCGGAGCTCGATGTTACAGTGGACTGTGATTGCACCACTGAACTCCAGCCTGGACAACAAAGTGAGACCCTGTCTCCAGAAATAAAATAAAATAGAAAGCCGTACATTTTTAATTTGAGTGTATGTTTTATTTCTTGTAAATATTTTAAATAACCTGTTTTTGCTGTTTTAGAATTTGAACTCAAATCTGTGAGATACCTGAGGTAGTAGGCAGTAGAATGGCCAACCATAGAAGTTCAACTCCTAATGACTGGAACATATAAACATGTTTTGTTACAGGGCAAGAGGAAATTAGAATTGTGGATGGAATTAAGTTTGCTAGTCAGCTGACCTTGAGATGAAGAGATTGACCTGAATCATCTGGGTGGGCCCAGTGTAATCACAAAGGTTCTTCTAAGTGAAAGCAGGAGACAGGCGAGTTAGTCAGAGTGATCTGACCTGAGGAAGACGCAGCCAGCTGTTGCTAGCTTTGAAGATGGAAAGGGCCTCAAGCCAAGGAATGCAGGCGGCCTCCAGCAGCTGGAAAAGGCAAGGAAGTAGCTTCTCCTCTAGAGTTTCCAAGAAGGAACACAGCCCTCTTGACCCCTGTTATTAGCCTGGAAAGACCTTTTTCAGACTTCTGACCTCCAGAACTGTAAGGTAAATAAATCAATGTTTTTTTAAGCCACTACATTTGTGGTAATTTGTTACAGCAGTAAGAGAAAACCAATATACCTGAAAGTAACTCCTCAGCATCCTGGGGTTCTGTGGAACACAAATGGAAAACCACCATTCTGGAAGGTTCCTTCTGGATCTTAGCACGTGAGTAATCTAAGTTAAATACCCATGACAGGATTATTTTATATTCCTGAAAACTATATAGAAGTTAACTGCGGACAGGCGTGGTGGCTCACGCCTATAATCCCAGCACTTTCGGAGGCCGAGGTGGGCAGATCACAAGGTCAGGAGTTCGAGACCAGCCTGAGCAGCATAGTGACACCCCATCTCTACTAAAAAATACAAAAAATTAACGTGGTGGCGGGCGCCTGTAATCCCAGCGACTAGGGAGGCTGAGGCAGGACAATAGCTTGAACCCGGGAGGCAGAGGTTGCAGTGACCTGAGATCATGCCACTGCACTCTAGCCCGGGCAACAGAGCAAGACTCCATCTCAAAAAAAAAAAAAAAAGAACTTTACTGTGATGGATACCTCACATTTTTATTGATTGCACTTTTCTCTAGTGAAAATATTTTATTTATGGTATTAGTATTAAAGTATTTATTTATAGTATTATAACAGTTTAAGTAAAATGTAAAAGTCCTATCCTTAGTTGATTAAAACAGAACAAAAAAGATCCAATTAACACAGATAACCGGAAGTCTGAATCGCTAACTGCAGAGGAGTTTTTATGAGCCATTTAGTTAGTCTATAACATTTTCCCAAACTGTTCTTCTCTTTTTAAAATGGGCAGAAAGTATACTATCATAAGAAAGAGATATGCATAAAGTTATGAAAATGTAGGCTAACAGCAATGAGAGTGTAAAGAACTAGCTATTATAATGCCAAATGCTAAACGTTTTTCCTTTGTGGTAAAATATAATATTAGTGTATGATCACACATAAAATTGGAAAAAAATCCATAGGCAATAGACTACCTACTCCATACAAAGTGCAGCAACACTAGTTTGATTTTGCATAACTTTGTAAGCATTTTGAGAGTTGTAATAAAAGTTTATTGTCCATCCTAGAAATGATGAAGGAATTCAACATCATTTTACTGAAACTTGTCAAAGCTATTGAAAGCTCATTTAAAATATTTAAGTGCATTTTACTGAACAGTTTCAATATACTAGCCTGATACTGGTAGAAGGCAGGAGGTGGAATACTTGGTCCTTATTTCTTTTAGGAGTAGCAAAATTTTGTTACCCATGGTAACAAAATGAGATGTCAAGTATGCAAGATAAATATTGTAGGCACCAGAGTGAGCAAAGTGGGAGGTAGAGTCTGGGAAGGACCTGTGGTAGAAGGGGACCATGAACTAGTTGCTAAAGGGACGGGAGAATTGGGGATGTCAGAGAGAAGGCATTTGGGGGAGCAAGAGCACAGGTACTCTTCCAGCCGAGGTGTCCAAAGAAGAGGCTGTGAGCTGCACCATCTGTATGCTGGAGCTCTTAAGGCAGTAACGAGAAAACGAAATGAGCAGCAGCATGTGGTTTGTGCTGAGCCAGCACTACTTTCTCATCTGGTCTCCCTTGTGATCAATGGAAAGCATGTGTGAAACGCCTGACAGAGGTGTGCACATGCCACCACAATATGGGCAGAGCCATCGGGAGGTCAAGTTCATAATAACCTTGGTCTTGTTAGCTCCATAGTCTGTCTGTCTAAATTAATCCCTGCTCCCTATGACAAAAAGAAAATGTATCTGACCTTTGTCAAAGACAAAGTCAGACACTAGTAAAGTGCTAAAATAAACATTATTCTGTCATAACCACTGCAATAGGGAAGAGATCCAGTGTGAACTGAGCTTACTTTGATTGTGCAGGGGTGACTGGGTGTCTTAAAGGGAGAATGAGGGAGTAGGATGAGGGGATCAGACCGAGCTTGAGCAGGGACTGGGTTTGTTCATTGGTGCTTATGTGGAAGAAAAGCAGATTTCCCCTCACATCTTTGTGACAGGAGATAGTGCTGCTAGTTAGAGCGCAGTGGTCACCCTGCTGGGAGATCTGGTAAGGAGAGCAGAGTTATTTCCCTGAATTTTTGCCTTTCAAAGAGATGGCCGGCAGGCGCAGTGGCTCATACCCAGTAATCCCAGCACTTTGGGAGGTCTGGGCGACCAGATCACTGGAGGTCAGGAGTTTGAGATCAGCCTGGCCAACATGGTAAAACCCCGTCTCTACTAAAAATACAAAAATTAGCCCGATATGATGGTGAGAGCCTGTAATCCCAGCTACTCAGGAGTCTGAGGCAGGAGAATCACTTCAACCATCTTAAAAAAAAAAAAAAGATGGCCCTCAGGTTCTTGAGGAGGCAGTTCTGGATGGTGGAAGATCAACATCACAAAGAGGGAGAGAAAGCATCTATCTACACCTGCAAACTTCTAAAGGTACTGCTCTAAGGCAGGCAGGTGAAGGGGCCTATCTGCCTATGACCAGGTTTGGGCTGGAACAAACAGTAATTCTCCAGCAGCCTTGAGCATTCCCAGGCAGGCACTTTAAGGGGAGTGAGAGGTCATCCTAGGGGTTCAGCCTTAACAGTTAGAGTCTATGTTACTGGTGGTTCAAGTCTTTTATTGGGGAAGAGAGAGTGTGAATGAAATCATTTGTTCTGGGAGTCTGTAGTTTTTATAGGCCAAAGTTGAGGCCTCATCAAAAAGAGGGCTCAGAGGAGTCTTTCTGAAGTTTGAGCCAGGTGTGGTGGCTCACGTCTGTAATCCCAGCACGTTGGGAGGGTGAGGTGGGAGGATCACTTGAGCTCAGGAGATTCAGACTGCAGTGAGATATGATCATGCCATTGCACTCCAGCCTGGGCAACAGACTGAGGCCCTGTATCTATTTTTAAAACAAAGTAATAAATAAAGTTTGGTCAAGAAGAGAGTTTTTGTCACTCTCCAATATTTGTTCAAAATACTCCACTTAGCTCGTTTTTAAAAATACCATCACTAAGCTTGACATTTGGTTGTTATAAAACCTGGGTCTTGGTCTTTAACTTAATTTTAGTTCTTGGGTTTTTTTCTCAGTATGATCACAGGGGAAAGAGGGTTTTTACATAAGTTATTCCAGCCCTTTGCATAGCTCTTAAGTTCATCTTTCAAGACTCCTGCTGCAGGAGGAAGCCTTTAGAAACTGGAATGACCTTGAAAAGCTTCTTCCATCCATCGCTTGGGCCTAAGCAGGTGCAATTCAAAATGACCTCAAGGGGGGAGTTGAGCTTTTATAGGCAACAGGCTGCATTTTAGTTGTCCCAGCCTGTGCAGACATACTAAATCAAAATTAACTGTTAATGATGGTGGTGTCGGTACCACTCTGCTGGGGAAACTAAAAGGCGGAGAAACGAGGCTCTAACAGCTGTCAGTAATTGGGTCACTGCCTTCCCCTGAGCCCTGGCTGCCTACATTTTTGCCAGCACCTACTATCATTAATGGCCCTGCTGCCAAAAAAACTTGCCTTTGCCAAGATGTTGGGCTGGATGAACACGTGTTCTTTCAGGATGAGCCGAAAGTCCTTGAGAGAAGCACAAAAGTAGGACATGAGTCCACGCACAGAAAAATGTGCAAATGGTCTGATGCGTGGTCTGATGCCTCACTGAATAGTACCATGGGCAGAACACACTAACGGTGGCTGCATCCGCACTTCTTTTACTGTGGGCAGAGTGAACTGCAGGTGGAGGCTGGCTTCCCTACAAGTTTCATATGTCCCTTTTTGTTGTCTTTTCCTGAAAAATGAGCAGACACTGTCAAAACTACTTTATTATTAATTCAGCAATGAGAAAAAGTCTTTCCTATTATTTATTCCAAATGCACAATTGGCATGTTACTGATTCATAGTGGTGAATGGTTTCATCCATAAATAATGATCAATTGAGTTCCTGTGTCTGATACAGACCACTAAGCAGACTAAGATCAGAGAAACCCACTCAAGAGTTCGCTTTTCCTTAGTGAACGTCAATGATCTGTTGAATGAGAAGCTTGAGTCCCACCTTTGGTAACAGATGTCCTGGCTGGTCTCTGCTAGAATTGCAGATAAATTGTTCCATAGGTAATTCAAGTGGCTTGGAAGGAAATGAGTTTCACTCCTTATCCCTGGGAACACTTGCCACATCTATATTGTGCATTAAGAAGGTTCAGAGTGTTATTGGGGTGTTTTATTTAAGCACTTCAGTTTGATGTTACTTAACAAACCAATGTAAGTTAGTAGTTACATGTATGCGACTGTGGAAGGCAGTGGAGGTCTCTGAGATTAAAAGCTCTTCTTGCTTTTCAGGCAGTACCATCAAGGTGGCAATTCAAGAAAACCCGGAAGTGAACTTCTGGGCTTGCTGTCTGGGGGTGGGCAGTGTTTCCTGCATGGTGGAGTACTCCAGAAGGGGCAATGGTGGAGCTACATCACCAGTGACCACAGAAAAAGAAATGGGATGGCTATTTATTTGTTCTCAAAACCATCCCCTGCTGTTTTCTTCTCTGAATTGTAGGGGCTAGAGCCTGGACATTTCCATTTCCCAGTCTTCCTTGTTGAGCTGGTGCTCAGTTAGGTTTAGTCTGTGAGAACCCACTCGGAGCTCCAGAGCTGGTATTGTGAAAGATGTCAGAGTCAAAATGGAGTCACGGATGTTAAGAAAACCCTGACAATAGAGCCCGGACGGCCATGAAGAGAGGGTTTTCATGCTTGTATGCCTGATCATGAAAAAGACTCTACAACTAAACACAACTTTGCACATAAAATACTTCTGCAAGGACTTCTGCCCAGCAACTGCCAGTCCAACCTTGGACTGGTGCCACCATTATTATTGATCTTCATAGCCAAGGATAATTATTTCACAACAATTACATAATCCTCATTTTTTCCTTTAAAAACCTTTGTCTTCCTTTACCTCCCTAAATATGCACATAGCTTACTATGGTATGTGCATTCCTGTTGCAATGTTCTATTCCCAAATAAACATCTTGTCTCCTGTTTTTTGTTTTTTGTTTTTTTCCCCTAAAAACCTATTTGTCTTTCCTAAAGAAATCTATTTGTTTTTTCATGAGGAAACTTTTCTCCTTTCTCCCTTTCCCCATGAAGTTAGGAATGTAAGCCCCAAATTCTAACCACCACGCCACACCCAGTGACTCCTCACTGAGCACTCATGTGTGCATTGCACACACAAACTGTCTTTTCTCCTGTGACTCTGTCTTTTGTCTGTTAAATTCACAGGCCCTGAGCTACTGAATGTAAGATAGTAAAGGAAAAGTTTTTCCTTCTCAATAGGCCAGTGGGAGGCACTGGCAGGAGATATGGCAGCATCTCTGGCTACATCTCCTCTAAGGTCCCAGCTTCTGTGAGGCAGCCCCTCTGCAGCCTCAGCTCCTTGGGCAGGCTCCAAAGTGGTTAGCTCCCACCAAGGGAGGTGGTTCTGGCTCCTGGCTTCCCAATACCACCTTTTCTCTTGCTCTTTCTAGTCCTATGGGTAGTAGCAGCCATTTGCTGTAGCTAATATTTGGCTTGCCTCCTTGTCCTTTGTTTGACTTTTCAATTCTCTCAACACTTTTCTGTTTGGTTCCCTCCATCAAATTCTCTCAACGAAATTATCTGAGATGGGCTCTGTTTTCCAAAAGGACACTCTCTGATAAAAGAGGTAGCCATGGCTTGGTCTTCCTCATCACCATCAGGGCCTTTCCAATGCCAGTCTTCCTTAAATTATTTATAGGAACAGGAAATGAGTTAGTGTTTGAGGGATATAGAGAAGAAAATCTTTTTCCTTCTGTCCTCCTAGCTTCAAGGGCTGAGGCCCGCAAATCAAACTGATAAAGGCAGACAAACAAGGAAGAAAAAACAGTTTAATTTATATATGTACAAATGAGAGAAAATGTGACTCAAGGAGGTAGCCAGATGCTTGACACTTATATACAGACTAAGCTACACAAATAAAAGAGGCTTTGGGCTTCTGAGCATAGGAAGCAAGTTATGGGAAGGAGAGGGGGGAATGTAAGGTAAAGAAGACTTGTCCTGTTATGCAGATAATACTCTCTGGGGGCGGGAGGGGGGTGGAGGGGATAGGACTTACCTCCCTGGAGTAGCTCTGTCCTTGGTACAGAGACATCTTTACAAATGGAAGTGTCCTTCAAAAATATAAATTTTTTTACAATAAAAATGTACTTACTTTGTGGTATGGTTTGGATTTGTGTCCCCTCCCAAATCTCATTGAATTGGAGGTGGGGTCCTGGTAGGAGGTGATTGGATCATGGGGGCAGATTTCCCCCTTGCTGGTCTTGTGATAGTGAGTTCTCAGGAGATCCGATTGTTTAAAAGTGATGTGGCACCTCCCCTCCTTCTCCTGCCACCATGTGAAGAAGGTGCTTGCTTCCCTTTCCAACATGATGGTACATTTCTTGAGGCCTCCCAGTCATGCTTCCTGTTAAGCCTGCGGAACTGTGAGTCAATTAAACCTCTTTTCTTTATAAATTATCCAGCCTCAGGTAGTTCTTTATAGCAGTGTGAGAACAGACTAACACAGAAAATTGGTACCAGGAGTGACGCACTGCTATAAAGATACCTGAAAATGTAGAAACAATGCCGGAACTGGGTAATGGGCAGAGGTTGGCACAGTTTGGAGGGCTCAGAAGAAGACAGGACGATATGGGAAAGTTTGGAGCTTCCTAGAGACTTGTTGAATGGTTTTTGACAGAAATGCTGATGGTGATATGGGCAATGTAGTCCAGGCTGACGTGCTCTCAAATGGAGATGAGGAACTTACTGAAAACTGAGGTAAAGGTCACTCTTGCTATGCTTTAGCAACAAGTCTGGTGGCATTTTGCCCCTGCCTTAGAGATTTGTGGAAATTTGAACTTGAGAAAGATGATTTAGGGTATCTGGCAGGAGAAATTTTTAAGCAGCAAAGCATTCAAGATATGACTTGGTTGTTGGTAAAAGTGTGTGTTCATATGGACAAACAAAGAGATTATCTGAAACAAAGCAGAGCTTAAAAGTTTGGAAAATTTGCAGCCCAGCCATATGGTAGCCAGCCATTTTCTGGGGAGAAATTCCAGCCTGTTCTGGAAATTTTGATAAGTAAAGAGGAGCCAAATTTTAATAGCCTTTTAAAACTTTTTTAGGAGAAAAAGTCTACAGGGCAATTCAGAGACTACCATGGCAGCACCTCCCATCACAGACCTGGAAGCCTAGTAGGAAAAAATGGTTTAGTGGGCCAGACCCAGGGCCCTGCTGCTCTGTGCAGCCTCAGGACATGGCATCCTGCATCCCAGCTACTCCAGTTCCAGCTGTGGCTAAAAGGGGCCAAAGTACAACTCTGGTCATGGCTTCAGAGGGTGCAAGCCCCAAGCCTTGGCAGCTTCCACATAGTGTTCGCCTGTGGGTGCACAGGTTTGGGAATTGAGGCTTGGGAATCTCCACCTAGATTTCAGAGGATGTATGGAAATGCCTGGATGTCCAGGGCAGACGTCTACTGCAGGTGGGGGGGAGCCCTCATGGAGAACCTCTTCTAGGGCAGTGCAGAGGGGAAATGTGGTGTTGGAGCCCCCATACAGAGTCCCCACTGGGGCACCGCCTAGTGGAGCTGTGAGAAGAGGGCCACTGTCCTTCACACCCCAGAATGGTAGATCTACTGACAGCTTGCACCGTGTGCCTGGAAAAACCACAGGCACTAAACTCCAGCCATGAAAGCAGCCATGCAGGATGTACCATGCAGAGCCGCAGGGGCAGAGCTGCCCAAGGCCTTGGGAGCCCACCTCTTGCATCAGTATGACCTGGATGTGAGATATGGAGTCAAAGGAGATTATTTTGGAGCTGTAAGATCTAATGACTGCCCTGCTGGGTTTCAGACTTGCATGGGGCCTGTAGCCCATTTGTTTTGGCTAATTTCTCCCATTTGGAATGGGACAATTTACCCAATACCTGTACCTCCAATGTATCTTGGAAGTAACTGATTTTACAGGCTGATAGATGGAAGGGACTTACCTTGTCTCAGGTAAGACTTTGGACCGTGGACTTTTGAGTTAATGCTGAAATGAGTAAAGAATGGGGGACTAGGACATGAGATTTGGGAGGGGCCAGGGGCAGAATGATATGGTTTGGATTTGTGTTCCCACCCAAATCTCATGTCAAATTGGAGGAGGAGCCTGGTGGGAGGTGATTGGATCATAGCGGCGGATTTCCTCCTTGCTCCTCTCGTGACAGTGAGTTCTCATGAGATCTGATGGTTTAAAAAGTGTGGGGCGCTTCCACCCCACTCTCCTACTGTCATTTAAGATGTGCCTGTCTTCCCCTTTGCCTTCTGCCATGATTGGAAGATTCCTTAGTCCTCCCCAGCCATGTGGAACTGAGTCAATTAAACCTCTATTCTTTATAAATTACCCAGTCTCAGGTAGTTCTTTATAGCAGTGCGAAAACAGACTAATACACTTTGTTTTCAGGCAGTCATCAGGAGATAAAAAGCTTTTCCTGTACCTGCTGGCTCTTAATTGTCTTCAGCTCAAAATAATTCATAAGCCAAAAAGGCATATTCTGGGGTGAGATATTCTGGTACCCTTTAAGGACAATGGGAACTGGAGAAACAGTTGTTGGCCAGCAAAGGGAGGAACAATAGAGCTGTTTGGCCATGGTGTGTTTCCATAAATATAAGCAAGAAATGATACAGAGAAGGGAAAGACAAAGTCCAGAGAGCTAAGGGGGAAGAAACAGGCCTAGCTTCCAGAATCTGAACGCTGCAGAAAACCTTTCTCTCATTTTACTGTGGAAACCAGAAAGCCATCAATTTAAGACACAGGTAGATTACAGTTTGGTTCCTGTTTGAAGTTGTTTCATGACACCCATACTTTCTATTGAGGGTTTGCTGTGTGCTACAGAGGATATAAAGGTGAATCTAACAGGATGCAGTCCTAACAAAACATGCAGCTTAGCAGCAGAGATAAGGCATTGAAAGAGATCAAATAAAAAGACTAAAAGGCAGACATGAAGTCCACAGGCAAACAGCCCGGGCGGCGCCCTGAGCCTAGTTAAAGATCGACCCCGGACCTAACCGATTAGGTTATCTATAGACTCCAGACGCTGAAAGGACAAACGTTGTGAAAGTCTCTGTCCTGCTCTGTTCTGTTCTAATTACCGGTGTCTACCATATATCTTAGTCCTGGGCCCAGTACAAACATATTCCTCTATTTGTCCCAAACTTCCTGAGCCCAGTACAAACACATGCCCCCATACATCCTAGAAACACCACCTAGAGAGCCCCTGATAAGGTCACAACCGTTTGTAGTTTTACTAAATGCGCGGGAACAAATAGAAACTGTTAATTGTATAACTTAGAATATTAACCATTACCAATTGTGATACTGTGACCAAAAGAATTTCTTTGTACCTCTGTAACCTTACCTGTCCTATCCTGTATGCATCGAGCTATAAAAAGTGGGCGCATGCGTCATTCGAGGCCCTCTTTTATGTTATAGAACGGAGGGACCAAGTTCGAACTTGCATTATTAGATCCTTGCCGCTTGGCTTTGACTCTGGACTCTGGTGGTCTTCTTCGGGGAAGAAACGGTCTGGGCATAACAGCATCCTCATAAATAACTGTATCAAAAGTGTTAAGAAGAGGAATTGAAGAGGAGAGGTAGGAACATAGTGCTGGGGGAGATTAGAAGAGGATGTTAAAGGCATGTGCTTCCACCTCCACCTCACTGACCCATTCGGAAAAAGAGACGGCATGGGTGTCAGAGGCGATTGAACCAGAGTGACTTTATCTTGAATAGGGGATGGATAAAATAAGGCTGAGACATACTCTACTGCATTCCAATAGGTCAGGCATTCTTAGTCACAGGATGAGATACGAGATTGGCAGAAGATACGGGTCACAGAGACCTTGCTGATAAAACAAGTCGTGGTAAAGAAGCCAGCTAAAATCCACCAAAACCAAGATGATGATGAAAGTTACCTCTGGTCATCCTTACTGCTCATTATATGCTAATTACAATGTATTACCATGCTAAAAGACACTCCCACCAGTGCCATGGCAACATCAGGAAGTTATCCCATATGGTCTAAAAAGGCGAGGAACCCTCAGTTCCAGGAATTGCCCACCTCTTTCCCGGAAAACTCATGAATAATCCACTCCTGTTTAGCATAAAATCAAGAAATACCTATAAATATACTCAGTTGAGCAGCTCATGTCAGTGCTCTGCCTATAGAGTAGCCATTCTTTTACTCTTTTACTTTCTTAAAAAACTTTTACTTTCTTAAAAAACTTGCTTTCACTTTACTGTATGAACTTGTCCTGAATTCTTTCTTGCAGGAGGCCAAGAACTCTCTGTTGGGGTCTGGATTGGGACCCCTTTCTGGTAACAAGGGGAACCTGTGAGTGCTGTATACCAGTGGCACACTAAGTTCTGCTAAAGAAAAAATTATTTGATGATCCTTGTTAAAACACAGTAAGTGACGGGGCTCAGGACATATCACTCCAAAATATGACTGCCAGAGTCCAGAATATGCCACTCCAAAATAGACCTCTTTGGCATAAGGTTTATTTTGAGCTGGTTATTTTGAGAAACTGCAGACACAGGAGAAGTTCTGGAAAGTTACCCTTTTGTGTAAGAGAAATTTGCAGCTATAAAGGCAGTCTCCATTTTTAAGTGTGTCTCCCTCTCTGCACCAGGAAGAGAAGGAAGACTAAGTCTCTAGAGATGCTTAATCAATAAAGAAGGAAGGCATAAACTTAAATCTGCATAACAAATGTACCTTTGTTTAAGATGCTTTTTCTGGACATCTTATCTTAGCTGGCCATTTTCTCCATCCTTATTTCTTTGTTTCAGAGAATAATGACATTCAAGCCTGAGGTTTTAAAATCTTTCTTTGAGATCTACTCTAGAGATTCACTCATTTCTCTGGTTATCTCCCGTGTTACAGGAGGTACACATGTTATTAAACTTCCATTTGTTTCTCTCTTGTTAATCTGTCTTTTGTTACAGGGAGTGCCAGCTAAGAGCTCATGAAGGTTGGAGGAGAGCATTATTTTTCCTCCCCTACATAAAGAGAGGCAAAATGCCCTCAGGATTTGTTTTTTTCACCCCACAAGCTGAGAACTAAATTAACGTAAGAGGGATCAACAGGAGAAAAGCATACGAAAAATTTAGTACAGTTTTACATGGCACAGGGGACCTCATAAGGAAATGAAAATCCAAAGACATTGCTAGAGAGGAACACTTATATAAAGAATTAAACAAAGAGTAGTAAATTGTGAAAATGTGACGCAGCAAAGGGTATTGGGTAGTGCAGTGGCTAGGAAGATTGGTCTATGAGACTGGTTTGTTCAGATTCCCCTCAGCCTCAACTTCCCATCCTTAATGATAAGAATGATACTTCCCTTCTGAAATAGGCAGAATATCCCACATGTGGGAACTTCATCTCCTGCTTTTAGGAAACAGAAGGAAGGTCAGAGTGATCTTCTTGCATCTGCCATTTTTTTAGTGCCTCTAACTCAAAATACTCAATATGCCAGAGCATATTGTGGGGTGGCAGGTTCTTAACCCCTTCATAAGGCAGACTTTATTCAGAACCATTCATATATGTTTAGGGACCACTGTAATGGGATTTTTCAGTAGGGGAGAGAGATTGGACTCAACTCCAAACATACTATGGGCAAGTGGGAATTTAGAGCCAAGGAGCATGGTACGGGTCAGTGGATAGAAAATTATTAAAAGAAAACATTATTAAGGGGCTTCTGGCTAAACCAGCCTAACAGGATTCTTGCTGAAGTCAGACCAGGGTCATCAGACATCATCTGGGGGTGTTACAGAACCAAACTGGGGTTGCCTGGCACAGCAAAGCCAATCACTGAAATTAGTAGAATGGTGTAGGGGAGAAAAAGTAATTCTCCTCACTTGTCGTAAGGTTCACAGTTGACACCCCTATAGCAAAAACAGGCCAGGCGTGGTGGCTCCTAGCACATAGGTGTAATCCTAGCACTTTGGGAGGCTGAAGTGGCTGAATCGCTTGGGCCCAGGAATTCGATTTCAGCCTGGGCAATATGGCAAGATCCTGCAAGAAAGAAGAAAGAAATGAGAAGGGAAGGGAAGGGAAAGGAAAGGAAAAGAAGCAGAGGGGAGGGGAGGGGAAGGGAGGGGAGAGAAGGGGAGGAGCAAGGGAGGGGAGGCGAGGAGAGGAGAGGAAAAGGGGAAGGAAAGTAGAAGGAAAAGGAAAGGCACTTGTAAAGAATTTTCTGAACTTCCCCTGAAGCAGATCATAAGACCTTATATATGAGAGGTATCCTCCGTACACCAAGAGAAATGGAACATCCTTATTTTCAAAGACACAGAGACACAGAGAAGAATCTGAAAAGCAAGACTTGCTGTTTCCCCTAGTTTACTACCATTAGATCATACTCTTTGCTCTATTATATTTCTCCATGACTGTCCACTCTTCATCAAACCTAGCATAAAAATACTCAGGTTTACTCCATTTCTTTAGGTCTTCATTTCCTTGTGAAGGCTCCTCTGCCATGTAAAACTTGTATTAAGTAAATTTGGATGCTTTTCTCTTGTGAATCTATCTTTTGCTACAGGGCCCCCCAGCCAAGGAACCTAAGATGAGGGGAAGGAAAGATATTTTTTCCCCTTTACAGTGCTAAGGTTGAAAAATCCTGGCCTAGGCAATTAGGAAAGTGAGTATGTTTCTGCTGCTTTGCCAAAAAGGAAAACTGTATCCTTGACATTTGCTGAATTACCTTTTATCCCTCATTATGTAACACGAATTCAGTTGATGAACTAACCCCAGAGTGTGTGTAAGAGTGAATAAGAAACTTAATTCTTCCTGTTGAAAATAAGAGACCCACCTCTTACTTTGCCCTATCTTTTTTTTTTTTAAGAATTTCTCTCAGCCCTTTTCAAATGTATGTAAGTCTTTTAAATAGCTAAATAAGCCTCTTTCCAGGCTCATGATTCAGGAATGTTTTCTCAAGGACCTGGGAGTCATTTCTTTGAAAGGTAATCACCAAGGAAGATAACACCCGATCTCCCCAGGCTCCTGGGAGGAGATGGGCTAACTGGCTATCACCTGACTCCAACTTGCAAATCACCTGCCTAACGTGATGGGTTATGTCCAGCTAGCTGTATGTCAGTGGGTTTCTTTCTGTCTTGCAATCTCTTTAGCAGATGGTCTGAGCTGAGCATCACATTCTGGTTTAATGCTTATTTAATCATAGCACTGTTTTCTTTCTTCTCTTTGTAGAGAAGTTTTCTGAAATGGGAGATTTTTGTTTTTATTTTTACTTATATTGCCCAAACAAATGCCATTTTAGTTACAATGGTTAAAGTGCAAGATCTGTCAGAGATGTGGACACACACATTTCTTCATGGTTTCATGATAGGCTCTTTGACCAAATTATTATTATTTTTTCTTTTTCTTTTCATTTAACAGATGAGGAAACTGAACACAAAGTTATTCTTATTTTCTTATTTAATCTTGATTGGTTTAAGATCAAGTTCTCTGTTGTTTAAATGTTCTTAGAAAGCTATTATATTATGTAAATGTTCTTAAAGAACTATTATAAGAAATGAAATGTACATATACATGAACATATATATATAAATGTTCTTAGAAAGCTATTATATACTAGCTCAGAAAGCTACTATATCTATTATAATTTGGTTAAAGACCAAATTATAATATATATTAGTATTATTTTCAAATAAATTATATGTGATCTTAAAATCACCTTTGTTTCAAAAAAAGTGGCAACTGAAGAATGATGAGGTTCATAAGTATGGAAAGAAGAGCTTTATTTTTCATAAACGGTTGCAGCCTGCAAGTGGCCATTTTGATAGGCTGAAAAGCATAATCTCCCATTAGAAGCCAGGAACAGGCACTTCAAGGGTGAGAAGAATAAGACAGGAATTTATGCTGAAGTGGGTGGCCAAATATACATATTCAATAAGCTATAGGAGGAGTCATGAATATTTATAAAATGAGAAACGCATGTGCAATTGACCTTCATGCCTCTTGTCACACCAAGTGTCAGGTTCCAGCTTATGCTGAGGTCCAAGGGGAATGGGTGGATGGGTGGCAGATAGCTGAAAGAACACTCAGGGGGCTGTAGGCAGGTAAAATATGGTTTTATTCAGCAGCTCTCTTACACTGTTCCTTTGTCTCAACTGTCTGCTCCAGCTGCATCCCTTCTCAGCAGCCAGCTCTGCAGCTCTTGTCACTCCTGCACTTACAGCTGCATTCCATGGCACACTTGCTGGTTTCTGGCTCCCCCCATGTCCATCTGCAAGATAGCTGGCTCTCCCTACAGGGTCAGGAGCTTCACTCTCTCCCTCTGAGTGTGTGCCCCATGTACAGTGTCTGCAGGACAGCTGTAGCTTTTACAAACAATAGTGGCTTTAAGCCAAGTATGAGCTTACGCACATGCATTATACAACAAGTAGAGTTGTGTGCCTGTGCTCCAAACTTGCTGAGTCATGCTGGCCTGCATGTCTGCCTCGGCCTACTCTTGACCAAAGCACATCCATTTACCTTACACCTCTCCATGAGACCCATGTTCAAAAATGGTGGCCTTAGCATGATCCCAGGGTGAAGTTTTTGGGCCTCTGATGTCAAAAGGTGAAACAGGCCAGGTGTGTTGGCTCAAACCCGTAGTACCAACACTTTGGGAGGCCAAGATGGGCAGATCACTTAAGCCTAGGAATTTAAGACCAGCCTAGGCAACATGAAAAAACCCCATTTCTACAAAAAATACAAAAATTAGCCGGGGAGACTGCAGTGAGCTGTGATCATGCCACTACACTATAGCCTGGGAAACAGAGTGAATGAGAACAACAAGAAAACAAAAAAAAACAAAAAAATGTGTGAAGCTGAGACATGAAAATCCTCACTGCACATCCTCCTTAGGCTGGCAAGAACCACCCCATGGTGGAAGCCAACTTCTGGTGCCGTGTTTTCTCACCAGGTCCCTGTGACAAGGAAGTGGCAGTGACGGCCATGACACAGAAGCACTACCTTGAAGCTTCAGAGCAGGAACTGCACAACAGCTGCCAGGGCCAAGCCTGCTATCTCCTATGATAAGAGCACTTTGAAGAAACATGTCCATACTGTTTGCAGTTGTTGATTCTGGATAACTTTTGAATGTGTCTCAAACCCAAATCCACATTGACACCCAAAATACAGAAACTGATTAATCGAGAAGCATGAAATTATACACTTAGTTTTAAAGAAGCAAAAATTGTGAAAAAGTTCAGAGACTCCAAAAGTGTATTGTTGATTATTTGTAAAACATGCCACAGAACAGTGAGACATCATGGTAAGAGCAGAAGCTTTCTATCAGCATTGAAGAGCAATCCTAGTACTCCTACAAGTAAACTCAGCCTGAAGACACCAAAGGGAAGGACTGCAAACCCAAATCATGAGATGTCTGATTCCAAAGGCAAGAGCCCAATATTGATTTCAGAACACCTACATCTGGAGAGTTAGTATTTTCTTGCTCCTCAAAGAATGTGAGCAAAACAAAGAAACGTTTCTCTCAATGAAATGTTGGCTCCCTCTTGGCTCCCTCCCAGTTTGGGGAAATGTTTTTCTACATAATTCCAGGTTTTTCTTGTAAAAAATGTTCCTTAGAATGAATCCCAAAAGAATCCAAAGGTAGACTTCAGAAATTTCTATCTTCTCTGAAGGGTGGACTTTGACAATAAGAAATGCCTGATGTCAGTCAGTTTTGAAACTAAAGTTAGTGAGACAACTTTTTAAACTTTGATTTATTTTTTGAATACATGGAAACTTGATCTGAGTGAAAACAACAACAAAAAAGAACCAGCCCATGGTTGGTAATCTCTTATCATGAAGGAATACTAGTTGGTTGTTTTGTGGAAACTGCAAAAGGGATGGTCAGTGTCAGGGTGTTGGTTAAACGAAGGGTGGAATGAGTCTTTCCAAAGGGCTGGTTTCTGTTTAATCCTTAGAGAAAAAAGTCAAATGGTGGTTAGCGAGGGAGGGGGTATAATGAGGCATGATATGGTTTGGCTGTGTCTCCCCACCAAATCTCAACTTGAATTGTATCTCCCAGAATTCCCAGGTGTTGTGGGAGGGACCCAGGGGGAGGTAATCGAATCATGGGGGCCAGTCTTTCCCAGGCTATGCTATTCTTGTGATAGTGAACACATCTCAAGAGATCTGATGGGTTTATCGGGGTTCCGCTTTAGCTTTTTTTTTTTTTTTTGAGACGGAGTCTAGCTCTGTCGCCCAGGCTGGTATGCAGTGGCACAATCTCGGCTCACTGCAACCTCCACCTTCCGGGTTCAAGCAATTCTCCTGCATCAGCCTCCCGAGTAGCTGGGATTACAGGCACCCACCACCATGCCCAGCTAATTTTTGTATTTTTAGTAGAGACAGGGTTTCACTATGTTGGCCAGGCTGGTCTTGAACTCCTGACCTCATGATCCACCCACCTTGGCCTCCCAAAGTGCTGGGATTACAAGCGTGAGCCACTGAGCCCGGCCCCGCTTTAGCTTCTTCCTCATTTTTCTCTTGCCACTACCATGTAAGAAGTAACTTTCACCTGCCGCCATGATTCTGAAGCTTCTCCAGCCATGTGGAACTGTAAGTCCAATTAAACTTCTTTTTGTTCCCAGTTTTGGGTATGTCTTAATCTACAGAATGAAAACAAACTAATACAGTAAATTGGTACTAGTAGAGTGAGTGGGACATCACTGAAAAGATACCTGAAAATGTGGAAGCAACTTTGGAACTGGGTAACAGGCAGAGGTTGGAGCAGTTTGGAGGGCTCAGAAGATGGGAAAATGTGGAAAAGTTTGGAACTTCCTAGAGGCTTGTTGAATGGCTTTGCCCAAAATGCTGATAGCAATATGGAGAGTAAGGTCCAGGCTGAAGTGGTCTCAGATGGAGATGAGGAACTTGTTGGGAATTTGAGCAAGATGACTCCTGTTATGTTTTAGCAAAGAGACTGGCAGCATTTTGTCCCTGCCCTAGAGATTTGTGGAACTTTGAACTTGAGAAAGATGATTTAGGGTATCTGGTGGAAGAAATTTCTAAGCAGCAAAGCATTCAAGAGGTGACTTGGATACTGTTACAGGCATTCAGTTTTTTAAGGGAAGCAGCGCATAAAAGTTTGGAAAATTTGAAGGCTGACTATACAATAGAAAAGAAAAACCCTGTTTCTGGGGAGAAATTCAAGCTGGCAGAAATTTGCATAAGTAGTAGGGAGCCTAATGTGAATCCCCAAGACCTTGGGTAAAATGTCTCCAGGCCATGTCAGAGACCTTTACACAGCCCCTTCCATCACAGGCCTGCAGGCCCAGGAGGAAAAAATGGTTTCGTGGGCCAGGCCTAGAGTCCCTGCGCTGTGTGCATCCTATGGACTTGGTGCCCTGTGTCCCAGCCATTTTAGCTGTGGCTGAAAGGGGCCAACATAGAGCTCAGGCTGTGGCTTCAGAGGGCAGAAGCCCCAATTCTTGGTGACTTCCACATGGTGTTGAGCCTGCAGGTGCACAGAAGTTGTGAATTGAGGTTTGGGAACCTCCACCTAGATTTCAGAAGATGTATGGAAATGCCTGGATGTGCGGGCAAAAGTTTGCTGCAAGGATGGGGCAGCACCCTCATGGAGAACCTCTGCTAGGGCAGTGCAGAAAGGAAACGTGGGGCCAGAGCCCCCATGCAGAGTCCTTACTGAGGCACTGCCTAGTGGAGCTGTTAGAAGAGGACCACCATCCATCCTCCAGACCCCAGAATGGTAGATCCACCAACAGCTTGCACAGTGCACCTGGAAAAGCTGCAGACACTCAATGCCAGCCTGTGAAAGCAGCCAGAAGAGAGGCTGTACACTGCAAAGCCACAAGGGCAGAGCTTCCCAAGACCATGGGAACCCACCTCTTGCATCAGCATGACCTGGATGTGAGACTTGGAATCAAAGGAGATCATTTTGGAGCTTTAAAATTTGACTTCCCTGCTGGATTTCAGACTTGCATGGGCCCTGTAACCCCTTTGTTTTGGCCAACTTCTCCCATTTTGAACAGCTGTATTTACCCAATACCTGTACCCCCATTGTATCTAGGAAATAACTAGCTTGCTTTTGATTTTACAGGCGTATAGGCAGAAGGGACTCACCTTGTCTCAGGTGAGACTTTGGACTGTTGACTTTGGGGTTAATGCTGAAATGAGTTAAGACTTTGAGGGACTGTTGGGAAGGCATGATTGGTTTTGAAATGTGAGGACATGAGGTTTGGAGGGGCCAGGGGTGGATTGATATGGTTTGGCTGTCTCCCCACCCAAATCTCAGCTTGAATTGTATCTCCCAGAATTCCCATGTATTGTGGGAGGGACCCAGGGGGAGGTATTGAATCATGGGGGCCAGTCTTTCCCAGGCTATTCTTGTGATAGTGAGTAACTCTCACAAGATCTGATGGGTTTATCAGGGATTTCTGCTTTAGCTTCGTCTTCATTTTTATCCTGCCACTGCCACGTAAGAAGTTCCTTTCACCTGCCACCGTGATTCTGAGACCTCCCCAGCCATGTGGAACTGCAAGTCCAATTAAACTTCTTTTTGTTCCCAGTTTTGGGTATGTCTTTATTAGCTGCATGAAAATGAACTAATACAAGGTGTGTCTGACTTTCCATCCTGTCATGTCCAGGAACTCGGTGTTCAAGGTTTCTCTGGGGTTCTCTTAGCCAAAAGAGTGTCCATTCAGTCAGCTGGGGGACTTAGGATTTCTTTTTTGTTTCTCAGTTATAAGACCTTCATGTGACAGCCAGAGAAACGGAATGAAGACACAGAGATTCCAAGATAAATCTGAACACAAAGCCCTTGTTAAGTCCCCCAGTTTATTACTGTTACATCATACCCCTTATCCAATCATGTTTCTCCACAACTATCCTCTTTTCATCAAACCTAAACATAAAAATACACAGTTTCCTCCATTTTTGGGGTCTTCATTTCTGAAGGCTGCATGTCACATACAACTTTGGTTAAATAAATTTGTTACACTTTTCTCATGTTAATTTGTTTTTTGTTATGGGGTGTAAGCCATGAACCTTGCAACAAGCAAGGAAAAAATATTACTCTTTCTTCCCTACACCATTGTACTAATTTCTTTTTTTAAAAATTATTCTATCCTTCATGAATAGGAGCTATGCCTAATAAAAATAATTCCCATAGCTGAGCTTACATAACAAGTAGTGATTAGCTGTGCAATTGCAAAACACTAAAATAAAATAAGCTCTGATTCAGGTTGGGAAGCAAATGTTGAACCCCTGCAGAGACTGCAAAATCCCAAAGAAAGACCTTCCCTTCTGCTACCTACATAGCCATCCAAAGAGCAAGGAATGCTGAACACATGTAAGTGCTTCACCAGCAATGTCAAATCTGAACTGAAGGTTAAAAAAAGACAAAAATACTAGCAAAAGAGTGATCTAGAGGATATTGCTGTCTTGTAACTTTTAATTTTTTTGTTTTAAAATGAATATTTATTGAGAGGAAAGAGGTTTCTTATCATAAAACTAATATTCACTGCCGAAAAAGTAGAAAATAAAGAAAAGCCAAAAAAAAAGTTCATTAAAACGTTTCCTCATCAGGATAATTCATGCTAACCCTTTGGGATACATTCTTCCCACACACACATTTTAATTGTAGTGTGATGGGTTCTGAACCAGGTTACTGAAGGGTGCACACCTGCTTCTTGAACCTTGAAGACTAGGTAGTGAGCCAAGGCCATGGTGTACAGCCGAGGAGCAGGTATCCCTGAGAACCTAAGCATCCTGGGGAGTGTCTGAGAACCTATCAAGAAAAACAGCCTCATCACTCAAACACAGTAGGCAAAGAGCCAGAAAATTAGCTTAAAAATAGTTTAGAGATGGGAGGTGGCACAGATCTCTAGAGCAGTCCTGCTGCTGTCCGGGAGTGCCCTGTATGTAAATCTTAATGAACACATCTACTTGCCAAGCTGGACTTTTCCAAATAAAATTATTTTATCTCTTGGCTCCCTCCCACTTTGAGGGAACATTTTTCTAAACAATTCCAGGTTTTTCTTGTAATATTAATGCACTTGAATATGCTGTTTGTTAGTCATGTGTAAAGGAGACAGGGTCACTGTGGACTCCTGTGGTTCAGACATAGCACAGAAATCGCTAGAAGCTGATGAGAGTAATAATGATCATACCATTCTCGGCATGATTAGCAGGAGAAAACGCGGCCAAGTACAGTGGCTCACACCTGTAATCCCAGCACTTTGGGAGGCCGAGGCAGAAGGATCACTTGAGGTCAGGAGTTAGAGATCAGCCAGGCCAACATGGTGAAACCCTGTCTCTACTAAAAATACAAAAATTGGCCGGGCGCGGTGGCTCAAGCCTGTAATCCCAGCACTTTGGGAGGCCGAGATGGGCGGATCACGAGGTCAGGAGATCAAGACCATCCTGGCTAACACGGTGAAACCCCGTCTCTACTAAAAATACAAAAAAAAACTAGCCGGGCGAGGTGGCAGGCGCCTGTAGTCCCAGCTACTCGGGAGGCTGAGGCAGGAGAATGGCGTAAACCCGGGAGGCGGAGCTTGCAGTGAGCTGAGATCTGGCCACTGCACTCCAGTCCGGGCGACAGGGCGAGACTCCGCCTCAAAAAAAAAAAAAAAAAAAAAAATACAAAAATTAGCTGGGTGTGGTGGTGGGCACCTATAATCCCAGCTACTTGGTAGGCTGAGGCAGGAGAATCGCTTGAACCCGGAGGTGGAGGTTCCAGCGAGCTGAGATTGTGCCACTGCACTCTAGCCTGGGTGACAGAGCAAGACGATTCTGTCTAAAAAAAACAGGAGAAAAAGGTTTATTTGTATGCACCCAGAAGCCAATAAAAGGAGTAGTTGGCTTATCAAATGGTTAAAGTTAAAGGCTTATATATCTAAATTAACAGGGGAAAAGGAGGGAGACGAAAAGCCTTCTGTGGGAAAAAACAATTAGGTTTCTTTAGGAAAGATAAATGAAGTTTTAGGAGAACAAATAGGAGATAAGAAAATGTGTGATAATGTTGCCTATACAGGCAAGTGGTGTTTCCAGCTTCTTTGGGGCCATAAAACTCCCCAGGAGAGGTAATTTATAGTAGATTTACTCTTTCTCTCTCTCCTGGGAGTAGAAGCCACCTCATGAGGGAATTTATGGCAGTCCTCATTTCTCAGAGGTTTCTGCTTTAAGTCAGATAAGAGAAGCTCCAAGTAGGTTTCTTTCTGCATCTGTTGAATCTCAAATGCCTACAGCTCAAAATATTCTTTGTATCAAATCTGGGGTTCCAAATGGGTCTCCACACCTTCAAAGAGGAAAAGCCACCAAGGCATGGAAGCTAATGCTTTTTGAATCATGCCAGTGGGCTGGGCTCTTGACTCACAACAGTTCCATGAAAGTGTTACAGGAAATGGATCCTGATCCAGACCCCAAGAGAGGGTTCTTCGATCTTGCACAAGAAAGAATTCAGGCTGAGTCCATAAAGTGAAAGCAAGTTTATTGAGAAAGTAAAGGAACAAAAGGATGGCTACCCCATAGACAGAGCAGCCCCGAAGTCCGAAGACTGCTGCTTGCCCATTTTTATGGTTATTTCTTGATGATATGCTAAACAAGGGGTGGAATATTGATGCTTCCCCTTTTAGACCATATAGGGTAACTTCCTGACATTGCCATGGCATTTGTAAACAGTCATGGTGCTGGTGGGAGTGCAGCAGTGAGGACAACCAGAGGCCACTCTCGTGGCCATATTGGTTTTGGTAGGTTTTAGCCAGCCTGTTTACTGCAACCTGTTTTATCAGCAAGGTGTTTATGACCTGTATCTTGTGCCAACCTCCTATCTCATCCTGTAAGTTAGAATGCCTTAACCATCAGGGAATACAGTCCAGTTGGTCGCAGCCTCATTTTACATAGCTCCTATTTAAGATGGAGTTGCTCTGGTTCACACGTCTCTGACAAAAGTGGAAGCATTCTACTTTTATTCCACAAGCATTTAGTGAGTGAACCCTAAGTGGAAGATTTTACAATCAGGCATTGAGGATGCAAAACCAAATAATCTCAGCTGTAATCTGAGCTACTCGGGAGGCTGAGGCAGGAGAATCGCTTGACCTGGGAGGTGGTGGTTACAGTGAGCCGAGATCGCGTCACGGCACTCCAGCCTGGGTGACAGAATGAGACTCTATCTTAAAAAAAAAAAAAAAAGTTAAAATTTCAGGATCCTCTGAATTTATTACACCCAGGGGAAAGTTAAGCCCTGGAGACTGAGACACAGAACATGTTTACAACTTCTGTTTCTTAGATTATAGATTAACTCTTTTCCATAAATGTTGTTCCATTAATGACTAGAAAAGACCAGAAACCAGGCCCCTCCCCTTCCAATCACTGGTTTTTGTTATAGATTAACTGCTTCCTTCATTGTCCCATACCTAAAACAGACCAAATGATGTAGAAGATCCCGTGACTGTTACCTCTTCAGTGTGAAATGTTAAATATACCTTTCCTGAGAAAAAAGACCACCTCAACTAATCCAATCATTGTAACTATGCGCTAAGCCTCATGTAAAAAGATACTGAAATTCTGTTATGCTTCTCTATCTTTTCTCTAAATAAACAACCCTAAACTTCTACACTTCAGAACCATGACTTTCATTCTTTGGAATCTGTTTTCCGAGTAGCTGTCCTCAAACTTTGCATTTGAACAAACTCTTTTTTCTTGAAGGCATTGCAGTCTAAGGGAAATCAAAGTGGGTTGATGATTACTGTACACTGTGGCTGGTGCTGTGATAGAGATGGGTATTCTGCACAGAAACAGGTGCCACAGAAACACAGAGGAGGAACATCTGCATCTGCTGGCTGCAGCCCCATGGCTGAATCTGAACCTGAGAGGTATCTTATTTGACCTATGCAATTGTTATGGGTTGAATTGTGTCCCCAAAAAGATATGATGGAAACTTAACCCCCTGTACCTCAGAATATGATCTTATTTGGAAACAGGTAGTTGCAGATGAAATTAGTAAAGATTTATACTGGAGTAGGGTTGGCCCCTACTACAATATGACTGATGTCCTTATAAAAAGACTGTAGGCTGGGCGTGGTGGCTCATGCCTGTAATCCCAGCACTTTGGGAAGCTGAGGTGGGCGGATCATGAGGTCAAGAGATCGAGACCATCCTGGCCAACATGGTGAAACCCCATCTCTACTAAAAAGTACAAAAACTAGCTGGGTGTGGTGGCGTGAGCCTGTAGTCCCAGCTACTCAGGAGGCTGAGGCAGGAGAATTGCTTGAACTAGGGAGGCAGAGGTTGCAGTGAGCCCAGATCATGCCATTGCATTCTGGCCTGGCAACAGAATGAGACTCCATCAAATAAATAAATAAATACTGTAGGCCAGGCACAGTGGCTCATACCTATAATCCCAGCACTTTGGGAGGCTGAGGTAGGTGGGTCATTTGAGGTCAGGAGTTTGAGACCAGCCTGGCCAACATGATGAAACCCTGTCTCTACTAAAAATATTTTAAAAATTAGCTGGGTGTGGTGGTGCATGCCTGTAATCTCAGCTACTCGGGAGGCTGAGGCAGGAGAATCGCTTGACCTGAGATGGTTACAGTGAGCCGAGATCGCATCACGGCACTCCAGCCTGGGTGACAGAGTGAGACTCTATCTAAAAATAAAATAAAATAAAATAAAATTTCAGGCTCCTCTATATTCATTACGCCCAGGGGAAAGTTAAGCCCTGGAGACTGAGACACAGAACATGTTTATAACTTCTGTTTCTTAGATTATAGATTAACTCTTTTCCATAAATGTTCCATTAATGACTAGAAAAGACCAGAAACCAGGCCCCTCCCCTTCCAATCACTGGTTTTTGTTACAGATTAACTGCTTCCTTCATTGTCCCATATCTAAAACAGACCAAATGACACAGAAGACCCTGTGACTGTTACCTCTTCAGTGTAGAATGTTAAATATGCCTTTCCTGAGAAAAAAGACCACCTCAACTAATCCAATCATTGTAACTATGCGCTAAGCCTCATGTAGAAAGATACTGAAATTCTGTTATGCTTCTCTATCTTTTGTCTAAATAAACGATCCTAAACTTCTACACTTCAGAACAGTGACTTTCGTTCTTTGGAATCTGTGTTTTCTGAGTAGCTGTCCTCAAACTTTGCATTTGAACAAACTCTTTTTTGTTTGTTTGTTTGTTTTTTGTTTTTAGAGACAGGGTGTTCCCCTGTCACCCAGCCTGGAGTACCGTGGCATGATCACGGCTCACTGCAGCCTGGAATTCCCTGGGCTCAGATGATCCTCCCACCTCAGCCTCTCGAGTAGCTAGGACTACAAGTGTGCACCACCATGCCCAGCTAATTTTTGTATTTTTGGTGGAGACGGGTTTCACCATGTTGCCCAGGCTGGTCTCGAACTCCTGAGCTCAAGTGATCCTCCCACTACGGCCTCCCAAAGTGCTGGGCTTACAGGTGTGAACCACTGTACCAGGCCTGCGCAAACTTTTTAAACTAGATTCTGGCCCTTTGGATGATTTTTAGGTTGACAAGATGGTGTGAAGACACACAGGGAGAACATCATGTGATCACAGAGGAAGACACTGGAGTATGTGTCTGAGAGTCAAGGATGTCCCCACTGACACTTTAGTTTTGGAATTCTAACCTCCAGAACTGTAAGAGAATACATTTCCATGGTTTTAAGCCATCCAGTTGGTGACACTTCATTACAGCCACCCTAGGAAATGAATACAACAGTGTCACATTGTTAGACACTGTGATCCTTCGTTCCCCTTCCTGATGTTCTCTTTCTGGCAGCTGAGGGGAGCTCCACAATCATAATACCCCCGCCTCTCTCTCTCACTGCACTCACTCTTCCACAGCAGAGGAGAAGTAAATTGTGATTGCTGAGTTTGGGATACAGGAACAGGGCTCTTGTCCTAGCTCTGTCTTATCCCATTGTCCTCTTTGCTCCTGCGCTGAGGGTCTCCCTTCTTTCTGCTCAGTTCTACCATGCTCTGAGTTAGAGCTCTAAATGTAATTGGGTTCCCAAGAACCAGAGTCTGAGATGAAAGTTCTTGTTTCAGTGCTTCACTGGTGGATGCTCTCAGGAGAAGCCAAGTGAGGAATGCAGGATGGCATGGAGGATAAAGCTAAGTGAGGAAGTGGTCTCAGCTGCAGCATGTCTTCAGTCTAATCCTGTGTCCGGAATTGGTGGGTTCTCGGTCTCACTGACTTCAAGAATGGAGCCACAGACCCTAGCGGTGAGTGTTACAGTTCTTAAAAATGGGGTGTCCGGAGTTTGTTCCTTCAGACATTCAGATGTGTCTGGAGCTTCTTCCTTCTGGTGGGTTCATGGTCTCGCTATCAGGAGTGAAGTTGCAGACCTTTGCGGTGAGTGTTACAGCTCTTAAATGCAGCGCATCTGGAATTGTTCGTTCTTCCCAGTGGGTTCATGGTTTCACTGGCTTCAGAAGTGAAGCTGCAGACCTTCGCAGTGAGTGTTAGAGCTCATAAAGGCAGTGTGGACCCAAAGAGTGAGCAGTGGCAAGATTTATTGCAAAGGGCAAAAGAACAAAGCTTCCACACTGGGGAAGGGGACCCAAGCAGGTTGCCCCTGGCTAGCTTGGACAGCCTGCTTTTATTCCCTTATCGGACCCCACCCACATCCTGCTGATTGGTCCATTTTACATAGAGCTGATTGGTCCATTTTGACAGAGTGCTGATTGGTGCATTTACAATCCTTGGACTAGACACACAGTGCTAGACAGAAAAGTTCTCCAAGTCCCCACTAGGTTAGCTAGACACAGAGTTAGCTAGATACAGAGTACCAATTGGTGTATTTACAAACCTTGAGCTAGACACAGAGTACTGACTGGTGTATTTACAAACCCTGAGCTAGACACAGAGTGCTGATTGGTGCATCTACAATCCCTCAGCCAGACATAAAAGCTCTCCAAGTCCCCACCAGACTCAGGAGCCCAGTTGGCTTCACCCAGTGGATTTCTCACTGGGGCAGCAGGTGGAGCTGCCCACCAGCCCTGCACCTCTCTCTCCACACCTCCCCACAAGCAGAGGGAGGCAGCTCCAGCCTCAGCCAGCCCAGAGAGGGGCTCCCACAGTGCCATAGCAGGCTGAAGGGCTCCTCAAGAGCCACCAGAGTGGACACCGAGGCCGAGGAGGCGCCGAAAGCGAGGGCTGCTAGCACATTGTCACCTCTCAATCCCATGAAGGTGCTCTGGAACACAAATGGCCACACAGAGTCAGTCCCTTTGAGGAGAGGGGGATGGCCTTTTTTTCCTTCCCTGTGAGTCAGTCATCAGACCAGGGGCAGATGGATGAGAACGTGGCAGAGCCTCCTGGTCAGGGCAGGTTCAAGGTAGCTCCTATGTGGCTGAGGGTAGTTCTCCAGCAACAGGGCAGCTGTGGAGTCCATCAGCCCAGAGTCACAGCAGATGGGAGGCAAGGGTGATGGGAGCACCTGATGGCAAAGGGGATCTGGGCCGGCAGGTACCTCATACCTCCACCACAGAGAAGTTATTATATTGTTCAGTGCTTCTCCTGCCTGGGGGTCACATGAATGGAAGAATCAAAGCCAGAAGTCCTTTCTTCTTGCAGTGTCCTTCTTGCACCCTCTATCGACAAAACCTAACAAAGTGCTTGCTGCAAAGGAGAACTGCTTATAGGGTCCAGCGGGTTAACACAGAGCAAATAGCAGAGTAGCTTTTAAGCTGAGCAGTAATACACTGATAAGTGGCACACTCATTAAGATCACATTTATGAAACCCATCTAATTGTCCCATGGAACTGAGGTTTAATAGTTTCTTTTGAATAAACATAGAAATTTACCCTCCTAGTCTTGAAACTTAAGAAAGTTACATTTCTCTTATGTGAGTTCCTTTCTCAGGAAACCAACCTTCAGGTCTCCCACATACTATCCAGGAAGTGAAACTTACCAGATCACTACATCTGGACAATGAGACACCAGACCCCTCATCTATCACGACTGCATCAGTGACCACCTACTTCCTATGGATGAACTCTTCCTTAGCCCTCCCTAATTCCTGTTTTTGTGCATGAAGTTACATTTCTTCTCTGCTGTATAAACCCTTAATTTTAGTTGGTCAGAGAGATGGATTTGAGACTGATCTCTCATTTCCTCAGCTGAAGCACCTGATTAAAGCCTTCCTCCTTGGCAATACTCATTGTCTCAGTGATTGGCTTTCTGTGTGGCAAGCAGCAAAACCTAGACTAAACTCCTGGTGTTTCCGTGACATTTAGACACTAAACCTTCCTTTGTGTTTCTTCTTTTTCTTCCTTTTAAAAATCTTTTTGTGTGTTTATAATAGCAATACAAAAATTAGCAAAAGAGCCTCTCCTGTCTTGTTCCTTTGCTCAGGCCTGCAGGTGGGCAAGTGTCAGGGTCTTTGAACTACCAGAACTCAGTGCTATAGTTATTAATGGGATGAGAAATGTCATGATAAACATACAAGGAGACCCATCTGGGCACAGCCCTTAAGGCCAACCCCTTTGGAGGCATTTCCCATGCAAAGGGAATTGTGCTGGTAAAGTAGGGATTAAAGCAAAGCAGCCTAATTCAGCAATGCATCTGTTCAAGCAGTGATGGCTGCTCAAACTTTAATGAGAAAAATGATGAAGGCTGTTGGATGTGGCTACAGAGAAGTCCCCAGTATTCAAAGACACCACAATGTTACCCAAATCACTTACCTACACCTTACCTCTGGTGGCTAGATTCGGTCACAAAGATCATGCTGTTGGTGATTTTCCTGGAGTCAGCCTTTGCCAAAAGAGCCAGTGCTTCTCTTTTGAGAGACAAGAAAAGGCCAAGATCATTAGTTTTGATGATGTTAACATGGCAGTAGTACATTTTCATAAAATGTACTTATCATATTATATTTATATTTTACATATTTTTATATTAAAATATATTTTAAGATAAGCCTGGGCAACATAGTGAGACCTCACTTTTACCAAAATTTTTTAAAAATTAGCCTGGCATGGTGGCATACACCTGCGGTCCCAGCTACTTGGGAGGTTAAGGTGGGAGGATCATTTGAGCCCAGGAGGTTGAGGCTGCAGTGAGCCATGATTGTGCCACTGCACTCCAGCCTGGGCAACACTTTGTCTCTAATATATATATATATATATGTATTTTTTTCAAACAAAATAGCCCAAGAAAATAGAATCACATTGTATTTTTCATATTTTTTCCATTATAGAACACATTGTCATTATTATACTGAGAAGAGATAGAGAGGAGACCATGCAAAGCACCATAAAAAGTTTTTTCATGTTCTCTTCTCCATGTTGATTGACCTCCAAAGTTAATTTCAAATAATGTGCTCAGCATTTACATGTGACTTTAGAACTGAGCAAACCTATCAGGCACAGAGCTTATTTATACTCCTGAACCTTGCAAAAAAAACCAAAAGAGTCTGAACCACTCGCTATATTATATACTTCCTGTTCCCATATACTAGGAAATAGTTTTACATTACTTGTATTGCAGGATTTTTTTTTTTTTTTTTTTTTTTGGTGTTTTAATTGTGCACTTACATGTATTAGAAAAGCTATTTTTCTAGTGGTCAATAGAAAAATGTACTAAAAATCATCAGTTGCCTTCATCTTTATGGGGTGATTTTAGAAATTATTATTATTATGTTCTTCCATTTCTGGGAACATTACCATTTAGAGGATTAATGGTAATTAGTGAAAAGCATAATACAGTATATTTAATGAAAGATACCATTAATGTTATTCTATTTATGTCCACTTTTGTGAATGAAAGAAATGCTTTAAAATATTTGTCAATTTGATGATCGGATAAGTAGAGGTAAGTAGATTGGGGAACACCGTGGTGTCTTTGAATACTGGGGACATCTCTGTAGCCGCATCCAATGGCCTGTTCTCAGTCCTCGTACTCTCTGACCTCTTTGAAATGGTGAATTCTGTCCATCAGGCCCACACTCTTCTTTATTCTTTGGGGCCTAAAAGGCACTGAGCCGCCTCTTCTCTGTCCACTACTCCATACCTCTGTTTGCTCTTCTTTCCCTCTGACCCGGAGGTACATCAGACAGTACTCATTCTCCTCCTCTTCACTGTAATTATAGGATTAAAAGACATCTTGCTGGTCATACATTCCACATTCTTTCCCCCAAATTGCCTGTCTTTAAAGTTTTCCATGAAAAAAACATGAAACTCTCATATCCATCTACATGCTCACAGCTAGGTCTCTAGAAGAACAGAACCATGAATCAGAAAATCTGGATTTAAACCCCATACTTATTCACTCCTTGTGTGAACCTGAGGGTGCCACTTTGCCTCCATGAATCTCAGATTCCGTATCTGTAAAATGGAGATCTCTGCAGTACCTTGCTGTGGAGGTCACATGGGAAGATACGAAAGTACTTTGTAAGGAATAACTCCTTCAGCAAGACCTTACAAAAATGCAGGCATGACTGAGGCAATCTTACACTTACTATTTTTTTTTTTTTTTTTTTTTTTTTGAGGCGGAGTCTCACTCTGTCGCCCGGACTGGAGTGCAGTGGCCGGATCTCAGCTCACTGCAAGCTCCGCCTCCCGGGTTCACACCATTCTCCTGCCTCAGCCTCCCGAGCAGCTGGGACTACAGGCGCCCGCCACCTCGCCCAGCTAGTTTTTTGTATTTTTAGTAGAGACGGGGTTTCACCGTGTTAGCCAGGATGGTCTCGATCTCCTGACCTCGTGATCCGCCCGTCTCGGCCTCCCAAAGTGCTGGGATTACAGGCTTGAGCCACCGCGCCCGGCCTACACTTACTATTTCATTTGATTATAACAACAATCCTGTAAGTATATATTATTATTATTATTATTGTTTTACAAAATGAGAGAAATTGGGGCTTAGAATGCTTGAGTATCTTGTCAAGGCCACAAAGCTAGTACGAGAGCTGTGATTAGAACCTTCTGTGTTTAATTCCAAAGCTCCCCCAAAAGCATCAGTCAAGGTTCTTGGTTGCAGGTGACAGAAACTGACTCTGACAATTATAATAGGAGGAAAGTGGAGGTTTACAATATTGGCCAGAGGCCTGAGGACCAGACTTGGAAAATTAGCTGGAACAAAGGCAGCTCCAGAGAACAAGGGAGGAGGAAGTATATAAAGTCTGTTTTCACCATGAGAGTCAAGAGGGACACTTTGACAACAGACACTGCTGTCATCTCAATAGTATCACTGCAGTGGTCATGAACAAATCCTCGGTGTCATGTGGTCCAGATTCAAAGTGCCAAGTGAGCATCAGATTGGTAGAACTTGGAGCATACAACCTGACCCTGGCCACAAAGGGAGGCGAGAGAGGTGTCCTCCCAATTCCTCTTCCATAGTAAGAAGGAGGACACTGTGACATGCTAGGCAAGGCCCTTTCCAGTTTCTGAACATGTCCCTCTGCCCCCCACATATACCCACACACACTCACACACACTCTTTCTTTCCTACCTCCTCAGAAGATGAAGTGTTTTCTCTCTTGTTGAATGCTAATATTTTTAAAAATCTCTTTTTGCAGCAGATATCTTCCCTCTTTCTTCATCTCTCCCCTGATTTTAACCTCTCTACTTGTCTTCAATTCATGAACAAAGGAGTTTGAGTCTCTCCAACAGCTACCAACAAGATTCACACAATGAAGCTGCTGGGTTCCATCATAAATTCTTAATCCCCAACCTCAAATGGGCCTCAGCCCTGCCCAGAGATCACACACGTTTCTCACATCACCTCCCTCTTCCACTCACCAGAACAATGGCTTCACGTCTCCATACCTGTCAGATCCCTGAAGATGTGAGTTCAGTTGCTCTCCAGGATGGAGGGGGAACCTATCTTCCCTCTCTCAGAAGTGAACGCTAAATGACTTCACAGCCTCAACTAGGAGTGGAAGCAAACTGGAATGTGGACTCTTGGGCACAGGAGAGGAGATCAGAGTAAGGAAGGAAGTAGCTTTGCCTAAGATCTTCCTAAGCTGCTTCCAGATGGCTGAGACATGACCCAGCTGAGAATGTAAAGAAATGTTTTGCAGTTCTTTCTGGTAATGGTCTGAATTTATATCTTGTTCCTGGGGGCAAAGTCACAAAGTTACATAAGAATACAGTTTCTATAAAGGATGTATCATCACATGTCAGATGAAGAAAGGAGGGCACGTTCAGAAGGTGGTGTTGGAATAATTAGTTTAAAATTCAGATAAATAAAAACTGTTTAGGTTCTTACCTCAATAACATGAAAATAAGCTCAAGATACTTTAAAGATACGTAAATTATAAGAACAAAAATTAATAAACTAAACTATAATTCAAAAAATGAGAAACTATAAGTTGAAGCAAAGTTGACAAACTTTAGGGCATACTTAACTACATTTAAAAAATCTAGCTCCTATTTATAAAAATATAACTAGAGCTGGGCACAGTGGTGTGTGCTTGTAATCCCAGCTACTTGGAAGGCTGAGGGGGGAGGATTGCTTGAGCCCAGAGTTCAAGGCCAGCCTGGGAAACATAGCAAGGCTCACTGCAACCTCCACCTCCTGGGTTCAAGCAATTCTCCTGCCTCAGCCTCCCGAGTAGCAGGGATTACAGGCATGTGCCACTACGCCTGGCTAATTTTTGTATTTTTAGTAGAGATAGGGTTTCGCCATGTTGCCCAGGCTGGTCTTGAACTCCTGAGCTCAGGTGATCTGCCCATCTCGGCCTCCCAAAGTGCTGGGATTACAGGCGTAAGCCACCACGCCCAGCCGGTTAACTGTATTTTTACCAAAATTGTCATGTAATTATGGTATGAAAAATGCTGAGAGCAAAATAGTTTCGTTGGCAAAGGACACTGTTGCAGGCTGAATTAAGTCTCCCCACAAATTCATTTGTTGAAATCCTAACCCTCATTACCTCAGAAGGTGACTGTATTTTGAGATATGGTCTTTAAATAGGTAACTGAGGTTAAAAGAAGTCACGAGAGTTGACTTCAACACCAGTCACGTTGACTAATCCAACATGACTGACGTCCCTCTAAGAAGAGACTAGGGCACAGACACACACAGGGAAGACTGTGTGAAAGTGCAGGGAGAAGATGACCATTTACAAGCCAAGGAGAAGAAATCACACCTGCCCAACACCTTAATCTTGGATTTCTAGCCTCCAGAATTGTGAAAATTTTCTGTTGGTTAAGCTCCTCAGTCTGTGGCACTCTGTTATAGCAGCCCTAGCAAAGTAATACAGACATAAATGATAGTTTACAGATGAGAATACAATTAATAAATAAAAGTAGGTATTCAACAAGCTAGGAGGGAAATCTTCACAAACGTGGTGACATTTGAGCTTGATCCTGAAAAATAAAGAACTGTTGACAACCAATCCTCCTGTAATTATTATTCTGTGTTGGTTTGCTTGTTTTTAAAGGAAATACTGCTGGGCACGGTTGTTCATGCCTGTAATCCCAGCACTTGAGTAGGCCAAGGCAGGCGGATCACCTGCGCTCAGGAGTTTGAGACCAGCCTGGCCAACATGGTGTCAAAAAAAAACAAACAAACAACAAAACAAAACAAGCAAAAAAAAACTTCTCATTTTGCCAAAGACTAGTACATTTGAAACATGAAACTTAATTTTATAATTTTGTATATACAAAATGATCACAGGCAAGAAACTCATTTCAGGCTTGTTCAAATAGGAATGTGTGCCAGATACAATCTAAAAGTCATCTGCATTGCTTTGATAGGGTTTTGTGGTGAGCTAATCTTAGGGCAAGAGATGACAAATAGATTGGATGCTTTGAATGACCATTCGCTGTTGCTGTGGCATTTTGGCCATAGTCAGCACTGGGTCTGCAGCTGCCCCATGGGGGTGGATGTGGTGGACAGCCACACAGCTGCCATCCTAACTCCCTTCTAGTGTGCTCTCATGAACTGCAGAGTTGGGAAAATCAAAACCCACACTTTGCTTCCCTGAATTCCTTGCAGCCAGGTTCTAGACACGAAACAGATTAAGCAATGAGCCGCATGCACCACCCTACAGCTTCTGACTACCCAGATTACCTGGGGATGCTTGAATTTGCCTTACCTCAGCTTCCATGTCTGCAAAACGGGGATAAATAACAGTATCTACCTCATCTTTTTTTTTTTTTTTTTTCAGATGGAGTCTCACTCTGTCAACCAGACTGGAGTGCAGTGGCACGATCTCAGCTCACTGCAACCTCTGCCTCCCAGGTTCAAGCAATTCTCCCACCTCAGCCTCCCAAGCAGCTGGGACTACAGGCGCCCACCACAACTCCCAGCTAATTTTTTTATAGTTTTAGTAGAGATGGGGTTCCACCATGTTGGTCAGGCTGGTCTTGAACTCCTGACCTCAAATGACCTGCCCGCCTTGGCCTCCTAAAGTGCTGAGATTATAGGTGTGAGCCACCGCACCTGGCCTTCATTGGGTCTTTATGAGAACTGAGTAAGTTAAGCATACAAATTGATTACCCTGATACATAGTTAATATCAATAAATGTTAGCTCTATTGTAATTGTTATTGTTGTTGTTTTGAGGGTAGGAGTGAGACAGAGACCATCTTTCATGTGTGCTGTCTTCCTCTGGCAAGCACCGCTCTCAATCTCCAGGGACTTTCTCCAGCAGGGTTCCAGTGTCTACCATTAGCTTCATGGGTATCCAGCAGCAGCTGCCCTGGATCAACATTGTGGAGGTGTGTCCTTGAAGTCAACACACCCTCTTCTGCCTCTAATTCCCTGTTGGGCCAATTCTGCAGTGTGTTCCTGAGAATCATCTCAGAGGCCCAGCCTAGAGCCCTTTCTCCTAGCCCCTTCAATAATTTTATAAGTGCTTAATTAGCTTTCAAAAAAATTCTTTTCTGCTTAAAACACATGGAGTGGTGTCTATTTCCTATAACTAAATCTTGAATGATCTACCCTTGTGAGCCTCTTTCTCAGTTTCTCTTTGCCCCATTTCTAGTTGTGAAGATACACAGGAAGATTAGTTTAGGAAAAGGATTTGGCATGCTAGATCCAGGAGCCACAGACACAGAGCTGTGTCAGTGTTGGCAAAGCCCAGCCTGGAACACACGTCTCCATTCTTCTTTTTTGTTAGTGCTTTTTTGTTAGCTCAGACTCCAAAGAAGGTGGCTTATCCAGATCTGCTAGCTGATCCTGTGATCACTTCCATCTGCCCATGGAGCCCAACTGCAGAGAATGGGAGGAAAGTAACGTACGCTTAATTTATTGACTTAGTTCAGGCTGTTGTAACAAGTACAAAGTACCACTGACTGGGAGGCTTATAAACAACAGTTGCTGCTCACAGCTCTGGAGGTTGGAAGTCTAAGATCCAGGTGCTGGCAGAGTCAATGTCTGGTGAATGGATGGATAGATGACACCTTCTCACTGTGTCCTCACATGGTGGAAGAAGTAAGAGAGCTCTCTGGGTCCCTTTTATAAGGGCACTCATCCCATTCATGAGGGCTCTGCCCCCATGACCTAATCATTTTCCAATGTTCCCACCTTCTAATATCGTCCCCTTGGGCATTGGGTTTCAGCATATGATTTTTAGAGGGTCACAAACATTCAGTTGATGGCACTGGCATTCTCTATTTATGTGATGGACACTCCCTCTAGAGGCCAGAGACCATTCTTAGTCATTTCATATCCCCACTATTGGCACAATCTATTACACACTCATTAAATGCCAAACTGAGCTGTTAAGCAGAGTCTATTATGTTGTAGAATTCATGGATCTCCATGGGAAAGTGAAAGTTTCTGAGTATATGAAGGGGAAATTGTAATGTGGTTATTTCTATACAGGTTCAGTTTGGTTTTTTTTGGCTGAACACTTTATTTGCTTTGAGCTGGGAAAGGAAACCCTAATCTGGTAAAACTTAATGAAACTATTTGGTCCATAATCCTTATTGCACTATTTTTCTCCTACATAAGTTAATTTTTTAAATATTCAGATTCTGTGACTAATATTTAGTAAATTGCCTTTACTTCCTAGTCAGAGTTCTTTGAATCACAAGTAAGAGAAACCCACGCGAAGTAACCTAGGATGAAACAGAGGCTTTATTGTAAAACACAGGGCTATTTCATAGATCCCAAGGCAGGATATACACTCAGGTTCACAAGCGACTGGCACCAGGAACCAGAAATCTACCAGAAACTAACTGCTTTGTCTCCCCCAGGCTACTAGGCCATTATCTACCTTTGATTTTCTAGGCCTAGCTGCTTCCCTTTCTCTCTCTGCAAATGGGCTCCTTGGCCTCTACAGATATGTCATGTGACGGGATGATGACCACACCAAAATAGTAGCCTCAGAAACCCATTTACAGGGCCATGCATTTGCATATCAATAGGTACCCTGCCGGGTCTGTCTCAATTTCCCAGAAAACAGCAACCGAGCTTAAATTAGATTCCCATTCTTGGTCCATCAGCTGTGACCAGGAAACAGTGGCTATCACATAGAACAAATGCACAGAATCAACCGCACAGAAATCAACTCTGTGGACAGGTGGGAGGAGCAGTTCTTGGAGGCAGGAAGTGGAGGCAAACATACCAGAGCATTTGGGTGACAATATCCCAGAGAACAAAGACTTTGTAACTTTAATGTGAAATTAATGTAACTGTTAAATCGCATATAGGAATATCATGGCCTTCACATTTACAAACTGGTGCCCTTTGCATGTGAATATGGACACTTGACCCTCCACATCAATCAACCAGCTGATCTAATTCAACCAACTGCAGATCAAAAACATTAAGAAAAAGGCCAGGCGTGGTGGCTCATGCCACCTTTGGGAGGCCGAGGCAAGTGGATCACTTCAGGTCAGGAGTTTGAGACCAGCCTGGCCAACATGGTGAAAATCCACCTCTACTAAAAATACAAAAATTAGCTGGGAGTAGTGGCGTGCACCTGTAATCCTAGCTACTGGAAAGACTGAGGCACAGGAATCACTTTAACCCAGGAGGCAGAGGTTACAGTGCAGACCATGCCACTGCACTCCAGCCTGAGTAACAGAGCAAGACTTTGTCTCAAAAAAAAAAAATCCAAAATAACAATACATCAGTTAAAAAAAATACAAACACAAATATAATATAACAACTATTCACATAGCATTCAGATTGCATTAGGTATTATCTTTTTCCTTTCTTTATTTTTTTAAAATTTCTTTATTTTTGAGACAGGGTCTCTCTCAATCACCCAGTCTGGAGTACGGTGGTACAATCATGGCTCATGGCAGCCTCGAACTCCTAGACTCAAGGGATCCTCCAACCTCAGCCTCCTGAGAAGCTAGGACTACAAGTGCAAGCCAACACACACAGCTAATTTTTAAATGTTTTTGTAGACACAGGATCTGGCTTTGTTGCCCAGGTTGGTCTTGAACTCCTTGTCTGAAGTGATCCTCCTGCCTCGGCCTCCCAAAGTGCTGGGATTACAGGCATGAGCCATGGTGACTGGCCTGTATTAGGCATTATAAGTAATTTAGAGACAATTTAAAGTATGCAGAAGGATGTAGATAGGTTATATGCAAATACTACACCATTTTATATTAGGGACTTAAGCATCAGGGATTTGGGTGTCCTTGGGGGTCCTGGAACCAGTCCCCCCATGAACACTATATTAGTCAAGGTTCTCTAGAGGGACAGAACTAATAGAATACATATATATATAGGAATTTATTAAGTGTTAACTCACATGATCACAATGTCCCACAATAGGCCATCTTCATGCTGAGGAGCAAGAAGAGCCAGTCCAAGTCCCCAAACTGAAGCACTTGGAGTCCAATGTTCGAGGGCAAGAAGCATCTAGCACGGGAGAAAGATGTAGGCTGGGAGGCTAGGCCAGTCTCGTTTTTTCACATTTTTCTGCCTGCTTTATATTCTAGCCATGCTGGTGACTGATTAGATGGTGCCCACTCAGATTAGAGGTGGGTCTGCCTTTCCCAGCTCACTAATTCAAATCTTCTTCGTCAACACCCTCACAGACACACCTAGGATCAATACTTTGCACCCTTCATTCCAATCAAGTTGACATTCAGTATTAACCATTACAGATACCGAGGGAACAACTTCTCATATTCTCATATAGCAACTTAAAATAGCCCACATTAGCTCAGTGGCTTTAGTGTTTCCCTTATGCAAGCAAGATGATATGGCTACTTTGAGAATAGTTATCAAAGTAACTAGAAAGTTAATTAATGAGATAAATAAAAACAGAACTTAGATTTTGCTTGGTGGCTAAATCGTGCTCAGCATGCAAATTAGGCCATTTGAAAGGGGCATCCATTTATTCAGGCCACTAGGGCACCATTTAAGAAATTATTATTCTGGTAAATGAGGGTAAATAGGACCCTAGTGACCGAAAAGTTGAGGTTGTTTCCAAAAGCACTAATTTGTACCCAGGGAGTACAAAGAAGAATCTGGGTGGAATAAATAGCTGGATAAATAATGCAAAAGCAGAGAGTCTGGGCCAAGGTGGAACCCTATTTGAAAGATTAGGTACTGATGGTAAGTTTTAAAGTGTCTTTTACAGAAAGATGATAATAGCAAATTGATTGAGGCAGTGCTTTGACATTTGGGTGTCACTATTTAGGTCATGTATCCTATGAATTCACAGATAAATTCACAGCTGAAGCTAAGTTTGGGACTGAAACCAAAACATGGCGATGTGAGCTTTGGGCAAGAGGAGCAGGCTCCTATTCTCACACGGTTCCTGGTATCGATGCTTGCGGCAACGTGCCCTCCTCCCTGCTTATCTAAAGCTGATCCTTCCACTGTGACACATATATTGTTAGTGCAAGGGTTTTGTTTTTGTTTTTCTTACGTCCACATGGGTGATTTTTGTACACAGAAAGTTATTTTTATTTAAAAATTAACATTCAAATTGTTCAAAATCTAATTATTTCTTTAGTTTTCAAGAAGTCACAGTTGTTTTTTGTTTTCTGTTTTTAGATGGGGTCTCACTCTGCCACCCAGGCTGGAGTGCAGTGGTACGATCACAGATTACTACAGTCTTGACCTCAGGGACCCAAGTGACTCTCCCACCTCAGCCTCCAAGTAGCTGGGACCACAGGCATGCACTACCATGCCCAACTAATTACTTATTTTTTCATTTTTTTGTAAAGATAGAGTTTTCCTATGTTGCCTAGGCTGGTCTTGAACCCCTGGGCTCAAACAGTCCTCCCACCTTGGCCTCCCAAAGTGCTAGGATTTCAGGCATGAGTCATTGCATTCAGTCAGAAGTCATGGTTTTAAAAGCATATAAGACTCCTTATAAATATAGACAATTTCAACACTTACTTTAAAGAAAAAATGTTAATTTAATTGGGTAAATTTCCTTAAATATTTCCAACTATATTTATACATTTAACATATTTAATTTTTCCTTCAAGTACTGCTTAAACAAACAAAACTTTCCCGTTTTCTTATGTCAGTATATATCTAATAAGTTAAAACAATAATATTTCAACTTAAAATCATGAGCTAAATCAATTGCTCAATTACACACTTGGCTGAGAATTACAAAGCTAAAGTATTACTTTAATAGGCCAAATTCTCTTAAATGTTTCCATATCAAATATGTAGTTTCTTTAACCCCAAAATATTCATGTATAGTGTAATTTCTCCTAAACATTCCTATACTTAATGCTCTCTGAGGTTGAAAGATGCTTACTCACCAAGGAAAAGATTATGTCATTCCACATTCTTTGCAGAACAACCAGAGGTTTTAGCCAGGACATTAGGCCTAACTGCAGACCCCCAGGATGGCTTTCCTCACACCCCTGACCTTGGTCGAAATCCCTTTTGTAATTTCTGTAGTTTTTCATGCCATACCTTAAAAGGGGCATGGTCACTTACAGGGCTGACTTATTCAGGATTAGGCAGAAGGGCATAGTGTCTAGAGCCTACGATACTTTCAGATGCCCACAAATGTGTTTTAATTTTCATTTCTTTTAAAATCAGGACAAAAATTAATAAAATAATAATGCACATATAACATTAAATCCATTTGGATTATGTTTATCTGTATACCAATGCAGTGGTAAAATATAATTTCTAATTTATTTTCCCACAAAGGCAAAAGTGCCCAGAGCCCATGAGAGTCATAATGTGGCCCTGGTCACTTTGCCCACATCCCTGAGTGTGAATCCTATCACGACCTAATTCTTTTTTTTTTTTTTTTTTTTTTTGAGGCGGAGTCTCGCTCTGTCGCCCGGACTGGAGTGCAGTGGCCGGATCTCAGCTCACTGCAAGCTCCGCCTCCCGGGTTTACGCCATTCTCCTGCCTCAGCCTCCCGAGTAGCTGGGACTACAGGCGCCCGCCGCCTCGCCCAGCTAGTTTTTGTATTTTTAGTAGAGACGGGGTTTCACCGTGTTCGCCAGGATGGTCTCGATCTCCTGACCTCGTGATCCGCCCGTCTCAGCCTCCCAAAGTGCTGGGATTACAGGCTTGAGCCACCGCGCCCGGCCCACGACCTAATTCTTAAAGCAACTTACAGAACTCTGATACCCCACTTAGACTGACCCATTGTGCCAATGCACTTTGCATTTCTTTGGCTCTATAGGCTCTATAGATACTTATGTATCTGAATTCATAGGATTCTGAATTCCTTCAAAATTTTTGCTATTTGAAGGGCATACAATCCTTATATATGTTAAGATGCTATCCGATTAGCAAAAAGTTCAACAGTCATTTCATAAAGGAACCTATTCAAATGGCAAATAAGCATATAAGGAACATTATTAGTCATCATAGAAATGAAAATTAAAACCACAGTGAGGTGGATTATACACCCACCAGAATGGCTACAATTTTAAAAACTGGCAACACGAAGTGTTAGTCTAATGGAACCACAAGAGCTCTCATACATTGTTCATGGGAGTGTAAAATGATACAACCACTTTGGAAAAACTTTTGGCAGTTTCATACCAATCCTATGACCCAGAAGTTCCACTCCTGGTTATTTACCCTTGAGAAATGAAAACGTAGCTCTACACAAAGCGTGAGATAAGAATGTTCTTAGCAGCTTTATTCATAACACCACAAGTTGGCAACAACCTCACATGCTCATCAATAGGAAAACAGATAAACAAGCTACGATATATTCATGCAATGGAAACTACTTAGAAAAAAAATGAATGAACTCAGATACATGCAATAGCCTGAATTAATTTCAAAACACATTGTGCTGAGTAAAAAGAACTTAACACAAAGAGTATGTAACCTGTGATTCTTCTTCCTCTTCAAGTTCTAGAGCAAGCTAGACTAATTTATGATGGACAAAGTCAGAACAGTGCTTGCCTCTGGGTATGGGGGTGGGGATTTACTGGGAAAGGGCTCGAAGGGACTTTCTGGAGTGATAGACATTTGGGTTTATGAATTTGTCAAAACTCATCCAATGTTACACTCAAGATTTGTGCATTTTATTGTAGGTAAATAATACCTAAAAGCAAAAAAAGCCATAAACAAATGTTGAACTCTAGTTAATAATATGAATGTTGAATTTTTTTTTTTTTTTCTTTTCTTAGAGATAGGGTCTCACTCTGTCACCCAGGCTGGAGTGCAGTGGTGCAATCATAGCTCACTGTAACCTTGAACTCCTAGGCTCAAGCAATCCTCCCACCTCAACCTCCCAAAGGGCTGGGATTATGATTACAGTCAAATGGAGCAAGAACCCTCTCTTAGGAGCCTGTGAGCTTCCAAACACGGAAATAAAGGAAAATCCTGAGTTCCTTGAAAGGAAATTCCAGGCACCTAGCTAGCCCTGAGAAGGAAATAAGCAACTTGACAAGCAGAAGGTAACAGTAGCCTAAAACAATAGACAAGGAAGTTAGAGTCAGATGCTTGGTTCCTGTATAGAAACTAAAGATAACAACTTTTTTTCTTTTTCTTTTTCTTTCTTTCTTTTTTTTTTTGAGACAGGGTCTCATGCTGTTGCCGAGGCTAGAGTGTAGTGGCACAATCTCAGCTCACTGCAGCCTCTGCTTCCCGGGCTCAAGCGATTCTCCTGTCTCAGCCTCCCAAGTAGCTGGGATTACAGGTGTGCACCACCAGGCCTGGCTAGTTTTTGCATTTTTAGTAGAGATGGGATTTTGCCATGTTGCCCAGGCTGGTCTTAAGCTCCTGAGCTCAGGCAATCCACCCACCTCGGCCTCCCAAAGTGCTGGGCCCGGCCCTAATACGACGTCTTAACTTATCCCTGAGTTGTTTTTCAAAAACCTGGATCTCCACCGAATGGATCCACTGACACATCGACCTCAGATAAGCAGGAACTGAAGACTGAATTCTGAGCACCGTTCTTTTTTCTAAATTTCTTCCTGAGGGGCCTGGAGGGAGTTGCACCCATAAACCAGAGCTAACATTATTTTCTGCTGATCCCAAATTTTTAAACAAAGCTTCCCTTCCAGCCAGGCGTGCTGGCTCACGCTTGTAATCCCAACACTTTGGGAGGCCGAGGTGGGCGGATTGCCTGAGCTCAGGAATTCCAGACCAACCTGGGCAACATGGCAAAATCCTATCTGTACCAAAAAATACAAAAATTAGCTGGGCATGGTGGCACATGCCTGTAATCCCAGCTACTCAGGAGGCTGAGGCAGGAAAATTGCTTCGACTCAGGAGGTGGAGGCTGCTGTGAGCCCAGAACGTGCCACTGAATTCCAGCCTGGTTGACACAGTGAGACTCTGTCCACAACTCCCACCCTACCCCCCAAAAAAGCTTCCCTTCCTCAACCAATTGCAAATCAGAAAATCTTTGAATCTACCTCTGACCTCTAAGCCCCATCCACCCTTCAAGATATCCCACCCTTTTAAGGCAAAACCAGTGGGTCACCTTCATGTATTGAGTTACAATTTTGCCTATAACTTCTGCTTTCCTGAAATTTACCCTGTCTTTAAAAACTCTTACCTTGAAGCCACCCAGGAGGTCAGGATTTAAGCATCCGCTGCCTGATCCTCCCTGAAAATAAATGTCTTCCTTACTTTTTTTAAATTTTGTTTTTAATATAGAGATAGAGGTCTTGCTATGTTGTCCAGGGTGGTCTCAAATTCCCTGCCTCAAGCGATCCTCCCACCTCAGCTTCCCAAAGTCCTAGGATTACAGGCATGAGCCACCACACCTGGCCCACATCTTCCTTTCTACAGCTGTAAAACCTCAGTGTGGATATCTGGTTTTACTGCTCCAGGCAAGTGAACTCCCTTTGGTTCTCTTTTTTTTCACGCTTTTTTGAGATAGGGTCCCATTCTGTCACCCAAGCTGGAGTGCAGTGGCTCACTGCAGCCTCAACCTCCTGGGCTCAAGTGATCCTCCCCCCCTCAGCCTCACAAGTAGCTGGGACTACGATCACATGCCATCATGACCAGCTATTTTTTTTTTTTTTTCTGTAGAGACAGTGTCTTGCTATGTTGCCCAGACTTGTCTCAAACTCCTAGTCTCAAATGATCCTGCTGCCTTGGCCTCCCAAAGTGTTGATTACAGGTGTGAGCCACCACACCTGCCCCCAGTTCGGTTGTGTAACAACAGACATGAGACACTGCACCTGGCCTGAATGTTGTGGTCTTTAAGGGTAAAGTATACTAAGGTCTACAGCTTATACATATTGGAATATTTCAAAAAATAAGATAGTCAACAAATAATTTAAATAGGTAGTTCCCCCAAAGAAGAATGGCCAATAAGCACATGAAAGGATCAGCATCATTTGTCGTTAGGGAAATGTAAATCAAAACCACAATAAGATATCAACTTGGTAAAAGAGTTCAGAACATAACGCACCAAAATATACCACTTTTGCATACTGATTATTTTGAACTAAAAACACTTGAGTAACAGCAGATGTAGGAATTCTCTGATCTCCCCTTTTTTCACCAAATAGCAGATCCTAAAGTTTCCTATGAGAAAGGTGCTCTCCTTGTACCAGGAAGAAAAGAACATTCTTATGACCAGAAACTAAGAGTTACCCTGAAAAGGATCTGTACAACTCTGAACATACTAAAATAGCTTTTATTTTCCACTATTTTACCCATGTTTCCTAGTCTCTACACCACAATTTACTGCTCTAGCCAGAGCCCCCTTGTCTGGTGGCATCCCCACTAATTTAGTACCCTTTGTGGACAAAGGCATGTAAGCTTTAGGGCCCAATGGCTTCTTTGGGTCTTCAATATCCTTGTGAAGAATCCCATGTACATGTAAACATATTGAATGAATTTATATGCTTTTCTCCTATTGATCTATCTTATGTCAGTTTAATTATTAGGCCTGGTCACAGAACCTAAGTGGGTAGAAGAAAATTTTTCCTTCCCTACAATGGCTATAATTAAAAAAGACACATGATAATAAGTGTTGGTGAGGATGTGGAGAAAATAGAACCCTCATATATTGCTGATGGGATTGCAATATGGTATAGTCACTGTAGAAAACAGGTTGATAGGGTTGATAGTTCTTCAAAATGTTAAACGTAGAGTTATCATATGACTCAGCAATTCCACTCCTAGGTATATATCCAAAAGAACTGAAAATCTTGTACATGATTGTTCATAGGATTATTACACGTAATAGCCAAAGAGCAGAAGCAGCACAAATTTCCATCAACTGATAAACTGACAAATACAAGTGGTATATCCATATAAATGGAATATTATTCAGCCACAAAAAGGAATAAAGTACTAGTTTATGCTATAACATTAGAAGAACCTTGAAAACATTGTGCAAAGTGAAAGAAGTGAGACACAAAAGGATACATATTGTATGAAATGTCCATAATGGCAAATCCATAAAGACAGAAGGTAGATAGCAAGTAAGAGTTACTTCTAATGGACATGGAGTTTCTCTCTGGAGTGACGAGAGTGTTCTGGAATTAGATAGTATTGATGGTTGCACAACCTTGTGAATATACTAAAACCCCTGAATTGTACACTTTAAAAGGGTGAATTTATGATATGAAAATTGTATCTCAATTAAAAAATAAGATGGATTGATGAATAGAGAGAGGGATGATTGAATGGATAGACACATAGTTAATTGTAGAATCTAGGTGGTGGTTACAAACTTTTATGTATGTTTGCAATTTTTATTATAATAAGAGGATAGAAATGATAGAAAAATTAAAATGTTTCCCTGTTCCACGGGGTTGTGTCTGAGTTCTGGGGCACTTGCACAGTGCTGAGGTGTGATGCATGTCAGGAGTGAGACCAGGAGCAGGCAGATGACAGGAGGAAGTGATCTTCCACTCATCTGTCCACCCAGGTATCACCTGGAACATCTATTGGTCCACCTGCCCCGGGTCATCTGCAAGTCCTTTCCGTCAATTGCAGCTTCATCACTATTTTGCAATATGTGATGTGAAAATGTTTCATTGTATCTGAAATTCATTTACTTTATCACAGAAAATTTCATCATTGTCTTTTTTATGGTTTGATTCTGGGTCAACACTACCTTTCTCATGAAAGAAAGCAATTGCTGTGAGATTCTTTTAATAAATACAACTGTTAAAAATTTTTAAATTGTTTATTACCTACTTGCATGAGCAAAGTTTTTGTTAGGAATTTGAAGAGACTATTGAAAGTCATTAATTAAGATGGTGGACAGACATTTCAAATACACTGGATATTAAAAAGTTATGTTCTAGCCAGACATGGTGGCTCACACTTGTAATCAATATTTTGAGAGGCCGAGACAGGAGAATTGCTTCAGCCCGGGAGTTGGAAACCAGCTTGGGCAACATAGCAAGACCCTGTCTCTACAAAAAATTTTTAAACTTAGCAGGGCATGATGATGTGCACCTGTAGTCCCAGTTACTTGGGAGGCTGAGGCAGAAGGATTGATTGAGCCCAGGAGATCGAGGCTGCAGTGAGCCATGATTGCACCTCTGCACTCCAGCTTGGGTGACACAGTGAGACCTTGTCTCAAAAAAAAAAAAAAAGTTGTGTTCATGAACTCAAGCTTTTATTAAGAAAATGTAAGAAACAGCATTTGGAGGTTGTTTACAAATAAAATGTTTTGCAAATGTGTGGTCTGTATTTTATGTTTCTTATCATAATTATGTAACATACAAAATGTAATGTATTTTACACCAAGGGTGTACGGATTTCCTCAAAAGCATCAGCTTTCCCAGAGTGCTCTACAAACGCTGTCATTTTCTATGTGTGTCAAGGTGTGCAGAAGGTTAGGAAACTGCATCATGGTGAGGTGTTAACTCTGATGCACCTCACAGAATCTTAATGGATTTAGGTTTAGGCTTTTGAAAATAAAAGCTTGTTCTCTCTTTTTTTTTTTCCGCCATGTCACATCCCACCTTTGAAATATTGAGCCAAGCTTGCTACTTGTTCAAAAAAGAAGACTAGGAAGGAAAAAAAGGACATAGAGTAATATCTCTAAAACAATTCCTAAATTGTGGTCGACAGACACCCTAAAAGTCCTGGAGAACCCTGCAAGGGATCTGTGAAGTCAAAACTCTTTTCATAATAATATTAAGATGTCATTTGCTCCTTTCACCCTCATTCTCTCCCAAGAGGACAGTGCAATTTTCCAGACACTACATGATGTATTATGATGTAATAAATGTACTGTTGACATTCATGTGAGAATCCAGCCGCCTTTTGTTAAGTGAGACACTAAAGAGATTTGCAGATAAAACAATGCCACCTTTTTTGTTGATTTTCTTGTTTTAAAAATATAGTTATTTTTAATTAAAATATGCTATTCATATTAATATGAAATGTGTTTATGGCCAGATGCAGTGGCTCATGCTTGTAATCCCACCACTTTGGAAGGGCAAAGCAGGAGAATCACTTGAGGCCAGGAGTTCGAGACCAGCCTTGGCAACAGAGCAAGCCCCCCATTTCTTTTTTTCTTTTTTTTTTCTGTTTTTGTTTTTTTTTTTTAGTAGAGACGGGGTTTCACCATGTTAGCCAGGATGGTCTCAATCTCCTGACCTCGTGATCCGCCCACCTCGGCCTCCCAAAGTGCTGGGATTACAGGCTTGAGCCACCGCGCCCGGCCCAAGACCCCCATTTCTACAAAAAATGTTTTCTAAAAATTAGCCAGGAGGAACAGAAAACCAAACATGGCATGTTCTCACTCATAAGTGGAAGTTGAACAATGAGGGTACATGGACACAGGGAGACATCACACACCCGGGCCTGTCGGGGGGTGGGGGTCTAGGGGAGGGAGAGCATTCGGACAAATACCTAATGCATATGGAGCTTAAAACCTAGATGACAGGTTGACAGATGCAGCAAACCACTAGGGCACATGTGTAGCTATGTAACAAACCTGCACGTTCTGCACATGTATCCCAGAACTTAAAGTAAAATAATACATACATAAATAAGCCAGGTGTGACGGTACTTGACAGTAGTCCTAGCTACTTGGAAGGCTGAGGTGAGAAGATTGCTTGAGCCCAAGAGTTTGAGGTTACAGTGAGCTATGATCATACCACTCAACTTCAGCCTGGATAACAGAACAAGATCCTGTCTCTAAAAGAAAAAAAAAGTATTTGTTATAGTTACTTTTAATTATTTAAGAAATATATTTTAAATGTTTCAGTTTTAATTTTTAGTGCATCAAATATTGCAGATGTAACCCATGTGAGAAAAAAAACTCTTCGGAATCCCCAATAATTTGTAATAGTGTAAATGGTTCCTGGGATCAGAAATTTTGAGAACTGCTGCCAAAGTTTTACTCTCCCACACATCTAATACGTGAAAAACTCTGCAGCCATCAAAATGGAGCATGAAAACATATTTATTACAATGAAAAGATATCCTTTTCTATTGTTAAGTGGGTGTAGTGTGATCCCATATTTAATCGTAATAAATGTGTTTGTGTATGCACGTGTCTATTCATAGGGAAAAAGTATGGAAGAACACATACCAATAATGCTAATTATTTCTAACCTGTAAGATTATGACGATATTTATTTTATTCTCTATTCCTTTGCTATGTATACTAAATTTTAAAACTTTTAAAAATCATGGTAAAAAAACACATAAAATTCACCATCTTAACCATTTCCATGTGAACAATCTAGTAGTGCTAAGTATATTCGCATTACTGTGAAACAGATCTACAAAACTTTTTTATCTCATAAAACTGAAACTATAACCATTGAAAAACAACTCCCCTTTTTGCCCCCCCCCCCCATGCCTGGAAATCACCTTTTTACTTTCTGTTTCTATGTATTTGACTACTTTAGATATCTCATATAGATGGACTTACAATACTTGTCTTTTTGTGACTGGCTTATTTGTGAAGACAAAAGGACTTCAAAAAGTTCTTGGGACCATGAGTGGTGGCTCATGCCTATAATCCCAGCACTTTAGGCGGACAAGGCAGGCACTTGAGGTCAGGAGTTTGAGACCAGCCTGGCCAACATGGTGAAACCCCATCTCTACTAAAAATACAAAAATTAGCTGGGTGTGGTGGCATGCACCTGTACTCCCAGCTATTTGGGAGGCTGAAGCAGGAGAGTGGTTTGAATCCAGGAGGAGGAGGTTGCAGTGAGCCGAGATTCTTGGGAAATGTAATTAAAAGACAAAAACAAAAAATGTAAACTTTGGCCAGGCATGGTGGCTCATGCCCTGTAACCCCAGCACTCTGGGAGGCTGAGGCGGGCAGATCACTTCAGGTCCGGAGTTCAAAACCAGCCTGGCCAACATTGTGCGCCATCTCTACTAAAAATACAAAAATTAGCCGAGCATGGTGGCACACACCTATAATCCCAGTTACTCGGAAGGCTGAGGCAGGAGAATCGCTTGAACCCAGGAGGCGGAGCATGAGCCGAGATTACGCCACTGCACTTCAGCCTGGATGACAAAGTGAGACTGTCTCTCTCTCTCTCTCTCTCTCCTCTCTCTCTCTCTCTATCAAAACTTTATTTCTCAACATAAGCTCTGGCAAAGATATCCATTATTTAGTTTATCCCTAAAGAACAAAGGGTCCTGGGAATGTAACCATGTCAATGCAGTCTTTTTAAAATTATTGACTGAAGAAAAATGGGTGCCCCTTAAAGATTTTTTAAGATTAGGAAACAAAAAGAAGTTAAAAGGTGCCAAACCGGGATTTTAAGATGGATGGCTAATGATTTCCCATAGAAACTCTCACAAAATGACCCTTGCTTGATGAGAAAAATGAGTAGGATGATGGTTATGGTAGAGAAGGACTCTGTGCTTAAGCTATCCCAGGCATTTTTCTGCTAAAGTTTGGCTAATGTACTCAAAACACTCTTATAATATGTAGATGTTATTGTTCTTTGGGTCTCCAGAAAGTCAATAAGCAAAATGTCTTGAGCATCCCCAGAAAAATGTTGCCATGACCTTCGCTCTGGCCCCATTCACTGTACTTTGACTGGACTACTTCATCTCTTGGTAGCCATTGCTTTGATTGTGCTTTGTCTTCAGTCATGTTCTATGTCCTGTTACAATTTTTTGAATAAATGCCTCAGGATCTTGATCCCACTTGTTTACAATTTCCAGGGAAAGCTCCGCTCTTGCCTGCAGCTGGTTTATGTACACACCGTGTGGGAAGTTTGCTCAACTTTAATTTTTCAGTCAGAATTGTGTAAGCTGAACCATTTGAGATGTCTAAAGGTGTTGGTTATTTCTTCTGCTGTTAATCATCAGTCCTTTTAAATTAAGACATGAACAAGGTTAATTTTCTTTTTTTGCAGATTGATGTGGATGGACTGCTGCTGTGGACTTAATATTCAACATTGTCTCAACCCTTCTTACAACAAGTAGTCCACTTGCAAACTGTTGATTTCTTTGGGGCATTGTCCTCATAAATATTTTGTAAAGTATCAATGATTTCACCATTCTTTTATCCAAGCTTCATCATAATTTTTTTTTTCTTTTTGAGACAGAGTCTTGCTCTGTCACCCAGGATGGAGTGCAGTGGTACAATCTCAGCTCACTGCAACCTCCACCTCCCAGGTTCAAGCAATTCTCCTGCTTCAGCCTCACAAGTAGCTGGGACTATAGGCATGTGCCACTGTGCCTGGCTACCGTTTGTATTTTTAGTAGAGATGGGTTTTTGCCATCTTGGCCAGACTGGTCTCAAATGCCTGACCTGAAGTGATCCATCTACCTCAGCCTTCCAAAGTGCTAGGATTACAGGTGTGAGCCACTACACCTGAGTCATACATTTTGTGTTTGTTCTTGTTTCAATTTTTGCAGAATTCATGTTGCTCTGATAGGACTTGATATGGTCTGACTCTGTGTCCCCACCCAAATCTCATCTTTTTTTTAATTTTTTTTTTTTTTTTTTTTTTTTTGAGACGGAGTCTCGCTCTGTCCCCAGGCTGGAGTGCAGTGGCCGGATCTCAGCTCACTGCAAGCTCCGCCTCCCGGGTTTACGCCATTCTCTCGCCTCAGCCTCCCGATAGCTGGACTACAGGCGCCCGCCATCTCGCCCGGCTAATTTTTGTATTTTTTAGTAGAGACAGGGTTTCACAGTGTTAGCCAGGATGGTCTCGATCTCCTGACCTCGTGATCCGCCCGTCTCGGCCTCCCAAAGTGCTGGGATTACAGGCTTGAGCCACCGCGCCCGGCCCAAATCTCATCTTGAATTGTAATCTGAATTGTAATCCTCATGTGTTATGGGAGAGACCTCATGGGAGGTGATTTGATCATGGGGTGGGCTCCTCATGCTGCTCTTGTGGTAGTGAGTGATTTCTCATGAGATCCAATGGTTTTATAAGGGGCTTTTCCCCTCTTTGCTCTGCACTTCGTTCTTTTGTCACCATGTGAAGAAGGATGTTTGTTTCCCCTTCTTCCATGATTGTAAGTTTCTTGAGGCCTCCCTGGTCATGCAGAACTGTGAGTCAATTAAACTACTTTGCTTTATAAATTACCCAGTCTCAGGTATGTCCTTATAGCAGCATGAGAATGGACTAATACAGTAAATTGATACCAAGGTAGTGTGGTGCTACTGTAAAGATGCCCAAAAATGTGGAAGCTACTTTGGTAACAGACAGAGGTTGGAATAGTTTGGAAGGCTCAGAAGAAGACAGGAAAATGTGGCAAAGTTTGGAACTTTCCAGAGACTTGGAGGGCCCAGAAGACAGGAAGATGTGGGAAAGTTTGGAACTTCCTAGAGACTAGTTAAATGGCTTTGACCAAAATGTTCATAATAATATGGACAATGAAGTCTAGGCTGAGGTGGTCTCAGATAGAGATGAGGAACTTGTTGGGAACTGGAATACAGGTCTTCTTGCTATGCTTTAGCAAAGAGACTGGCAGCATTTTGCCCCTGCCCTAGAGATCTGTGAAACTTTGAACTTGAAAGAGATGATTTAGGGTATCTGGAGGAAGAAATTTCTAAGTGGCAAAGCATTCAAGAGGAAGCAGAGCATAAAAGTTTGGAAAATTTGCAGCTTGATAATGCAATAGAAAAGAAAAACCCATTTTCTGGGGAGAAATGTAAGCCTGCTGCAGGAATTTGTGTAAGTAACAAGGAATTGAATGTTAATCACCAGGATAATGGGGAAAATGTCTCTAGGGCATGTCAGAGACTTTCAAGGCAGCTCCTCCCATCACAGGCCTGGAGGACCAGGAGGGAAAAATGGTTTCATGGGCTGGGCCCAGGGGCTCCTTGCTGTGTGCAGCCTAGGGACTTGGTGTCCTGCATCCCAGCAGCTCCAGCTGTGGCTAAAAGTGCTCAAGGTACAGCTCAAGCTGTGGCTTCAGAAGGTGCAAGTCCCAAGCCTTGGCAGCTTCCACATGGTGTTGAGCCTGCAGGTGCACAGAAGTCAATAAATGAGGTTTGGAAACCTCTGTCTAGATTTTAGAGGATGTGTGGAAATGCCTAGACGTCCAGGCAGAAGTTTGCTGCAGTGGCAGAGCCCTCATGGAGAGCCTCTTCTAGGGTAGTGCAGAAAGGAAATATGGAGTTGTAGCCCCTACACAGAGTCCCCACTGGGGCACTGCCTAGTGGAGCTGTAAGAAGAGTGCCACTGTCCTTCAGACCCCAGAATGGTAGATCCACCAACAGCTTGCACTATGCACCTGAAAAAGCAGCAGGCACTCAACACCAACCCACGAAAGCAGCCAGGAGCAGGGCTGTACACTGCAAAGCCACAGGGGTGGAGATGCCCAAGGCTGTGGGAGCCCACCTCTTGCATCAGCATGATCTGGATTTGAGACATGGAGTCAAAAGAGATCATTTTGGAACTTTAGGATTCAATGACTTCCCCGTTAACTTTCAGACTTGCATAGGGCCTGTAGCCTCTCTGTTTTGGTCAATTTCTCCCATTTGGGATGGATGTATTTATCCAGTGCCTGTACCCCTATTTTATCTAGGAAGTAACTTACTTGCTTCTGATTTTACAAGCTCAGAGGTGGAAGGGTCTTACCTTGTCTCAGATCAGACTTTGGATTTTGACTTTTGGGTTAATGCTGAAATGAGTTAAGACTTTGGAGAACTGTTGGGAAGGCATAGTTGTGTTTTGAAATGTGAAAAAGATGAGATTTGGGAGATCGGGGTGGAATGATATAGCCTGGCTCTGTGTCTCCACCTAAATCTCATTTTGAATTGTAATCCCCACATGTTGGAGGAGCTACCTCATGGGAGGTGATTCGATCATGGGGACGGTCCCCCATGCCATTCTCATGACAGGGAGTGAGTTCTCACAAGATCTGATGGTTTTATAAGGTGCTTTTCCCAACTTCATTCTGCACTTCTCCCTCCTGCCACCACGTGAAGAAGGACATGTTTGCTTCCCCTTCCACTATGATTGTAAGTTTCCTGAGACCTCCCCAGTCATGCAGAACTGGGAATCAATTAAACCACTGTTTTTAAAAAATAAATTACCCAGTCTCAAGTATGTCCTTATAGCAGCATGAGAATGGACTAATACAGGGCTCTTTTCAAACTGATGTCTTATCCTTCTTAGTGCATCATACTAGATTCTGTTCAGACATGTTATAACAAGTTAGTAGGAGTTTATTTTGGTACAAAAAATTCAAAATCCATGCATAGTTTTTTCATAATACATATTTTCCATGAATGTTTTGAAGACCCTTTATATATACCACATTTTCTCCATTCGTCCATCTATAGACTGTTGGGTGGTTTCTAAATACACTAACTTTATTTTTTTTTTGAGACGGAGTCTCGCTCTGTCACCCAGGTTGGAGTGCAATGGCTCAATCTCGGCTCACTGCAACCCCCCCCTCCCAGGTTCAAGCGATTCTCCTGCCTTAGCCTCCCAAGTAGCTGGGATTACAGGCACCCACCACCAAACCTAGCTAATTTTTTGTATTTTTAGTAGAGAGGAGGTTTCACCATGTTAGCCAGGATAGTCTTGATCTCCTGACCTCATAATCCACCCGCCTCAGCCTCCCAAAGTGCTGGGATTACAGGCGTGAGCCACCACACCCGGCCTAAATATACTAACTTTTTAAAAAGAACATGTGGTCACTTTATAAACAGAAATAAAACAAAGCTATTTCCTTTTTGGAAAAAGATAAAACATGCTCCCTCACAAAGCACAGGTAACAAAGGGAAAAAAAAAACAGAAGTACATAGGTCTTTAACTTTGTTGATCAGCCCCTTCTGCAGGACTCCTGGGAAGTTAATCTACTATGGTGGGCTGGGGAGGAAAGACTGTCCCGAATCCCAAAATCCATGAAGAAATAAAGGTTTGGACTAGTTTTCTAACATAAAATCTAGCAAACCACCTGGAAGCTGAAACTTATTCTAATTTGACCCTTTCACTTTGAATATTGTATTCTGCCTGCTGGCTACTCACCATACTCTCTTCTCTCCCATTTGACACAAACAAACCCATCCAGACAGTCACTGACTTTCACACATGCTGCAATGTGTATGACTGAGGAGTCTGTGAAAGTGTTCCATACTGTAAGGAGGACTCTGTCTCCAAAGAGCTAACACCATTGTAAAATTCCCAGTCGCATCTCACCTTTTAGATAAATCTGATGGTGTATTTCTACCATTCTTTTTTAACGGCCATACAAGTTTTTAAAAAATGTTTAATTACAGACAATTTCAAATATATACAAAAGTAATAAGCAGAATGGCATAACACAGCCCAATTTCATTTATATTTTACTATGTAACAAGTTACTCCAAATCCGTGATATAAATCAAGAGCCATTATGCTCACAGATTCTGAAGATCAGGATTTGAATAGTACATGGTAGAGATGGCTTCTTTATGCTCCGTGATGTCTGGGCTTCCACTGGAAAGACTAGAAATGCTAGTGTAACTTGAATCACTGGGACCAGAATCATCTGGAAGTTTCTTCAGTCTTATGTCTGGTTCCTGGGTGGGATAACTTGAAGGCTGGGCTTGGTTGGGACTATGGGCTGGAACATCCACACATGGTTTGTCCATTTGACTTGAGCTTCTCTCTTCCTTAAATAACTTTTTTCTTTAAAATAACTTTTTTAAAGTTTCTTTAAAATAGCTTTTTTCTTTTTTCCCTTTTTTTTTTCTTTTTTTCTTTTTTCTTTTTTTTTTCAAGACATGTGGTCTTGCTATGTTGCCCAGGCTGCTCTTGAACTCCTGGGCTCAAGTGATCCTCCTGCCTTGGCCTTTCAAAGTGTTGGGATTATAGGCATGAGCCACCACGCTCAGCACGATTTGAGCTTCTCATAATATGGCAGCTGGGTTCCCAGACAGAGTATCCTAAAAAGAAGTGTCTGGATAATAAGCATGCCAAGAGAATCAAAGTGGGAGCTGCGTGGCCTTTTATAGACTGGCCTCAGATGTCACACTGTGTTATTTGTTTTACTTTATTGATTAAAGCCTGCCTAATATTCACAGGGAAAGGGCATAGATCCTTGCCTTTCTATGGGATGATGGAAAAGTCAAATTACAGATGAACATGGATGGAAAACATTATTGCTACATTTAAAAAATAAAATCTGCCACACCCATCATGTACCCATCACCCAGCTTCAATAACTGTTCACTCAGAGTCAATCTTGTTTTATCCATACCTGTACCTACTCCCTTTCTCCCTTGGAAGTTATGTTGAAGCCAATCCTAAACATCATGTCAGTTTACCTATAAATACTTCAGGAGATATCTCTGAAAGACAAGCATACTTGAATAGCCACAATGCCAATTTTCTATCCTTAAAAAATTAACAATAACTTGTTTAATATCATTCAGTATCCAGTCCATGTTTCCTTGATTGCCTCATAAATGGTTTTTAATAAGGTTTATTTGTTTGAGTTGGTATTGAAATAAGGTTATTTCTAGCATTCTTGAATAGGTTCTTTAGTATGAGTTTTTCTTCAGAAATGAAAACACATTTCACTTCTGTTTTAAATCTTGAGTATCAGACTGAGGATAAAGATTTGTCTATCTTAGCACACTTAATGCTTTTCCACCTGGTTGCAAATGAAGTAAGTTAATGAGACTCATGTTTCTTATCAATAGCATTTTCCATTTTCTATTCATTTTATAAAATAATGACAAAGTCTAATACGATATTCAAACAATTGAACAATCATGCCTATCTTAGTCTGTTTTATGCTGCTATAACAGCATACCCGAGATTGAGTAATTTATAATGAATAGAAATTGATTTCTCACAATTCTGGAGGTTGAGTAGTCCAAGACTGAGAAGCCCACATCTGGCGAGGGCATTTTTTGTTGCATCGTCCTATGGCGGGAGGTAGAAGGAGAGGGTGAGAGAATGATTAAAGGGAGTTATACTTGTTCTTTTATAACAAGTCCACTCCTACAATAGCAGCATTAATCGATTAATAGTCTAATCGCCTCTTAAAGTCCCCACCTCCTAATAGTTACAATGGTGATTAAATTTCAACGTGTGTTTTTTTGAGGACACATTCAAATCATAGCAATGCCTGGATCAACTATTCAATTAAAGTTGTAAAAACAATTGCCTATCCAGTTCTTTGACCACTCCAACATGCACCTTGGCTGAATCTGGATGCTAAGGGTAGCCACTACAAGGCCTTAGTCACCAGTGATAAAGGAGATCTTTCACCAGCAGTGTTTCCTACACAGTCCACTTCCCTTATTAGCTCCTTATTTGGAGTCCACAAAACCAAAGGTATTTTTGCCCTACTTCAAAGCACATATTTCTTGAGAGGGCCAAAAAACTGACATCTAGCCAAAAGCCAAGCACACAGCAGAAATCTAGTCTACACATAATATCAGGATAGGACACTTTCTCCTAATCTACCCACCCCAACCACTTCTTTATGTTCAACGCACTTAGTAGAATTCTTCCATCTATGCTGTGATGTTATGATATATATTGGTTTTCATTCAAGATTCCTGGCTCATAACTCTGATAGTCCCTCTTAGAGTCTTTTGTTGTAATGTTGGGTGCGTTAGGCTTCAGGGGCAGGCCTCTGACCTTCTCCTGCCCTCTTTTCACCTGCCCCAAGGAAGGACTCTAATTTTTCATAATATGGTTTGGATCTATGCCCCCACCCAAATCTCAGGTCAGATTGTAATCCCCAGTGTTGGAGGTGGTGGCTGGTGGGAGGTGATTGGATCACGGGGCAGTTTCTTATGAGTTGGTTATCACGATCCCCTCAGTGCTGTTCTCACGATAGTGAGTGAGTTCTCCTGAGATCTTATTATTTAAAAGTCTGTAACTCCTCACCAATCTCTCTCTTCCTCCTACTCCAGCCATGTGAAGTGCCTCGCTCCCTCTTTGCCTTCTGCCATGATTGTAAGTTCCCTGGGTCCTCCCCGGAAGCTGATGCTGCTATGCTTCCTGCACAGCCTACAGAACCACGAGACCATCAAACCTCTTTTCTTTATAAATTACTGAGTCTCAGGTGTTTCTTTTTCCTTTTATTTTCTTTTTCATTCTTAGGTATTTCTTTATAGCAGTGTAAGAATGGACTAATACATTCTGCCTTTCTGATTGTGGGTGTTAAGACCCTCTCCAGAGAGACTTCTGCAGTATACCTTGGGGGCGGGAATGCTGACATCATGAAGTTTCCATAAACACCCAAGAGGACTGTGTTCAGGGAGCTTTCAGATAGCTAAATATGTGAGGGTTCCTGGAGGGTGGCGCCCAGGGAGGGCGTGGAAGCTCTGACCCCTTCCCCGTACTTCACCCTACATATCTCTTCACCTGTATCTTTTGTAATATCCTTTATAATAAACCAATAAATGTAAGTAAGTATTTTCCTGAGTCCTGTGAGCCACTTCAGCAAATTAGTCAAATCCAAAAAGGGGGCCATGGAAACCCCAACTTGAAGCCGGTTGGTGAGAAGTTTCAGAGGCCCAGACCCGGAACTCGTGTGGAAGGGTGAGGCAGTCTTGGGGACTGAGCTCTCAACTTGTGGAATCTCACACTATCTCCAGGTAGATAGCGTCAGAACCGAATTAAAGAACACCAGCTGGTGTCTGCTCTTGGTGTGGGGAGGAAAACCACACACACCTGTGGTCACAGAAGTGGTCTTATGCTGATGATTGTTGTGGTTTGAGAGTAGAAGAAAAAGCACAGTTAGAGAGAGAGTTTTCCCTACACACATATGCCCTGTGTTTATACTGTATATACCATTTACAGAGCCTGAGGGCAACATAAATAATGTCCCCCTCAATTCACTTTATTATGCTTTTTTTGTAATGAGTATAATTAACATCTTGCAGGGCCTTCATATGCCAGAGACAGGTGACCAAACTCGGGCAGTCAGCCCTTTAGGGACTTTTGAATAACCCCTCAGGCTACAGGATAATAATCTGCCTGGTTAGAGTGTGTGGTCACTGAGTTTATTAGTTCTTGCTCTAGGGACGCTTCCTGCTTTCTCTGGCATCCTCTAGTTCACTTGCTGATACCCAGTACCCAATTGCCCACAGGCACAGAGAGAAATATATATTAACTGTGTGTGTGTGTGTATAAGCTTGTGTGTATAATCTTATGTGTATATATGTGTATGTAGGCACATATAGAAGCATAATTTAAAAAATAGAAACTCTATTTCTATAGAGAAATGCACATCCATGTTCTATGACAGGCATCTATATAGCAGAGGAAACAGAACATTTATAGCTTGCCCTTTAAAAATACGAATCTGAGGCCGAGCATGATGGCTCATACCTGTAATCCCAGTACTTTGGGAGGCCCAGGCAGGCAGATTGCTTGAGTCCAAGAGTTCAAGACCAGCCTGGGCAACATGGCAAGACCATGTCTCTACAAAAAAAAAAACACAAAAATTAGCCAGGTGTGGCAGCATATGCCTGTGGTCACAGCTATTCTGGAGGCTGTGGCAGGAGGATCATTTCATTAATCTGATCCTATCACAGCACCTCTTGAAGCCCTTTCAATGGCTTCTCATTGCTCTAAAAGTACTGCAAGGCTCAGCAATGTTTGTTCCTATATCCCCAGCTGCCCCCTTGTTCTCTCTGATCCAGACACCCCAGCCTTCTCTCAGTCCCCTCACTCTCCATGCTCTCATACACCACAGGACCTTTCCACAGGCCATTCCATTAGCCTTGAATGATTTCCCTCTACCTAGTTGTCTACTCACCTTTCAGATCTTAAGTGTCACATCCTTAATGGCCCCATTCCCCAAATCGAAATTCTCCCTCATACACATGTAAAGCACCATGATCAACTTTGAAGCACCTACCGAACTTGCAATTTCACTTTTGCGTGATATTTTTAAATTTATTATTATTATTACTATTATTATTTTGAAACAGAGTCTCTGTTGCCTAGACTGGAGTGCAATGGCGCAATCTTGGGTCACTGAAACCTCTGCCTCTCGGGCTCAAGCAATACTCCTGACTCAGCCTCCTGAGTAGCTGGGACCATAGACACATGCCACCACGTCAGCTAATTTTTTGTATTTTGGGCAGAGATGGGGTTTCACTACGTTGCTAATGCTGGTCTTCAACTCTTGGAGTCAAGTGATCCACCTGCCTCAGCAGTGAGATTACAGGTGTGAGCCACCAGCAGCCTGTGATTTTTAAAATACCTTCTACTTCCTCAGTAAAACTTCAGAGCACAGGAACCATCCCTCCTTGCTGCTTACAGTTGCCTAGCTCAGTGCTTGGCACATGGTAGGCACCCAATAACTATTTGAATGAATAGATGAATAAACGAATATGTGAAAGCACCTTGTAGAACACCACGCATGCAACAGATGTTAACTTCCTTCCTTTCACCAAATTTTCAGCAAAAATTTTCGCTTAATTTCTCCTTGCTTTGAAATATAGTTTGATTGGCAAATAATTAAAAGCAAAACTTAACTTTAGAAAGTCATAACCCAGTAACTCAAAACAACACATTTGTAACTATTTATTTGCCTGGAGATAACTACAAATGCCTAAAAGTTTGCCTCCATTCAGAGATCTCTACATTAGAAAAGTCTTAATTTTCTAAACAGACAAGTGATAAGGTTATCATTTTCTGAAAATATCCTGAAATCAGTCTGTTGTTTTACAGGTGTTTGTAATTGTTGACCAGGTAAACCTTGTGTGAATCCCTAAAAACCCACTGCCAGTACTGAAAATCAGTCCACAGGCCACATGGAAATGATATCACATTATAATTTTTTTGTATTTTTATGCATTTATTTTTTATTTATTAATATTCTTTGAGATAGAGTCTCACTTTTTTGCCCAGGCTGGAGTGCAGTGGCATGATCATGGCTCACTCCAATCTCTATCTCCGGGCTCAAGCAAACTTCCCACCTTAGCCTGTGAAGTAGCTGGTATAACAAGTGCATGCCACCACATCCAGCTAATTCAAAAACTTTTTTTTTTTTTTTAAGAGATGGTGTCTTGCTATGTTGCCCTGGCTGGTTTCAAACTCCTGGGCCCAAGCGATTCTCCCTCCTCAGCCTCCCACAGCACCGGGATTACAGGTATGAGCCACTGCACCTGGCACTGTAATTAATAAAGAGTTGACATAAACTTTCTAGTTCATTTAAAGTTTTTTATCTCTAAATCATTGTCATCACATAATTTGTGAGTCCGTAAATCTGGGTGAGATAGTGGAAAAACTCTGGGCTTGGAATCAGAAAGCTGTAAACCTACTTTACAAGGTTATTGCAAAGATTAAGTGGGGGTAATAATTTTGTTAAAAATAATCTCTCGGGCCGGGCGCGGTGGGTTAAGCCTGTAATCCCAGCACTTTGGGAGGCCGAGACGGGCGGATCACGAGGTCAGGAGATCGAGACCATCCTGGCTAACACAGTGAAACCCCGTCTCTACTAAAAATACAAAAAACTAGCCGGGCGAGGTGGCGGGCGCCTGTAGTCCCAGCTACTCGGAGGCTGAGGCAGGAGAATGGCGTAAACCCGGGAGGCGGAGCTTGCAGTGAGCAGAGATCCGGCCACAGCACTCCAGCCTGGGTGACAGAGCGAGACTCTGTCTAAAAATAATAATAATAATAATAATCTCTCATCTGTTAAACACATACCTCACATTGTAGATGGAGCTAACTCTGTTACATTATTGTCAATTAATTCCTTAAAAAAAGACTATGGGCCAGGCATGGTGGCTCATACCTGTAATCCCAGCACTTTGGGAGGCCGAAGTGGGTGGATCTCTGAGGTCAGGAGTTTGAGACCAGCCTGGGCAACATGGAGAAACCTCATCTCTACCAAAAAATGCAAAAAATTAACAGGGCATAGTGGGGCACACCCTTGGTCCCAGCTACTTGGGAGGCTGAGGTGGGAGGATTGCTTGAGTGTGGGAGGTGGAGGTTTCAGTGAGACAAGATCACACCACTGTATTCCATCCTGGGTGACAGAGTGAGACTCTGCCTCAAAAAACAACAACAACAAAAACCTATGAAATATGTATTATTACCCTACTATACAGATGAAGAAATTGAGGCTCTTGGAGATTGACAATCTGGCCCAAGATTGTACATCCCATCAAGCTGCAGGGCTAAGATGCATGAAAAAGGGCTCTAGCTAGGATGTATGTAGCTGTAACTTGCTATAAAAATTAAGGTGTCTTATTACAAAATATCTCTGAAATGACAGTTCCTATTAATATTCCTATATGTTCCTCCTTCCTATGTATCCATATCAGATATCCTTATCAGACATTGTAAATCAAACCAAATTAGAGGCAGGGAGGAGCCAGATCTCAGCCATCAGATCATCATGTGTGCAAATTGCTTCTCTGTCCCCTCTTTTTTGTTTTCCCAGTTTCTTTTCTTTTTCTTTTTCTTTTCCCTTCCCTTCCCTTCCCTTCCCTTCCCTTCCCCTCCCCTCCCCTCCCCTCCCCTCCCCTCCCCTCTCTTCCCTTCCCTTTCCTTCCCTTCCTTTCCCTTCCCTTCCCTTCCCTTCTTCCCTCCTTCCCTTCTTTCTTTTCTCTCTCTCTCTCTCTCTCTCTCTCTCTCTCTCTCTCTCTGTCTCTCTGTCTCTCGCTCTCTCTCTCTCTCTCTTTCTTTCTGACAGGGTCTTGCTCTGTCTCCCAGTGTGCAGCAGCGTGATCTTGGCTCATTGCAATCTCTACCTCCCATGTAATTCTTATGTCTCAGTCTCCTAAGTAGCTTGGATTATAGGTCTACACACCACTCCTGGCTACGCCATGTTGCCCAGGCTGGTCTTGACCTCCTGGGCTCTAGTGATCTGCCTGCCTTGGCCTCCCAAAGTGCTGGGATTACATGTGTGAGCCATCATACCCGGCCCCCAGTTTCCATATTAGTAACTCACATGTAGACCACAAGGATGCACTATTTAGAAAACTTGCAATGGTCCACTTTTCAAATCACCAAAATATGTTAAAGAAATTGGTATGACTGTTGACTCACAACAGGAGGCAGGGGCATGGGGTGGGGTGTAAGATTAATATCGTGACAAATGTGGAAAAGAAACTTCTTCTCCTGTTTTTCCAACTCTATCTCTGCTACCATATTATTACACTCTTCTGGTAGTGTGGTGTTTATGTGTGTTTTTTTTTTTCTTATATATACAGTAATTGTAGGATATGAACCTGATTCCAGTTGCAAACTTCACTGAGCTTAGCTTTTAAGTTGCTTAAGAATAGTTTTAATGTGCAAAAATCACAAGCATTCTTATACACCAGTAACAGACAAGCAGAGAGCCAAATCAGGAATGAACTTCCATTCACAATTGCTTCAAAGAGAATAAAATACCTAGGAATCCAGCTTACAAGAGATGTAAAGGACCTCTTCAAGGAGAACTACAACCACTGCTCAGTGAAATAAAAGAGGACACAAACAAATGGAAGAACATACCATGCTCATGGATAGGAAGAATCAATATCGTGAAAATGGCCATACTGCCCAAGGTTATTTATAGATTCAATGCCATCCCCATCAAGCTACCAATGACTTTCTTCACAGAATTGGAAAAAACTGCTTCAAAGTTCATATGGAACCAAAAAAGAGCCCGCATTGCCAAGACAATCCTAAGTCAAAAGGACAAAGCTGGAGGCATCACGCTACCTGACTTCAAACTATACTACAAGGCTACAGTAACCAAAACAGCATGGTACTGGTACCAAAACAGAGATATAGACCAATGGAACAGAACAGAGTCCTCAGAAATAATACCACACATCTACAGCCATCTGATCTTTGACAAACCTGAGAGAAACAAGAAATGGGGAAAGGATTCCCTATTTAATAAATGGTGCTGGGAAAATTGGCTAGCCATAAGTAGAAAGCTGAAACTGGATCCTTTCCTTACCCCTTATACGAAGATTAATTCAAGATGGATTAGAGAGTTAAATGTTAGACCTAATACCGTAAAAACCCTAGAAGAAAATCTAGGTAGTACCATTCAGGACATAGGCATGGGCAAGGACTTCATGTCTAAAACACCAAAAGCAACGGCAGCAAAAGCCAAAATTGACAAATGGGATCTCATTAAACTAAAGAGCTTTTGCACAGCAAAAGAAACTACCATCAGAGTGAACAGGCAACCTACAGAATGGGAGAAATTTTTGCAATCTACTCATCTGACAAAGGGCTAATCCCCAGAATCTACAAAGAACTCAAACAAATATATAGAAAAAAAACAAACAACCCCATCAAAAAGTGGGGAAAGGATATGAACAGACATTTCTCAAAAGAAGACATCCATACAGCCAACAGACACATGAAAAAATGCTCATCATCACTCGCCATCAGAGAAATGCAAATCAAAACCACAATGAGATACCATCTCACACCAGTCAGAATGGCAATCATTAAGAAGTCAGGAAACAACAGGTGTTGGAGAGGATGTGGAGAAATAGGAACACTTTTACACTGTTGGTAGGATTGTAAACTAGTTCAACCATTATGGAAAAGAGTATGGCGATTCCTCAAGGATCTAGAACTAGATGTACCATATGACCCAGCCATCCCACTACTGGGTATATACCCAAAGGATTATAAATTACTCTACTACAAAGACACATGCACACGTATGTTTATTGCGGCACTATTGACAATAGCAAAGACTTGGAATCAACCCAAATGTCCATCTGTGACAGACTGGATGAAGAAAATGTGGCATATATACACCATGGAATACTATGCAGCCATCAAAAAGGATGAGTTTGAGTCCTTTGTAGGGACATGGATGCAGCTGGAAACCATCATTCTTAGCAAACTATCACAAGAAGAGAAACCAAACACCACATGTTCTCACTCATAGGTGGGAACTGAACAATGAGATCACTTGGACTGGGGAAGGGGAACATCACACACTGGGGCCTATCATGGGGAGGGGGGAGGGGGAGGAGGGAGGGATTGCATTGGGGAGTTATACATGATATAAATGATGAATTGATGGGTGCTGACGAGTTGATGGGTGCAGCACACCAACATGGCATAAGTATACATATGTAACAAACCTGCACGTTATGCACATGTACCCTAGAACTTAAAGTATAATAATAAAAAATAAAAAAAAAACAAAAAAAAAAACAAAAAAAAAAACAAATATAGACATCCAAAACTTCAAAAAAAAAAAAAAAAAAAGAAAAGAAAAGAAAAAAAAAAGAATAGTTGGATCTGGCCGGGCGCGGTGGCTCAAGCCTGTAATCCCAGCACTTTGGGAGGCCGAGGCGGGCGGATCACGAGGTCAGGAGATGGAGACCCTCCTGGCTAACAGGGTGAAACCCCGTCTCTACTGAAAATACAAAAAACTAGCCGGGCGCGGTTGCGGGCGCCTGTAGTCCCAGCTACTCGGAGGCTGAGGCGGGAGAATGGCGGGAACCCGGGAGGCGGAGCTTGCAGTGAGCCGAGATCGCGCCACTGCACTCCAGCCTGGGCGACACAGCGAGACTCCGTCTCAAAAAAAAAAAAAAAGAATAGTTGGATCTATGCAAATAATGATAATTATTATTATTTGAAGAGAGTGGCTCACTTTGTCACACAGGCTGGAGTGCAGTGGTGTGATTAAGGATCACTGCAACCTCCACCTCCCAGGCTCAAATAAACCTCCCACCTCAGCCTCCCAAGTAGCTGGGACCACAGGCACGGCCCACCACACTCGGCTAATTTTTTGTATTTTGTGTAGAGATGGAGTTTCATCACATTGCCCAGGCTGGTCTTGAATTCCTGGGCTCCAGCAATCCTCCCAACTAGGCCTCCCAAAATGCTGGCATCACAGGCATTATGGCATCACTGGCATCACTTACCATGTCTGGCCCGATCTATGCACATTTTCAAAATAATCAATTTTTATTTGTTGCTTTATTGGTGGTACAATCTCAAGTGGAAAAATCTAAGGGTTTTGGTGTTATTTGCTTACTCAACCAATATTTATTAGACTCTTACTAAGCACCAAGCATGGTCACATGCCTGAGCTGTGGCTAGCACAGCGTATAAGACAAACTTAATCTCTGTTTTCGTGGAGCGTATAATCTAGTAGATGAAGCCTATGTTGAGCAATATCACAATACTAACAAATTGAGGATGCTATGAGAGTGTCTAACAAATTGAGTGTAACAAATTGAGGATGCTATGACAGTGTGCCATGGGGACTTCAGCTGCCTGGGGATTGAGAGAAAGCTTCCTTGAGGGAAGGTACATTTCAGCTGAGACACACTGCCGTCTGCTCTAGGTTTTGTAACTGCATTCACATCCCGATTCTGACACTTCACCCAGTTATTGTCTCAGAGCTTGGGTCTGCAGGTGTAAAACAAGGACAGTATGCACCTTGGCAGGGTTGTGAGAAGGGGAGAGAACACAAGTAAAGCACCTGTATCAGGCATACAGTAGGCACTAAGTGTGCAATGCTTGCTATGATTATACATCATTGTAAGCGTCAAGGGAAAGTTGAAGAAAAGTCTGACCAACAGTGAACGATAAATGCGCAGAGGAGAAATTTGTCAAAGGTTCCAAATTCAGGGGCAGTCCGTACTCCACATTTTGTTTGGGGGCTTCAGGTCCTGAGTTCCAGACATTGGAGCAATTAACACTTTAAGATTGCTAAATATTGTCTTCATGAGAAGTTGATAAGGAATTTTGGGTGGTTGATCTCTTTCTAGCAGCAGTTTAGCGTATGCTGAGGCCAGATTTTTTCAAGCAAAAGTAAAATACCTAAGAAACTGCCTGGCCAGAGGACAATCTGGCTCAAGTGACAAGCGTTCATAAGCTAGATGGGAGAGGAAGGGATGAATACTCCATTGGAGGTTTTACTCGAGGGTCACAGGGAGACCCGGAGCCACCAGAATGGGACCTGGAAGTGGGAAACGCTGGGTTCCCACGAGAGCGCGCAGAACACGTGCGTCAGGAAGCCGGGTCCGGGATGCCCAGCGCTGCTCCCCGGGCGCTCCTCCCCAGGCCTCCCGGGCGCTTGGATCCCGGCCATCTCCTCACCCTTCAAGTGGGTGTGGGTGATTTCGTAAGTGAACGTGACCGCCACCAGGGGAAAACGAGCAAGGAAGTAGGAGAGAGCCAGGCAGGCGGGGCGGGGTTCGATTGGGAACAGTGGGAGGGATGCAGAAGAGGAGTGGGAGGGATGGAGGGCGCAGTGGGAGGGGTGAGTAGGCGTAACGGGGCGGAGGAAAGGAGAAAAGGGCGCTGGGGCGCCGGGGGAGGAAGTGCTCGAGCTCTCGACTCTCCGCTGCGCGGCCGCTGGCGGGGGAGCTGCCAGGTGAGCCCAAGATGCTGCTGCGCTCGAAGCCTGCGCTGCCGCAGCCGCCGCCGCTGCTGCTGCTGCTCTTGGGGCCGCTGGGTCCCCTCTGCCCGGGCGCCCTGCCCGGACCTGCGCAAGCACAGGACGTCGTGGACCTGGACTTCTTCACCCAGCAGCCGCTGCACCTGGTGAGCCCCTCGTTCCTGTCGGTCACCATCGACGCTAACCTGGCCACGGACCCACGGTTTCTCATCTTCCTGGGGTAAGCGCCAGCCTCCTGGTCCTGTACCCTCTCCTGTCCTCCTGACACCCATGTCTGCCCCGCCAGCCACTCTCCTTTTGCGCGGAAACAACTTCACACCGGAACCTCCCCCGCCTGCCTCTCCCTACCCCACTTCCCGCCTCTCATTCTCCCTCTCCCTCCCTTACTCTCTGACCCCAAACCTCTTTTTGGGGGGTATCATTTAAAAAATAGATTTAGGGGTTACAAATGCAATTCTGTTCCATGGGTATATTGCATTGTGGTGACATCTGGGCTCTTAGTGTAACTGTCACCTGAATGGTGTACATTGTATCTAATAGGCAATTTCTCATCCCTCATCCCTCTCCCACCCTCCCACCTTTTGGAGTCTCCAGTGTCTACTATTCCACTAAGTCCATGTGTACACATTTTTCGTGCCCACTCTAAATGAGCCTTTTTGTTTCATTCATTCTGTAAGTATTGAGTAAGCACCACCTAAGGTCAGGTATAAGTGGAAATTTGAAAAAAGAAACTGCCCACTTGCCCCAGTACTTCCCTGGCCAGGAGGAGGGAAACCGGGCAGGTGCACCTGGAGGCCTGTGAATGCTTGAATTGCTGTGCAGTGTAGGACAAGATTGTGTATAGGCTTCTGTCTTTTAAACTCTGTTAGGTAGATTTCTTTTTCTTTTCTTTCTTTCTTTCTTTTTTTTTTTTTTGGCAGCTGAAAAGGGCATCTACAACAAGAATAAAAATCTAAATATTCAATAAATGAGACCTAGGAGACTACTGCAGTGACTTACAAAGTCCTAATAAAAAGATGTCTGTCCAAAATGGGGCTGCGAAATGTGGTGCTGCCTTATCAGCTCCAAGTTTTGTTCTTGCCTGAGAAAGAAGGAACCTGATGCAGGTTCAAAGCTTCTGCCCTGTAGTTGTTAGGGAAAATGGGTAAGTTTAGAACTCAATTTAGAATCCAATCCTTAGCTAGGTGCGGTGCCTGTAATCCCAGCACTTTGGGAGGCCGAGACAAGAGGATTGCTTGAGTCCAGGAGATCAAGACCAGCCTAGGCAATGTGGCAAAGCCCCATCTCTAAAAAAAATTTAAAAATCAGCCAGATGTGGTGGTGTGTGCCTGAAGTCCTAGCTACTCAAGAGGCTGACACAGGAGAATCACTTGAGCCCAGCTGGTCAAAGCTGCAGTGAGCTAAGAGTGAGACTGTGTCTCACAAAAATCATCCATTCCTTGAGGATGTGGTCAAAGGTCATCATAGTCCATTTTCTCTCCAAACATTCCTTGGAGTACAACCCTCCTCATTTCTGCATAATCCTGATATCTTCTATATTTTTGCCTTTTTCTTCATATTTTATAATTTCATATAACTGGGAGACTAAGATCCATGACTCCAAGATGGGGAGCTACAGCAACAATCCCAGGTCTTCTAAGTCTCTTATTTAGGCCCTGGGAGCCTCCAGAGTTGGCCACATCTTGACCAGCCCAGATAGAGGGAAAGATCACCACTATCTCACCTCTGTGTTAAATACCTAGGTGCTGTCCTCCCTGAGCCCACACGATAGTTGCCAGTGCTAATTTAATGGGTAGTGTACTGGTTAAGAGATGGACAGACTGTCCTGGCTTGACTCTCAGCTCTGGCAAAGACAAGTGACTTGGTTTTTCCATGTCTCTTGGCCACACCAACCTTGATTTCTTCCACTGTAAAATGGAATTTCTCAAGCTTGCCTCAAGGATTATTGCCCAAAGATTTGATGATATGGTAAGAGCTTCACAGTGTTTGGCCCATAGTAAGTGTTTGACATTCAAACGAATTGTTTCTTCCTAGGACATGGTGAGCATTTGGTAGCCATTCACCAGTTTTCTGTTTTCTTTGGATCATAGTTAACCTCTGCTTTCCCTTGTGGCACTAGAATTTTCTGGTGGGGAAGAATCCTCACTTTTTGCCCTTCCTTTTAAGGATAGGAAGCTGATACTAGGCAGCAACTAGTTAGGGGATAGGAAGATTACTTCAGAGAAATGCTGAACCACAGGGCTCCAGATCTCAGGACCCTGGTCTTAGCTTGCTGGCTTGTGGGGCGGCAGTGGGGGGTTGGGGAGCGGGGTGGGTTTACTGAAAATGGGTGTGAAGTAGATGTCCATTTACTGAAATGTGAGGACCCAAGGCCTCTTCTACTGCTGTAACCAGCATATTCCCCAACCTCTCCCCAAGAAAGGACGATGGGGGTTCACCTCTGGAGTAACAGGTCCAAAAGAAAAAACATACAGTATGACTTCCAGGGTCTGGGCCTGATCATCCAGCAGTCAAGCTCCCTGCAATTGACTGACACCCCTGTAACACGTAGAACTTCCAATCTGCAACTTAGTGAGGATGATACCTTTATTCTTCGTAAATACATCTCTTCATTTCCCAGAGCACCCTTTTTCCCACCTCCTCTGCACCTTTTTGTTAAAGACTGGAGTATAATGAAATACCAAGAGAGCATAACGTGTGATACATAAAACTTTCTTTCTGGCTTACAAAACAGTTTATTCTTGTCCATACGTGCTTCTCTCCAAGGCTGGCTGCTGTCTAAAGAGGCAGGAACCCCCTCTCCTCATCTAAGACCTAGCTTCTAAATCGGAGTGTGAGGGTCCGTCTTCCCAGGAGGGGCACAGGGCCCAAGCAGCCCAGCCGTCTCAGAAGACAACACTAAGCTTTGTATGGGTCCACAGTAGAGCAGAGTAAGACGCCTGTTGTTTAATTTATTACAGTTCCTCAAAAGTGAAGATGTGTGGGCAGGATGGCAAGAGCTGAGCAGACGAAAGCTGAAGGAATAAGGAAAGAAAGGAGGACACAAACAGCTGACACTTCCTCAGTTCTTGTCATTTGCCAGGCCCTGTTCTAAGCACCTTCTAGGTATTAATCCATTTAGTCTTGGCTACAACACTATGAGGTTGTATCATCCCCATTTTATCATCCCCGTTTTAAACATGAAGAAATGGAGGCTCAGGGAGATTAAGTAACTTGGCCGCTGTTTGAAACTAGACTCTGATCACATGAGACAATAGTGCCCATAAAAAGGGAAAGCAGATTATATTTTTTAAAGGAAAGCGAGTAGGATATGGTAGAAAAAGATTGTTTGGAAAGGAATTGAGAGATTGATATAAAGAAAAGAAGTATTCACATGAGAGTAACGGTTTCAGGGCCCAAACCTTCATCTAAAGTACTTCAAAGAGGCCTAAGCAAACTTAGTCATATGGTGTGGTTCTAGCCTCCATGAAGGCAAATACATTGTGTACAGCCCAACTGCACACAAAACTGAAATACCAATGATAGAGCAATCTAAAATTTAAAAAATAAAACTTTCAATTTGTCGTCTTCCCAGAGGGACTTAATCAAGAAACCAATCAAAATACTTCCTAAGCCCAACTGTTTGCAGAACTCCAAAGAGAGCCTGGCCCTAAATCAACACTGTCCAATGGAAATATAATATGATGTGGGCCTCATATGCAAGGTCATATGTAATTTTAAATTTTCTAGTAGCCATATTAAAAAGGTAAAAGGAAACAAGTGAAATTAATTTAATAATTTTATTTAGTTCAATATATCCAAAATGTTTTCTCAGCATATAATCAATATAAAAATATTAATGAGATATTTATTATTCCTTTCCTCAAACCAATTCTCTATAATCTGGCATGTATTACTTATAGCACTTCTCAGACTATATTTCTTTTTATTTTTCCAAGACAGTTTTGCTCTTGTCGCCCAAGCTGGAGTACAATGGCGTTACCTCGGCCCACTGCAACCTCTGCCTCCCAGGTTCACGTTATTCTCCTGCCTCAGTCTCCCAAGTAGCTGGGACTAGAGGTGTGCGCCACCACGCCTGATTAATTGTGTATTTTTAGTAGAGACAAGGGTTCACCATGTTGGCCAGGCTAGTCTCGAACTCCTGACCTCAGGTGATCTGCCCACCTTGGCCTCCCAAAGTGTTGGGATTACAGGCATGAGTCACTGCACCCAGCCTCAGATTAACTATATTTCAAGCACTCAGTAGCCACATGTAGTTAGTGCTATGGTAGTGGACAGTACAGATCTGCATTTCAGTTAAGACACATATGCCAGCATAGTTCACTAATGCATGGTAAAAAAAAAATAAAAAAAAGTATAGTGCTGAGTTAGTGGTAGAAATACTAACTACTGCAGAGCAAAGTGGTATGAACAGCAATCTCAGTGATAATGCAACCAACTATATTTGCTTTTCATTGCAATTTGCTTATTTTCCTTCAGCAAAGTTTATCTCTTTTTGCCAATTCAATAAATATTTACTGATAAAAAATTCAATATTAGATTCTTGCATCTTCACAGACAGAGTTGCTTTTCCCATTTGGAAAATTACTTGTCAATGTAAACACATATTTTGATAACCAGTGTTGGAAAGAGGCGCAGACCCCCCATGTGCCTACTGATGGCAGAAATATCCACGGCCAAAAGGAAACAAAGGGCTGGGGGCAATCACACACCTCATGTCTCCTAACTCCTGGGAAGTGCTGTCCCTCTGATTGAGCTCTTATCATTCCCCTTCCCCACTAACCCTATCCACTGTGCCCTGGAGCCCTTTGCGGGGTAACCCTGCTCTGTCCTCCTCACAGAATATCTCCTCTACCTCCTTGTCCAAGCTACAACTTGGTTCTTCTCTGAAGACACTGTCTTCCCTGTAGCCCTTTTGAGTAGCGGCTGCACTTTCTCCCATAGTCCAGTCCTTTTCCTGTTCTCCAGTCTGGCTTCTGGATGACAGCCCACTAGTTTGAACTCCACACTGCTGTAGTTCAAATCTCTTTTGACTTGTTACCTTGGGCAAATTACCTCCTTTTGTTCAGATTCCTTGTTTGTAAAATGATGATAATAATGCCACTTGCTTCACTGGGTTATTTTGAAATTAAGTGAAAGAAGGCAGGTCAATTCCCTACACACTCAGTTTGGACTAGGCTCATGAGCATTACAGATGACGCCATGATGCAGTGTGTGGTTCCTCATCTCCACATCCGGCTCTCATCCAGTGCTCCTGCTCACAGCACTCTGTCCCCCCCTTACTTACTCCCCCTTATTAGCTGAAGACTGGCACTGATCTCACAGTTTCCTCTCCACTTCCAAGTCTCGCCATCATCCTAGATGACTTCAAGTCACCTAGATAAACTGTCTCAGTTTCTTCACTCTCACATTTTTTTATATGTTGTAACAGATAATGTTACACTCAAGTTGTAACAGAACCAGCTTGTCCAGCTCATGAAATGTATGCATTTCCTCTCAACTCTGTATTCAGTGACATCCTGTGGGTATCTGCAAATCAGCCATGGTGAGAATATTTACCATGGAAACTGGCAAATACTAAAAAGCAGGGCACCTTTTTTTCTGAGAGCCAGACCACAGCTCCTCTACTCTGTAGCACTCATCATAACAATTTTTAAATACCTCCACTGAACAGCTTCCTCCTCTCTCTACTTCTTCCATATCTGATTTGAGCTTCTTAATTTATCATGTGAACCACTTTTGTGATAATAACCCCAAATCCCTGTTCCATTGTTCTTCCAGCTAAAATCCTAAACCTGATTTAGTCCAACCATATTTTCTCTCTTTGGAATCTACAGGGTGGCCCAAAAACCTGGAAATTGAAATATATTACTTATTAATTTTAATGCATATTAATAAGCCATTTTAATGCCTCATTTCCAGTCTCAGTGGCCAACCTGTATAGCTGGGCTATTGAGCTCTGGGGGAGTGGACAGTTTCCCAGCCACACAGACTGATGTTGCACCAAACATTTTTTTAGCTTCCAGACTTCCCTGGCCCTTAGTGTTACCCTTAACTCTCCATTTGTCTGCCTTTCTCATTCTCTACTTTTTAAAAATCTCTGACTCCACCTTCACCTTGTCATTCTTAGCACATCACCATACTTCTGCTTCCCAAAGAAAATGAGCAATTACTTCCTTTTCCTTTTCCTCCTGTCATCAAATCTGCAGACATGTCATGCCTAAGTCCAGCTTTCCTCCTTTCTCTGATCTCAGTCCGCTTCTTCCAGTTCTGCTCTGAATCCCGTCCCCTCCCCAACCCCCAAGGACTTTGCTCTGTCAGTCACCTCTTCCCTCTCCTGTATCTTCAACCCCTCCCTTTTTACTGGCGTCTTCCTCGCAGCATAGAAGCATCCCCAAGCCTTTCCCATCTCAATCACCTCCTCACCTACTGCCTCTGCAGAAACCACCCCATTTCTGCCCTCCCCTTGGCAGCCAGTTCTTGCTGTTCCGCCCTCATGATGCCACCATCGTTGTGTCACTAAAATCAATCTCTCCGACATCATCAATGGCCTTCCTGTATTGGAAAACCTAATAAATAATTTATCTTATTTGGTCTTTGTTATGGGTTGAATGAGGTCACCCGAAATCCATGTTAGAAGTCCTAACCCTGAGTACCTCAGAATGTGACTTTATTTGGGAATAGGGTCATTGCAGATGTTATTAGTTAGGATGAGGTCATACTGGAATGTGGTGGGCTCCTCTTCTAATATGACTGATGTCCTCATAACAAGGAGAAATTTGGAGACAGACACACACATAGGGAGAATACCATGTGATGACAGGAGTTACGGAGTTGGAGTCAAAAAGCTATGGGAACTTAGGAGAAAGACCTGGAACAAATCCTTTCCTGTGCCTTCAGAGGGAGTATGGCCCTGTCACTGCCTTCATTTAAAATTTTTGGCTTTTCAGAACTGTAAGACAATACATTTCTGTTGTTCGAACCAATTAGTTTACAGTAACTCTGCCACTGCTGCCCTAACAAACTAATACAGTCTCTTGGAGGCATTTGGCAAGGTTGACGATGAAAGCACTTTCTTACCTCTTTAGGTCTGTCACCTTTCTGGGGGGGAGCGTTCTCTAACAATTCCTCTCCATCTCTCTCTCTAGCTTGTCTTAAACATTAGTGTTCCTCAGACTTCTGACCTAGACCTTTTTTTCACTTCATGTATTCCCCGGCTGGTCTCACCCACTTCCAGAAATTACTTAAATTACTGGTCATGCAGGGCTATGCTGGAAACTATTTAACAACTGGCTCTCTGGGAGAAGGGGAGACTGGTTGATGGGTTTTGCTGATTTCTGTAGTGTAAGTACTCCCTCCACGGCCAGTTCCAAACTGCCAACAGTTTAACAACAGGCTCACAAAATTTCTCCAAATTTAACATTTGGCTTTCACAGGCCGACCACGTGGTACAGCCGACTCCAGCACACCTCTGCTTTCATGTCAGAGAGAAGTAACTTATTTTTGTAAAATAAAAACACCTGCAGGCCCCCCCTTTTTTTCCTTAATGAACTGCTCTAGAAATAGAATAGCTGCAGCTTCTTTCATGCGTTCCTCTGTTATTTCCATGTCACTGTGGTGGTGGGATCATTTTTCCTTTATTTTTCTTGTATATGATTGAAATACTGTACCTTTGATCAATTTTAGTTTTATGGCATGTTTTGCAGCCATATTAAATCTAGTTTTTGTCAGAGGGCATCAATATTATTTTTTCAAAGCAAGAAAATATTTCATTGCAAAAGAAATAAACAGAAAGGTCCTTAATACCCAAACTTTGAAACATGATTTCTTTTACCTGGCAGTGTCCAAGTGGTAAACCCAGACAACACTGAGTTTTCATTTTGTTCAGGAAACAGTCTTTGTCTGGCCCCGACTTACCCTTACATCAGGCGGGCCTTGCTCATTCATTCACTGAAGTATTTATTCAACACCAGCGGTGTGCCAAGTACTTATCTAGGTATTGGGTGGATTCTGATAAGTCAGTCAGGTCCCTGCTCTCAGGGAGCTTGCAGCAGAGATGGGGGCTGCAGTAGAGAGTAAGCCAAGGAAATGAACAAGGAAGCTGATTTCAGAGAGCGACAACTGCTATGAAGAAAATGAAGGCAGGGCAGTGTGATGGAGAGTGAACCAAGGTGGTACGGTTTGTACCTCTAAGGACCAGGCCGTGACCCGGGTCATGCACAGATGTCCGTCATGTGATGCCAGAGTTCCTTTTCCGGGTGCTCGTTTCCTCCCACTTCCCCATCTCTTGCCCAGCCACGACTGCTTACAAATACAGCTAGAGGAATCTAAATGAGGCTCCTCTATCATCAAACCCAATCAAAATGCCAAGGAACAGAATCAGTGCCTGGCGGAAGGCAGTGGAACGGGGCCAGCCTGGAGTGGTTCTCTCTGAGGAAGTTCCTCATCTTGGTTTTAGGGCCATGCCTTGCGACCTGTGAGCTAGGGGTTGCCAGTCCCTGGTATTTCTACAGGACTTGCCTGTCTATATTCCCAGCCTATATGTGTCTCCTGAGTTCGGGCACACAGGGCCAAGCGCCTGATGGATGGAAATACGTTTTTTGGTGTTCCATTGGTATCTCAAATTCTACAAAACTTAGTGCCCCTTCTCCTCCCTGTTCCTCACCATCTTCAATCTATCACCTATTCCTCATCTAGCAAATGATATTACCATCTTCCAAGGTGCTTCCCAGAAGTAATCCTTGACTCCTCCTCACATCCAATTAATAATCACATCTAGGCCGGGTACAATAGCTCACGCCTGTAATCCTAGCACTTTGGGAGGCCGAAGCAGGTGGATCATTTGAGGCCAGGTGTTCAAGACTAGCCTGGCCAACAAGGTGAAACTTGTCTCATTTTAAAAAAATTATTTGAAAAACCCAAATCTATTATTTCTACTTCTAAGTGTGTCTTGAATTTATCCATCTCTCTCCATCTCTGAGCTGTCACCTTACCTCAGTCCATCATGTTTTGTCTAGATTAACATGACCAGAGTCTTGTTCCTTCTCTTCAGTTATTTGTACTGCAGCCTGTGATTCCTTTCTAAAATAGGTCTGGTGAGGTCACTCCAACTGCTGCAGATCCTTCCATGGCTCCCCGTTGCCCTCATATGAAGCTGGCACTCCTGGACTTGCGGCTTACGGGGCCCTCCATGATGTGGTCCTGTTTGCCTCTCCATTCTGTTCTCTCCCAGCCTCTCTGCCCCCCATCTCTAGGCACCAGCTACACCCTTCTGCTCGTCAGTGGTGCCAGCTTCTCTTCTATCTCTGGTCTTTGCACAGACTTTTCCCTTCACCTGGATTGCTTTCTTCAATCCTACCCCCCTCTCTTTAATCTAGATAAGGTTTATTCTTTTTGAATGTCTAGCAGTGAAACCATTTCCCCTGAAAAACCTTCGCTAACCAACCCCCTACCCTCGGCCCAAAGTCTAGATTAGGAGCCCCTCTAAATGTGTTCCATAGAATTTTTTAAGAATTGTCTATTTACTTGTTCGTATCTATCACTAAACTATAAATTGTATGAGAACAGCCGCTATCTCTGCCTGCTTCACCATTCATCTCCAGCAACTAGCATAATGCCTGGCGGAGTCAGCCTGCAACAAATATTTGTTGAATAAATTAACAGATGGCTTTACCTCCTTAAAATCTTATTTTTTTCACCTACTAAAACAGACACAAAGGCCAGGTGTGGTGGCCCATGCCTGTAATCCCAGCACTTTAGGAGGCCAAGGCAGCTGAATCATCTGAGGTCAAGAGTTCAAGACCAGCCTGGCCAACATGTTGAAACCTCATCTCTACTAAAAATACAAAAATTAGCTAGGCATGGTGGTGGGTGCCTGTAGTCCCAGCTACTAGGGAGGCTGAGGCAAGAGAATCACTTGAACCCAGGAGGCAGAGGTGGCAGTGAGCCGAGATTATGCCACTGCACTCCAGCCTGGGGCAACAGAGTGAGACCCTGTCTAAAAAAAAAAAAAAACCAACACACACACACACACACACCAACTTGTATAATTTAAAATATCACGTGCTTGTTATGGAACACTTGTAAAATACAGGAAAGCAATGAAAAAGTCTACTATCTAGCTCACCACATAATGACCATTGCTATCATCCAGGCATACTTCTCTCGTATATAAATATATATTCTTTTATTGTTAAAATTACACTACAAGTACTATTTATTTTATTGTGGCAAAATACACAAAACATAAAAACTTGCCATTTTAACCATTTTAAGGTGTGCAGTTTGGTGCATTCATCACACTCGCATTGTTGTGCCAATATCACCACTATCTATCTCAGAACTTTTTCGTCTTCCCAGACTGAAACTCTGTAGTCATTAAACAGTAGTGCATCCTCTATTTTCCCCTCCCTACAATTTATTTTTATTTGGGTTCATACCAAACTGAAAATAGCTACTTCTTCCTTACCTTAGATCAGCATTTCCATTTATTTAGCCACGGTTTTGAGGATCCTATGGCAGATGCCATCCTTCCTAGAGCTCTTTGGGACTGTCAGGTATTTCAGTCAGGGTGAATTCGGGTTGATAACATTTTAAAATCTCACTTTATTCTGAGGTTCCTAGTGCCAGAGCCCACTGTATTTTTAGGGGCTCACAAGTTACAAACAAAAATATGGTAAGGAGGAATCACTGAAGTTTTAACACAAGAGACTTACATTTTGTTCAATTTCTATCTTTTGGTTTATTTCCTAAGCATTCAAAGAAATACTTTGAAATTCTTACATAGCATATTTAATTAAGCATGAGCACATCTTAAAATTTTAAATTTTGGATCAGATCTTTAATTCCTAAGATAATAAGAGGTGCTAGCAATTTGGCCAGGCGTGGTGGCTTATGCCTATAATCCCAACACTTTGGGAGGGTGAGGTGAGCAAATTGCTAGAGCCCAGGAGGTGGAGGTTGCAGTGGGCTGAGATCATGCCATCGTACTCCAGCCTGGGCAATGGGAATGAAGCCCTGTCTGCAAAAAAAGAAAAAAAAGAAAAAAAAAGAAGAAGAAGAAGAGAAGAAGAAGAAGAAGTATTGGCAATTAGTGCTCCAAGAATAATTTCCTGACTTGAAATAAACCTACATGTAGACAAACTAATTAGGCCATTCCAAGAGTTACTAGCATTGGTTTAATATGTTTTCAGAACATTCCAGGAAGCAGTGTGGCCAGCCTTGCATGTTTGATATTTCAGAAAGGTATGACAGGTGTTTCTCTTACCCAGGTCTTCTGTTCTCTCAGTTTTGCTCATATAAATATTTATGAACATCCTCATTTTTTTGAGGGAGGGGATTATAGATCATTCTAATTCCATTTTCTAGCATTTGGTACCATTCTAAGCACATAATAGGCACCCATTCGGAGCAATTGTTCAAATTAGAGGTGTCAATGATGGGAATTAGAAGTCTATATAATTCTAAGTCATTTGACTTAAATACATAATAATGATTTTCCTTGGTGGGGAATGGTGAAGGGAGGTGGGAGTTAAGGAGAGGAGAAGAGATCCTAAGTCATTTATAAACTTCTCTGGAAACACAGGTGTTTGAAGACTTTTTAAAAAGTTTTGCACCAAGTTGTGTGTGTTTTAAATAGACTGTTTTTAGAGCAGTTTTAGGTTCACAGCAAAATTGAATGGAAGGACAGAGATTTCCCATAAACCCCCTGCCCACACACATGCATAGCCTCCCTCATTATCAAAATCCCCACCAGAGAGGTGTTTGTTCTAGCTGATGAACCTACACTGACACATCATTATCACCCAAAGTCCATAGTTCACAGCAGGGTTCACTGTTGGTGTACATTCTATGGGTTTGAGCAATGTACAATGACATGTATCCACCATTATAGTAACATACAGAGTATTTTCAGTGCCCTACAAATCCCCTGTTCTCCACTTATTCATCCCTCCCTCTCTGCATTTCCACCCCCATCCCGTGGTAACCGCTGATCTTTTTACTGTTCCGTAGTTTGGGACAATCTGTTTTTCAGACAGACACAGAGCTGTCTTTCCCTTAGTTTCCATTCTGTCATTTCTTTTTCCCCATCAGTCATAAAAGGCTATGAGTTTTTTTAAGTGTCGAACACCATCCTACTTGTCAAGTTAAAACATAAGCTCCTGGCTGGGTATAGTGGCTCATGCCAGTAATCTCAGCATTTTGGGAGGCTGTGGCAGAAGCATCACTTGAAGCCAGGAGTTGGAGACCAGCCTGGGCAACATAGCAAGACCCCATCCCTACACACACACACACACACACACACACACACACACACACACACACACACACACACACTCACACATGCACACACACACACACACACAAAAGCTCTTGCCAGAATTACAGCTGCAAGTTGCCCTCAGGTGCCTAGACCATCAGTCTTTCAATTAGATTCAGATTGAGATGCTTCCTGTTTTAAACAATGATTCCCTTTCTATCATGCCCAATAAGAAAAAAGTAAAAATTAAACAATACTGTCTGTAATCTCAGCTACCCAGGAGGCAGAAGCACAAGAATTGCTTGAACCCAGCAAGCAGAGGTTGCAGTGAGCTGAGATCGCGCCACTGCACTCCAGCCTGGGCAACAGAACAAGATTCTGTCTCAAAAACGAAACAATATGATTTCCTCCTCTAAGTCTTCCACAGAGAAATGTTAAGAAATAAGTCCACCAGGAAAGAAGGAAGTAAGAATGTTTGACTAGATAGTCTTGGAAAAAACAGTTATACTTTCTTGCTTGTCTTCCTAACAGTTCTCCAAAGCTTCGTACCTTGGCCAGAGGCTTGTCCCCTGCATACCTGAGGTTTGGTGGCACCAAGACAGACTTCCTAATTTTCGATCCCAAGAAGGAATCAACCTTTGAAGAGAGAAGTTACTGGCAATCTCAAGTCAACCAGGGTGAAAATTTTTAAGGATTAACTCTATATTTTAATTAATATCAGTCCATCATGAGAATGCTTTGAGAAAACTGTTATTTCTCACACCTAACAATTAATATAAGAGATAAACTTCCTCTCCCCTCATCTGATCTTTGGAGGAACCTGAAACAAAGGAGGAGGCAGTGGGCAGGTTTTCTCAGCATGATGTTTGTCATGTTCAGTGTGAGACCTCACAAAAAAAAAAAAAAAAGAAAAAAAAAAGGTGTCCTGGATATAACTGAGAGCTCATCGTACTGTAAATATTAATAGAACAGTGATTGTAGCTGAAGGACAGAGCTGCTCGGAGAGAGCAAGTGGGTAGAATCGCATCAAACTAAAGAGAGTATTTCTAGCTGAAGATACGATAGATTGAAGGATATTTATTCTAAAAATAGAATGTGGGTGAAAGAGATCCATGATTACCTGGGTGAGTTTAAATATTTGGACTTCTGGGCTCCAACGTTAGATTCTGATTTGAGCAAGCTTCTCAGGGGATTCTAATATTGAAAGTCTGTGGCCTTCACCTGAGAAACCTGTCCTAGGGAGCCATAAAAATTTGTCCTGTCTTTCAGAAGTGCTATCAGACATCAAATGGTAGTTAAATCATATCTTAACAATTACTAGGATGGGCGCAGTGGCTCACACCTGTAATCCAAACACTTTGGGAGGCTGAAGCAGGAGGATCACTTAAGCCTAGGAGTTCAAGCCCAGCCTGGGCAACATAGAGAGACCCTGTCTCTATTTTTCAATAATTTAAAAAGAAAAGAAATACTAAAAATATTGTATACACCATTGAATTATAATAACATGTATATAATGTATATATTCATTATGAGGAATATTTGAGTATTTCATATATTATACCTTTTCCTTCTGTTTATTTTCTCCAGTTACGAAGTATTTAGAGCAATTCATCAGTAATTGGGGCTAAATTGACAGAACAGTAATTAGAGAAAATAGAAAAAAGACAGATGGGCTCTCCTTGAATACCAGGTTGGAATGTTTATGAGTTTGTGTTTTGTTTTGGGGGTGGTTTTTTTCGACAGAGTCCCACTCTGTTCCCCGGGCTGGAGTGTAGTGGCACAATCATGGCTTACTGCAGCCTTGACCTCTTAGGCTCAAGCAATCTTCCCACTTCAGCCTCCTGAGTAGCTGGGACCACAGGTGCATGCCACCACACCCGACTAATTTTTTAATTTTTTGTAGAGACAGTCTTTCTATGTGATCTCAAACTCCTGCACTCAAGTGATCCTCCTGCCTTGGCCTCCCAAAGTGTTGGGATTATAGGGATAGCCACCATACCTAACCTAGTTTCTGTTTAGACTTGACCCTTTCCCACCAGCCATGTGTGTCCACAAGATCTCATACGTTTAGACAGGAAACTGTTCTTTGCTCATCAGTTTTCTTCATCCTGTGTCTAGGAGGATGGTTGGTGGGGGAAACTGGGGTTATCCAAGTTCCTCTGAAACATCCTCTGTGAGCCCAGGGATGGATGAGGCATCAGCCACCAGCAAGTCAGTGTGCAGCTTTCCAGAAAGGAAGTCATCGGCCAGTTAGCCGGCCCTGGCAGTCAGCACCCGGCAACCCTGCTGTCTTGTGATAGAGAAATGATCTGCCTGACAGGATGGGGCGGATTTTTCTTTTTTCTTTCTTTTTTTGAGACAGGGTCTGGCTCTGTCACCCAGGTTGGAGTGCAATGGTGGGATCCTGGCTCACTGCAGCCTCTGACTCCCAGGCTCACGCCATCCTCCCACTCAGTCTCCCGAGTAGCTGGGACCACAGGCACACACCACCACACCCAGCTAATTTTTTGTATTTTTAGTAGAGACAGGGTTTTACTATGTTTTCCAGGCTAGTCTCGAACTCCTGAGCTCAAGCTATCCATCCACCTCGGCCTCCCAAAGTGCTGGAATTACAGGCGTGAGCCACTGTGCCTGGCCAGGGTGGATTTTTTTCAAGTGCACATGTTGCGGTCCCAGAAGTTTTGATGGTACCAAATTCAAAGGGAAAAAACGTCAACAGTTCCCACCCATCCTACCTCCCATGATGGCAAGAGGAAATCACCACACTGCAGATACAGTCCACGTAAAACAAATTGCTATGGATTTTGAAAGTGAACCTTAAGAGAACTGCACGATGTTTTCTTCATTAGAGTTCTTTGGTAATGTCAAGCTTTTTAAATTTTTTTAGACAGAGTCTCGCTTTGTCGTCCAGTGTCACCCAGACTGGAGTGCAGTGACGCGATCTTGGCTCACTGCAGTCTCTGCCTCCTGGATTCAAGCGATTCCCCTGCCTCAGCCTCCCAAGTAGCTGTATTTTAGTAGAGATGAGGTTTCACCATTTGGCCAGGCAGGTCTCGAACTCCTGACCTCAAGTGATTCATCCATCTCAGTCTCCCAAAGTGCTGGGATTACAGGTGTGAGCCACCGCACCCGGCCAGTAATTTTAAGCTTCTGAGGAGCCCTCTGAATTGTTAAATAACTTGGAGCTATGTCCAACATATCCATGTTCAGTGTGTGTTCAGTATTTCTTAGGAAACCTGCCCTTGATTGTTTTCTTTGTGGTGATTCATGAGCCGGCAAATTTGACATGTGTTACAGAATATATCTTTTCTCTGCTCTCCTACCTCACAACCAGAACTTAATTATCCTGCTTTGGTCACATAAATAGCAAACTAAATAAACACATGGGATTTCAGCCTGCTCACTGTGAAAACAGATCCTCTAAATGATCTCTCCCACTTGCAGATATTTGCAAATCTGGATCCATCCCTCCTGATGTGAAGGAGAAGCTACGGTCGGAATGGCCCTACCAGGAGCAAGTGCTACTCCGAGAACACTACCAGAAAAAGTTCAAGAACAGCACCTACTCAAGTAAGAAATGAAAGGCACCCTAGAGGTGTTCCAGCCCCAAAGATATTTGAATAGACTGGACTCGGGCACCAATCTAGCAAGTCCTACAGAAATTGTATAAAACTGAAAATACTGAAGCATTTCCCAAATGGGAAATCCTGAACTCAAAACTTATTTTGTTTTGTTTTCTTCATCTGACATTGCCTAGTAGCCACAGAGTGAAAGATAAATCAATCATTCATGATCTAACAATGACCTTCACTGCTCTAAAAAACTAGGGAGTCAAGGAAAACATGAATATATTCCTTATGTAAAATTAAAATACAGACATATAAAGGGCAAAATGTGAACATCATTCATACCTTGCTGTCCGTCCCCCTCCCAGAAATATCCCCCAGTATGCAGTGGTTTAGAGCATTAGGCAGGAGGGCCCTGAGTCACTCCAGACAGTCTTGGCCACCAAGCAGCATTCTCTTTTTGTTTCCTCTGTGGCTTCTGCAAACACAGGGCTAGCTCAGCTACCCATTAGTGTATTTTCAGTCACTAAAACAGTCTTCCAGTCTTCAAATTAGGATGACATTGTCACATGGGGCTTTAAAGCAAGTGAAACAAGCAATCCTTTTTTTTTGTTGTTTGAGACAGAATCTCGCTTTTGTTGCCTAGCCTGGCGTGCAATGGCGCTATCTCGGCTCACTGAACCTCTGCCTCCCGGGTTCAAGAGCTTCTCCTGCCTTAGCCTCCTATTCATTATGAAGAATATTTGATTATTCAGTTCCTGTAGGGTAAAGATATTACCCCCGATCATATTATTGATTATTGAGTAGCTGAGATTACAGGTGCCTGCCACCACGACTGGCTAATTTTTTCTATTTTTTAGTAGAGACAGGGTTTCACCATGGTGGCCAGACTCCAGGCTGGTCTCGAACTCTTGACCTCAGGTGATCCACCCGCCTTGGCCACCCAAAGTGCTGGGATTACAGGCATGAGCCACCGCACCTGGCCACAATCCTTTTTTAACTATGAAATATATTTTCATCTGAAGGTTCATGTTTATACCCAACTAAGGAATGATGTTGCCCCATATCTCAGTTAAAGAAATAACCTGCTCAGATACTTTAAACAGTTCTTTTGACTTTTGAAAATAAATTTTCTTGAAGTTACTGTACTTGTTTTGGTTAGTTAACATTATTTAAAGTATAATAATAATTATACATTAGTATATGTACATACTTACAAAGATAATAAATTATCCTTGTAAGATTTTGCTATGTACTACCTGGAGTTCAATGTATCAGATAGATTTCAATTTATATACATTTTTTATGTATATGGTACAGAAAAAAAGGTGATCCATAAGAAATCAGAAAATAGCTCATATGCTAATAGCTAATGTTGTCCTCTAAAAAACTTTTTTTTTTTTTTTTGCATTTTTAAGAGGGGGATCTACTCTGACACTTTAATAAGTGTAATTAATTATTGAATGGAGTTTGGCATAAGGCAGGGCCATTTCAGATCCCATTAAAGGAATGACAGGTACCATAGAACCACGGAAGTAAGGTCACATTTGTAATAAATCATTATAGTTCTGCTAGGAGAAGACCCGGTTGTATTAGGTAATTAATGGATTTGCTCTTAAAACACATGTCCCAGAAGATACAGGTAAGTCTTGGGGGGTCATAGTAAACATTATACCAATTTATCTTAAATTTCTAAGAAAGTTTTGCTACTTCACACGATCTTTCTGTTACCAAAATGGTAGGTTTCCAACTGCAGGACTTGGCTTTCATAGTTCCTACACCAGGGGAAATGCCTTCCTTTGCTAACTATGCAACTGGGTTAGTTAATGTAAGTCTGACTACCCTGTTGGCAATGCTAAAATATACAACAAATACAGAATTTTATTTGTATTTGTAAACATTTGATTTCTGGCTTGAAATTTTCAGTTTTCATGGGCACGTCATGGAAACAGAAATCTGTGTTTAGTTTGGGCACCTACTCATTGTAGTGACAAATATTTTAGAAGCCAATAGGAGATTCCACACATTGGTGTGAACCTGTGGCTGAGGTTGGTAATGGCTGAGTGACATGGGGACATACCACAAAGGAAGAGGTAGCAAAAGGCTGCGGAGATAAGGACATGCTCATTGCTTAGCTAGTGGTCTGCACCCTTAAAACAGGCGTCCCAGGCTGGGTGCAGGGGCTCACGCCTGTAATCCCAACACTTTGGGAAGCTGAGGCGGGTGGATCACCTGAGGTCAGGAGTTCGAGAGCAGCCTGGCCAACATGGTGAAACCTCGGCTCTATTAAAAATACAAAAATTAGCCAGGCATGGTGGTGGGTGCCCATAATCCCAGCTACTCAGGAGGCTGAGGCAGGAGAATCACTTGAATCCGGGAGGCAGAGGTTGCAGTGAGCAGAGATTGTGCCACTGCACTCCAGTCTGGGCGACAGAGTGAGACTCTGTCTCAAAAAAACAAAAACAAAAAACAAACAAAAACAATACAAAACAAAAAAGCAAAACACAAAACAAAAAAACAAGTGTCCCAGAATATATAGGTACGTTTTCTAACACAGGTCCTCTTGAATGGTGTGTTCCACTTAAGTAGAAGATGATAAAAACATTTGTCATGAGAATATAGACTCATATTTTAAACCTGTTTGAGCACGAAAAGGAAGCAATGTTACAGATGTAATGCTGGGTGTGACTGCAGAAAGGATGACTCCCTTATTAAAGTAATCATCCTGAGTGAGCTAACTCTTTGTAGTTCTTCTTCTCCACCTGTTCCCCTCATCACCCCATTCTTCTGTTGCCTACACCCAGGCCTACACTGGATGCTGACATAGACTTACATGGTACAGTCCAAGGGAAAGAGTCTGCCATTTTTTTCAATGTCTCATCTTGCTTATCTTCATTCCAAGGATCTCTCCACTCTTTATACAGTAAGAGATGAGAGTTTGGAAAAGTATTGGGAATAAGATAATGAATTGTAAGTTTTTAAATTGTTCTTTCTATTTTGGGGAAGGAGTAGGCTAGGTGGCTTTTTTTTTTTTTTCTTCAGAGTAGATGTGGCCAGACATGGTGACTCATGCCTGTAATCCCAGCACTTTGGGAAGCCGAGGCAGGTGGATCACTTGAGGTCAGGAGTTCAAGACCAGCCTGGCCAACACAGTGAAACCCCGTCTCTACTGAAAATACAAAAACCAGCCAGGCTTGGTGGCATCCACCTGTAGTCCCAGCTACTCCAGAAGTGGAGGCAAGGAGAATCGGGAGGCAGAGGTTGCAGTGAGCCGAGATCATGCCATTACACTCCAGCCTGGGTGACAGAACGAGACTCTGTCTCGAAAAAAAAAAAAAAAGAAAAAAGAAAAGAAAAGGAAAGAAAAAAAGAATGGATTTGAACTCAGTTGTCAATAGCCTCTATTCCAGGAGATGTTACAGTTTATTATGTTATAGGGGTTGTATAATAGAATTTCAAGCTATGTAAATTCCAAGCACATTTGGAAGAATGAAGAAATGGAGGAAGGGTAAAGTATGAGTGCAAGCATTCCAGGTTTTTTGAAAATGCTATAATCTTTGTACCGGGCTAGTACAAAGTGCTATTTAACTGTAAGGGTTTTTTGTGATTTACAGACAGTTTTCACATGTCTCATTTCAACCTTGGTTTTACAGGTAGGCATGTGATGGTGCTTTTCCCAGGACTGTAGATCCATAGCTGAGGTTCCTGTCGGGTAAAGATATTACCTGCGATCATATTATAGTCTGTAAGTGGGAGAGCTATGCCTGGAGCTCAAGTCTTATGATTCTTGATCCAGAGCACTTTCTACAACATGATTTTGAAATATAAAAGCCTATAATATGTAACTAAAGCAGGTCACTCACCCCTTGTAACAAGCTCCAGTAATGGTACTGCCACCAAATGGCTGTGTGATATTGGGCAAAGACTTACCTTGTTTGGATCTCAGTTCCCCCCTAGAAAAATGAGGGTGGAGGTTAAGCACAGGCTGGTGATCCCAAAGCCTCCATACTGCCCGAAACTGTGGCTCTAAGATCCAGTAGAATTCTGGGTCACAGGACTCTAGGGAGCTTTTCAAACCCAAATGTCTGTCATTCCTTGATGGTAGGCAGCAGTTTATGGAAGTGGGTGACACAGCAAATATCAAAACACCTAAAGCAGCTTGCAAGAGTTGTTTCTGCCTAGTGGTCTTTATAGCTAATATTAAATAGTTAATTTTTTTTTTTTTTTTTTTTGAGACGGAGTCTTGCTTCATCACCCAGGCTACAGTGCAGTGGCGTGATCTCAGCTCACTGCAACCTCTGCCTCCCGAGTTCGAGCAATTCTGTCTCAGCCTCCCAAGTAGCTGGGACTATAGGTGCATGCCACCACACCCAGATAATTTTTGTATTTTTAGTAGAGATGGGGTTTCACCATATTGGGCAGGCTGGTCTCGAACTCTTGACCTCAGGTGATCCACCTGCCTCAGCCTCTCAAAGTGCTGGGATTACAGGCGTGAGCCATCGTGCCCAGTCTAAATAGTTAATATTTAATATTATACTATGTTATTCAGGGCAAAGACTTAAAAACAAAACAAAAACAAAGCCACTTTTAAGGAGAAAGGGTGTAAGTTTGCCAGATAGATAGAGGTCTTTTTCTTTTTAACTACAAAAGTTCAGGAATGAATTACTCTTTAACAAACAACTGTAGATATACATGAAAATTGGAAGGATGTATTATGCATATGATAATCAATTTAAAGACAACACTTAAAATTATATTGTTGCCACTCTTGAAATCTGATAATAGAACAGCTAATGGTTTAAAAAGCAGAGTACAGAAGTTCCCAAACTTATGGTACCTTAATATCACAGAAAATTTTTTTACAGCACGCCTAGGCCACAAAAAATACCTGTGTTTTGATTATTAAATTGTAAGATCTACACAACCTAATAGTAATAGGTCTTGTATTGTCCAATAGATGTTGATGCTTCTCCCTTGCAAACTTAAAAGAGCCTACAGTGCCTCTGTGAATAGTATTGCCTGGTTAGAGTTTGAATTTCAGATAAATAATTCTTTTCATTTTAATTATTTTTCTTTTCTTTCTTTTTTTTTTTTTTTAATTTTGAGACAGGGTCTCATTCTGTTGCCCAGGCTGGAGTGCAATGGCATGATCATGGCTCACTGCAGATTTGACCTCCCTGGGCTCAGGTGATCCTCCTACCTCAGCCTCCCAAGTAGCTAGCTGGGACTACAGGTGCTTACCATCATGCCCTGCTAATTTTTTTGCTTTTTGTAGAGATGTAGTTTTGCCATGTTGCCCAGGCTGGTCTTGAACTCCTGGGCTCAAGTGATCCACGCGCCTCAGCCTCCCAAAGTGCTAGGATGACAGGCATGAGCCACTGCACCTGGCCCCTGTGTTAAGTATTTCTTAACAGTTACATAGGACATACACTAAAAATTATGTATTGCTTATCTGAAGTTCAAGTTTAGGTACCTGCACTTTTAGTTGCTAAATCCTGCAGCTGTACCTATGCATTCACTGGTGCTCCCCAACTTGCCTTGCACAGAGTTTGGAAACCAGAGTCCTATAACTCTAGGCCAATTTTTTAATGTAAAATTTGAGTCACTTTAAATTAATAAATCATATACAGGGATTTAAAAAATTGTTTTAATATAATGAAAATTATTAAAATATTTTTTAACTTGTGACTAGAGATATTTAGATTACGAAGAGTGGGGTTTATGCTAACTAATGACAGTCTGGCCATGCATGTGGAGCACTGAGCTATGAATTGTGGCTTCCCCAATTCTCCTGATACCACTTGAACAAAACCTAAGTGTCAGACCAGAGCTTCTGGTATCTTCCATGGTATTTCATTCAACAGCTGGAGCAAATGAAGTGAGATTGATTTTTTTTAATTTGTCCAATTTTGTTGTCTCATAAACATAATTATAATCATTTGTTAGAATTAGAATTTCTTCAGTTTAACAACAGAAATAGGTATTCATTACGAAAAGCACATCTGGAGACCTTCTTCATCATGGTGCCAATCTAACCATTAAATTGTGACATTTTTCTTTTAGGAAGCTCTGTAGATATGCTGTATACGTTTGCAAATTGCTCAGGACTGGACTTGATCTTTGGCCTAAATGCATTATTAAGAACAGCAGATTTGCAGTGGAACAGTTCTAATGCTCAGTTGCTCCTGGGCTACTGCTCTTTCAAGAGGTATAACATGTCTTGGGAACTAGGCAATGGTAAGTACCCCAGGGAACAATTCATTAATAAGGAGATTCCCCACTAGCATTATTTCTTATGACACTCTTTTTAATATTAGCAAATATACTTCTGCCTGGGCACATTCTTGCAAGTGCTCAACAATGCAACTTTTGGAAGTGCATATGGCAGAAAACTCCTACTGTATCTATTCCAGAACCTATTATTGCCAATCCCAGTTTATGTTACATTTGAGGTGAGAACCAGTTGGAGTCAGCAACCTTCCCAGCTCCTAAATTCCCTTGAGATTTTCAGAATCACTTAACCCTATTTTGCTTGGCAGACTGGACTCAGCAAAACTGGGAAGTCAGCAGTTTGTTTTATCCATCCCTTCTTTCCTCAAATGTGTCAGTTAATCTCAGTAACCCCATTGCAACCTTCATTTCTGGACCCAGTGGTCTACAACCTGCCAGTACAGAATCCTACGTGGGTCAAGCTCCTGATTGTCTTCACTCTTTTTTTGTAAAGAACTTGTAAATTTCAACTATAAGTCTTCATGATTCGCCACATTTATTCAAAACATAGAGTGCTTTTTCCACATATCAACCAATGGAAATGAGGATTCAATGGGAGATGAAATGTAGTAATAGGGTGAGCACATGTCTTCCTGCTCAAACTTTTTTTTTTTTTTTTCAGACAAGATCTGGCTCTGTTACCCAGACTGGAGTGCAGTGGTGTGTTCATAGCTCACTGTAATCTCCAACTCCTGGGCTCATGCAGTCTCTCACACCTCAGTCCCTGATTAGCTAGGACTACACTATGCCTAGCCAATTTCTTTTTTCTTTTGTCTGGTTGTGTTGCCCAAGCTGGTCTCAATCTCCTGGCCTCAAGTAATCCTCCTGCCTCGGCCTCCTAAAGTGCTGGGATTATAGGCATTAGCCACTGTGCCCTGTCTCAAACCTTTTTTTTCCAAAGTAAATGAAGTTATTAGATATGGAATACAGGCTAGTTCCCCGATATCCATATCCATTGGTTTATTACCCTCATTATTAACTTCAAATTGTTTAATAGCCCCTCATATCTCTGTTATGCAGTTAAAATTTTTGTTTTGTTTTTCTGGAGTATCTTATTTATAACTATGAGTTTTACTTTACTTATTTATTTTATTTTTTGAGACAGAGCCTTGCTCTGTAACTCAGGCTGGAGTACAGTTGCGTGATCATGGCTCACTAAGGCCTCGACCTTCTGGGCTCAAGTGATCCTCTCCCTCAGCCTCCCAAGCTGGATCTACAGGGTGCACCACCACATCCAGCTAATTTTTTTTCCTTCCATGGAACAGGATTTTTTACTGTGTTACCCAGACTGGTCTCAAACTCCTGGCCTCAGGGGATCCTCCCATCTCAGCCTCCCAAAATACTGGGATTACGGGCATGAGCCGTAATGCCAGACCTGGTTTTACTTTTCTTGACTTTGAATTGCAAGTTTTTGTAATTTGGAAAATGTTTTGTTGCTTTTATATATTGCTGTATGTTTGCTTTTTAATACAACATTTCTTGATATATATTTTGAGAATTGCTATCTTTCAGAACCTAACAGTTTCCTTAAGAAGGCTGATATTTTCATCAATGGGTCGCAGTTAGGAGAAGATTTTATTCAATTGCATAAACTTCTAAGAAAGTCAACCTTCAAAAATGCAAAACTCTATGGTCCTGATGTTGGTCAGCCTCGAAGAAAGACTGCTGAGATGCTGAAGAGGTAGGAACTAGAGGATGCAGAATCACTTTACTTTTCTTCTTTTTTCTTTTGAGACAGAGTCTTGCTCTGTCACCCAGACTGGAGTACAGTGGTACAGTCATGGCTCACTGCAACTTCGACCTCCCAGGCTCAAGCAATCCTCCCATCTCAGCCCCACCAATAGCTGGGATTACAGGTGCACACCACTACACCTGGCTACTTTAAAAGATTTTTTTGGCAGAGATGGGGTCTCCCTATGTTGCCCAGGCTGGTCTCTTGAATTCCTGTGCTCAAGCTATCCTCCCACCTCAGCCTCCCAGAATGCCAGGATTACAGGCATGAGCCACCACACCCAACTACCACTTTTCTTAAAAAAAAAAAAAAAAAAATCTGGTAGACAATCCTCAATAGTCCACATGTTATTAAACAATTTGCTGCCTGAATACATGATTTACCAAAAGAGGAAATTTTGACAGGTTCAGAGTATCAAGGGATCTGAGGCAAATGGCTTCTATGATAAAATTTGCTATCAAAATTAGGAGGTTTGTGTTTACCTGATCCTAAAGCAGTAACCAGCCCATTTCTAGGGAATAAAACTCTCATGCGTATATTGTGCATATATATGTATTATCATATGATGACTGAGTGATACTAAAATTTTTTTTTCTAGCTTCCTGAAGGCTGGTGGAGAAGTGATTGATTCAGTTACATGGCATCAGTAAGTATGTCTCCTATTCTTAATACTAGGAAAGTAAGGCTAGCTTTATTTATTATCTAGTATTCAAAAAGTTAGTTCCATTTAACTGCCAATTGACTGCAGTTCAAATAAGAAACAAATAGTGTCTCAAGTAGCACTGTGCTCCAATTTTAATATTAATAAAACAAAAATTTAAAGTTATTTTAAATAATGTAGTAATTTCTATAAAGATCACTTTATACAGAAGAACAGTGCCAATTAACCCATGGAACATATAAGTAGCTAACACCAATTGCTTGCCAAAGAACCAGTAATCCAGGAGTACATGTACTTACCACTGTGTTTTTTCAAGACAGAGTAACTAATTTCTAGTTACTTGCATAGAATGGATTCCTCCTCATAACCCCCTTCCATCTTGGTCTTTCCCTAGTAGAACTTCTACCTTTTTAAGTAACAGGTGAGTGGGAGAGGTAAGAAGAAGAATAAGGTCAGCAATTAGCTGAAAAGCAGAAAATAAAGTTTGGTATTTTTTTCTGAATATTTTCTGTATAATTTAGCTACTATTTGAATGGACGAACTGCTACCGAAGAAGATTTTCTAAACCCTGATGTATTGGACATTTTTATTTCATCTGTGCAAAAAGTTTTCCAGGTAATAGTCTTTTTAACATTTTTAATGTAAAACTAGAATCCTTATTTTATAGTCTAGCTAGTTCTAAATTCTATAGGTATGTATATTTACATGGTTTTCTAATTTTAGAGAACCAGCATTATGACTTATCCACTGTTAGTTTCCCCCTTAGCATTGGGTCTTACCCCATGTGTGTGATTAGAAATTTGAAATATTTCCAATAGCCTTTAGTAGAATGAACTCTCATAGATGATAGGAATGGGTTGGTTCAGTTCATATTTCTTCCACAGCCTACTATTTCAATAAAAGAAAATTTCCCAAGACCTAAATGACTGTGAACATATTTTATAACTATATAGGATGGGTGGGTCTAGGAATACAAAGTTTTGAATGTTGTTAATCTTCAACACCACAGTTGAAGCCACAGGTCAGCTTTTTTGCAATTACCATGGGTACTTTTCTGTTCTATAGGTGGTTGAGAGCACCAGGCCTGGCAAGAAGGTCTGGTTAGGAGAAACAAGCTCTGCATATGGAGGCGGAGCGCCCTTGCTGTCTGACACCTTTGCAGCTGGCTTTATGTGAGTGAAGCAGCGCTAGCCTTAGGGGTCAGATTGCAGCTCTTCTCCAACCTTCTATTCTGCTGAAATAGCTCCCCAGCCAAAAAGCAGATCAAAGACAGTTTCAGTAACTGAGCCCCAAAATTCATGCCAGATTTTGCAAGAAAATGATTTACTAAAGTTTGATAGACATCTTTGACAAGTGTCCTAAATTAATCACTATAAGGATGAATTGTTTTAGAAATTTTGTCCTTTAATTATGGCCCATAAATATGTCAAGTAGTCCTTCCTCTAAAGAAGTACATTGTAAAATAATGCATATAGCCGGATATGGTATTTCCCTGTAATCCCAACACTTTGGGAGGCCAAGGTGGGAGGACTGCTTGAGCCCAGGAGTTTGAGGCTGCAGTGAGTTATGATGGTGCCACTGCACTCTAGCCTGGGCAACAGAGTGAGACCCTGTCTTTTTTTTTTTCCCCCTCTATCACCCAGGTTGGAGGGCAGTGTCACGATCTCACCTCACTGCAACCTCTGCCTCCCGGGTTCAAGCGATTCTCCTGCCTCAGCATCCTGAGTAGCTGGGACTACAGAATTATCACTGCACTAGGCTAATTTTTATATTTTTAGTAGAAACAGGGTTTTGCCATGTTGTCTAGGCTGGTCTGAAACCCCTGAGCTCAAGTGATCTGCCCACCTCAGCCTTCCAAAGTGCTGGGATTACAGACAGGAGCCACCACGCCTGGCCACACCCTGTCTCTTAAAAAAAAAAAGCAAGTTAGAGCATATTACAGCTTTGTCTCTCAGGAGGATACTTAGTGTATGTAGCTATAATTCATAGATTCCCAAGAAGTTTAGAGCCTAAAGTATGAGGTCCCACCAGAGGGGCTATCACTGAATTTAAAGATTTATTAAATCATCGCATTATCCAACACGACAAACTTGATTGCTTTAAAACACTGGTTTAGTTATATTTAGTAACTCTGTTAGTGCTTTTAATCTATAGTGCTATATCCTCACATTGAGATTTGTTTCTCGGCTGGGCAAGGTGGCTCATGTCTGTAATCCCAGCACTTTGGGAGGTCGAGGCGGGCAGATCACAAGGTCAGGAGTTCGAGACCATCCTGGCTAACATGGTGAAACCCCGTCTCTACTAAAAATACAAAAAATTAGCCGGGCGTGGCAGCGTGCGCCTGTAGTCCCAGCTACTCAGAAGGCTGAGGCAGGAGAATGGTGTGAACCTGGTGAGCCAAGATTGTGCCACTGCACTCCAGCCTGGGAGACAGAGCAAGACTCTGTCTCAAAAAAAAAAAAAAAGACATCGAGATTTGTTTCTGTTTTCTCTTCCATCTTCATTCTTTTTTCTCTCATCCTCATTCTTATAAGCCTAGAATAAACTGCAAATCCTTTATGCCCATGGAAGCATGAGGAATAAAGAATGGAGATGTTTGTTTTGCCATTAACTAAATATCTGGGGTCTCGGGGAGAGGGAGATAGAGAAGAAGTGGAAAGAGGTGCCCATAATAGCTTAGGTGCAATTCTGCTTATTTTACATTTTACCCTTGCTGACTGCAACTTTTTCTTCAGCTCTCACACATTGTTTGTGCAGGGATCTCATAGGACCAGGAATTGTCCGTAGGGGTGGGAATTTGTCTACTTTGCTTTGTGGAAGTTGTCTCACCCTGAAAGGGATACCTCTAGCATGGTAATAGTCTTCTCGGATTTGTTATCGTATGGAAAGATGTAAAGGGAGGGATGCTGCTGCTGCTGCTGCTGCTGCTGCTGCTGCTGCATGCAGTCGCCATTTCATTTAAATGACTTATTTATAATTGGTGACACTTTTCTGGCTTCCTGTTAATTCCTCCCACAAAGATGAATAAATCAGAACCGGACATGGTGGCACACACCTGTGGTCCTATAACCGCCCAACGGAATTCACCTTGCCCACTGTCTAGATAGAGCCGATTATCAAGACGGGAATTGCAATGGAGAAAGAGTAATTTATACAGAGCCAGCTGTGCAGGAGACCAGAGTTTTATTATTACTCAAATCAGTCTCCCCGAACATTTGAGGATCAGAGTTTGTAAGGATAATTTGGCGGGTAGGGGCTTAGGAAGTGGAGAGTGCTGATTGGTCAGGTTGATGATAGAATCATAGGGAGTGGAAGTGAGGTTTTCTTGCTGTCTTCTGTTCCTGGATGGGATGGCAGAACTGGTTGGGCCAGATTACCAGTCTGGGTGGTCTCAACTAATCCATCCAGTTCAGGGTCTGCAAGATATTTCAAGTGCTGATCTTAGGTTTTACAACAGTGATGTTATCCCCAGGAACAATTTGGGGAGGTTCACACTCTTCGAGCCAGAGGCTGCATTACCCCTAAACCATAATCTCTAATGTTGTAGCTAATTTGTTAGTCCTGCAAAGGTAGACTGGTCCCCAGGCAAGAAGGGGGTCTTTTCAGAAAAGGGCTGTTAATCAATTTTGTTTCAGAGTCAAACCATGAACTGAATTTCTTCCCAAAGTTAGTTCAGCCTACACCCAGGAATGAACAAGGACAGCTGAAAGGTTAGAAGCAAGATGGAATCAATTAGGTCTGATCTCTTTCACTGTCAGAATTTCCTCAGTTATAATTTCTGCAAAGGCGGTTTCAGTCTCAGCTACTTGGGAGGCTGAGACGGGAGGATCACTGGAGCCCAGGAGTTTGAGGTTGCAGAGAGCTATGATCATGCCACTGCACTCCAGCCTGGGCAACAGAGTGAGACCCTGTCTCTAAATAAATAAATAAATAAATAAAATCAAGATGGTGTGCAATTAGAATTGAGCAATTTTGTTTCCAAACCTGAAGAAAGCTTGGTCTCACTCTGTCCCAGGTGGCTGGATAAATTGGGCCTGTCAGCCCGAATGGGAATAGAAGTGGTGATGAGGCAAGTATTCTTTGGAGCCGGAAACTACCATTTAGTGGATGAAAACTTCGATCCTTTACCTGTAAGTGACCATTATTTTCCTAATTCTAGTAGAGCAGATTAAAGTCAACTCAGGACCCCTGGTGTTAACCTCCTGTGAATAGTCAATCCTCTCAGTAACTAGCCAAATCATGAGATGATGAATTAGAAGGCGCCTTAGATATCAACCAATCTAATAATTTTTTGTGTGTTTGAAGAGAAGAAATCAAGAGCTAGGAATAACTTTTTAAATGTAAGCCATTTGCGGTATAGTGTGGATTTTGTTTAAAAGGTGATAATTTGAAATTTTATGTCTCATTATATAAGATAAAACAAGTTGGATTTTTAAATATTTTACAAAGTAAATCAAAGTTATAATTGCCTACAGTAATGCAAAGCTTCAAAACATTTTTTGTGTTATGAAATTGTGATTTACTTAACCTTAAAATGAGCCAGTACCATGTATTTGCTTAAAAATCTCATGCTAAGAATTTACTATTTTGTTAATAATCTTCAAGATATTTATGAATAAAGTCTGATGTCTGATCCTTCCTCCAACCGCATCTGGTGCTAAATCAGGAAATGTTTCTTCCCAAAAAGCCTCGTGGAAGATCTGTATGTCTAAATATATGTCAGGGATAATACAGATGTAGCCCTGAGAAGCATGACCTTGATTTTTATAGTCTAAATGTCATTTGCAGATATCTATTTTCTAAGAATAATTTCTAAAATAATTATTTGAAGGTTGTAAGAAAGCTAAGAAATTCTGCAAAGAGCCTATGTGAAAATATAAGCTAGGCTTTTGTGGTTTGTGGATAGACTTCCCAACAAAATTGCTTTTTATCTATAGTGGCCCAAGCTTGTGGAACACATTACTCATCCTTTTTTAGAAAATTCTTAGAAAAGTGACCTTGCAAAAATGGAATTTATCTTTCCCCAAGTATATTCTGTCATCTATAGAGTTAAACTAAGCATAGTAATTTCACTAGACAAACATTCAATATCTACTCCTCACCTTTTTATCTCATCCAAATTTTCCCAGGGCCCAGACATAAACCTTTGCCTTACAAACTCTTTGTATATGCACTAAATATGCTTCTCCTTCAAGTTCTCAATCAGCTAGAAAAAGGTGCAAGAGTAAATGGTGCCCTTGACACTTGTAGATCCAAGGGGATTAGGCTTAAATTCACTCTACATGTCTGTGAATTTATTTTATTTGCATGACAGTCCTGTGAAGTGGCAAGGCAGGTATCTTGGATCCATTTTTTAGATAAGGAAGTTCAAATTAAGAAGAGGTTACATGATTTACAGGAAGCCACACTGTAGTCCTACGTTACTCTTAAAACTCCCATTCAAATCCTGCCTCTGAGGCCTGCATACTTTCTACCCTACCAGTCACTGACCCATGCGTATGTCTCCTTTGAAAACATTGATTCCACTCTCGTCTCCAGTGAAAAAGTGGAATTTAAGCAGGGAAACAAAAGCCATTTGTCTTGTTAAGTCTACTTTCCCTTTACTTTCAAGAAGGAAAGTTGGGGTATATGTTGAATAGTGATTTATGTATTTATTTATTTATTATTTTAAAAATTGAGACAAGGTCTCACTGTATTGTGCAGGCTGGTCTTGAACTCCTGGGCTCAAGTGATCCTCCCACCTCAGCCTCCCAGTGTTGGGATTACAGGCATGAACCATTGTGCCTGCCACTGATCCGTGGTTTTTTAAGAAAAACTTTTACTATAGAAAATTTTAATCATATACAAAATACAGAGGAAAGTATATGAACCCATTTTAGGAGACTAGAATATGCCACCCCAAAATATGTCACTTTCGCATAAGGATTATTTTGAGCTGAAGGCAACTGGGAAGAAACACATAGAAGAAAAGTTCTGTGTCCTCCTCCATTTGCCTAAAAGCAGGACATAAAATTTAAAAGTCCCCCTCCTTCCCTTTCTACCAGGAAAAACAAGAGTTAATCACTGAAGATAACTTCAGACCCTTATCAGTCTAAAGATGGCACTAGAAGAAACTATATTACATACTCATTTATTTTCCTTCCCACAACTTGCCACCCCTGGAGACTCAAAATCCTTTTCCTTTGTCATGTCTCTTGTCCAAAAATGTATTGTTCTTTGTTAAAGATGCTATATAAGCTGGAGTTCTAAGCCACCTTTTTGAAAATTACTTGTTCCCTGGGTATTTTCTGTGTGTGTGTCTGTGTGTGTGTATATATATATATATATATATATATATACAGACACACACACACACGTATATATATAAAATATATATACATATATTTCTCTATTTATATATACATGTATATATAAAATACACGTTAATACACTTATGTTTGTTTTTCTCCTGTTTTCTGTCTTGTTACAGAGATCCATCCCAACTAAGAACTAACAGTAGTAGGAAAATTATATTTTCCTCCTACATACTTTGATCTTGTTTGATCCATAATCCTTCCCACTTTTCACCTCCTACCTATTAGATTACTTTGAAGCAAATTTCAGATATATTACTTATCTATAAATATTTCAGTATGTGCTAGGTATGGTGGATCACACCTGTAATCCCAACATTTTGGGAAGCTGAGGCAGGAGGATCACTTGAGCCCAGGAGTTCAAGACCAGCTTTGGCAACAAAGTGAGACCCCCTCGTCTCTATGAAAAATCAAAAAGTTATCTGGGCATGGTGGCACATGCCTGTGGTCCCAGCTACATGAGAGGCTGAGGCAGGAGGATCACTTGAGCCCAGGAGGTTCAGGCTGCAGTGAGCTGCATTCACACCACTGCACTCTAGCCTGGGCGACAGAGTGAGACCTTCTCTCAAAAAAAAAAAAAATATATATATATATATATAAGTATGTATCATTTTTGTAAAAACACTTTTATCATACTTTAAATATTAATAATAATTCCTTAGTATCACCAAATATTTTGTCAGTGTCTTACATTTTCCTTATTGTCTAAAATATTGTTGATAGTTTATTCAAATCAGAATCCAAACAAGGTTCATATATTGCATTTGGTTGATTTGTCTCTTAAGTTTGTTCATCTTTAAGTTCTTTCTCCCTTTCTTTCATCTCTTGTAATTTATTAATGTGAAAAAACAGGTAATTTGTTCTATAGTATTTCCTACATTCTGGAGTTTGCTAAATTTATTCATGTGATATCATTTAGCATGTTCCTCTGTCCCCTATGCTTCCTTTAAACTAGTAGTTATACCTAGAAGCTTGAGTTTATGCAGGTTTTTTTTTGTTTTTTTGTTTGTTTGTTGCAAGAATGCTTTATTATGTGCTTCTGGAAGCACACAATGTCTGGTTGTGTCTGGTTTTGATCTTGATAGCTAGTGATGACCATTGCCTAATCCATTACTTCATTGGGGTGGGGGGAATAAGGTTTTAAATGAAAGTTTTTTTCTTTTATTTTGAGACAGTGTCTCATTTCGTTTCCCAGGCTAGAGTGCAGTGGCACAATCATGGCTTACTGCAGCCTCAACCTCCTGGGCTCAGGTGATCTTCCCACCTCAGCCTCCCGAGTACCTGGAACTACAGGTGCACACCACCATACTTGGCTAATTTTTTGTATTTTTTTGTACAGAAGGGGTTTCATCATGTTTCCCAGACTGGTCTTGAACTTCTGGGTTCAAGCAATCTACCCACTTCAGCCTCCCAAAATTCTGGAATTACACTTTGGCCACTGTGCCTGGCCTAAATGAAATTATTTTTCTCTTAGACAAAAGTTTTACTTGAAAAATTTGTCTTCATGAGTGTGTACGTGTGTATGTGTGTGTGTGTGTCTAAAAGTTTGGCTTTGAGCTTTGCTTTGAATTCTCAGATGAACGATAACCAAGGATACTTAAACTCTGATCATTCCTGACAGATATGCCCTAGAGGATATGGCCTTTTGAATTGTGTCCTCCAGTGCTAAACAGCAGCAAGCAAGATACTGCTGTCAGATTCATGGTGGTCACATGTGAGGAAAAAAAAGATGAATCCTATTTAAATGCCCCCAGGATAACACTGATACTGTTTGTAGGATGACTATTTGCTTGCCACTGGTTTTCTTAAATAAGGAAGTAAGTAAAGATCTATTTTTGTCTCTCTTTCTCCCCAACCACCACAACTAGGATTATTGGCTATCTCTTCTGTTCAAGAAATTGGTGGGCACCAAGGTGTTAATGGCAAGTGTGAAAGGCCCAAAGAGAAGGAATCTTCGAGTATACCTTCATTGCACAAACACTGACAAGTAAGTATGAGACACACCCTTTACCAATCATCAAGTTTTAGTGGGTAAGCACGTAACTTTACTCAAACACCCTGTTGCATGTATCTATACATCGCGTAAGTGTAGGCGGTTGCAGTTTAGTAAGGTTTTATACAACGATTTCATTTTATTTTATTTTTAAAAGAAAAATGATACTTTTATTGTTGTTGTTTTTTGTCACCCAGGCTGGAGTGCAGTAGTGCAATGTCAGCTCACTGCAACCTCTGCCTCCCAGGTTCAAGTGATTCTTGAAGAGGAGAACAATAATAACAACAATATTATTTTCAAAAGTTGTGACCGCAGTTTCTGGAGTTGAGAAGACATAGAGATTTTTGTAGCCTCATACTCTTGCTTTAGGTAGCAAAAAATGTTCCTAAATCTCAGGAATATTCTCTAGATAGGTTTCAGTCTATCATTCCTGATAAGACGATACTGAAATACTAATTCTAGCCAAAAAAGACCATCTACCATTTCCGATTGTTGGTGACTGGGAACTCTATGGATAGTGAGGACCCCAGTGGGAAGTAGCAAGGGGAATGGTTTGAATGGATAAATTCATAAGAAACGTCAGTAGATTTAATGTTCTTACTTGTTTCAGTCTTTTTATAAGGCTAGGAAAAGCCGCTGTTTTATTGTTTATAATGTGAATTCACTTGAACCCACAAAATTTGCCTTTTACCTTCCTATGTCTGTAAATGGATAGTCTGGCTGGCTTCCTAGCAACCCAGCTGGCAGAGCTGTGAGGGTCTCAACGTGCTCTAGCCCAGACATTGGTAGCATGAAGGGCAATGTTTTTAATCACGTTTTCAAAATAGGACCACACTAGTGGTCTAATATGATCATAAAAGAAGGATACTAAGAGTGCCCACTGTCATTATGGATCCTAATACTTAGGATGCATTATGGATTGTCATTATGGATACTAATACTTAGGATCACATTTGTAATTGAGTTTTTAATTGCTTAAATTAGATAAATATTTTTATTGAGTTAACCTCTTTGCTTTTAGTCCAATGTATAAAGAAGGAGATTTAACTCTATATGCCATAAACCTCCATAATGTCACCAAGTACTTGCGGTTACCCTATCCTTTTTTTGACAAGCAAGTGGATAAATACCTCCTAAGACCTTTGGGACCTCATGGATTACTTTCCAAGTAAGTAATTTTCCTTATTCTTTCCAAACTTTCAATAAATTTATTGGTGTTTATCAGAACAGAGAGTTTGGACAGGGAGCAAAAGACAAAGTCAACTATTTCAAGTTCTAATAATTCTTCATATTCAGGAAATTTATGTATGAATACTTACTCATATGAGTATAACTCACCCTAAGCGTCTAAAGCAAAAGGATGTGAACACAAACTAGCAGTTATCTTAGAGAATAAGTTTGCATTTCAAAATAACTTGACATATCAAGATCCACTCAATGCATTTAAATTATTTACTCTAAAAAGACATAGTTCTTGGTAACACATTCACTAAAGCAAAATATACCTGTATATAATTGCTGTTAAAGGTATGTGGGTTGGTATAAAATATCATACCATGTGAGATCAGTGTGATTCTTTTATAGCATTAATTTTTATTGGTTAGAGTAAGAAAAAGAATAGCTACAGTGTACTTCTTAAGTAGATTCTCACACATTTTGGTTTCAAAAACCAATTATTGACTACATCTTATAAAAGCCAGTATTCAATGGAGTGCCAAAAATGACGATGAGTCTTGAAGATTTAGACATATAAATATTTTGAGGTTTCTGTTCAATGTATGTTGGAAGGAGTTCCTTTCTCAGGACTACTCTCATATTGGAACATAAAAAGAGTTTACAGGCTTGGAGCAGTGGCTCATGCCTGTAATCCCAACACTTTGGGAAGCTGAGGCAGGCAGATCGCTTCAGCCCAGGAGTTCGAGACCAGCCTGGGCGATATGGTGAAACTCTCTCTACAAAAAAATACCAAAATGAGCCAGGCATGGTGGCACGTGCCTGTAGTCCCAGCTACTTGGGAAGCTGAGGTGGGAGGATTGCTTGAGCCCAGGGGGTCATGGCTGCAGTGAGCTGTGATGGTGCCTCTGTCACCCAGGCTGGGTGACAGAGTGAGACCCTGTCTCAAAAATAAATAAATACATAAATAAATATTAAGAGTTTACAAAATTCTCACCATCTCCTCCCATCTTTGCAAATGCCACATAAGTGATGTGTTCCAGGACTATTAGCCTCAGAACTTGAGGCAGTACAGTAAGCATGCTTTCTTCAAAGTCCTATCCCCCACAGACAAACATTATTAACACTGGGTACTGCTCTTTTATTTTTTTTCCCTTCTATGCTTTATTTTACTATAACTATAATCATATAACATGTAATAGGAAAAAGGCAGGGTTGGGGGAGAGATCCAAAAGTCTTCCCAAGAGCCTTTCCAGCATAGCCTCTGTAGACATTTTTTTCTTTTCTTTTCTTTTTTTTTTTTTTTTGAGACAGAGTCTCACTGTCACCCAGGCTAGAATGCAATGGTGTGATCTAGGCTCACTGCAACCTCCGCCTCCCAGGTTCAAGCAATTCTCCCACCTCAGCCAGGATCCTTAGTACCTGGGATTACAGGCGTGCATCACCACGCCTGGCTAATTTTTGTATTTTTAGTAGAGATGAGGTTTCACCATGTGGGCCAGGCTGGTCTTGAACTCCTGACCTCAGGTGATCCACCTGCCTTGGCCTCCCACAGTGCTGGGATTACAGGCATGAGCCACCATTTCCTGGCCCCTTTGTAGACATTTTTAATGGGCTGTATGTTTTATAAAATACTACCGTGGTTTAGTTAACCATTTTCCTACTGTTTAAATCTTTTCTTCCCCTTGTTGTAAATAATGCATTTTTGGGTAACAGATACTTTTTTCAATTTAGGTTCTGACCCTTTTTGAAATGGTTATTTTTTTTTTTTAGCATATTTGTGTTTGCTGCTGATAAAAAATCATTTTCTGAAGTAATTGAATAACAGTTGTAGAGTTGGAAGCGTCATAAGAGATCATTTTAGTCCAACTACCCATGGAAAGCCCTTCAGGGTGACTACTCTCTTGGGCAAGGATAAAGTGAGCCTCTCGGTGCCTTCGCTTGCTGCTCTTAGTTCTGTTCTCTAGAGGAGAGGTTGGAAACTATATCTCATTCTTGTAGACAAGTTAGTTTGGAGGATTCCCCCCTCCCCTTTTTCTGGTAGGGGAGGTTGTCATGCACTGTGTTTTGTTTTTAGTTAATTGTCAGCATCGAAAAATTGACAGCTATTAAAATATCTGAATCTCCAGCTTTTCTTTAAAAATGGATACTATGGGCCGGGCGCGGTGGCTCAAGCCTGTAACCCCAGCACTTTGGGAGGCCGAGATGGGTGGAGCACGAGGTCAGGAGATGGAGACCATCCTGGCTAACACGGTGAAACCCCGTCTCTACTAAAAAATACAAAAAACTAGTCGGGCGAGGTGGCGGGCGCCTGTAATCCCAGCTACTCGGGAGGCTTAGGCAGGAGAATGGCGTGAACCTGGGAGGCAGAGTTTGCAGTGAGCTGAGATCCGGCCACTGCGCTCCAGCCTGGACGACAGAGCCAGACTCCGTCTCAAAAAAAAAAAAAAAAAAAATGGATACTATGGCAACTCTGGGCTTGCTTTCCCAACTAGCTGGAGTTGAATGGGGATTGTATACTTTAGACAGGTCATTCAGCTTTGCAGCTCTCTGCAATCTCTACCTGACCCTATTGTCTTACACCTGTCCTACTGTTCTTGCACTTATCACTTTCTTGGCCTTTGTGTCATTTGAGTTTGCCACCCCTAATTTGGAGCAATGCTGAATACCTCATTTTCTCTGGAATAATTCCCAAATGTTTGAAGGAAAATTAGATTGTCTTCACTTTAGGCTAACTATGACCAATTTCTCCAATGACTCTTCTTTTTGTTGTATTTAGTAGACCCTATTACATTCCTTTTTTTTTTTTTTTTTGAGGCGGAGTCTCGCTCTGTTGCCCAGGCTGGAGTGCAGTGGAGAGATCATGGCTCACTGCAACATCTGCCTCCTAGTTCAAGAGATTCTCCTGCCTCAGACTGCCAAGTGGCTGGGATTACAGGCACCCACCACCACACCTGGCTAATTTTTGTATTTTTCATAGAGATGGGGTTTCACTATGTTGGCCAGGCTGGTCTCGAACTCCTGAACTCAAATGATCCACCTGCCTCGGCCTCCTAAAGTGCAGGGATTACCTGCGTGAGCCACTGTGCCCTGCCCCTATTACATTCTGATCACACATTTCATGTTTTATAATTGGAAAACTGGTGAAATTATAGACAATGTTTAATTCCCCTAAATTCTCTTTGATGAGTATGTATTACTTACACTCTTCTTATCTTTAAAATTTTGCAAAAAAGTATCCTAGATAAGTTTATGAGTGCACAGTCTGTACGCTTGCTCGTATTAACAACCTCAGAGAGTTAAACAGCAGTCACCTTTAAAAATTATTACTATGCAAAAGTATCCTAGATAAAATTTAAAATTTTGCAAAAAAGTATCCTAGATAAGTTTATGAGTGCACAGTCTGTACGCTTGCTCGTATTAACAACCTCGGAGAGTTAAACAGCAGTCACCTTTAAAAATTATTACTATCATTATTATTATTTTTGAGGCAGGGGTATCATTCTGTCTCCCAGGCTGGAGTGTAGAGGTGCTGTCACAGCTCACTGCAGCCACTGCTGCCTGGGCTCAAGTGATCCTTCCTCCTCAGCCTTCTAGGTATCTGAGACCACAGGCTTATGCTACCACACCTGGCTAATTTTTTAATTTTTTGTAGAGACAAGGTCTCATTATGTTGCCCAGGCTGGTCTCAAACTCCTAAGCTTAAGTGATCTTTCTTGGCCTCCCAAAGTGCTGGGATTACAGGCATGAATAACTGCACCCAGCCCTAAAAATTATTAGAGTCCTGCATAGTAAGTATTTAATAAATATTTAAATGAACTTTTTTTTGAAAATAGAGACGAGGTCTCACTATATTGCCCAAGCTAGTCTTGAACTCCTGGACTCATGCAATCCTGCTGCCTTAGCCTCCCAAAGTGCTGGGATTACAGACATGACCCACCCATCTGAATGAACATATTTTTAACATAAAGGCAGTATTTTATATTTATCTCATAAATTTTGCCCAGCATCCCCACTTCTGCCAAATCTGTTGCTTGCTAATTCCTTCCAGCTTCATTTCATCTGAAATTTGACAAACATCTTCTATTTCTTTGTCATCATGTTATTGACTTCAGAATATAAAATAAGACACTATACCCAAATTAAACCCCATCCTCATTGCCCAGCCTGATGTGAAAATAATCAGCATACATTAAGCATACCCCTGATATATGTGTAGCATCTTTTAGATAAATGTACAGCTGATTAAAGAATATAGCCTAATGGTATCATATCTTGCCCATCTACCTCGTCTTATCCACAGCAGGATTAATTCACAATGACCAGATTTACCTTTAAACTTTGTAGCAAAATATCCTCTCCAAAAGCGTATCTAAAACTTTTGTGTGTACTCTTGCAAGGTTCTTAATTTCATGCAGAACAGGCTCTTAACACTGTCAGTTGGAGATATTTTCAAGACCTATTTTTGTTTGTGGTTTCCTGATGATGGTCATGGCATTTCCTCCTTCTCCCCATCTAAACATTGAGGTGATACAGGCTTTTAAACAAAACCAACTCATATAGACTGAGTACAACTGCAGTGCAGGCATGCTAGCCTCTGCCACAATCATGCACAGGCTATTGATATGTCTTAAGTTACAGAACCCAGGACTGAGCATCTCATTAGGTCAAAATGGAAACCAGTTTTTCTGCTCACTGATGCTTAATGAGGACAGGGTGTGAGAGATTTTTTTAAGTGAAAAAAAAAATGTAATAATGCTACATGGAAAAATATCTAACATTAGAGAATTAAGTAAATAATATACTCACACCATGGAATCCTGTGCAGACATTAAAATTAGGTAGTGGATGAATGTTTAATGATGTGAGAAAAAGGATGTGCTGGGGCAGGGGGAAGAATCAAGTTTTAAGAAAATACAGTATACCCATACTTAAGTAGAAAAAAAAAAAAGGTATGTACAGTGATGTGTTGCTTAATGATGGGGATACCTTCTGAGAAATGTGTCGATAGGTGATTTCATCCTTGTGTGAACATCATAGAGTGAACTTACACAAACCTAGATGGTCTAGCCTACTATGCATCCAGGCTATATGACTAGCCTGTGGCTCCTAGGCTACAAACCTGTAAAGCATGCTACTGTAGTGAATATACAAGTTACCATTGGGTTAAGTAGTTGTGTATCTAAACATATCTAAACATAGAAAACTAATGTGTTGTGCTACAATATTACAATGGCTATGATATTGCTAGGCAATAGGAATTATAATTTTATATTTTATGGGACCACGTTCATATATGCGGTCCATGGTGGACCAAAACATCCTTATGTGGCATATGACTGTATACATGTACATAAAAAATAGATGAAAGAATGGATATACATCAAAATGTTTAAAATGGTTATGGTGACTGAGGTTACTTTTTGTATATTTATCTGAGTAATAATAATGATAGATAATACTTTTATAGTGTTTACTATATAAAGGACACTGTTGTAAATGTTCTACATACATTATATGTATTACATAAATGATATAAATATAACTCTGACAGTAACTAATCTTGTACATTCTCCGTTTCTTTTTTGTTTTTTGTTTTTTGTTTTTTTTTTAAACAGAATCTCACTCTACCGCCCAGGCTGGAGCGTAGTGGTGCAATCTCAGCTCACTGCAACCTCCGCCTCCCGGGTTCAAACAATTCTCATGTCTCAGCCTCCTGAGTAGCTGGGACTCAGGCACACACCACCCACCACCATGCCCAGCTAATTTTTGTTTTTTTGGGTAGAGATGGAGTTTTGCCATGTTGGCCAGGCTGATCTTGAACTCCTGGCCTCAAGCTATCTGCCTGCCTCAGCCTCCCAAAGTGCTGGGATTACAGGTGTGAGACACCGTGCTCAGCCTAATCTTACAAGTTTTCAATAAAGAGTGCTAACTTGGTTCACAATATAAAACATATTTGAGAAAAAGGGATATAAGCATCTTATTTAGAATTATGAAATTATGAAATTCTAAATTATGAAATTTAGAATTATGAAAATATCAATAGCTGACTAATCTACAGCTGACTAAAACTTTTCTTCATAAGCTCGTGTCCATATTTATTTGCTTCTGTGAATATGCGTTAATTTGAGTTAAATAGTAAGTATGTATAAGAAATAACACTTTTCCTTAATTTTTAAAAACATTCAACAGTTTTTAATTTGAATTCCAATAGTGAAATACACAGGAAATATAAAATGTTCTGTAGTTTAGCCAAATTGTTTTTGGTTCACCACAGTATTCTACCAAAATTTCTTAATAACAGTAAGAAAATGAATGCATTACCTCCTGCAGGGAGAGGGGAGTTAGACAGTTTATGGGCATAGTTGCAAGTGAGAAATTTCATTGGCTACCATTTATGCTAAATTCATAGAAACTGCATTCTATTCTATATATCTATTTGCTTTATATGGAAATAGTTTCAATTATTGGCCATTAAATAAAATAGCCACCATTCCAGAAGGTGTGTCATGTTTATCCTTTTTATACCGCCATCATATTGCCTAGTATAGATTGTGTGTGTTCCATTTTCTGTAATGGGCCAGACAGTAAGTATTTCTGGCTTTGGGGTCCATATGGTCTCTATCATAACTACTCAACTCTGCCATTGTAGCTTAAAGATTATCTAGTCAAATGCCTAAATGATACAGTGTTGAAATACAAGTTATATAATATTGGCTGCCACACACACACACACACAAAAGTTTATTTGGTCTAATAAAGATTTCATGACTTTTGTAGGGGCATAGGTGGGGCTTGCACCACTTGGTTAACTCAGTGTATCTTTCTCCTTTGCAGATCTGTCCAACTCAATGGTCAAACTCTAAAGATGGTGGATGATCAAACCTTGCCACCTTTAATGGAAAAACCTCTCCGGCCAGGAAGTTCACTGGGCTTGCCAGCTTTCTCATATAGTTTTTTTGTGATAAGAAATGCCAAAGTTGCTGCTTGCATCTGAAAATAAAATATACTAGTCCTGACACTGAATTTTTCAAGTGTACTAAGAGTAAAGCAAGTTATAGGAAAGGAAGCAGATACCTTACAAAGCAACTAGTGGGTGCTTGAGAGACACTGGGACACTCTCAGTGCTAGATTTAGCACAGTATTTTGATCTCTCTAGGCAGAACACTGCTAATAATAATAGCTAATAACACCTTGTTCCAAATACTGCTTAGCATTTTGCATGTTTTTTTTAGATAAAGTTTTGTTTTATTATTTATTTATTTATTTATTTTGAGACAGAGTCTCTCTCTGTCACGCAGGCTAGAGTGCTGTGGTGCAATCTTGGCTCACTGCAACTTCAAGCAATTCTCCTGCTTCAGCCTCCTGAGTAGCTGGGATAATAGGCATGTGCCACCACACCCAGTTACTTTCTGTATTTTTTGTAGAGATGGAGTTTTGCCATATTGGCCAAGCTGGTCTCCAACTCCTGTCCTCAAGTGATCCACCCACCTCAGCCTCTCAAGCCTGCTGGGATTGCAGGCGTGAGCCACCACACCCAGCAGTGTTTTATTTTTGAGACAGGGCCTCACTCTGTTGCCCAGGCTGGAGTACAGTGGTGCAATCATAGTTCACTGCAGCCTTTTAACTCCTGGGCACAAGTCATCCGCCTGCTTAGCCTCGCAAGTAGCTAGGACCCCAGACACATGCCATCACACTTGGCTATTTTTTAAAATTTTTTTGTAGAGATGGGGTCTCGCTATGTTACCCAAGCTGGTCCTGAACTCCTGGACTCAATTGATCCTCCCACCTTTGCCTTCCAGGTGCTGGGATTTCTTTGGGAGTACAACATGGTACAGCAGGAGATCATTTGATGTTACCTCTGTGCGGTGTTGCTAATCAGTGAAAGACTTTAATACCTGTGGGGACAGCGATTAGCCACTGCACCCAGTCTTTATTTAAAGTTATTAAAAATGGCTGGGCACAGTGGCTCACACCTGTAATCCTAGCACTTTGGGAGGCGGAGGCAGACAAATCACCTGATGTCAGGAATTTGAGACCAGCCTGGCCAACTTGGTGAAACCCCATCTCTACTAAAAAATACAAAAATTAGCTGGGTGTGGTGGTGCACACCTGTAGTCCCAGCTACTTGGGAGGCTGGGGCAGTAGAATCCCTTGAAATCAGGAGGCAGAGGTTGCAGTGAGCCGAGATTGTGCCACTGCAGTCCAGCCTGGGTGACAGAGCGAGACTCCATCTCAAAAAAACAAAAGTTATTAGAAATGTATGTGAATGGTCCTAATATGGCCAGGAAGCAAGGAAGTGAAGGATATATTATGAGTTTTAAGAAGGTACTTAGCTGTATATTTATCTTTCAAAATGCATTAGAAGATTCTAGAATTCTTTCCTTCATATGCCATCTCTACAGGCTCCCATCAGAAAAAGTGTACTGCCATTACCGTGAAACTGGTTGTAAAAGAGAAACTATCTATTTGCACCTTAAAAGAGAGCTAGATTTTGCTGATTTTCTTCTTTCAGTTTGTCTTTGTCAGCAATACTATGTGAGAGGACAGATTGTTAGATGTGATAGTATAAAAAATGATTAATGACAATTCAGAGGGGAAGACATTCTGTAAACTTAAAATTACTATAAATGAAATTGATTCATCATGAGGATAAATTTTAGAAAACACCCAATACCTTATAACCATCTGTTAATGCTTGCTTTTTCTCTACCTTTAATCCTTGTTTCAGTTGGGAAGCTTTTGGCTGCAAGTAACAGAAACTCCTGATTCAAATGGCTTAAACAATAAGGAAATGTACATTCCCACATAACTAGATGTTCAAACAGGCCAGGCTCCAGCACTTCAGTATGTTACCAGGGATCTGGGTTCTTCCCAGCTCTCTGCTCTGCCATCTTTAGTGTTGGCTTCATTCTCAGAATCTGGTAGCATGATGGCTGTACCTGTTCCAAGGGCCTCTCCAGACCTCGTAGCAACCAGAGGAAGAAAATGAGTCAGTTTTTTAGTCTCCTTCATAGACTTGAATAACTCTTTTTCAGAGCTTCTCACAGCAAACCTCTCCTCATGTCTCCTCATGTCTTATTGTTTAGAAATGGGTAATGTGGCCATTTCACCAGTCACTGCGAACAACAGTGAGGTTCCTATAATTGTCTCTGAGTAATCCTTTGGAATGGAGAGGGTGTTGGTCAGTCTACAAACTGAACACTGCAGTTCTGCACTTTTTAGCAGTGAAAAAATGTAGTATTTTCCCCTCTTAAGGATTAATACTCTTTATATTTATGCCTGTTATGAATATAGTATCTTTTAAATTTTTTATTTTCATAGCTTTAGGGGTACACACTTTTTGGTTACGGGGGTGAATTGTATAGTGGTGAAGACTTGGCTTTTAGTGTACCTGTCACCTGAGTGATGTACATTGTACTCAATAGGTAATTTTTCATCCATTACCCCCCTCCATCCTCCTCCCTTCTGAGTCTCCAATGTCCATTATACCACTGTGTATGTCCTTGTGTACCTATAGCTGAGCTTCCACTTATAAGTGAGAACATACAGTATTTGGTTTTCCATTCCTGAGTTACTTTCCTTAGGATAACGGCCCCCAGTTCCATCCAAATTGCTGCAAAATACATTATTTTATTCTTCTTTATGGCTGAGTAATAGTCCATGGTATATATATATACCACATTTTCGTTATCCACTTATCAGCTGATGGACACTTAGGTTAATTCAATTCAATTTAAGTACATTTGTAAGGAGCTAAAGCCGAAAATTAAATTTTAGATCTTTCAATATTCTTAAACTTTATATGTAAGTGGTTTTTATATTTTCACATTTGAAATAAAGTAATTTTTATAACCTTGATATTGTATGACTATTCTTTTAGTAAAGCTAAAGCCTACAGATTCCTACATTTGGAAGCCTTGTTTTCCTTCACTGCTTTGTTTATACCTGGAAACAGGATATAGAACCACTAGTGTGTTGAGTTTCACCCCTTGTTATACTGTTAGGTATCAGAAGTGAGGGTTTTCCGATGCACAGTCTGAGACAAGGACTTGGGGTCAGGTAGGTTATTTGGGAATAAGGAATGAGAGATCAGGGAGCATGAGACGGAGGAGAACAAAGAGCCAGTATTAATTTTTGCTGTTGAGTTTGTTGCCGTAGGCAATGAGCGTTCAGTTCCACCAGCACTACTAAGAAGCGTAGGGGATGCCTCCCAAAATTTGTCTTTTACTATTCTCTTATTTCTCATCAGCTCTCATTTTATAGTCACATTATTGTCAATTACAATTTCTATAAAGAACACCAGTTCCACATAAAAGTGTTTTAAGGCCTGAAGCAATTATAGTTAATGATTGTATCTGTTAAACTTGAAAGTCACTTTTACATCTCATTTGGGAGTCAAACAATAATTTTTTTTCTTTTCTTTTTTCTCTTTTTTTGAGACACGGTCTCACTCTGTCACCCAGTCTGGAGTGCAGTGGCATGGCATGCTCATGGCTCACTGCAGCCTAGGCCTCCTGGGCTCAACCCACCTCAGCCTCCCTAGTAGCTGGGACTATAAGTGTGTGCCACCATGTATTTTTGTATTTTTTGTAAAGACAATGTTTTGCCATGTTGCCCAGGCTGGTCTTGAACTCCGAGGCTCAAACGATCTACCTGCCTTAGCCTCCCATAGTATTGGGATTACAGGCATAAGCCATCACACCTGGTCAATAAATATTTTTTAAACCTAAAACACCTTCTCTAGGGCCCACCACAAAAATCAGATGAAATACAGTAGAGATGAAAAATATGAATGTAGAAGTGCTTCAAACATGTAAATCTGTTAAAATGAAGGGTATATGTAAAGTGGAATATTCTGGTTGATGCACCATTTAAACAAACATTTGTGGGATGAATGAATTTATTCTCCATCCACTTGGTGCAATATTTCTGCATTAGGGTTCTCTAGAGAAGAGAAACAGTACCAATAGGATAAATATAGATAGATAGATAGATAGATAGATAGATAGATATAGATAGATAGATTTTTTTTTTTTTGAGAGTCTCACTCTGTCACCCAGGCTGGAGTGCAGTGGTGAGATCTCGGCTCACTGCAAGCTACGCCTCCCAGGTTCACACCATTCTCCTGCCTCAGCCTCCTGAGTAGCTGGAACTACAGGCACCCACTCCCATGCCCGGCTAATTTTTTGTATTTTTAGTAGAGACGGAGTTTCACCGTGTTAGCCAGGTTGGTCTCGATCTCCTGACCTCGTGATCCACCCACCTCGGCCTCCCAAAGTGCTGATATTACAGGCGTGAGTCACTGTGCCTGGCCAATTTATTTTAAGGAATTAGTTCAAGCAATTATGGAGGCTGCAGAATCCAAAATCTGCAGGGTGGGCTAGCTGGCAGGCTGGAGACCCAGGAAATAGCCAATGTTGCAGTTGAAGTCCAAGTCCAAAGGCCATTGGCTAGGAGAATTCCTTCTTGCCTGAGATAGGTCAGTCTTTTGTTCTATTCAGGCCTTTAACAGATTGGATGAAACCCACCCACATTATGGAGGGCAATCTGATTTACTTGAAATCCACCTATTTAAATGTTAATTTCATCCTAAAACATCCTGTATTAGTCTGTTCTCATGCTGCTAATAAGGACATACTGCGAACTGGGTAATTTATAAAGGAAGGAGGTTTAATTAACTCACAATTCCACATGGTTTGGGAGGCCTCACAATCATGCTGGAAGTTGAAGGAGGAGCAAAGGCACATCTTACATGGTGGCAGGTAAGAGAGCTTGTGCTGGGGAACCCCCCTTTATAAAACTGTCAGTTCTCATGAGACATATTCACTATCATGAGAACAACACAGGAAAGACCCACCCCCATTATTCAATTACCTCCCACTGGGTCCCTCCCACAACACATGGGAATTATAAGAGCTACAGTTCAAGATGAGATTTGGGTGGAGACACAGCCAAACCATATCATTCCACCCCTGGCCCCTCCCAAATCTCATGTCCTCACATTTCAAAATCAATCATACCTTCCCACAGTCCCCCAAAGTATTAACTCATTTCAGCATTAACTCAAAAGTCCACAGTCCAAAGTCTCATCTGAGACAAGGTAAGTCCCTTCCCCCCATGAGCCTGTAAAATCAAAAGCAAGTTAGTTACTTCCTAGATATAATGGAGGTACAGGCATTGGATAAACACACCTGTTCCAAATGAAAGAAATTGGCCAAAACAAAGGGCCTACAGGCCCTGTGCAAGTCTGAAATCCAGCAGGGCAGTCAAATCTTAAAGCTCCAAAATGATCTTTGACTCCATGTCTCACATCCAGGTCACACTGATGTAAGAGGTGGGTTCCCATGGTCTCACGCAGCTCCAGCCTGTGGCTTTGCAGGGTGCAACCCCCCTCCTGGCTGCATTCATGAGCTGCCATTAAGTGACTGCAGCTTTTCCAGGTGTGCAGTACAAGCTGTCAGTGGATCTAACATTCTGGGGCCTGGAGGATGGTGGCTCTCTTCTCTCAGCTCCACTAGGCAGTGGCCTAGTGGGGACTCCCTGTGGGTGTCCACACCCCACATTTCCCTTCTGCACTGCCCTAGCAGAAGTTCACTTATGAGGGCTCTGCCCCTGTAGCAGACCTCTGCCTGGACATCCAGGTATTTCCATATATCCTCTGAAATCTAGGCAGAGGTCCACAAACATCAATTCTTGACTTCTGTGCACCCTCAGACACAACACTACATGTAAGCCACCAAGGCTTGGGGCTTGCTCCTTCTGATGCAATGGGTTAAGCTGTACGTTGGGCTCTTTTTGCCACAGCTGGGATGCAAGACACCAAGTCCCAAGACCGCACAAAGCAACAAGGCCCTGGGCCCAGCCCACAAAACCATTTTTTCTTCCTAGGCCTCCTGGCTTGTGATGGGAGGGGCTGCTGTAAAGACCCCTGACATGCCCTGAGACATTTTCCCCATTGTCTTGGTGATTCACATTTGGCTCCTCATTACCTATGCACATTTCTGCAGCCCCCTTGAATTTCTCCTCAGAAATGGGGTTTTCTTTTCTATTGCATCATCAGGCTGCAAATTTTCTGAACTTTAATGTGCTTCCCTTCTGAACATAAGTTCCAATTCCAAACCCTATCTTTGTGAATACATAAAACTAAATGCTTTTAACAGTACCCAATTTACCTCTGGAATGCCTTGTTGCTTAGAAATTTCTTCTGCCAGATGCCCTAAATCATTTCTCTCAAGTTGAAAGTTTCACAAAACTCTAGGGCAGGGGCAAATGCCACCAGTCTTTTTGCTAAAATATAGCAAGAGTCCTCTTTGCTCCAGTTCCCAAGTTCCTCATCTCCATCTGAGACCACCTCAGACTGGACTTTACTGTCCATATCACTATCAGCATTTTGGTCAAAGCCATTCAACAAATCTCTAGGAAGTTCCAAATTTTCCCACATCTTTCTGCCTTCTGAGCCCTCCAAACTGCCTGTTACCCAGTTCCAAAGTCGCTTTCACATTTTCGGGTATCTTTACATCAGCACCCCACTCTATCAGCACCAGTTTACTGTATTAGTCTGTTCTGGTGCTGCTAATAAAGACATACCTGAGATTGAATAATTTATAAAGGAAAGAGATTTAAGTGATTCACAGTTCCACATAGCTGGGAAGGCCTCACAATCATGGGGGAAGTTGAAGGAGGAGCAAAGGCACATCTTACATGGCGGCAGGCAAGAGAGCTTGTGTAGGGGAACTCCCCTTTATAAACCATCAGATCTTGTGAGATAAAACCATCAGATCTTGTGAGACTTATTCACTATCTTAAGAACAGCATGGGAAAGACCTGTCCCCATGATTCAATTACCTCCCACTGGGTCCCTCCCATGACAGGTAGGAATTATGGGAGCTACAATTCAAGACGAGATTTGGGTGAGGACACAATCTACTGGGGGAACCTGCCCCCAATATTTCATCGTAGGTTCTTTCTGTTTTCCGTAAGTGTCGGCCGGCTGAGAAATAAAGAGAGACAGTACAAAGAGAGAAATTTTATAGCTGGGCTGCCAGGGGTGACATCACATATCAGTAGGACCGTGATGCCCGCCTGAGTCTCAGACCAGCAAGTTTTTAATAAGGGTTTCAAAAGGGGAGAGGGTATAAGAACAGAGAGTAGGCACAAAGATCACATGTTTCAAAGAGCAAAAAGCAGAACCACTGATAAGGGTCTAACAAAGATCACATGCTTCTGAGGGAACAGGGAAAAGGGCAAAAGCAGAACCACTAATAAGGGTCCAACAAAGATCACAGGGCAAGGGCAAAAGCAGAACCACTGATAAGGGTCTATGTTCAGTGGTGCATGTATTGTCTTGGTAAACATCTTAAACAACAGAAAACAGGGTTCGAGAGCAGAGAACCGGTCTGACCACAAATTTACCAGGGCTGAGTTTTCCCAACCCTAGTAAGCCTGAGGGTTCTGCAGGAGACCAGGGCTTATCTCAGTCCTTATCTCAACTGCACAAGACAGACATTCCCAGAGCAGCCATTTATAGACCTCCCTCCAGGAATGCATCTTTTCCCAGGGTATTATTATTAATATTCCTTGCTAGGAAAAGAATTTAGCAATATGTTTCCTACTTGCATGTCCGTTTATAGGCTCTCTGAAAGAAGAAAAATATGGCTCTTTTTGCTTGACCCTGCAGGCAGTCAGACCTTATGGTTGTCTTCCCTTGTTCCACAAAAATCGCTATTATTCTGTTGTTTTTCAAGGTGTACTGATTTCATGTTGTTCAAACACACGCTTTACAATCAATTTGTACAGTTAACACAATTATCACAGTGGTCCTGAAGTGACGTACATCCTCAGCTTATGAAGATAACAGGATTAAGAGATTAAAGACAGGCATAAGAAATTACAAAAGTATTATTTGAGAACTGATAAATGTCCATATTAAGATGAAATCCTCAAAATTTATGTTCCTCTGCCACAGCTCCAGCTGGTCCCTCTGTTTGGGGTCCCTGACTTCCCATAACAACAACTCAACCATATCACACCCTCATAGAAACAACCAGAATAATGGTTTACCTGTCTAGTTTTTTTGAGACAGGGTCTTGATCCATCACCTAAGCTGGAGTGCAGTGGTGTGATCATAGTTCACTGCAACCTTGACCTCTCGGGCTCAAGTGATCCTCCTACCTCAGCCTCCTGAGCAGTTGGGACTAAAGGAGTGCACTACCATGCCCAGTTAATTTTTTTAAAGATTTTTTTGTAAAGATGAGGTCTCACTATGTTGCCTAGGTTGGTCTTGAACTCCTGGGCTCAAGCGATCCCCCTGCCTCAGCTTCCCAAAGTGTTGGGATGACAGGTGTGAGCCACCAACCTGAGCTTCATCAGCCTCTTAACGACTATCCCTACTTCTATCACTACTTGCCTACAGTTTACTCTCAATCCAGTAGTGAGAGTAATTTAAAATATAAGTCAGTATGAGACAAGAACTATGAGAGAAAAATAAAATAAAATAGAAGTCAGGTCATGTCACTGTTCTGTTCACAATCCTCCAATGGCTCCCCCTTATTTCACTTAGAGAAAAGCCAAAGTCCTTACCTTGGTATGTAAGGCCCCACACAACCTGGTCCCTAGTCCTCTTTGCCCTCATCCCTGATCTCTCTCCCTTTTGCTCACTCTACTCTATCCACACTGGCCTCCTTGCTCTTATTAAGAAAACATTTCAAGCTTGCTCCCATCTTCGGGCCTTTGCACTAGCCATCCCTCTAAGAGTATCTAGTGATATTCTTCCCTCGGATCTCTCACAGTTACTCCCTTACCTCCTTCAAGTCTTTGAGAAAGTGACATCAGGGCCGCCCTACCACCCCAATTACTGTATTTAAGTATACATATAACCTGTCCCTACTCTTCCCCCTTACTCTTCTTTTCTCCATACCACTTACCACCTCCGAACATACTGCAAAATCTACTTGATTACCTTTCTCAGTCCTTGTGATGTGGGGAGGGGTTGTCTTGTTTCCAAAGCCTTGTCAGTCATTGTAATTCATTCTTCTGGCCACTATAAAAAAGATGAAAGAGGTTTGTTGTTTATTTTTTTGAGACAGGGTCTCCCTCTGTCACCCAGGCTGGAGTGCAGTGGCATGATCATGGCTCACTGAAGCCTCAACCTCCTGGGCTCAAGCAATCCTCCCACTTCAGTCTCCCAAGTAGCTGGGACCACAGGCATATGCCACTATTCCCAGCTAATTTTTGAATTTTCAGTAGAGATGAGGTCTCACTACGTTGCCCAGGTTGGTCCTGAGTTCCTGGGCTCAAGCAATTCTCTCACCTGGGCCTCTCAAAGTGCTGGGATCACAGGTGTGAGCCACGGTACCTGGCCAGAATAATTTTTGACCAAACATTTTGGCACTATGGCCTAGCCAAATTAACATGTAAAATTAACCATTTCAGTTCCTGTGTGTAATAGGTTTAAAACAAAATTAGTTCCTGCCCAATCCAAAATGAGGAATTGGAGCCTTATAGGCCCTTTTAGAGAAAGCCTAGTGTCTGCCTTTTCTGAAGAGTTTGCAGCAGTTAAATGGCTTTCCCAAGAGCATACTGTGCCTTGACATTAGTCCAGAGGAGACTCCTGAAAGTTAGGGCTCTACTCTATGTGACTGTTCTCTTGTTCTACAAATTAGCAGAGTGACGTCTCAGTTTCCTGTGCACTTTAACTGGACCAAATATCTTAGGATTGTATCACTTCTGGGAAGGGTCAGTATCATGGGTACCTGTGCAGTCACCCAGGGCCTACGCTAAGAAGGACCTTGTACTTCGTTTAATGTCCTACTGTTGCCATCTTGAAATTCTTAATATATTTCCTTAAACAAAGAGTTTGGACCTAAATTGGAAAGTCATGGATGCAATACATGACTAATATTATACCCTTTTCAGGTTTGAGTCAGATCTAAATCGTCTCCCATCTAAACAACTAGGAGTGTTACTAAATTTCCTGTTGGCCTTTATTCTTTTTTTTTTTTGAGATGGAGTCTCGCTCTGTCGCCCGGACTGGAGTGCAGTGGCCAGATCTCAGCTCACTGCAAGCTCTGCCTCCTGGGTTTACGCCATTCTCCTGCCTCAGCCTCCCGAGTAGCTGGGACTACAGGCGCCAGCCACCTCGCCCGGCTAGTTTTTGTATTTTTAGTAGAGACGGGGTTTCAGCGTATTAGCCAGGATGGTCTCGATCTCCTGACCTCGTGATCCGCCCGTCTCGGCCTCCCAAAGTGCTGGGATTACAGGCTTGAGCCACCGCGCCCGGCCGGCCTTTATTCTTTGCAGGCAGGAGAAAGGCTAGGTACCCCCTGCCTCATTACACCAAAGTGGCCAGGCATCCAACTTGCTGTACTTGAGATGTGTAAGAAGTCACAGAATCATTGTGCAGGTTTTATGGAAAGGAGCCTAAAGACTAAGTCAACTTCCTAGAACATTAAAATCCAGACAAGTGACTTGCCTAGGGTTACTCAGTGAGAGGTTAAATGAGATGATACATGTAAAGTGCCTGGCACACAGCGGTATACAGAGTTGCTTATGAAAAAGAGTGCTGATCATCTGAGGCAGGAGGATCGCTTTAGCCCAGGTGTTCCAGACCAGCCTGGGCAATACAGTGACACCTCCTCTCTATGAAAAATTTAAAAATTAGCCAGCCATGGTGGCTCGTGTCTGTAGGTTCCAGCTATTTAGAATGCTGAGATGGGAGGATTGATTAAGCCCAAGAGGTGGAGGCTGCAGTGAGCCATGATCCCTCCACTGGTCTCCAGCCTGGATGACAGAGCAAGACTCTGTCTCAAAAAAGAGTGCTGACTTTTCAGCTCCAGGTTCTTAGCATCACAGACGCTGGTTGTCTGCTGATTACACGAACTCCTTTGAAGGGCTGTCAAATTTAAAATTTTCACTTGTGTAATCAGCATCCCTTAATCCTGAATGTGATTTTAATTAACAGTCTTGTATGTGGCCACTTGGTGCCCTTTTTGTTTTAAAATGGCTAAACGTGTATGCAAATTCTTTTGGATTCAGTACGTTTTTCAAAGCTTTTTTTTTTTTTTTTCCTGGTACAACTGTTCCATATGTATAAACACTATCCTTTTCATTTTATGGAAAAAGCTGCTAACAGTGTTAAATTATAGGGGGCCATTGTTTTGAACTAAGTTCCTGCACTAGGTCTCAACAGATCAGACTAAGAATCAAGAGTCACCCATGCTAAAGTTCCAAGTCACCAAACTAAAACTAAGTTGTATCTGACATTCTGAGAAGTCAGGAAAGAGAGACAACAGCCAATTTTCCAACCAGGCCGTTTCAAAATGCAATCGTCATGACAATTAAGTTTCCTGTTTTAGTCCTTAACCTGGAGTAACCTGATGTTAACCAATCAGTTACTTCTCTAACTGTTGTTTCCCTGTCCCCTCCTCGCAGTGAAAGTAATTTGAAGTGACCAATACGCTTTTTGTTCTCCGCTTCTGCTTTCTTCAGCCCTTTTTCTGTCTATAAAGCCAACTTCCTCCGCTCGACTCTTTGGAACACTTATTCTATTTTATGGAATAAGGTGTTGCCCGATTCTATTTTTTTTTCCTCAGAGACCCCTGTTCTGAGTGTTGCCCGATAACAGAATCACAAAGTCAATCGAGATCGAGTTGTAAAAAATTACAACTAAATTTATCGTAATTTTTTTGCCTTTTGCCAACAGGAATTCCTTTTATATTAAGTATTCCTTCCTTACAGTAAGCGACCACGATGAGCCCTTTTCTCAAGTAAGGATGAGGAAAGGTTCTGTCCACACCGCCGCCCTGCCTGGCAGACTTGGATTGCATCCTGCGGATGCCACTGCGCATGCCCGCTGGGGAATGACGTCAATCCGAGCTCTCCCGGCCTCCCCAGCGCCATGCTGGGCTCGCGAGCCGCGGGGTTCGCGCGGGGCCTGCGGTCTGTGGCACTGGCGTCGCTGCCGGGCTGGCGGGGCCGCTCCTTCGCCCTGGCGCGTGCGACCGGCGCGCCCCACGGTGGTGATTTGCAGCCCTCCGCCTGTCCCGTGCCGCGCGGGCGCCAGCTCAGCCTGTCCGCGGCGGCGGTGGTGAACTCCGCGCCCCGCCCCCTGCAACCGTACTTGCGCCTCATGCGGTTGGACAAACCCATTGGTGAGTGCGGGCGGGCGGGCAGCCCGGGAATTTGCAAGTAGCAGCCTGCGACTCGGCTCCGCTGAGCTGTCCGCGGCGGCCGGCCGGGGAGTGATGGAAATGAGAGCATGAAAGCTTGGGCTTGGCTGCCGACTGCCGTGCGCCCAGGGACGAGTCGCCTCGGGACACGCAGTTGGGACAGTCTCCTAAAGGACTCGACAGTTTCACGTCTGTCTGCATCCTGAGCACCTGAAGCGGGCAAGATAATTCTCTTTCCACAAATACTTGTTTAAATGGTGACTCAAGCGGAAGGTTCCGTTCTCGTGGCCCTCATTCATTTATTAGAATGTTTGATCCTCCCCGCAATCTTGTGAGGCCCACAAAGACAATAATTAAGACAATTAAGACGCTGCGGAAACTAAGGCTCCTCGTCAGAGCCAGACCAGAATAACTCTGTTTTGATACTGAGTCGGAGCTCTTTTACCTGCGTCACCCATAAGGCAAAGATTTAATTCCTTTGAACGCAGCAGAGACAGCGCTTACGGACTGCCTGTCAGCTCACAATCGCCCCCGACAGGAAGATTTCCGTGACTTTCCTATTTTAATTAACACCTACCAACCTCACTTTCTGTTGCTTTATCCGCAATTTTTCTTAATAGCTCCACTAACCTTATGCACTTACTGGTTGATTGGCTTCTCAAGTAGTGTTAAGTGAATTAATAAGTTCCTACTACATTGTCCGGCCATAGAGATAGAAAGAGCTATGGAAACTCCTTGCTTTCAAAGAACTCTGGTCTAGTTGAAAACGACTATTTGGCGAGCTAGGAAAATATGGATCAAATATGAGTGGTACAGATAGCAAGTGCTACAGGATAAAAGAGAAATTACTGTGGGTCCCTTGCTGGAAAGTTTCAAGAAGAAATACTCCAAAGGACAAGTTGATTTTGCAAAGGAGAGAAGAGATCTTAGTGCGAGAAGTATTTTTGCAAAGAACCAAGGATGGGGTGTTAGAACACTACGATTATGAGCCTAACCTGGAACACCAAGTGGGTGTGGAAAATGGGAAACGAGACTAGACAAGAACGGGTCTGAAGAAGCTGGATAACGTGGAGGGAGAAGTGGAGGATGAACTCCAGCCAATCTAGATGATGACATTTGCCATTGCAGTGTATGGGGATGTATTCAAAGGCCTAGGTACAGTCACTCCACTTTTGCCCATACAAGACCCAAATTAGGCCTTGCTTTTGGTATTCTAGATTTATGCACGACCTGTTTGGTATCAGAGCACTAAGTTATAACAGTCAGCTATTAAAGCGTAAAAGCCCATTGAACGATAGGTACAGCCCTGCCATCACTGGGAGGCTGTGTGTGACCCCCATGCATTTTGGGGAGATTCATGTTGAGAGGCATACATTTCCAAGCCCAGTTCCAATCTGAAGCCTGACTTCTGTTCTTGGAGTCTGTGGCATGGAGTGGCAGTGTAGGCTTATAGATGAACGTCTGCCATTATTCCCATTTCTCCAGTTAAACCTCTGGCTTCTATCTTAGTGGCTGGACCTTCCGCCGTGTAACAGGAGGCAACAAAGGGATTATGAACAAAACTCTGGAGCCAGACCTCTTGGTTGTGAACCTCCACCCTGCTTATCTAGGGATCTTGGTTAAATTACTTCACCTCTCTGGGCATCCATTTATCATCTGTAAAATGAAGATACTATTAATGATAATATGGACTTTGTGAGGTCATGAAAATTTATTAATATATGTTAAGTGCTTAGAACAGTGCCTGTCATAATATGTGCTGAAGAAATAGCCATTATTATCTTAGAAGTGGGGATTGGAGAATATTGTACTTACAGATTGTATATGTTAGGAGGATACTAGCCTGCATGGTTTGGTTCTAAATAAGGTGATCATGACAGGATTTTTCAGAAAACTAAATAGTACAATGTTAGAATTCATTTGAACCCCTAACACATGCCAGGAACAATCATTGACAGGAGTAGAATTCCAGGTTTGATACTTCTTTATTTAAATTCTTATTTTGTGGGGTAATTGTATGTTCATTGTTTTACTTTGTTGAAGTTATAGCTTGTTACCTTCATTGATCAATAGCAGGTTTCATTGTTTTTGAGAAGGCAATAGTTTCTTTCAAATGGGCCAAAGTACCTTATTCCGGGAAATTTCAGCAGGTGGCACTCTCTCCACCAAATTGGAAGTGTAATGTTTTGTTTGACCACATTTATGGGTGATGATGATTGATGTCTTAAAGATCATCTGTCTTTGATCTGCTTATCACCCCTCAGAACTTCCTCATTTTATTTCATCTCCCACAGAGTTTTTCCTTTTTCTACAAGAAACATTTCTTTTTGCAATCTACTTGTCTCTTGTCTTTGCTACCTCTGCATCTTTCTTCACAGAAAAGTATGGGGAATGAAAGTGTCATATGGAAGACAAAAAAAATGTTGCTAGGAATCAGTAGGGACAAAAGAACAGGTGAAACTGAAGTGTATGGAGAGATTTAGGGTGTACAGAGTGACAGCATTGGACTTAGGACACAGACTGCAGCCGGACCATCTGGGTTGGAATACCACTGTGGCCACTTTTTACCTGTGTGGTCTTGGGCACAATTACTCCGTCTCTGCATCAGTTTCCGTATTTGTAAAATGGTTGTAATAAAAATAGTGCCTATCTCATAGGCTTGTTGTGAGAGTCAAAAGTGTTCTGTGAAACCACCTGGTACAATAAGGGCCATGTATCTGTTGTTATTGTTATCATAACATCATCATTAATATTGTCATCTCATAATGACTCTTTGAGGTAGCTGTTCTCTTCCCTCATTTACAGATGAAACGAAGACTTAAGCCTTAAGATACTTTATTGTCTAGTGTCACTCAACTTACAATTGGCAGACATAGAACTGAGAAGTCTTACTTTCCCCTTCACTGTAGGAACGCTTGTCATCTGTAGGGGAGCTCTGCAGATTCCTATCAGTAAGTGAATATGGTACTTTTAATACAGATTTTTGGCCAAGCAAGTTTTGTTCCTGATAGAAAACACTATAGGTGGTTACACATCTTTCTGTCTAGAATTTTTTTCTTTTTAGTGGAACCTTTAGTTCTAATTGTACCAGGAAATAATAGCTGTGAAGTGGTATTCTTTCTTCTCTAGCCTAGGAGGATAGGATCAGCTATTCCTCTGTCCCTTGTGAACTATACTCAGAGCTCCAGGGTAAAGAAAATGGTTACATCTACTATGTTTTACTTAAACCACTCTGTTTTTCTGTTTCCTCATCTGTAAGATAGGATTATTAACAATACCTACTATGTAAGGTTGTTACTTGGGAGGCTGAGGCGAAAGTATTGCTTGAGCCTAGGAGTCAGAAGCTGTAGTGAACTATGATCTTGTTACTGCACTCCAGCCTCAGCAACAGAGCCAGACCCTGTCTCTAATATAAATATATAAATAAATAATTAAGTTTAATATAAAGATGTCATTGAAGATTAAATAAGTTTAGACATATAAAGCATTTAGAACACTGCCTGACACTTCATGAACACTCTGTAAATGTTAACCATTGTTACTGTGGAGTGTACCAAGTATGAGTCTGTCCAGGACAACCTGAATTCAGGTCTGGACTGGCCATTTCTCAAGGTTTTAGCTTGAGGCTTCTTCTTAACTTTTTTTTCTGTTGTGTAAATTTAAATCCCCTTTGGAAAAGGCACTCTGATTCCTCTCTACCCGCTCCCAAAACTAGCTAACTAACTTGGATAGTTTTGTTTTATGCCTTTGAAGGACCCTGTTCTTGTCCTGTTGTTGGATTGATCTTTTATTGTTATTGCTTATTTAACTGCATTTCTTCCTTTTGATTTATGAGCTGCATGAAGGCAGAAGCCACCTCTGTCTTAGCCACCATTGTATTCCCAGTTCTTAGCACAGTTCTGGCACAGAGTATATGCTTCATAAATATGTGTAAATGAATAAAGCTTAAACTTAGTGAAGCTTAAACATGATTACAGGGACTTTAGTCATTTGACCATTTTTCTTCAGGATCTGAACTTTAGCCCCAAATCCCTTTTCTCTTGTATCCCTCCATAGGGAAGGAAAGCTCAGAATGTATCTAATAGGCAGCATATCCAAACATCAGTTGAAAGACTTTCTTTTAGAAGTAGAATATTAAAGTTCATATTTGAAGTCTTTTATATAATCTATTTGTTTTTATCTTAATTTCATCTAGTTTATTGGTTAAGTACTAAGAACTAAGCCCATTTGTACATGTAGCTGCAAAGTACTCAGTTCAAAATAACAAAAAATCTAACACTTATAATCCCAGCATTTTGGGAGGCTAAGGTGGGAAGATTACTTGAGGCCAAGAGTTTGGGACTAGCCTGAGCAACATAATTACCTGAGTGTGGTGGCTTGCACCTGTAGTTCTAGCTACTCAGGAGGCGGAGACAGGAGGATCACTTGAGCCCAGGAGTTTGAAGCCACAGTGAGCTACGATTATGCCATTGCACTCTGGCTTGGGTGACAGAGTGAGATGCTGTCTCAAAAAAAATAAATAAATAAAAATAAACTAGACCATCTTAGTGTATTGTACTAACAATAGTAAAGGAAATTTTTGCTTTTTTGAGTAGTTACTGTGTGTATATGATACAATATTCAGAAGGTGCTAGGGTGTAGAGTGAAAGGCAAGTCTCTTACCCCTGTCTCCTGTCCACACAGTTCCCCTCCCCAGAAGCAACCATTATTATCTGTTTCTGGTGTATTCTTCCTGACATGGTCTGTGAGCATATTAACATTCGTGTATGAATGTTTTATATGTAGGTACATATATATATTTATATACATGTATAAACACACAATAAACAATTTTTAAGTTGTCCTTCACAAAGGTAGGACCATTTTGTAACCTCATTAGAAATACATATGAGTATTCAATTCCCTAGAGTGTGTTGTCAGACATTGGGTTTTGCCAGTGATAGGTGAAAATTTTTATCTCAATGTAGTTTTCATGTGGTTCTCAAAGTTGAGTATCTTTTCAGACGTATAAGAGCCATTTGTATTTTTTATGTGAATTTTTATTATGTGTTTTGTCTAGTTTTTAATTGAACTGTTGATCTCTTCTCAGCACTCTGCATAGTAAGGAGTCCTTTGTGATTTGAGTTGCAAATTTATTCTCTCAGTTTTGTCATTTTTTTTTTAATAGTGTCTTTATTTCTTTGGTATGTGGTGTTTAAACAAATGAAGACAGTTAACTGACTTAAATTTATACCTTTTTTGTCTTTTTATTTTTGCTTAGGAACCTGGCTGCTGTATTTACCATGTACCTGGAGCATTGGTTTGGCAGCTGAACCAGGTTGTTTTCCAGATTGGTACATGCTCTCCCTCTTTGGCACTGGAGCTATTCTGATGCGTGGAGCAGGCTGTACTATTAATGACATGTGGGACCAGGACTATGATAAAAAGGTAATTTCATCCTGAAAAGGAATAGAGAGGCTCTTCTCAATTCTGCAGAATAACATAGTGGTATCGCTTTTGAATGCCATATAAAGCAACAAGATCATTCAGTGACTACAGAAATCCAGCATAGAAAGTGCCAGGATCAGTTGAATAGCTGGTATTGCAAAGTGCAGAGTACAATACTTCCTTTCTCAACACAAGAGTGGACCCAGGGGCAAGGTGTGTACTTTATTATTATAAAGTGAATTGAGAATTTGGAAGACTGGAGGTGAGGGAGTTAAAGGTTAGGAGTGAAAGTGAAAAATCCATCCTGAACCTTCAAGTGTCCAAAGATCTGTCATCCCTTCCTTTGAGATGTATTTTAGAGCCCTAACTATTCTTACATAAATCAAGTGAATCAAAGCAGCCCTTGTTAGCATTTCCTATAATTGTTTCTTTTAAAAACATAACTTTACCCATTTTTTCTCCTTAGAAAAATAATACATGCTTGTTCTGAAAAATGTAGACAATATAGAATTGCAACCAAGGAAAAGCGCAAGTTGTCCTTATCTCCTCCTCTTATCCCCTAGAGAAAACTTCTGTTAAGAGTTTGATGCATTATTTTTCTCTGGATTTTTTTTTATACCTATTCTAATGCATGTGTATAATTATTTCCTTGTTCTTCAACAGTTATTTTCTTAAGGAAAGGGGCCATCTTATTTTCCTTTTTATCTTAGCAACTATGCCATAATTAGTACAAGATCAATAAATGCTTGAGTAAATAATCAATTGAAATTTGATTTTAAAAGAAACCCACATTGAATTATAAAAAGTGAATAATCTTATATAAACTTATATAAAGCTAATAATCACTCCTAGTTTGCCTTCTATGTAGTCTGAATTTTCCTTAAGCAAGGCATACCTATAATAATTTTTAGTTAATAGAATAGTATTACGTGTATGTGTGTGTGTGTGTGTGTGTGTGTTTGAGACGGAGTTTCACTCTTGTTGCCCAGGCCTGGAGTGCAGTGGTGTGATCTCAGCTCACCGCAACCTCCGCCTCCCAGGTTCAAGCGATTCTCCTGCCTCAGCCTCCTGACTAACTGGGATTTCAAGCATGCGCCACCATGCCTGGCTAATTTTGTATTTTTAGTAGAGATGGTGTTTCTCCATGTTGGTCAGGCTGGTCTCGAACTCCCGACCTCAGGTGATCCATCTGCCTCGGCCTCCCAAAGTGCTGAGATTACAGGTATGAGCCACCGTGCCTGGCCATTAATGTATTTTTAAATTCAAAAGCATTTATTGGGTACTTGCTATGTGGAAGACCCAGTGGCAGGTTCTAGGATTGCATCGATGAAATACAACATTCCTGACATTCAGGGTTTAGTAATTATAATACAGCAGAAGTCTTTTGAGAATAGTATTCACCAGGGAACTTGCTGAAGACCACTTACCTCAACCTAAGGGAGAGGATTAGAGATAACTTTCCAGGCAGGGGTGACCTTTGAACTCTGAAAGAATAGGATGGCAAAAAAGAGTGGGCTAGAGGGTGAAGGTTTCTCTGGACAGAGGGAACAGCAGGTCCAGAGGCATGGCTGTGAGATGAGTATTTGTTTGATAACAGCAACTACATGGTCTGCGTGTGGCTGGAGGATATGGGATGTAGTAGAAGAGTGGCAGGAGCTGTATGGTAAAGCATTTCTCTGACACAATTGGGATGCTTTAATTTGCCGAGAGATGCACACTGTCCTTTTTTCTTTTTCTTTAAAAATGTTTTTGTTTTGATGGATTTAGGGGTACAGTTACAGTTGGGTTACATGGCTATAGTGTGTAGTGGTGAAGTCTGGGCTTTTGGTGTACCCATATGTAGTATGACCTAATGGGTAGTATTTCATCCTCCGCTTCCCTCCCACCCTCCCACCTTTTGGAGTCTCCAGTGTCTATTATTCCACTCTGTATGTTTCTGTGTACCCGTTGTTTAACTCCCACTTATAAGTGAGAACATGTGGTTTTGACTTTCTGTTTCTGAGTCATTTCACTAATAATAATAGCCTCCAGTTCCATCCATGTTGCTTTTGCAAATGACGTGATTTTATTCTTTTTTATGGCCTTGTATTCCATGGTATATATATACCACATTTTTTAATCTAGTCATCCATTGATGGACACTTCGGTTGATTCCACGACTTTGCTATTGTGAATAATGCTGTCATAAATGTACGAGTGCAGGTGTCTTTTTGGCAAAATGATTTCTTTTCCTTTGGGTCGATACCCACTAGTGGGATTGTTGAATTAGTTGTTCTGTTTTTAGTTCTTGAGAAATCTTCATGCTTTTTTCCATAGAGATTGTACTAATTTACAGCCCCACCAACCATTTATAAGTGTTTCCCTTTCTCCACATCCTCACCAACATCTGTTTTTTGACTTTCTAATAATAGCCATTCTGACTGGCATAGAAGATGGTATCTCATTGTGGTTTTAATTTGTATTTCTCTGATGATTAGTGATATCTGACTAAGTCCCCAAAAGGAAACACAACAGAAACAAAAATAGACAAATGAGACTTAATTAAACTAAAAAGCTTCTGCATAGCAAAAGAAATAATCAGCAAAGTAAACAGACCACCTACAGAATGGGAGAAAATATTTACAAACAATGCGTCCAACAAAGGGCTAATGTCTAGAATCTACAAGGAGCTCAAACAACAAGAAAAAAATAACCCCATTAAAAAGCAGGCAACGCATATGAACAGACATTTTTCAAAAAAAGACATACAAGAAACCAACAAACATATGAGATACACACTTTCTTGATTTGGAGGTCCACACATCCCGGTCAGTTTTTATTCTGTACACTCTATGAATGAGGCTTCTGGCATATATCACTTCAAGATAACTCTTGAACATGTTAATAGTAGTTCATCACTTAAAAAAATTTCTAGCTTAGTATAAGCCTTCCAGAAAATGAAAAATAGTGCCATAAATTAGTAACAGTTTATGAAGCATGGGTCTGTTTAGATAAGTGAACATTTGAGATTAAGTATTTGAAGGCAAACTGCAAAATTCTAAATTGCTTTATCTTATTTAGTAGACAGACTCTCCCCTAAACGTTTACATCCCACACTCTTGACTGGAGTTAAAACTAATTACATAGATTTTGACTTCTGCTTCCAGGAAGATGGACTAGATGGAATAGGTGTATTTTCCCTATTCTTTCCACTAAGTATGACTAAAACCCCTGGACATTATACATAAAAAAAAATAGGAGGACTGTGGAGAAAAGGTGGCAGACTGGCCAGGGACCTGAGGGCCCAAAGAATTTCCTAGATTTTGTTTTTCTTCATATATCCCAGACTTGGAACTGAAGAAGCCAGAAATCTGGAAATGTCATTGGGCACAGACAGGAAAAAAATAAAAATAAAAAGCCTACTGGGGGGGCAGGCCGGGCGCGGTGGCTCAAGCCTGTAATCCCAGCACTTTGGGAGGCCGAGATGGGCGGATCACGAGGTCAGGAGATCAAGATCATCCTGGCTAACACGGTGAAACCCCATCTCTACTAAAAATACAAAAACGAGCCGGGCGAGGTGGCAGGCGCCTGTAGTCCCAGCTACCCAGGAGGCTGAGGCAGAAGAATGGCGTAAACCCGGGAGGCGGAGCTTGCAGTGAGCTGAGATCTGGCCACTGCACTCCAGTCCGGGCGACAGAGCGAGACTCCGCCTCAAAAAAAAAAAAAAAAAAAGCCTACTGGGCAGGGACCAGTGGAAACCAGGTTGGGAACTTGAACTTGTAACCCCAGCTGGTAGCAATTAGGCACCCCCTTCTTTTGCCAGAGCAGTGTCAAAAAAAGTCAACTGAAATGAAAGGTTTAAATAAGATTCATAGTCTCATGACATAATACTTAAATGTCCAGATTTCAGTTAAGAATCATTTGTCATACCAAGAACTAGGAAAATTTCAACTTGAGTGAAAAAAAGACAATCAGCAGATGAACAACACTGAGATGGCAGAGATGTTAGGATTTCTTAGAAAGATTTTTAAAGCAGCAGTCATAAATATGCTTCAGTGAGCAATTACAAACATGCTTGAAACAAATGAAAAATACCACCTCTCAGCAAAGAAATAGAAAATATAAAGGAGAACCAAATGGAAATTTTATAACTGAAAGATAATAATAATTGTAATAATAATTCAGTGGATGGGCCCAACAGCAGAATGGAGGGGAGAGAGGAAGGAATCAGTGAACTGGAGATAGAATAATAGAAATGACACCATCTGGAAAACAGAAAATAGACTGAAAAATTGAAGACTTTTGGACTATAACAAATGATCTAATATTTGTTTCATGAGTCTTGGAAAAGCAGGAGAAAGGGGTTGGGGCTGAAAAATGATTGAAGAAATATTGGCTGTAAAAGCCCCAAATTTAGCAAAAGACTTAAGCCTACATATTTAAGAAGGTGAGCAACCTCCAGACACGATAAACACATAGAATCCTCACCTCAATACATTATAATCAAACTTCTGAAAACTAAAGAAAATTTTAAAATCTTGAAAGCTGTGAGAAATATGAAAAGCACAACCCATAAGAGGAAAAATTGAATTTGCACTTCATCAACAAATTTTTATCTGTTAAGGACCCCGTTAAGAAGATTAAAAGGGCTGGACGCCATGGCTCATGCTTATAATCCTACCACTTTGGGAGGCCGAGGCAGGCGGATCACTTGAGGTCAGGAGTTCAAAACCAGCTTGGCCAATATGGTGAAACCTTGTCTTTACTAAAAATACAAAAAATTAGCCGAGCGTGGTGGTGGATGCCTGTAATCCCAGCTACTTGGGAGGCTGAGAATTGCTTGAACCTGGGAGGCAGAGGTTGCAGTGAGCTGAGATTGTGCCAGTTCGTAAATATTTTAGGCTTTCTCTGTGGAAATTGAACATGTTATAGCTAAATAGCTGATAAGGAAGTTGCTTTGTCTTTTATTTATTTATTTATTTATTTATTTGACACAGGGTCTTGCTGTGTCACCCATGCTGGAGAGCTTGATGCACTGCAGTTTCATGACTCACTGCAGTTTCAACCTCCTAGGCTCAAGCAGTCCTCCTGCCTCAGCCTCCCCAATAGGTGGGGCTACAGGCACACATCACCATACCTGGCTAATTTTATTTACTTTTTAATTTTATTTTATTTTATTTTATTTTGTAGAGACAGCACCTCCCTATGTTGCCGAGGCTGGTCTTGAACTCATGGCCTCAAACAATCCTCCCACCTCAGCCTCCCAAAGTGCTGGGATTACAGGCTTGAGCCACACTGCACCCAGCCAGGAATTTCCTTTGTTTTGTTTGTTTGGAGATGGGGATGAGAGAAAAGAGAATTAGTGGTGGAAATTTTTAGTTCTTTTCAAAGCTGTTTTACATATGAAGTTTTGATTCCTGCCAGTACTTAAAATGTTGATTTCTCTCTTCATTTATATTTGTGCCCACCATGGGCCAGTCTCTTCACTAAATGTTTAAATAAATGATTGAGTCATTACATGAAGTTCAGGTATCTGTTTTTATGTTTTAAGGTTACAAGAACAGCCAATCGTCCAATAGCCGCCGGAGACATTTCAACTTTTCAGTCCTTTGTTTTTCTTGGGGGACAGCTAACCTTGGCACTGGGTGTTCTTCTGTGTCTGAATTACTACAGGTATATTAAACATGTTTTCCACATCATGTATAAAATCTCTCCTTTGAAATGAAGGAATTAGGAATAAAATGAAATATCTTTACCAAAAAGTTGTTCATTTGCTACTTATCAAGCAACTGTAAGTTAGCAAGTGTAAGTAACTCACCACACATTTTTAAATCTGCTTCAAGAATGCTTTCAGCCAAAGGAGTTAAGAAATGAACATTTAATTTGTTTTGAACCACCTTCAGTATTTGTACTACTTTCCCTAAGTGACACAAAGCAATTTCATAGGTTTTCTAAGTGCGTGCATGAATGTGTGTGTATACACCTACACATATGTGTGTAATTTTATTTATGCTGACAGTATCTCTAAAGTAGACTTAAAGCAGAAGTGATTATACTCATTTTGCAAAAAGAGGAACTATGTCTTTCCCAGGGTGGTGTTACTAATCAATGACTGAAGAAAGAAGTGGGAAGACTCATTCCTATATCTCTTAAATGAGACAAAACGAAACTTTTGTGTATCGGATTGCCGTTTACAAAGTACTTCAATGCCAGAGAAGAAAGACAAAAAGAGTTACTTTATAGAGACTAGACTTAATTTTGCATGCCTTGCCCTGATAGCATCAATTCCCTGAAAATACCTTTGGAAGGTTATTTCTGGAAGAGGTAGTGTTAGATAAACTTTGAGGTCCTAAGAACATCTTATTGTATCACATTATCACAGGTGTTTCCTTTTTTCTAGAAAAGTAACACCGCATCATGCATATAAGGAGGGATATCTTGACTCTAATTATTAGTTAGGACATCTCAGTTTATTAGATGCCTTAATGTTTGCAAACAGTTCAGAGAGGCAGTAACATTTGGTAGTTAACATTTGGTGGTGGATAGGTTGGACTCTGGAGCCAGACTACCTTAGGTTTGAATCTGGACTCTGCTATGACTAGCTATATAACAGTTAGCAAACTACTTAGTTTCTTTGTGCTTCAGTTTTCCCATCTGCCAAAAAGGAAGAGAATAAACATTCATATTCTAATACCTGTCTTTTGGAGTCATTGTGAAGATTATAATGAATTAACAAATGTGATTCACTTAGAATAGTGCCTAATACCTGAAAGTACTGTATGTGTTAGCTATTATTTTGTTTGGTTGTTTTATAACATTTAAAGTAGTTTTCTACTCATCCTTTATAATAGGGAAAGTCAAAGGCTAGGAAGATAACTTACATAAAATATAATTTAAGATAAAATATCTTGGCCGGGCGCGGTGGCTCAAGCCTGTAATCCCAGCACTTTGGGAGGCCGAGACGGGCGGATCACGAGGTCAGGAGATCGAGACCATCCTGGCTAACACGGTGAAACCCTGTCTCTACTAAAAATACAAAAAACTAGCTGGGCGAGGTGGCGGGCGCCTGTAGTCCCAGCTGCTCGGGAGGCTGAGGCAGGAGAATGGCGTGAACCCGGGAGGCGGAGCTTGCAGTGAGCTGAGATCCGGCCACTGCACTCCAGTCCGGGCGACAGAGCGAGACACCGCCTCAAAAAAAAAAAAAAAAAAAAGATAAAATATCTTTTCCAATTAGTATTACTTATGTCGTTGTCTTAAAGTATTTCGTGGTTTCTAAGAGGTAGTGGTAATAATCACTTTAATGGTTTTTCCTCTTTTCAGTATAGCTCTGGGAGCAGGATCCTTACTTCTTGTCATCACCTACCCACTAATGAAAAGAATTACATACTGGCCTCAACTAGCCTTGGGTGAGCTTAAAATAACTCTAAGTATTTCCTTTGATACCTGCAAACTACATTTTTATGGAGAGATAGGTAGATAGATAGGTAAAGATGAAATGACAAATCAGTCATGTAATTTTCCTAACCAATAGTAGATTTTCACATTTTAAAGGAGAGCAGTTGGCTATTTTTATTAGCTAAGAAATATTGCATGTTTATTAGGGTTATCATTATCATCATTATTTTTTCCTCTCCTCTCTCACCCTCTCCTCCCCTCTCCTCTCCCCTCTTCTTCTCTGAGAGAGGGTCTTGATCTGTTGCCCAGGCTGGAGTGCAGTGGCACGATCTCAGCTTACTGCAAACTTGACCTCCCAGGCTCAAGTGATCCTCCCACCTCAGCCTCCTGAGTAGCTAGGATTACAGGCATTCATAACCCTGCCTGGCTAGTTTTTGTATTTTTTTTTTTGTTGAGACAGGGTTTCGCCATGTTGTGCAGGCTGGTGTCAAACCCCTGAGCTCAAGCGATCTGCCTGCCTTGGCTTCCCAAAGTGCTGGGATTACAGGTGTGTACCAACGCGCCTGGCCATCATTGCTTTCCGAAATGCTGTTTTAAAAATCTCAGTATGTCATGAAAAAATGTTTAATCTAGATGCCCTGAAGAATTTGGGGAATGGGGTAGGAAGCACTCTGTGGCAGGAAAACAAGGGTTAAAGTGTATGTGATAGCTTAGACAGCTCCTGTTCTGTGAAGCCTCTCAGGAAGAAGTTAGACAGTCTCTTCTGGGCTACCGTAGGATTCTAATCCGGCATTACTCATTTCAACGGCATTAATTCAACCAAGAATATGTTGAGAGCCTCCTGTGGTCTCCAGTTAATAAATTGTGGCCCAGCATTTAGCATAGCACTTGGCACAGTGTAGGTACTGAATACATACTTGTTGGTGAAAAAAAAAGGAAGATAGTTAGGTAAGTCAGTATCAGAATCTATTGTAAAAATATCTATTCCCAGACTTTTCTATTCCTAGAATATTCCTAGAATGACTCTAGTTCTTTGAATCATTATTTTCAGTAAATGAAAGAACTAAAAGCAACTCAGGAAACTGATGTGAGCCTGATTTGCGGGGAAGTTGTGGTAGAATATTTATCTTTTTCTAAGATCCTCTCATTGGATGTTCTCTTTATTAAATTTGAAATTATATTCTCAATATAAGCATTTCCTATCTGTAAGATAATATTAAGAAGCTGGTATATTTACTCCAAACATTTATTGAACCCCTACATTTACTTTGTGCCAGGAATTGCAGCAAGTACTGGGAAAATAAAAATGACTAAAACACACTGACCATCTTTAAGGAGTTGGAGATGGAGATGACAGATAAACAGATCATTGCAGTACAACGTGGCAGGCAGGAGCGCTACGGGACCACAAAGGAGAGGCACTTAATCAGTTAAGGAGGGGACATGAGTGGAAATAGGTAATATAGGAGGAGAAAAGGGGTTTCTGAGAAAAGGTATCTGAGACACATTGAGTTTAAGGTACATGAGCAACTTGCAGGCAGAGACGTCCAGCAGACGGTTCAGTATGCAGTCTGGAGCTTAGGATAGTGATCAGGCTTGCAAGTGGAGATTTGAGAGCTGTCAACATGTAAGTGTTTGTTTACAGTCCTCAGAGACGATGCCCTTGTGGAATAAATCAGTGTTCTTATGTATATTCTTGTTTCTGTAGCTGGTAGGGGAGGCAGAGTGGTAACAGAAAGAACATGAGTTTTTGAGTCAGATAGATCTAAGTTCAGATCCCAGCATCTACTGTTATTGGTAGTGCCACGCACCATACTAGGTGGGATAAATCTTCTCTTTAAACCTACTATTTACTTAATTAGGGGATATTATTCTTTTTATTAGCTCTGTTACTTTAGTTATTAACCTCTCTGAGCCTGTTTTCTTTTTTGTAAAATGGAGCTCATAATTACCACCGAGGGTTGAAAGGGTTTAAGGAAGGAACCCACAGAAAGCAGCACACACTGAGTCTCATACCCAGGAGCACTGAACGCGCTCCGATGCTACTCCTTCCCTTCAGGATTCTAAAGTACACATAGACTTTTCCCCTTTTTTGTGTTTTGCTAATTGTAGGCTTGACATTTAATTGGGGAGCATTACTTGGATGGTCTGCTATCAAGGGTTCCTGTGATCCATCTGTTTGCCTGCCTCTTTATTTTTCTGGAGTTATGTGGACACTAATATATGATACTATTTATGCCCATCAGGTAAAGAAATTATATTTTTCTTAACTTTGGTTTAGTTGTTGCTGTTTTTAAAGAACCAAATTAAGGAGAAAACCTTTTTTCTTAAATTTGTTGTTGTTTTTTAAGAACTTTAAGAACCAAATTAAGGAGGAAGAATTTGTTTTCTAAAAAGAAGGTCACTCACAGTTCCATGGCTCCAACAAAATTTTTTTTATGTTTATGTGTGTTTACCAAAATTCAACTCATTTGTTTTATTTACAAGCAATTAAGTAGTATTTACTATATGCCAGGCACTGTTTTAAGTACTTTACAAACTTAATCCCCCAACAGCCTTTGAGGAAAGTACTTAAACATTAACCTCATTTAACAGAAGAGGAAACATGTGAAGAAGTATGTGTCATGTCAGACAGTTAGTGGGTGGCAGAACTATGATTCAAGCCCAGTGTTCAGAGACTGCTTTTAACCACTACATTTTCCTGTGCCTCTAATCGTTGAATTATGCAACTTTTATACTTGGTGTAGTTAGTGAACATTTTCCTATATTTTTACCAATTCTTTATCATTGTCGCTTAAGACTGTGGACTGTGAGATAGTCTATGCCCCAATTTAACATGCCACAAATTTGATGTGCCATAATTGAAACAAATTTAACAGTTTCTCCATTTTGACTACTTAAGTTGTTTGAGTTTTCACAATTATAAGTAATATTGTTCTAATCATTAATACTTCTTGAATAGGAGTTTTTCAGTTAAATTTTTAGAAGTGGTGTTATTGACGTAAAGGATTATATGCATTTTTATAGCTTTTGATTTTGCCTTTTTGATAAATTCAATTCTAAAAACTCATTTTTTTCTTTTACATTTATAAACTTTCCCCCAGCTTTAATGAGGAGTAATTGACAAATAAAATTATGCATATCCAAGGTATACAGTGTGATGATTTGATAGTACATGTTCTGAGAATACATTTATGAACTTTTCAAAAAAGTTTTTCTCAGTATTTTTCTGAAATATGATTATGTATTCTCAACCATTTACTTGAAGAATATGTCTGGATTTCATCCTGTTTTCTTCCACTAAACCCCCTATGCCCTGCTGCATTTGTAGTATCTTGAAAAGGCAGATCTGTAATCAGCCTTACTTCCAAAGTGAAACTTGACTTGCGGTTAGAAGAGATGCCTGTACTTTTTGCAGTAAAGTCTGGAACCAGTGCTTAGGATACCAGTACTCCAATTAGATTAACAACTTCAGGAAGACACCACATACTCATTGGCACTTTTGTGGCTCACATAATTACAGACAGTTTGCACCCTGAAGGCGATTGTAGTATGAAAGGAAAAACAGAAACAGCCACAGTCATTGTTATTTGGATTTGGGCCCCAAAGGAAAGCCTGTGGGGTTGCTGTCTGCCTGTAGGTCAGTGCAGAGAGTTCAGCATGCAGCCACTGATACCACGTGACCATCATTATTTACAACAGTATATGAAGATGCTTACAAGTAAACTTACTGGGAGAAACCAGGCAGCTACATGTGGTTATATCACCAAGACCTAGCTCTACCTAAACAGGATTTGATAGAAAAGGCAAGGGATAGATTGGGCTAGAAGTGGAAAATGAGTGGATGTGGTTAGGTGGTAAGTGAGCATTTTTCTACATCTGTGACTTTTGCAAGATTGAAACTGAAATGTACGGGAGATTATTGAGATTTGAGAACTCTGAGGTAGAGAGGAGCTATGGGAAGAATTAGAGCTGAATTGTAATCCTAACACTGTAAAAATATAGTTAAGAGTCATTATAGGATTATAACAAATACAATGATTTATAGAAGTGAAGCTGGATGGTGGTTTTAGCAGTGGTATTTAACTTTGATTGACCTGCACATTCATTACTGATCAGCCTGTTTCTGAGTTACTGTCATCTTTCACCACTTATGGTATATCCGCATGTTCTTTAAAAGACAACTTCTTCTGAAAGTAGTTAGTGGTAATTGGTTGCACAACCTTGTGAATATACTAAAAAACACTAAATCTGATACTTCAAAATGTGAATTTTATGGTGTGTGAACTAAATCTCAAAAAACAGTTTATTTTTCTTTCTGATATTAGGACAAAAGAGATGATGTTTTGATTGGTCTTAAGTCCACGGCTCTGCGGTTTGGAGAAAACACCAAGCTGTGGCTCAGCGGCTTCAGTGTTGCAATGCTGGGGGCGCTGAGCCTAGTGGGTGTGAACAGTGGTCAGACTGCTCCCTACTACACTGCCCTGGGTGCTGTAGGAGCCCATCTGACTCACCAGGTTTGGCCTTTTTCTTATTTGTCCCTCATATTTCCTTAGTATAAATTATAAAAATTATTTAAACAGTATGCCCTCTGTGTTTACCTGGCAAGGAGCTTCTTAAACAACTACTTGGCTTGTACTACCTTTAACAGAGCCCCCCTGCCCTCTGGCCTCAACTTATAAGAAAGCTAGCTATAGTATTTTATTTTATTTTAAAACTTTTTTTTGAAACAGGGTTGTCCAGGCTGGAGCGCAATGGTGCAATCACAGCTCACTGCAACCTCTAACTCCTGGGCTGAAGTGATCCTCCCACCTCAGCATCCTAGGTAGCTGGGACTACAGTCATGCATCACCATGCCTGGCTAATTTTTTTTATTTTTTGTAGAAATGGGGTCTTAAGATTTTGCCCAGGCTGGTCTTAAACTCCTGGCTTCAAGCAGTCTTCCTGCCCTGATCTCCCAAAAGTGCTGGGATTACCAGTGTGAGCTACCAACCCCAGCCAAGCTATATTATTTAAAAAAAAAATACAGGCCTAAATCCAAATTTTCCCCTCTGATTTTCCTGGAATTACTTCTGAATTTTCATGGTTGGAAAAATTTCAGTAATATCTGAAGCTTGTGGTTTGAGTTGAATTACTCTAAAAGCAAACTGACAGATAAAGCTTTAAAAAAAAACTGGGTTTCTACTGATGGTTAGTAGACTAATTATTCATACATTTGGTTTCTGCTGGCATAAAGACCAAGGCCAGATAAGATATGAAATGCAGAACATGTCAAAGTTCTGCCAGTAGAGAGCAGGAAGCTGTCATTTCAGGATATTCACCCACACCACATCCCCTACCTGTCACAAACTTATGTTGAGAATCTACATTGTTGACTTGTAAAATGAATGAATTAAATCTAATTTTGATTAAATCACTTGCTAATAAATTGACTATATTTTTATATCAATGTTATTGTTATTTTCATTAAACAGAATCAAAAAGGTATTCATGGTAGATCACCTGAGGTCAGGAGTTTGACCAGCCTGGCCAACATGAACATGGCAAAACCCCATCTCTACTAAAAATACAAAAGTTAGCTGGGCATGGTGGCGGGCACCTGTAACCCCAGCTACTCAAGAGGCTGAGGCAGGAGAATGGCTTGAATCCAGGAGGCAGAGGTTCCAGTGAGCCAAGATCATGCCACTGTACTCTAGCCTGAGCGACAGAGCAAGACTCCATCTCAAAAAAAAAAAAAAAGTATTCATGAGGCTATATTTAGATGACTGATTTTATACAGATTATTGTCAGTTACTAGCAGTGTAGGCAAGACTTACATAACATGGTATGAAGGAAATCAGAATTTGATGTCTATAAAGTAAACCATATGCTGTGTCCCCTCCACTGTTTTCCTCACTGTGAAAACTAAAATGTGAATTGGTGACTTTCCAGGATGTCGCCATTTTTCCCTTCAGAATTTCTCAGCATCCCTTTTTGGTCGTAGCTCAGTTCCATGAGGACTGACGTTGTCATTTGATTGTCTGGTCTGGATAATGGGTATAGGTTAATATTTAAACACCTGAATATTAAATAGTACAGGAAGGCAAAAATTATTAAGACAATCACAAATATTATAAGAAATACTTGGCCAGGCACAGTGGCTCATGCCTATAATCCCAACACTTTGGGAGGCCGAGGTGGGCAGATCACTTGAGGTCAGCAGTTCAAAATCAGCCTGGCCAACATGGATAAACCCTGTCTCTACTAATAATACAAAACTTAGCTGGGCATGGTGTTGTGCACCTGTAATTCCAGCCACTCGATAGGCTGAGGCAGGAGAATCACTTGAACCCGGGAGGCAGAGGTAACAGTGAGCCAAGATGGTGCCACTGCACTCCAGCCTAGGTGACAGAGGGAAACTGTCTCAAAGGAAGAAAAAAGAAATACTTGGAGCCCACTTTATATTTTAAATTGCATTTATGGTCCTCTGTCCAGTTTTTTGTTGTCGTTGTTGTTTCTTGTTTTGAAACAGAGTCTTCCCTCTGTCACCCAGGCTGGAGTGAAGTGGTACCATCTTGTCTCAGTATAGCCTCCACCGCCTCCTGGTTTCAAGCAATTCTTGTTACTCAGCCTCCTTAGTAGCTGGGACCACAGGCACACACCATCATGCCCAGCTCATTTTTGTATTTTTTTAGTAGAGACGGAGTTTTGCCATGTTGGCCAGACTGGTCTCGAACTCTTGGCCTTAAGTGATCCACCCACCTCAGCCTCCCAAAGTGCTGGGATTACAGGCATGAGCCATCACACCTGGCCTCTCTGTCCAGTTTTCGATACAGTGTTTAGAGATGGTCATAGCTATCTTCTAGTATTTAAAGATAAAGGAAATCATGATGATTGTAAGTCTGCAGACCACATAATAAAGAATAGTCCCCCATGCCTAAGGAAGATAGGAACATACATGAGACTTCCTTAGTGTTATTTGCAGGGCTAGCATGGGGGAAAAGGAGTATGCTTGTTCTAGATTACTAGCAACAGATTTAGGTCTCTAGCTCCCCTTCTCTAAATGTAGGTCCCTGAACAGGAGAGATTTAGAAATGTGGGAGGGCATTTTTGGTTATCATAATAAACTAGGAGGGGTGACTATATGGATGATGGCCAGATACAGTCAATATCTTGTGCTGCACCAGATTACCCTGCATTATAGAGAGTTGTCCTGCCCAAATGGTACTTGTTCTCCATTGAGAAACTTTGCTCCAGACACTAAAACCACAACTGGAGGGTAGGAGTTGCAGGGAGACAGATTTTCGATCCGTTAGTATAAGGAAGAACTTTCTAAATAGTTAGAACGAAAATTAGTATGGGTTGCCTCACAAGCATTCATGCAGCCCTCAACTGAAAGTTCTTGGGAAACAGCTTGGATGATTCCAAGTGAAAAATATGGTACATTTTTCTTTTTCTTGTTCTTGTTTTTGAGATATAGTCTCACTCTCTCACCCAGGCTAGGAGGGTGCAGTAGGGTGATCACGACTTATTGCAGCCTTGATCTCTTGGCCTCAAGCAATCCTCCCACCTCAGCCTCTTGAGAAGCTGGGACTGCAGGCGTGCGCCACCACGCCCAGCTAATTTTTCATCTTTTGTATTTGTTGTTTCCTCCTCTGTGTTAACATGTTTATTTGTGATGACCCAAAGTCCAGACTAGATATTAATACAAATTTCTATTCCTCTCTTGCAGATTTACACTCTAGACATCCACAGACCTGAGGATTGTTGGAATAAATTTATCTCCAACCGAACACTGGGGCTAATAGTTTTTTTAGGGATTGTCCTCGGGAATTTGTGGAAAGAAAAGAAGACAGACAAAACAAAGAAGAGTATAGAGAATAAAATAGAAAATTAATGAATGAAATTTTTCTAGGAATTATTAAAACATTTTTTTCAAAATATAATTAGATTTGAATATAAAATCTGATACAATATGTTAAGGAATTAAGAACCTGAAGATTTAGAGCATATTTACCTGGATTTTAATTCAATTATTTACTAGCAAAATTCCCCTGTGTCACAGAAACCAGGGACTCTTCAGAATTTAAGATGGCCTTGAGTATTTTACTTGATACATTCTCCTGCCCATTATAATTCTCACCTGAAGTTATGGGGATTGTACAAGTTTTGGCACTTTAGAAAAAGCCTGATGTGGGTCTTTCGTAAATGAATGTCTCTATAAGAAAATGGACTCTTTTTTAAGGGAAAAATAAAAGCTGCTCTGGAAAGTTGGGGCTTATTGTTCTTTATTGTGACCTTTAGTCACTGCCAAAAACTGTAATTTAGGAAACCAATTCTGTTTTTTTATGTTTTAGGATAATTTAAATAAGCAAATCAAAGTATTTAGCTGTTATAGCCACACGTACCACTGTTTACCAACCCTGACTTTTATTTGGGAGATTTGGTCTCTTGTATGCAGTCACAGTGATCAGAACAAACAAGTAGGCAGTCACCAGAGACTACCTTGATTTTCTGTCTCTATCTTTTTTATCTTATCCCATTACAGTTTATAGGATAGTGATACTTAAATGTTTACTGTTTTTTCCCTTACCTACCCTCACCTTCAGAATATTCTCAGCACAGCAGCCAGAGTAATTCTCTTAAAACCTAAGTAAGGTCATGTCATTCCTCTCCCCAGAACCCTCCAGGATCTCCCTAGGTCACTCAGTACAAAACAGAAGTCCTACCACCTGCCAGGCCCTCCGTGATCTGGCCTCATGTGTGACTTCTCACACTCACACCTGCAGCCCCACTGGCCTCACTGTTCCTTAATCAGGCTGGGCAGACTCCTACCCCAAGGCCTTTGCATTTACTGTTCACTTTGTCTGGAAAGTTCTCCCCAGATCATGTCTTACTCCTTCACTGCAGAACCTTTCTTAAATGTCACCTTCTCTAAGAAGCTTTTCTTAGCCACCTTCAAAAATCTCACATATATCACCCATACTTCCTGTCCCCTTGCTTTTTTTTTTTTCTTTTTCTCTTCAGCTCTTAACATTAGCAACCTAAAATATACCTTACTTGATTTAAATTGCTCTCATAGACAGTAGGCTATAGGGCAGACAGTCATTTGTGTATGTGGGTGTGGGCAGCAGTAAATACAAAATTGCATGATGACGAGGATGATGATGATGATGACGAGGATGATGAAGATGATGCAGCTAACAGCACTTACATATGCCAGACACTGGCAAGCATAGGAAAAATGATTTAACTGTTTACTCAGCAAATACTGAGCCACTGAAAATGACTTGGGTCAGTTGTTGCAGCTGTAACTTTGCTATAGCAGCAGTGAGTTGAAAGGGAGAATTAGGAACATAGTACCCTACTTTTGAGGAAATATGATTGGCTTTGATTTTAACAGAATAGACAAGAGTTTAAATCTGTGTTGGTTTCTGTTTTCTTACAGATATGACCCTATGTTTTAAAATGCTTAAAACATCTTAACCCTTTCCAATTAAAGAAGGGCGAGTACAATGTAGTTCAATTTTACAACATTCTCCTTAGTTTATGAAAGTTAAAAATGGAACAAATTTTTAAATCACTAAAAATCCTGCAACTTTTTTGTGATCCATGGGACAAGAGAACATAACATTAGTTCATACATGCTCAAAAAGCTTATTCTCAAAAAGCTGCTTAAACGTAATTGAATTATTTTAATTCTTTTTCATTTTCCTTCCTTCTCCCAGTAGAAACACTGAAAAAATAATATAAATGGGTAAGGAACAGATTTTTAAAAAGAAAAAACGATTAAGTACCTGATTAGTCTCTAGAATCACAGACTTACAACTCGAGTTGGAAAGACACACAGCAGTCATCCATCTGGATCAGGAGTGTCAGTCCCTGAGAGAGTTGAAAGGAGCATTGCAGGAGTTTGTGATAGTTGAAATGACCAGCATTGCGTTGGTAATTTGTTCAGCGGGGAGGGCGCTTGCCCTACTATTCTGCGTCAAAGTCACTGTGAGTTTTTCAGTAGAAATCATGTGAAAGAACTTTTTAAACTGTGGTCAATTATCTACCACAATTTCATGATGGGGGTGGAGATAGGATGGGAGCCACAGGGTCTAAAAAGTAAATGAATACAACTATTCCAGCTCTAACTGACCTGCCCTCTGAATTCCCAGAGCAGTTGGTGGGTGCCAGTGGAGCAGGAGTTATGAATGCCAGTCATGGCCATACCTTGCCAGGGTTGGAATCTGCTCTAACACCTATCAGTTGGGTGACCTTGGGCAAGTTCCCTGACCTCTCTGTGGCTCACTCAGGGATAATCATAGTACCTTTCTCATAGATTTCAAAATGTTCTGTCTTCCCCTGTGAGAATGGAGATTTCATGATAAGTGGGACCTTGTTTGTCTTATTCATTGAAATATCCTCAATATACCACATCACAAGGGCTGCCTCTCCCTCTTCCCAGATTTCTTTGCTAAATTGTTTAACGCCCCTACCAGATTTTTATAATCTGGCCTCACCCTACTGTTTCCTCCAACTCAAAGTACACCCTCCACCCTCTGGGCTGGTTCTCTCTCTAGGCTGGTGGGTGCCAGTGGAGCAGGAAGTAAGAAAGTTATCATGACGACAGCTTGCCAGGGTTAGAATCTGCTTTAACACCTGCCTACCAGTTGGGTGATCTTGGGAAAGTTTCCTGACCTCTCTGTGGCTCAAATACTCAAATAGGTATAATCGTAATACCTTTCTCATGGATTTAAAAATTATCTGTCTTCCCTTGAGAGAATGTAGATTTCATGATAAGTGGGACCTTGTTTGTCTTAATCATTGAAATACCCCCAATAAACCACGCTGTAAGCACTCAGTAAACATTTGTAATTTTTGTACATCAGGTGAACTAATATTAGAGTTATTTGTCAGACCTGGTGTTAGGTGCAACCATTAGGAATTATTAACGCTGTTCAACAACATATGAAAGGTTGGTTATGTAAGGTAACGTTATAAAAACATTTTCATGTACATATCATCAAAACTATATAAGAATATAAGTTATGCTACTCTCTGCCCACCGGGTGGCCTCGCTCTGCAGGAGCAGTCACAGCTCTAACAACACTGGAGCTAACACTGCCTTTTCCATAAAGGTGTTTTCTTCTACCTCTGGCTTGCCCTTTGCCCTTCTTTCCCGGGCACAGCCAAGAACCCTCATGTACTCCACGTTGGGGCTCATTTGCCCTGTATCAATGGTGATGCCTATTTCTTAGGGTTAATGTATAATTTAGAGACTATGCAACACATTTAATATAGGTGCTGGCATACAGTAACTAATTTTTAACTTTAGAAATGAGTCAGGCCAGGAATGGTGGCTTATGCTTGTAATCCCAGCACTTTGGGAGGCTAAGGCAGGTGGATCACTTGAGGTCAGGAGTTTGAGACCAGCCTGGCCAACATGGTGAAACCCCGTCTCTACTAAAAATACAAAAAAAATCAGCCGGGCTTGGTAGCACACGCCTGTAATTCAATCCCAGCTACTCAAGAGGGTGAGTGAAGCATGAGAATTTCTTGAACCTGGGAGGCGGAGGTTATACTATACTTCTTTTTTAAAATCTACTTTTTTCACTTAATATTTTCCCGTTTCATTAATGCTTCTTTCAATATATTGGTGTTTTTTGGCTGCATAAGTTTTTATCATATGTATCCACTGCAATTTAATTAATCCTATCATTGAACACATAGCATTTCAATATTTGCCTTTTTTCCTTCTTACAAGCACTAGGGCCATGAATAGATTTGTATCATTGGGCATATCTGTGAATATTTCCTTAGGAAAAATCCTAGAAGCAGAATGTCTTCGTGTATGTGCATGTACATTTCCAGGGACTGGAGGGTAGGTGTGGAGGGTGGAGTATGGTGGTATGCACATTTTAAAGGTTTTGGATTCATTTTCTCAAATTACCCTACAGAAAGGTACACATTGCTAATAGCAGTGCATGAGAGCCTCTTTCTCAGACCTTGGCCAATATGAAGAGATACTATTTTTAAAACCTTGACACGTAGGCAAGAATAATACGTGGTTTCACTCACAACTCTGTGATTATTAAAGTAGTTGATCTTTTTCAAAGTGTTTATAGAGCATTTTTATTCTTTGTGAGTTGCCTTCATGTCTTTGCCCATTTGGTTATTGTTGTTGATGTACGCTGTCTCATTCATTGGTTATATCCCCGAGACCTGATATCTGACATACTTAGACTTGTGCTCTTATTTTACAAGATCATCATTTTATTAACTGTGATGGGATTTTGGATTTCATGCTTTATACTGAACTATCTCTTCCATGAGAAGGCAGCATATTTAACATTTTTATAGTTGTTCCAATTAATATGTATTATTCAGACAGTCATCAAACATTTGTTGAACATCTATGTGCAGGCACAGGCTAGTTGCTGCAGACACAGAGTTGAATTAGACAGTTTCTATCTTCAATAAGCTCAGAATCAGTAGCTGGGATTACAGGCATGCGCCACCATGCCTGGCTAATTTTTGTATTTTTGGTAGAGACGGGGTTTCATCATGTTGGCCAGGCTGGTTCCCAACTCCTGACCTCAAGTGATCTGCCCACCTTGGCCTCCCAAAGTGCTGGGATTACAGGCATGAGCCACTGTGCCTGGCCTCTCTCTCTTTCTTTCTTTCTTTTTGTAGAGACAGGGTCTTGCTTTGTTGCCCAGGCTGGTCTTGTACTCCTAGGCTCAAGCAGTCCTCCTGCCTCAGCCTCCCAAGTTACTGGGGTTTCAGATGTGAGTCACCTCACTCAGCGTAAATACTTTTTTTTTTTTTCAAATAAAATTGTACATAAAACCCCAACAAATGCATACAGATGGAAATCAGAGACAGTGCCCTTAAACTGTGCCTTCCTTTCTTTTAGGATTGTCACAGAGCCCAGTTTGAAAACTGTCTCTTAGAGATAAGAATGAACATTGAAGTCCCTACTGTTACTAACTGAATGACTTAGAGTGAACTATTTAAACCTCTCCAGCCAGTTTCTTTATATCTAAAATGAGGATTAAAATAGTATCTTCCACATGCTAGTGTTTTAAGAATTGCATGAGAAAATGATCTCATCTAAACTCCTGACTTTAAATGTCATCTGTACACTGATTACTCGCAAATGTGCACCTCCAGTCTTAACTTCCGTTTTGAACTTGCACTTGGCAGAAATAAATATTGAACTGCCTACTTGATATTTCAACATGAATGCCAAATACGCACCTCCAATTCAATATATTGTGAACTCCTGATCTCAGCCTTAAACCTCCTCCTCCCACCCTCCTCGCCATCTCATTAATGGTATCTACTTTTCCTTTTGCTCTGACCAAAACCTTGGAATCAGCCATAACTCCTTTTTCCCACATTCCATATTCAAGACATTAGAAAAGACTGTTGGTTCTACCTTCAAAACACATGCAGAATCTAATCTTTTCCTACCACCTCCTCAGCTGCCACCCTGGCCAAGTGCCCATCTTCTCCCCACTGGATTAACGCAATAGCCTTCTAACTGGTCTCCCTCCTTCTCCCTTGCCCCCTTTCATGTGTCCTCACCATAGCAGCCAGGCTGATCCTGCTACAACCAAAGCCAATGTATGTCATGCCTCTACTCAGAACCTCCCCATTTCACACCTCCTCATTTCTCCCAGCGTAAAGCCAAAGCCCTTAGCATGGCTGAAGTGAGCTGGCTCCTGCTGCCGCCTGGCTCTTCGTCCATTCCCTGCCTCACCAGTGCCGCTGCAGCCTTCTGGCCTCAGTGGGCTTCCTGGAATGCTTTCTCAGATGTTGCCATAGCTACTTCCTCACCTCCTTCAGTATTTGCCTAAAGGTCACCAACTCAGTGAAACCATTGTCTTCATTTTCTAAAACTTAACATATACGATTACACAAACTTCTTTTTCTCTCTCGCTGCTTTATTTTTCTCCATATTAAAACGTATGAGATGCCAGGCCCGGTGGCTCGAGCCTGTAATCCCAGCACTTTGGGAGGCTGAGACGGGCGGATCACGAGGTCAGGAGATCGAGGCCATCCTGGCGAACACGGTGAAACCCCGTCTCCACTAAAAAATACAAAAAAGTAGCCGGGCAGGGTGGCGGGCGCCTGTGGTCCCAGCTACTCGGGAGGCTGAGGCAGGAGAATGGCGTAAACCCGGGAGGCGGAGCTTGCAGTGAGCTGAGATCCGGCCACTACACTCCAGCCTGGGCAACAGAGCAAGACTCCTCAAAAAAAAAAAAAGTATGATATGCAGTCATGCGTCACTTACAGATGGAGATACTTTCTGAGAAATGCATCATTAGGCAATTTCATCCCTGTGCAAACGTTATGGAGTTCATGCACACAAACCTAGACGGTCTAGCCTACTACACACCTAAGCTATGTGGTATATAGTCTATTGCCCCTAGGCTACAAACCTGTGCAGCATACCTACTTCATGCTGTAGGTAATTGTAACACAATGGTAAGTATTTGTATATCTAAACATATTTAAACACAGAAAAGGGCTGGGTGTGGTGGCTCACACCTCTAATCCCACCACTTTGGGAGGCCACGGCAGGAGGATCACTTGAACCCAGAAGTTCAAGACCAGCCCAGGCAACATGACTAAACCCCATCTCTACAAACAATACAAAAATTAGCTAGGTGTGATGGCACATGGCTGTAGTCCCAGCTACTTGGGAGGCTGAGATGGGAGGAATATTTGAACACAGGAGGTAGAGGCTGCAGTGATCACAACACTGCACGCCAGTTTGGGCAACAGAGTGAGACCTTGTCTTAAAAAAAAAAAAAAAAGAAACACAGAAAAGGTACTGTGAAAATACAATATCATCTTATGGGACCATTGTCCTATATGCATCCCATCATTGACCACAACATTGTTGTGTAGCACATGACTGTAACTTGTTTTACTTATTTTCTTTGGTGTGTGTCCTCCACTAACAGGAACCTAACTTCATGAGGGCACAGCTATTTTCTGTTTGAATCATCATACTTTATTTCCAGTGTCTGGAATACTGCCTAGCACATAGTAAGTTCTCAATAAATATTTGTGGAATGAATCACGTATATAAAGCTTTTGACGGCATAGTATATGATTCATTGCCTTCAGGCATTTTTATCACTCTTTTTCTTCTCCAAAGGATTTGTCTTTCCGGAAACCTTCTATGAGGAACTATTCACTTAAGAGGAAGCTGATTTTTCAGGTTCTATTTCAGGAGAACAATTTTAACATTCAGTTTCTAAGCCTGAGTTTCTGAAATGGTGTCAACTTAGGGTGTGGGGGAAAGGTGGGGACAAACAGTGGAGAATTTGTAAAAATTACAGATGAATTTTAAAAGGGATATCCCACTGGCTACAGTGACTCAGACTTGTCTCAAAAAATAAAAAAAAAAGGCCAGGCACAGTGGCTCAGGCCTGTAATCCCAGCACTTTGGGAGGCTGAGGCAGGTGGATCACCTGAGGTCAGGATTTCAAGACCAGCCTGGCCAAACGGTGAAACCCTGTCTCTACTAAAAATACAAAACTTAGCCCAGCGTGATGGCAAGTGCCTGTAATCCCAGCTACTTGGGAGGCTGAGGCAGGAGAATCGCTTGAACCTGGGAGGCAGAGATTGCTGTTAGCCGAGATCATGCCACGGCACTTCAGCCTAAGGGACAGAGCAAGACACCATCTCAAAAAATAAATAAATATTAAGAAATATATATATCTAGGGATATCCTCCCCATTAATAAAGTATAAATTCAGTGTAAAGAAATGGAAAGTAGTGCATGCAAATGTTAACTACATTTATATTTGTTTACCTATTTTAAAACTCTCGAATAATCTTGAAAATTCAAGTTAGTAATTTTTTTCTTAGGCAGCATTGGCATAGTAACAAACCGAAATAATCATGGCTTTTACTTGCTTTATACTTAAGCAATAGAAATGTCAACACAGCATCTGTGAAAGAATTATTGGGATCAGAGGTCATGTCCCATTGTAGGAATACCTCATAAACATAAATTGCTCTCGGTTTACATCATTTCCTTGAAGAGAGGAAAGTGTTGAAGACACCCTTTAGAATCTGGAGAAAGTTTATGGCTCTGGTCAGTATTTTTAAAATACTGCTAAAAATACACACTGAATATTTTATTTTATTTTATTTTTGAGACAGAGTCTCACTCTGTGTCCCAGGCTGGATTGCAGTGGCATGATATCGGCTCACTGCAACCTCTGCCTCCAGGATTCAAGCAATTCTTGTGTCTCAGCCTCCCAAGTAGCTGGCATTACAGGTGCCCACCACCATGCCTGGCTAATTTTTGTATTTTTAGTAGAGACGGGGTTTCACCATGTTGGCCAGGCTTGTTTTGAACTCCTGACCTCAGGTGACCTGCCTGCCTCGGCCTCCCAAAGTGCTGGGATTACAGGCATGAACCACCGTGCCTGGCCATAATACACACTGAATATTTTAAACAAATCCATTTAAAAACATGCTACAAATAAAAAAGTTTTTAGCACAGATTAATTAATTACTAATTGAAAATTGTTAAGATCTCTGACACATGGTGAAGAATGTAGGGAAAGGCATACAATTTTATAATTTTTCCTCATTCATGTATTTATGTTTCTGATTTTCTTCATTCTGTTTTTAGCTGGTCTTTATGTGTACATAGATAGGTTCTCCTTTAAAATAAAATGTGAATGGAAGTTACACTAACACATGTGAATGTGTTCCAAGAAGATGGAACAGCAAGTGCATAAGCCTTGACATAGGGATGAATGAAGCAGATTCAGGTAACAAGAAGGCCAGATTTCTAGTCTTGTTTCCAAAGCCCATAGCCATCCCACATTATAGCAAATGGTGGTAAAGATGTAGAGTAACTGGAACTCTTATACATTGCTGGTAGAAATGCAAAATGGTATTGTCACTTTGGAAAACAGTTCAGCAATTTCTTTCTTTCTTTCTTTTTTTTAAGACAGAGTCTTGCTCTGTCACCCAGGCTGGAGTGCAGGGGCGTGATCTCGGCTCACTGTAACCTCTGCCTCCCGGGTTCAAGCGATTCTCCTGCCTCAGCCTCCCAAGTAGCTGGGACCACCCACCTCGAACTCCTCAAGTGATTCACCCACCTGGGCCTCCCAAAGTGCTGGGATTACAGCTGTGAGCCACCGCGCCCGGCCTGGCTTGGCAATTTCTTATCATTGACTATGCACTGAGTACATGACTCAGCAAAATCACTCCTAGGTATTTACCCACGAGGAAAGAAAACTTATGTTCACACAAAAACCTGTCCATGGATGTTATTAATAGCTTGATTCATTATAATCCCAAATTGGAAAAAATAAATAAAACTTTAATGTCCTTCAACTGGTGAAAGAATAAACAAACTACGGTACATAGTTTGTTTTGTATGTATAATGAAATACTATACAGCAGTAAAGAGGAACAGACAGCTGATATATGTAGCAAAATGCATGAATCTCAAATGCATTATGCTAGGTGAAGGCAGGCAGATCCAGAAAACTATATACTACATGATTCCATTTGTGTGATAATCTGAAAAAAGCAAAACTATAAGGACAGAAAACAGATCAGTGGCTACCAGGGACTGGAGGTCAGAGGAGTATCTGACTACAAAAGGGAAAGAGGAGATTTTGAAGGATGATGGAACTGTTCTATATCTTGATTGCAAAGGTTTTACATAGTTACAGGCATTTGCCAAAACTCTTAGGATGTACCCACACACAAAAGGTGAATTTTACTGTATGCTAACCATACCACAATTTTTAAAAAGTGAACAAAAGTCATTTTTACCAAGTTAGGGTGAGAATAATCAAAACACAATTATATTGTTGCCATCCTAATTAAGTTAGGGGCTAAATTTTCATTGCTGTAGATATGCCTGCATATAGAGTTGTGTTCTGGAAAAACCAATTCTTTTCTGAAACCTACAGTCCTTCATTTAATCAGTATTTATCAAGTACCTATTATATGCCATACACTATTCTAGGTTCTGAGGATACCTCAATGAACAAGACATATCCCTACCCTCCTAGAACTTGCATTTTAATAATAAGTGAATAACTCTGTAGGTAAATAAGTACATAGGCTACTTTAAGTAACATAACATACTGGTAAGTTGTTACAAAGAAAACTAAAGCCTGGTGAAAGAGAGTTTTGAGGAAATGAGGCTATTTTTGATAGAGTACTAAGGAAGGATTTCCGAGTGACAGTTGAACAGAGGTTTAATTGATTTGATGGAGGAAGTTATGTGAATACCTGATGGAAGAGAGTTCCAGGAAGGAGGAAAAGCAAGTGTATCAGCCTTGAAACAGAAATGAATCAGGCAGATACAAGGAACAACAGAAAAGCTGGATTTCTGGTCTTGTTTCCATAGCCCATTACCATGCCACGCTAAATGGAGATAATTTTTTTTTTTTTTTTTTGAGACGGAGTCTTGCTCTGTCGCCGGGGCTGGAGTGCAGTGGCCGGATCTCAGCTCACTGCAAGCTCCGACTCCCGGGTTCACGCCATTCTCCTGCCTCAGCCTCCCGAGTAGCTGGGACTACAGACGCCCGCCACCTCGCCCGGCTAGTTTTTTGTATTTTTTAGTAGAGACGGGGTTTCACAGTGTTCGCCAGGATGGTCTCGATCTCCTGACCTCGTGATCCGCCCGTCTCGGCCTCCCAAAGTGCTGGGATTACAGGCTTGAGCCACCGCGCCCGGCCTGGAGATAATTTTAATTTATACTTATCATAATAGTAAAATTCCAGGGAAAATTTGTTTATTCCTCCCAAAATGACAACTTGAAGGTACCATAATGCACAACTACTGTCAAGAAAAAAAGTGGGAAACTACAAATTTGCCAGTGTTCTCAGTTGTAAACCACTCAGTTTAGGCACATATTTTCTCTAGAGGACATTAGAAAACTCACGGAAATGCTGGGAAAGCTGAGGAACCAGTGTGCTAGTTATTAATTTATTGCCTCTTAGCTCTCAATCCGTCCTTCATTATCTACTCTGCAATAGTGGAGTTGAATACTGTAGAATTTCTCCTTTGCAGTGAGCGGGGTGTCAGACTTTTTCAGTAGAGGATGCTGGAGGGACACTTGCAGGAGGAATGGGCTTCTTCCTGGTCAGGTGTGCTTCCATTGGCTTCTTGCTTCTGCTCCTGGCTGTATGCAACATATGGCAGGGACATCCAGTAATGCTCCTCCCCGACTGTTACAGGCTAAATTGTGTCCCCCCAAAATTCATGTTGACATCCTAACCTGCAGTACCTCAGAATGCTACTAGTGTTTGGAGATAGGGTCTTTAAAGAAGTGATTAAGGTTAAATGAGGTCACTAGTGTGGGCCCTAATTTGATATGCCTCGTGTCCTTACAAGAAGAGGAGATGAGGACACAGACGCATACAAAAGAAACATATGAAGGCACTGGGGGAAGACAAGCCAAGGAAAGATGCCCCCAGAAGAAACCAGCCCCGCCAACACCTTGATCTTAGATTTCTAGCTGCAGATTGTGAGGAAATACATTTCTGTTGTTGAAGCCCCCCAGTCTGTGGTCCTCTGTTGTGGGAGACCAAGCAAACTAACACACCAGTGTGAACAGAGAGGGCACAGTCCCTTGGCAAGCCAGCAGCTCCAGCTCTGTGACCACCTGGCTGCAGCCCTCCTAACACCAGGCCTCATGACAAGCAATCAGTAAAGGGGTTCTTGATGCCCTCAATCCTTGCACAGGTCCATCCGCTAGCCTCAGCCCTCCTACACCTTGGAGTGGTTTGCCAACCTTCCCACGTACGTTCCAGAGACATGTTTCCCACTTGCTAGTCCTAACTGTGGTTTTCTGGCCAGCTTCTGTCCCCCTACTCCCTAGAAGAATATTACCTGCCTGTCCAGTGACTTAGACTGGCTCTGGCCTGGGTCAACCCAGCAAACTTGTCCACCCTCCAGTGGACTGCAGCCACACCTTCTCCAGTAGAGCTGGAATTCCAGCTTGACGAGAGGAATCCCTTCCAAGTTTGCTTCTTCCTCAAGTACTTTTCTCAGCTCTAGAGTATTCTTTAGCATTCTGCTTACCCCTTTTAGTTATTTCCCTCCTCTAGTTAATAATTCTATTTATTAAACTTTCCCTGTTCAAATTATACTCCAATTCTGGATTGGCACAGAATCCAACTGCCACAAAATGGTGCTGGGAGTAGTCCTAGGAGATAGACCTGTGGAGATGGGATCTGAGGGTTGACCCAGTCCTTGGAGTTCAGCACAGTACTGAGCTCCTTAGCAATGGGAAATGGGAAGCTAGTGACCCGTGGCGTGCAGGGACATCACACATCAAGCTAGCGCTTGTGGCTAATTGTAATGAAGTTGTAACTGAAGCAAGTGTCTTAGGAGCCCAAATGGCAGTTGCAACTAACTGTTGCGGCAGTGCATGATGTGCTGTGAGACGGACTTTTCTGAGCATACTTGAGTATTAACAGAAAGAAAAATGACAAGCCCAAATCCTTTAACTCTCAGCTCAAGTCATCGTTAGAGGACCACAGAGCTTTGAGGATAGCCCTGAAAGAATCTTTTATTGCTCACAGCCAGAGGGCTGGTACTGCTAAAAAATTAAACATACAATTTAAGAGTGTGGGTTGCTGACTTACAACAATAGTTGAATGTATAGTTTTGAGCTTCCCTCTCCTGTGGAAGTAGCTTGCTCTCGGTAGAAGACTAGCCTTCCTCTGCTTAAATATCTGTGATAAGCTCATCTGGAGACAAATGCCTTAAAAGGAGTTACTCATGATGCTCTAAATCTACCACAACCACCCCGTGTTGCCACTAGACTCATGATTATTGCCAAATCTCAGCATGTTCCAGTAGGACAGGGACCCACCATGACCCAGGAAGAAATAGTTTATACGCCAAAAGAATTGCCACACTTTTCTAATGTGTATCTTCAGAGACCTGGGGAACATGTGTGGAAGTGCAACCTAAAGATGTTCAAACGAGAATAATGGAATAGAACACTAGAGCAGGCTAAATTCATTCACTTGAGCGCACTTACTAGAGAGCTTTCCTGGCACAATATGGAAGAGAGACTCCAAAGGCTTAGGGAGACAGGCACGTGGGACTGGATTTACCATGTGCAACCTGCACACCAACCTTCCAGCATGTTCCAGGAAAAGAACCAGGAGACAACTTCCTGCACTAAGGCACCTGCAGACTGGAAAAGCTCTGTGGGTGTCTCTTTTGCAGGTTGAGGTGAAAAAACCCTCAACCCTGGTCTGGAGGGCCTGGAACTCCAGCTCACGCCCACCACAGTGTGAGTGATGAGGAAAGCACAAGGCAACTGGATCCAGTGGCAAATCTGCCATTTTAGGGGGCTTATTATCTTGTCTTTTCTTCTTTGAGAAAAGAGGCTTCTGTGAAGCTGTACCTGGTGCCTGTTTGTTCATGATGCTACCATACTGATAAACGCAGACCTTCCTAGGTGGGCATGTAAGGCCTGCTTATCCCCCAGCTAGGGTGACCAAACCTCCTGGTTTGCCAGGGCATGGGAGTTTCTGCACTAAACTATGAAAATCCCAGGCAGACCAGCACCCCCAGAATCCGGCAGTCCAGCCACCACTCAGCTGCTGCATTGTTTGGGAGGGAAGACAGCAAAACAGTACGGTGATTTGCTCAGATTTTCTCTCTACTATTTTGAATCTATTAAACAAACTACAGAGACTTTTGGCTCCATTTCAGGATAGAATCAGGTATGTTAATGTAAGTGTAATTTTTTTTGTAAAGCATACATACTTTTGAGTCTACATATTATTTGGCCATTAGTGTAGATTCCAATTAGAAGATGGTGGAACATTTACCATAAGCTCAATAGATGGAAAGCTCATTGAGGCAGCCTTGTGGCCCAGAACTACATAAGGTCTGTGATACATTTTCTTTGTAAATAAACCTGAGTTAAAAATAACTTTATGGCACCTCTGTTTCTCAAAGGGGTTCATGCCTATAATCCCAGCACTTTGAGAAGCAGAGGCAGTGGATCACTTGAGCCCAAGAATTCAAGACCAACCTGGGTACCCCAAGGAGGTAAAATAGAGTAACAGTTAAGAGTGGAGCCTACAACTCCTGACCACCTACGGTCAAATCCCTGCTCTGCATCTTCCTTAGGAATGGTGGCTTTATCATTGTCAACTTGGCTAGACTTGGCTAGACTGAACTACATGTCCCAGAATTCTCCTGCCTGCATGGCTCTGATTAGGGTGGACCACCAGAGACATTCTTCAATCAAGGCCCTCTGTCTGCATCTGTAAAGTTATTAAGTCTGAAAACTAGGTAAAAGGCTGTGACTTTCCACTCTAATGATGCAAGCTACATTTTTGACTACCCATCCATTTTGTTCCTAGGAACACTGTGATCAATTACCACCACAGATCTTTGTGAGCTAAGGCAACTGGTTAGCAATACGTTCCTGCTGCCCTGTATTGTAAATATGCCTACGTTTCTTGTCTTTGGTGGTTAAATGCAGTCACTTTGACTCTGCCTCTCTGGATTCTCTGGGATTCCATTTCCTTGTAAATAAACCTGAGTTAAAAATAACTTTATGGCTGAGTGTGGCAGTTCATGTGGTGGCGCATGCCTGCGAGTCAGGAGTCATTCCTCACTCATAGTAGGGACAATTTGCATTTATGGAAAGCAAACTGGAGGGGTGGCCTGAGCCCACTGCCCATGGTAATGACTCCTTGCAATGCGAATAACCAAGGTGAGGCAGGTTGGGCAGATTTTATCCTCCCCACAAAGGCAAGCCTTTGTTCCACAGCCGGCACCTGGCAGAGTGGGAGAGATGGCAGAACCAGAGCTTCTCATTTCCCTCCACCAGGCTAGAGTGGGTCAGTGGGATCATGGACCAAAAGAAGACATTGAATGGGCTGGTCTGTCACTCAGAAATGGGGTCCTGGAGCTGGAGTGGCATGGGTTGGGTGGGGAGAGTAGGTGGTATGGCCCCCCCCAACCAGACCACTAGAACCAACCTCCCCCTTAGCTGCCCACCCCCAGTGAGTTCTGCCTCAGCTTCCTGTGAAAGCCCTTGTAGGATGCCCTCTAGGGCAAGACTTCTGGAGTGGATGGCCCTGCCCTGAGCCATCCTCACCTGAGGATAGAGCAGTTCATGGATGCAAAGGGCATCTTGCTGACCGCGCCCATCTGCTGTCTCTGCTGCACCTCTACCAGCAGCATTGTCCCTGGCTGACCACTGGCAGGGCATGTAACCCATTGCCACATTCTTCTTCAGGTTGGGCAAGGGACAGCCACTGGTCACAGTACCAGTCATGGACCCTCAATGCTCAGGTGGGACTGTGTGCCTGCATCAGGGCCCCCTCACACATCAACCCCACATGCCTCCACTGCACTTGCCCTTCAGCTGGGGACCAGTGACCTTGGCTCCAGGGAAGTCGAGAGCAGCTTGGTGGCACTTCCCCAATGTCCAACTGAGGCTGCCCTCCACAGGGGTAGTGTGTTCATCAGTGTCACTCCCGTACAGCCAGAAGCCCGCCTCCAGGCACAAGCTGCCAGCACTGCCAGCTTCGCCTCTGGGTTTTCCAGAAGAGCTGATGCCGAGTGAACTGCCCCCACTGCTGGCACCAAGATGTCCATGCCATTCTCTCCTGTGCAGCCACAGTGGATAAGGTGGCGGCCAGACATGTCAAACACCTCCATCACAGCACTAGTCATGAAGGCAGTTTCCTCAGGTCAGCTGCCGCGCCGGCCTATAGCACCTGAGCCACAGGGGGCCCTTGCAGGGCTAGCAGGGCAGTATCTATCACCTCCAGGCCCACATCTCTGCCCTGCCTCTGAAGTTCTCTGACCTTGACCTGCATGAAGGCCAAGTCTTTTTTCCAGCAGCCATTGTTGGATATCACATATAGATGCCCCTCAGAAGTGCTGGTCACAATGAAGTCATCGGTAAACAGCAACAGTGTCCTCTGGTTTGGCCTTAGCTCCGCAGTGTCTCCAACCACTAGACTGCGTCAGCTTCATCGGGTTGCCACCATGTATCTTGGTCTGTGCACAACTAAGCGGATGACACAAGACAGGAGGGAATGCCTGCAGGAGAAAACCCCGATAGGCCACTGTGCTCACAGCCCACTGCATTGTCGCCTCTGACGGGTGCAGACGGTGCACAGAGGCCACCACTCTGCCACACACGCTGGGAGATGTAGTTCTTAGCATATTTAAACACCAGCAAAAACTACAGTTATTAAAGGGAACAGGTAAGTATATAGATAAACTTAATGCACAGGAGGTGAGGAACTCTCTTTTAGACTTTCTTTCAAACACTGCCCACGGAGTGCTTTTTTCTTTAAAAAAAATTATTGCTCTTTCTTTTTTTTTGTTAATTATACTTGAAGTTCTAGGGTACATGTGCACAACGTGCAGGTTTGTTACATAGGTATACATGTGCCATGTTGATTTACTGCACCCATTAACTGGTCATTTACATTAGGTATTTCTCCTAATGTTATCCCTCCCCCAGGCCCCCAACCCATGACAGGCCCCGGTGTGTGATGTTCCCCACCCTGTGTCCAAGTGTTCTCATTGTTCAATTCCCACCTATGAGTGAGAACATGCAGTGTTTGGTTTTCTGTCCTTGTGATAGTTTGCTCAGAATGATGGTTTCCAGCTTTATCCATGTCCCGGCAAAGGACACGAATTCATCCTTTTTTATGACTGCATAGTATTCCATGGCATATATGTGCCACGTTTTCTTAATCCAGTCTATTGTTGATGGACATTTGGGTTGGTTCCAAGTCTTTGCTATTGTGAATAGTGCCGCAATAAGCATACTTGTGCATATGTCTTTATATTAGCATGATTTATAATCCTTTGGGTATATACCCAGTAACGGGATCACTGGGTCAAATGGTATTTTTAGTTCTAGATCCTTGAGGAATCGCCACACTGTCTTCCACAATGGTTGAACTAGTTTACACTCCCACCAACAGTGTAAAAGTGTTTCCATTTCTCCACGTCCTCTCCAGCATCTGTTGTTTCTGACTTTTTAATGATTGCCATTCTAACTGGTATAAGATGGTATCTCATTGTAGTTTTGATTTGCATTTCTCTGATGGCCAGTGGTGATGAGCATTTTTTCATGTGTCTGTTGGCTGCATAAATGTCTTCTTTTGTGAAGTGTCTGTTCATATCCTTTGCCCACTTTTTGATGGAATTGTTTGTTTTATTTTCTTGTAAATTTGTGTAAGTTCTTTGTAGATTCTGGATATTTGCCCTTTGTCAGATGGATAGATTGCAAAAATTTTCTCCCATTCTATAGGCTGCCTGTTCACTCTGATGGTAATTTCTTTTGCTGTGCAGAAGCTCTTTAGTTGAATTAGATCCCATTTGTCTATTTTGGCTTTTGTTGCCATTGCTTTTGGTGTTTTAGTCATGAAGTCCTTGCCCATGTCTATGTCCTGAATGGTATTGCCTAGGTTTTCTTCTAGGGTTTTTATGGTTTTAGGTCTAACATTTAAGTCTTTAATCCATCTTGAATAAATTTTTGTATAAGGTGTAAGGAAGGGATCCAGTTTCAGCTTTCTACATATGGCTAGCCAGTTTTCCCAGCACCATTTGTTAAATAGGGAACCCTTTCCCCATTTCTTGTTTTTGTCAGGTTTATCAAAGATCAGATGGTTGTAGATGTGTGGTGTTATTTCTGAGGCCTCTGTTCTGTTCCATTGGTCTATATCTCTGTTTTGCTACCAGTACCATGCTGTTTTGGTTACCATAGCCTTGTAGTATAGTTTGAAGTCAGGTAGCGTGATGCCTCCAGCTTTGTTCTTTTTGCTTAGGATTGTCTTGGCAATGCAGGCTCTTTTTTGGTTCCATATGAACTTTAAAGTTGTTTTTTTTCCAATTCTGTGAAGAAAGTCATTGGTAGCTTGATGGAGATGGCACTGAATCTATAAATTACCTTGGGCAGTATGGCCATTTTCACAATATTGATTCTTCCTATCCATGAGCATGGAATGTTCTTCCATTTGTTTGTGTCCTCCTTTATTTCATTGAGCAGTGGCTTGTAGTTCTCCTTGAAGAAGTGTTTCACATCCCTTGTAAGTTGGATTCCTAGGAATATTATTCTCTTTGTAGCAATTGTGAATGGTAGTTCACTCATGATTTGGCTCTCTGTTTGTCTGTTATTTGTGTATAGGAATGCTTGTGATTTTTGTACATTGATTTTGTATCCTGAGACTTTGCTGAAGTTGCTTATCAGCTTAAGGAGATTTTGGGCTGAGACAATGGGGTTTTCTAAATATACAATCATGTCATCTGCAAACAGGGACAATTTGACTTCCTCCTTTCCTAACTGAATACCTATTATTTCTTTCTCCTGCCTGTTGCCCTGGCCAGAACTTCCAACACTATGTTGAATAGGAGTGGTGAGAGAGGGCATCCCTGTCTTCTGCTAGTTTTCAAAGGGAATGCTTCCAGTTTTTGCCCATTCAGTATGATATTGGCTGTGGGTTTGTCACAAATAGCTCTTATTATTTTGAGATACCTTCCATCAATACCTAGTTTATTGAGCGTTTTTAGCATGAAGGATTGTTGAATTTTGTGGAAGGCTTTTCTGTATCTATTGAGATAATCATGTGGTTTTTGTCATTGGTTCTGTTTATGTGATGGATTACATTTATTGATCTGCATATGTTGAACCAGCCTTGCATCCCAGGGATGAAGCCAACTTGATTGTGGTGGATAAGCTTTTTGATGTGCTGCTGGATTCAGTTTGCAAGTCTTTTATTGAGGATTTTCTCATTGATGTTCATTAGGAATATTGGTCTAAAATTCTCTTTTTTGTTGTGTCTCTGCCAGACTTTGGTTTCAGGATGATGTTGGCCTCATAAAATGAATTAGGGAGGATTCCCTCTTTTTCTATCGATTGGAATAGTTTCAGAAGGAATAGTACCAGCTCTTCTTTGTACCTCTGGTAGAATTCGGCTGTGAATCCTTCTGGTCCTGGACTTTTTTTGGTTGGTAGGCTATTAACTATTGCCTCAATTTCAGAGCCTGTTATTGGTCTATTCAGAGATTGAACTTCTTCCTGGTTTAGTCTTGAGAAGGTGTATGCATCCAGGAATTTATCCATTTCTTCTAGATTTTCTAGTTTATTTCATAGTTTATTTCTAGTTTATAGTATTCTCTGATGGTAGTTTGTATCTCTGTGGGATCAGTGGTGATCCCCTTTCTCATTTTTTATTGCATCTATTTGATTCTTCTCTCTTTTCATCTTCATTAGTCTTGCTAGTGGTCTATTAATTTTGTTGATCTTTTCTAAAAACCAGCTCCTGGATTCATTGATTTTTTGAAGGGTTTTTGTGTCTCTGTCTCCTTCAGTTCTGCTCTGAGCTTAGTTATTTCTTGCCTTCTGCTAGCTTTTGAATTTGTTTGCTCTTGCTTCTCTAGTTCTTTTAATTGTGATGTTAGCATGTTGATTTTAGATCTTTCCTGCTTTCTCTTGTGGGCATTTTAGGGCTATAAATTTCCCTCTACACACTGCTTTAAATGTGTCCCAGATATTCTGGTATGTTGTGTCTTTGTTCTTACTGGTTTCAAAGAACATCTTTATTTCTGCCTTCATTTCGTTATGTAGTCATTAAGGAGCAGGTTGTTCAGTTTCCATGTAGTTGAGTAGTTTTGAGTGAGTTTCTTAATCGTGAGTTCTAATTTGATTGCACTGTGGACTGAGAGAAACTTTGTTGTGATTTCTGTTCCTTTACATTTGCTGAGGAGTGCTTTACTTCCAACTATGTGATCAATTTTGGAATACGTGTGATGTGGTGCTGAGAAGAATGTATATTCTGTTGATTTGGGGTGGAGAGTTCTGTATATGTCTATTAGGTCTGCTTGGTACAGAGCTGAGTTCAAGTCCTGGATATCCTTGTTAACTTTTTGTCTCATGGATCTGTCTAATATTGACAGTTGGGTGTTAAAGTCTCCCATTATTATTGTGTGGGAGTCTAAGTCTCTTTGTAGGTCTCTAAGGACTTGCTTTATGAATCTGGGTGCTCCTGTATTGGGTGCATATATATTTAGGAAAGTTAGCTCTTCTTGTTGAATTGATCCCTTTACCATTATGTAATGGCCTTCTTTGTCTCGTTTGATCTTTGTTGGTTTAAAGTCTGTTTAATCAGAGACTAGGATTGCAACCCTTGCTTTTTTTTTGCTTTCCATTTGCTTGGTAGATCTTCCTCCATCCCTTTATTTTGAGCCTATATGTGTCTCTGCACATGAGATCGGTCTCCTGAATACAGCATACTGATGGGTCTTGACTCTTCATCCAATTTGCCAGTCTGTATCTTGTAATTGGGGCCTGTAGCCCATTTATATTTAAGGTTAATATTGTTATGTGCAAATTTGATTCTGTCATTTTGATGTTAGCTGGTTATTTTGCCTGTTTGTTGACATAGTTTCTTCCTAGCATTGATGGTCTTTACAATTTGGCATGTTTTTGCAGTGGCTGGTACCGGTTGTTCCTTTCCATGTTTAGTGCTTCCCTCAGGAGCTCTTGTAAGGCAGGCCTGGTGGTGACAAAATCTCTCAGCATTTGCTTGTCTGTAAAGGATTTTATTTCTCCTTCACTTATGAAGCTTAGTTTGGCTGGATATGAAATTCTTCGTTGAAAATCCTTTTCTTTAAGAATGTTGAATATTGGCCCCCACTCTCTTCTGGCTTGTAGAGTTTCTGCCAAGAGATCCGCTGTTAGTCTGATGGGCTTCCCTTTGTGGTTAACCCAACCTTTCTCTCTGGCTGCCCTTAACATTTTTTCCTTCATTTCAACCTTGGTGAATCTGACAATTATATGTCTCGGGGTTGCTCTTCTTGAGGAGTATCTTTGTGGTGTTCTCTGTATTTCCTGAATTTGAATGTTGGCCTGCCTTGCTAGGTTGGGGAAGTTCTCCTGGATAATATCCTGAAGAGTGTGTTCCAACTTGGTTCCATTCTCCCTGTCACTTTCAGGTACACCAATCAAACTTTACTTTGGTCTTTTCACATAGTCCCATATTTCTTGGAGGCTTTGTTCATTTCTTTTTGCTCTTTTTTCTCTAAACTTCTCTCACTTTGTTTCATTAATTTGAGCTTCAATCACTGATACCCTTTCTTCCACTTGATCAAATTGGTTACTGAAGCTTGTGCATGTGTCATGTAGTTCTTGTGCCATGGTTTTCAGCTCCATCAGGTCATTTAAGGTCTTCTCTACACTGTTTATTCTAGTTAGTCATTCGTCCAATCTTTTTTCAAGGTATTTAGCTTCCTTGTGATGAGTTCAAACATCCTCCTTTAGCTCAGAGAAGTTTGTTATTACCGACCTTCTGAAGCCTACTTCTGTCAACTAGTCAAAGTCATTCTCTGTCCTGCTTTGTTCCATTGTTGGCGAGGAGCTGCAATCCTTTGGAGGAGAAGTGGTGCTCTGGTTTTTAGAATTTTCAGCTTTTCTGCTCTTGTTTCTCCCATCTTTGTGGTTTTATCTACCTTTGGTCTTTGATGTTGGTGACCTACAGATGGGGTTTTGGTGTGGATGTCCTTTAGGTTGATGTTGATGCTATTCCTTTCTGTTTGTTAGTCTTCCTTCTAACAGTCAGGTCCCTCAGCTGCAGGTCTGTTGAATTTTGCTGGGGGTCCACTCCAGACCCTGTTTGCCTGAGTATCACCAGTGGAGGCTCAGTTGGAAATGCAGAAATCACGTCTTCTGCGTCAGTCACACTGTGAGCTGCAGACCAGAGCTATTCCTATTTGGCCATCTTGGAACAGGAAAAACTCTTTTTTTTGTTTTTAACCCCATTTATTCCTTCACGTAGGAAGACTGATAGTTTTTTTTTTTTTTTTTTTTTTTTGTTGAGACGGAGTCTCGCTCTGTCGCCCAGGCTGGAGTGCAGTGGCCGGATCTCAGCTCACTGCAAGCTCCGCCTCCCGGGTTCACGCCATTCTCCTGCCTCAGCCTCCCGAGTAGCTGGGACTACAGGCGCCCACCACCTCGCCCGGCTAGTTTTTTTGTATTTTTTAATAGAGACGGGGTTTCACCGTGTTAGTCAGGATGGTCTCGATCTCCTGACCTCGTGATCCGCCCGTCTCGGCCTCCCAAAGTGCTGGGATTACAGGCTTGAGCCACCGCGCCCGGCCAGGAAGACTGATAGTTAAATGTCTAAAAGACAGACAACAGATAAAGGCCAAGAGAAAAGTAATTTTTTTTTTTATCCTGGCATCACAGGCTTAATCATGTCAAGTTTCAAGACAACCCCAGCAGCCATCTGACCCTGTTCCTGCAGTTAACTAGTGGAAGGGTAGTGTCAAGAGTGATAAAGTGTAAGAGTATTTACCTGTGGTTTCCTTCTTAAAATAAAGTGGAGGCCAGGCACAGTGGTTCACACCTGTAATGCCAGAGCTTTGGGAGGCCAAGGCAGGATGATCCCTTGAGGCCAGGGGTTCAAGACCAACCTGGACAACATGACAAGACCTCATCTCTACAAAAATTTAAAAATTAGCTGGGTGAGGTGATGCATGCCTGTAGTCCTAGCTACTTGGGAGACTGAGGCAGGAAGATCACTTGAGCTCAGGTGTTTGAGGTTACAGTGAGCTATGACTGCTTCATTATACTCCAACCTGGACAACAGAGTGAGACTCTGTCTTTTAAAAATAATTAATTAATTAATTAAAACAATAAAATAAAGTGAAGAAGATTCAAAGTCCCACTATCTAAAGTCTGTCAGGAGAAACAGATAATAGGGAAATGGTAATAGCCGGCACCCACAGAGTGCTACTTACTACATGCCAGGTGCTGTCCGAAGCACTCTACATCTGCCAACTCATTATTCAGATGAGGGAACTGAAAGAATCTTTGCTTTCAACCATCAGTTATACTGCCTTTTCACAGGCACGGCAACTGCAGTTATGTTGCAATTTTCAGTTGCATCTGCAATCAGATGCAAAGGAATTGCTAAAGACTCAGTAGTTGAGGGCTAACTTTTGATCCAGGACCAAAGCAAAGAAGAACTACTTTCATTTATAACAAGGGCCCAGATGCAGGAAGTAGACCTCTCAAACAGTGTGGTGTAAGAGCAGTATGGGATGGCAAAAATAGGATCCAGGCCATCCTGGAAATAGTCCCCTGGCCACAGAAGTTAATTGTTACCATCAGTGCCTTAGAAAGGAAGAAGTAGCGACTGACATCAGGACTTCAGAATTGCGTCAAGTTCAGAATAGATGCAGTCATTCCTTACTTCTTTTGTCATCTTCACGAAATCGTGAATTATGAAATTCCTCTGGGAATATTTATATGTTGATACCTGCACAAAATAGACCCTACCTAGTAATAATCATCTCTATTTTGGTGCATAGTTTTCTGTATTTCCTGTGTGCATGTGTGTGTGTATGCGCACACACATGTGTTTGTGTGTGTGCATGTGTATGTGAGTGTGTGTGTGTGGTATGAATGTTTCCAATATGCATAAAGGGCCTGGACAATATGATATATATGCGTGTTTGTTACTTTTAATCTAGAAATAGGAATTTAGCATTTAAAGTGCCCTAATCAGGAATATACTCTCCAGGACAGGTTTGAAATTTTTTTTTTTTTTTTTTTGAGGCGGAGTCTCGCTCTGTCGCCCGGACTGGAGTGCAGTGGCCGGATCTCAGCTCACTGCAAGCTCCGTCTCCCAGGTTTACGCCATTCTCCTGCCTCAGCCTCCCGAGTAACTGGGACTACAGGCGCCCGCCACCTCGCCCGGCTAGTTTTTGTATTTTTAGTAGAGACGGGGTTTCACCGTGTTAGCCAGGATGGTCTCGATCTCCTGACCTCGTGATCCGCCCGTCTCGGCTTCCCAAAGTGCTGGGATTACAGGCTTGAGCCACCGCGCCCGGCCTGAAATGTTTTTTTTTTTGAGACGGAGTCTCACTCTGTCACCCAGGCTGAAGTGCAGTGGCGTGATCTCGGCTCACTGCAAGCTCTGCCTCCCAGGTTTGCGCCATTCTCCTGCCTCAGCCTCCCGAATAGCTGGGACTACAGGTGCCCACCACCACGCCTGGCTAGTTTTTTGTATTTTTTTAGTAGAGATGGGGTTTCACCGTGTTAGCCAGGATGGTCTCGATCTCCTGACCTCGTGATCCACCCGTCTCAGCCTCCCAAAGTGCTGGGATTACAGGCATGAGCCACTGCGCCTGGCCTTGAAATGTTTTTCTCAGGTCTCCACATTCCAGAGGACCTATTACAAGTGGTTTGACTATTGCTATCTCAATGTACTAGTTGTTAATATATTTTTTAAATGATAGAAATGGTTTTTAGTTGGCAAAATGTGTGGTGTTTAAAATATGTGGATTAGCTAGGCAAAGTGGCATGTGTGTGTGTGATACTACTCAGAAGGCTGAGGTGGGAGGATTCTTTGAGTGCAGGAGGTTTTTGTCTGTTTGTTTTTGTTTTTGTTTTGTAGAGATGGTGTCTTGCTATGTTGCCCAGGCTGGTCTCAAACTCCTGGCCTCAAGCAATCCTCCTGCCTTGGCTTCCCGAAACACTGGGATTATAGGAATGAACCACCATGCCCAGCCAAGCCCAGAAGCTTGAATCCTGCCTGGGCAACATAGCAAGACCCCATGTCTAAAAAAATTAAATTAAATTAAATTTAAAAAATAAAATGTGTGAGGCCAGGCGCAGTGGCTCACGCTTGTAGTCCCAGCACTTTGGGAGGCCAAGGTGAGCGAATCACAAGGTCAGGAGATTGAGACCATCCTGGCTAACATGGTGAAACCCCATCTCTACTAAAAATACCAAAAATTAGCCGGGTGTGGTGCCAGGCGCCTGTAGTCCCAGCTACTCCGGAGGCTGAGACAGGAGAATGGTGTGAACCCAGGAGGCGGAGCTTGCAGTGAGGCGAGATCGCACCACTGCACTCCAGCCTAGGTGACAGAGGGAGACGCCATATAAAAATAAATAAATAAATAAATAAATAAATAAAATATGTGGATTAATTAGCAATACTGTAGAAGAATTTGTGTCCTTATATGTATAGGAGAGCATAAAATTTATGAGCCCAGCAGCCTATCTATATCTTTCAGAGTGGTCTTCGTGGCTTAGACTCTGATTTGGACCTGAAGATTCTGGTACCTATTCTGAATAGTAAGTGAGCTTAACTTGCCTCTAGAATACTACTGCATCTGCCTTGATTAATTCTTTCCTGCAAGATACTTGGCAGTGTGCCAATGGTAGAGACAACCGGCTTTCTACCAAATAGTCCATTCTCCTCTTCTTCCTAGGGGCTTGGCTACCCCACCCATCCAGCTCACCTAAGAGATAGCTGTAGTCATGTGGCTAAGTTTCACCTGATGGCGTGTGAATAGAAGAATGTATACCTAGATTTCTGGGCCTACACCTTAAGAACATGAATATGCCTCTTCTGAGTTCTTGTTCCCTTCTTGCCATTTGGTTGGCTAGAACTTTGCTATGCAGACAACAAAAGGCCCAGACAGTAGTGCAGAATCATGCTGGAAGGAATCTGAGCCCCTGAGTGGCTCAGGAAGCAGACCACCTGCCACCTTGGAACATTCACCTCCATCTCTTGCTTTAAACCGTTGTATTATTATTATTACAGCAGCTTTTCCTTATCTCAACTGATACAGTGCCTAAGGGACTGAGCTGAGCTTGTAAGAAGAGGATGCCTGCTTGCCAATGATGACAGAGGTAGCAGAATTCCATCTAGGGCTGGATACCAGGGTAACGTGCCAACATTTAGTGAATTTGGAGGGAAGAGCAACACAGCCCTACCCTACCTCTTACATGTAGAGGCCTTCAGCATCTCCCAGTAAGAATCTAACAGGTGTTTTAAAATGCGGACTTTGTTCACAGCTAATATTATACACTACAGTGAAAATGGAAAGCCTTTCTTCTAAGATCAGAACAACACAAAGATGTCCATTCTTGCCACCTGTATTCAACATATAGTATTGGAAATCCTAGCTACAGCAATTAGGCAAGAGAAATAAATAAAAGACATCCCGCAAATAGGAAAGGGAGAAGTTAAATTACACCTGTTTGCAGATAACATGTCCTTATATATAGAAAACCCCAGAGACTCCCCCAAAAAACTGTTAAGATAAACAAATATAATAAAGTTGTAGGATCCAAAATCAACACACAAAAATCAGTACACTGAACACTATTAAAAAATCATTAGAAAAATAGAAGAAGACACACATAAATGGAAAGATAGCTCATGCTCATGGACTAGAAGGATTAAAGTTGTTAAAATGTCCATATTACCCAAAGTGATCTATACAATGGAATACTATTCATCTATGTCTGGGTGCCTTAGACCACAGAATTATCTGCCCAACCCACTTGGAGCCTATTTACAGGGCCAGTACAGCCTCTTTCCTGATTAAGTCCTCCTAAGGGCAGAATGCACAGCTGGAGTACACAATCCTAGAGGCTAAGGATGCCTAGGGGACACACATTTTATGAAGTGGGTATGGTTAGAGCTTAGCTGTGCAGCATCAGGTGTCCACACATGTGTCCACAAAGCCCTTTGCGGTGTTGGATGGGGCATAGGTAGAAATAACAGAGGAACTGCCCTCAGACCAGGGATGGGCAGCCAGGGAGCCAGCTAGCTCCATAATCTGGAGACCCCAAGGAGTCTGATAATTCTAAATAGGAACCTGCCCTTCCAGATCATTATAAAAGTATATTTGTCAAGATGTGAGGGTAAACATATTTTATTTAACAGCTTGTTACAAATATTTAGACCTGGCCGGGCATGGTGGCTCACACTTGTAATCCCAGCACTTTGGGAGGCCGAGGCAGATAAGTCACTTAAAGTCAGGAGACCAGCCTGGCCAACACGGTGAAACCCTGTCTCTACTAAATACACACAAAAAAAATAAAAAATAAAAAATTAGCTGGGCATGGTGGTGGGCACCTGTAATCTCAGCTACTCGGGAGGCTGAGGCAGGAGAATCACTTGAACCCAGGAGGCAGAGGTCGTAGTGAGCCAAGATCGCGCCACTGCATTCCAACCTGGGTGACAAAGCAAGACTCTGTCTCAAAATAAATAAATAAATATTCAGACCAATGTTATGTTGGCTTATTGCCCCAGACCTAGAGGAGTTGAGGGAAACAAGCTCCCAGAGGAAAGATGGCATTGGTGACCCCTGATTTATAGCATGTGCCAGTTTACACGGTATAAATACCCATCGGTGATTTCGCACTATCCACGTGATGTCATTGAACGTGGAATTGACCCAATTGGCTCTCTTGAGCCAGTATGAACAGGCCAAAACTCAGAAATAGTAGGGGCTGGTGTCTTAGTCTGTTCCTGCTGCTAACAAAACACCTGAGACTGCGTAATTTATAACAACATACATTCAATACTGACAGCTCTGGAAACTGAGAAGTCCAAGATCAAAGCACCAGCAGGTTCTGTGTCTAATGAGGGTTCAGTCTCAGCTTCCAAGATGGAGCCTTGAATACTGTGTCTTCACATGGTGGAAGGCAGAAGGGCAAAAAGGGCAAATACTGTGTGAAGCCTGTTTTATAAGGCATAAATCCCATTCACAAGCAAGGAGCCCTCATGACTTAATCACTTCCTGAAGAACACACCCCTTGATATTATATATTGGTGACTAAGTTTCCACGTATGATTTTGAGGCACACATTCAGACCATAGCCACCATATTGGCCCTGCATTCTATCCTCTGGCTTGCTTCTCTTCTTCTTATCCAACTTTTTCTCTTCCCTCCTTTTCCATCTCTTTTCCCTCTTAGGAAAAACATGGCTTTTTCTCCAGAATGTGCACAATAATTCTGTAACTATCTTCTGTTGCTTGAGCTGGACCTTGGTCTTATCCTTTACCCTCACTGGTTCTTTAAAGGACTTTTTTTTTAGGATTTCAGGAATGTTGTCATTGATACATAATAATTGTACAAATGAGTGATATTTTGATACATGCATACAACGTACAATGATCAAATCAGAGTATTAGGATATCCATCACTTCGAACATTTATCATTTCTTTGTGTTGGGAATATTTCAAATATTCTCTTCTAGATATTTTGAAATATACGATAAATTATTGTTAACTATAGTAACTTTACTCTGCTGTCAAATACTAGAACTTATTCCTTCTGTCTAGCTGTATGTTTGTACCCATTAACCAACTTCTCTTCATCTCCCTACCCACTACCCTCCCCAGCCTTCAGTAACTGTCATTCTACTCTCTACCTTCATGAGATCACCATTTTTATTCCCACATATGAATGAGAACATGTGATATTTGTCTTTCTGTGTTTGGCATATTTTATTTAACATAATGACCTTCAGTTCTATTCATTTTGCTGTGGATGATGGGATTTCTTTTTTTTTTTTAATGATCAAATAGTATTTCATTGTATATATATATATATATATACACCACATTTTCCTTATCCATTTATCCACTGATGGATAGTGAGGTTGATTCCATATCTTGGCTATTGTGAATAATGATGCAAAAACACAAGGGTACAGATATCCCTTGTATATACTGATTTCCTTTCCTTTGGATACCCAGTATTCGGATTGCTGCATCGAATAGTAGTTCCAGTTTTAGTTTTTTGAGAAACCGCCATACTGTTTTACATAATGGCTGTAACATATTATCTTCTCACCAACAGTGTGTGAGTTTCCTTTTCTCCACATCCTCACCAGCATTTTTTTTGTTTTTGTTTTTTATAATAGCCATTCTAATTGGAATGAGATGTTATCTCATGGCTTTGATTTGCATTTCCCTGATGATTAGTGATGTTCAACATTTTTTTTCAAATACCTGTTGGCCATTTGTATGTCTTCTTTTTTTTTGAGACAGGGTCTCACTCTGTCACCCAGGCTGGAGTGCAGTGGCATAATCACGGCTCACTGCAGGCTTGATCTCCCAGGGTTAGCCTCCTAAGTAGCTGGGACCATAAGCATGTACCACCTCAAGTGATCTTCCCACCTCATCCTCCCAAACAGCTGGGACCACAGGCACATGCCACCATGCCTTTTTTTTTTTTTTTCAATAGAGACAGGGTCTTACTATGTTGCCCAGGCTGGTCTTGAACTCCTGGGCCCAAGCAGTCCTCCTGCCTTGGCCTCCCAAAGTGCTGGGATTATAGATGTGAGCCACTGTGCCCAGTTTGGATGTCTCCTTTTGAGAAATGTCCATTCAGATCATATGCCCACTTTTTAACAGGATTATTTGAGGGTATTTTTGTTTTATTTTGTTTTTACTATTGAGTTGTTTGAGATCCTTATATATTCTGGATATTAGTCCCTTGTCATATGAATAGTTCTCATTTATTTTCTCCCATTCTACAGGTTGTCTCTTCACTCTGTCTTTTCACTCTGTTGATTGTTTCATTTGCAGTGCAGAAGCTTTTTAGTTTAATATAGTCTCATTTGTCTATTTTTTGTTTTTGTTCCCTGTGTTTTTAAAGTCTTAGCCATAAAATCTTTCCCTAGGCCAATGTCCCAAAGCATTCTTCCTATGTTTTGTTCTAGTAGTTTTGTGTTTCAGATCTTATGCTTAAGTCTTTATTGCATTTTGAGTTGATTTTTGTAAGTAGTGAGAGATAGGAGTCTAGTTTCATTCTTATGCATATGACTATCCAGTTTTCTCAGTATCATTTATCGAAGAGGGTGTTCCTTTCCCAGTGCATGTCCTTGGTGCCTTTGTCAAAATCAGTTTGCTGTAAGTACATGGAATGTATTTCTGGTTCTCTATTCTGATCCATTGCTCTATATGTCTATGTGTATACCAATAGCATGTTGTTTTGGCTGCCATAGCTTTGTAGTGTGTTTTGAAGTCAGGTAGTGTGATGCCTCCAGCTTGGCTTTTGTTCAGTATTGCTTTGGCTATTCAGAGTCTTTTGTGGTGCCATATCAATTTTAGGGATTTTTTTTTTCTCTTTCTGAAAAGAGTGTCAGTGGTATTTCAATAGGAATTGCATTGAATCTGTAGATTGCTTTGGTAGTATGGTCATTTTAGCAATATTAATTCTACTGATCCATGAGCATGGTATGTTGTTCTCTTTTTGTGTTCTCTTCAATTTCATCAGTATTTTACAGTTTTCCTTATAGAAGTCTTTCACCTCCTTAGTTAAATTTATTCCTAGGTATGTTATTTCTTTCTTTCTTTAGCTATTATAAATGGAATTGCTTTTCTTTTTTTTTTAGTTTAAATACATTTTATTTTTAGACAACCTGACATAGTTTTCTTAAAAACTGCCTTCACTCCAAATAAATCATAGTCAAAATAAATGAAGAGCTCAAGACTATATCAGTCCCATCCATCTTAAGTACTGGTGTTGTATGGATGACAAGCAGCAGCCAGTTATGATGACAGGTGATAGATCCAAAGAAATTGTCAACTTTGTTACCATTTTTTCCATTTCTAAATCATCCTTAAAGAAAATCATGGCCGGGCGCGGTGGCTCAAGCCTGTAATCCCAGCACTTTGGGAGGCCGAGACGGGCGGATCACAAGGTCAGGAGATCGAGACCATCCTGGCTAATACGGTGAAACCCCGTCTCTACTAAAGAATACAAAAAACTAGCCGGGCGACGAGGCGGGCGCCTGTAGTCCCAGCTACTTGGGAGGCGGAGGCGGGAGAATGGCGTGAACCTGGGAGGCGGAGCTTGCAGTGAGCTGAGATCCGGCCACCGCACTCCAGCCTGGGCGACAGAGTCAGACTCCGTCTCAAAAAAAAAAAAAAAAAAAAAAAAAAAAAGAAAATCATATATGAAGTCATACCATTCTCATGGTAGCTCAGTAGGGCAACCATGCCATCTGGATTCATGTTTTCACCAATAAAGAACTGGAGTTTTTGAAATTAGCAAGGGTGTGCTTGATTGGTTCTGTAGCCTCTGTCACAGAACGTTTTACTCTTTCTGGTCTCTATCCTCCAAATTTGTCTTTGATTGATTTCATGTAATCTTTGATGTACTTCTTGTAGGCTTCTTTTGTGAAGCTGGTTTCCTGTAAGTGAGGTTCCTGACAATATCAACACCAGTGATTACTGTGCTTTAGGTACCTTTGCTCTAGGGGGCCTTCAGCAGAGGCATTTCCACCAGTGAACAAGTCATGAGTGTTACCTTCTGTCCTACTTACCATCTTTCCCTCCACCTCCAGGCAAGCCTGTCTGCAATCTCCCAAATCTTATACATGTTGGAGAACTATTGTGACTGATGATGCCAGGGTAGATAATCATGATAGCGGCTAAAGGGAGACCATGGGGGCACTAACTTAGCAGGAGCCTGGAGCTCAGAGTGAGTGCAGGGTAGCCAGAGTGGCACTGGGTGGGGAAGTGGGTGGAAATGCGGGATTGCTTTCTTAATTTCTTTTTAGTTAGTTCATCTTTGTTGTATGGAAACACTACTGATTTTTGTATATTGGTTTTGTATCCTTCAACTTTACTGGATTTATTTATCATTTGTAAGAGTTTTTTGGTAGAGTCTTTAGGTTTTTCTAGGTATAAGATCATGTCATCTGTAAAGAGGGACACTTTCACTTCTTTTCCAACTTGGATTATGCCTTTATTTCTTCCTCTTTCCTAATCGATCGGGCTAAGACTTCCAGCACAATGTTGAATAAGAATAGTAAAGGTGAGCATCATTGTCTTATTCCAGTTCTTGGAGGAAAGGCTTTCAGCTTTTCCCCAGGTGGTATGATGTTAGCTGTGAGTTTGTCATATATGGCCTTTGTTATTTTGAGGTATGTTTCTTTTATGCCTAATTTGTTGAGAGTTTTTATCATGAAGGATGTTAAATCTTATCAAATGCTTTTTCTGTGTTTATTGAGATAATCATATGGTTTTTGTCCTTCCTTTGGTTAATGTATCACATTTATTCATTTGCATATGTTGAACCATTTTTTGCATTCCTGGGATAAATCCCACTTGATCATAGTATATTATATTTTTGATGTGTTGTTGGATTTAGTTTGCTAGTATTTTGATGAGGATTTTTACATCTATGTTCCTGAGAGATATTTTTCTCTCATAGATTTCTTTTTTGTGTGTGTCCTTGTCTGGTTTTAGTATCAGATAATGCTGGCCTTACAGAATGAATTAGAAAGATTTCCATCTTCTTTAATTTTTTGGAATGATTTGAGAAGAATTGGTGTTCCTTATAAGCTTGATAGAATTCAGCAGTAAAGTGATCCAGTTCTGGGCCTTTCTTTGTGGGGAGACTTTTTATTACTGATGTAATCTCATTATTGGTCTGTTCTGTGGGGAAAAGAAAGATATCAGACTGTTACTGTGTCTGTATAGAAAGAAGTAGACTCAGCCGGGCGCGGTGGCTCAAGCCTGTAATCCCAGCACTTTGGGAGGCCGAGGCGGGTGGATCACGAGGTCAGGAGATCGAGACCCTCCTGGCTAACACGGTGAAACCCCGTCTCTACTAAAAATACAAAAAACTAGCCGGGCACGGTGGCGGGCGCCTGTAGTCCCAGCTACTCGGAGGCTGAGGCGGGAGAATGGCTGGAACCCGGGAGGCGGAGCTTGCAGTGAGCCAAGATCGCGCCACTGCACTCCAGCCTGGGCGACACAGTGAGACTCCGTCTCAAAAAAAAAAAAAAAAAAAAAAAGAAGTAGACTCCATTTTGTTCTGTATTTGAGATGCTGTTAATCTGTGACCGTACCCCCAACCTTGTCCTTGCAAGAGACATGTGCTGTGGTGACTCAAGGTTTAACGGATTTTGGGCTGTGCAGGGTGTGCTTTGTTAAACAAGTGCCTGAAGGCAGTATGCTTGTGAAAAGTCATCACCATTCTCTTAATCTCAAGTACCCAGGGACACGTGCACTGCCAAAGGTCACAGGGACCTCTGCCTAGGAAAGCTAGGTATTGTCCAAGGTTTCTCCCCATGTGATAGTCTGAAATATGACCTCGTGGGAAGAGAAATACCTGATGGTCCCCCAGCCTGACACTCGTGAAGGGTCTGTGCTGAGGAGGATAGAAGGCCTCTTGGCAGTTGAGATAGAGAAAAGCATCTGTCTGCTGCCCATCCCTGGGCAATGGAATATCTGGTGTAAAACTCGATTGTATGTTCTATTTACTGAGAAAGGAGAAAACCCCCTTAGGGCTGAAGGTGGGACGTGCCAGCGGCAAAGCTGCTCTTTATGCACTAAAAAGGTTTATGGAGATGTTTATATATGCATATCAAGGCACAGCACTTTTCCTTAAACTTATGTCACAGAGATCTTTATTCATATGTCTTACTGTTGACCTTCTCCCTATGATGATCCTATTATCCTGCCACTTTCCTTTTTCAAAGATGGTAAAGATAATGATCAATAAATACTAAGGGAACTCAGAGACCGGTGCCTGCGTGGGTCCTCTGTATGCTGAGCGCCGGTCCCCTGGGCCCACTTTTTCTTTCTCTATACTTTGTCTCTGTGTCTCATTTCTTTTCTCAAGTCTCTCGTTCCACCTAACGAGAAATGCCCACAGGTGTGAAGGGGCAGGCCACCCCTTCATGTTCAGGTTTTCTGTTTCCTCCTGGTTCAATCTTAGGAGGTAGTATGTTTTCTGGTATTTAATCAATTCCCTCTAGGTTTCCTAGTTTTTGAGCATATAGTTGTTCATAATTCTCTTGGATGACCTTTTGCATTTCTGTGGTATCTGTTGTCATGTCTCCTTTTTCATTTCTGATTATGTTTATTTGGATCTTATCTCTTCTTTTCTTGGTTAATCTAGCTAGCAGTTTATCAGTTTTGTTTTTCTTTGCCAAAAACCAACTTTTTCTTTCATTGATCTTTTTCCTCTTTCATTATTTATCATTGAGGTTTGGCAGTTTTCTGTAGTGGTAACATTTGATTCCTTTCTCGTTCTCATTTGTGTATCTGCTATGCCAGTGCATTTTACACTCTTGTGTGTTTTCTTGATGGTAGACATCATCCTTTCTGTCATGTGCATCCATGTGAAGAGACCACCAAACAGGCTGTGTGAGCAACAAAGCTGTTAATTTCACCTGGGTGCAGGCGGGCTGAGTCCAAAAAGAGAGTCAGCAAAGGGAAATAGGGGTAGGGCTGTTTTATAGGATTTGGGTGATTAGTGGAAAATTATAGTCAAAGGGGGTTTTTCTCTTATGGGCAGGGGTGGGGGTCACAAGATGCTCAGTAGGGGAGGTTCTGAGCCAGGAGAAAGAATTTCACAAGGTTAATCGCTCAGTTAAGGTGGGGCAGGCACAAATCACAATGGTGGAATGTCATCAGTTAAGGTAGGAACCCGGCATTTTCACTTGTTTTGTGGATCTTCAGTTGCTTCAGGCCATCTGGATGTATACTTGCAGGTCACAGGGGAGATGATGGCTTAGCTTGGCCTCAGAGGCCTGACACTTTCACTTCTAGATGAAGGACTCTCAAACATTTCTTGTAGGACTGGTCTAGTCGTGATGAATTCCCTCAGTTTAAAGTATTTCTTTTAAACAAACTAACACTTTTCTCTAGAGAACTTCTTAGTGAATCTAAATCTCCTCCAGCTTGTTCCATTGCAGATTGGCTTATCATTTGATCTGAAGATAATTCATCTTAGAGAAGATGATGAACTCAAAACAGAGAAGATGTTAAGAAGCTTTTGAAACTATAAAGCAGTCCCACTACTGTTGTCCGAATTTATCAACTCTTTGCAAATTATGTATAAGTCAACACTACTGCTTACCTGGCTTCTACTTTATGAGTAACAGCTAAATAAATGAGTCTAACTTGGAGAAAATCAATGTTCATTTTCTTTTGCAGTTGTCATCTACAGCAGGACCTCACTTGAGTACTGCCTCTGAGCCTAGGTTCTGAAAGCTAGTTTAAAATTCCCTCTTTAAGTTTGTCTGCTGAATGTTCTGTGACAAATTCCCTACTTCATCTCTCATGCTGAATATAGTCCCTGCAGGGATGCTACGTGGATACTTTAATTTTTTGGAATGATTTTTAAAGATTGGTGTTATTTTGGTAATAATAATTGTTTTTATTTTGGTGAATATTTAACCTTAATCAGGTCTTCATTAAACTTAAACTAGTTGACTTTAATAGTCATGGAATGCCTTTAATACTCAAGAAAATAAAAAATAGGCTGGGCGTGGTGGCTTACGCCTGCAATCCCAGCATTTTGGGAGGCCAAGGCAGGAGGACTGTTTGAGCTCAGAAATTTGAGACCAGTCTGAGCAACATGGCAAAATCCTATCTTTACTAAAAATACAAAAATTAGCTAGGAATGGTGGCATGTGCCTGTAGTCCCAGCTACTCAAGAGGCTGAGTATTGCTTGTGCCCGGGAGATCGAGGGTACAGTGAGCCACTGCACTTCAACCTGGGTGACAGAGTGAGACCCTGTCTCAAAAAAAAAAAAAAAAGCAAAAAAACAAAAAACAAACCAAAAACTAAAACAAAACAAAACCAAAACCAAAACCAAAAAACTCAGGAAAATAAAGATGAATATAAAATTCTGGAAAAATACTACAGCTCATATGTTAAATGTAAGTCAATAATAAAGTTTCTATGAAATGTTATCCCTTTTAAAAGACTTCTTCTTATGAATATAGGTTTCTTAGTGTATATTTCAAGAATAGACAGTGAGACAGTTTGTTTCTGCCATCCCAAGTTACTTGAGAGTAAAAACTATATTTTCTAAAATTTGGTTGCTGGCAAGGAGTTGGTCTTATCGTACTTCTTCAGAATTTTTCTAGGCCAGTAATGCCTGTAATCTCAGCACTTTGGGAGACCAAAGTGGGAGGATCACTTGAACCCAGGAATTCAAGCCCTGGGCGACACAGCAAGACCCTGCCACTCTATTATTTTTTTAAATAAAAATAATAATAAAAATTTGTTTTTCTATAGCCTAAAGAAAAATAATTGCTTCCATTAGTATTACATTTCCAAGAAAAATTGTCTGCAAATAGTTTAATTTTAGATGATTACCCCTCTCCAAGGTAGGGCTGGAAGGAGGATAAATTTGGCAGAGATGTAGGTTGCACATATTGATCTCAGTTTGTGTTAGGTGCATGTAAACAAAAAAAATAGTTTCTTCATTTTATTAAAGCCCTATTTTTGCATCATTTCTAGTAATGTAGACACCAACATAAATGCTTGATCTCAGTCTCTCTTAATTACAAATCAACATATCTAATGCTTAAAATTACTATTGAATTAATGTAGAATTGTCAGGTCTTCATTAGAAGTAGTAAGTAGAACATAGAGATTGCTTAAATTTTTGAGTACTTATAATTTTGAAAAAAAGGAAAGAATATTCTATTCCTGCCGATTAGTATAGTCTTTAACCTGATAAACAATGTCAATATATGTTATGATTTTAATTATAAACCCCCGAAGACAGCAAGTATGTTTATATTTTATTAGTCATTGTACTTAAGAAGTACCAAAGCTCTCTATTCTTAGTTCAGATTTTCTTTTGTTTGTGTGTTTGTTTGTTTGTTTTTTGGATGAAGGTTAAGAGGAAGCTTTCTTTCTTACTTAAAGGTTTGTATGCTGGGCAGATAGTTAATGGTACAGAAATCCCAGCTTTATTTGGGGGAACAAGAGAGCAGACAGGACATAGAGGTCTTATTGGCAGAAGTGGCAAACAAAGTAGGGGACAATCTTCCATAGGATCATAAAATTATAGCCCCCAAACACAATCTAGTGAAATCCACATCTTGTTTCTAAGAAGGTTTTCACAAAGAGCTAATACTAAAGAATTGGAGTTATAGAATATGTGGTATTATTCATGCCAAATACAAACACATGGACATCTTTATTGGAGAAGTTTGTTCTACTCAAGAACATCTTAAAGATTTCTATTTTCCAGTCATTATTCTTTCCCACAGTCCCCTCCCAATAATTAGTCCAGAGGTAGGTCTGGGTTCCCATGATGGCAGGATATTCAAATATCTCAAGATGGCTCACCATGTCATGAATGACACCTTAATTAATCACAGTCTTCAAATCAGGGGACATAGTGAGAATAAAGACTCCAGGTTTCCTGATCTCAAAACAGACTTGAGAGTTAAGAGCATGGGAATGACAATTCTGTGAATTATCACTTAGTGCCTCTTCATTTTTCTCTTCTGAGCAAAGTCCTCTCTTGTGAAATTCTAATACTTTGCATAGAATATTCAGAATTTCCAGACCTCATCATTGAAGATTTCTTTTGCCTTCACAATCATAAATATGATGTAAGATTTGTGTTCCCGAGATCAAAGACGGGACCCACAAGGGGTCCCCTGTTCTACTACCAGGACATCGACATTCGTTCTTGGTGTATCTTACATCAGCAATCTTTGAAATCCATTAGGTGAGGTCCTATATCCTTTGTTGTCTCAGTCATCATCCCCAGCACAGGTTAAACCTCAGATTTCTCAACTCTGAGTGTCCTTGCCCTCAGGGAGGGTGACAGGATGTGGGGTTTCTTTCCAATGTTTTGGGACAAACTCATAGCAAAACATGACCACATCTTGTTGCAATCAGTTTGGTCAAATAGTGTGGAACAAATCAGCCCTTCCTGATATCTTCTGGATCTGAGGCAACCATGTTCCTTATATGATGTCTGCAGTCAAAGGTTAGACTAGACTAGATAAAGGTTGGTTAGAAAATCAACCCTCAGCCGGGCACTGTGGCTCAGGCCTGTAATCCCAGCACTTTGGGAGGCCGAGACGGGCAGATCACGAGGTCAGGAGATCGAGACCATCCTGGCTAACATGGTGAAATCTCATCTCTACTAAAAATACAAAAAATTAGCCGGGAGTGGTGGCGGGCACCTGTAGCCCCAGCTACTTGGGAGGCTGAGGCAGGAGAATGGTGTGAACCGGGGAGGTGGAGCTTGCAGTGAGCCGAGATCATGACACTGCACTCCAGCCTGGGCGACAGAGCGAGACTCCATCTCAACAAAAAAGAAATAAGAAAAGAAAACCAACCCTCAACCACAGACCTTGGTAGTTTCACAACTATTTTTAAACAATCTCTTACTGCCCTCTTTCTCTCCCTTGTCAATGGGGAAATGGTGGGAGTTTCTGGAGCAGAAGCCATAAGCTAATGAAATGTCATGAGGCTGAACACACTAATGTTAAGGTCTGTGGGCTTTATATCCACAGTTCCAAAAGTCTGTCATCTCAGAGCATTAACATCCATCTTTTTTGTTTTTTGTTTTTTTTTGTAGAGATGGGGTTTCACCATATTGACCAGGCTGGTCTCGAACTCCTGGCCTCAAGTGATCCGCCTGTCTCAGCCTCCCAAAGTGCCCTGAACCAGTACGCCTGGCCAAGTATGTCTCTCTTTAAATAACTCTCCCCCTTTTTTTCGTGTTCCACATCATCCTGTTTGAAAGACACAGATTTCATTTTGCAGCATTTCTCCCAAGCACTTGACATCTTCTCTTTGGGAGTCTCTGTCCAGGGAATCTTATTATTTAGGAAAAATTTGTAGATGTGTCTTACCAAAGTCTCGGATATATATCTAATGATGGCCAACTCTCCCTATCATGAACTCTAGAATAACCTGATCACTTTTGCCCATGGGTTTCTGTCACTTCTACTTCTCAGACTAGTTCCTTCTTGTGGCCAGCATTTGGTACTTACTTCCTCCACTTTCTGTGAAGACTCTCATTTAGTTAGGAAAAAAAAAATTACTGATGCCATGGAGCATAGTATTTGTAGAGAAAAAGGACCTAAGAGGTCAGCCCCTCTCACTTGTTATATGAGGCATCTAAAGTTCTAAGGATGGAGATGTTTGCCCAAGGTCACGTAGTTAATAAATATCATCTCTATCAGGCCACTTCGTATGATTGGGCAGGATGTTTATTACCAAAAAGCAACCACCTGAGGGGTGAGTAGGAACTGAAATCCAGTCTGTGCTCCTCCTGCCTTGCCAAGCTGTGAGTCCTGCTTAGGATTGTATGCCACCCCCCATCACCAGAGAAAAGGGCCTCTCTGTAATTTTTATAAAGGCACTATTTGACTAATAGTGACGCTAATCTATATGTAAACCTTTCTTCCAATTATCTCCAACCTAAATGTTAGAAAAAAGTTAATTAGGAAGAAATTTTGCTTTTTTATTTTTAAGGAATTAGTATCCTATAACTTTTATGTTCCTAACAGTTCTTACTACATCTTTTTCAAATACTGTTTGTGAATTCTTAAGCAATCTTGGTATTCACAGATTGGGTTGTTTGTTTATTTGTAGAGACAGGCCGGGCGCGGTGGCTCAAGCCTGTAATCCCAGCACTTTGGGAGGCCGAGATGGGCGGATCACGAGGTCAGGAGATCGAGACCATCCTGGCTAACACGGTGAAACCCCGTCTCTACTAAAAATACAAAAAAAAAACCTAGCCGGGTGAGGTGGCGGGCGCCTGTAGTCCCAGCTACTCGGGAGGCTGAGGCAGGAGAATGGCGTAAAACCTGGGAGGCAGAGCTTGCAGTGAGCTGAGATCCGGCCACTGCACTCCAGCCCGGGCGACAGAGCAAGACTCCGTCTCAAAAAAAAAAAAAGAAAAGAAAAGAAAAGAGATCAAGACCATCCTGGCCAACCAACATGATGAAACTTTGTCTCTACTAAAAATACAAAAATTAGCTGGGCGTAGTGGCACACGCCTGTAGTCCCAGCTACTTGGGAGGCTGAGGCAGGAGAATCACTGGAACCCAGGAGGCAGAAGTTGCAGTGAGCCAAGATCACACCATTCAACTCCAGCCCGGGTGACAGAGTGAGACTCATCTCAAAAAAAAAAAGAAAAAAGAAAAGACACTTCACCTTTAAATATTAATATATTAATATCCCAGAAATACAGTCTCATACATAAACAATACCATTTTATATCTAAAAATTAATAGTAATTTGATAATATCCTCTAATTTACAGTTTATATTCAAATTTCACATATCCCATAAATGTCTTTTATAGGTGTGTTTTTCCAGAGTAGTATCCCATCATACATTTGCATTTGGTTATTATATCTCTTTAGTTCCCCTGCTTTTTTCCCCATAAGATTGGAATACTCCCTTATGTGTCAAGGATGCTGTTTGAGCACTTGGTTAACATGGTGAGTGCCAGGTCTCCCTATGGTAACAGTTCTTTTCTGTTTGCAATTAGTGAACAATCTGTGGAGTGATTCTTTGTCACCATCGGGAAAGAGAAAGATAGATGATATATACATAGATCCTAGAAAAGTTCTTTAGTTTTCCTTACAAAAAAATAGCAAAATAATTTATTGAGACTTTGTAAATGTTAATATCTTCATTTTATTATACATAATTCAAGGTGTTTTTTCTCAAATGTGGGTAAACATATCCCCAGAGATATGCTGTAAAAGGCTGAGTTAGGCAAAGTGCACAGGACAGATCAGAACTTACAGGAATGATTTTATGTAGTGATATTAACACAATTGTAAAAACACTTTCATGCTGAGACAATTGCAGATGTATTAATGGAGTGAAATGTAAAATCCACACATATTTTTTAAATGAAGCATGCAAATTCAAAGAAAATTTGAGCTTAGGGAGTTTAAATAGGCTGCTTTGGACTATTTCCCTAGCTTCCCAGAAGTCCTTTTCTACTTTTCTGTCCTTAAGGGGATGGCCATAGGAAAGTGTGAGAAGTGCTGGCTTTAGAGTATGTATCTGTATTTTCTGCCTGAGGCACTGGTGGGAACCTTACTTCTAGAGTATCTAAAGGAATCGCCCCTGTTCCCATGTAAGCTACTCCAATTCTGCTGAAACCCCTCTTTGCCACTTTTCAGGGGCATGTTTGTGAAGCTATTCTGGGCTCATGTCAAATGCACTAGCTTTCTTGGTTCCTAGTCCTTATTATTATTTTCAGATTGTTCTTGGTCTTTTTTAATGCAATTTGTTCAATGTTTGACTTAAGTATCATTTATTAGTTGATTTTTTACAAAGTTTTCTCCCTTCAATATTCACTAGGCAATGCAGGCAGCCTGTTGTCTCTGTTATCCAGGAATCACACCTTGCTGAAAGTATGCTTTTCCTTTATTGACCTTCCCTGTCCTTGCAGCCCAACAGATCACTGATCCAGGAGCACATGTTACAACAAGCTGCCATCATTGGGGTCATCTGCCCCTTTGGGAAGGGAGCTTCATTGGGCTCCAAGGTGAAAATGTATTTCCCTTACTTACAATACTTTAACCAGTGCTGAATTATCCAACAGTCAGACAAAGTATGCATTTGACCAGTGTTAAAGGTAAACTAAGGCACAATAAACTTTTAAAGAGTTTTTTTGAGCAAACAGTGATTTGTGAATCAGGAAACACCAAATCAAAGCTGGTTTGGGCTCTGCCAAGGGGATGCAAGAGGAAGTCTTTTATAGGGTGCACATGAAGGTAAAGTGTCTTAATTTTGTGTTGCTTCACAGAATACCACAGACTGAGTAATTAATTTATAAAGTAAAGAAATTTATTTCTCACAGTTCTGGAGACTAGAAAATCCAGCATCAAGGTGCCAGCATCTGGCAAGGGCCTTCTTGCTGCATCACCCCATGGCAGAGGGTGGAAGGGCAAGCAAGCCAGCTTGCAACCTCAAGCATTAATCCATTCATGAGGGTGGAGCCCTCCTAGTCTAATCACCTCCCAAAGGTTCCACCTCTTGACATTGTTACATTTGGGATTAAGTTTCCTACAAATGTTCTTGGGGAAACACATTCAAACCATAGCGTAAAGCAAAGGAAATATTTGATTGGTTACAGTTATACAGTTGTCTTATTTGATCTTTCCTACTGGAAATTTCCTAGTTAGTTACCTATAAATTAGATGGTGGCTTCTGATTGGCTGAACTTAAGTTTCATTTTACTTTAAGGTAGACATTTACAAAACAAATAACCCCAAGCTAAGTTTCACTTACCTTTACAAATCAAGCATGGTCAGCGTTGCCTCCATGGCTTAACTGCTTTGTTTGCTTTGTTTGCTCAGGAATTCTTCAAGCCTGGTCTCCATTTTAATTTTTAACACCAGTAATAAAGCAGAAGGATCCAAAAATTATTTTTTTGTGAGATAATTAAACATTCCCTCAAAGCATAAAATTTGTCAGCCTAGGCAAAGTAAGAACTTTGTCTGACACCTTATACTTATTTTACGATTTGCTGTAGTTTTAATTTGTAATTACATACCTGGGGAAGAAGGGAGAAACCATCTCTTCAGTGCTCAAGGTTTCTACTGGTCTCAGTGGGTCTCTGGGCCATGCATGTCCTGACACCACTGCCAGGCATCCCCCCACCCTTGCTGGCAACAGCTCAGGTCCATCCTGGCATGACTACTCTCTGGCATGCACTGAAACCATCAGAAAAGCCACAAATTGGGGAACATACCTACATTTCCCTTAATTGTAATCCTTTGTTGGGAATAGACTTGTGGTCTATCACCTTTGGGATTACCATACTTAGGTACTTCTCACAATGAGAACTAAGCTCAGAGTTCACGGCCACCTTTGTTCCTGACCATGGAAAAGGGAGTATGGCAGTGGCTGAGAATTAAGCTCTAGAGCAGTTTTCCAAACTGGATCCAGAACCTTGGATGGGGGAGTAATATATCTTTGTTTTCACTAACCTTAAAATATAATTTAGCATTTTGCTTAATTATGAGTGTAGGCAAGAAACCCCAGTAGTTTTAACAAAACCCATGACTTTCCACTAGTAGAAATCACAGATATTTTCAGAGCCAATTCAACTGTTAGACATGCCTTGAAATACCATTTCACTCACTACTGCTTCAAAATTATTGAAGTTTTTTGACCCCTGATAGGTACAGTCTTCTTGTAATCAATGCTATTGAGCAATTATCAGCCTATTTCTCCTGTGTTCTATATTGCTCATTCAGAGACATACATTGTTTCTCTGTAATTCCATGTCTACAAAGTTCTCTGTCCATTTATTTAAGAAGAGAAAGCTAAGTACATATGGAGACACTTAAAACTCTTTCAACAACTATTTCTGTCATAATGGCATCAAAGCTGAACCATGAATTCACAGTCATATCCTTTTTAATATAAGTTGTATTGGTTTGAGACTAGCCTGGCCAGCATGGTGAAACCCCATCTCTATTAAAAATACAAAAATTAGCCAGGCATGTGATCCCAGGTATTCAGGAGGCTGAGATAGAAGAATTTCTTGAACCCGGGAGGCGGAGGTTGCAGTGAGCCGAGATCATACCACAGCACACCAGTCTGGGTGTGAGAGCAAGACTCCATCTCAAAAACAAAAAAAAGAAAATTAGAGTTGAACTTTAAAAGTCTTAGATAATTCTGGTGTTCCTTGTGAGAAGCCTTGAAAAATGAGATATGAAAGCTGTCATTTCATTTGCAACAAAATATCTTTGTAAAACAAGATTTTTAACACTTGTAATTATCAAAACTAAAAATAAAATAGACAACGTCTACAATGTCATGCATATTGCGTTGTTGTTTTAAAATGTAGGTTTTCATATTATTTAGGTATAGCAAGACCAACAGATCATGAGATGACTGCCATTGACACGACAGTTGGTTATATTCACAGATCCCAAGAGAAGGGGATGCACCATGCCATGGGGGCTGAGGGATGTGACATGTAGAACACTGGGGTCAGTCAGGAGGCAGAGACAGGGGAATACATGGGCAAGAGCCTTTTGTGGTCTCCTTGAGAAGGAACAGAGTGGGCAGCAGGGTAAGTAGGCCTCGCATTGGCTGGTTTGAATAATTTCAGTGGGCTCTGAGGTGGAGGGACTGTCTCTAGTTGTCAGGGGCCAGGTACCAAGCCCTGGGGTGATTAGGCCTGGCAGACAGTGGCCTAGAGTGTAAGAAAGCAATAAAGGAGGTGATTGAAGCCAGGAACAGTGGCACACACCTGTAATCCAGCACTTTGGGAGGCCGGGGTGGGCAGATCAGTTGAGCTCCAGGAGTTCAAGACCAGCCTGGGCAACATGGCAACGCCCCGTCTCTACTAAAAATACAGAAATTAGCCAGGCATGCAGTGAACTTAAATCACTCTACTGCACTCCAGCCGAGGCAACAGAGTGAGACCCTGTCTCAAAAAAAAAAAAAAGACTAGCTGGTTTGCATATGAAACGCACACTCCCAGGTGGGTGAATCATTTATTATCTCTAGGCTTTGACTAGCCCTGGGAATGGCAGTCTCTCTAGGGTCACAAGGCCCCAAATGTCAAATATCAAATACAGAAACCAGAAAATGTGGTTGTTACACTTGACAACATTTGTCCCACTTTCTAATCTTCTTATTCAAGCCAAGGAACAAAGCCTTCATGCCAATATGTCTTAAAATACAAAATCTAACTTTAATTTGCCTGTATTTCAGATGTGCCTTCTCACTAAGACCATATGTATATATATCCCAAATTTATTTTATTTTAATAGGGTGACATATTATTTATCGCTGCATAGCAAATTGCTTCAACCCAAGTGATTAAAAACAGCAAACATTTATTATCTGTGGGTTTGGAAGGCAGGTGCAACATAGCCACGTGGTTCTGGGTCCAGTTGTGTCACAAGGCTGTAACAAGGTGTCAGCCAGGGCCTCAGTTCTCTAAGGCCCCACAAAGTGGGGATCTGCTTCCAAGCTCCCTCACGTGGTTGTTGGAAGGCTTCAGGTCTTAGACACGTGGACCTCTCCACCTTACAGCTGCCTCAGGACGTGGCAGCTGGCTTCTTCCAGAGGGAGCAACTCAAGAGAGAGCGAGAGAAAGCATTCAAGAAGCCACAATATCTCTGGAACCTAATCTCAGAATTGGCATCCCATCATTTCTCCCATCTGTTCATCAGAAATGAGTCACTAGGGTCCAGCCCCAACTCAAAGGGAGGAGATTACATGAAGGAATAAATATCATGGGTGGGGACCACCTTCAAGGCTGCCTACCACAGTTGAAAACTATACTTCGGTATTTCAAGGCCAGGTGTGATGACTCACGCCTGTAATCCCAGCACTTTGGGAGGCCAAGGCGGGTGGATCACTTGGGGCCAGGAGTTTGAGACCAGCCTGCCCAACATGGAGAAACCCCCTCCCTACCAAAAATACAAAAATTAGCCAGGCATGGTGGCGTGTGCCTATAGTCCCAGCTACTCAGGAGGCTGAAGCAGAAGAATTGCTTGAACCTGGGAGGTGGAGGTGGAGGTGGCAGTGAGCTGAGATCGTACCACTGCGTGCCAGCCTGGGTGACAGAGAATTGCTTTTCTTTGTACTATGTATTTTATCTTTTGCATTTGAAAATCATATTCTGAGAAGAGGTCCAAAGCCTTCACCAGCTGTATAGAACACAGATAAAGAGTCCCTGCTTCAGTGCCAGACAGATTTGGGTCCAAACCCTGCCTCACCCACCAGCCATGTGGACCTTGAGCAGTAACTTCACCTTTGCAGGCATCGGTTGCTCCAGCATAAAATGGACATAATAACAGCATGTACCGTAGACTTGTTGTAAGGATGAAATGAGATCATGCAAAACATTAACATTCTGCCCAGAATATATTAACAAATGGTAGTTATTATCAGTTTAGAAAAGAGCGTACCTAAATTTCATATGTATGCATAGTGTTCTACTTCACATGATTATAGAAGCCTGGGATCATGTTTATTAGTGGTTGGGTTCTACTCTTTCTTCCGTTGTATATTTTAAATATCTTAACAAACGTGATGAAACCCAACGTGTTTGTATCTGCTCCCTTACCAAAAGCACCGCATAGGCTGGATGTGGTAACTCACACCTGTAATCCCAGCACTTTGGGAGACCGAAGCAGGCAGATAACTTGAGGTCAGGAGCTGGAGACCAGCCTGGCCAACATGATGAAACCCTGTCCCTACTAAAAATACAAAATTTAGCTGGGCGTGGTGGTGTGTGCCTGTAATCCCAGCTACTCAGGAGACTGAGGCCGGAAAATCACTTGGACCCAGGAGGCAGAGGTTGCAGTGAGCCAAGATCACGCCACTGCACTCCAGCCTGGGCAACAGTGCAACACTCTGTCTCAAACAAAAACAAACAAACAAACAAACGAAAAACAAGAAAAAAACACACAATAAAAAATACCGAGTATTATTATAGCCAGATATATGATATTAACACAAATGACATAAGCATAAGAACCAAACACTGGGCCAAAACGTCCGTAGCGGGGAAATGCATAATCCAGCAACCTTCTCACCCACAAAATCTCAGTCCTGATGGTTTGCATTTTCAATGCACTGGCCACCTGTTACACAGTATGCAGGTGATTATCGTGGAAGATGAGTCGGACTGGAAAAAGATTAAAACCCCTTTCTTCCAGCCACCTGCTTCAGACCAGGTGTTCCTTCCTGCCAATGCAGTACAAAAAGGAGGAGGCAGACAAGGACTGCAGTTACTCTGTTATCATGTGATCGGTAACACACGAATCACATTTGACAGAGAGCTTGTGCTATCCAGGAATCCAGTGACCATTTAGAGTCAGCGTGGACACCTGAGAGTCAGGAATGGCTTGCTGCCTCCTTTTGTTAGTTCCCCTGAGTCTGGGGACCAGAAAGGTGGGATCTGGAATGGGCAAGTGCAGTGTTTTCTCATATTCTGACTTGGAGTCAGGACACAGGTAGAAACTGCTGGTTCCACTTTGGTAGAGAGCCTCTCCCCCAGCTGGCCTCCTTTGCCCTAGCATGTCCAGCACACAAAGGAGGACATCATTAATATAAATGAGGGGACAGCATCTGTTGCCAGAGAGACTTAAATTAGTCCCCAGCTGAGACTGTGCCATGCACACATTGCATGTTAGTTGTGATTTCCCAGAAACAATGAGGGAAGACTGAAAACACGTTGTTCCTCCACAGCCCCGCCCTCCCCTGCAACCTCACTCTCAATTCTGGATTGCAGTTTTTCAAAACAGTACTGGAGAGTTTGATCTGAAATCTCTTGATTAGTACTGGAATGAAAATAAATTAAAATTAAGCAAATTGTACCTGGGATCTCTTGGTACTGTTTCTTACCAACTGCATGTGAATCTACAATTACCTCAAAATAAAAAGTTTAATTTTAAAAAATCAAGCTGCTTCCTGTGACAGGAAGAAAAGAAACTGAAAAGATGGAGGAGGAAGAGGAGGGAAAGAAAGCCCTATTCTGAAAATCAACTTTCTGTTTTTTTCTTAAATGAATTTCCTCAATCAAGCTATACCTATCCAAATGATGTTCTGTGCCTGTTGAAAGGTTGTGGAACAGAAAATGACACCTGCTCTTTTCCTCTCCTTTCCCCTGACCAATCTGACAAGATCCTTAATAGCAACTGTGAAGAGTATCTCTGGTATTATAAATGAGAGCTGGTCAAGGCCGCCTGCAGTGGCTCAGGCCTATCATCCCAGAACTTTGGGAGGCTGAGACTGGAGGATCAATTGTACCCAGGAGTTTGAGACCAACCTAGGTAACATAAGAAGACCCCATCTCTAAAAAAAAATGTTTTTTAATTATCCAAGCGTGGCGGTGTGCGCCCATAGTCCCAGCGACTTGGGAGACTGAGGCAGGAGGATCCCTTGAGCCTGGGAGGTCAAAGCTACAGTGAGCTATGATCGCACTACTGCACTCTAGTCTGGGTGACAGAGTGAGGCCCTGTCTCAAAAAAATAAAAATAAAGAGAGCTGGTCAGAGTTGCTGCCTCCCCTCCAGAGAGAAGGACAGAGAAGATACACTTTTCATGGTAAATCCTTTTAGACTTCTAAATTTTGTAGTGTGTATATATATTACCTAGTCCCAAAATATTATTCCTCAAATCTTACATAAGGTCTAGCTCAAACAAGTCCTTCTTGATTAAGCCTTTCCCGTTTTACCACTTAGAATTCACCACTAACAGAAGGGTAGTGCTCAAGCCTGGCTGCTCGTAGAAAAACCTGAGAGCTTTTTAAAAGATGCCCAAACTCAGTGTCCTCCCCAGACCAGCAGACTGAGAATCTTGGAGGGGAGGAGGTCAATCTGGGTATTTTTCAAAGCTCCTCAGGTAATGTTAATATGTACTTGGGGTTGGAACTTTTGCCCTGACCCTTTATGGAGTCCATATTTAAGCACTCACCCTACGAGTAAACTGAGTGATTGATTAAAAAGTAAAAAACACTTTCACACCTTTTATCTCATTTTGTCTTTACCACAACAACATGTAAACTGGGCTTCATTTTCCCACAGCACAGAGGAGGAAGTGGAGAGTTGACCTGCTAGAAGTTACCAAGGTCCCTTTGAGATCTTCTGTTCTGCACTTCCTTGTATTTGATCATCTCCCCTGAGATTAACAGATTTTGCTCTCCCCACTCAGAGCCCAGTGTCGTACCTTTCATTCAAGTAGTTCAACTTCAATAACCAACACAGTGAAAAATGAGTAGCTCAACAGGACACCAGGAAGTCACTCCCAGCGACAGAACCCCACAGGGTGGTTCAGCTTCCTCCAAGATTTCTCACATTGTGGGTAACAGTTCATGTTCCTGTTTCTCTCACTTCTTGTTTACCCCTATCAAAATCAATTCAGTTGCATGTTTGAAATGCATTTTCCCAAGCCCCAGATTAATCAGGATCCTTGGAGGTGGTGTTCAAGGTTATCTTGTGTGTATGTGTGTATCTGTGGGAAAATATACATAAAATTCACCATCTTAGCCCATTTTGTGTGTGATTTAAGCAACAAATATTCATTTTCTCACGGTTCTGGAGGCTGGAAGTCTGCAATCAGAGCAGTAGCATGGTCAGGTGAGGGTCCTCTTCCCGGCTGGCAGGGGCCCACCATCTCAAGGTGTCCTCACTTGATCTATTTGGCCTTTGCAGAAGACAGGCAGATCTGGAGAATGAGAGATGACTACAAACTTAATCAGGTGGTGGCCTCAATTGTAACTGCTGTTCCTGATGTGGACTCATTCTGGAGCAATCAGCCCAGCCCCTGGTGCCTAGCAGGCAGCTATTGGTAGGCGAAGGCTTTCTTCTCCATCCCTGCATCTTGTAGCTCACTAACATGCATGTGAGCCTGGCATGCCAGGGCCACATGCTGCGCCAGTGGCTGGGCTTCCAGCGAGGTACAGAGAGGAGGCACACGCCTTTCAAGGGGAGAAAGGGGCAGGGAGGGCCTCTAGTGACAGCACATCAGGATCCTCCCACTGCACCCAGGCCTTGGAGTGGGCCCACCTGCCCGGGACCCATCTTAACCACTTTTAAGTGCACTGTTCAGTGGCAGTAAGTACATTCACATGTTGTGCTGTCATCACCACCATCTATCTCCAGAACTTTTTAATCTTCCCATACTGAAATGCTTATTAAACAACTTCCTATTCCCCTCTCCCCAGCCCCTGTTAACCACCATTCCGCTTTCTGTTTCTAGGAGTTTGACTACGTCATTAGATTGCTGCAAAAGTAATTGTGGTTTCGATATTAAAAAAAAAAAAAAAAGGCAAAAGCTGAAATAACTTTTTTTTTACTTTCTTTTTTTTTTTGAGACAGAGTTTCGCTCTTGTTGCCCAGGCTGAAGTGCAATGGCACAATCTCAGCTTACTGCAACCCCCGCCTCCTGAGTTCAAGCGATTCTCCTGCCTCAGTCTCCTGAGTAGTTGGGATTACAGGCATGCGCCACCACGCCCGGCTAATTTTGTATTGTTAGTAGAGACGGGGTTTCTCCATGTTGGTCAGGCTGGTCTTGAACTCCCGACCTCAGATGATCCACCTGCCTCCGCCTCCCAAAGTGCTGGGATTACAGGCATGAGCCACTATACCCAGCCTGCCTATTTTTTAATTGAATTATTTGTTTTTATGTGATTGAGTTGGAGAAGTTCTTTATATATAGTGGATATTAACTCCTTATCAGATCTATGGTTTACAGATATTTGCTCCCATTCTGCAGGTTGCCTTTCCGCTCTGTTGGTTGTTTCCTTTCCTGCACAAAAGTTTTTGCAGTCCCATTTGTCTATTTTTCTTTTGTTGCCTGTGCTTTTGTGTCATACGCTAGACATCATTGCCAAATCCAATGTCATGAAGATTTCCTCCTGTATTTTCTTCTAAGAGTTTTATAGCTTCAGGTCTTACATTTAAGTCTTTAATACATTTTCAGTTAATTTTTGTACATTCAAGAGTCCAGTTTCATTCTTTTGCAGGTGGATATCCAGTTTTCCCAATTCCATTTGTTGAGAAACTATCCTTTCCCCGTTGTGCTGTCTTGACACTCTTGTTGAAGATCATTTGATGATATACATGAGAGTTTATTTCTGGGCTCCTTATTCTGTCCCGTTGGTCTATATGTCTGTCTTTATGTCAGTGACATTCTGTTTTAATTACTCTACCTCTGTAATGCTTTAAAATCAGGAAGTGTGAGGCTTCCAGCCTTGTTTTCCTTTCTCAAGATGTTTCAGCTATTTTTGAAATTCTATATGGATTTTAGTACTTTTTTCTATTTCTGTAAAGAATGACATTGGAATCTTTGATTAGTATTGCATTGGATCTGTATATTGCTTTGTGTAGTATGGATATTTTAATGCTTCCAATCCGTGAACATGAGATGTCTTTCTGTTTATTTGTGTCTTCTTTAATTTCATTTAGCAATGTTTTACAGTTTACTGTATGCCTTTCACTTTCTTAGGTAAGTATTTTATTTATTTCATGCTAATGTAAATGGGATTGTTATATTAATTTTTTTCAGATTAATCATTGTCAGTCTTTAAAAATGCAGCTGATTTTTGTGCACTGAATTTGTATCCTCCAACTTTTGCTAAATTTATTAGTTCTAACAGTTTTTTATTTTTCTGGAATATTTCAGATTTTCTACATATAAGGTTATATTATTTGCAAAGATACATAATTTTTTTCTTCCTTTCTAATGTGAGTGCTTTTTATTTCTTTTTCTTACCTAATTGTTTGGGCTAGTACTACCAGTAGTATGCTGAGTAGAAATGTAGACTGTCTTGTTTCTGATCTTGAAAGAAAGGCTTCAGTTTTTCACCACTGAATATGATATTAGCTATAGCCTTTATTATGTCAAGATAATTTTCTTCCATTTCTAATTTACTGAATGAGACACCGCTGAGTCTGTACCTGCTCCTGTACCTACTCCTGTACCTGTTCTCAGAAAAAGCCAGCTATGGGTGAAGAGAGTGTGGAGAGAGGCCCACCAAATACCTCACAGGCTTCAGAGCTTTCTAGTGCTGAGTGGTCAAGTGTCCCCCTTGTCTGCTTATCACTTCCTCTACCTGACGCTTCCTCAGAAATCACTGTCTTCCCTCATTGAAGAGGAGGAGAAAGAGAGTGAACAGTGTACCAAGTGCTGACATGCATTATCTCATTGAAGCCTCACTAAGTATTACTATCCCCATTTTGTAGATGACAGAAGTGAGGCTCATAAAGTTTAAGCAACTGAGACAACCAGCGTCAAATAAGTGGACAATTAGAAGCGGTGGAGATTGGACCCCAAAATGAGTCTCTCCAGACATAATACCCAGGTTCTTCCCACTGTAGCTACTTCTCTCATTCATTCAACAAATGCCTACTACGTGCCTTTCCCTGTGCTAGGAGCTCAGAGAACTACAAGCAAAAGCAAGATATGGCACCTGCATTCAAGGAAACCACTGCTAAGAGAGGATATAAATGCCAAATCTGTAATTATAACAGATGGAAAAAAGTGCTACGGGGTGTAAACACTATGGGAGCACAGACAAGCAGGGATTCTGGGGTATGAGTTGAGATCCGCTCACCCAAAGCAATGTCCAGTCCTGTAAGTTCCATTTACGGTAAGTACCCTATACAGGTGTACCATTTTAAATATTTTATACTGTATTTGTATTGTACTTTTCCTGTGTTTAAATACACAAATACCATTGTGTTATAGTTGCCTAGAGTATTCAGTATAGTAACGTGCTGTATAGGTTTGTACCTAGGAGAAATAGGCTATATCATATAGCCTAGGTGTGTTGTAGGCTGTACCATCTAGGTTTGTGTAAGTGCACTCTATGATGTTCATACAAGGATGAAATTGCTTACCAATGCATTTTTCAGAGTGTATTCCTGTTGTTAAACGATGCATGACTATATTATCATCATTATTATCCTCTGGTCAAACTCTCCAATGCCTTCCACTCTGACTCAGATAAAAGCTGAAGTCTTCACAATGGCCTATGAAACCCAACATCAGGGGTGTCCCATCTTTTGGCTTCCCTGGGTCATATTGGAAGAATAATAGTCTTGGGCCACACATAAAATACACTAACTCTAATGATAGCTGATGAGCTAAAAGAAACAAAAATTCTCATAATGTTTTAAGAAAGTTTACGTATTTGTGTTGGCCGCATTCAAAGCCATCCTGGACTTCATGAGGCCTGTGGGTACCTGCGGGTTGGACAAGCTTGCCCTACGTGTTCTGCCCCCAGTTATCTCCTGTTTCTCTCACTCATGTTTTCTCTACTTAAGCCATCCTGACCTCTTTGCTCTTCCTTGAAAGTGCCAGGCATGCTCCCACCTCAGGACCTTTGCACATGCAGTACCTTGCCTGGGGGGCTCTTCCCCAGGTCTCTGCCTAACTCACTGTTTTTTCTTACCTAATTGTTTGGGCTAGTACTACCAGTACTATGCTGGTGACATCTTCACATTCCTGCTCAAATGTCACTTTCCCTGACTACCCTATCAAAAATTGCAAACAACCCCACTCCAATACTTCCCTGTTGTATTTTTCTCCATATTTTCTATTACCATCTAATATACCTATTTATCTGTTTCCCTCACTTAAGCTCTACCAGGGCAGAATTTTTGCCTGTTTCATTCGCTTCTGTAACCCCAGCATCTACAACAGTGCCCGACACAGAGTAGGCATTCAATAACTGTTTATTCATTATATCAGTTAATTAATTAATGGCAAGTCTGCACTGACACTCCAACATCTCTGGCTTTATTAAATGTCTCTCATAACTGTGGTGATTATTTCTGTATTGGCAGACATGCATTTCATCCATTATGTCCAATATGCAAACACTCTGTTGGAGACAGATACAGTGACGTATGAGACACGGCAGTCCCTTGTCTCCAAGAAGCTGTGGTTTGACCATAAACGGAATATCTGAAATTGAGACAGTTCTCAAAAGTCTGGAAACCGTGGTTCCCGGTATCTCAGACTGGAATCTGCAGAAAGAGCAGCAGAGAAAAAGTCTTTGCCATGTCTTAATAATTAACTGTCTGGTCCAGTGGTCCACGGAGCATGTTGTTCATTCTGGGCCTGAGAACATCTAGTGAAGATGGCTAACGTTCATACAGTTCAGTGAAATTAATACTAGCTAATTAACAACCAGGTACACCATGCAAATATCTGAAGAAACCTGCTCCCTGGTTTTAATAGAGGAGTGGGTTCTTGCCTGTGTTACTGTTAACTTTTGCAATTGTGTCTTGTTAATGCTTTCCTGTCCATTTTTCCCATGGTTGTGTCAATTTAGGGGAAGAGAGCAGAGTAGACATCATTTTCTCAAGATTTACATCAAGTCAAACGGCATTTTTTCCCCCTCACAAACAGGACCATACTTGTCCTTTCCTTTGCTTAAAGTAGCATAACATAGTAAGTGATAGATCAGGTGTTACTTCCTTGCCCAGGTGTTAATTCTAATTTTTGCACCAAATTGGCTATATTTAAGCAGAAACCTCATAGAGGTGTGTTTCACACTGTGCACATACTAAAGCCGGTTTCAGCCAGTGTGGGTGCCCACAATTCAGTTTAATCCACCTGGGCAGTAACTACATCCTCCCACAGAACAAAACCAACTTGAATGGCTGCAGTCAACAGGGTCCTGAAACTGTTTTCAGAAGGAAAATTCTTGTCTGTCACACCCTCCACCACCCCCACCCACACCCACAACTCAGCCTAGGTGGGGTTCTTGAGTTTCATTCTCCCAAAGCACCCCTTTGCAGTACTTAGCATGTCTGTAGTTGTGTGTTCGATTGTGATTATCTGCCTTCCCTCACTATAGTGTCAGCTCAGTAAGGGACTGTATTTTCGCACTTGCTGCAGCATTCAAATGCCTTGCTCAGTAAGTGTGCAATACACATGCGCATTGATGAGTGACTGACAACTTTCTAGCTGTGCCAAATGTATGGGGACATAAAGAGGATCTCCATATTTAACCAGAACACCCACCTTTAATCCAAACTCTGCCCCCTTCTAGCTTTGTGACTCTGGAAGTCCTTCAGCCTCTCTGAGCTTCTATGTCTTCATCTGCAAAATAAAAATGATAATGATATTCTCCTCTGAGGCATTTCTAAGGAGTAAATAAGACTGACTTCTAAGTGCTTAGTAGACATTCAGTGGTCATAAGACAGATTCATTTAAATGGCAAACATGTTAAGCACTAATGTTACAAAATAACTGTATGGTGGCAAATAAGATGAGATTTTAAAATTGAGGATATGGTCATCTATATCTTTGCCATTTAAAATAAGTTTGAGGCAAAAAAGGATACCCATAAGCATGTAGGAAATTGTGGAAGTGGCTGCAAATAAACAGGTATTTATTGTCTGCTTTATATTTTCTAGACTACAAGTGCCTTGTGCCAGAGATCCTACTTTATTTTCGAGAGCCGAATCCAGCCTAGGCACAGTTGATACATATTAACTAAATGGATGACCACCTGATCTATATCATTTCTACGTTTCCTCCAGCTGTTAATCTGCCCACTCCTTCAAGCACAAGGCATTTGGCTAATACCTGGGAATTAAATTGCTTTACCTGGATTCAGACAGTCTTATGATGTTTATGAATCCAGCCCTGAATACTGCTTTCTCTTTGTTTAAGGCTGTATGAAGCTACTGATTCTGTGGATTAGCCAAAAGACTGCCCTAATTCTATGGGTACCTAGTGACTCTGGATTCTGACTTCTCAGGGATGTGGTGAGGTCACCCACCACCCGGGCAGGTGAGGACAGAGAAAGACCCTCTCATATTGTTTTATATTGTTTTATACTCAGTACCTGTTTTAAGAAAAAAACAAGGAAGTAAAACCAAAGACAGGTAGCCTGGTGCCAGGCCCAAAATCAGGCCTAGGCCTGCCTGGCCTAAACCCGTAGTTAAAAATCAACTCATAACTTAGAAACCGATATTATTCATAGATTCCAGGCATTGTATAAAAGAACGTAGTGAAACTCCCAGCCATGTTTTGTTTCTCTCTGACCACCAGTGCATGCAACCCCTGTCACATTTCATGTGAAATCTTTAGTGTTGTGAGCCCTTAAAAGGGACAGAAATTGTGCACTCTGGGAGCTCGGATTTTAAGGTAGTAGCTTGGTGATGCTCCAGCTGAATAAAGCCCTTCCTTCTACAACTCGGTGTCTGAGAGGTTTTGTCTGCGGCTCGTCCTGCTACGTAGGGACCAGTCCAAAAAAAATAAAAGTAGGACCGGGCGCGGTGGCTCATGCCTGTAATCCCAACACTTTGGGTGGTCGAGGCCGGCAGATCACCTGAGGCTGGTAGTTCAAGACCAGCCTGACCAACATGGAGAAACCCCATAAAAATACAAAATTATCCGGGTGTGGTGGTGCATGCCTGTAATCCCAGTTACTCGGGAGGCTGAGGCAGGAGAATCACTTGAACCTGGGAGGCAGAGGTTGCGGTGAGCCAAGATCGTGCAACTGCACTCCAGCCTGGGCAACAAGAGTGAAACTCCATCTCAAAACATAAATAAGTAAGTATGTAAGTAAGTAAGTAAATAAATAAATAAATAAAAGTAATCATCAGGATTGTTGTCGGCCTAGGGGAGGAGGAAAGGGGGAGTTGTGGTTTTCTGGGTACAGCATTTCAGTTTTGCAAGATGAAAAGGTTCTGGAGATTGGTGGCACAGCAATATAAGTTTACTTAACATTAGTGAGCTATACACTAAAAATGATTAAGGTAAATTTTTTGTGTTTTCTACCATAATTTAAAAAATGTAACTACCAGAGTCTCTACAATACACTGAGGAAGCCACCATGAAATAAAGATGCTGTATTTTATTTTATGGCCGTGTATGGAAAACTTGGGGTGTCCTTCACTCCAGAATTCTTGCAAACATAAGAACAAGTCTGTAGGACCAAATAGGAATAAAATATCTTCCAAATATTTCACATTGCAAAGATGAAAACTGAGCTTACAAAATGACTGTCTACACTATGAAATAGTGTGTTGAAGTTATTAAATATCTGTACAAAATACGTGAAACCCAATTAACTCTGCTTTTTCACCAGAGACAAATCAAAGTAATTGAACTGAAATTTATTGCAGCGCTTGGGGTTTGAACAAAGGCCTAGCAATGATAAAGCTTCTCTAGCAATGACTACAGACCTGTTGGGGTGAATACACACCTGGTTTCGGCTCACAGAGTTCTCCAGCTCCATTCAAATTACTCTGCTGAAGTAATAAGCCTTTTGTCTTCTTGCTTCACAAAGCAAGGTTACCTAGGGTTCAATGCCTAATGGTAGTAGAATGGGTTTTCAATATCTACATATACCTTCTTTAGAAATCAGACTAGCCTCATCCAACAGCTTTGTCTCTTGTCATATTTCAGCCATTGTTTTAGGCAGCAACATTTTAAATACAGTTAATCCAGAGCTTTTCAAATTCCTCATTTGCTTTTGTTTCTTAAAGCATTCAATACTGCTGATCATGTCTCCTTTTCAAAAAGTTCTCTACAGCTTTGTCTCTAGCTGTGGTTTTCTGGTTTTCTTCCTCCTCTGACTCCATACTTCTTGCTGCCTTTGATCCCTTGCTTCTTTCTCTTCTATTCATTCAATGAATATGATGGAGTGAGGCACTCTCAGTGAGGAGCAAAATAGATGTGAAGCCTGCTCCCGGGGGTGCAACTGAGAAATGAGAGACAGGTGTGGATCAAATCATCACAGTAACAAGAGTCAACTTGCAATGACTGCCCATGCTGGGGACACTGGGCCATGAGTGGTCAAGGAAGGCTGCTGGGGCTGAGATTTGAAGCATAAATGGGTGTGTACTGATGAGGTGAAAAGGCAAGGTCATAACCCCAGTGTTCACTCCCTAGGCAGGCTCCATCCTTTACCAAAAGCCTTAATTTGCATTGTGCTTACTGATTTGCAAATCACTTCCACCTATATCTTGTCATGCTAATATTCTGAATGAGGAAAGATGGGTATTATTAGCCCTTCATCAAATTGAAGACACAAGGTTAGAGCCCTTAAATGGCATACCCAGAGCCAAGAGATCAGTAAGTAGCACCACTGGACTGACCATGAATCCTGGGAGTACCACATCTCTTTCTTAGTGACTCATTCACTCACTGTCATGACCTCAACTCTCACCTCAACAGAAAACTCTTAGATTCCCCCTCTCTGTCCAGATGTACATTTCGTATTAGCTGCTAAATATTTCCACCTGGACATTCCAATAACGTCACCTAAATAAAATATCTAAAACTGTTAGTCTTCTACAAAAGCCAGTTTTGCTTTTGAAATTTCTTACGTTTGTTCTAATGGTATTGTTCTGCCAGCCAGTTGGGGCCAAAGCCTGGAATTCATTCTCTTCTCTTTCTCATTTCACCATGGCTCCTGGGTGAGTCACCAAATCCACTGAGGATCCCTTCACAAAGATGTGTCCATCTATCTGTCCAATTTCATCTCCATTTCTGTTTCTACTCCCTGCATCAGTGTGTCATTCACAACTGTTGGGCGGCAATCGTCTGTTGCTCCTACTCTGTCTGTGATACCATCTTCCCCTCAAGGAGTTTACAGCCAATAGGGAAGATTACACACCCACAAACACCCAGAGATCATAATCCAAAGTTGAAAATGCTGTGTCATTACATAAATGCTTATTAACTGCCTGATGTGTGTCAGGAATTCTTCTGGAATTCCTGCTGCAATTCTTGCTGCAAGCTAATTCTTCCTTTGCTCTGGAGCACTGGACGTATAAGAATAATAAGAAGACTGGAATAATAAGAAGACATGATTTCTGTGCTTGAAGGGGAAAGAAAGAACCAGAACATAAGCTCCTTGAAGGCAGAGAGTTTTGTCTGTTTTGATTCACCACTGTATCCTCAGCTTTTAGAACAGTGCTGGACACTTAGTAGGCTATTAGTGAATATTTGCTGAATGAAAGACTGAATGAGCAAATTTGTAACTGCACTTCTGGCTTCACTTGGCCATGTCTTAGAGGTCCCCTCCCTAGAATGCAAACATTGATTAAGGCTGAACTGGTTATTCATTTGCGAGATAGATACCATGAACTCATAATTTTCCCTCCCCTCTCATACTGAGACACTGTTCTTGACCCCAACATAGGACCCCTAATTCTTTTTCTCTTGGAAGGAGTTATTCCCTAAGGGGCTTTTTGAGTCCTCATGAGAATAGATTCTTGTAGGCCCACCCCATCAGTTCTCCTGAGTAAATGTGGACTGAAAACAGCTGCCTACAATCCTAAAATAGGATTCCCCAACCACACCCCAAAGCTTCAGATCACCTGGATTCTCCTCACCTGAGATAAACCTTATTAACATTTTGATGGCATTTCCTTGATGCATCTCACTATATATTCATATATCTATCTATAATTTTACATAAAAGGAATCATACTATATGTAAGAGTTAAAGAAAGAGGAAAGAAACAAGAAAAGTGGCTCAACAGTCAAAGGCAGGTTTACTTTGGAGAATAAACCTGAGAGGGGCTTCTGGCCAATTTCAGTCAGGAGCATTCTCTTTTAAAGACTAAGGGTATTTAAGGGTTTAGGAAGAGGGGAGCTTATCGCAGGCTCAGAATGTTTGTTTGTGAGGGAAAGTTTATTGCAGGATTGGAATGTCTCTGGTCGGTGGGGAGGCTACCTTGGTGGTGGCATGTTTGTGGTCAGAGGGGGGTTTATCTTAGGGTTGGAATGTTTTTGGTTACGCTGACATTAGCCATTAGGCTGATGTTCTGGGGCTGGATTTAGGTGGTTTTTTTAAATCAAGAGGAACTTAAAATGGTGGCGTTTGTCCAAGATGGCAATGCTACTGCTCTGTCAATCCAGTCCCTGTAGTTATAAAAAGAACAAGGAGCGGCATTTTCTTTTTGGCTACTTCCTGCTGAGGGGTGGCAGGCAGAGAGTTCTTTGGTCTGGGATTGATTACAGGAGTAAGACTGTCTGTAGACGTTTTTGGGTAATTGTCTGTGAGATGGCCATGATCCTATCAGATAAAAATCTTTGAAAAGGGTTAATTAAGCAGGATAAGAACATTAGTCCTAGGCGTATCATTAGGAAAGGCCCCAGGAATGGGATGACCCATGTTAGGATTTTGTTCCTAAAACAAAAATCTATTTGGTTTTTTTGGTATTCCCTTAGCTTTTTAGCCCTTTCCTTAAGTTTTTCAGCAGTGTCTCTTACTAGGCCCGATTGGTTGAGATAGAAGCAGTGTTCCTCACTCAATGAGAGACAGAGGCTCCTTTTTCAGTCGTTATAAGATCTAATCCCCATCTATTTTGGAGGACTACTCCAGCCAAGGAGTGTAGTTGGTCTTGAACTCTTATAAGACTTCAGGCTATATCTTCTAATGAACCCTGTAGTTCTGTTGAAAGAGGTTTAAAGTATGTTAAGAAGGTGACCAATCTGCCTACTCCCAGTCCAAGCCCAGAGGTTATACCTAAGGCAGCCATTGAAGAAATGACTTGAATGGCGCTCCTTTTTCTAACATATCAGACAGATGGAACGGTTAAAGGTTGATTAGGAGTAACTAGTCCAATGGAGAGAGAAAGATAAACTAGGGTACAGGTTCCGATCCAGTTGACGGGCAGACAAAGATACGTGTGGGTGCCACACAAAAAGAACAAGCCTTTGTCGTAAATACAAGCGGAGATGTGGAAAGAAAATAAGTGAATTAAAGATGGGGTGTTTCTATCCAGTGGTTCATTACTCCAGGTGGACAAGGAGGAGGCCAGGGAGACACCCACTATAGTAGGGATATGGGAAGAGTTATTTTTTACACATTTAATGTGATTGGATGTTGCACCATTGATATTGAGCCACGGAAAAAGGTGAGCATCAGGGACAGCACAAGTTAGGCCAGGGGCATTTGTTGAGGGAGAGGCTGAAAAACGAGCCGTTGGCAGAAATGCTCTGTTTGCTTCAGATGATACTTGGTAGTCAACCCTGTTAGTCTGAATGGTCAGAGGGGTGTTTAACAAGGAAAGTGTAGTTGCATTGATTAGAAGTCAAAGACCCTATAGGGAAATTTTGCTCAGAGGCTGCAAAGTGAGGCTTGTTGTAAAAGAGGGGTGGGGCCAGGCGCGGTGGCTCACAATTCTAATCCCAGCACTTTGGGAGGACGAGTGGAGTGGATCATGAGGTCAGGAGTTCAAGACCAGCCTGGCCAGCATCGTGAAACCTCATCTCTACTAAAAATGCAAAAAAATTAGCTGGGCATGGTGACATGTGCCTGTAGTCCCAGCTACTTGAGAGGCTGAGGTAGGAGAATTGCTTGAACCTGGCAGGTGGAGGTTGCAGTAAGCCGCGATCGCGCTGCTGCACTCCAGCCTGAGTGACAGAGTGAGATTCGGTCTCGAAAAAAAAAGAGGGTGTGTTTAGTTGTGGGCCTTTCAATGGGATGGCCTTGGGCATAAGGCGTTGTAGGAAGTTATAATAGGTTTGAAATAATTTGTTGGCCTGATTGGCCCTGGAAGTGGGATAATCGCCAACCAGGGAGTCAGCTCTTTCAAAAAACAAAGCTCCTTTTTGCAGTTTATAAATTAGAGTTATGTTTCCTGTTAAAAGGTCATGAAGGAGTGTAGGAAGGGCTGTGTAAGCTGAGGAAGACAGCGATAAGCACATCCAGCACTCCGGAGCAAAGGAAGAGTTAGCTTGCAGCAAGAGGGATTGTGTAAGGTTTATAGAGTGTTCTAGTTTGAGAGCAGTGAGGAGTGGTTGTACTGGTGAGGTTGATGTGATTAGGGAGTTTATATTGAAAGAAACAAGCAAAAAGAGAAAAAAGTTATTTGGGTAGGAGTAAAGTCCTGGAAAGTTCCTTGAAGCTATAGGTCCCATAGAACAGTAAGGAGCTGATCAGGATGTATAATGGGAGCTTTGTAAGGGTACCAGTGAAGGTCTGTAACAAGGTTGGTTAGGAAGTGATGAAAGTTTGGGAAAGGGACATAAGCGGCTTATGTGGATTTCTCCTCCTTTTCCTCAGGGATTTGGGTGAGGCAAAGAGAAGTGGGTCCTGTGGAGACACGAGAGAAGAGTGAAGGGGTTTGAGATTGGGTTGTTTGGGTATGTGATGAAGGCAAGTCTATTTTCTTGAGAGAAGTATAATGAAACAGTTGGAGAGTCTCTGGAGTTTTGCTGCCGTGGGTGTAGTAAGGATGGTCTGGTGAGGTCCCTTCCATTTAGGTGTGAGGGGGTAGTTGGGGGTAGGACTGGGATCTTTTACCAGAACCCAGTCTCCTGTCTGTAGGAAGGGATTAGAGGAGTCAGCAACAGGTTGTGGCAGATATTTGTCAGCATATTCCCGAATGAAATGGCAGATGGTATGCAGAAGAGGGGAAACGAGAGGGGTTGGTAGAGGTGGGGCTTGACCCTGAGGTAGAGAAAAAGGGGTGAGTGGTCTCCCATATATGAGTTTAAGAGGGCTGAGCATGAAGGTTTACGTGGGAGTGCCCACATTTTTAGAAGGGCTACAGGCAAAAGTCTTTGTGTGTTTGGAGTGAGTACCTGGTGAGGGTGCTTTTTAGAATGCCATCCATTTTTTCAACCTTTCCTGAAGATTGAGGTTGATAGGGGATGTGTAGCTTCCAGGTGATATATAGGGTTTGTGCAAGTGTTTGAGTAATTTGAGAAATGAATTCAGGACCATTATCAGATTGAAAAGAAAGAGACACCCTGAACCTGAGGATGATTTCTGTTATTAATTTGGAGGTGACAGTAGAAGCTCGTCTGTGGGTTGTGGGAAAAGCCTCAACCCCTCCCGAAAAGGTATCAACCAGAACTAAAAGAAATCGAACTCTTTTTACTGGGGGCATACGGGTAAAATCCATTTTTCAATCCTGTCCTGGAAGATGTCCCCTGGTTTGATGTGTTGGGAAAGAAGGGGGTCTAGTGTTGGAATGAGGTGAATCTTTTTGGCAAACAGAGCGTTGATGGGAAATGGCTTTTAACTGTTCCTTTACATCTGGGGTTATGTGTATATGGGAACTTAAGAAATGTTGTAGAGGGGGAAAATGGCTAGTGTGGACGAGGTTGTGAATGTCCCGTAGAAGAGTTGTTTTTTCAGGGTCAGGTAGAACTAATTTGTTTTGTATGAACAAATATGGGGTTTGAATTGTGCCCCCGCCATGATTAGTTGTTGTGTTTGGTGTTCTGAAAAAAAGGAGGGGATATATTGTATGAGGGAAAATAGATATTGGGGAATTGGGTCATTGGTTGAGGTGTGTTTTGCCCAGTAGTCAGCCTCATGGTTCTCTATAGAAATGTGGTTTTTGTCTGATTGATGTGCCTGGCAATAATAACTGCAACATTTTCTAGAAGTAGAGTTGCCTTTAATAGATGATGAATGAGTTTTCCATTAATGATCGGGGTTCCCTTAGCTGTGAGAGAGCCCTGCTCACTCCAAGTTTGGGCATTGCAGTGGATGATGTTATAGGCATATTTAGAATCAGTGTGTATTTTAACTTGTGTGTTTTTTGCTAGGGTTAGTGCTCTTATTAGCACTAATTCTGCTTGTTGGGGGATGTGTCCAAAGGCAAGGAGGCAGCCTCTATGACTCTTCTAGGTGGGAGAAAGTGGGTACTATCATGATATCCTTCAATGATGGCATATCCTGGTTGGAGGGGATAGATTTTTGATGCACTGCCATTCATAAACCACTCTGGGGCTCCTTTTATGTGAGTGGAAGCAAGGTGGTGAAACATGGTGAGAGAACTTTCAATTAGATCAGAGCATGAGCGCTACTCAGGGTCCAAAATTGGTGTTGAAGGTAAAAGAGAGGTGGGATTATGGGGGGAGCATCTATGAAGAGAGATAGACGGTTGAAGGAGGGTTGAATGTAGGGCTTGCATGTGAGAGGATGAGATGGAGGTGATCGCCTTATGGCTGAGCATATCTTGTAAATTGTGAGAAGAAAATACCTGAAGAGGCTCATAGAATGTGAGTTTTTGTGCCTCAGAGATAATTAAAGAGGCTGTGGACAAAATTTTTAAGCAAAAGGGCCAGCTTTTATAAACGGGGTCTAGTTGTTTTGAAAAATATGCCACTGGTTGGAGGGAGTCTCCCATGGGTTGAGCTGATAGTCCAAGGGCCTGATAATGAGAACTGTGTAAATATAGATGAAAAGGCCTTAGGGGATTTGGAAGGCCTATAGCAGGGGCCTGTAATAAGGCACGTTTTAGGTGAGAGAAAGCATAATAAAGGCCTGGAGTGGAAGTGAGTTGTTGGTCAAGTTTCCTTTTGCGTGTCCATAAAGGGATTTAGCGATAATGGCAAAATTTGCTATCTGTAATCAGAAATATCCCAGTAATCCAAGGAAGGAAAGTAAGTCCCTGTTTGTTTTAGGAAATGTGATTTGTTGAACACTTTGCTTTCATGCTGGTGGCATTTCTTGGGTGTTTGGAGTTATGATCAGTCCTAAGTATGAAACTTTTGGAGATGTTAATTGGGCCTTCCTTTTAGATACCCAGTACGTGCATTCAGCCAAAAACTTTAAAAACTTGATGGTGTGTTGAATACAATGTTCTAGACAGGGGCTGCAAGAACCAGACCTTGTCTCAAAAACAAAACAAAACAAAACAAAAAACCTAAATCATTCTTCTTAAAGGTCACATTATATTCCATATAACGTGGATGTATCACAGTTTGTTCATTCATTTCCTTTGGCGTTCATTTTGTTTCTAGCTCTTTGCCGCTATGGACAATGCTATAACAAATATGTTTGCATGTATGTTTGTACCAATGAGATAGATTTCTAAGAGTGGAATTGTTGAGTCAACAAGTATATGCATTTTATTTTTCAGAGAACTTTTGTTTACTTAACAAGAATGTACATAGCATTTATTATATGACAGACACTGTTTTCAGCATTTCTCAGATATTAACTCATTTATTAATCTACGTTGCCTTCCAAAAAAAGCCATAACACTTTATGTTTCTACCAATAGGTATGATGACATTTTTCTCATATCCCACTAACAAGTGACAGTATGATTCCTTTGAACTTTTGCCAATCAGATGGATATCAAGTACAGGTTGAGGTCCCTTACCCAAATGCTTGGAGCCAAAAATGTTTCAGATTTTGATTTTTTTCAGATTTTGGAATATTTGCATTGCCCTCTGGATATCATGTGGGCCTTCTGGACATTTTCAGCAATCTTTACATGACAAGGGAGAGAATAAGCGGAAAAAACCACAGTGAGTAATGCACATAGGTGTTCGTCCTATGTAGGGTATCGTGGCAAACCTGCCATTGGCATATCTGGTCTTCACATCTACCATTCTAAGACCTTTAGTGGGTTTGCTTACGTGAGGGAATCTGGCCATGCACAGGAAAGATACGCCATAGCTGATGGGGGCTGAAAGGGTTCAGTTACCTTGGAGATGCTAAATAAACCGTGCACTTTGCATCTGCGTTTTGACTGAGATCTGTCACGTGAGGTCAGTGTGGAATTTCCCACTTAACGTGTCATGTCCACACAAAAAGTTTCTGATTTTGGAGCATTTCAGATTTTCAGATTAGAAATGCTTAACCTGTAATATCTTATTGTCACTTTAGCCTGTACTTCCCTAACTTTAGTGAATTTAAATGTGTTTTCATATGTTTGTGAGTCACTGGATTTCATTTTCTCTCTGTTGTCAATTCATATTGGTTGTACATTTTCCGTTGGGTTTTTGGTCATTTTCTTGTCAATTTGTAAGAGGTCTTCATCTACTTTTTATTGTATTTTATTTTATTTTATTTTATTTTATTTTATTTTTTGAGACGGAGTCTCACTCTGTCGCCCAGGCTGGAGTGCAGTGGCCGGATCTCAGCTCACTGCAAGCTCCGCCTCCCGGGTTCACGCCATTCTCCTGCCTCAGCCTCCCGAGTAGCTGGGACTACAGGCGCCCGCCACCTCGCCCGGCTAGTTTTTTGTATTTTTTAGTAGAGACGGGGTTTCACAGTGTTAGCCAGGATGGTCTCGATCTCCTGACCTCGTGATCCGCCCGTCTCGGCCTCCCAAAGTGCTGGGATTACAGGCTTGAGCTACCGCGCCCGGCCTCATCTACTTTTTAAAAATCAACCCCTTTCCTATCATATGCTTTATTATTATTTTCAAATCTATTGTTACAGATTTTGTTTATGATTGTTTTTGTCTTAAATTTTAAAAATGTTTTATATAATCAAACATGGCTACCTTTACTTTATCACTTGTAGGTTTCTATTGATCACATAGTTACCTAGATTTCTTGAGTAGAGTTTAAAAATTTATATCTAAGCTTTTTATTTATCTGCCGTGTAGTTTCATGTATGGTATAAGACAGACTCTTTTTAAATTTTCTTCCAGAAAGTAGTCAGTTGTTAATTAAATGGACCATTTCTTTCCTCCTGAATTAAATTACCACATTTGTCTATGTGAACATCTCCTCAGAATCTAACTCTATATCTATACTTGCAGAGGTTTGATTATTGTGGCTTTAGTTTCTGATTATGTGGTAGGGCAAATCTCCCTTACTGTTTTTCTTTCTCATAGTTTTCTTAACTAACAAAAATTGACTTTTTTATGATCTAAGATGTCCTACCCAAAAACATGGAAGGCTTTTTCAGCTATTCATTTTTTTTTGTCTCAAAAACATTGTAAGAGTTTTTCCTCTATATTTTCTGTTACTTACTTGTTAGAACTATTCCCAAAGAATGTCTAGTTTATTTCAACATTACATATGCATAAATATGTTCCCATTCTTATTTTTAGTTGGTTCCTATTAAAGTAGAAAAAAACTATTGTGGGCTGGGAGCAGGGGCTCATGCCTGTAATCCCAGCATTTTGGGGAGCCAAGGCAGGAGGATCACTTGCAGTCAGGAGTTAGAGACCAGCCTAGCCAACATGGTGAAACCCTGTCTCTACTGAAAATACAAAAATTAGCTGGGCATGGTGGCACATGCCTGTAATCCAAGCTACTCGAGGAGCCAGTGGTACCCATGCCACTGTACTCCAGCCTGGGGACAGAGCGAGACTCTGTCTCAAAAAAAATAAAAAAGAAGGCAAAACAATTACAAGACATATTAAGAGAATGTGATAAGATATATGGATGCAACATAGATACACGGAAAACAATAGCTTTTTTCTGTTTTTCTTGTTCTTTTTTTTTTTTTTTTGTCACCTAGGCTAGAGTATAGTGGTGCGATCTTGGCTCACTGCAACCTCTGCCTCCTGGGTTCAAGTGATTCTCGTGCTTCAGCCTCCTGAGTAGCGGGGACTACAGGTGCATGCCATCACACTCAGCTAACTTTTTATATTTTTGGTAGAGACGAGTTTCGCTATGTTGGCCAGGTTTGTTTCAAACTCCTGGTCTCAAGAGATCCTCCTGCCTCGGCCTCCCAAAGTTCTGGGATTACAGGCATGAGCCTGTTTTGCCTTCTTAATTATCTTGAGTTTTCTGAATATACAACCATATCAAAAGACATGTTTTTATTTTTTTCTTTTCTGATGTTTATACTTACTAGTTAACTTTTTTCTTCTTGCATTTGCTAAATTATCTAAAATAATATTAAATATGGCCGGGCGCGGTGGCTCAAGCCTGTAATCCCAGCACTTTGGGAGGCCGAGACGGGCGGATCACGAGGTCAGGAGATCGAGACCATCCTGGCTAACACGGTGAAACCCCGTCTCTACTAAAAAATACAAAAAACTAGCCGGGCAAGGTGGCGGGCGCCTGTAGTCCCAGCTACTCGGGAGGCTGAGGCAGGAGAATGGCGTAAACCCGGGAGGCGGAGCTTGCAGTGAGCTGAGATCCGGCCACTGCACTCCAGCCGGGCGACAGAGCGAGACTCCGTCTCAAAAAAAAAAAAAAAAAAATAATAATAATAATAATAATATTAAATAATAATGATGCAGGTATCTATCTGTTTCTTGACTAAAATTAAAATGCTTTTACTGTATCTCTATATAAGATAATATTTGCTATTGATTTCTGGTAGCTTTTGTCAATTTAAATTTTTTTTATGCCTCCTTAGAATTTTTATTAGGAATGGCTGCTGAATTTTATCAATTATCATTTGACCAGCTGCTGATGTTTTTCTTCTGTAGTTTATCAGTGTAATGGATTAGGTTACTGGGATTTGGATATTGAACCACTCTTGCAGTTGTGGAATAAACCTTGCTGTTCATTGTATTTTACTCTTTTGAGATAATGAAGACCTATATAAGCTAATATTTTATTTATAATCTGTATTTCTAAATCATAAGTGGAAATTAGTCTATAATTATACTTGTAATTAACAAATATTAATCTATCCTTTTTTCTTTCTTATGTTTTGGTATTAAAATTGTATTGGCTTCCAAATGTGAATTTAAAGGATTTTTATATGGCTTGGTGTAGCTAAACCTGCATTTCTAATCAGCATCTAGGTGGTATTAATACTACAGGAGAATGGCGTAAACCCGGGAGGCGGAGCTTGCAGTGAGCTGAGATCCGGCCACTGCACTCCAGCCTGGGCGACAGAGCAAGACTCCGCCTCAAAAAAAAAAAAAAAAAAAAAAAAATACTACCAGTCCTTGGACACACTCTGAGTAGCAAGGGTTTAAAGAATTTAACATTGGGCCAGGTGCAGTGGCTCATGCCTTTAGTCTCAGCTACATGGAAGGCTGAGGCAGGAGGATCAGTTGAGGTCAGAGTTTGAGACTGTAGTGTGCAATGATCATGCCTGTGAATAGTCACCGCACTCCAGCCTGGGCAACATAGCCAGACCCTGTCTCTTAAAAAAAAAAAATCACTTAACATTGGAATTATCAGACCTTTAGAGGTAAATTATCAGAACTTTAGAGCTTAGCTGAAACTCAGCTACATATGTACAACTATTACATATTAATTTTAAAACAAAAAAATGTACAACTATTATATATCAGTTAAAAAAGAGAAAACAAACTCAACTCTAAGGCCATCTGGTCCTAAGGTCTTTTCAATAGTAAACATCCAATCACTTTACCATTATTTCTGTAATAATTGGTCCATTCATGTAATAATTGGTCTATTCACGTTTTTCCTCTCTTCCTGGATCAATTTAAACAGTCTGTATTTTGCAAAAAAAATCATGTGTCTTACAGCTTTTCATATTCACTGTCATAGCATTGGCTGTGGTGAGTCTCTTGAATCTTAATCTACTTCAGCTTCCTAATCTCTTTTTTCTTTTTTCCCCTTCAAATTTGTAAGCTGTTTATTTTATTAGTCTATCCAATAAACATTTGGAGTTGTTTTTAGTAGATTTCACATATTTTTCCCTCCTACTGTTCTTGATTCTTTCTTTTTTCTGAATCATTTATTCTAAATTTGACTTTTGTCAATGTCAATTTCCTGATTTCTGTTTCTAAATTTTTTTTTTTTTTTTGAGATGGAGTCTCACTCTGTTGCCCAGGCTGGAGTGCAGTGGCGAGATCTTGGCTCACTGCAAGTTCCGCCCCCCAGGTTCACGCCATTCTCCTGCCTCATCCTCCCGAGTAGCTTGGAACTACAGGCACCCGCCACCATGTCTGGCTAATTTTGTGCGTGTGTGTATTTTTTTTAGTAGAGATGGGCTTTCACCGTGTTAGCCAGGATGGTCTCGATCTCCTGACCTTGTGATCTGCCCACCTCGGCCTCCCAAAGTGCCAGGATCACAGCCGTGAGCCACCGCACCCAGCCTGTTTCTAAATTTTTGAAAGAATATTTAGTTCCTTTATTTTTTGGTTTTATTTTTAAGTTGCGAGGCATTTGTGAACTCTAAATGTTCTCTGAGTACCATTCTCAGGGTCCTGTCTGGTGGAATAGAAAGTGATTTCCTTTTCATTGGTTTCTAGATACTTTGCGAGTCCCCTTTCACTTCCTTTTTGATCCAAGACTTATCTAAGAGTTTGCTTTTTAATTTCTACATACATAAAGTTTGTTAGGTCATTTTATTATGTATGTGAAATTTTTCAGTTTTTGACTTGAGAATATGACCTGTAAATTCTGTTGTTGTTGTTGTTGTTGTTAAAGCTTTCCTTGTGACCAAGCTTATCAAAACTGGCTGTACTTGGGATTTTTCAGTTACATAAGCCAAGAAACCTCCTTATTGCTTAATAGTCTGTGACTTGCATTAGAAAGAGTCCTGACTGATTTACAACCCTTGGCCGGTGTGTCAGGCCAGAAGTGCAAGAACTGTCTTCACCTCTTCCCTCTTCCTCACTGTGCACAGCCGGTGTGGCAAGTTGGCACATTCTACTTCCTCAATTTCTTTTCACCCTGGTTCCTTTTTTTCACTCCTCTAATTCAAAGGGAGGGGCAGGAGAGAGGGTAGGGGAATGAATATTTGCTGAGTACCTGTCAAATACTTACAGACTGTGCTAGGACTTCTGAACTTTTTAACCCTGACAACAACCCCATGAGAAATCTAAAGCCCAGAAACAGTGAATAGCTAGTTCAAGTCACACAGTGAGTGAGTGGTGATACCAACTCCAGAGGGCACGTTTGACACCACTATGCCATACTGTCTAGACTAATGTTTGCTGAATGGTTGATACCTATAAAGGCAATGCCTACAGAATTTGCTGCAGTCAACGCTCTACATTGCATTGGCCTACTCAGTCTTTTCTGAAGATAGCAATGACCCTAAAGCAGTTTAATCATTGTCAGGAGTCACACACACCTGTCCCGTCCTGTTTTTTCAGGGAGTCCATCATTAACCACTAAATTTACCTATTCTCTGCCCAAAGCTTGCTGAGTCTGTTTGCAGAGAAAGGAGTCACACCAGCCAGGTTAGGGCCATGCCACATTAATCAATCATAGAGATACAAACTATGTCCTGGAGATTTTCCCAGCATTAATTCACACACACACACACATACACACACACACACACACACACACACACACACTCTAGCCTACCAGTCTGACTCCTTAAAAATCTAGCTCTCTACTGAGTCTTTCCTGAATGGCCCTGTAAAAATATTTCTACCCCCATTCCTGGGCTCCTTACAATGTCCATTAGAATGTTTATTGCTTGTTCCTCAAATCTGCTGAGCTCACGCTGGGATGGTGGCCCTAGACCCAGAGGCTTCTCCCCACACAGCCAGCACCTGTTCTTCCTTTGGGTCTCTCTCTTGACTTCAGAGGCCTTTTCTGCCCATCACACCTAAGATAGGCCCCACTTCCTTGCACCACTTTATTCAGAATCTCAGCCCATTGATGGCTTCCTTTGAAGCTTTTAGAACAACATGCAACTATTTGTTTCACTTGTGTGCTTACTGCAGGTTTGTTTGTATTCAAATATTTCTGTCTTGTGTCTTTCTCCTTTAGTAGAATAGAATCAAATGGGCATCTTGAGAGCAGGAAGCCTGCTTGTTGCCATTGTATCTCTAGAGCCTCACATAGGCCTCATGTGTGTATATAGTAGATGCTCAATATATATTTGTTGAATTAATGAAAAAAAGAATCTAAGACTTCGAACCTGAAGGGCTGATTTTATCCCTGTAACCGATGATCTATCTGGTGGATCCCTTTTAAGCTGTGTGATTGGAACAAATGGGTGAAATCCCCAAACTCTGGATCCGTCTCTATTTGATAGACTTTGGTTTGTCTCTGAATGATTTTTACATTCTTTTCCTATCTGTCTCACTCTGTTGCCCACACTGGAGTGCAGTGGCACGATCTCACCTCACTGTAGCACTGACCTCCTAAGCTCAAGTAATCCTCCTGCCTCAGCCTCCTGAGTAGCGGGGACCACAGGCACACACCACTGCACGTGGCTAATTTAAACAATTTTTTTTGTAGAGATAGGGTGTCACCACGTTGGTGTTGAACTCTTGGGCTCAAACAGTCCTCTCACCTAAGCTTTCCAAAATGCTATGATTACAGGCTTGAGCCACCATGCTCAGCCTTTGAAGGCTTTTTTTTTTTTTTTTCTTTGAGACGGAGCCTCACTCTGCTGCCCAGGCTGGAGTGCAGTGGCCCGATCTTGGCTCACTGCAAGCTCTGCCTTCCAGGTTGACACCATTCTCCTGCCTCAGTCTCCCGAATATCTGAGACTACAGGCGCTCGCCACCACACCTGGCCAATTTTTTGTATTTTTAGTAGAGACGAGGTTTCCTCATGTTAGCCAGGATGGTCTCCATTTCCTGACCTCGTGATCCGCCCACCTCGGCCTCCTAAAGTGCTGGGATTACAGGCGTGAGCCACCGCACCCAGCCTCTGAAGGCATTTTAAATGTTATCCCATGGAATCTTAAATTTCTCTGATGCCTTTGGTTTGGCCTAAATGATACGTCCGATGAGTGGAGGAACACCAGAGCTCTTGTGTCACCTGGAATTAAATAAAACAACCAGACTCGCGTGGAGTGGTTTTAAGGAGCAGAGAGTTTAACAGGCCAGAAAGGAAGAAGGTGGAAGGAAGAAGCTCCCACGTACAGAGACAGAGGGAGGGGGCTCCAAAGCCCAAAGAGAAGACCCAAAGTAGGGTGGAAACCAGCCAGGTGTATGTAGAGGCTAGAGGAGGTGGTGTCTAATTTGCACAGGGCTCAGGGGATTGGTTTGACCAGGCATGTCATTCATGTAGCCCAGAAAAAACTGGCCCTTCCATCCTAGCCTTTTAGTATGCAAATACAGGGAAGGGTGATGTTCTACACAGGTAGGGATACGTGGGGGCGGCCATGTTGCCAGGCACATGTAGGGGCAAGAGCAAGGAGAAGAGGGCAGGAATGGCCATGTTTGGGTGCACCCAGTTTCTACTGGCCGCCATTTGCATATCAAAGGTTGCTGGCCTGGCTTTCCTGCTAGACAAGAAACGTTTCTGACTTTAAAAACAAAAACTTCCCAAGGACCTCTTTTCATCTCTATCTGCCTAAAATAATTTCTTAATAACTCCTACCACATTAACTCTAAAGTTGTGACAATGGCAAAGCCCCATCCTGCTCCTTCAAAGGGCTGGCGTTCAGCTGGGGAAGAGGCAGATGAGCCATCCCACCGTGGAGGAGAGGCGTAACCAGGAGATGGTGGTGTAGCAGGAGGAGCCGCACACAAGAACCCCTCAGACCCGGAGTTGTGGAACGAAAGGGCTTTATTCAGTTGGGAGCATCCGCCAACTCACATCTCCAAAAACCAAAAGGAGCTCCCCGAGTGAGCAATTCCTGTCCCTTTTACAGGCTTACGACTCTAAGGGGGTCCGCGTGAGAGGGTCGTGATCGATTGAGCAAGCAGGGGATACGTGACTAGGGGATGCATGCACTGGTAATCAGAATGGAACAGAACAGGACAGGGATTTTCACAGTGCTTTTCCATACAAAGTCAGGAATCTATAGATAACATTACTGGTTAGGTCAGGAGTCAATCTTTAACTACCAGGCCCAGGCATGGCGCTGGGCTGTCTGCCTGTGGATTTCATTTCTGCCTTTTAGTTTTTTTTTTTTTTTTGAGACGGAGTCTTGCTCTGTCGCCCAGGCTGGAGTGCAGTGGCCGGATCTCAGCTCACTGCAAGCTCCGCCTCCCGCGTTCCCGCCATTCTCCTGCCTCAGCCTCCTGAGTAGCTGGGACTACAGGCGCCCACCACCTCGCCCGGCTAGTTTTTTTGCATTTTTTAGTAGAGACGGGGTTTCACCGTGTTAGCCAGGATGGTCTCGATCTCCTGACCTCGTGATCCGCCCGTCTTGGCCTCCCAAAGTGCTGGGATTACAGGCTTGAGCCACCGCGCCCGGCCTCATCTACTTTTTACTTTAGTTTTTACTTCTTCTTTCTTTGGAGGGAGAAATTGGACATAAGACAATATGAGCGGTGGTCTCCTCCCTTAGTGAAAATGCCCGAAAAGCAGAGCCATGTCCTGAGGAAGGGCAGGGATGGCAGCAGAGGAGGAAAACAACTCCATGGCATATCTTCCATGCATCCAGGCTCTCTTCCATAGCATTTCATTTCATCCTAACCACAGTCTTATGCAGTTGATGTTCTTACCATCATTTTGTAGTTGACAGTAGTGGAAAAGCATGGACTTTTGTGTTAGATAGGCCTTGGTTCAAATTCCATCCTCCCAGGTTATACACTATAGGCCTCTTGGGCAATGAAAGAAGAATATAGGGAGGAAAAATGGGCTTTTTTTTGAGACAGAGTCTCACTCTGTCACCCAGGCTGGAGTGCAGTGATGTGATCACAGTTCATTGCAGCCTTGACTTTCCGGGCTCAAGCAATCCTCCTGCTTCAGCCTCCCAAAATGCAACCACAGTTGCGTGCCACTGTACCCGGCTAATTGTTTATAGAAATGAGGTCTTGTTCTGTTGCCCAGGATGGTCTCGAACTTCTGGGCTCAAGTGATCCTCCTACTTCTGCCTCCTAAAATGCTGGGATTACAGGTATGAGCCACTATACCTGGTCACAAGTGCTTTTTCCTATCCTCTCTCATCACTCAATGAAATCAACACAGCACTTCTGACACCCGATGTGTGGGAGGTCTTTCCCTGGACACCAAGCAGTCAGTCAATCCTGACACCAGATTCAGGAGCTGACACCAGCTGGGTGTCCTCTTATTCAATTCAATTCTGACGCTACATACCTGGAGGTAGTGTCAGATCCCATGGGTTAAGGGCTCAGTCCCACAAGACTATCTCCAATTCAGATGCCAATCAAAAGCCCCATGTTGTAGCCTATGCCTCTGGTTGACCGGCTGTAAGTCAGGGTTCCCATAACTCCCTCTCGGGGTTCAATTACTTTGCTAGACTGGCTCACAAAACTCAGAATAACACTTACTTATATGTACTGATTTATTATAAAGGATGTTCATGGCCAGGCGCGGTGGCTTACGCCTGTAATTCCAGCACTTTGGGAGGCCAAGGCAGGTGGATCATGAGGTCAGGAGTTCAAGACCAGCCTGGCAAAGATGGTGAAACTTCATCTCTACTAAAAATACAAAAATTAGCCGAGCATGGTGGTAGGCACCTGTAATCTCAGCTACTTGGGAGGCTGAATGAGAGAATTGCTTGAACCCGGGAAGCGGAGGTTGCAGTGAGCCAAGATCGTGCCACTGCACTCTAGGCTGGGCAACAGAGTGAGACTCCATCTCAAAAAAATAAAAATAAAATAAAGGATGTTCACAAAGCATATCAATGGAGAGAGAGGTAGGGCAAGGTATGTGGGAAGGGTTAAGGAGCTTTTCTACCCTCTGGGGCACGCCACCCTCCAGGAATCTCCACGTGTTCAGCTAACTGGAAGCTCTCTGAACCCAGTCCTTTGGGTTTTTATGGAAGCTTTATTACATAGACAGCATTAGGGCAGATCACCTGAGGTTGGAAGTTCAAGACCAGCCTGACCAACACGGAGAAACCCCATCTCTACTAAAAGTACAAAATTAGCCAGGCATGGTGGCACATGCCTGTAATCCCAGCTACCTGGGAGGCTGAGTCAGAAGAATTGCTTGAACCCGGGAGGCAGAGGTTGCAGTGAGCCGAGATCGCACCATTGCACTCCAGCCTGGGCAACAAGAGCGAAACTCCGTCTCATTAAAAAAAAAAAAAAAAAAAGAGAGAGAGCGAGATCCAAAAACTCCAACCTCAGATAACCTCCACACATCCATTTTTTGAACAGGAGAAGCATGAAATTCAATTACGCATGCGTACATTTCTCCCCTCATAAATATTCATGACTTTCTGACAGCTTATAAATATGTATATTTAGCCACTCTGCTCAGTATAAATTCTTGTTCCCTTAGTCCCTGTCTTGAAGAGTCTGTTTCTGGCTTCTGAGTGAAGGCTACACTTCCCAGACTGTCAGAACGGCCACCCTGCAGGCGGCAACCCTTTATGAGAAATAAAGTTCTCCTTTCCAAATTTATGAACCCCATTATTCTCCAGCTGACATTGGTTAAATCATGGCCGTTGTTGATTAACTTGACCTTCAGCTCCTGTTCTCTCCCTGGAGGCTGGGGCATGGGGCTGAAAAGTCCCAACCCTCTATTTGTACCTTGGTCTTTCCTGTGACCAGCCCCCATCCTGAAGCTACTGAAGGGCTTCCAGCTACAACTCAACTCATTAACACACAAAAAGATACTTATCGCTTTGAAGATTCCTAAGACTTCAGGAGTTGTAGGTCAGGAAACAGGGATGAAGACCAAATACATATTTACAGCATTACAGGCAAATTACTTAACTTCTCTGGGCTCAATTGACTGATATTTATAATGAGACTAATACCAACTAGAGTTGCTATGAGTACCAAAAAATATATGGATAGATAAATTCATCAAAATGAAATAATACCAACCTGGGCAACATAGAGAGACCCCATCTCTACGAAAAATTTAAGAATTAGTAATCCACTGTGGCTTGTGCCTGTGGTCCCAACTACTTGGGAGGCTGAAGTAGGAGGATCACCCGAGGCTGGGAGGTCAAGGCTTGAGTGAGCTGAGAGTGTGCCAGTGGACTCCAACCTGGATGATGAGTGGGACCCTATCTCAAAAAAACAAAAAAAGTGATTTTGTGCTTGGCACAGTAAATCACAGCACCTTTTTTTTTTCTTTTTTTTCCCTAACACAGAGTCTTTCTCTGTCGCCCAGGCTGGAGTGCAGGGGTGCAGTCTCAGTTCACTGCAACCTCCGCCTCCCGGGTTCAAGGGATTCTCCTGCCTCAGCCTCCCAAGTAGCTGGGATTACAGGCATGCGCCACCATACCTGGCTAATTATTGTATTTTTAGTAGAGACAGGGTTTCACCATGTTGGCCAGGCTGGTCTCGAACTCTTGACCTCGTGATCCACCCACCTTGACCTCCCAATCACAGCACTTTTTAATTAAGAGATTTACCCAAGTTCTACCTTGTTCAGTGGCCTAGAACTTGATGGCATCTTGCTTTGTAAGATCCTATGGGTATTTTCCATATCAGCTGTGTGGTTTATCTCATCTCCCAGGTTGTGAGTTCTTCCAGGACAGGGATAATGTCTCCTACCTTTTGGATTTAGTGGCCTGTATATAAAGTGACTTTACTTACCTGCATTTATTATGTGATTTGAGTTTTCTACTCACTGGTATGTGTAAATGTTAATAGATTAGGCAAATGTCTCTCTGACCTAAGTAAGCATCATTTTGCAGTTATCTTCCATCTCCAGGACCAACTCTCTCCATATATGTCTGACCAGGGAGACCATAAAACAGGGTTTTTGTGATGTGAGACGTCCAGGTTTTATGTTCAAATGTCATGAAAGAAAATGCAACTTGTTACAGTCACATGGATAGGAATGAGGGACAATTTAACCTTAGCTAAACTGAAGAATCCTGAAAACATTTGAGGTTTTTATTTTTATTTTTATTTTTATTTATTTATTTTTTTTTTCTGAGACGGAGTCTCGCTCTGTCACCCAGGCTGGAGTGCAGTGGCTCGATCTCGGCTCACTGCAAGCCCCGCCTCCCGGGGTTTACGCCATTCTCCTGCCTCAGCCTCCCGAGTAGCTGGGACTACAGGTGCCCGCCACCTCGCCCGGCTAGTTTTTTTGTATTTTTTAGTAGAGATGGGGTTTCACTGTGGAAGCCAGGATGGTCTCGATCTCCTAACCTCGTGATCCGCCCATCTCGGCCTCCCAAAGTGCTGGGATTATAGGCTTGAGCCACCGCGCCTGGCCAATATTTGAGGTTTTTATATACAGTATTGTGTATATGTGTGCCTGTTTAATGATCCGTTAAGCAACTCATTTCCTCTCTTATTCCTCCACCCAGCTCCTGAGAACTGCCAAGTTTCCCTATTATCATTTTCTGTTACATCCATCCTCTTGCCTCCCATCCCTTTCCAGGCCCTCAGTATCCTTCACTGGCTCTGAAATGCTCCTGCAGTGGCTCTTGGATGTCAATCTTACCTTCTGGAATCTAGGCTCCACACTGGCACCAGACGAGTGACTCCAAAATGCCATTGACCTTGTCCCTGCTCTGCCACCCAGTCCTTCAATACCAACTCTTGTCTACACCATACAGTTCTTTACTTGGAACATAAGGCCCAATAACCTAGTGTTGGACTCAGAACACTTTGACATACTGAGTACTTGAAACTGAAGGAGATTGGAAGGCCTCAGAAGGGAGCTCTCTCTGACCTCTCCCATCCTCCTGTCTCCCACCAGTCTTTGTCCTCTGAGGTGATTCATAGAAAGCAGAATTCCTCTTCCCCAAGGTGGGACATAGAAACTAGAACCCCTTTCCCCCAAAGCAAGCCATAAAACCTAGAAAGGCCACTCCCTTTTCCTTCTCCCTTCTCCCTTGAAGACCCTCATTTCAGAGGGGTCCTGCCCCATCCCCAGGAGGAAAAAATGCTTCACAGGCCAAGAAAAATCTCAACAGACAGGCCTTTCTGGATTCCCTCCCCTGCCCCAACCTCAGTTATTGCCATTAGATCACACTCTTTTTGTCTAATCACATTCCTACATGGCTAGTCATTCTTCATTGAACCTATGCATTAAAATAGTTTTCCCTGGGTCATTGGGTCTTTATTTCTGAAGACACCTATATAATGTAAAACTTTGATTAAATAAATGTGTTTTGCTTTTCTCTTGCTAACCTGTCTTCTGTTACAGGAGTGTTGACCATGATCCTTATAATAGGTGAGGAAAGATGTCACCTTTCTGCCCCCTATAGTTTCTGGCACCCAAAGTAGGGGTGGCTGAGACACCTAATTTGCTCTGGAGCTTGCAGAATAGATCCTGGGACAACTGACAAACAGCCAGCAAAGAAAAGGTAAGAATTTTTTTACTAAGGTCAGCTCTCCCAGACCTCTGCCTCTAGTGTTCAGTTAAGAACTGAAGGTAAAAATTTCTCTATACCTTCCATTCCAAATTTAGGTTGGCAGGAGAAAATCATTTGTTTGGATTGTGACTCTTGTGTAAATTTGGTTGGGGATACCATTTGTTATTGATCCTTTGCCTCCCAGGGACAGCTGTTTCCTTCCTGTTTGTCTCATTTTGTGTCCTGAGTGTTGGCTTTGTGACCAGTGAGAGTACTGTCTGGTCTCTGCCATCATTGGGCAAAGCATCAGCTTACATCAGGCAGCCAGGTGAATAGGCTGGGAGCCTCTTCTCTTTGTCAGAGTGTGTCAGCTCTCAGATGACTCTGTCTTACTAAGAGATCCCAGTTCATAAGAGGCTTTTGTTGTCTCAACCTTTGTTGTTTGGTCCTGTGGCAACAAAGGTGTTTCTTTTGACTGTCCTTGAGAGTGGCTCTGCATCTTGGGAGGGCTGCCTCTTTTGAGTAAGTCTCTTTCATCCTTGGTTAAGTTATAAAACACTTACTGGTTTTGATTCTATAATAAGTCACTTGGTAGATACCTCTGGCCTAAATGGAAAAAAAAAAAAAAAAAAAAAAGCCGGGAATATTTGTTATTTGCTCCAGCTAAAATCTAATAATAAGGGACTTGAAAGTTTTTTTTTTGTTTTGTTTTTTGTTTGTTTGTTTGTTTGTTTTGGAGCTCTGTGGTCAGAAGTCAGGTTAATTGGAAACTGATATTCAAGATATAATTTTTAAAAGTTATTTCTGTTCTCTCTATTGGATCTTGCTTACCCTAGGAGAACATCTCAGTTGACTGAAACCCTCTTCTTGAACCCCTGCATACTATATGCTCAGTCTTTCTGCCCACTTCCTTTCTTGTTGGCATAGTTTTTGCTAAGGATAATGTGGAACTTCATTGGGAAAATTAAGATCTCTCCGTACTGACTTCTGAAGACTAATTCTTCTGTTTACTTCTGTCCCTGCTTCCTTTTGCCACCCTCGATCTTCCATTCAGTTCTTTTAATCCTTTCAAGCTCCTATCTCCTCCATTTGGTGATCGGTGGATGGAAAACTACTAAAAGGAAACATCAGAGGTAAGAAGCAGTCAGGTTTCTATGGCCAAACTTTAGTCAGGCTTCTGAACCTTCTCCAAGGCCCGTCTCTGTATTTCCTTGTAAAATCCTATAGTAAATTCCTATAAGTCTATGCTGCCTTGACATCCATTTTGAATCCTCCTCTGGTCTCACCTAAGTGACACACCCGAACCTCACTCTCCTCCTGGTGTGGGCTCTCATAAAGAGTGGCTTTTTTGATAGGCCTATCAGGGCAGGGGTAGAGTTTATAGCCACTCTCTAGAAAGAAATCTCAAGACCAAATTAGTGAAAAATGCAAAAATTCAGTTTTAGCAGAAATAAATGTCTTGTTCAGGCCGGGCGCGGTGGCTCAAGCCTGTAATCCCAGCACTTTGGGAGGCCGAGACGGGCGGATCACGAGGTCAGGAGATCGAGACCATCCTGGCTAACACAGTGAAACCCCGTCTCTACTAAAAATACAAAAAACTAGCTGGGCGAGGTGGCGGGCGCCTATAGTCCCAGCTACTCGGGAGGCTGAGGCAGGAGAATGGCATAAACCCGGGAGGCGGAGCTTGCAGTGAGCTGAGATCCGGCCACTGCACTCCAGTCCGGGCGACAGAGCGAGACTCCGCCTCAAAAATAAAAAAAAATAAAATAAAATAAAATAAATAAATAAATAAATGTCTTGTTCATTCACATGCGTCTTTGGAGACAGTTACCTGCGAGATGTCCCTTCAGTCACCAGCCTAAAATCTAGTCCACAGCTTCCATAAGATTGACCTCTGATAATAGACTTTCTTTAGTCACTGTGTTTGAGAAAGTCTATTATCAGAGGAACTTTGAGATATAAATTTCCTACCCCGTCTTCTCTAGAACTTGATGGTTATCTTGTGGAAATACAAACTTCAAAGAGATAATGATCATCAGAAAGAGAACTATTTAGAAACTGGTAAAATAAAAAGTCTTAAAATCTTTCTCCACAATACTTCGGAAAAAGCCTTAACCATCTGAGCAGGTAGCCTCAGCTTGTCCCGTTCGCCAGATATAGTTAGTAAGTCTTAAATTATCAGATCTGGCACATGGCTAAACGTTTTAGAATGAAAGCTGTAAAATCTGCTTCTGTTGGTATGTTTAGATTATTAAATAAACATTTTTGCCTGGGTTTACTGATCATACATGTTTGTGTTGTCTCTGTTAGATGCTTAAGACCATGAAAGTGTAAATCCAACCTGAGAGCAGAATGCACACTAAAAATACAGTGCCTGATGCATGTCAGTCATGGAGTAGAAAAAAGGAGAGGAAACAACCACATTTACATTTTTAGTTTCTTGGCTTCTGTAGTATTTTTGGTACTTGCCTGATTTACCAATAACGACAAAAAATACTTAAGATATTGGCCAGCTTTGTTTAATGTCTCATAAAATTTTCATGAACAGTTCAAGCATAATTGTTTAGAGTAAGTAAATTAAATGAATATAAGTTGTATAAAAGTTTAAGTGAGGTTTTATTAATAATTGTTTATAAAATGTCTACTTTAAAATGGCCTCAAAAATCTTTTTGATAACTTGAAACTTTACAATAAAATTAAGTAATAGATACCCATTAAATGTTTGAGTCATTTCCAAGTAAGTTAAAATATTGAAACAACAATTACTAAGCATTAATTCAAGTCTATATACTTTGTCATCTTTTTTTTTTTTTTTTGAGACAGAGTCTTGCTCTGTTGCCCAGGCTGGAGTACAGTGGCACGATCTCAGCTCACTGCAACCTCCACCTCTTGGGTTCAAGCGATTCTCCTGCCTCAGCCTCCCGAGTAGCTGGGATTATAGGCATGTGCCACCACGCCTGGCTACTTTTGTATTTTTAGTAGAGACGGGGTTTCTCCATGTTGGTCAGGCTGGTCTTGAACTCCTGACCTCAGGTGATCCACCCGCCCTGGCCTCCCAAAGTGCTGGGATTACAGGCTGGAGTGCAGTGGTATGATCTCAGCTCACTGCAACCTCTACCTCCCAGGTTCAAGTGATTCTCCTGCCTCAGCCTCCCAAGTAGCTGGGATTACAGACATTTGCCACCACGCCTGGCTAATTTATGTATTTTTAGTAGAGATGGGGTTTCACTATGTTGATCAGGCTGGTCTCGAACTCCTGACCTTATGATCCATCCACCTCGGCCTCCCAAAGTGCTGGGATTACAGACATGAGCCACCGTGCCCCGCACCAATGGAAATTACGTAAAACCCTTCACCGAACCTTTCACTTAGGCATCGATAGCACCCATCAGATGGCCAAATTATTATTTACTGGACCAGGCCTTTTCCAAACTATCAAGCAGATAGTCAGGGCCTTTGAAGTGTGCCAAAGAAATAATCTCCTGCACTGCAGGCCATACATTTCAATCCCTGTATCTTTAACCTCCTTGTTAAGTTTATCTCTTCCAGAATCAAAGCTATAAAACAACAAATGGTTCTTCAAATGGAACCCCAGGTGCAGTCCATGACTAAGAATTGCCGCAAATCCCTGGACCAGCCTGCTAGCCCATGCTCCGATGTTAATGACAGTAAAGGAACCCCTCCCAAGGGGTTTGAGATTTCCCAAGGAAATCTCAACTGCACAACCCCTACTACACCCCAGTTCAGCAGGAAGCAATTAGAGCGGTCATCAGCCAACCTCCCCAACCGCACTTTGGTTTTCCTGTTGAGAGGGGGAACTGAGAGATAGGACTAGCTGGATTTTCTAGGCCAACTAAGAATCCCTAAGCCTAGCTGGGAAGGTGACTGCATCCACCTTTAAACATGGGGATTGCAACTTAGCCCACACCCAATCAGGTAGTAAAGAGAACTCACTAAAATGATAATTAGGCAAAAACAGGAGGTAAACAAATAGCCAATCATCTATCACCTGAGAGCACAGGGGGAGGGACAGTGATCGGGATATAAACCCAGGCATTCAGAGCCAGTAACGGCTACCCGCTTTGGGTCCCCTCCCATTTTATGGGAGCTCTGCTTTCACTCTATTAAATCTTGCAACTGCACACTCTTCTGGTCTGTGTTTGTTATGGCTCAAGCTGAGCTTTCACTTGCTGTCCACCACTGCTCTTTGTCACTATCACAAACCTGCCACTGACTTCCACCCCTCCAGATCCAGCAGGGTGTCCACTGCACACCTGATCCAGCGAGGCACCCATTGCCGCTCCCGATGGGGCTAAAGGCTCGCCATTGTTCCCGCATGGCTAAGTGCCTGGGTTCGTCCTAATCAAGCTAAACGCTACTCACTGTGTTCCACGGTTCTCTTCTGTGACCCACGGCTTCTAATAGAGCTGTAACACTCACTGCATGGCCCGAGATTCCATTCCTTGGAATCCATGAGGCCGAGAGCCCCAGGTCAGAGAACAAGAGGCTTGCCGCCATCTTGGAAGCAGCCCACCACCATCTTGGGAGCTCTGAGAACAGGGACTGCCCGGTAACAGAAGAATGGAAACAATTCTTTCTCCCTGCCTGGTACCTCCAGAATTCAGCTGAAAACATGAGACCCCAAAGTATGGCACTTTGGTATGCTGGGTACTTTGAAGTAAAGGAGATTGGAAGACCTTAGAAGGAAGGCCTTTCATCTCTCTTTTTTCTCTGAAGCAAGTCATAAAAACTAGAAAGCCCTCTCCCATCTCCCTTCAAGACCCTCATTTCAGAGGGGTGCTTCCCATACCCAGGAGGAAGAAATGTTACACAAAGAGGCCAAGAAGAATCTGAACAAACAGGCCTTGCTGGGTTTTCCCCTCAGTCTATTACCATTCAATCATACCCTTTTTGTCTAATCACATTTCTACATGACTGTGCATTCTTCATTGAACCTAAGTTAAAAACAGTTTCCTTGGGTCATTAGGTCTTCATTTCTGAAGACCCTTGTGTTGTAGGAGTTATTAAGAAATTATTTTAGGCAGATAGGAAACAGGGTCCTTGGGAAGTTTTGTCTTTTTAAAGCACCTCCAGAAAAGTGTCTTGTAAAGTCCCAGCTCTTAAAGCCAGGCTGGCAACATTTGATATGCAAATGCAGATCATTAGAAACTGGGTCCACCCAAACACGGTGATTCCCATTCCTTCTTGCCCTTTCCCCACATGTTCCTGGCAACATGGCTGCCCCCACATATCCCCACGTGTGTAGAACATCATGGCACCATGCATTTGCATATTAAAAGCCTAGGGTGGGCCAGACTCAGTGGTGACTCACGCCTGTAATTCCAGCACTTTGGGAGGCTGAAATGGGCCGATCATGAGGTCAAGGGATCAAGATCATCCTGGCCAACATGGTGAAACCTCATCTTTACTAAAAATACAAAAATTACCTGATGGGTTGTGGCCCACACCTGTAGTCCCAACTACTTGGGAGGCTGAGACAGGAGAATCGCTTGAATCTGGGAGGTGGAGGTTGCAGTGAGCCGAGATTGCCCCATTGCACTCCAGCCTGGTGACAGAATTATACTCCATCTCAATTAAGAAAAACAAAACAAAACAAAACAAAACAGCTAGGGTGGGAGGGCCAGCTTTTTAATGGGCTACACAAATAACATGTCTGGGCAAACCAATCCCTATGCAAATCAGACACCGCCTCCTGCAGCCTCTGCATATATACCTGGCTGGTATCCGCCACACTTGGCGACCTCTTCCTTCAGCTTTGGAGTCCCCTTCCCTCTGTCTTTGTAAAGAGGAGCTTCTTTCTTCTGTTTTCTCTCTTCTTGCCTATTAAACTCTCTGCTCCTTAAAACCTCTCCATGTGTGTCCGTGTCATTTTATCTAAACCGGGATGAGAACCAAGAAACATGGTGTCCTGGTGTTCCTCCTCTCATCGAAGCCATATCACTTGTATCACGAAAACCTTTGATTAAATAAATTTGTTGTGCTTTTCTCTTGTTAACCTGTCTTTTGTTACAGGACTGTTATGATGGATGAGGAAGGGTATCACACCTTTCTGTCTCCATACTGGCAAGAAGGAAGTTTGACTATCTCTAGCGTTTCTGAGACCCAAGACCAGCTGCTTAATTCTTGCATCTAAGCACATTACAAGACCCTTAAATACCTCAGGAAGTAAATCAGTTCTAGAAACCCTCAATCAATAAGCATTAGACTTTGTGAGTTCTTGCCCAATCATAAGTAAATCATGCTGTCTAAGAGAACAATGTTGTCAGGCAAATGTCACATAAAAAAAATACAGCAAGATAAAATACTGAATCTACTCTTTCTAAATAGAAAAACATTGACCCCTGGGGTGGCAAAGAAATCCCAGGAAAAAAAAATTTTTTTTTAATTGCAGCTGCAACACAGTCATTCAGTGTTCTGCTAAGCTTCTCTTGTCCTAGGTTCTGGTGGTCCTCTGTTAACCTGAGTGTGATGAGTATATTTTGCAATACAGACTATATGGCAGTGTTGCAAAACTGTTGTCTTTCCCATCCTCTTTCAGGAGAAAAAAATTATTTAAACAAAGTAATATACTATGATGCAAGTAAAATTTTACTATGTAACTAACACAGCCAAGGAAGAATTGAGTGCTAGGTGTTAATTATTTCCCTAGGTGAATCTTTTAAAAACCCACAGGTCTGCAACATGAATTGTCTTTTAAATTAAATTTGGCAGTAGTTAGCATGTAACACTGCGTGGAAACACACAGGTTTTCCTTGGGAGAATGAAGACAGAGACAAACGTAGGGCAGTGAAGTCAGAGACAAAGCCACTTAATGGCTGTCCCCTTAGTGCATATACCATGTTTGGGAAGAATGCATCTGGAGGCTCTAGGGAAAAAGAAATATTTCATAATCAAGTGTTTGCCTAGGATGCTGCCTTTTTCCTGAATGAAATTTATCAACATCTAACTGTTTCACGGCCACAACCTGTGAGTATCATGACTTTTTCTTTAAAAAGTGCTACTACAAGATCCATTTTTTTCTCTAAGAGACAATTTTTTTAATCATTAAAGAAGAAATCATTGTATCACCAGTAAGAGTGGTGTATTTAAACAGAACATTACAAATTCCCTCTAGAAAGTTTATTTTATAAACTTATTTTGTAATTGGTTTCAAGATTTGCTACTGGCATTAGTTTTGCTGGGAGGAGGCATAATTTCTGTTTCAGTCATTTTGAAGTTTATTACTATTTTATTGTCAGAAGTTAAATCTATATATATTTATATATAACAAACACAGTTTTGAAATCATTACCATCTGGCCACTTGTTTTCTTAGCTGATTTGTAGCCTTATTATTACTGGCAATATTACTGTAAGGCTAGTCGAGAGAAAGGACGAGTAGACCTAAAGTCAGGCAAGCAAGTTTATTAACCTGCCGGGCTGCTCCCTAACAGTCAGAGGAGGCAGCCCTGAGCTCACGGAATGAGGGGTTTATATGGGGTCAAGAGAGGCTTAAGGGAGTTTCTGGGTATAACCGCATCCTGGGGTTGTTGGTTATCTTTACCGCCCAGAGAATCTATTCCTTTGTAACAGACACAAAGGTAGTTTATCAGCTTGTAATAGACTTATAACACATCATCCCCTTACTTTTAAGGTGGCACTTAGATGAAAAACAGGAATTTACAAGAATGTGTAACTAAGATTTGTTCACGTTTCCCATGACTTCCCCGGTGCTGCCCAAATGGCTGTAATTAGGGTTTGCTCCACTTAGCATGTCTGGTAACTTTGCTGTGGCACCTAGATAAGTGTTTAAGTATTCAGGTGCAGAGCATTCAGGGTAAGGGGAGGTTGGGGGGTTCCTGCGGCAGCTTGTCCCTAACAATCACTAAAGCAGCTTTCTGTATTTTCACTCTAGCAGGAAGGATTAGCCTTTCTCATTTGCATGATTTAAGGAAAGGGGAAAAGGGAAGTTTTTTTTTTTTTGTCTCCCTCTTCCTAGTCTTTAAGGCAAACACATCACTTAAAGATGGTTGATTAGGGGAAGTGGACAGGCGTTGGCAGGTAATATTTCTGTGATGTCTAGTTGTCTAGAATAGAGACCCCTAAATTGTGTACGTGAGACTCACAGTTCTGTCTTCAAACATTTGTTCATTCACTTATTTTTTTAAAAAATGCTCATTGAGCCACTACTGTGCTCCAGGTGCTGTGGTAGAATTAAAAGATGACTGACCGGCACCTGTGGAGCTCAGGCTCGGGTAGTGGGAAGAGACCTGAAAACAACTGACCTTAAAACATAACCAGGACCAAGCAAATGTCTTTAGAGGCCTTAAACACACTGAACAGTGTGTGACGTGCTACCCATCTATACCCTTCCATGTGGTATAGATATGTAAATCTATATACATATGTAATATGTCAGTTCCACATGGTATAGATATGTAAATCTATACACATATGTAAATAAGTGTAAGGAAGTCCAATGTAATTGTGATTACTTTCCTTAAAGACGACATTTACTTGAGGTAGGAGGAGCTACATATTTTTCCACATTTTTATTTTATTTTGTTGCCCTAGCTTTATGAGTGTCCTAAGGCTGTGCTTCCATTACCTGGGAAATCCAACCCTAAGAACAACGCTAAGAGCACTTGAAGGTATTCATAAAACTCAGAGGAATCCCTGAGGACTGGGCAAACACTTGAGAAGTGGCCATCAGTTGTATTGAGCAGTTAGCATGTAACACTGCATGGAAACACAGGTTTTCCTTGGGGGAATGAAGACAGAGACAAACGTAGGGCAGTGAAGTCAGAGACAAAGCCACTTAATGGCTGTCCCTTAGTGCATACACCATGTTTGGGAAGAATGCATCTGGAGGCTTTTGGGAAAAAGAAATATTTCATAATCAAGTGTTTGCCTAGGATGCTGCCTTTTTCCTGAATGAAATGTATCAACATCTAACTATTTCACGGCCACAAGATAATTGCATGTTTACTGAAGTTTCGAGATCCATTTATACTGGCTAGAGCACTCATTGAACAGTTTTGTAGTCTTCTTATAAAATATTAGATGGGACTTGTTAAAGTTATAGATTATAGACACCATCCAAAGTCAACATTCTGTAAGTTTTTACCATCAGTTTCACGGCTGAGGCTATCTTAGCTCTCTTGACTTCCATCCCTAGTACAAGTTGTTAGCATTTTGTAAGGAACCCTTCCCCCTTTCCACAAGAAAACAAAATTTAAAATAATTTAACAAAGTCGACTGTTCACTGAAAAAGTTAAAAAAAGAAACAAAAGGCAGGGCGCAGTGGCTCACGCCTGTAATCCCAGCACTTTGGGAGGCTGAGGCAGGCAGATCACGAGGTCAGGAGATAGAGACAATCCTGGCTAACACAGTGAAACCCCATCTCTACTAAAAATACAAAAAATTAGCCGGGTGTGGTGGTGGGTGCCTGTAGTCCCAGCTACTCGGGAGGCTGAGGCAGGAGAATGGCATGAACCTGGGAGGCAGAGTTTGCAGTGAGCCGAGATTGCGCCACAGCACTCCAGCCTGGGGGACAGAGAGAGACTCCATCTCGAAATAAATAAATAAATAAATACAAAAGAAGGGAAAAGAAAAAAAAAATGACCAAGTTCCTTTTTTAAAAATTATATATTTATTTATTCATTTATTTATTTATTATTTATTTAGAGATGATGCCATCTTGCCCAGGCTGGTCTTGAATATCCTTGGCTCAAGCAATACTCCCACCCCAGCCTCCCAAATTGCTGGAATTACTGGTGTGAGCCACTGTGCCTGGCCAACCAAGTCCCTTTGAGTCATTTTATACCAAAGTGAATGCAACTGTTAGCTGGATTCTAACTAGCTAAGTGATCTTCAGCCCACATGATTTGAAGAACAGGCAATTCCAATTCACATTTGAGTCACAGCGAGACTTAAAATACAGTGCTGCACTTTACAGGTCTTCTGCCTTTTTTAGCCAAGATGTTAAATGTGAGACATCTAAAGGACTATTCTGTGAACATGGCCAGATACCAGATATGCTAAGTATGGTTAGAGCTGAGCCCTCTGCAAATCCAGGGGGCTGATAGGTACCCTCTTCTGCTTCTGGGATTCCTCTCTGCTGAGCTCCTATTGGAGACAAATAGTTCCAAGACAGATGTGAAGAAACAGAATAAAGGCAAAACATGAGTCTGAGGAAATAAGTCATTGCCTAGGTAAGAAATCTGATTTTAGCTGAGGGCTTTTAGGATATCTGCATATAAATTGGGACTTTTAAGGTAACTCAAAGATTTATTCATTAAACCAATAGTATTTCAGCCCTTGGGATGAACTCAAGTTCTTGACTTTTTTAGATAGACTCTACCCTTTCACACCAACTCAAGAGTTATGGTAGGGGCATCTCAACTAATTAGATAATTCTGAGCTACAGCATAATTGGATGCCAGTTTTAAAAGAGATGAATGCTTGCTCTCCATGTAAAACAAACAGAAAGGAAAGCAGCCTTCTCCACATCGCAGGAGAAATGGTTTTATTGCCTCAATTGGGAATATCCTCATTAAAAACCGGTCCTGCACACTAATGACTGTTTTAATGGACTAAATGGAAAGACATACATTGAAAATGTATGTTAAGCTTTGTACGGTGGAATTGCTAGAGATTTTTGTTTTGATACTTTTGCAATTTTCAGATTTTCTTCATTGAGCATATTATTCATTCATTCATTCATTTTTAGAATCAAGCAACACCTCAGTCTGTGCCATAGAATGAGGGTTTCCTTTGGCTTAATTTTTTTAATTATACATGGTTTTGGGAGAAAATTTAAGTGGTAGGCGAAGTTTGAAATTGGGAGGAAATGTATTTTATTATTGTATAAAAGACTCAGGATAGACTAATTCAATACTCAAAAATCATCATTTCTTTTAATGTAGTGGTTCTCAACCCTGGCTGCACTTTGTAATTACCTGGGAAGCCTTAAAAACACCAATTCCAGATCACTCACTCAATCTCTCCAACCAGACCAAATGGTTCAGAATCAGAATAGGGCCAATTGTTAGTATTTTTAGAAGATCAACTTATTACGATATCTAAGGTTCCATACTGCAATTCGTTTATCTTTATAGCATTGACTAGGAAGTTACATTACAGACATTCCCTAACTTACAATAATTCCACTTACAATTTTTCAACTTCTTGATGAATTTATTCGGGTACTAAATGCATTTCCAATTTAATAATTTTTTTTTTACTTACAATGAGTTTATCTGGATATCACCCCATATAAGTTGAGGGACTTCCTGTACTTAAAATTCGACTCTGTAGGTGTATTGTTACATTCTTTTATTACCATGGGAGAGGGTGGTAATACCTACTACAAAAGTTTTCCAGGCTCTATGGTACAGAACTTGGGGACTTTTATCAGCCACATGGTCACTTGCTGAAGCAGTCCCAGAGGTGGTTTCTGAGGCAAACAAACTTTCCCATAGGTAGATGCCCTGAGCTCACTTCCATGCTACACTAGGGTGGTTTCCTATTCAGCTGTGTGTCCCCATTCCATTCCTTAATTTTTATAACAATATACATTTTATAACAATACAATACATTATATGCCTTTCCATCTGCATACCTCTTCTCATGGATAAGCAGCTTGAGCTGGGAATCTGAACTCAAGGTCTTGCCAGACTTTTAATTCAGTCTCACCACTGCCCAGTTCTTACCAAACCTCATAAATAGCTGGTAAAAATGCTATTTATGGAGAATTACGAAGGAACATGCCCCCTTGTACTTCTCTAAACAACCTTTAGGCCAAGTTCTGTGGCTCACACCTGTAATCCCAGCACTTTGGGAGGCCGAGGCAGGTGGATCACTTGAGGTCAGGTGTTAGAGACCAGCCTGGCCAACATGGTGAAATCCAGTCTCTACTAAAAATACAAAAATTAGCCAGGCGTGGTGGCACATGCCTGTAATTCCAGCTACTCGGGAGGTTGAGGCACGAGAATTGCTTGAACCCAGGAGGTGGAGTTTGCAGTGAGCTGAGATGGCACCGCTGCATTCCAGCCTGGATGACAGAGCAAGACTCTGTTTCAAAAAAATCTTTTAAAATCTTATTTTTAATCTTGAATTATCTCAGATTATCAGACGGATAAGTACTTGGATGGGATCATTTTAGCTTCTTATACGTTGCTTTCAGTGCTCATACTCTAATCCCTCCATACTCTTTAAGTCTACATTAGGAAAGTCTGTTCTAGTTATTATAGAACTACTGTTAAAGGCTTGGATCACTCTTTTTCATGCATCACCTCCATTTTGATGAGAAATTTCTCTAGGTTTCAATTTGTTTGTCTTTTATGGACATGGCCAGTCTCCTAAATATTTGTGTTCCCTCTTTGCTTTGCCTGATCAGAAGCTCAGGGTCTAATGTGCAGTGATGTCTAGCATTGTATAGGAACCTTAAAGCATGCACTAAACTTGCTCCAGGCTTTATTTGTCCTGTGCCTGATTTCTTCACTTTGCATTTGGTATCTCATCGTACATGTGAGTTTGTAAATAGCTCAAATCTTCTTAACATCAAGGGTATAAATTAGAGTTTCTCAGCCTCGCCACCATTGGGCCGAATAACTTCTTGTTGAGAGTTAGGGAAGGCAGGGCCTGTCTTGTGCATTGTAGGATGCTTAGCAGCTTTCCCGGCCTCTACCCACTAGATGCCAGTAGCAATTCTCTGCCATCTCCCTGAGTTGTGGAAACCAAAACTGTTACCAGACATTGTCAAATGTCTCGGACAGGTGGTTGGAGTGGGGAGTGGGCAGGGCGGGTGGGAGGTGCAAATCACCCATGTGGTTGAAAACCACTGGTATAAATAAATAAAATGGTGTTGAGCACCTACTATTTTCTAGGCTATGTGTAGGCCACTATCTTTAGGGGACACAAAGATGACTGAGGTCCAGTTACCTGTCCTCAAAAAAAACCTACAAATAAGTCAAAAGAAAAGGTATACATGCTTAGACTACATGTATCTAAATCTCATGTCTGCTATTAGTATGGATTCCTGTAGATTTTTAATAACCGTGGGAAGAAGGAAGTGAAGATAGTATCATTGTCATTTAGAGAAAAAACACAGAGGGAGCCAAGTATCAGTGCAATAATGACATCCCTAGTGTCCCGAGCCCCAGACCAGAGGGCCCTCTACCACATCTGGAAAGGGGTTTGCAAGTTCAGAGGATGGAAAGGGAAATCCAACATGGAAGGTTAGAAATGGCTTCCTGGTGGAGGGGCACTAGAGATGGGATGTTAACAGGTAAAGAGGAAGACAGGAGACCGTAACTGACAGCAGGAACAGATATAGAGGGGCTGCTTGCTGAGTGGTGATGGGATAATTTATGGAAGTAGAAATCAAAAGGACTGGAGAAATAGGGTAGGTCACATTGTGAAGAGCTTCAGAGGGCACGCATAGAGGGTCTGGGTGTGAAAGGGCAGTCTTCCTCTAGAACCATGTATGCCTGACACCAGTTTAATAAATTATAGGATAAAAGTAGAGAAGAAGCTTAGTAAACTTGGTTATCAGAGAGGTTAATGATGGAAGACAATGGAGGCATCGATAGACCCAGTTTACCATCTGCTTTTTATCTCTTCCACTCACCCCAAATTAAATGTTTCAGTGAGCCAAGTCCCTTTGACTTCCTTGATGAAAGGAAGATAACTAAACTTTGCCAGTGTCAGAAAATTTCCCAGCCTTATGCTATCAAAAACACAAATACTCCTGAGAGGGCTCCAAATTTAAGCATTATCAAGAATGAACACCATTTTTAACATGAAGAAAAATGTTTTGGAGCACACTTTGTTTATATAAATTGTTTAGCTTAAATTAGGAAATTTCATATCTTCAACTACACATAATCATTTTTAAATTTCCTTATAACTGAGAGTTTTCATTCTTTTGGCTAAAATTTCAGAAACGACACCACTGGTAGATAAGGCAGAATCTTATCCTGATGCAGAGACTTATGAATTCTGGGAGACCCAGAGGTTCTGCGGGAGTAGGGGAGGGAATTGGCCCTAAATACACACCCAGTTGCAGGACTAAAGGGCTTACTGTGGGGTTTCTGGCTTCTGAAGAAGCTCAAGAACAAGGGAGATCCTTGAAAGGAGCAGATCTGAAGGGATCTGGGAGGCTGCAGGAGATATAGGAGTCCAGAAGCTAATTACTGGTTTGAGACTAACCTTTCTCCACTCTCAGTGTATACAGAAGAAGGGATCCTTTCCCCGGCTATGGCCTAACACAGGTAACAAAAGGTAGGGCCTTCTCCATTGACTTTATTTTACTCTCTTGTTCCAGAAATTAGGTTAATCTGTAATGAGGGGCTGGTGGGTTGATGCGACCCATGGAATTATTTGGTAGGTGACTGAATGCCAGAAGGAGGCATAGAGAGGGCAAGGGAGGAGCTGGAAATAGGGGGAATTAAGAGCCCTGGAATGCCAAGGAGATTGTTACTCAGCTGTTTTATCCGATCCCATCCGGATAGCTCAGGTTGGCTCAGAGAAACAGAGCCCAGTGCAAAACCGCGGGTAGTCAACAAATAGTAACTGCTGAGAATAAAACTCCTTCCAAAAGACAGGGGACTTGGTAGAATGGAAGAGCACAGTCTTTGACTATAGCTCACCTGACCTTGAGCCTGACATAGCTGCTTAAGTTTTCCAAGTTTTGAACTTCAAAATAGAAGAGCCAAGCACGGTGGCTAAAGCCTGTAATTCCAGCACTTTGGGAGGCCAAGGCGGGTAGATCACCTGAGGTCAGGAGTTCAAGACCAGTCTGGCCAACATGGTGAAAACCCATCTCTACTAAAAATATAAAAAATTAGCTGGGTGCAGTGGTGCATGCCTGTAATCTCAGCTACTCAGGAAGCTGAGGCAGGAGAACCACTTGAACCCAGAAGACAGCAGTTACAATGAGCTGAAATCGCACCAGTGTACTCCAGCCTGGGTGACAGAGCGAGACTTTGTCTCAAAAAAAAGGAAAAAATGGTCACAAGGCTAGAATCTGATAGCACACATAAGGCTGCTTAACATGGAATCTGGCAGGAGAAACCGCTGTTTCAGTTTTTCTTCCTTTATCCATGAATAAACAATTGTGTGTTCCCAGGGGAAATTTCAGTTTTTCTTCTTTTATCCATGAATAAACAATTTGTGTGTTCCCCGGGGAAATGCTCTTTTAAGACTTTAGGGCCAGATGTGTGGCTCACGCCTGTAATCACAGCACTTTAGGAGGCCGAGGCAGGCGGATCACCTGAGGTCAGGAGTTCAAGACCAGCCTGGCCAATATGGTGAAACCCCGTCTCTATTAAAAATACAAAAAAAAAAAAAAAAAACAAAATTAGCTGGACGTGGTGGCGGGCGCCTGTAATCCCAGCTACTCAGGAGGCAGAGGCAGGAGAATCGCTTGAACTTGGGAAACGGAGGTTGCAGTGAGCTGAGATTGTGCCACTGCACTCTAGCCTGGGCAACAGAGTGAGGCCTTGTCTCAAAAAAAAAAGAAGAAAAAATGGTCATAAGGCAATCTGAAAGCATACATAAGGCTGCTTAATATGGAAGCTGGCAGGAAAAACTTCTCAAGAGAGTTCCATTTTTCTTCCTTTATCCATGAATAAACAATTGTGTATTCCCAGAGGAAATGCTCTTTTAAGACTTTAGCTAGAGATTGGATAGATCACTGCCACTGTTAGTGTCCTTTGGCCTCCATCTGGGGGTTGGGAGGAAGGCTTTCTGCACAACCTACAAAAGTTCCATGGTTTTTGCTTCCTCTCTACCATGCTCCATTCCCATAGACATGTGGGGAACAGTTATTCACTGTTACAGCATCAATCACAAAGACATTCCCCATACCCACCCAGTGGAGTTTCCAGATAAAAATACAGGATGCCAGTTAAATTTGAATTTCAGATAAATGATGAATAATTTTTTAGTATGCCTTAAATATTGCATGGGACATACTTATTCAAATTTAACTGAATAGTCTGTGGTTGTTTGTTGTTTTTTTTCCTACATGTGGCAACTCTATTCAATCATCCAAGTACAACTTCTGTTTTTCTTGACTTAAAACCGAGGCTCCTGGTTCCCAGGTTCTTTAGCAACCTCTGAGTAAAAAGAAAGATGGTGGCAATAATACCAAGACAGTGGCAAGGATGTGGAGCAACTGGAACTCTCATACATTACTGATGAGAGTGTAAATTGCTACTGTTAGAGTACGTAGACAGGCAGATATGAGCAGGATAGGATAGGGCCTTAAAGAATGTCAGGTGACTGTCCAGTGATTGTCAGGTGACTGGTAACAGGAAGCGGAAATTTTCCTAACAAACAGGAGACTTCTTGACTTGTGGGCAACAACTTACTGATAAGAACTCAAAATGGTGGAGCACCTTCCCTTGGAGACATGTCCAGGCATGCTCAGTAAGGGACAAAATGGTGGAGTTTGCCCTTCCTCTGGGGGCATGTCCAGGCATGTACAGTAAGGGGCAAAATGACAGAGTTTGACACGATATGACCTTTCTCTGGGGCACTAGACTGGTAAGGGAAATTGCACTAAGAGAGCATGTGTATAACTTCAACCACCGAAGGGCACATGTAGCCCCTCCCAGATACTGGCAAGACACCGCACATGTGGTGATTAGCCAACAGCCCACCCAGAGGGAGGGACAAGAAGAAGAGACGTGGGAGCAGGGAACACAGGAAATAGTAAATCTATACGACTCCTGAGCCAATGATCAGGTGAGGAACTCAATCTTTTGAGTTGCCTACTTGGTTTCTTCCAAGCGTACTCTTCTTTGTTTCAGTAAACTCTCATTTCTGCCTTAAATCTACTTCTCTCTCTTTTATCTCCCAAGAAGATAAAAACTGAGGACTGCAGAGCCCACATGGACTTCTTGCAGGTAACAGCACCACCACTCCAGAATATTTTTTGTTTTTTTTTTGTTTTGAGACGGAGTCTCGCTCTGCCGCCCAGGCTGGAGTGCTGTGGCCGGATCTCAGCTCACTGCAAGCTCCGCCTCCCAGGTTCACGCCATTCTCCTGCCTCAGCCTCCCGAGTAGCTGGGACTACAGGCGCCTGCCACCTCGCCCGGCTAATTTTTTTGTATTTTTTAGTAGAGACGGGGTTTCACCGTGTTAGCCAGGATGGTCTCGATCTCCTGACCTCGTGATCCGCCCGTCTCCGCCTCCCAAAGTGCTGGGATTACAGGCTTGAGCCACCGTGCCCGGCCCACCACTCCAGAATATTAACCCCACAATACCACTCCTAGGTTGAAACATAACAGAAATACATATATATATCCACCTAAAGATAGTTCAAGAATGCTCATAGCAGCACTATGCTAGTCATAATAGTCCAAACTGGAAATGATGCAAAAATAGTATGGATAAATAAGTAGTGGTATAATTATATAATAAAATATTATACAGCAATAAGAATGAATGAGTTATTGTGCACTCAATGTGGTTGACTCTCACAACAAAAATTTTGAGCAAAGGAAGTCAGACAAAAAAGAAGACATAATCTATAATTAATCTAGAATTTAATATACCTGTACGTAAGGTTCAAACACAGGCAAAAACCAGCCTCCTGTGTTAGAAGACACGGTAGAAGTCACCTCTGGGTGGAGAGTTTTGAAGACGGTGAAGGGGTTATGATGGAGGTAGGGGAGAGACAGCTTCTAGAGTGCTGGCAATGTTCTAGTTTTTTTTTTTTTTTTTGTACTTTATGTTCTAGGGTACAGGTGCACAACGTGCAGGTTTGTTACATATGTATACATGTGCCATGTTGGTGTGCTGCACCCATTAACTCGTCATTTACATTAGCTATATCTCCTAATGCTATCCCTTGCCCCTCCCCCAAACCCACAACAGGCCCTAGAGTGTAGTGCGCCCCACCCTGTGTCCAAATGTTCTCATTTTAAATTCCCGCCTATGAGTGAGAACATACAGTGTTTGGTTTTCTGTCCTTGCAATAGTTTGCTCAGAATGATGGTTTCTAGCTTCATCCATGTCCCTATAAAGAACGTGAACTCATCCTTTTTTATGGCTCCATAGTATTCCATGATGTATATGTGCCACATTTTCTTAATCCAGTCTATCATTGATGGGCATTTGGGTTGGTTCCAAGTATTTGCTATTGTGAATAGTGCCACAATAAACATACGTGTGCATGTGTCTTTATAGCAGCATGATTTATAATCCTTTGGGTATATACCCAGTAACAGGATGGTTGGCTCAAATGGTATTTATAGATCTAGATCCTTGATGAATTGCCACACTGTCTTCCACAATGTTTGAACTAGTTTACACTCCCACCAACAGTGTAAAAGTGTTCCTATTTCTCCACATCCTCTCCAGCACCTGTTGTTTCCTGACTTTTTAATGATTGCCATTCTAACTGGTGTGAGATGGTATCTCATTGTGGTTTTGATTTGCATTTCTCTGATGGCCAGTGATGATGAGCATTTTTTCGTGTGTCTGTTGGCTGCATAAATGTCTTCATTTGAGAAGTGTCTGTTCATATCCTTCACCCACTTTTTGATGGGGTCGTTTGATCTTTTTCTTGTAAATTTGTTTAAGTTCTTTGTAGATTTGAGATATTAGCACTTCGTCAGATGTATAGATTGCAAAAATTTTCTCCCATTCTGTAGGTTGCCTGTTCGCTCTGATGGTAGTTTCTTTTGCCGTGCAGAAGCTCTTTATTGAATTAGATCCCATTTCTCAATTTTGGCTTTTGTTGCCATTGCTTTTGGTGTTTTAGACATGACGTCCTTGCCCATGCCTATGTCCTGAATGATATTGCCTAGGTTTTCTTCTAGGGTTTTTATGGTTTTAGGTCTGACTTTAAGTCTTTAATCCATCTTGAATTAATTTTTGTATAAGGAGTAAGGAAAGGATCCAGTTTCAGCTTTCTACATGGCTAGCCAGCATTCCCAGCACCATTTATTAAGTAGGGAATCCTTTCCCCTTTTCTTGTTTTTGTCAGGTTTGTCAAAGATCAGATCGTTGTAGATGTGTGGTATTATTTCTGAGGCCTCCGTTCTGTTCCGTTGGTCTTTATCTCTGTTTGTTTTGGTACCAGTACCATGCTGTTTTGGTTACTATAGCCTTGCAGTATAGTTTGAAATCAGGTAGCATGATGCCTCCTGCTTTGTTCTTTTTGCTTAGGATTGTCTTGGCAATGAGGGCTCTTTTTTGGTTCCATATGAACTTTAAAGTAGTTTTTTCCAATTCTGTGAAGAAAGTCATTGGTAGCTTGATGGGTGTGGCATTGAATCTATAAATTACCTTGGGCAATATGGCCATTTTCACGATATTGATTCTTCCTATCCATGAGCATGGAATGTTCTTCCATTTGTTTGCGTCCTTTTTTATTTTGTTTAACAGTGGTTTGTAATTCTCCCTGAAAAGATCCTTCACATCCCTTGTAAGTTGGATTCCTAGGTATTTTATTCTCTTTGAAGCAATTGTGAATAGGAGTTCACTCATGATTTGACTCTCTGTTTGTCTGTTATTGGTGTATAGGAATGCTTGTGATTTTTGTACATTGATTTTGTATCCTGAGACTTTGCTGAAGTTGCTTATCAGCTTAAGGAGATTTTGGGCTGAGACAATGGGGTTTTCTAAATATACAATCATGTCATCTGCAAACAGGGACAATTTGACTTCCTCTTTTCCTAATTGAATACCTTTTATTTCTTTCTCCTGCCTGTTGCCCTAGCCAGAACTTCCAACACTATGTTGAATAGGAGTGGTGAGAGAGGGCATCCCTGTCTTCTGCTAGTTTTCAAAGGGAATGCTTCCAGTTTTTGCCCATTCAGTATGATATTGGCTGTGGGTTTGTCATAAACAGCTCTTCTTATTTTGAGATACATCCCATCAATACCTAATTTATTGAGAGTTTTTAGCATGAAGGGCTGTTAAATGTTGTCGAAGGTCTTTTCTGCATCTATTGAGACAATTATGTGTTTTTTGTCTTTGGCTCTGTTTATATGATGGATTACATTTATTGATTTGCATATGTTGAACCAGCCTTGCATCCCAGGGATGAAGCCCACTTGATCATGGTGGATAAGCTTTCTGATATGCTGCTGGATTTGGTTTGCCAGTATTTTATTGAGGATTTTTGCATTGACGTTCATCAGGGATGTGGGTCTAAAATTCTCTTTTTTTGTTGTGTCTCTGCCAGGCTTTGGTATCAGGATGATGCTGGCCTCATGAAATGAGTTATGGAGGATTCTTTCTTTTTCTATTGATTGGAATAGCTTCAGAAGGAATGGTACCAGCTCCTCTTTGTACCTCTGGTAGAATTCAGCTGTGAATCCTTCTGGTACTGGACTTTTTTTGGTTGGTAGGCTATTAATTATTGCCTCAATTTCAGAGCCTGTTATTGGTCTATTCAGAGATTGAACTTCTTCCTGGTTTAGTCTTGGGAGGGTGTATGCATCCAGGAATTTATCCATTTCTTCTAGATTATCTAGTTTATTTACATAGAGGTGTTTATAGTATTATCTGATGGTAGTTTGTATTTCTGTGGAATCAGTGGTGATATCCCCTTTATCATTTTTAATTGCGTCTATTTGATTCTTCTTTCTTTTCATCTTTATTAGTCTTGCTAGTGGTCTATCAATTTTGTTGATCTTTTCTAAAACCAGCTCCTGGATTCACTGATTTTTTTTAAGGGTTTTTGTGTCTCTGTCTCCTTCAGTTCTGCTCTGAGCTTAGTTATTTATTGCCTTCTGCTAGCTTTTGAATGTGTTTGCTCTTACTTCTCTAGTTCTTTTAATTGTGATGTTATGGTGTCAATTTTAGATCATTCCTCCTTTCTCTTGTGGGTATTTAGTGCTATAAATTTCCCTCTACACACTGCTTTAAATGTGTCCCAGAGATTCTGGTATGTTGTGTCTTTGTTCTCATTGGTTTCAAAGAACATCTTTATTTCTGCCTTCATTTTGTTATGTACCCAGTAGTCATTAAGGAGCAGGTTGTTCAGTTTCCATGTAATTGAGTAGTTTTGAGTGAATTTCTTAATCCTGAGTTCCAGTTTGATTGCACTGTGGTCTGAGAGACAGTTTGTTATAATTTCTGTTCTTTTACATTTGCTGAGAAGTGCTTTACTTCCAACTATGTGGTCAATTCTGGAATAAGTGTGATGTGGTGCTGAGAAGAAATGTATATTCTGTTGATTTGAGGTGGAGAGTTCTGTAAATGTCTATTAGGTCCACTTGGTGCAGAGCTGAGTTCAATTCCTGGATATCCTTGTTAACTTTCTGTCTTGTGATCTGTCTAATGTTGACAGTGGGGTGTTAAAGTCTCCCATTATTATTGTGTTGGAGTCTAAGTCTCTTTGTAGGTCTCTAAGGACTTGCTTTATGAATCTGGGTGCTCCTGTATTGGTTGCATATATATTTAGGATAGTTAGCTCTTCTTGTTGAATTGATCCCTTTACCATTATGTAACGGCCTTCTTTGTCTCTTCTGATCTTTGTTGGTTTAAAGTCTATTTTGTCAGAGACTAGGATTGCAACCCCTGCCTCTTTGTTTCGTTTTGTTTTCCATTTGCTTGAGAGATCTTCCTCCATCCCTTTCTTTTGAGCCTATGTGTGTCTCTGCATGTGAGATGGGTCTCCTGAATACAGCACACTGATGGGCCTTGACTCTTTATCCAATTTGCCAGTCTGTGTCTTTTAATTGGAGCATTTAGCCCATTTACATTTAAGGTTAATATTGTTATGTGCGAATTTGATCCTGTCATTTTGATGTTAGCTGGTTATTTTGCCCATTAGTTGATGCAGTTTCTTCCTAGCATCAATGATCTTTACAATTTGGCTTTTTTTTTTTTTTGCAGTGGCTGGTACCGGTTGTTCCTTTCCATGTTTAGTGCTTCCTTCAGGAGCTCTTGTAAGGCAGGCCTGGTGGTGACAAAATCTCTCAGCGTTTGCTTGTCTGTAAAGGATTTTATTTCTCTTTCACTTATGAAGCTTAGTTTGGCTGGATATGAAATTCTTTGTTGAAAATCCTTTTCTTTAAGAATGTTGAATATTGGCCTCCACTCTCTTCTGGCTTGTAGAGTTTCTGCCAAGAGATCCGCTGTTAGTCTGATAGGCTTCCCTTTGTGGGTAACCCGACCTTTCTCTCTGGCTGCCCTTAACACTTTTTCCTTCATTTCAACTTTGGTGAATCTGACAATTATGTGTCTTGGAGTTGCTCTTCTCAAGGAGTATCTTTGTAGTGTTCTCTGTATTTCCTGAATTTGAATGTTGGCCTGCCTTGCTAGGTTGAGGAAGTTCTCCTGGATTATATCCTGCAGAGTGTTTTCCAACTTGGTTCCGTTCTCCCAGTCACTTTCAGGTATACCAATCAGATGTGGTCTTTCCACATAATCCCATATTTCCTGGAGGCTTTTTTCATTTCTTTTTACTCTTTTTTCTCTAAACTTCTCTTCTCGCCTCATTTCATTCATTTGATCTTCAATCACTGATACCCTTTTTTCCAGTTGATTGAATTGGCTACTGAAGCTTGCGCATGCATCACATAGTTCTCATGCCATGGTTTTCAGCTCTATCTGGTCATTTAAGGTCTTCTCTACTCTATTTATTCTGGTTAGCCATTTGTCCAATCTTTTCTCAAGTTTTTTTAGTTTCTTTGCAATGGGTTCAAATATCCCCTTTAGCTTGGAGAAGTTTGTTATTACCGATCTTCTGAAGCCTTCTTCTTTCAGCTCATCAAAGTCATTCTCCATTCAGCTTTGTTCCATTGCTGGTGGGGAGCTGTGTTCCTTTGGAGGAGAAGAGGTGCTCTAATTTTTAGAATTTTCAGCTTTTCTTCTCTGGTTTCTCCCCATCTTTGTGGCTTTATCTACCTTTGGTCTTTGAAGATGGTGACCTACAGATGGGGTTTTGGTGTAGATGTTCTTTTTGTTGGTGTTGATGCTATTCCTTTCTGTTTGTTAGTTTTCCTTCTAACAGTCAGGTCCCTCAGCTGCAGGTCTGTTGGAATTTGCTGGAGGTCCACTCCAGACACTGTTTGCCTGGGTATCACCGGCAGAGGCTGCAGAACCGCAAATATTGCAGAACGGCAAATGTTGCTGCCTGATCGTTCCTCTGGAAGCTTCATCTCAGAGGGGCACCCGGCCGTATAAGGTGTCAGTTGGTCCCTACTGGGAGGTGCCTCCCGTCAGGCTACTCAGGTAGGACCCACTTGAGGAGGCAGTCTGTCTGTTCTCAGATCTCAAACTCTGTGGTGAGAGACCACTAAAAGTAGTCAAAATAGGCAATAAGGCTGTTATGGAACTATTCACTGCTCTTACCTTTGTACCACCCTTCCAACATTTAAGAAGCACTTGGGGGTGCTTATTAAACATACAGATTCCTCAGTCTCCTTCCAGGTGTATTAAATCCAAATTTCTAGAGATGCGACTTTTTTTTTTTTTTTTGAGACAAAGTCTCGCTCTGTCACCCAGACTGGAGTGCAGTGGCCGGATCTCAGCTCACTGCAAGCTCCGCCTCCCGAGTTTACGCCATTCTCCTGCCTCAGCTTCCCGAGTAGCTGGGACTACAGGCACCCACCACCTCGCCTGGCTAGCTTTTTGTATTTTTTAGTAGAGACGGGGTTTCACCATGTTAGCCAGGATGGTCTCAAACTCCTGACCTCATGATCCGCCCGTCTCGGCCTCCCAAAGTACTGGGATTACAGGCTTGAGCCACTGCGCCTGGCCGAGATGCGACATTTTTAACAAGTTGCTCAGGTAATTCTTACACTAAAGTTTGAAAAATTAAAGGAAAATTTGTTCACAAGTTTTTAACTGCATTAAATAAGTTACACTACAAATGTTAGCTAACAATATGACAGTGGTTCTCTAAAACAGAATGTCTCTGTAGACAGAAACCAGTGGAAAATATCTGTTATGTAGAAGATTTGAATTAATAATACTCCATTGTAATCAGCACTACAAAACACTTTTACTATACAAAAACTAAAAAGTGACCTTGCCTCCTCACAAATTTAAATTCAATTGCTGTACAATATTATCCATTCTCATGACTTACAACCATCACTTCTCTTATGATTCATTCTTTAACCAGTATTCTCTTGCATGTCTGCTGTGTGCTAGGCACTATGGTAAGATTCCCCAGCCAGCTCTTTACTACACCTGTCGGTTAGTAGTCTTTGCGCTATCCGATAGTCATAGGTTTTCCTCTGTTACTAGAAAAGATATCATTATCCTCCCAATTAATCAAAGAAAAGAAAGACCTTCAGATTCCATTTAAATATTTATCTACACCTTGTTAAACATGATTCCTGGTGTGATTTGACCATAATTATACAGACTTCTCAATCTGTAATCACCCGACAGTTTCTTCTTGCCCACCAGACAGATAAAACCAATTCACTGAGACAGAAGTATTGCAATAGAGAAAGAGTTTAATAATCACAGGGCTAGTCAAGCAGAGAAGGACAGGAGTAGTAACTCAAATAAGCCTTCCCAAAGGTTCAGAGGCTAGGGTTTTTCAAGGATATTTTGGTGGGCAGGAGGCTAGAAAATGGGGACTGCTGATTGGTTGGGCTGGGGATGAAATAACAGGGGGTCAGAGCTGTCTTCGGGGGCTGGGTCCATTCTTGGGTAGAGTCACAAGACCAGATGAAACAATGTATTGGTATGGGTCCGTGTGGCACTGGCTGATCAATCAGAATACAGGATCTGAAAAATATCTCAAACACCAATCTTAGGTTTTACAATAGTCATATTACTTATAGGAGCAATTGGGGAGGTTACAGATCTTGTGACCTCTGGCTGTATGACCCTTGAGCCCCAAGCAAGAGGGGGTTAGTTTTGGTAAGGGGCTGTTATCATCTTTTTAAATGATAAACTAAATTCCTCCCATAGTCAGCTTGGCCTGTGCCCAGGAGTGAGCAAGGACAGCTTGGAGGTTAGAAGCGAGAGGGAGCCTGCTGCGTCAGATTTCTCTCCCCGTCATAATGTTTGCAAAGGTGGTTTCAAATCTGGGTTGCTTTCCCTTTGTGTCATAAAGCAAGATCTTGATGATAAATATCAGAGGTACTGGTCTCCGGCAGTTCAAAGTTCCTTGGCTTTTACTGTCCTATAGAGCTTCCACTCTTCTTTGTGGGACAGGGAGAGGGATTAGGCTGTTAGTGGGAATCAATGACAGCCACAGATCTCAGAGTAGACAAAAGTAATCAGGAAGAGGAGTAGGGTAAGGCAAAGACATAAGACGCCCGTTTAGGAAGGATGAAGAAATAGCAAAATGACATGTAAAATACTGGTCTTCAGAGCTGGCTATGTCAGCATCACTTAAAAATTTTACATAAACCCTGTAATCCCAGCACTTTGGGAGGCCGAGACGGGCGGATCACGAGGTCAGGAGATCGAGACCATCCTGGCTAACACGGTGAAACCCCGTCTCTATTAAAAAAATACAAAAAACTAGCCGGGCGAGGTGGCAGGCGCCTGTAGTCCCAGCTACTCGGGAGGCTGAGGCAGGAGAATGGCGTAAAACCCGGGAGGCGGAGCTTGCAGTGAGCTGAGATCCGGCCACTGCACTCCAGCCCGGGCGAAAGAGCAAGACTCCGTCTCAAAAAAAAAAAAAAAAAAAAAATTTTACATAACCTTGGTGCAGTGGTGAGCACCTATAGTCCCATGTACTGGGGAGGCTGAGGTGGGAGGATCTCTTGAGTCCAGGAGTTCAAATCCAGCCTGAACAACATAGGAAGAGCCCTATCTCTTAAATAAGAAAAAAAAAAAACCCCTTTACACAACCAGGATCCACCTCAGACTACTGAATCAGAATAATGTATCTGTATTTTTAACCAAGCACTCTGGTTGAACCTAGTGCACAGCCCGGTTTGGGAAGCACCATGATAGTATCTTTGACTGGGGCCTTCCATGGCAACATAGTGGAGAAATATTCAAGGCAGCAAAGCAGAGGGAAAATGGGGCATTATTGCCACTGGTCAGGGTAGATAAGAAGGGATCAAGAGCAAGACTACCAGCCAAACAACGGCACAGCAGATTTGAAACAACAAAGTAGAAAATTTTAACATTAGGCATGGTGAAACCAAATGCATTTTTTCTTGAGGTTACTGACTGGGTAGGAGCTCTGAGATTTGGTTGTTGGATGAAATATGGAAAGTATAAGCACCAATCTAAGGAACTTCCTGTTGATTTTGCAAAACTGAGTTTCTCTGTGAGGCCTTGAAGTCTCTTTTATCAGATTCTGGTCTTAAACTTTTACAAAAGAAAGTTAATCATTTTATTGAGTAACCTAGGTTTTCTGTTAAAGCTTTAACTATCTGCATACCACCTATAGTCATGCAATGAATGCTGACATTAGCTGGAAGCACTTGTTTTAATGATAACAAATTTATGGAGAAGTAAAAGTCATTACTATTGCTGGAGTTTTTTCTGTCTTTCTTTTAAGGACTAACCTTACTTATCTGCAGTTACATAGTGAGAAAGAGCAGAGATTAGTGTCAGAGAACCATAAGAAAGAGTGGGGTTTGGTGTCAGAGAACCTGACTTCAGAATTCAACTCATGTGCTAATATCTTGTCAATTACTATATTTAAATTCCCTTTCTGAGTTTCAGTTTTTTCATTTGCAAAATGGGCACCATCATCATCATCATCATCATCTCTATTTCACAGAGTTCTCCTAAGGAACAATTAAGATAATGTCTGTGGAATAGCTTTGCAAAAATTAAGTATAATTTCTATTAAATATAAACACACTTCAAATGCAAGATAGACATTGTTAAGGATAACTGTCTTGAAAATCGAAAAAAAATAATCTTGCTATTTTAAAGAAAGAGATTGGTGAAAGGGGCAAAAACAAAAAACAAATAAAAAAAAAGCATCCCCAAAACCTGAAAATGGAAGCTATATCCCTCTTCCTTCATGCTATTAATTAGCAAATATTGACATCAGTCTGAAATGCTATAAGTTAGCTAAGCCTGACCACCCCAAATCAGGGTAGTTGTGATGATAAGGGAGGAGACCACCCCTCATATCGTCTTATTCCCAATTTCTGCCTCCAAAGAAAGAAGAAGTAAAAACTAAAAGGCAGAAATGAAATACACATGCAGACAGCCCAGCGCCATGCCTGGGCCTGGTAGTTAAAGATTGATCCCTGACCTAACCAGTTATGTTATCTATAGATTCCAGACATTGTATGGAAAAGCACTGTGAAAATCCCTGTCCTGTTCTGTTCCATTCTGATTACCAGTGCATGCATCCCCCAGTCACGCATCCCCTGCTTGCTCAATCGATCACGACCCTCTCACGCAGACCCCCTTAGAGTCGTAAGCCTGTAAAAGGGACAGGAATTGCTCACTCAGGGAGCTCGGTTTTTGGAGATATGAGTCGGGGGATGCTCCCAGCTGAATAAAGCCCTTTTGTTCCACAACTCCGGGTCTGAGGGGTTCTTGTGTGCGGCTCCTCCTGCTACACCACCATCTCCTGGTTACGCCTCTCCTCCATGGTGGGATGGCTCATCTGCCTCTTCCCCAGCTGAACGCCAGCCCTTTGAAGGAGCAGGATGGGGCTTTGCCATTGTCACAACTCCAGAGTTAATGTGGGAGGAGTTATTAAGAAATTATTTTAGGCAGATAGAGATGAAAAGAGGTCCTTGGGAAGTTTTTGTTTTTAAAGTCAGAAACGTTTCTTGTCTAGCAGGAAAGCCAGGCCAGCAACCTTTGATATGCAAATGGCGGCCAGTAGAAACTGGGTGCACCCAAACATGGCCATTCCTGCCCTCTTCTCCTTGCTCTTGCCCCTACATGTGCCTGGCAACATGGCCGCCCCCACATATCCCTGCGTGTGTAGAACATCACCCTTCCCTGTATTTGCATACTAAAAGGCTAGGATGGAAGGCCAGTTTTTTCTGGGCTACATGAATGACATGCCTGGTCAAACCAATCCCCTGAGCCCTGTGCAAATCAGACACCACCTCCTCTAGCCTCCACATACACCTGGCTGGTTTCCACCCTACTTTGGGTCTCCTCTTTGGGCTTTGGAGCCCTCTCCCTCTGTCTCTGTACGTGGGAGCTTCTTCATTCCACCTTCTTCCATTCTTGCCTGTTAAACTCTCTGCTCCTTAAAACCACTCCACGCGAGTCTGGTTGTTTTATCTAATTCGAGGGGAGACAAGAGCTCTGGTGTTCCTCCACTCATCGGAGCCGTATCATTTAGGCCAAACCAAAGGCATCAGAGAAATTGAAGATTCCATGGGATGACATTTAAAATGCCTTCAGAGGCTGGGTGCGGTGCCTTATGCCTGTAATCCCAGCACTTTGGGAGGCCGAGGTGGGCGGATCACGAGGTCAGGAGATGGAGACCATCCTGGCTAACACGAGGAAACCTCGTCTCTACTAAAAATACAAAAAATTGGCCAGGTGTGGTGGCGAGCGCCTGTAGTCTCAGTTATTCAGGAGACTGAGGCAGGAGAATGGCATGAACCCGGAAGGCAGAGCTTGCAGTGAGCCAAGATCGGGCCACTGCACTCCAGCCTGGACGGCAGAGTGAGGCTCCGTCTCAAAGAAAAAACAAAAAGCCTTCAAAGGCTGAGCATGGTGGCTCAAGCCTGTAATCATAGCACTTTGGAAAGCTTAGGCAAGAGGATTGTTTGAGCCCAAGAGTTCAACACCAACGTGGTGACACCCTGTCTCTACAAAAAAAATTGTTTAAATTAGCCACGTGTAGTGGTGCGTACCTGTGGTCCCCGCTACTCAGGAGGCTGAGGCAGGAGGATTACTTGAGCTTAAGAGGTCAGTGCTACAGTGAGGTGAGATCGTGCCACTGCACTCCAGTGTGGGCAACAGAGTGAGACTCTGTCTCAAAAATAGATAAATAAATAAACAAATAAAATAAAATGCCTTTAGAACTGTGGTCTAAACCAGCCACACAAAATAGGAAAAGAATGTAAAAATCATTCAGAGACAAACCAAAGTCTATCAAATAGAGACGGATCCAGAGTTTGGGGATTTCACCCATTTGTTCCAATCACACAGCTTAAAAGGGATCCACCAGATAGATCATCGGTTACAGGGATAAAATCAGCCCTTCAGGTTCGAAGTCTTAGATTCTTTTTTTCATTAATTCAACAAATATATATTGAGCATCTACTATATACACACATGAGGCCTATGTGAGGCTCTAGAGATACAATGGCAACAAGCAGGCTTCCTGCTCTCAAGATGCCCATTTGATTCTATTCTACTAAAGGAGAAAGACACAAGACAGAAATATTTGAATACAAACAAACCTGCAGTAAGCACACAAGTGAAACAAATAGTTGCATGTTGTTCTAAAAGCTTCAAAGGAAGCCATCAATGGGCTGAGATTCTGAATAAAGTGGTGCAAGGAAGTGGGGCCTATCTTAGGTGTGATGGGCAGAAAAGGCCTCTGAAGTCAAGAGAGAGACCCAAAGGAAGAACAGGTGCTGGCTGTGTGGGGAGAAGCCTCTGGGTCTAGGGCCACCATCCCAGCGTGAGCTCAGCAGATTTGAGGAACAAGCAATAAACATTCTAATGGACATTGTAAGGAGCCCAGGAATGGGGGTAGAAATATTTTTACAGGGCCATTCAGGAAAGACTCAGTAGAGAGCTAGATTTTTAAGGAGTCAGACTGGTAGGCTAGAGTGTGTGTGTGTGTGTGTGTGTGTGTGTGTGTATGTGTGTGTGTGTGTGAATTAATGCTGGGAAAATCTCCAGGACATAGTTTGTATCTCTATGATTGATTAATGTGGCATGGCCCTAACCTGGCTGGTGTGACTCCTTTCTCTGCAAACAGACTCAGCAAGCTTTGGGCAGAGAATAGGTAAATTTAGTGGTTAATGATGGACTCCCTGAAAAAACAGGACGGGACAGGTGTGTGTGACTCCTGACAATGATTAAACTGCTTTAGGGTCATTGCTATCTTCAGAAAAGACTGAGTAGGCCAATGCAATGTAGAGCGTTGACTGCAGCAAATTCTGTAGGCATTGCCTTTATAGGTATCAACCATTCAGCAAACATTAGACTAGACAGTATGGCATAGTGGTGTCAAACGTGCCCTCTGGAGTTGGTATCACCACTCACTCACTGTGTGACTTGAACTAGCTATTCACTGTTTCTGGGCTTTAGATTTCTCATGGGGTTGTTGTCAGGGTTAAAAAGTTCAGAAGTCCTAGCACAGTCTGTAAGTATTTGACAGGTACTCAGCAAATATTCATTCCCCTACCCTCTCTCCTGCCCCTCCCTTTGAATTAGAGGAGTGAAAAAAGGAACCAGGGTGAAAAGAAATTGAGGAAGTAGAATGTGCCGACTTGCCACACCGGCTGTGCACAGTGAGGAAGAGGGAAGAGGTGAAGACAATTCCCGCACTTCTGGCCTGACACACCGGCCAGTGGTTGTAAATCAGTCAAGACTGTTTCCAATGCAAGTCACAGACTATTAAGCAATAAGGAGGTTTCTTGGCTTATGTAACTAAAAAATCCCAAGTACAGCCAGTTTTGATATGCTTGGTCACAAGGAAAGCTTTAATAACAACAACAACAACAGAATTTATAGGTCATATTCTCAAATCAAAAACTGAAAAATTTCACATACATAATAAAATGACCTAACAAACTTTATGTATGTAGAAATTAAAAAGCAAACTCTTAGATAAGTCTTGGATCAAAAAGGAAGTAAAAGGGGACTCGTAAAGTATCTAGAAACCAATGAAAAGGAAATCACTTTCTATTCCACCAGACAGGTGGTATAGAATGTCTTGTGGTACCTGAGAATGGTACTCAGAGAACATTTAGAGTTCACAAATGCCTTGCAACTTAAAAAAAAAAACAAAAAATAAAGGAACTAACTATTCTCTCAAAAATTTAGAAACAGGCTGGGTGCGGTTGCTCACGCCTGTGATCCCGGCACTTTGGGAGGCCAAGGTGGGCAGATCACAAGGTCAGGAGATTGAGACCATCCTGGCTAACACGGTGAAAGCCCATCTCTACTAAAAAAAATACACACACGCACAAAATTAGCCAGACATGGTGGCGGGTGCCTGTAGTTCCAAGCTACTCGGGAGGATGAGGCAGGAGAATGGCGTGAACCTGGGGGGCGGAGCTTGCAGTGAGCCAAGATCTCGCCACTGTACTCCAGCCTGGGTGACAGAGCAAGACTCCATCTCAAAAAAAAAAAAAAAATTTAGAAACAGAAATCAGGAAACTGACATTGACAAAAGTCAAATTTAGAATAAATGATTCAGAAAAAAGAAAGAATCAAGAACAGTAGGAGGGAAAAATATGTGAAATCTACTAAAAACAACTCCAAATGTTTATTGGATAGACTAATAAACAGCTTATAAGTTTGAAGGGGAAAAAAGAAAAAAGAGATTAGGAAGCTGAAGTCGATTAAAAGATTCAAGAGACTCACCACAGCCAGTGCTATGACAGTGAATATGAAAAGCTGTAAGAAACATGATTTTTTTGCAAAATACAGACTATTTAAACTGATCCAAGAAGAGAGGAAAAACGTGAATGGACCAATTATTACATGAATGGACCAATTATTACAGAAGTAATGGTAAAGTGATTGGATGTTTACTATTGAAAAGACCTTAGGACCAGATGGCCTTAGAGTTGAGTTTGTTTTCTCTTTTTTAACTGATATATAATAGTTGTACATTTTTTTGTTTTAAAATTAATATGTAATAGTTGTACATATGTAGCTGAGTTTCAGCTAAGCTCTAAAGTTCTGATAATTTACCTCTAAAGGTCTGATAATTCCAATGTTAAGTGATTTTTTTTTTAAGAGACAGGGTCTGGCTATGTTGCCCAGGCTGGAGTGCGGTGACTATTCACAGGCATGATCATTGCACACTACAGTCTCAAACTCTGACCTCAACTGATCCTCCTGCCTCAGCCTTCCATGTAGCTGAGACTAAAGGCATGAGCCACTGCACCTGGCCCAATGTTAAATTCTTTAAACCCTTACTACTCAGAGTGTGTCCAAGGACTGGTAGTGTTAATACCACCTAGATGCTGATTAGAAATGCAGGTTTAGCTACACCAAGCCATATAAAAATCTTTTAAATTCACATTTTGAAGCCAATACAATTTTAATACCAAAACATAAGAAAGAAAAAAGGATAGATTAATATTTGTTAATTACAAGTATAATTATAGACTAATTTCCACTTATGATTTAGAAATACAGATTATAAATAAAATATTAGCTTATGTAGGTCTTCATTATATCAAAAAAGTAAAATACAATGAACAGCAAGGTTTATTCCACAACTGCAAGAGTGGTTCAATATCCAAATCCCAGTAACCTAATCCATTACACTGATAAACTACAGAAGAAAAACATCAGCAGCTGGTCAAATGATAATTGATAAAATTCAGCAGCCATTCCTAATAAAAATTCTAAGTAGGCATAAAAAAATTTAAATTGACAAAAGCTACCAGAAACCAATAGCAAATATTATCTTGTATAGAGATACAGTAAAAGCATTTTAATTTTAGTTAAGAAACAGATACCTGCATCATTATCATTTAATATTATTTTAGATAATTTAGCAAATGCAAGAAGAAAAAAGTTAACTAGTAAGTATAAACATCAGAAAAGAAAAAAATAAAAGCATGTCTTTTGATATGGTTGTATATTTAGAAAACTCAGAATAATTAAGAAGGCAAAACAGGCTCATGCCTGTAATCCCAGAACTTTGGGAGGCCCAAGCAGGAGGATCTCTTGAGACCAGGAGTTTGAAACAAACCTGGCCAACATAGCGAAACTCCTCTCTGCCAAAAATATAAAAAGTTAGCTGAGTGTGATGGCATGCACCTGTAGTCCCCGCTACTCAGGAGGCTGAAGCACGAGAATCACTTGAACCCGGGAGGCAGAGGTTGCAGTGAGCCAAGATCGCACCACTATACTCTAGTCTAGGTGACAAAAAAAAAAAAAAGAACAAGAAAAACAGAAAAAAGCTATTGTTTTCCGTGTATCTATGTTGCATCCATATATCTTATCACATTCTCTTAATATGTCTTGTAATTGTTTTGCCTTCTTTTTTATTTTTTTTGAGACAGAGTCTCGCTCTGTCCCCAGGCTGAGTACAGTGGCATGGGTACCACTGGCTCCTCGAGTAGCTTGGATTACAGGCACGTGCCACCATGCCCAGCTAATTTTTGTATTTTTAGTAGAGACAGGGTTTCACCATGTTGGCTAGGCTGGTCTCTAATTCCTGACTGCAAGTGATCCTCCTGCCTTGGCTCCCCAAAATGCTGGGATTACAGGCATGAGCCCCTGCTCCCAGCCCACAATAGTTTTTTTCTACTTTAATAGGAACCAACTAAAAATAAGAATGGGAACATATTTATGCATATGTAATGTTGAAATAAACTAGACATTCTTTAGGAATAGTTCTAACAAGTAAGTAACAGAAAATATAGAGGAAAAACTCTTACAATGTTTTTGAGACAAAAAAAATGAATAGCTGAAAAAGCCTTCCATGTTTTTGGGTAGGACATCTTAGATCATAAAAAAGTCAATTTTTGTTAGTTAAGAAAACTATGAGAAAGAAAAACAGTAAGGGAGATTTGCCCTACCAGGTAATCAGAAACTAAAGCCACAATAATCAAACCTCTGCAAGTATAGATATAGAGTTAGATTCTGAGGAGATGTTCACATAGACAAATGTGGTAATTTAATTCAGGAGGAAAGAAATGGGCCATTTGATTAACAACTGACTACTTTCTGGAAGAAAATTTAAAAAGATTCCATCTTATACAATATATGAAACTACACGGCAGATAAATAAAAGGCTTAGATATAAATTTTAAAACTCTACTCAAGAAATCTAGGTAACTACATGATCAACAGAAACCTACAAGTGATAAAGTAAGGGTAGCTATGTTTGATTATATAAAACCTTTTTAAAATTTAAGACAAAAACAATCATAAACAAAGTCAATAACAATAGATTTGAAAATAATGATAAAGCATATGACAGGAAAGGGGTTGATTTTTAAAAAGGAGATGAAGAGCTCTTACAAATTGACAAGAAGAATGACCAAAAACCCAACGGAAAATGTACAACCAATATGAATTGACAACAGAGAGAAATGAAATCCAGTGACCCACAAACATATGAAGAGACATTTAAATTCACTAAAGTTAGGGAAGTACAGGCTAAAGTAACAATAAGATATTTCAGGTTAAGCATTTCTAATCTGAAAATCTGAAATACTCCAAAATCAGAAACTTTTTGTGTGGACATGACACATTAAGTGGGAAATTCCACACTGACCTCACGTGACAGATCTCACTCAAAACGCAGATGCAAAGTGCACGGTTTATTTAGCATCTCCAAGGTAACTGAACCCTTTCAGCCCCCATCAGCTATGGCATATCTTTCCTGTGCATGGCCAGATTCCCTCACGCAAGCAAACCCACAAAAGGTCTTAGAATGGTAGATGTGAAGACCAGATATGCCAATGGCAGGTTTGCCACGATACCCCACATGGGGCGAACACCTATGTGCATTACTCACTGTGGTTTTTTCCGCTTATTCTCTCCCTTGTCGTGTAAAGATTGATGAAAGTGTCCAGAAGGCCCACATGATACCCAGAGGGTAATGCAAATATTCCAAAAATCTGAAAAAAATCAAAATCTGAAACATTTTTGGCTCCAAGCATTTGGGTAAGGGACCTCAACCTGTACTTGATATCCATCTGACTGGCAAAAGTTCAAAGGAATCATGCTGTCACTTGTTAGTGGGATATGAGAAAAATGTCATCATATCTATTGGTGGAAACATAAAGTGTTATGGCTTTTTTTGGAAGGCAATGTGGATTAATAAATGAGTTAATATCTGAGAAATGCTGAAAACAGTGTCTGTCATATAATAAATGCTATGTACATTCTTGTTAAGTAAACAAAAGTTCTCTGAAAAATAAAATGCATATACTTGTTGACTCAACAATTTCACTCTCAGAAATCTATCTCATTGGTACAAACATACATGCAAACATATTTGTTATAGCATTGTCCATAGCGGCAAAGAGCTAGAAACAAAATGAATGTCAAAGGAAATGAATGAACAAACTGTGATACATCCACGTTATATGGAATATAATGTGACCTTTAAGAAGAATGATTTAGGTTTTTTGTTTTGTTTTGTTTTGTTTTTGAGACAAGGTCTGGTTCTTGTAGCCCCTGTCTAGAACATTGTATTCAACACACCACCAAGTTTTTAAAGTTTTTGGCTGAATGCAGGTACTGGGTATCATCTCCAGGTTCAGGGTGCCTCTTTCTTTTCAATCTGATAATGGTCCTGAATTCATTTCTCAAATTACTCAAACACTTGCACAAACCCTATGTATCACCTGGAAGCTACACATCCCCTATCAACCTCAATCTTCAGGAAAGGTTGAAAAAATGGATGGCATTCTAAAAAGCACCCTCACCAGGTACTCACTCCAAACACACAAAGACTTTTGCCTGTAGCCCTTCTAAAAATGTGGGCACTCCCACGTAAACCTTCAATGCTCAGCCCTCTTAAACTCATATATGGGAGACCACTCACCCCTTTTTCTCTACCTCAGGGTCAAGCCCCACCTCTACCAACCCCTCTCGTTTCCCCTCTTCTGCATACCATCTGCCATTTCATTCGGGAATATGCTGACAAATATCTGCCACAACCTGTTGCTGACTCCTCTAATCCCTTCCTACAGACAGGAGACTGGGTTCTGGTAAAAGATCCCAGTCCTACCCCCAACTACCCCCTCACACCTAAATGGAAGGGACCTCACCAGACCATCCTTACTACACCCACGGCAGCAAAACTCCAGAGACTCTCCAACTGTTTCATTATACTTCTCTCAAGAAAACAGACTTGCCTTCATCACATACCCAAACAACCCAATCTAAAACCCCTTCACTCTTCTCTCGTGTCTCCACAGGACCCACTTCTCTTTGCCTCATCCAAATCCCTGAGGAAAAGGAGGAGAAATCCACATAAGCCGCTTATGTCCCTTTCCCAAACTTTCATCACTTCCTAACCAACCTTGTTACAGACCTTCACTGGTACCCTTACAAAGCTCCCATTATACATCCTGATCAGCTCCTTACTGTTCTATGGGACCTATGGCTTCAAGGAACTTTCCAGGACTTTACTCCTACCCAAATAACTTTTTTCTCTTTTTGCTTGTTTCTTTCAATATAAATTCCCTAATCACATCAACCTCACCAATACAACCACTCCTCACTGCTCTCAAACTAGAACACTCTATAAACCTTACACAATCCCTCTTGCTGCAAGCTAACTCTTCCTTTGCTCTGGAGTGCTGGATGTGCTTATCGCTGTCTTCCTCAGCTTACACAGCCCTTCCTACACCCCTTCATGACCTTTTAACAGGAAGCATAACTCTAATTTATAAACTCCAAAAAGCAGCTTTGTTTTTTGAAAGAGCTGACTCCCTGGTTGGTGATTATCTCACTTCCAGGGCCAATCAGGCCAACAAATTATTTCAAACCTCTTATAACTCCCTACAATGCCTTAAGCCCAAGGCCATCCCATTAAAGGGCCCACAACTAAACACACCCTCTTTTTTTTCCTTTTTTTTTTTGAGACCGAGTCTCACTCTGTCACTCAGGCTGGAGTGCAGTGGTGCGATCTCGGCTCACTGCAACCTCCATCTGCTGGATTCAAGCAATTCTCCTGCCTCAGCCTCTCAAGTAACTGGGACTACAGGCATATGCCACCTTGCCCAGCTAATTTTTTTGTATTTTTAGTAGAGATGAGGTTTCACCATTCTGGTGAAACCTCCATGGACATGAACTCATCCATTTTATAGCTGCATAGTATTCCATGGTTTATATGTGCCACATTTTCTTCATCCAGTCTATCATTGGTGGACATTCGGGTTGGTTCCAAGTCTTTGCTATTGTGAACAGTGCTGCAGTAAACATACGTGTGCATGTGTCTTTATAGTAGAATGATTTATAATCCTTTTGGTATATACCCAGTAATGGGATCGCTGGGTCAAATGGTATTTCTGGTTCTAGATTCTTAAGGAATTGCCACATTGTTTTCCACAATGGTTGAACTAATTTACATTCCCACCAACAGTAAGGGAGGAGACCACCCCTCACAATGTCTTATGCCCAATTTCTGCCTCCAGAGAAAGAAGTAAAAACTAAAAGGCAGAAATGAAATCCACAGGCAGACAGCCCGGCACTGCACCCTGGGCCTGGTAGTTAAAGATCGACCCGTGACCTAATTGGTTATGTTATCTATAGATTACAGACATTGTATAGAAAAGCACTGTGAAAATCCCTATCTTGTTTTGTTCCAATCTAATTACCGGTGCACGCAGCCCCCAGTCACGACCCTCTCACATGCACTCCCTTAGAGTTGTGAGCCCTTAAAAGGGACAGGAATTGCCCACTCGGGGATCTCGGCTCTTGAGACAGAAGTCTTGCCGATGCCCCCGGTCGAATAAACCCCTTCCTTCTTTAACTCAGTGTCTGAGAAGTTTTGTCTGCTGCTTGTCCTGCTACAGTGAGATGTCTTCTCAACTGGTACAGTTAGGTGTTTAACACTTTTTTGGCTTTGTTTTTGCAGGCAGTGTCCTTCTGAACTCAGCCTGAAAAATGAATCCAGTTGTTTCACAACCAGGATAAAACACAGAGAGTAGTTCGGGTGCGGCTGCTCACACCTGTAATCCCAGCACTTTGGGAGGCAGAGGCGGGTGGATCCCCTGAGGTCAGTAGTTCGAGACCAGCCTGGCCAACATGGTGAAACCCTGTCTCTACTAAAAATACAAAAAAATTAGCCAGGCGTGGTGGTGAGCACCTGTAATCCCAGCTACTTGGGAGGCTGAGGCAGGAGAATTGTTTGAACCCAGGAGACAGAAGTTGCAGTGAGCCAAGACTGTGCCATTGCACTCTAACCTGTGCAACAAGAATGAAACTCTGTCTCAAAAAACAAACAAACACACACACACACAAACAAACACACAGAGAGAGACAGAGTGTGGTCATTGGTAAATGGCAAACTGATCCCTGGATGTGCTTTAATGGCATGAAGATATGTAAGTGCATGTAGTTAGCATTTTCTCCTTGACTACAGTCATGCAGGTTACTGACATAATAAAAATTGTTATTTTTCCTCTTGTTGAGTTCCATGCTATATTCTTTAACTCAAAAGCCAAAAGCTGGTAACCCATGAGTGGGTGAATTCAGCCCTTAGATGCATTTTGTTGGTCCTATACATCATAAGCCCTCTTGTATTTATTGCTTTAATTAAATTAGTTGATTTTATTTTTTTGAGACAGGGTCTCCCTCTGTCACCCAGGCTGGAGTGCAGTGGTTCAATCATATCTCACTGCATCCTCAACTTCCAGGACTCAAGATCACCCTGCCTCAGTCCCCCAAGTAGCTGGGACCACAGGTGTGCACCACCACACCTGGCTAATTTTTTTGTTATTTGTAGAGACAAGGTCTCACTATGTTGCCCAGGCTGGTCTCAAACTCGGGCTTAAACAATCCTCCTGCCTTAGTCTCCCAAAGTGCTGGGATCATAGGCATAAGCCACTGCACCCAGTCTCTTGCTTTAATTTTAAAATAGTAGAAAACATGTAAAACTCAGATTTCCCATAAAAAATTAGTTTTCCCATCTAGATTTTAAGCTTCTGTTGAAAATTTGGAAAACATGGAAAGAGAGGTCCTCATTCCCACATGGCAGAGGTCAGCTGCTGTTGAATGTTAGCAAACCCAAAGAAAGGAATATTCACTCTGCAGTTGACATATTCATGTCCACCATTCGCTATTGCCTACTTTGTGTTTTTTCCAACCTATTTCACTCACTTATTATACCTGCCTCACTTTGAGTTTGCAGTCCTTGTCTGGCTCAATCACCCCTTTTTAAATGTTTCACCTCTTCAGTATTGTCATGCTTTTGACCTGTTTTTCCCATTTGTCTTCCAGTTATCTCTTTCATTTTCTACAGTGCTGATTCAGTTTTCCTGCTTTCAATGACATTCTTGAGACTTTTGTGATTGCTCAATTTCAGGAAGCATTGCATTTTTTTTTAACTTTACTGACTTTTACTTCTTTTATACTTCTAAACATACTTTTGTGGAGAAAATGTTCCTTATTTCAGAGTCTATTACCATGAGCTGAAAATTCAGTGCAGCTTAACCTTTAAGTAGTAGACCCCTGTTTTTGTGATTGAGGGAAGTTCCAAGTTCGTTGGAAAGCACTTGCTGCTTAAAACAATTAAAAACAAACAAACAAAAAGCTTTCTTGAGTATAGCAAATCAAAACTCCACCCCAGGGCTTTTCAAAATAGACTGGTGTACGCAGAGCATATTTAAGAACAATTTCTTGTTTGTTGCTATTTTCTTAGGCCTTTTTTCTTATAGAAGATCCTTTCAGGTGAAATTGCAGCAAGCTTTTTAAGCTTTTGATGCCAATATCTCTTAACGTCTCTTGCTCCCATCTCACAAAAATAATAGGACTCTAGGCCGGGTGCAGTGGTGCATGCCTGTAATCTCAGAGCTTTGGGAAGCTGAGGATCGCTTAAGCCCAGGAGTCTGAGGCTTCATTGAGCTATGATCACACCACTGCACTCCAACCTGAGTGACAGAGTGAGATCCCATCTCTAAACATGATAATAATAATAATAATAATAATGGGATGCTACTCTTTTCCTGAATTACTGTCTAGAGTTTGCTTCCTATTATTTTTCTCACTTTCATCCCTAATGATTTCTCCACTTGGCATTTCGTGACCCTAAACACCCTTCCATAGTTTTCAGGGGGTTTCCCAGACATCTTGACACCACAAACTTCATATGCAGGCATGACCCAAATGTAATTAAGGGCAGAAAAGAAAAATAATTTGGGCATGCTCAAATTGGCAAAGCAGGAGCTTCTGCAATTAAGTTGGATCTAGTATAATGACTTACAAATTGTCCTCAACCTGCATGCTAGAACCTTGTTAGGGCAAAAGCCAGTATTCATTCATCCAACAGGAATTTTTTTTTTTTTTTTTTGAGATGGAGTTTTGCTCTTGTTGCCCAGGCTGGAGTGCAATGGCGTGATCTTGGCTCACTGCAACCTCTGTCTCCTTGGTTCAAGCAATTCTCCTGCCTCAGCCTCCCAAATAGCTGGGATTACAGGTGCCTTCCACCACTCCCAGCTAATTTTTTGTATTTTTAGTAGAGACAGAGTTTCACCATGTTGGCCCGGCTGGTCTCGAACTCCCGAACTCAGGTGATTCACCCGCCTCGGCCTCTCAAAGTGCTGGGATTACAGGCATGAGCCACTATGCCCAGCTGGGATTTTCTTTTCGTAAGCTTTTACTTTAAATAACTAAATAATTTCAGACTTAAAGAAAATTTGCAGAAATCGCACAAAGCGTTCCTGAATACCCTTCATTAAGATTCCCCAAAAAATAAAATTTTGCCACATCTGCCTAATTTTCTCTCTCTCCTCTATGTATGTCTATCTATTCTATTTTTTTCTGAGTCAATTTAGAATAAATTACAAACTGGATGCCCTTTTCTCTTAAATACTTCAGTGCGTACTGCCTATGAGCAAGGACATCCTCCTATATAACTACAACACCAATATCAAAATTAGGAATTTAACATTTTACAACACTATCAGCTATTCAATGGACCTTATTTAAACTGTATCGATTATCTCAATAACATTATTTATAAGAACAGAAACTCAGTTTGGGTCACACATTGTATTCAGTTGTCACCCCTCTTTGGTCTCCTACATGTGGAACAGTTTCTCAGTCTTTTCCCTGTCTTTCATGACCTTGACTTTTTTTTTAAGATTGCCCATCAGTTATTTTGTAGAATATTACTCAATTTGGTTTGCCAAACACTTTTGGGTAATTAGATTAAGATTATGCAATTAAGATTATGCACGTGGCTGACCCATCTGAGGAAAGTCCAGGCAGAGCAAAGAGCTAGAGCCAAGGCCTTGAAGTAGAGCTTATCTGTAGTGTTCTAGAAATGGCAAGTGGCCAGAGGCGGGGCAGTGGTGGGGAGGGAGCGGGGGCGGGGGGGCCGGAGGGAGTGGTAATAGAACATGATATCAGAGAATTAACAAGGGTTAGGCCCTCTGGGCCTTGCAGACTATTATAAGGACTTTTTAGCTTTTATTCCAAGTGAGCTGGGAAACCATTAAAATGGTTTTTTTTTTTTGTTTTTTTTTTTTTTTTTTGAGACGGAGTCTCGCTCTGTCGCCCAGGCTGGAGTGCAGTGGCCGGATCTCAGCTCACTGCAAGCTTCGCCTCCCGGGTTTATGCCATTCTCTCGCCTCAGCCTCCCGAGTAGCTGGGACTACAGGCGCCCGCCACATCGCCCGGCTAATTTTTTGTATTTTTTTAGTAGAGACGGGGTTTCACCGTGTTAGCCAGGATGGTCTCGATCTCCTGACCTCGTGATCCACCCGTCTCGGCCTCCCAAAGTGCTGGGATTACAGGCTTGAGCCACCGCGCCCGGCCTTAAAATGTTTTAAACAAAGAAGTAACATGATGGACCCTGTTCCTACTCCACAGAGCAAGTTAAGCTTTGGCTCCCTCACTGATAAAGCGGGAGTAATGACAGCTCCTCCTTCATGTTGTAGTAGAGACTTATGGGAGATAACATATGGAAAGTACTTAGCATAGGGCCTGGCAAGTAATAAGTGCTCAATAAATAACTTCTATTATTTTTGTTCTTATCTGAGGAAATGACTCGCCTGTTTTCCCAGGTCAGGGATGTGTGCAGGGTCCTGGTTTCATTTCTCCTGTGTGCTTGCTTAGCTGCCAGACTTCCTGCTTTTCTCATTAACAAAATTCCTTGCTCTTAAGGCAACATAACACACAGCAGTTGTTAACTTTGTGGCCAGACCATGAACCTCTTGAAACTGAATGCAAAGTCTCATGTATATGTAGTTACATACATGGGGTGTGAAGCTGGGATTCTCCAAGTGCTCCATGACCCCAAAATGCTATAGAAGAAGGGGGTTCAACTGGATTCTGGAGAAGAAGTTCTGGGAACAGCTCAGCAAATAGCTAACTTTCTGACCCTTCCGAAGTCATCTGACATTTGGTAACATCAGTTTCCATATCCTTCATGAGGAAGTTCTGTGAGATTACATTTAAGGTTACTTCTAGGTCAAGAATTCCATGACCGGATGTTCTTGGCATTAATTATATAAATGTATTGGTAGAGAGTGTGTCTCTCTTCTCCCTCCTTCAAACAGCCCTCTACAATGGCTAGTAATTTCCAGAACTAAGATGTGTAATTTGGGCTCTCTGCTCCCTTTTACATCTATGCAAACTCTTATGGGGCTGTTATCATGCAGCCCCTTTGACCTGCCTCTCCCTGCATAGACAGCCAAGAGAGCATCTCTTTGGCCCAGCACACAGCCACCGCAGGGGAGAGGGGGAAAGAAAGGAAACAACTGTTGATTGTGCTCCTACTACATCCTAGAATATAGTGTTGACGTGTTTGCTCATTTACCACTCATGAACTCTTTGTGTTATAGGTATTATCTCTACTTTATAGATATGGAAACCAGGAATCAGAAACATTTAAGGTCACCAAACATATAAATGCTGAAATTTGAACTCAAGTTTTTTCTGTCTATCTCCAAAGATCTGTTTTTCCATTTCTTTATCTTGCCTTCCAGAGTAGTTGTGTCTTTGGCCATGTACCACAATTCAGTCACTCATTCATTCAGTCACTCATTCATTCCATCGGTGATCCTGCCAATAGTGCTCACTACAAGACTTCTTTTTTAACAGCCTCCAAATGAAAGGAGCACCAGTCTCCTTTATCCAGCCAGAATGCTGAATGCAGTGTTCTTATTTCAGGCACCCACTTCCTGAGAAGCTAATGCAGTCATGGCATTTATGTCCCTTACTAACTTCAGCTTGGAATTAGCCTATAGTCCATTTCCTCCACTTTGAAAGAATGTTTTTTCTCTATATTCTCTCTCTATATATTATGAAACAGACTTGGAATTAGAGCATGTTTTCTGCAGATTTCCCTAGGTTTCACAGCAAATAATAGTGAGATTTTTTTTCCCCTAAAAACTACGTTAGGTAAAAAACAGACAGACATACTAGAACAGAAAAGTGATTAGATCCATATTGAATGAGAATATTTAGTTCTTCCTTGAGGCATATTATGTGTATTTGGCAAATGTTGCTTAAGTGAAGGTTTAAAAAATAAAAAATAAATAATGAGTTAAAGACTGAAAAAAATGAGTATGAGTTACAGGATTTTGGATTATTGATGAGGGAATTATTGAGGCTACATGGTCGTCTATCTGAATATCCATTCCTCCATCTCATGAGGGTCACAACATTAGAAGATTTTTAACATTACTATTTATGCATCCACCCTTTGTTCCACATTCTTGTTCTGTCAGATGAGAAACAGAAACACTTCAGCAATTTAAAAAAAAAACTTTTTATGAAAAATAAATCACAATCTCACCACTTAAGAGTGCCTGGCCGGGCGCGGTGGCTCAAGCCTGTAATCCCAGCACTTTGGGAGGCCGAGACGGGCGGATCACGAGGTCAGGAGATCGAGACCATCCTGGCTAACACGGTGAAACCCCGTCTCTACTAAAAATACAAAAAAAAAACTAGCCGGGCGAGATGGCGGGCGCCTGTAGTCCCAGCTACTGGGGAGGCTGAGGCAGGAGAATGGCGTAAAACCCGGGAGGCGGAGCTTGCAGTGAGCTGAGATCCGGCCACGGCACTCCAGCCTGGGCGACAGAGTGAGACTCCGCCTCAAAAAAAAAAAAAAAAAAAAAAAAAAAAAAGAGTGCCTAACCCCTTACAAACTTGATCTACTATAGATCCCTCTCCTTCTCTCCCTCTTCCCTCTCTACCTACATTGCAAATTAGGAGTATCATTAACTAACTTTAAAAAAAAATAACTGCTATCAAATGCTGGAGTTCAAAGTTTTTTCAGTAAGTCAAGAATACACAGTTATAGCACCTGGTTGGCAGACTAGACCTCCCGGGATTACCCAGCATTCTTGTGCAGAGCAGAAGTCCTTCCTGGGGCATCTGCCAGAGGGTCTTTAGGGACTCAACTGAACCCTTCCGGGGAGAGGGTCTTCAAAACTTTGCAAAATAACCCATTCAATGGCTTTTTCTAGCACTATTCATTATCTTATTTTCACATCTCCTCATAATTTGTATATCCCTCCTTCACTCTGTACTTCCTTCCGTGTAGAACACACGTGAGACATGTCAGTGAAAATGGCTAGAGGGATACAAGGTGGGGCCTGGTCTGGCACTACTCACAAACAGAAAAATTGGTGCATTAAACAACTAACTTTAAAGGGAACCATTCCAGAAATGATGACAGAGGATGGGGCCCATGGCCATAATCTGCACATCATTTGAAATGCTCTAATATTATGAAGAGAGCACTGACTTGAGAAGGGAAAGACCAGGGTCTGCCACCAATTTGTTGGGTGATTTTAGCAAATCATTTAATTTCTCTGACTCACCAGAAAAATGAGGGTAACGTCACAAACTTCTCATGATAAACGAGTGACATGAAATGTATATTTTAAAGCAGTTCAGAAAGCTATGCATTAGCAAAGAATGTATGATTATGTTTATATAGGTTACATGTTGATTTTTTAACAGGGATCTATATGCACTGATTGCCTGTGGTGTACATTTTTCCCTTATTGCGTCCTTTGTCTACTAAAGTGAGATATCGAAAAAAAGAAAAAAAAGCAATACATGCTTTATAAAAGGTGCTTGGTAAATTGGCGGGAATTCTTTGCTGACCTCTGAGTATTACAACAATTTCTCAAAGACGTCTTTTTTTTTTTTTTGGTGAGACGGAGTTTCACTCTGTTGCCCAGGCTGGAGTGCAGTGGCGTGATCTCAGCTCACTGTAACCTCTGCCTCCCGGGTTCAAGTGATTCTCCTGCCTCAGCCTCCCGAGTAACTGGGATTACAGGGGCCCACCACCATGCCCAGATAATTTTTGTATTTTTGGTGGAGATGAGGTTTCACCATGCTGGCCAGGCTGGTCTTGAATCACTGATCTCAAGTGATCAGCCTGCCTCGGCCTCCCCAAGTGCTGGGATTACAGGAATAAGATACTGCACATGGCCCTCAAAGACATCTTTTATCCTTAGTACCCTTTCACAGACACAGGAGATATCTGTTAGCAAATGGAAGGTAAATGGTTTTCAATTTCCCTTCTAAACCAATCAATTGGTAATCAGCTTCCTGGAGCCTGAATTGAGAGAATGACCTCCTGATTGGGTAGGGAAGAATTCTGCAATTTGTTAGGATGTCTGCCACAGGTGGCTGTGTGAAGTGACAGTAAATGTGCCACATCAACCATGACCATCTTAAATACACCAAATACACCATGACTTAAGGGCAACTAGATGTATATGTACAATAGGACACTTATTTCCCTAAGCTTGGATCTCAGGTCCACTGTTACCAATAGTAACCAACTGAGATTTATACAAAATGTGACTGTGTATCCTGCCTAGTTATATGTTCCTATGTTCCTGTCAACACCACAGTATCTAGAATAATAATTCATTCTCCAAGGTGATGGGAAGCTATTTTAGTCTCTACAAATTAAGTGTGCAGTTCACCCAGTTACCCCAAAATTCCCAAAGTCTCCACTATGGAGTAGAGTTACTGACTTTCTGATGACTATATTGTTGAAGGTGGGCAGCCGCTCATGTACCTGGTTTACTAAGCTCCCCTGGTCATGTTTTTCATCTTCTAGTTCCTTCTGTTTCGCTCAGGCAAGACGGCAATGGCTACTCAGTCCTTATTTCCAGCCTCTTACTCTCAATCTCCATGGAACTTGTAATCAAAAGTTTAGTTTTCACCTGGAAATGGCTGTTTTCCTGTCCCACAAGAGGTCTTTTAGAATGTTTGGTCGGGATGGTGCAGTCATCTGTATGATTAGTTGACACTAGTTTAATATGTCTGTCTCTTAGCTATTTTTGTTCCACGAAGCACAAAATAATGTCCTCTTCATGAACCACACTTCAGAATGTTGCATGTCAGTACCATATACAATACTCTAGTATTTGTCTTTAGATTGCTTCAAATGGCTTTTCTCAAAGACTAAAGTGCTTTACCCACCTCTCACTTTCAGCAGCGTCGACAGTTTTCATATCATTATTTTTCCTCCCTGTACCCTGCCTCATGAGAATTCGCTGTTGTCTGTCTTCCCAAGGAATGACATTTCTTTCAAGGCCTATGTTACTAACTTGACTCAGAATTTGATGCCAAAGTAGCCCTAAGGAAATCAGAATGTGGCAGTCCACGGCTCTAGTTGCCCAGTCAATGAAAGAGAATGTTTCTGGTTCTCTGCCTTTTGGAGATTCTTACCTCAGCACATTTGACGATTCAGAAGAGAAGTTAACTCTAGCAACCTACAGAGCATTCTACTGGATCACCTCACCAGCTGCAAGAGTGCCTGACATATATTAGGCACTTAATAAATATTTATGGATGAATAAATGAAGGCAATTTTCAAGGAAGGAAACATAATGAGGCCCCTAACAGAGGAGACTCATCTGAATCTTGACTGGTGGCTGTGACTGCTCCTAATAGATTTCAAATATGCGATAATTTGGCAGTAAGGCAGGGCAGGAATGGAAGTTTTGATATTTGGAATAAGGTAACTAAAAAAAAAAAAGGGAACTGATAAATCTTAATTGGTTCATTCACTTACTCTTTTCTCCCTCACAGGTCAAATTCGCATTTTTTTTTCCACAGGTCAAATTCACATTTTGGTTAAAAAAGGAAAAAGAGGCCAGGCGCAATGGCTCACATCTGTAATCCCAGCACTTTGAGAGGCCGAGGTGGGTGGATCACCTGAGGTCAGGAGTTCAAGACCAGCCTGACCAACATGGTGAAACCCCATCTTTACTAAAAATACAAAAATCAGCCAGGCGTGTTGGCAGGTGCCTGTAAGCCCAGCCACTCAGGAGGCTGAGGCAGGTGAATCACTTGAACCCGGGAGGTAGAGGTTGCAGTGAGCCAAGATCACGCCACTGCACGCCAGCCTGGGCGACAGAGTGATAAAAATAAACAAATAAATAAATAAATAAATTCATGTTCAGTCAAGTTCACGATGGGAAGGACTTTGCTGGAGCAGAAACAAGGGATGGGCTTGGAGGTGTATAGGAATGGACCACCAGCACCCACATGGAATGAAAATGAGGTCACATATAACAGACATGAATCCAAAATCAGTAGGCAGAGAACTTTCTCATGTCCCACAAGGCTATTGTGGAAGCTGGGGTGAATATGGAAATAAAGAAGTGTCAAAGAGGAGAGGACTTCTGAGATCCTAACAGGACCACTGTGAGTGCTCAGAGTGAAAATACGTTCTTCTGCACACCTGCGTACAGTTTCATTAAACTGTAGGCAACTCAGTGGTTCACAAAACAGCCATCCCTGTCTCCCTGTTCAGAGCTCCCCAGTGGGAACTTGCTGAGCCTGAGATACATTGATGTCACCCTTCTACAGAGAACTTCCACAAACTCCTGCTGCTGTGGCATCCAGATCCAACCTAGGTCCTGCCGTATGCCAGCTTCGTGTTTCACACGCAGGTTTCTTACTTCCAATAAATCCTGTTTGGAGGTTATGTTAGCCAGAATCAGTTTCTGTCACTTGCAATCAAAGAAACATAATAAAGAATGCCCTTCTTTTTCTTCCTTCTAGCAAAAACTTTCAAAGATACATTAAAAAAATAAAAAAGAATGTCTTCTTCAGCCCCCAAACAGCTAAGATTTATGCATCCAGGGAAACTGAGAAGATTAGGAAAATAAATAGCAGGCTTAAGATCCTTGTCTGCACTCCAGTTTCTTTTGAAATAAATACAATTCCAGTGCCATTCTCCAAGATGACCGCCACTTGAAAAGTTAACTTCCTTAGTAATTCTTGTGTCTTTAAGTATGGCTTCATGAAAATTACTGTATGCTTCTTTTAAAACTGAACACGAGATTGGCAAAATGTTGGCAAGTTGGATGATGGGTATATGGAGATTATTACACTTTTCTACCTTTATGTATGTTTGAAATGTCCATAATGAAATGAGTTTAAATGTTGTCATGCCAAAGGCTTTTATTATTTTGGATTTTCTTTCCACTCATAAGCCAGGTGTTACTTTGTATGGTCCTACGTGCTGTAGGCAGCCTCCTCAGTCCATGTAAGTGTGGTTTTCTTTCTTTGAGAGCCTGTAACTGCATTTGGCACTTCCTTAATCCCCATTGAGGACATTCACTCCAGCAATTGTTTATTGAGTGTCTTAGTCCATTTGGGCTGCTATAACAAAATTCCATAAACTGGGTAGCTTATCAACAACAGAAATGTATTACAGGTCTGGAGGCTGGGAAGTACAAGTGCAAGGCATCAGCAGATCCAGTGTCTGGTGAGTGCCTGAGTTCTGGTTCACAGATGGTGCCTTCTTGCTCTGTCCTCACGTGGTGGAAGGAGTGAGCTAACTCTCTGAGATATCTTTGATAAGAGTACTAATCCCATTCAGAGGGTTCTCCCCATGACCAAATCACCTCCCAAAAGCTCTGCTTCCAAATAATGTCACCTTGGAGGTGAAGATTTCACCATAGGGATTTGTGGGAGGACACAAATATTCATACCATGGCAATAAGCAATGCAGATTTTGCTGTAGATTACATAAAGGAGAAGATCTATATCATAAGCCTAACTAAATTTACCTATAGGCATTTCTATGCTCCTGAAAGTCTCTATCCTCCTGCAGCAGACCAACCACAGTGTCTCCACTTGCCTTTCTTTTCTTTTCTTTTAAATAAAAGAGATAATGTCTTGCTATACTGCCCAAACTGGTCTCAAAACTCCTGGCCTCTAAGAATCTTTCTGCCTCAGCATCCTGAGTAGCTGGGATTGTAGGCATGAGCCACTGTGCCTGGCTCCACTTCCTTTCTTACACAGAGTAATTTAGCTCTACTTCAGCTGTCTAGTCCTGGGAACTACATCTCTAAAGGTGTTGAATACCCACACTTTAAAGTAAATTTTGGCCAGGCATGGTAGCTCATGTCTGTAATCCCAGTACTTTGGGATGCTGAGGCACGAGGATCACTTGAGCTCAGGAATTCAAGGCCACCCTGGACAACATAGCAAGATCCTGGCTCTACAAAAAATAAAAATAAAAAATTAGCCAAGCATGGTGCCATGCACCTGTCATCCCAGCTACTTGAGAGGCTAAAGTGGGAGAATCACTTGAGCCCAGGAGATCAAGGCTATAGTGAGCTATTATGGCACCACTGCACTCCAGCCTCAGCAACGGAGCAAAACTCATCTTGGAAAAAAAAAAAAAAAAAGACAACTTTGATCTAGCTGAATACAGTTATTATTTTAGCTTCATTCTCTCACTCTTGATATGCTTTACCCTGTGCATTTCAAATGCCTAAGGCTCCCACACACCAGGCTACTTCCCTCAAATCAAAATTCTCCTTAAATGCTACTTTACACTACAAGTAAATTGCTAGAGGAATTGGGAGTGGGGGAAGAAAGACATAAAGAAGACTCACAAATTTATATAGCAAAGAACAACAGAAGAGAATTCACCTCGCCTTCAGGGTATGGAATTCATACATCCCACCTCCCATGTTTACCTATTGCTACTTGGTAGCTTAAACAATAACAATCATTTATTTTGCTCAAGAGTCTACAATTCAAGCAAGACACCTTGTCTCTGTTCATGCAATGTGAACTGGGGTAGCTCAAATATGGGCATATCTCCTTTCAAGATGATTCACTCACATGGCTAGTTGGTGCTGACTGTTGGCTGGGGACTCAGCCAGAGCTTGAGCCAGGGGACCTTGGTTCCTTTCCATACCAGCCTCTGTGCAGGCTACATGCACTTCCTCACAGTATGGTGGCTGGGTTTTCAGAGTAAGCATATCAAAAGAACAATATGCAAGTGCATGATCTAGCTTCAGAAGTCACCTAGCATCAGCTCCACTGAACTCTGCTAATTGAGGCAGTTGTAAAGGCCCACCCAAGTTCAAGCACTGTTCTTGAAAAGCATATGGGACAGAAGGTATTTTTGCAGCCATCTTTGGCCGTAGATGCCACTTTCTGCATCTCTCAGATGCCAGATGCCATCTCACATCTATCTGCTACAGATGCCATAAGGTTCTATGCATCTCTTGGGATCAGAGCAGCAAACCACCTGTTCCTAGTAAAGCATCTCTAGGAGGGTTGCTGAAGTGATGGCCAGAGGCCCAACTCAGATGATCAATTATGATGGCATAAATTCTATCATACCAGCTAAGTCTTTCTGGTAACTTTAAAAAGGTTTTCAGAGCCTTAAGTGTGGTTGGAATTTGTAATAATAGTTGATTCCTCCAGCTATTCTGATTCAAATCTGTGGTAGGATCCAGGCTTCTGAATTGTAAGAAGGTCTACAAGTATTTCTGAAGCAGGTGGTCCTCCTACTATGAGACAAGTACATTTCCCTGTAGGTGGTAATTGAAGGAGCTCTAGTCCAATACTATAGATATGGACCATACTTAGAGGCTGCAGGTAGAGCTCCTGAATTAATGAAACAAGGAATTGACATTCTGAACTAAAGCACACTGTGTTTCCAGGCCTCTCTTTTCCACTTTATTTTGCCTTTTCCATTTCTGCCCTAGTGCATGCATTCTGGCAACTGGTACTCTCTATAGGGACACAGCCTCTATTCAGTCTTGGGAGCAGAGCATTTCTCATTTAACAAGTACCTCTTAGATTTTGCAGCAATTCTAGTTCCCTGTTCATCTCTCTAATTTTCTCCATCCTCTCCAGAATGTTAAGGTTTTTCATAGGTCATTTCCACTACAGCAGCTGGTTTTCGCTCTGGAATTTTTAGGTCTTCTCTTAGGGAAGATGTTGTTTCAACATCTTCCAGTGAAGAACACCCTTCAAATGACTTCCAAGTAATGTCACTGTAATCCTAAATTCTGATGCAATTCCCCCTCAAATCTTGTCTGTGGTTGGGTACAGTGGCTCACACCTATAATCCCAGCACTTTGGGAAGGCCAAAGGATTTCTTTGGAGGATTGCCTGAATCCAAGAGTTTGAAACCAGCCTGGGCAACATAGTGAGACTCTGTGTATGAGTCCGTTCTCATGCTATTATGAAGAAATACTCAAGACTGGATAATTTATAAAGAAAAGAGGTTTAATTGACTCACCGTTCCACATGGCTGGGGAGGCCTCAGGAAATTTACAACCATGGTGGAAAGCACCTCTTCACTGGGTGGTAGGAGAGAGAATGAGAGCCAAGCAAAGGGGGAAGCCCCTTATAAACAGTAATGGGGAAAACCGCTCCCATAATTCAATTATCTCCACCTGGTCCCACCCTTGACACATGGGCCTTATTACTATCGTGAAAACAGTATGGGAAAAACCGCTCCCATAATTCAATTATCTCCACCTGGTCCCACCCTTGACACATGGGCCTTATTACAATTCAAGGTGAGATTTGGGTGGGAATACAGAGCCAAACCATATTACTCTGTCTCAACAACAACAAAAAATTTTTAATTAGCAAGTGTAGTAGTGCACGCCTGTGGTCCTAGCTACTCAGGAGGCTGAGGTGGGAGGGTCACTTGAGCCCAGGTTGTCAAGGCTGCAGTGAGCTCTGATCCAACTACTGCATTCCAGCCTGGGTGACAAAGTGAGACCCTGTCTCAAACAAACACAAATCTTATTTTTTTTGGTGTCTTTCTTCTCTGGCTCTTGTGTAACATCTACTTCAGTGGTGGCAGAAATATTCCATGCTGCACAGATTCCCATGCAGCGCACGTGCTGCCTGACTCACTCCTGGTATTCAACTCCTCTACGCTTTGATTTTCCACACAGGACCAGGACTAAGTGTGTGTGTATGTGTTTGTTTTTTTAAATTCAACCTGTTTACTAAACTAGTTTAGTTCCTCCCCTATCACATGCAAAGCTAAGCCACTGGCTAAATCACATTTTTCTTCATTTTCTTTCCTTTTTCCATTGTTCATGTATTGACTGCCACATCAAAACTTATTATTATAAAGCTGAAAAATTGAACCAAAACTATTTCTCCATTATTTTCTGTGATTTTTTTTGTGTGTTCAAGCCCATGCAATAATACTGGAATTTAAAGAGATAAATAGCACTTGAATTAGGTAATTTATGACTATAGTTGGCTTTAAAAACCTAATGAGACCAGAGTGGATGAAAGAAAGAAAAATTTCCTACACATCTATAGGGAAATATCCAAGTATCAACAGAAGACATAAAATTATGTGTTGTATTTTGTTCCCCTAAATCCTCAAAAAATTAAGAAATTCTTTTTATGATGATGATGATGATTATTATTTTTTTTTTTCTGAGACAGAGTCTCCCAGGCTGGAATGCAGTAGTGTGATCTCAGCTCACTGTAGCCTCCACCTCCCAGATTCAAGCAATTCCCCTGCCTCAGCCTCCTTAGTAGCTGGGATTACAGGTGCCCACCATGCCCAGCTAATTTTTGTATTTTTAGTAGAGATGGGGTTTCACCATGTTGGTCAGGCTGGTCTCAAACTCCTGACCTCAGGTGATCCACCTACCTCAGCCTCCCAAAGTGCTAGGATTACAGATGTGAGCCACCCCACCCAGCAGTGCAGCAGATTTTATAGGCAGGCTTGAGGAGGCAGTGTCTGATTTACATAGGGCCCACAGATTTGTTTGACCAGGTGTGATGTTTTACATAGTATATGGGGGGAAGACTGGTCACCCCACCAGAATCTTATTATGCAAATGGGCTTTCCACTTGGCCAGCACCTTCTTGCCTGATCCTTATTGTACACATGGCTGGCAGAAACAAAAGATGGAGCCACCATTTTGAACATGACTAGTCCCAAGTAGTATATTCCTGTTGGCACGACTGCTGGCATTTGCCTGTGCAAGCTTCCAGCTTGCTTGTCTATGTCTATAGCTTGATTTTATAGGCTGCACCACCCATTCCCTAGCCCCCTACCTGCCAAATTATCCATAAAAGCTGTAGTCCCTGAGTTCTCACAAAGGCTGATTTGAATAATAAATTCTCATCTGTCCTGTCACTTGGCTAGTCCTGTGTTAATTAAAAGCTTTTTCTCTTTTTGCAAAAATCTTAAAAAACAAACAAACACACAAAAAAACACAACCTCTTTCACTACTGCTATACTGCTGTCTCAGTTAACTGGTTTTATTTGTGCAGTGGGCAAGAAGAACCTATTGGGAGATTACAACATCACTTCTGTCATCTGGTTTTATTATGAACTCCACAGATTCCACCCTAATTCCACTCCAGACACCCTACTCCTTGCCTGTCATCTCAAGAATGTCAAACTATTCAGTATTTCCTCTACATCAGTACCTTACCGACCTAGGCACTAACTTCTTGCTGACTAAACCTTATTTCTTAGGTTCTGCTGATTAAATGAATTCTATTCCTCTTCCACAATGATTCGTTGACAACTTTCATTTGTTAGTCTTTCTAAATATTGTGTTATTTACTTTGAAAGGGCAATACACATACATGGTACAAAATTCAAAAGCTTCTATGAAAGGGTGTACAATGAAAAGTAAGTCTTCTTTCTGCTTCTGTCCCCAAGGCACCCTGCCCTGCCTTGTGAAGGCATTCACTGATGTGTTTCTTTTGTGTCTTTCAACATTATTCTGGGCTTTATTTTCTTCATTTATCAATGTAACCTGAGGACTTTTCCTTTTTGAACGTTAAAGCTGTCAAATTCTTTTTAAAGGCAATACATTCTACAGTGTATTTTTTTCCAACAAAATCAGATATACAAAGTAAACCCAAATATACACAACCATTCCTTTCTTACAAAATGTATCTTCTGGCCAGGCACAGTGGCTCACACCTGTAATCCCAACACTTTGGGAGGCTGAGATGGGTGGATCACCTGAGGTCAGGAGTTCGAGACCAGCCTGGCCAACATGGTGAAATCCCATCTCTACTAAAAATACAAAAATTAGCCAGGAGTGACGGCGGGCACCTGTGATCCCAGCTACTCAGGAGGCTGAGGCAGGAGAATCGCTTGAACCTGGAAGGCGGAGGTTGCAGTGAGCCGAGATCACACCATTGCACTCCAGCCTGGGTCACAAGAGTGAGACTTCGTCTCAAAAAAAAAAAAAAAAAAAAAAAAAAAAATATATATATATATATATAAAATGTGTGTGTATATATATAATATGTGTGTGTGTATATGTATATATATATGATTGAGGTAACACTTTTTCCTTATTTTAAAACAGAAACCAATTTCACCTCCAACACAGTGCGTTGGCTAGTTCACTGGGGGTTCCCCAAGGCATATAGTAGACACTTAATAAACATTTGTGAATGAACAAATGAATAAATGAGTTCTTCTAGTGCTTAGTGGGGCTCGGAATTCGAAGCTGGTAGAACACAAGAAATACATTTGCCCACAGGATTTAGAACAGGCCAAGAATGGCAATTCTTATAATAGCGATCTTGATGGCAGTACTAACTAAGCTTGGTTTACATGAACGTGTAGCCTCAATCATGATATGCTAAGGTGTTATTCGTGAACAGGCATGGAATAAAATTGTTCCTGAATGTTAAACTAGTGTTCCTGCCATTTCTATATATAACAGGAAGAAAATACTTCCATGTCCCAACTCCTGGGGGATTGCCTTGACAAGGGGTTGGTGACTTTACAGCTTTGCCTCTTAATTTAGAGAATAGTATGAGGGTGAGGTCACACTATATCACTAGGGTTTGATTTTTTCTAAAACTCTTTTCTTGTCTTTCTCTACACTTCCTTGTTGATCTCATTCATTACCATGAATTCAAGCACCATTTTTGTGCCAATGAACCCTAAATTTGTATTTTCACCCCCAGTCTCTCCTTTGACTGAAAAACTCTTTCTTCTTTTTTTGAGACAGGGTTTTGGTCTGTTGCCCAGGCTGGAGTGCAGTAGCATGATCTTGGCTCTTTGCAACCTCTGACTCCTGGGCTCAAGTGATCCTCCCACCTCAGCCTCCCAAGTATCTGGGACTGGAGACATGCAACACCATGCCTGGCTAACTTTTGTATTTTTTGTAAAGATGGAGTTTTACCATGTTGCTCAGGCTAGTCTTCAACTCCTGGGCTCAAGTGATTCTCTCGCCTCAGCCTCCCAAAGTGTTGTGATTATAGGTATGAGCCACCATGCCTGGCCAACTGACGAACTCTTGACATCTGCTTTCTCTACATTTTCTCCTGGAGGTTTTAGGCACCTCACACTTAACAAGTTGAAAAACAGCTTTAGGTTTTCTCAAAACCTATTCTTCCACCCAGCTCTGATCTTCCCCATTTTGTTTTCTGGCTCCACCCTCCACGTGGCTGCTGAAGCCAGAAAACAAGAAGTAATCCTGAATTTCTTCCTTTTCTTCCTATCCCCTAATCTAACTCATTAGCATAAACCTTTTCTTGATTGTGCGTCTCAGAGTTTGGACTCTTGTAGTCTTGAAGGCTGGAAACATTTTAAGAAAATGGCTACCTAGGCCGGGCGCAGTGGCTCAAGCCTGTAATCCCAGCACTTTGGGAGGCCAAGACGGGCGGATCATGAGGTCAGGAGATCGAGACCATCCTGGCTAACACGCTGAAACCCCGTCTCTACTAAAAATACAAAAACTAGCCGGGCGAGGTGGTGGGCACCTGTAGTCTCAGCTACCCGGGAGGCTGAGGCAGGAGAATGGCGTAAACCCGGGAGGCGGAGCTTGCAGTGAGCTGAGATCTGGCCACTGCACTCCAGTCCCGGCGACAGAGCGAGACTCCGCCTCAAAAAAAAAAAAAAGAAAATGGCTACCTGTTGGCCGGGCACAGTGGCTCATGTGTGTAATCCCAGCGGAGGCCCAGGTGGGCGAATCACGAGGTCAGGAGATCGAGACTATCCAGGCTAATATGGTGAAACCCCATCTCTACTAAAAATACGAAAAATTAGCTGAGCGTGGTGGCGGGCGCCTGTAGTCCCAGCTACTCGGGAGGCTGAAACAGGAGAATGGCGTGAACCCGGGAGGCGGAGCTTGCAGTGAGCCCAGATCTCGCCACTGCACTCCAGCCTGGGCAACAGAGCAAGACTGCATCTCAAAAAAAAAAAAAGAAAAGAAAAGAAAATGGCTACCTGTTTACTGCTAGAAATTTATATCTTTTTCTCTGAGTGAAAATTGGGAATTCCTGGGAAAGATTCTTCTTTTTTTTCTGGGAAAAAAATTATTTTGTTTTCAGTTTTTCAAAAGAGCTGTCTTGTTTTGAACTAATCACCTGATGTTTTAAAAGCATATCTTCAATATGAATGAAGGTTTAGTGTTCACGGGAGCAGACAACTAACTTGGTTTTATATTATTTTATTTTATCTTATTTATTTATTTTTTTGCAACGGAGGCTGGAGTGCGGTGGCGCAGTCTCGGCTCACTGCAACCTCCGCCTGCCAGGTTCAAGGGATTCTTCTGCCTCAGCCTCCTGAGTAGCTGGGACTACAGGAGTCCGCCCCTACGCCCAGCTAATTTTTTTGTATTTTTAGTAGACAGAGTTTCACCATGTTGGCCCAGATGGTCTCGATCTCTTGACCTCGTGATCCACCCACCTCAGCCTCCCAAAGTGCTGGAATTACAGGCCTGAGCCACTGCGCCCGGACTCATTTTTGTATTCTTAGTAGAGATGGGGTTTTGCCATGCTGTCTAGGCTGGTCTCCAATTCCTGACCTCAAGTGATCTGCTCCCCTCGGCCTCCCAAAGTGCTAGATTTACAGGCATGAGCCACCGTGCCTGGCCTCTAACTTGGCTTTAGATGACAATTATTTATAGTTGTGTCTCAGCCTGAACAAACAAAACCAGAAGCTCTCTCCTCCAGCAGCCATTCCTGAGTCTACAGGCCAAACTGAAAAGACCTGATATGCACTGTCTCCTGAAAGAGAGCAGATTGGGGGTAATGCTGGAATAGAGGATAAAGGAGCATAAAATGATAATCATTTAGGAGAAAGTGTATTGGTTACTGTTCTTCAAATTTCAAACTGGAGATCTGTCAGCCTCAGCATCTCAGATTAACACATCTGTGCTGTTCTATCAATAAAAACAAAAAGATGAACAAAGAAACATTTTTGGTCATACAAATGTAACATCAGTCTCTGCCCCCCACCTCCTATCGTTGGGAATTTTCTGGACTTTATGAAGTTGTCCAAAGACAATTATATCAGATTAGAATATTAAATATACTGTTTAATAATCTAGAAGTCTGGGCCGGGCGCGGTGGCTCAAGCCTGTAATCCCAGCACTTTGGGAGGCCGAGACGGGCGGATCACGAGATCAGGAGATCGAGACCATCCTGGCTAATACGGTGAAACCCTGTCTCTACTTAAAAATACAAAAAACTAGCCGGGCGACGAGGTGGGCGCCTGTAGTCCCAGCTACTCGGGAGGCTGAGGCAGGAGAATGGCGTAAACCCGGGAGGCGGAGCTTGCAGTGAGCTGAGATCCGGCCACTGCACTCCAGCCTGGGTGGCAGAGCAAGACTCCGTCTCAAAAAAAAAAAAATCTAGAAGTCTGTCCCCTGCCGGTGGTGTGGGAGCTTGGTGAGCAGGGGAAGGAGTACAGCAGGGAGATGTTTTCCACGCGATGCCATGAGGAGGAGGAAAAGACTAAAACTGCCTTTGCAAAGATTATGACAGCGACAGAAGTCTAGCATGGCTCACTCCATCTTGCTTCTAGTCTCACCAGCTGGCTGTCCTCACTCATTCCTGGGCATACACCAAGCTAACCACAGGAGGAATTTAGTTTATAGTTTAACTTTGAAGCAAGGATAATAGTCTCTCCCTAAAACTAGCCCCCTCCTTGCTCAGGGACTAAGACCACCTTTGTAAGACTAATGAAAAGTCACAAGATTAGAATTATGGGAGGGACCTGAATTTTGGTAAAACGTAGGCATGGTTAAAGAATAACCAGTCATTGTTTTTCTATAATCCCTTACCACTCAGGAGTCATGAAGCCAGAGTTCACAAGATCTGTGGCTTCCCAAATTGCTCCTACAGATAACATCACTATTATAGAACCTAAGATTGGTCTTTTGAGATGTTCTTCAGACTTTTGCATTCTGGTGACTGACTGACCACCTGGACCCATGACTCACGACTCAACCAGTCCTGTGACCTCCAGACTTAACACATGAGGACTGTTTTCCACACTCTTATGATTTTATCCTCAACCAATCAGTAGCACCCATTTCCTAGCCCCCTGCCTGACAAATTATACATTAAAACCCTTGCCTCTAAGTTCTTGGGGAGGCTGATTTGAGTAATAAGCTCTCACTGGTTGCTTGGCTAGCCATGTGTTAGTTAGACTCTTTCTCTACTGCAATAGTACTGTCTCAGTGCATTGGTTTTATCTGTGCACCCATCAAGAAGAACCTGATGGGTGATTACAAAAGGAGGAGGAATTTTGGAGGTCCTGAACCTGGGAGAAGAGAGAAGAGGGAAAAAATGCCTTAAGGAAAGTATGGGGTTCCTGGGTGCTGGCTTTTATTTTTCTCCACTAAACAGTGCTGTAGGGAGGCTTATTTCTGAAAACATTGCCATTGAACGACTTATTTGTAAATGTCCTTGCTCATTCTTAAGCTCGTACTATGTGCTGTGTGGCTTTGAAGGCAGGCACCTCACTGCTTGGTGTTTTCTGCTGAAATCACATGGTCACCTACTGTCTATGTCCACAGTTCCTAAACCCTGTCATTCTGCTGCCAGGCCCTTTCTGTGGGCTGTGGCTTTGTAAGGAAAGAAGCAGTCAGGATTCTCCTCCAGATGCAAATATTCAGCCCTCACTCTGACATGTTTCACAGTTTAATTTCTTTCTCTACTATCACTGGGTCAAAATTCTTGAAACAAACAAAAGGATATAACTTGAAAAATTATTTTGCAGACAAAGTCCACCACGCTGCCAGGTTTCACTGCTTCCTGAAGATACTGCTTTTTGCTTGCTTTTCTTCCAAATGGTAAAGCAGATCTCAGGATACATATGTAGCTTTGCTATTACTGTCTTCTTTTCCCCCTTGACAAATGAGAAGTTCAATGCTCATTGAAGCTTTTTGTAAAGCTGTGGTATAAGAACTGGCATTATGGAGTACAGGTCTTTTCCCCATCCACAGTGTTTGTGACCAAACTCAGGTGAGCTTTTAGGCCCAAGAGATTACTGATGCTTAGTGGATTACACTTCGCATTTAACAAACCCTGTTCCTGCACCAGTATATTGTCTCTTTTAACCTTAAAATCTAGGAAATACTAGGAAGACCTTATTTCCACTTTTATTTTTTAATTTTTTTTAAGAGACAGTCTTCCTCTGTCACCCAGGCTGGGGTACATAGTTTACTGCAGCCTCAAACTCCTGGGCTCAAGCAATTCTCCTGCCTCAGCCTCCCAAGTAGCTGGGACTACAGATGCATGTCACCATGCCTGGCTAATTAAATAAAAGGTATTTTTTGTGCAGAGGAAGTCTTGCCATGTTGCCCAGGCTGGTCTCAAACTCCTGGCCTCAGGTGATCCACGTTGGCCTCCAAAAGTGTTAAGATTACAGATGTGAGCCATTGCACCAGCCCTTATATCCACTTTAGTGGTGAGGAATCTGTGGCTAAGAAAGGCCAAGCAATATGCTTGACTTCACACAGTGGCAAGGGGATTGGTGAGGCATGAATTCCTCTCTAGGCTCTTCTGCCTTTGCCAGCCCCTGCCTATGGGGCCACCCTGGGCTCTGACCATGGCCCCTGCTCTCCACGCTCTCACACTGCCCCTGAGCAATCTCATCCTCTTACAGTTTTAACTGTCAGCTGGATGCTGATGATTTCTAAATGTATATCTCCATCCCAGACCATTCTGAGCTCATGTGTTCAAATTTCAGCTGAATGTCTCTACTTGGGTATCTCATGGGCATCTCAAACTCAACATGTCCCTAAGCAAACTCTGAGTTATGCATTGCACTCAAGCTTTCTCCTCCTCCTGTATCATTTCCTCTCCTTCTTCCCTTCCTCTCTCTCACTCTCTCACTTCCTTTTTCTTTCTGAGAATTCAGGGTTTTTTCTGCCTGATTACTCTTCTTAGTTTCAATTTCAGGACTTTAATAGATGAGAACATGTGGAATTTTTGTTTAAGAATGCTAGAAAGTAAAAACATCCATTTGGGGAAAAACAAAGCAATCAGAACTTTAAAGACTATAGATATTGCAACTCTGAAACACTTAACAAAAAGTAAATTCACCATGAAAGTACTAATTTGGCATTTGAACACAAAATATTTATCACTATAAATTAAGGAGAAATGACTAAATTTATATGTCTGTGTGTCCTCTGTAGATATGTCCTGTTCTCTGACATCTGTGGGAAGGAATTATCCATTGTTTAGCAGAAATTCTGATTTGCCTCATTTTTTCATTTCTCTCTTACCAAAAATAACTCTTTTTGTTCTTGTTGTTTTCTCCTGACGTTTACTTTTCAGGGTCTAACTTTATCCAGATCTGAAAATCCAGACAATCCAGCTACTTCTCTCTGTATCAGGAAACAGAGGCCTGGGTCTAGAGACAGGGTCTTGGTGAGAGAAGGACTCAAAACCATGGGATACAGCATGACTGGGCAGCACCACAGCTGTGGAAGGTGAGAATGTTTGGCAGCATATGACTCAAGGCATATGGATCTACATAAAGAAGGAAAGTATCCTGTCCTTGGGTAGGAGAGCTGGGTTGGGCATCAGTTGGTAGTTTTGTGTTTACTGATTTCATCTTCTTAAAACCGTTTCATGATGGTTATAGATTCTGGGGACCAAGAGTGTGGAGGGCCTGGAGAAGTGGTGATATGGTTTGGCTGTGTCCCCACCCAAATCTCATCTTGAATTGTAACTCTCATAATTCCCACATGTCATGGGAGGAACCCAGTGCGAGGTGATTGAATTTTAGGAACAGGTCTTTCCTGCACTGTTCTTGCAATAGTGAATGAGTCTCCCAAGATCTGATGGTTTTAAAAATGGGAGTTTCTCTGCACTAGCCCTCCCTTTGCCTGCTGCCATCCACATAAGATGTGACTTGCCTTCCACCATAATTGTGAGACTTCCCGAGCAAGGTAGAACTGTGAGTTCTCTGTTAAACCTCTTTCTTTGTAAATTGCCTAGTCTCAGGTATGTCTTTATCAGCAGCTTGAAAACGAACTAATACAGTAAATTGGTACAAGTAGAGTGGGGTGTTGCTGGAAAGATACACCAGCAACAACTTTGGAACTGGGTAACAGGCAGAGGTTGGAACAGTTTGGAGGGTTCAGAAGAAGACAAGAAAATGTGGGAAAGTTTGGAACTTCCTAGAGATTTGTTGAATGGCTTTGACAAAAATACCAATAGTGATATGAACAATAAAGTCCAGGCTGAGATGGTCTCAGATGGAGATGAGCAACTTGTTGGGAACTGGAGCAAAGGTGACTCTTGTTATGTTTTAGTGAAGACACTGGTGGCATTTTGCCCCTGCCCTAGAGATTTGTGGAATTTTGAACTTGAGAGAGATGATTTAGGGTACCTGGCAGAAGAAAATTCTAAGCAGCAAAGCATTCAAGAGGTGATTTGGGTCATTTAAAACTAAATAACTAAAGGCATTTAGTTTTAAAGTGGTTTAAAACTAAATGACTAAAGGCGTTTAGTTTTAAAGTGGAAGCAAATCACAAAAGTTTAGAAAATTTGCAGCCTGACGATGCAATAGAAAAGAAAAACCCGGGCCGGGCGCGGTGGCTCAAGCCTGTAATCCCAGCACTTTGGGAGGCCGAGATGGGCGGATCACGAGGTCAGGAGATCGAGACCATCCTGGCTAATACGGTGAAACCCCATCTCTACTAAAAAATACAAAAAACTAGCCGGGCGATGAGGCTGGCGCCTGTAGTCCCAGCTACTCGGGAGGCTGAGACAGGAGAATGGCGTGAACCTGGGAGGCGGAGCTTGCAGTGAGCTGAGAGCCGGCCACTGCACTCCAGCCTGGGTGACAGAGCAAGACTCCGTCTCAAAAAAAAAAAAGAAAAGAAAAGAAAAGAAAAACCCGCCAGGCGCGGCTCAAGCCTGTAATCCCAGCACTTTGGGAGGCCGAGACGGGCGGATCACGAGGTCAGGAGATCGAGACCATCCTGGCGAACACTGTGAAACCCCGTCTCTACTAAAAAATACAAAAAACTAGCCAGGCAAGGTGGCGGGCGTCTATAGTCCCAGCTACTCGGGAGGCTGAGGCAGGAGAATGGCGTGAACCTGGGAGGCGGAGCTTGCAGTGAGCTGAGATCCGGCCACTGCACTCCAGCCCCGGCGACAGAGCAAGACTCCGTCTCAAAAAAAAAAAAAAAGAAAAGAAAAACCCTTTTTCTGGGAGAAATTCAGGCCAGCTGCAGAAATTTGCATAAGTAATGAGGTGTAGGATGTTAATACCCAAGACAACAGGGAAAATGTCTCCAGGTCATGTCAGAGGTTTTCACGGCAACCCCTCCCATCACAGGCCCAGAGGCCTAGGAGGAAAAAGTGGTTTCATGGGCTGGGCCCAGGGTCCCCATGCTGTGTGCAGCCTAGGGACTTGGTGTCCTGAGGCCCAGCCACTCTAGCCGTGGTTAAAAGGGGCCAACACAGAGCTCAGGCTGTGGCTTCAGAGGGTGCAAGCCTCAGGCTTTGGCAGCTTCCACATGGTGTTGAGTCTGCGAGTGCACAGAAGTCAAGAATTGAGGTTTGGGAACCTCCACTTAGATTTCAGAAGATGTACGGAAATGTCTGGATGTCCAAGCAGAGGTGTGCTGCAAGGGCAGGGCTCTTGTGAAGAGCCTCTGCTAGGGCAGTGCAGAAGGGAAATGTGGGGTTGGAGCCCCACACAGTGTCCCTACTTGGACACTGCCTAATGAAGCTGTGAGAAGAGGGCCACCGTCCTCCAGAGCCCAGAATGGTAGATCCACTGACAGCTTGCATGTGCACTTGGAAAAGCCACAGACACTCAACACCAGCCCGTGAAACCATCTGGGAGGGAGGTGAAAGCATCTGGGAGGGAGGCTGTAACAGGGGCTGAACTGCCCAAGACCATGGGAACCCCCCTCTTGCATTAGTGTGACCTGGATGTGAGACATGAAGTCAAAGGAGATCATTTTGGAGCTTTAAGAATTGACTGCCCCTCTGGATTTCAGACTTGCACGGCCCCAGTAGCCCCTTTGTTTTGGCCAATTTCTCCCATTTGCAATGGCTGTATTTACTCAATGCCTGTACTCCCATTGTATCTAGGAAATAACTAACTTGCTTTTTATTTTACAATCTTTCCAGCTCACAGGCGAAAGAGATTTGCTTTGTTTCAGATGAGAGGTTGGACCGTGGGCTTTTGAGTTAATGGTGAAATGAGTTAAGACTTTGGGGGGACTGTTAGGAAGGCATGATTGGTTTTGAAACATGAGGACATGAGATTTTGGAGGGCCAGGAGCAGCATGATATGGTGTGGCTGTGTCCCCAGCCAAATCTCACCTTTAATTATAACTCCCACAATTCCCACATGTGGTGGGAGGAACCCAGTGGGAGGTGATGGAATTATGGGGATGGGTCTTTCCTGCACTGTCCTCATGATTGTGAATGAGTCTCACGAGATCTGATGGTTTTAAAAACAGAAGTTTCCCTGCACAAGTTCTCTTCTCTTGTCTGCCTCCATGTGAGACATGCCTTTCACCTTCTGCCATGATTGTGAGGCCTCCCCAGCCACATGGAACTGTAAGTCCAATAATCCTCTTTCTTCTGTAAATTGCCCAGTCTTAGGTATGTCTTTATCAACAGCATGAAAACAGACTACTAATGCAAGTGGGCAGAACTGAACAACAAACAGAGAAAGAGGAGTGGGGGGATCCTCCACCATACAGGGATTATATCAACTTTTGAGTCAAGGTGAAGGTAAACTGCAACAGGTCATAGTCCTTAGACCCCAGGACTAAGAAGAAAATAAAAAAGGCTGTGCTAGCTAAGGGAAAGCTGCTTGGAAGCCTATACCAGAATCGTCCAGGGATTGATGGGGGATCAAGAGAGCATACACCCGGATGTGATGCTGGTACAACCCAGAGTAGAATTTATTCTGTCTTTCATTGACCACATTGCTGGAGATCAGGATCATACAGATGTAGTAGTAGCTTGTGCTGCTGGACTAATAGGGGACTTATGTACAGCATTTGGGAAGGATGTACTGAAATTAGTAGAAGCTAGGCCAGTGATCCATGAATTGTTAACTGAAGGGCAGAGATCGAAGACTAACAAAGCATAAACCCTTGCTACAACAAAAGAACTGAGGAAACTGAAGAACCAAGCTTGATCTGTTACCATTGGGATGATAAACTGAGGACCCCCACTGGAAATCTCCAATCTTTTGAAAAACGTGGAAGTGAGGAGTGTGCACAGATGCTGAATGTTTGGGAATGACAGGATGAGTGAGTGAGGCTTGAAAACACACCACATTGAAAATCCTGCCATAGCAGCAGCCACAGCCGCCAACAGCAGTGCTGTTAGTGAGCTAAACAAGCACTGACTTCGTAGAAAACCATAACATCGGCCATCTTGGAAAAGAGAAAAACAATGGAGTTACTTATTAAAAAAGAAAGAAAAAAAAAAAAGATTATGCTTATAACACTCTAGTTCTAGGTACCAGGGTTTTCAGTGCTGGGAAATGCCAGTGAAAAGGTATGAGAACTTTCAAAACTAAGCCCAGTGGTTCAGGAGCAAGATGGTTGATATAAGAACATTTTGTCATCTGGTTTCCAGAAGTTAGAACAACCGACTGGGGAAAAAACCCTGGCTGTGTCATATTAAGAATATCATGGCTGGGCACAGTGGCTCACACCTGTAACTTTGGGAGGCCGAGGCGAGTGGATTGCCTGAGGTCAGGAGTTCAAGACCAGCCTGGCCAATATGGTGAAACCTCATTTCTACTGAAAATACAAAAAATTAGCCAGGCATGGAGGCAGGTGCCTGTAATCCCAGCTACTCAGGAGGCTGAGGCAGGAGAATTGCTTGAATCTGGGAGGTGGAGGTTGCAGTGAGCCGAGATCGTGCCATTGCACTCCAGCCTGGGTGACAGAGCAAGACTCTGTCTCAAAAAAAAAAAAGAAAAAATTCCTCTGCAGTCCGCCACTTTTCCCTTTTTGGACGCCTCTCTCTCTCTGCTCTCCTCTATCCTTTCTTCTGCCTATTAAACTTTCCACTCCTTAGCCCACTGTGTGTGTGTCTGTGTTGTAATCTTCTCCGGGCAAGATGACAAATCCCAGGTATCTACCCCAGACAATGGTGCTGCTTCCCTATGACAGGAAATGTCCTCTCCATGGGGCGTAGACCAAGTAAATGACTTTGTAACTTTCCTTCAATCTCTTCATTCACATAGAGCGTACACCAAGCAACCAATGGAATCCTCTAGATGGTATTTAAACTCCCAAAGATTCTGTAATGGGGCCCTTGAGCCTCTATGCTCAGGACCGCTCCCACACTGTGGAGTGTACTTTCATTTTCAATACATTTCTTCAATCTTTCCTTGCTTTGTGCGTCCATTTTGTCCAGTTCTTTGTTTAGGACCCAAGAAACTGGACTCCCTCCACTGATTTCGATGACACCATGGAGCGCCCTGCCCTGATCTCATCCTCTCTTTCAGAGGCAATCTGAATTTTGCACTACAATTTCCTTGATTTTCCTTACAGTTTCACCACGTATGCAGGTATTGCTGACCAACATACTTTTGATTTAAAAGTGTATGTTATCATATAACATGTATTCATTATACGGAATTTCTATAAATATCATCATATACCATATGTTTTCCTCTGACTTGCTTTTTCCCACTCATTGTTATATTTTTGAGCTCACCAATATTGATCCAGACAGCTGAGGTTCATTCACTTTCACTACAATATAATATTATTTGTCTGATAATAATATAGCCACAGCAACTTACTTTCAGCTAGCTCCCTGGTAGACCATTATCCATCTTTTGACCTACTAAGGTTGTATGTAGTATGCTGGGGCAAATCTTGATAAGAACATAGAGCTAGATGTATTTGTTTACTTTTTTTTTTTTTTTTTTTGAGAGCGGAGTCTCGCTGTGTGGCCCAGGCTGGAGTGCAGTGGCGCGATCTCGGCTCACTGCAAGCTCCGCCTCCCGGGTTCCCGCCATTCTCCTGCCTCAGCCTCCGAGTAGCTGGGACTACAGGCGCCCGCCACCGCGCCCGGCTAGTTTTTTGTATTTTTAGTAGAGACGGGGTTTCACCGTGTTAGCCAGGAGGGTCTCGATCTCCTGACCTCGTGATCCACCCGCCTCGGCCTCCCAAAGTGCTGGGATTACAGGCTTGAGCCACCGCGCCCGGCCGTATTTGTTTACTTTTAAAATCTGATCTGGCAATTTTTTATGTTTTAACTGAGGTATTTAATGTGATTGCTGATACGTTTGGGGAGAAAAATCTGCCATCTTATTTTGTGCTATTTATTTCTTTCTCTATTTCTCTGTCTTTCCCCTCTTCTTTCTTGACTTCTTTAGACTTGATTTGAGTCCCCACTTCTAGTTCATCCCACCGATAGGAAATTTTCAAAACATAGAATTTTAAATGTAATCAAACTATAAAATGAAAGGGAAAATATGAATATGTTCAGACAAAGAAGGACTCAGAAAATGTACTTCTCACTCCCATCCCGTCTTAGGAGGTCACATTCATATGTCCCCCAGTCAAATGAGAGAATAAGCCAATGAAAGAGGATGTCTAGGAATCTATAAAACCCCAGGAAACAATAAAGAAAAGTTTCAGATGGACAGAAGCACAGCAAGTCTAGAGAAGAATCCATCCAAATTGGAGCAAGAGGGTAGAGGTTTCAGGAAGAAGCTATGCAGGGAAAACAGAACTCCAAAGATCTGCAACCAGCATTGAAGAAATGATTAAGATAGGTAAGGTAAGGAGACAAAAATGATTTGAAACTTCAGAAGAAAAAAAATGTCCTGGCCAGGCGCGGTGGCTCAAGCCTGTAATCCCAGCACTTTGGGAGGCTGAGGCAGGCGGATCACAAGGTCAGGAGATCGAGACCACCCTGGCTAACACGATGAAACCCCGTCTCTACTAAAAAATACAAAAAACTAGCCCGGCGAGGTGGCGGGCGCCTGTAGTCCCAGCTACTTGGGAGGCTGAGGCAGGAGAATGGCGTAAACCCGGGAGGCGGAGCTTGCAGTGAGCTGAGATCCGGCCACTGCACTCCAGCCTGGGTGACAGAGCACGACTCCGTGTCAAAAAAGAAAAAGAAAAAAAAGTCCTGACTTCATACCTCATCAGTTAACTTTATTGTTATTTATTATTAATCTTATGTTGTGAGCTGTGAAGCAACTTGCCCAAGGTTAATGCTTCCTCCCAGGGCTATTGTTGGGGATTGAGTTAGTTAACACAGTAATTAGAAGAGTGTCCAACAATTAATAAGGGCTACATAAGTATTTTTCAAATAGATGATGGGAAATGCAGCTTGGCTTTGCCCTTAGCAATAGTCACATAGTCACAGTAATGTTACTATTGCTTTTTTAAACTAAATTCAGCCATGAGGCAAAGCACAAATGACTTAATTATGGTTACAGAATGAGATGTAAAGTTTTATCAACTTTGAAAATATATAAAAGCTTTGAATATATAATATAAAATATCAAAGACACAGATGACAGAAGTTGGGCAGTAGAAACGAGGGCAAGAGAAGAAAGGAAAGGACACTGCTCACCTCTTAAAATGGAAAGTCAAGGGATACTGTCTAAAGTAGAAGAAACCAAAGATAAAGGTCCAGTCAAGTATTTAAAGTTATAAGGGAATTGGGTGGAGTGCAGTGACTCACATCTGTAATCTCAGCACTTTGAGAGGCCAAGGCGGGACGATCACTTGAGGTCAGGAGTTTGAGACCAGCCTGGCTACCATGGTGAAACCCTGTCTCTACTAAAAATACAAAAACTAGCTGGGTGTGGTGGCGCATGCCTATAGTCCCAGCTACTCAGGAGGCTGAGGCAGGAAAACTGCTTGAACTCAGGAGGTGGAGGCTGCAGTGAGCCGAAATTGTGCCACTGCATTCCAGCCTGGGTGACAGAGTGAGACTCCATCTCAAAAATAAATAAATAATAAACTAAAATAAAGCTATAAGGGAATTAAAGTAGGAATTAAAAATAGTTTGTGGCCAGGCGCGGTGGCTCAAACCTGTAATCCCAGCACTTTGGGAGGCCGAGATGGGCGGATCACGAGGTCAGGAGATCGAGACCATCCTGGCTAACATGTTGAAACCCCATCTCTACTAAAAAAAAAAAAAAAAAAATACAAAAAACTAGCCGGGTGCGGTTGCGAGCGCCTGTAGTCCCAGCTACTCGGGAGGCTGAGGCAGGAGAATGGCATAAGCCCAGGAGGCGGAGCTTGCAGTGAGCTGAGATCCGGCCACTGCACTCCAGCCTGGGCGACAGAGCGAGGCTCCGTCTCAAAAAAAAAAAAAAAAATAGTTTGTAGTTTCATTGAGGCAGGCAGAAGGGTGACTCTGTAAATGAGCTAAATCTTCCTCTATCATGCAGAAAGTCATACTTTTTTGTTTTTTTTTGTGAGCAACATGGCTGTTTATTTCACCTGGGTGCAGGTGGGCTGAGTCAGTCAAGGGAGATAAGGGTGGGGCCGTTTTATAGGATTTGGGTAGGTAAAGGAAAATTACAGTCAAAGGGAGGTTGTTCTCTGGCGGGCAGGAGTGGGGATCACAAGGTGCTCAGTGGGGGAGCTTTTTGAGCCAGGATGAGCCAGGAAAAGGAATTTCACAAGATAATATCATCGCTTAAGGCAAGGACCGGCCATTTTCACTTCTTTTGTGGTGGGCGAGGCAGGGCATTTGCACTTCTTTTGTGATTCTTCAGTTACTTCAAGCCATCTGGGCGTATACGTGCAAGTCACAGGGGATGCGACAGCTTGGCTTGGGCTCAGAGGCCTGACATTCCTGCCCTCCACTGTAAGAGTTACCCAAAGCATCTGTGCTGGTCCAGAAGGCTTCCGAGGAGATGTGGCAGCGTGGATCTTCAGCCGCTAAGCCGAGAAGGTCTGATTTAAAATTGATGAGATGTTCCTTGGGCTGGTTGGTCTGAGGACCAGAGGTCATAGGTGGATCTTTCTCAGGGAGCAAAGAGCAGGAGGACAGGGGATTGATCTCCCAAGGGAGGTCGCCTGATCCGAGTCACGGCACCAAAATGTCATGTGCGTCCATGTGAAGAGACCACCAAACAGGCTTTGTGTGAGCAACATGGCTGTTTATTTCACCTGGGAGCAGGCGGGCTGAGTCGGAAAAGAGAGTCAGCCAGAAAGTCATACTTAACATCTAAAATTATTAACCAAGACATAAGCGTATAATATGTTATTCAGAGACATGAAGATAAATCCCAGAAAAACTTAAAAAAGAAACAGAAACAATTAAGAGAATTAAAAGTAGTTCCCTCTATGTAGCAGGATTGAGACCATGGAAAAGTAGGGGAGGAGACTGCTGCTTTTCATTATAAATCCTTCTCTATTATTTGAAAATATTTAATCATTTATATGTACTACTTTAAAGAAAAATGAAAACTTTTTTTTTTTTTTGAGATGTGGTCTTGCTCTGTCTCCCAGACTGGAGTGCAGTAGCATGATTTTAGCTCACTGCAACCTCTGCCTTCTGGGCCCAGGTGATCCTCCCACCTCGGCCTCCTGAGTAGCTAGGATCACAGGCATGCATGCACCACTATGCCTGGCTAATTTTTTGTTATTATTATTTGTCGATATGAGGTGTCCCTATGTTGCCCAGGCTGGTCTTAAACTCCTGAACTCAGGCAATCCTCCCACCTAGGCCTCCCAAATTGTTGGGATTACAGGCGTTAGCCACAATACCTGGTCTAAATCTTGCAATTTTTAAGTTCTTAAGTAGTTACTATAATTTACCATCATTCATATCCTAAATTATTTTCAACTTTAAATAAAGATTAAATTTCTCCATGATATTATAGGGAAGAGGTCGGAATGTTGAACAAATATTTTTAAGTTTTAAGGTGCACCAAATTACTAGCTTTCGTAGGGAGTCTTTAAGCCTTGGTCGCTCACTCTTTTAATTACACTGTTCTTTTTTATCCCTTGATCAAGAATTGTCAGGTTTGCACAATAATTAAAGTTTTCAAAAGCCTCTGGAAGCTTCCATCGTAGCTACAGTTTCTCATATACACCTTGGTTTTCTTTCCTTGTTGGGGTGGGGAGGAAGGTAAGAAGAATCAGGAGGCTTCCTTGATATTGAGGAGGAGGTTCAAGATGTCTGGAGGGACCAGAGTCCAATAACAGAACCAAGTCCAACAGTATCAGTGATGTGATGTCAGTCAAGTTATTAACACATAGCTAAGATCCCAGGTTCCTACTAAGCCAATGGACAAGGACCAGGGGACACTCTGGGGCAACTGCACCATCACACTTTTCCCAAATGCCAGGCAAGCCCGTGCTATCACAGGCTGAATCTTTGCAGTTTATGCTCCAGCCTACAGATAGGAATCCTGTCTTGTTAAGTGACTGGTGATTACGCAGGGCCTTAACACTACTCCCTATTTCAGAAAAGCCAGTCAGTCAGCAATTAAAAAGAACAAACACAGATAGTCACAACCCTGTTCCAGTTCCTGGTTCTAGTCATTTCTAAGGGCTATTTATATCTCTGCCTTTAGACTTTTGTTTATTTTTATCTTGCTTCGCTTTAGTTGGGAGCGGGGAGGGAGTTTCTATCTCATAGCCTCGCCCTAACAAGAGTTCCCAGATTTCATGAAGAAAGCACAGCCTATCTGCAACTCCACAGCTATTGAGTATGGAGACAGTGTCCCACATCACCAAAATGAAGTCTTCCATCTGGCTGCAGGTGGTCAGGAATTTAATCTGTAGTTAGGGGCTCCACAGTAAAGATACATCTGTAATTTACCCAGGGAAACAAATGTCATAACTTCTTCCATAACACATACTCATGATCATAAAACCACATTCTCGGTTGTAACCTTCTGGGAATGTACTTCCATCAGACATAAAGTGACTCAGGTTACTGGCATGAGCTTGAATTGCACCAGAATCTAACCACAGAAATAGGTTTCCACAGACTTTACTATTGCAATACATACCTTCTCCTTTACCAAGTGAGTTGTAAATGATACGGTTGGTCTTAGACCGGATACAGCGGCTCATGTCTATAATCCCGGCACTTTGTGAGGCCAAGGTAAAAGGACTGCTTGAGCCTGGGAGGTCAAGGTTGCAATGAGCCATCATGGCGCCACTGCACTCTGGCATGGGCAACAGAGTGAGACCTTGTCTCAAAAAATGAAAGGAAAAGGGGAAGGGAAGGGAAAGGGAAAGGGAAGGGGAAGGGGAAGCAAAGGAGTAGGGGGAGAGAAGAGAAAGGGAAAGGGGAAGAGGAAGGCAGGAAGGAAAGAAGGAAGCAAGGAGAGACAAAGTACAAAAGAGCATATAAATATAGCAGCCATTTGCCATATTGGCATCAACCCTAGAGTAAGAAAAGGCAGATTTTGTGACAGTGTAAAAGTGCTTTATGTAAGTATAGACCACAGATTAGTGATGACAGACAGAAAAAGAATATATCATAGTTTCTTTAGATTTAGATTTATTTGGATTTAGATTTGGAATTTAGATTTAGAATGGATAACAGTATGGAGCGAATGTTTTCCCTTTTCAATTTTCATGTCATGTTTTGTTTGTTTTGAGACGAAGTCTCGCACTGTCGCCCAGGCTGGAGTGCAATGGCACGACATCAGCTCACTGCAGCCTCCACCTCCTGGGTTCAAGCAATACTCCTGCCTCAGCCTCCCAAGTAGCTGGGATCACAGGCACACACCATCATGCCCGGCTAATTTTTGTATTTTTAGTAGAGACAGGGTTTCACCATGTTGGCCAGGCTGGTCTCGAACTCCTGACCTCAAGTGATCTGCCTGCCTCAGCCTCCCAAAGTGCTGAGATTACAGGTGTGAGCCACCGTGCCCAGCCTTCATACTGTTTTTTAAGGCTATTATTCATGGGGAACTGGAGTCGGCAGGAAGAAATTTGTTCAAGTGCCAAATTTCTGTTTCATAATGAGATTTTTTTGAGAAATCTATATTATATTGTTTGCTCTTAGTTCTATCAGTTATCTATTTCTGGGAACAAACCACCCCAAAATTTAGTGGCTTAAACCACCAACCATGTATTTTGCTCACAAATCTGCAATCTGTGCAGAGCTTAGAGGGGACAGTATATCTACTCCAAATGGCATCAGCTGGGGTAGTTGTACAAGGAGGATCTATTATCAAGATGGCTGGCAAGCTGGTGCTGACCCTTAGCTGGGAGTTCAGTTGGGGATGTGGTCTGGGTTTCAGGTTTTCTCCACGTGAGCCTCTCATGGACTGCAGGGTTCCGAGGGCAAGCATTCCAAGAAACAGAAAGTAGAAGATGTTAGTTTCATAAGTCTGGCCCAGAAAGGGGCACAGAATCAGTTCTGCTGTTTTCCATGGCCAAGAAGCCACAAAGTTCAGCTTCAAGGGGAGAAGACATAGACCTCTCCTTTAGATAAAAGAAGTATTAGGCCGGGCGCAGTGGTTCACGCCTGTAATGCCAGAACTTTGGGAGGCCGATGCAGGCAGATCACTTGAAGCCAGCAATTTGAGACCAGCCCGGGCAACAAAGCAAGACCCTTGTCTCTAATTAAAAAACAAAACAAGCTGGGCGCAGTGGCTCATGCCTGTAACTCTGGCACTTTGGGAGGCTGAGACAGGCAGATCACTTGAGGCCAAGAGTTTGAAACCAGCCTGGCAACATGGTGAAACTCTGTCTCTACTAAAAAATACAAAAATTAGCCGGGTGTAGTGGTGCACTCCTGTAATCCCAGCTACTCAGAAGGCTGAGGCACGATAATCGCTTGAACATGGGAAGCTGTGACTGCAGTGAGTAGAGATTATGTCATTGCACTCCAGCTTGAGCAACAGAGGGAGACTCATCTTAAAAAAAAAAAAAAAGATGAAAGAAGTATCAAAAGAAGTAGTGAAGAATTTGGGGGACATATTTTAAAACTGAAACACAAGCTCTCCTTTTTTTTTTTTTTTTTTTTTTTGCATGGTATGCTAAGTCTACATGGCCTGTTCAGAAAATCTAGTGCAAAGAGGAAAAAAAAACATATATAGACATATGTCATATATCCAACTTCAGAGCTGTAAAGTGGCTTTAGGGTCAAAGTGAGGAGTTTGAGAAAAGAGGGATAAAGGGGTGAGAGAAGTATGCAAAGTGTAATAAATGGAAAAGAAAAGAGAAGGCAAGTCATAGACTATATCAGAGATTAAATACTGGGATCAAAACCAAAAGATGATGAAGTAAAAATAATCATCTGGACTTAGTTATCTTTCTCTCTTTCAGATTCGTGCTTATCAAATTTCGGCACTTGGTACATGTAGAAACGTATATGATAAAGATGGCATCTTAAATCCCTGGATGGAGCAAAGTAGACTTTTAATAAATAGTGTTGGAATGACTGGTTAGTTGTTTGAAAAAAGAGAAAATTAGATCTAGAGCTCACACTATACACAAAAATAAACTCTAGATGGATTAGGGAGCCCAATGTAAAAAACGAGACCATGAAAGTACTAGAAGAAAACATGAGGCCGGGCATGGTGGCTCACACCTGTAATCCCAGTACTTTGGGGGGCCAAGGTGGATGGATCACTTGAGGTCAGGAGTTCGAGACTAGCCTGACCAACGTGGTGAAACCCCATCTCTACTAAAAATACAAAATTAGCCAGGCGTGGTGGCCCATGCCTGTAATCCCAGCTACTTGGGAGGCTGAGGCAGGAGAATTGCTTGAACCTGGGTGGCAGAGGTTGCAGTGAGCCTAGATCATGCCATTGCACTCCAGCCTGGGTAACAAGAGTGAAATTCCATCTCAAATTAAAAAAAGAAAACATGGTTGGATTCCTCATTAATCTCAGTGCAGGGAAAGGCTTTTAAACTATAGCTCAAAAATCTAGATGCAGTAAAAGAAAAGACTGATACATTTGACTACATAAATTTTTGTTAATTACATGCTAAAAAATGCCATAAACAAAGTCAAAAGACAACAAACTGGGAGAAAATATTTGCAACATATTCCACATTCAAAGGGTTAATATCTTTACTGTATAAAGAACTCTTAAAAACTGAGGCCAGGTGTGGTCCCTCAGGCCTATAATCCCAGCACTTTCGGAGGCTGAGACTGGAGGATCAGTTGAGCCCAGAAGTTTGAGACCAGTCTGGCCAACATCAGAAGACCTCATCTCAAAAAAATAAATTTAAAAAGACAAGCCAGGCGTAGCTGCAAGTGTGGTCTCAGCTACTTGGAAAACTGAGGCAGGAGGATTACTTGAGCCCAGGAGTTCAAGGCTGCAGTTATTAAGCTATGAACATGTCATTGCACCCCAGCATGAGTAACAGAGCAAGATTCTGTCTCTAAAACAGAAAAAAATTGAGGAATAAGGGTCAAAACTCAATAGAAAAATATAACAAAAATATGAACTGACAATTCTCACACACCCCAAAAAATAAGATTTTAAAACAGCCCCAAAACATGAAAAAATAGTCAAACTCAAAATTAGAGAAATACAGCTTAAAACACAAAAACACAATTTTTCACTTATCAAATTGGCAAAAATTAAAAAGCATGAAACACGTGCAACAGAGTGTTGCTGGTGAGATGGGGAAGAAGATACTCCCATACATTTCTTGTGGGAATACAACTAGTATCACCTTTCTAGAAGCAAGTTTGGCATTATCTAACAAAACTACATACGTACGTACCTTTTGACCACAGTCCCACTTCTATAACCTATTCTGAAGATAAACCTCCAACGATAGGAACATACACATGCATTCAGTTATTTCTTGCAGCATTGTTTATAATTGCAAACTATTAAAAATAAACTAAACGTCCACACACAGGACATGGTTGAATAAACTATGGTATTCCCACACAATAGAGTACCCTATAGCTATTAAAAAATAATGAAGAAGATCTCTATTAGCTAATATGAAATGTTTTCCAGGATTTAAGTCTTAAAAAGCAAAATGCAAAAGAGTAGCCATAGTGTGCTATCTTTCACATAAGAAAATATGCACATAAGGCCGGGCGCGGTGGCTCAAGCCTGTAATCCCAGCACTTTGGGAGGCCGAGACGGGCGGATCACGAGGTCAGGAGATCGAGACCCTCCTGGCTAATACAGTGAAACCCCGTCTCTACTAAAAAAAATATAAAAAATTAGCCGGGCGAGATGGCGGGCGCCTGTAGTCCCAGCTACTCGGGAGGCTGAGGCAGGAGAATGGCGTAAACCGGGAGGCGGAGCTTGCAGTGAGCTGAGATCCGGCCATTGCACTCCAGCCTGGGCGACAGAGCGAGACTCCGCCTCAAAAAAAAAAAAAAAAAAAAAAAAAAAAAAAAAAAAGAAAATATGCACATATCTGCTCCTTTGTACAAAAGAAATGGGAGGATAAACCAAAAACTAAAGAAATTGGTTACCTTTAGGGGATGGGGGTAGGAAAGGAGTGGAAAGAAGGGGGAATAGGAATAGGGCAGCAGAGATGAGGAGAGTATAGCTTGCTTAACCACACTAAAGAGGGTAGGAAAGAAAAGAACTACCCTAAGGAACTTTGAAAAACAGTATTTATTTTACTTTATTATCTTTATTTATTTATTTTGAAATGGAGTCTCATTCTGTACCTTAGGCTGGAGTGCAGTGGTGCGATCCCAGCTCACTGCAAACTCTGCCTCCTGCGTTCAGGCGATTCTCCTGCCTCAGCCTCCAGCGTAGAATAGCTGGGATTACAGGCACAGACCGCGATGCCTGGCTAATTTTTGTATTTTTAGTAGAGACAGGGTTTTGTTCACCATGTTGGCCAGGCTGGTCTCAAACTCCTGATTGCAAGTAATCCGCCTACCTCAGCCTCCCAAAGTGCTGGGATTACAGTTGTGAGCCACCGCACCCAGCCTGGAAAATAGTATTTTGACTGGATATTGTGAGGCTAAAGATGAAAGGAACTATACACAAACTCTGTAATCTAATTAGTAAATTTGTTTCTCATAGAGGTATGCATTAGCAATTCTGAAATCATTTTAAGATTAGACAGATAAATCATGATGATGATGAAGACAGATGGATAGATAGGATAGAGATGTATGTATGCAGCATATATGTATACATATTCACATATATATGCAAATATACATACTTATCCTAGCTGTACTGAAGTGGCCTAAAAGCAATGATAACCCAACAGCAATAAGCCCAGCTAGCAAGTAGATCTTGGTTTCTAAATACCATCCTCCAGTGAAAGGAACCAAGGCTCCTCGAGGAAGAGGTTAATTCCAGGGCTGGGGGAGGGAAAATACAAGATGTAGCTGGAATATCTTGTGATGCCAGAGAGTAAGAAAGTGCTCATAAAGGATGAGGGCATGTGAAAAGGACACTGGAGCCAAGCCAAAGGACTTTTCAATGGCCAAAGTGGGAACACTTTGAGCAATAAAATAAATAATGATAGCATTAGATTATAATCCATATAATAAAATAAGTAAATAAATAATCTGATGGATAAATAAATGGAAAAAAAAGAGAACTTTTCCTTACAGAAGAATTTTAAGTAATGAATGAACAAAAAATGAGGAAATAGAAACTTACTTTTGCAAACAAAATCTACCAAGGAAACTAAATTAGTAAGTGAAAGTGACAGGAGATACAGGGTAGTTGCATAGTCTCAAGCAGCTCATCCAAGATGTTTATTGATTACAAAGGGGAAAATAGTAACTTCATAGTGGAGACAGACAACCCCGACCTTAGCCAAGTGATCAAGGTTAACATCACCAGTAATAAAACACATTGACATCATATATGATCTGATACAATCACTGAGAAAATGGCAGAGAAATCCATATTGAGAGGTTTTCTACAAAATAGCAGACCAGTATTCTTTAAATATGTCAGTCATGAAAGATAAGGAAAAACTGAGGAACTTCTCCAGATGGAGGAGACTAAGGAGAGATGACAACAAATGCAATGTGGAATCCTGGATTAGATACTCAAACCGATAGAGAACATTCATGGAAAAACTCTTGAGATTCAAATAATGTCATCAGTCATTAATACATTACTGTACCAATGTTAATTTCCTGTTTTAAATCATTGTATTATGGTTACAGGAGATGTTAATTTTAGGGCAAGCTAGGTGAAGGACATATGGGAGCTTTAGCCTATTCTTGCAACTTTTCTGTCCAAAATTGTTTCAAACTTTTAAAAAATACGTAGGCATTTGGAGGAAAAAATTCTCTCATGTTTCTAACATATATCTAACATATATATCCTTCAATCAATAGCCAGTTACCACAAAGATCTTGTGAGTAGAATTCTAAAAAACTATCTTCCCTCAATGAAGTGTTTTTTGTTTGTTTGTTTGTTTGTTTTCTTTTGAAATAGGGTCTTGTCTGTCACCCAGGTTGGAGTGCAGTGGCGCAATCTCGGCTCACTGCAACCTCCACCTCCAGGTTCAAGCCATTCTCTTGCCTCAGCCTCCCAAGTAGCTGGGATTACAGGTGCGTGCCACCACTCCAGGTTAATTTTTGTATTTTTAGTAGAAACGGGGTTTCCATGTTGGCCAGGCTGGCATCAAACTCCTGACCTCAAGAGATCCGTGGCCTCAGTCTCCCAAAGTGCCGGAATTACAGGTGTGAGCAACCGCGCCCAGTTCCTCAATAACATTTTTATTGCTTACTCACAGGTTCAAATCAGATAAGAAACAACGTTTGCTGATCTCTTAAAGAGCAACTTTCCACTGCTAGGACAGTATTTTTTTTTTTCTTTTGAGACGGAGTCTGTCTCTGTCGCCCAGGCTGGAGTGCAGTGGTGCGATCTTGGCTCACAGCAAGCTTTGCCTCCTGGGTTCACGTCATTCTCCTGCCTCAGTCTCCCAAGTAGCTGGGACTACAGGTGCCCACACCACCACACCCGGATAGTTTTTTGCTTTTTTTTTTTTTTTTTTTGTATTTTTAGTAGAGACAGGGTTTCACCGTGTTAGCCAGGATGGTCTCGATCTCCTGACCTCGTGATCTGCCCGCCTCCGCCTCCCAAAGTGCTAGGAGTACAGGCGTGAGCCACCGCACCCAGCCAGGACAGTATAATTTTAAGTATATTATTGCTCAAGAGTTTTTCAGCTGTAAAGTGATAGGAATGAAATTCAACTTGAACTTTTGCTCTGTCGCCCAGGCTGGAGTGCAGTGGTGTGATCTCAGCTCACTGCAACCTCCGTCTCCCGGATTCAAGCGATTCTCCTGCCTCAGCCACCCGAGTAGCTGGGACTACAGGCAAGCGCCACCACGCCCGGCTAATTTTTGTATTTTTAGTAGAGACGGGGTTTCACCACGTTGGCCAGGATGATATCGATCTCTTGACCTCGTGATCCACCCGCCTTGGCCTCTCAAAGTGCTGGAATTATAGGCGTGAGTCACCACGCCTGGCCCAACTTGAGCTTATTTAACCAAAGTGAAAAAGGGCCACGGCAGGGGAGGTAGAAGTTGGTAATTGTTGGCTTACGTAGCTGTGAGGATTTGCGGGGCAGGTCACAGAATCTAAAGAAGAGCTACCGGAAGCCGGGGCCTTGGAGTGAGGAGTGGAATCTCAATGCTCCTCTCCTCTCCTCTGCCTGCACATTGGAATCATTCTCCCCTGCTACAGTCAGACTTCCTCCATGTAGCCAGGGAAGATGGCCACCAGCAAGGCTATGCTCTCACTCCAAGTAAACAAAATTCCAACAGAAAAGAGAGAGCAGTTTTCCTTCCCCTTCCCCTTCCTTCTCCCTTTTTTTCTTTTTTTCTTTTTGAAAGAAGTCTCGCTCTCTCGCCCAGGCTGGAGGGCGGTGGCGCGATCTTGGCTCACTGCAACTCCGCCTCCTGGGTTCACGCCATCCTCCTGCCTCAGCCTCCCGAGTAGCTGGGATTACAGGCGCCCGCACCACGCCTGGCTAAGTTTTGTATTTTATAGCATTTTTCAGAAAGAATTTTAATTGGCCCTGCTAAGGTCACACGCTCAATCTTTTAGTCCAATCAGTTTCCGAGGACATGGAGCTCTACCATGGGCTAAGCCTGGGTAACATTGTTGCTGGCATTGAAATGTGTCCCAGATTCTCCTCAAGAAAAGACTGGCTGCCCAGCTGCAAGGAGTGTAGTTAGCTGGTGTTCTGGTGGTGGCTTCCATGACCAATTCTTCTTCCTCTTTTCACAGATGTTGCCCAATAATCTTTCACAAGCATAGCCAACCTGGGACCCATGCCCTGCCTGGGGTTGCACCACACCACCAGAACCATATATAATGTAGGTGAACAGGCTTTTCAAAGAAATGAATGATTTGTGTTTAACAATTATTTATAAACAATTGTAAGACAGGTTGTTTTGACCAATGGTGTACTAACAATCGTTGTAATGATAACTCAAACTGGAATAAATTTTTGATATTTCGATTTATTTTATTTTTATTTTTTAGAGATGGGATCTCACTCTGTCACCCAGACTCAAGTGCAGTGGCATGATCATAAAAAGAGTTTAATTTACATACCTACTTTTGTTGCAGAGAACTATGACAGAGTGATCAAATAAAAGGCTTTCAGAAATAAAAATACCTACATTAGGATAATATTCTGTGGGAAAATCAGAAGTGAAATGCAAGTTGGCGAGAAACAGGAACAATGTAAAATTTCTGACTATTAAAGAGCTTGCTTCAGCATTTTTAAAATAGGTGTGAATGGGTTATAAATTGCCATGGAGCAATCTGGAACTGAAGGGCTGGCACAGGGGACCAGCCACCACCAAAACAGGTGTGTGGACTCCTCTGGGATTCTCAGAAATGCTTTCAGAATGAATGGGAGCTTAATTAATGGCTGGACATCTTGCATTTGGAACTTCAAATTATTATTATTGGTATTGAGGGGAACAGAGACCCCTGTGAACACTTAAGAATAAGGAGATGGCCAGGCACGGTGGCTCACACCTGTAATCCCAGCACTTTAGGAGGCCAAGGTGGGCGGATCACGAGGTCAGGAGATTGAGACCATCCTGGCTAACACAGTGAAACCCTGTCTCTACTAAAGAATACAAAAATTTAGCTGGGCGTAGTGGCAAGTGCCTATAGTCCCAGCTACTTGGGAGGCTGAGGCAGGAGAATGGTGTGATCCCAGGAGGTGGAGGTTGCCGTGAGCCAAGATTGCGCCACTGCACTCCAGCCTGGGTGACAGAGCAAGACTCCATCTCAAAAAAAAAAAAAAAAAAGAATAAGGAGACATGGAGGTTCCATTATGTACACGTATGTATTACTACTTTTCTGTTGAAAATAAGTGCCATGTTAATTATTTAAAAATACATTTCCTTAATCTATTCAAGAATCCCTACAACCACCTCCTGCCTAAAGGTCTGATAAATACATGCGCTATGGTTTGAATGTTTGTGTCCTTGTAAAATTCACATTGAAAATTAATCCCGGCCGGGCGCGGTGGCTCAAGCCTGTAATCCCAGCACTTTGGGAGGCCGAGACGGGCGGATCACGAGGTCAGGAGATCGAGACCATCCTGGCTAATACGGTGAAACCCTGTCTCTACTTAAAAATACAAAAAACTAGCCGGGCGACGAGGCGGGCGCCTGTAGTCCCAGCTACTCGGGAGGCTGAGGCAGGAGAATGGCATAAACCCGGGAGGCGGAGCTTGCAGTGAGCTGAGATCCGGCCACTGCACTCCAGCCTGGGTGGCAGAGCAAGACTCCGTCTCAAAAAAAAAAAAAAAGAAAAGAAAATTAATCCCTATTGTGATGGTATTAAGAGGTAGGGCTTTGGGGGAAGTGATTGAGTCATAAGGGCTACCTGGCCCTCCCACCTTTTCTGCCATGTGAGGACACAGCTTCCATCCCTTTTGCCCCCTTTACCATGTGAGGACACAGCAAGAACATGCAAGCCCTCATCAGATACTTTTAATAAGTATCCCAAGTGATTTTGTTATATAGTCAAGATTAAAAATCACTGAAGATCCCTTCTAACCCAGAGGTTACTTAATTCTAACTATAGCTGGTGCCTTCCTTATGACTATCAAAAGTATTTGAAAAATCATTCCAGTTTAGTATATAACAAAAGTGACAAATCAGGAAAATATGAACTTTGTGGTAAACAGCGTTGTTATAACTGTATAATCTTAAGATAAAGATAAAATTGGATCTGTTTCTCATATTGTACATGAGAATAAGTTCAAATTCGATGAGAGATTTAAATGTAAATAAACAATAAAAGATCTAGAAGAAAATAGGAGTAAATACCTTTATAACCTAAAAGTGAGGTAAATTTTCCTAAGATTCACATTTCAAAAGAAATAAGAGGAAAGATTAACCATTTTTACTATCTAAAACCTTAATTTTCAAAATGTGTAGCAAATAAAATGAGCAAAGTATCAATTTGAAATCACTTTGTATTTTATTCTTAAAATGTGTGTATGTTTCTTTGCTCTAACCCCTGAAAAAGCCCAGTGACAATGAGCACCTCTAGTATCTAAATTATGGTCTCTAACTAACATTTCCCACTAAAAGAAGCCAAGACTCCTAGGGAAAATTGTCAATTTCAGGTCTGAGTCAGAAAATATATAAATTGATCTGGGAACATCTTGTCATACAGAAAGCAAGCAATATGGTTTAAAAGAACAATTTTAGGCTGGGCACAGTGGCTCACTCCTATAATCCCAGCACTTTGGGAGGCCAAGGCAGACGGATCACGAGGTCAGGAGATTGAGACCATCCTGGCTAACACGGTGAAACCCCATCTCTACTAAAAATATAAAAAAAATTAGCCAGGCGTGGTGGCAGGCACCTGTAATCCCAGCTACTTGGGAGGCTGAGGCAGGAGAATGGCATGAACCCGGGAGGCAGAGCTTGCAGTGAGCTGAGATGCACCACTGCACTCCAGCCTGGGCGACAGAGCAAGATTCGATCTAAAAAAAAAAAAGAACAATTTTAACATCAATAAGAATAACTGCAATGGGCCAAGTGCAGTGGCTCACCATTATCCCAGCATTCTGGGAGGCCGAGGCACGCAGATCACTTAAGGTCAGGAGTTGGAGACCAGCCTGGCCAACATGGTAAAACCCCATCTTGACAAAAATTAGCCAGGCATGGTGGCACATGCCTGTAATCTCAGATACTCGAGAGGCTGAGGCACAAGAATTGCTTGAATCCAGGAGGCAGAGGTTGCAATGAGCCAAGATCGTGCCACTGCCCTCCAGCCTGGACGACAAGGAGAGACTTCATCTTAAAAAATAAAACAAAATAACTGCAATGGATCAAAATGCACCAAATATGTTTAAATTCATACGTTCATAATGAAACTAAAAAAAACTTTCCATCATTGGATACTTTTGAAAAACGCTAGGAAACAGCCCATTATTTTGAAAACTGGTGAATAAAGGGAATAAATAAAATATACATTTGCCTTTTTATAGGAATTATACCTCACAGTAACCAAATGGTTGATGAGGAGAATTTTCTTTTTTAGAATCATTTCACCTAATAAATGAAAAAGGAATATGTGTTAGTTCTTGTCCATTGAGAAGCAGATGTCCAGATTGGATGAAATGCAAAGGGATTTTACTTGAGGAAATGATTGTGTGAAAGGAAATAGGGAAGGAGCAGGAGAAGGCTGGGAAGGCTGACAGACTGTGGTGCAAAAGGGTGAAGGAGAGATGAAGAGAAGGCTGGTTGAAGCATCCTAAACTGCTCTGCAGTATAAGGAGGTTTGCCAAAGCCATCGAGCCAAAGTCAACTTACAAAGGCATCCCATGTCTCCCAGAAACAGGTCTACCGTAATATCCCCATTGCACTCAGTTATTGTTGGGAGGAATGGCCTCAGTACAAATGCAGCATTGTATTTCAAAGCACAGCAGCTGGGGCCTGACTTCAGTGACACTCCATGTAGTAGGAGGTCTCCTAGGCACATTCTTATGGCCATCTCAGCATGATATAATTAGAATATGACTATTTTGCAACCTCTGCTGAAGGAATGGATCCAGGCAATGATCATCAACCAACATCAGAAAAAGGAAATCCACTAAACATATATGCCTTCTTAGGGCAGTATAGAGTGGTACCTATGAAGTGTTCTTGCCAAAACAAATTTACCTGAATCTGATCAAGCTTCTAGGGATAACTACCATGTGACAGGAAATACAAGGGGACAGAGGAAGGGGTTAAATGACATAATGGGCGTAAAATCTGCCAATCTAGACTGTAGGAAACACTAGAGACAAACAACCAGGTTTATTCCATATACAAATTGCGTGCATTGGGGCTGGTGGTTGTAAGAAGTAGGGAAAGTGAGAGGACACCTATAGATTTTAAAAGACTTAAGAGATATGTGGCAATGTATACACCTTATTTAGATCTTGATTCAAACAAAAACAAATGTTTAATATTATGAAACAATCAGGAAAATCTGAACACTGAATAGTTGATAATACAAAAACTCAAGGGGCTAGGTCTGATATATTTGGTTTACAGTTTTATAAATGGAGGTTTTGTTAGATATACATACTAAAATACTCAATGATATTTACCTTCTAAAGATGTATACTAAAATATTAACTAATGAAATAATATGATGTCCAGAAGTTGTGTCAAAATAATCCAGGGAGAAAGAACTAACAATTTAGTGTGGCAATAGACTGAATAATATTAACCGTAGTTGAAAATTGTTGAAGCTGGATGATGGGTCCATACAGTTCTCTCAACTTACTTCTAGGTTAAATACATTGATTGTAACAATATGCAAGAGCCAAGAAGAGGTGTATGAAACCTTCTCTACATCATGGTCTATGAACCACAGAAGGAGTTCAGTAGGGCGGCCATCCCATTGTCCACTTCTTTCCCAAGCGGAAGCACCCAGTTCCAAGGGAGCTCTCCTGGCTGGAGCAAAGAATGCACACCAGCCTGGGCAACATGGAGAAAGCTGTCTCTATTAAAAAAAAAAATACAAAAATTAGCTGGGCATGGTGGTGCATTCCTGTAATCTCAGCTACTCGAGAGGCTGAGGTGGGAGGATCACCCGAGCCCAGGAGTTGGTGGCTGCAGTGAGTCGTGGTGCACTGCATCCCAGCCTGAGTGATAGAGCGAGACCCTGTCTCCAAAAGAAAAAAAAGAAAGAATGCACAAAATTGATCTATAACTACATGCAAGGGTGTAAGTGAATCTTAGCAATACGTGTTAGACCTTCCTTGCAAATTATATGAAGTATCTACTAAGTGGAAGAGAAATAAAATGAATAAGAAAATACGGCCAGGCGCAGTGGCTCACGCCTGTAATCCCAGCACTTCGGGAGGCCAAGGCGTGTGGACCATTTGAGGTCTGGAGTTCGAGGCTAGCCTGGCCAACATGGTGAAAGCCCGTCTCTACCAAAAAATACCAAAAAAAAATTAGCCAGGCATGGAGGCACATGCCTGTAGTCCAGCTACTCAGAAGGCTGAGGAAGGAGCATCACTTGAACCCAGGAGGCAGAGGTTGCAGTGAGTCAAGATTGCACCACTGCACTCCAGCCCAGGCAACAGAGATAATCTGTCCAAAAAAAAAAAAAAAAAAAATGGAAGAAGGAAAGGGAAAGGGATGGAAAATGATCCCCCTGCTTGAGCCTCCCAAATTGCAGGGATTACTTCCTCTTAAAGTGCTGGCTTAATCTCAGCACTTTGATAGGCCAAACCAGGGGAATCGCTTGAGCCCAGGAGTTCAAGACCAGCCCAGGCAACATAGGGAGACTCCAATCTCTAAAATAAATTTAAAAATTAGCCAGGCATGGTGGTGTGGTCCCACTTACTCGGGAGGCTGAAGTGGGAGGATCACTTGAGCCTGGGAGGTTGAAGCTGCAGAAAGCTATGATGGCACCACTGCACTCCAGCCTAGGCGACAGAGTGAAGTTAAGTAGTGCCCCTGCCTAAAAAAAAAAAAAAAAAAAAGCCAGACTTATGTGATGAAGGGTAACAAGGACCTACTTCAAGTAGGACTGAAGGAAAGATGTCGAGGCCTGAACAAGAGTTCAGATAAGACAGATAAGAGTTCTAGATAAGAACATTCTAGACAGAGGAAACCACAGGTGCAAGGTTCTAAGGAAGAGTGAGCTTTGTTTCGGGAACAGAAGGAAGGCCAGTGCAAATGGAGAATGACCATGATGGAATTTGGATTTTATTCCAAGTGCAAGGGGAAGAAATTGGAGTGGTTTTGTCGGAGTTACAAAATTTGATTTACATCTTTGAAAGATGATCCTGGCTGCTATGTTGGAGGGCAGGAATGAAAGCAGGGAGACAAACAAGGAAGCTTTTGCAACAGTCCAGATGAGAGTTATAGAGGATGACAGTGGAGATGGAGAAAAGCAGATGGATTAGTTATACATGTCAGAGGTAAAACCAACAGCTCTAGTCAGTTGAATGGTTGGGAAGTGAGGGATGACTTTTAGGCTTTTGGCTTAATCAATGAGTAGACTGTGGTGCCAATTACTGAGGTGGAGAAGGTTAGGAGGTGTGTGTGACAGAGGATGAGAACTGAAGGTTTCAATGGGGACATGTTAACCTTGAGGTCCTAATTTTAATATTTACATATTCAAAGATATGTAAAGTAGACAGTTTTTCTGGAATGGTCCCTATTTCAAGTCTATCCCATTATCTTCATGAGTCAAGATTTTGGGTCAGCAAAGTGGTTACCTGTCTCTTCTGCTGAGTCCTGCCTCTTAATCTTGGCTCATTCTGTTCCACCTCTGCATCATCAGCAGTTTGAAACCTATCCTTCAAAGTTTACTTCATATAGAAAAAAATCATTAACTTTCCCAACCCACAGGGAATCTTACCAGTAGTTAATTCCTATTACATTGTACTCTGTCCTCATTTTCTTTCTGCTGGTATGGCTTCACAAATTTTCTTTTCCTTTCTTTTTTTTTTTTTTTTTTGTTTTTGACAGCGTCTTGCTGTGTCACCCAGGCTTGAATACAGTGGCACAAACACAACTCACTGCAGCCTTAAGCTCCTGAGCTCAAGTGATCCTCCTGCCTCAGCCTCCTATGTAGCTGGGACCACAAGTGTGCACCACCATGCACAGCTACTTTCTGTATTTTTTGTAGAAACAGGTCTTACCATCTTGCCCAGGCTGGTCTCAAACTCCTGGGCTCAAGTGATCCACCCACCTCGGCCTCCCGAAATGCTGGGGTTACACGCATGAGCCACTGCACCCAACTCTGTCCACATTTTCTAGCTGTCTGCAATATATCGCCTTGTGTTGTCCTACAGTTGCTCCCAGCATACCTTAAAAAGATGGACTGAACGTATAAAATCCTTTATTCCCTAATCTGGGTAACATAATGATAAAGATGGACATGGCCTTGATGTAATTTGACCTCTTTCCTTCATTCATTCATTCAGGACAAGAACCAGGGTGAGCCAAAGAAGGTGCCTACAGGCACAAAATTTAAGAAGGCACTCGCTCTTGATGAAACTGCAGGACCAAAATATAAGTATTTTTTTGTTCTTCTATATACTATGTGGCCAATATTGCCCTTCTAAAAGATAGTACCAATTTATAATGCCACCAAAAATCAACCAGTCTACTATCAGCTTTGTAAAACTTTGTTAAAGGCTGGGTGTTTTTGGTTGTGGGGTTTTTGTTTTTGTTTTTGTTTTTGAGACAGAGTCTCACTCTGTCACCCAGGCTGGAGTGCAGTGGTGCGATCTCAACTCACTACAACCTCCACCTCCCGGGTTCAAGTGATTCTCCTGTCTCAGCCACCTGAGTAGCTGGGACTACAGGCACCCACCACCACGCCTGGCTTATTTTTTTGTATTTTTAGTAGAGACGGGGTTTCACTATACTGGCCAGGCTGGTCTCAAACTCCTGACCTTGTGATCTGCCCGCCTCGGCTTCCTAAAGTGCTGGGATTACAGGCGTGAGCCACTGCGCCTGGCCTGGATGTTATTTATTTATTTGTTTGTTTGTTTGTTTGTTTATTTATTTATTTATTATTGTGAGACAAGAGTCTCTCTCTGTTGCCCACGCTGGAATGCAATGGCGCTATCTAGGCTCACTGCAACCTCCGTCTACTGGGTTCAAGTGATTCTCCTGCCTCAGCCGCCCAAGTAGCTGGGATTACAGAATTTGCCACCATGCCCGGATAATTTTGTATTTTTAGTAGAGACAGAGTTTCTCCATGTTAGTCAGGCTGGTCTCGAACTCCTGACCTCAGGTGATCCGCCTGCCTCAGCCTCCCAAAGTGCTGGGATTACAGGCATGAGCCACCACGCCCGGCCATATTTTTTACTTTTTTGAGACGGAGTTTCGCTCTTGTTGCCCAGGCTGGAGTGCAATGGCACAATCTCGGCTCACCACAACCTGCGCCTCCTGGGTTCAAGTCATTCTCCTGCCTCAGCCTCCCGAGTAGCTGGGATTACAGGCATGCGCCACCACGCCCAGCTAATTTTGTATTTTTAGTAGAGACGAGGTTTCTCCACGTTGGGCAGGCTGGTGTCGAACTCCAGACCTCAGGTGATCTGCCTGCCTCATCTTCCCAAAGTGCTGGAATTACAGGTGTGAGCGACTGCGCCCAGCCAAGCTTACTGATTTTTAAAATGTACTTTCCCCCTTTAATACAATAAATAACTATTTAGTATACATTTGTTGCCATCTTTTTGATTTTTCAGTTTTTTAATTTTTTATTTTAAAAAATGAGATCTCACTATGTTGCACAGGCTGGTCTCAAACTTCTGGGCTCAGATGATCCTCCCGCCTTGGCCTCCTGAAGTGCTGGGATTACAGGTGTGAGTTACCACACCTGACCATGTTGCCATCTTTTTATTGTGGAGTTTATACATAGTATTTGGAAGAAAATAGGCTATCTGGAATTCCACATTTCTCTTTTTCTTTCTCCTTCTTTAGATTTCTTTGTTTCTTTGTTTTCACTAACATTGATTATGTGTTAAGCACTGTTTTAAATGTTTTGCATGTATTAATTTTTTGAATTTTTCCTACAATTCTGTGGGGTAGGTGCAATTATTACCCTCATTTGACAAGGAACCTGCAGCATAGACATGTTAAGTGGCTAGCAGATGGCAGCTAGGAATTGGGACTGAAAAGGGACTCTAAGCACTTAGAGTCTGCCATAATGCCACAAATTCTCACTGTACAACCCCACACAATAGCTTTGTTCTAGTGGGAAAGATTTCCCATCCAAATCTTTCAGAGTGAATGACAGGGAAAAACTTCAGAGTGAATGATAGGAAAGCTGGCCACTTTCATTTCTTAATTTTTTTTTTTTTAGAGACACAGTCTTGCTGTCACTCAGGCTGGAGTGTGATGACACAACATAGCTCACTGTAACCTCAAATTCTTGGGCTCAGGCAATCCTCCTGCCTCAACCTTCCAAGTAGCAGAGACTACAGGTCTACGGGCACTTACCACCATGTCTGGCTAATTTTTTCGTTTTTTTTTTTTTTTCTCAGAGACAGGGTCTCACTTTGTTGCCCAGGCTGGTCTTGAACTCTGAACTTCAGCAGTCCTCCACCTGGGCCTCCCACTGTGCCGGCCAACTCTCAGTTCTGAAAGGTTTTGTTAAACAAAGTTTAGGAGAGGCCATTGTTAGGGACTAGCCTCCTGCTTTAGGCCCCAGAAGATCAGACCAAACCAGAACAGAGTCACTTGTGCTAAGTTGACACATAATCAAACTGAACTTGGAAATGGGCCAGTTTTCCAAAAAACAGGAGATTTCAGTCAACCTGAGTCAGTGTAGTAAGGAAGTCTTCTCTGTTTTAGTCTTATAAGGAAAGTAACTTTGAAAAAACCCATCTAGCTTGTTTTCTCTGTTTCTGCTTTCTTCAGCCCTTTCTGTTTATAAAGTCAAACTTCTCTGCTTAGCTCACCAGAACATTCATTCTATTTTATAGAATGATGTGTTGCTTGATTCTAGAATTGCAAATAAAAGGCAATTACATCTTCTAAACTAAATTTGTTGTAATTTTGTCTTTTGACAATTTAAACTATGGAATCAGAAATTCAAAGACTATGAACAAAAATTTCAAAAGAAAGAAATAGTAATACCACCAATAAGAAGAATAATTAAAAAGGTACAAAGACATTGGAGGTAGCGTTCTAAAAAGAGCCATAGTTTGGAGCTGAGCTGACATGAGCTAAAATCCTAAGTGAGTAACTTGTTAGCTGTGTGGCCTCTGAAAGTCAACTCAAGGATCTGAGCTTGTTTCCTCACCTCTAAAATTGGAAAAAATAAGGCCTATCAAAGTCATCAACGAATCATTGAAATGCTTGGCCTATTTTAATATTCAGTATCTGTAAGCTCATACCATTAAAGGATACTTGAGATGCCAACTACTATATAATCTGAAACAATAGCGATCTTCTTTTTTCCCCACAAAGATAACAAAAAACAAACACACACACAAAGAAACAGTAAGTTCTGCCAGACATGTAAAACCAGTCAAACTATATAATGAATTAAATTCTTTCCCCACTGAAAAGACAGATCAGTGTACCTAACACAATATAGGAAAAGGAACACACCTTATTTGGCAAGAGATATATTCATTCTCCAGATAAGAGAAACACACATTGAAACCACTTCTGCTGGATTACGCTGGCCAATGAGAGCGTCTGAAACTGTTCTTTGTACTATGCACTGCCATAGAAACACAGTTGCCTCTCTCCTTTCAGTAGTTTTCATTTGTGGTGAGATTCTCTCCCAGGACACAAGACATTTTCTCCTCCGAACCTGGTTTACTAATTGTAAGTACAAGTAAGAACTTCTTTTAAAAACTTAGCATTGAAAAAAAAAAGCTTTCTTTAAAAATTATTTGATCTCCTTGTTTTTTTCTTAGCATGTTATATTTTGAGTTTCAGCTAAAAGACTAAGGTTTTCTTATCTAATTGCTTTAAATTTATACATTTAGTCAAATTCAACAATTTCGTGCTAAGCGTTTTGCCAAATGCCAGGCTTTTCAAAGTAGTGTAAGATCCCAGCCTTGAATCCTCATCAACTGCTGCTGTCTGCAGCAAACACATATTATATACATTGTATTTAGTAACATGATCATTAATTTCACTCTTTATTTCAATATGTATGCATGTTGACTTATGCTGGTCTAATTTCCTTCTGCTTTACAAATATTCTATTTTATCCATTCAAAATATTTAGAAACAAGATAATGGAATTTTGTAGATTTAGCTAATGAGTTATAAGAATCCTTGAATTCTCATTATGAAAGTAAGAAAAACAGACTAGAATGCTTCAAAATTAAATTCTGGTGCTTCATTAATACGTATAAAGAGAGATGGAGAGATTATGAAATGGAAATGTTTCAATCAAAGCAAAAAAATGAAATTTAACATCAATAAACAGTAGAAAGAAGAGAAAAATCTCAATAATATGTCTAGTGTCTGGATTAATCAATATTAATAATATGTATTAATATATCATGTATTATATTAATATTAATGTATTTTAATAAGATAGTGGGCTGTCCTCAGGAGTGAGGTGCTCATAGAAAGGAGAGACAAATACAAGATTGATTCTTAACTAATAGATAAAATTAAGATGTTTAAAATATGAACCAAATACTGCAAGATTTCCTGACATTGAGACCATTCCACAGAAAGAATTTCCTAAAGAAAGGTATTCTAGTCTCATTCTCCCAAGCTGGCCCACCAAGATTCCCATTCCACTTCCTCCTGCCCCTACTTTTCCTGCATTTTCCAAGGTGGCCCCTGCCAATTTTTTTTATCACTCTCTCTGCTCCTGTGGGGTTAAAGATGGTATGGAACAAAACAGCTGTGTGGTCACCCCGCAATGGGTAGAACTGCTGGCCACAGAAAGGAAACCTCAGGCATCTCCCTAGCCCTTACCAAATCCAGCACAAGACTTTTACACATCCTGGCACTCAGTAAAATATTTGCTGAATTAAATTGGATCTGTTAGTAACAGAAGAAAAATAAGGCCACTGGCTGTGGGTTACAAAGTGTGTTCTGCAAGGCCACTGGCATTAGAATCTAGTGAAGTGCCCAGGATAGTTCACATGCCTGCACCTGAAGAGAGAGGAGCTAGTTTGGAATGTGCTCCTGGGAATGCGGGAGGGCCTAGCATGGGATTCATCACCCTGGAGAAAGATACTCTTTTTCGAATTCTCACCAAAGCAGCTACGTGCTCACCAAGCCATGTCTGTGAGAAAGGCCACCTTTTTCTATTTCACAGGACAAAATCCTATGGCATAAGGGCAGCAGCCCTGCAGGTGCGTGTTACAGATTCTTAGACCTTAGCTCATTCTATCTAAATCACAATGTCTGAACAGTGTGTAGAATTCTACATTGTACAGATTCCTCAACCCTAGCTCATTCTATCTAAGTTACAATCTCTGAGCAGTGTCTAGGAATCTACATGTTAAAGAGCTGTCCAAGTGGTTTTACTAATAGTAACTTTTGAGGACCACTGAACTAAGGAGACAAGCTGATACCTAAGGTCCTAGAAATTCTAGATTTTCAAGGAAATTTTCTCTCCACTTACTGTTGACCTTTTACCTTGAATGGCTAAGGCTAAAATTTTCATGGCTAAAGCAAAGAGAATTGTGGTTGTTTGGAAAAAGCAACAATTTTACATTTGTTTCTGTTTTACATTTGTTTTAACTTAAAAGATACCTTAAATTTTTAAATGATCACAGAGGCACATACAAATGAGTGTGTTTGCTTTCTCATCTCAGTTTTATAACTATCAAGAAGGTATTTTTTTGAATAAGGTATCTCACGGGAGAAGTTATTAGACCCTTTTTAGAATAAGCTGGAAGTGACAGATGGAAGTCCTGGATAGCAGTTCCCTTTAGGACTACTCTTCTATGCAGGGATAAGGCGAGTAGACTTCTCCACCAATATAGGTAATCTGCACTAGAGAGGAACTTATAATAGCATCAGAAACCTCCTGGGGCCCCCCATTCTGCACCAGTTCCTAGTGCTAATATTCACAGAAGCACCTGGGTCCCTGCAATCTCCCACATTCAAAAGAGGAAGTCAAAAGTACAAAAGTAGGGAAGGAAACAGAAACATACAATGTTGACTGCTGGGCTAAAGATTGCTGAGGCTACTACATGGAGGAAGTAAATGTTCACACAAACTAACTGGCAGTTAGCATATGGATATTTGAGATACAGTTGATATATATATATAAATATATATATATATATATATATTTTTTTTTTTGAGACGGAGTCTCGTTCTGTCGCCCAGGCTGGAATGCAATGGCGTGATCTCAGCTCACCGCAACCTCCACCTCCCAGGTTCAAGCTATTCTCCTGCCTCAGCCTCCCGAGTAGCTGGGATTACAGGCATGCACCACCACGCCCAGCTAATTTTGTATTTTTAGTAGAGACAGGGTTTCTCCACGTTGTTCCGGTTGATCTTGAACTCCCGACCTCAGCCTCCCAAATTGCTGGGATTACAGATGTGAGCCACCGCGCCAGGCTGATACAGCTGCTTGGTACAGAATATAGAGATGGCCACTGAGTGGATTTCAAAGGCACTCAGAAAATGTTCAGGACTCAGCCTGCTATGAAGTCTAACATTAGCCAATTTGAATACACAAACACATATGCCGTACACTAAGTAAAGACAGTCAGGTAAAGGAGAAACAATTAGATAATTGCAGGGTAGTTTTTATTCTGAAATCCTCAGATTGCTGTTATTGTATTAAAAATCACAATATAGACTTCTTGAAAAAATAAGGGTGTAAAATGAACATGTTTTTCCCCTGAAAGAGTTGTAGGATCATCTTTATTTATTGAATACCAGTTTCGTGCCAAGCATTGGCTAGGGGCCAAGAGGGAAAAAAAATACAAACAGCTATAGTATCATTTGTATGACATGCCCCTCCTTTGTTTTTTTTTGGAGACAGAGTCTCGCTCTGTCACCCAGGATCCACCCGCCTCGGCCTCCCAAAGTGCTAGGATTACAGGCATGAGCCACCATACCTGGCTTGGTATGCCCCCTTAACTTTATTTTTTCTAGTCACTGGATTTGCTTTTCGTTTCTGAAAAGGATATTTGTTTTGCTTATAAAAGAAATAAATGCTAAGTATAAAAAAAATTATCGGCCATGGGTGGTGGCTTACACCTGTAATTCAGTGTTTTGGGAGGCCAAGGCAGGAAGATCACTTGAGGCCAGGAGCTCAAGGTCAGCCTGGGCAACATAGTGAGACCCCCATCTCTACAGAAAAGGAAAACAAATTAGCCAGGCAGGGTGGTGTACGCCTGTAATCTCAGCTACTCAGGAGGCTGAGGTGGGGGGATCACTTGAGCCCAGGAGTTCCAGGCTGCAGTGAATTAAGATCGTGCCATTGCACTCCTGCCTGGGCAATAGAGAAACCTTATCACAAATCAACAAAAAAAAGTCCATCAGCCAATCACCTAGGGATAACCACTTGACATTACTGATAATTAGCATTTCATATTTTTTCTGGTATTTGATAATTAAGATGAAATGCATAAGAAATTAGAATACACATTCTCTAGCATTTCCTGTAATGCTTCTTCCTCCAAGATTCCAAATGTGGGAAGCCATCACCCAAAGATATGGTTTCGACCATGTTAGTACTGGAGTTGGGATTTAGGGAAGATCTGGGCCCCATCTGTGCAGGTCTAAAGAGTCAGGTGAAACATTAGCCTTGTTTGCGTTTTCAGGGCTGGGCTCTCGCCCTTGTTTGCTGTGCACCATCTGGAGCCTGCATCAAGCATGGCCTCAGCCAGCCGGGAAGCAGAGAGCCTGGTGACGGGGCCGCTAGTGAGCTCCTCCTGTGTACCAGGTCCCGAGCTAAGGTTTTGAGAAACCACGGTGAACTTGGCCCACAAAATTCCCTGCCTTTGTGGAGCTTACCCTCGGTGTTGGGGATTTGGGACTTACTTTTCCCAAAGCCAAGCTAATACTGTAAAAGGGGTGAGTGACGAAAACGGAATCATTGCAAGGTCCTTACCTCTTATTTCATGAGATTGGCGGCATGAGTGTGTCTAGAGAGCCGTGATTGCTTCCTCTTACATTGTGGGCATGTACAGCAGGACTAGAATCCAGGGTCCATCTAATAAGCATTCAAATCAGCGGGCGGGGGAGGGAGTGGGTGATAGTTTCTTGTCTTACTTTCCGATCCCAGCGTTTGCTCAGCCCATACCACCTGATAAAAACTTTTTACAATTTAGAAACAAACGCCCGGTGAGCCTGGGCGCCCGGAGCTACAGAGTGGCGGGTGCCTGGGAGGGAGCGGCACCAGCCCTGCCCAGCGCTGCGGCTCCTGGCGCCTGCAGGTGGGGCTGGGCTCCGAGACAGCGCGCCCGCTGCCCGGTTCACGCCGAGTCTCCAGCGGCGCGCCGCCCCGGCGAGTGGTCCCCCGAGGGCAGCCATCCGCAGGCGCCGTTCCCTGATTGCGCCAGCAACAATGGGCGGTCTCGTTGAGATGGATTCTGCGCGGGCTGCTCTAAGAAGTCACCGGCAGGCAGGTCTGGTCCCAGCAGAGGAGACCCAGGGGTCCCAGAGCGGCTCTGGCGGGAGACATAGTGCGGGGGTTGGTAATCAAAGAGCCCCAGCGCAGCTGCTGCTCACAGTCCCCCTTCTCGAGTGCAGAGCGGGCGGAGAAGGTGCAGAGCGGGCGGAGAAGGTAAGAAGCCCACCCACCCACTCCCTGTCTCCTGAAGCCCCTGCTTCAGACCTGTCCCTGCAACTGGGGAGGAGCCAGGGGGGCTCTCCGCCTCCCGGATCCTCCTCCCTGGAAGAGGCGGGAAGGCAGCGGCCGCCAGACACACGTTCGCCTAGTCCATCACCCGACGGCTCTGCCCCTAGACGGGGACTCCTCCGCCGCCACACACACACCCGCGGATCATGCACGCCCTGAATGATCGGCTCAGCCGACCCCTCCGGTTTTTTGTTCACTTACTGGAACCTTCTTTTGCAGAAAATCTTGTTTGCTGTGGGATCCACAGATGGGTCCACCTCCCTCTTCTAGTGTAAAAAAGCAGTGAACGGCTAATATGGTACATTGAAAAAAAAAAATCAAGCAGAAGCCATAACCACTTTAATGTATATGGAAGGGCACATCTAATACATTTAAAATAAGCTTCAGCTATTCTGAATACAGTTCATGGTATTTTTATTTAAAGACAAATTCTTTAGAATGAGCCTGTAAAGTGGGTAGGTCAGAAACCTCATTTTACAGATTAATAAGTGGACATTTAAATGACTAGTTAAATAATGAGTCTAAGATCACAGTTTCAGAAACTAAGACTTGGGCAAAGACTTTCTCACTCCTAATCTAATTCATGTTCCCTGACCCTACACTGCCTCTCATGATGTAGAGAAATGAGGAGTAACCTTACCAAATGTATTTCTTAGATAAACCGCCCGTACCACACAGCAGCGTCCGTCAGGCCAGCGCTGACAGAGGATTGCAGGCTCCCAGTAACTATGAAGTGAAGGACAAGTCAGGAAGTAGGAAGACTGGAAATGATTGCCCATAGGAAATCAGTCCAAAACAAAAATAATAAATTAGGAGCAAGAAGTGGGGGGATATACACAGAGGTTTAGGATGATGCCATTTTAGAGAATGCTATTTTCCATAATTCACTACTTTCGGCCACGATCACAGGTTGCTCATTTGTTTCACTGCCAGTGTGGATACCAGGTACCTGTCTAAAAACAGTACATGAGCAACACTGTTCCGCTCTCTTACCCCACGAGAAGCAACTGTTCACCTTCCCAGTTCAGAGAATTCTGTGGTTTTTGTTTTTTTGGGGGGGTTGTTGAGATGGAGTCTCACTCTGTCGTCGAGGCTGGAGTGCAGAAGTATGACCTAGGCTTAATGCAACCTCCACCTTCCCGGTTCAAGCGATTCTCCTGCCTCAGCCTCCCGAGTAGGTGGAATTACAGGCACACGCCACCAAGCCTGGCTAATTTTTTGCATTTTTAGTAGAGACGGGGTTTCGCCATACTGGCCAGGCTGGTCTCGAATTCCTGACCGCAAATCATCCGTCCACCTTGGCCGGGATTACAGACATGAGTCAGGGCGCCCGGCCCAGTTCAGTGAATTCCTTCCTCCCACCTGCACGGCCTCTCTCTTGTGAGAGGTGGAGACAGAAATTCTGTTCTTCAAACAGAGCAACTTCCTCTACACTGCCTCAGCATCCTGCCCTAAAGTGGGCTTTCAAGAGCAACCTCGAGATCTCTAACGCCACTCTTTGACTTTTCAGTCCACTGCTTTTAAGACCCAGCACTGAAAATGCAATCTCAGGCGCCGGTGGTCGTTGTGACCCAACCTGGAGTTGGTCCGGCACCCCAGAACTCCAACTGGCAGACAAGCATGTGTGACTGCTTCAGCGACTGCGGAGTCTGTAAGTGTGGGGAAAGCACCCCCTTAATTGATATCAAGGTGAATTACCAATGACTAAACCCTTCCCCTATTCCTCCCTTATCGTGTAGAAAAAGTTTCTAACTTACTACAGGCACTCTGCATGTCAGACAATGGTATGTTTTGCAAAAAAAAGCCTCCGTACGGTAAGTTTATTTTTCTCCAGCCCTTCAAAGAACAGTCTTATTCCTAAAATAAGTTCTGGGTTAAGATAATAGCAAAAGAGCTGATTGATTCTAACAACGAGCAGGTCTGGCCTGACTAAATAGACCTTACATTAATTTAAAAATTCCAAGTTGAATTTAATTTTTTAGAAAGACTATTCTTGCAACATATAAATTAACCTCATTATTTTATAGTTACGTTGTGTCCAGTACCCAGGGGATAGTTTTCATTCATGGTTTCCATATGCATTCAGAGAAGAACTATTTTCGTTCATATATTTAGGTTTTTTACACACCTGAGAATAAAGAATTCTGTGGCAATTAGCTTGTCACTGAGGAAAAAGAAAAATCTCTGACTACTTTGTTTTCTTTTTCTTTCTTTCTTTTTTTTTTTTTTTTTTTTTGAGACGAAGTCTCACTCTTGTCCCCGGGCTGGAGTGCAGTGGCGCGATCTCCACTCACTGCAAGCTCTGCCTCCCGGGTTCAAGAGATTCTCCTGCCTCAGCCTCCCGAGTAGCTGGGACTACAGGCGCCTGCCACCACACCCCGCTAATTTTTGTATTTTTAGTAGACACAGGGTTTCACCATGTTGGCCAGGCTGGTCTCAAACTCCTACTCAGGTGATCTGCCAGCCTCAGCCTCCCAAAGTGCTGGGATTACAAGCGTGAGCCACCGTGCCCAGCCTGTTTTCTTTTTATAAGATATCTCTAAAAGATCTCTTACTTCGAGATCTCTCTAAATGAACTTGCAGGAAAGGAAGTTTGGGGTGAGATGGGCATTGCAGAGAGGAGCAAGGTGCTTAGTTCTCAATAATGACCAAGAAACAAACAAACTCACCTACAGAAAACTTGCTCTGAAGTCTATTTGCTTGCCTTGGTCCACATAGTACTGTAAGACAAGAAAATAAAATACATTATCCTTTAACTTGACAGTTGAAATTGACTTTGAATGAGAGTTGAATTGAACCTTGTATTTGCTTTTTGTTTCTTTGACAGAGTCTCACTTTGTCACCGAGGCTAGAATGTAGTCGTGTGATATCGGCTCACTGCAATGTCTGCCTCCCCAGTTCAAGTGATTCTCCTACCTTGGCCTCTGAGTAGCCGGGGTTACAGGCACGCACCACCACACCCAGCTAATTTTTGTAATTTTAGTAGAGACGAGGTTTCACCATGCTGGCCAGCCTGGTCTCAAACTCCTGACATCAAGTGATCTACCTGCCTCGGCCTCCCAAATTGCTAGGATTACAGGCATAAGCCACCATGCCTGGCCTGAAATTGAACTTTGAATGTGTTAAGAATTACACTCAGGCTGGGCGTGGTGGGTCACACCTGTAATTCCAGCACTTTTGGAGGCTAAGGCGGGGGGATCACAAGGTCAGGAGTTCAAGACCAGCCTGGCCAATATGGTGAAACCCCATCTCTACTAAAAAATACAAAAATTAACCAGGTGTGCTGGCGGGTGCCTGTAGTCCCAGCTACTCAGGAGGCTGAGGCAGAAGAATTGCTTGAACCCGAGAGTGCCATTGCACTCCTGCCTGGCAACAGAGCAAAATTCCATCATAAATTAATTAACTAATTAATTAATTAATTAAAAATAAAAAAATTACACACTCAGTAGCATAGCAAGGGAAAATTACCTAGGGAATGAAACAATTGGGTTTGTTTTTTCACTCTCGTTGTCTGGGGTGATGACTTACGCTTCTCAGGACACCAGTTCAACATCTGCAAATCAAAGTAAGAATTAGATCACATTGGTGAAACTCTCTAAAGATGAACATGTTAACCCTCTCACCCCTAGTTTATTATTACCCAATTAAATGAATACATAAGTTCCAATCAAAGCTTAATTGCTTAGTAGCACATTTTCTTAAATGTAGATCTGATCAAATAATTCTCCCCTCTTAAAATGTTTCAGTGGTTCCTCATAACTCTCATGACACACTCTTAACACTCAGACTTTTTCATCATCTGGTCCCCAACCTGCCTCAACCCACAGCTAAATCCTCATCCCATCCCAGGGCTCCAACCATGTTGAATGAACACTAGCCTTTGCCAGGATATGCCAGATTACCTCGAAGAGGCTCTTTTCCTTTTTGTCCACCTTTAAAACATCTCATCATCCTTCAGTAGTCAGCTCAAACAGCATTTCCTACTCAGGGCCTCGTAGGCCCCATTTTTCTGGGTGGCCTGTTGGCATTTTAAACACGTTTCTGTTGGAGAACTTTCCCTATGATCTGCCTTCACTACTAGACTTGAGCCAGGGGCACTGTCAGTACTGAGGATAATGTCTGGAAAATGAATACGTTTTACTGAATCAATGAACAAATGAATGAAGGCAGAGCTATGACAAGAATGATATACTTTACAAAGGCGTGGTCATTCCTGAAATGATTTGCATGTGGAGGGAGAAACTGACGCAAAGCTAAACAGAAACATTGAAGATGGACTTAGCAGCAGGCTATGTGGCCAAGGCCTCGTGACTTGGACTGCCATTTGTGAAAGCAAGCTAAACTGTGGCACGGGCAGAGTGGAGTAACGTGTACCCCTGGTTTCATATGTCTAGGTCTCTGTGGCACATTTTGTTTCCCATGCCTTGGGTGTCAAGTTGCAGCCGATATGAATGAATGCTGTCTGTGTGGAACAAGCGTCGCAATGAGGACTCTCTACAGGACCCGATATGGCATCCCTGTGAGTCTCTTACCATACCATCTCACTCAAATCTGCAACCACATTCAAAATAATTATTATAAACATGGAGATCATTTGATGTATACATCTTGTGAAATTGATTGATAAGAGTTCCCTAGCATGTGCAATCTTGCATTTAGTTGTAGCAACAGATCTTCTGGTTATGTGGCCTCCTTCTAGGTTTCTGTTGAAAACCTGAGAAAATAAATAACTCGTATTTGCAATGGATGTCATACAACGGAAGAGGATTATTTAGGATCTACTGTACCCCAGATGCATTACCTGTATTATCTCATTTAATTCTCACATCATCTCTGTAAAGCGGTAGGTCCACAACATTTTACTGACGAGAACTTCAAAGTTTTAAGAGGTAGAGTAATTCCCTCAAAGATAATAGTAGAGAAAGAGTCACTACTCAGTTCTAACTGTCCATTCATACACTTTCCATTACACCAACTCCACTTTTTGTAGGTGAGAGATTATATTACTTAGGGTTCTCCTAAGTGCATTAGAAACAAAACCAATAAGATTGGGAGTGGATGTGTGTGTGCTTGTGTGCATGTGTGTGTGTATGCACATATATATACAGGCAAACTTCAGATATACAGGTTTAGTTCCAGACCACCACAACAAAGCAAATATTGCAATAAAGAAAGTCACATGATTTTTTTGGTTTCCCAGTGCACATAAAAGGTATGCTTATACTGCACTATAGTCTATTAAGCATGCAATAACATTATGTCTCAAAAAACAACATATGTGGCTTAATTTTAAAATACTTTATGGCTAAAAAATACTAATAATAATCTATCTGAACCTTAAGCAATTCATGTTTTTGCCTGTTGAGGGTCTTGTCTCAGTGTTGGTGGCTGCTGACTGATCAAGGTGCTGGATACGGAAGGTTGGGGTGACTGTGGCAATTTCTTCAAGTAAGGCAACAATGGTCTGGGCGTGATGGCTCACACCTGTAATCTCAGCACTTCGGGAGGCCCAGGAGGGCTGATCACTTGAGGTCAGGAGTTAGAGACCAGCCTGGCTAACATGGTGAAACCCCTCTCTATTAAAAATACAGAAATTAGCCAGGCGTGGTGGCAGGTGCCTGTAATCCCAGCTACTTGGGAGACTGAAGCAGGAGAATTGCTTGAACCCAGGAGGTGAAGGCTGCAGTGAGCCCAGATTATGCCTCAGCACTCCAACCTGGACGACAGAGCAAGACTCCATCTCAAACAAAACAAAACAAAAACAAAAAACAAGGCAACAATGTGAAAGGAAAGATTTCTATGCTGTTTGATAGCAGTTTACCTACAATAGCAGTTTACCTACAATAGAACTTCTTTCTTTTTTTTTTTTTTTGAGACGGAGTCTCGCTGTGTCACCCAGGCTGGAGTGCAGTGGCCGGATCTCAGCTCACTGCAAGCTCCGCCTCCCGGGTTCACACCATTCTCCCCCCTCAGCCTCCGAGTAGCTGGGACTACAGGCGCCCGCCACCACGTCCGGCTAATTTTTTTGTATTTTTAGTAGAGACGGGGTTTCACCATGTTAGCAAGGATGGTCTTGATCTCCTGACCTCGTGATTCACCCGCCTTGGCCTCCCAAAGTGCTGGGATTACAGGCTTGAGCCACCGCGCCTGGCCGAACTTCTTTCAAAATTGGATTCAGTCCTCTCAAACCCTGTTATGGCTTTATCAACTAAGCTTATGGAATATTCTAAATCCTTTGTTGTTATTTCAACCATGGTCACAGCCTCTTCACCAGGAGTAGATTCCATCTCAAGAAACCACTTTATTTCTTTCTCTTTTTTTTGAGACTGAGTCGCACTCTATTGCCAGGCTAGAGTGCAGTGGCGGCAATCTCAGCTCACTGCAACCTCCGCCTCCCAGGTTGAAGCGATTCTCCTGCCTCATCCTCCCGAGTAGCTGAGACTACAGGCATGCGCCATCACGTCCAGCTAATTTTTGTATTTTTAGTAGAGACAGGGTTTCACCATGTTGGCCAGGATGGTCTCAATCTCCCGACTTCATGATCCACCCGCTTCGGCCTCCCAAAGTGCTGGGATTACAGGCGTGAGCCACCATGCCAGCCAAGAAACCGCTTTCTTTGCTCATTCATAAGAAGTAACTCCTCATCTATTCAAGTTTTCTCATGAGATTGCAGCAATTCAGTGACATCTTTAGGCTCCATTTCTAATTCTAGTTCTCTTGCTATTTCTACCACATCTGTAGTTACTTTCTCTACTGAAGTCTTTCACACCTCAAAGTCATCCATGAGGGATAGAATCAACTTCTTCCAATCTCCTGTTAATGTTGATATTTTGATCTCCCCCCAGGAATCATGAATGTTTTTCTGTTTTGTCTTTTGAGACGGAGTTTCAGTCTGTCACCCAGGCTGGAGTTCAGTGGGGCCATCTTGGTTCACTGCAGTCTTCCCCTCCCAGGTTCAAGCGATTCTCCCACCTCAGCCTCCCGAGTAGCTGGGGCTATAGATGTGCACCACCACACCGAGTTAATTTTTTATTTTTATTTTTTGGTAGAGATGGGGTTTTACCATGTTGGCCAGGCTAGTCTCGAACTCCTGACCTCAAGTGATCCGCCTGCCTTGGCTTCCCTAAATGCTGGGATTACAGCTGTGAGCCACCACACCTGGCCAGGAATCATGAATATTCTTAATGAAATCTAAAATTATTAATCATTTCCACAATATTTTCGATTTACTTTCCCTAGATCCATCAGAGGTATCACTGTCTATGGCAGCTACAGCTTTCAAAAAGGTTTTTTTTTAATAATAAGACTTGAAAATCAAAATTACTCATTGATTGGCTTCAGAATAAGTGTTCTTTTAGAAGGCATGAAAACAACATTAATCTCTTTGTATGCATCAGAGTTCTTGGATGTCTAGGTACACTGTTAGTGAACAGTAATATTTTGAAAACAATCTTTCTGAGTGTAGGTTTCAGTAGTGGGCTTGATATTTGGTAAACAATGCTGTCAACACATGTGCTGTCATCAGGTTTTGTGGTTCCATTTATAGAGCACTGGCAGATTTAGCATAATTCTTTTTGTTTTTTCTCATGGGATGGGGGAAAGAGAAGTGATTAGAATAATTCTTAAGGGCTCTAGGATTTTGCAAATAGTAAATGAGCATTGGCTTCAACTTAAAGTCACCAGTTGCATTATCTCCTACAAAGACAGTCAGCCTGTCTTTGGCAGCTTTGAAGACAGGCACTGACTTCTCCTCTCTAACTATGACTTTCCTCAATGGCATCTTCTTCCAATAAGGCTGTTTCATTTTCATTGAAAATCTGTTTTTAGTGTAGCCACCTTCATCAATTATCTTAGCTAGACCTTCTGGATAACTTGCTACCCCTTCTCCACCAGCACTTGCTGCTTCACCTTGTGATTTTATGTTATGGAGATGACATCTTTCCTTTAACCTCATGAATCAACCTATTTTAGCTTCAGACTTTTCTTCTGCAGCTTTCTTTTTTGTTTGTTTGTTTGTTTGTTTTGAGATGGAGTCTTGCTCTGTCACCAGGCTGCAGTGCAGTGGGGCATGATCTTGGCTCACTGCAAACTCCGCCTCCTGGGTTCGAGCGATTCTCCTGCCTCAGCCTCCCGAGTAGCTGGGATTACAGGTGCGCACCACCACACCCAGCTAACTGTTTTGTATTTTTAGTAGAGACGGGGTTTCACCATGTTGGCCAGGATGATCTCAATCTCCTGACCTTGTGATCTGCCCACCTCAGCCTACCAAAGTGCTGGGATTACAGGCGTGACCCACCGGGCCCAGCCTCTTCTGCAGCTTTATCTCTCTTATCCTTCACAGAATTGAAGAGCACTGGGGCCTTGCTGTGGATTAGACTTTGACTTATGGGAATATTGTGACTGATTTGATCTCCTATCCAGACCTCTCAAACTTTCTCCAGATCAGCAATAGGTTGTTTTGCTTTCCTATCATTTATATGTTCACAGGAGTAGCATGTTTAATTTCCTTCAAGAACTTTTCCACTGCATTCGCAACTTGGCTAACCATTTGGCACAAGAGGACTAGCTTTCAGCCTCTCTCTGGTTTCAATATGTTTTTCTCACTAAGCTTAATTATTTCTAGATTTTGATTTAATTAGGAGATATGGGACTCTTCCTTTCATTTGAACATTTAGAGGCCATTGTAGGGTTATTGGCTGGCCTAATTTCAGTATTATTGTGTCTCAGGGAATAGACAGGCCCAAGGAAAGGAAGAGAGATGGGAGAACAGAACACCTGATCAGTGGAGCAGTCAGAATACAGACATTTATCAATTAAATTTGCTGTCGGTATTAGTCCGTTCTCACATTGCTATAAAGAAGTACCTGGGCCGGGCCGGGCGCGGTGGCTCACGCCTGTAATCCCAGCACTTTGAGAGGCCAAGGCGGGTGGATCACGAGGTCAGGAGATCGAGACCATCCTGGCTAACAAGGTGAAACCCTGTCTCTACTAAAAATACAAAAAATTAGCTGGGCCTGATGGTGGGCACCTGTAGTCCCAGCTACTCAAGAGGCTGAGGCAGGAGAATGGTGTACACCTGGGAGGCGGAGTTTGTAGTGAGCTGAGATTGGGCCACTGCACTCCAGCCTGGGTGACAGAGCGAGATTCCGTCTCCAAAAAAAAAAAAAAAAAGAAAGGAGGAAGTACCTGAGATTGGGTAATTTATAAAGAAAACATTCTTGCATTGCTATAAAGAAGTACCTGAGACTGGGTAATTTATAAAGAAAAGAGTTTTAATTGGCTCATGGTTCCACAGGCTGTATAGGAAGCATAGTGGCATCTGCTTCTAGGGAGTCCTCTGGAAGCTTACAATTATGGCAGAAAGCAAAGGGGGAGCCAACACTTCACATGACTGGAGCAGGAGGAAGGGGGACATAGGTGCTACACACTTTTTTTTTTGAGACAGGGTCTTGCTGTGTCACCAGGCTGGAGTGCAGTGGTGCAATCTTGTCTCTCCCATCTATCTTTGTGTGTGTGTGTGTGTGTGTTTAGTAGAGACCAGGTTTCACCATGTTTACCAGGATGGTCTAGATCTCTTGACCTTGTGATCCGCCTGCCTCGGCCTTCTGAAGTGCTGGGATTACAGGTGTGAGCCACCATGCCTGGCCTGTGCTACACACTTTTAAACAACCAGATCTCACGAGAACTCACTCACTATTGGAACTAAGGGGAAAATCTGCCACTATGATGCAGTCACCTCCCACCAGGCCCCACCTCCAACATTGGGGATTACATTTGACATGAGATTTGGGTGGGGACAACATCCAAACTATATCACCATCTTATATGGATGGGTGTAGTTCATGGTGCCCCAAAATAATTAAATAGTAACATCAAAGTCTAATGATCACAGGTGGCCATAACAGATACAGTAAGAATGAAAAAAATTGAAATATTGCAAGAATTTCCAAACTGCGACACAGAGACATGAGGTGAGCACACACTGTTGGAAAAAATGGCACCCATAGACTTGCTTGATGCAGGGTTGCCACAGACCTTCAATTTGTAAATTGCAGTGAGCTGAGATTGTGTCCTTGCACTCCAGCCTGGGCAACAAGAATGAAACTCCATCTCAAAAAAAAAAAACAGTGATAGCTGATTATAAAATCATCTTTTAAAGAGGACCAAAGTGAGAAAACAATTGTCTGTAGATGACAAAGACATTTTAGGACAGCCACAGTTAAAGGCACAATTGACAAGGAAATTTGCTACTGTGGCACACAGTCATTCAACATAATAATTATTATTGTTAACATATACTAAGTCATATTAGAATTATAGCAGTTTTATATAATTTTGGAACACATACCAATAACACATTTATACAAATGTAGACCAAAGAAAGTCATTTCATATTTGACAATGCTTCCTGCATGATTTTTGTACAAATAAGCCATTTTAAGACTTTAGAGGACCTAATATCTAAATATTAGGTTAGAAAGAGACATAATTTATAATTTGATTTTGGAAAGGTTGTCAAATATCAAAGGTTTAAAACACCGGATATCACAAAATAGAATCCCAAGTCACCAGAAGTCATTCATTTGGCAAAAATAACTAAAAAAAATTTTTAAAAAAAACCAAAACTTTTATTCTAATAGAGGAGACTTAACTTTCTAAACAAGACTCAATGAAGATAGCATGAAGCCAGCTGAATCTGTCTCTTCTTTCTGTCCTCCTTTTTTTCCCTGCCATTTACCCAAAGGAGAAAACAAAACTCTTTCGTTATCTTTTAACATTACGTAAAAATCATCTTTGAAAAAGAAAACCGAATTTCAAGTTTGCATTAGCACATCTTTAACGCTAAAGCTAGTTTTTACATAAAATTGTATATATCTATCCAGTTTTAATCAGTTTGACCATAAGGTAAGATTTTTCATAAACTTTTTAGAACACTTTATAATTTTCCATCAAACAGCAGATCCATTTTCTTTTTTTTTTTTTGAGACGGAGTCTCGCTCTGCCGCCCAGGCTGGAGTGCTGTAGCCGGATCTCAGCTCACTGCAAGCTCCGCCTCCCGGGTTCACGCCATTCTCCTGCCTCAGCCTCCCGAGTAGCTGGGACTACAGGCGCCCGCCACCTCACCCGGCTAATTTTTTTTTTGTATTTTTTAGTAGAGACGGGGTTTCACCGTGTTAGCCAGGATGGTCTCGATCTCCTGACCTCGTGATCCGCCCGTCTCGGCCTCCCAAAGTGCTGGGATTACAGGCTTGAGCCACCGCGCCCGGCCTAACAGATTCATTTTCTAAGAAAACCCTGTTATGGGCCCAGATTCTGGCACATCAGTATGATTTGAATGTTTTAACCTATGGAAAAATGCTAAATAATTTTTTTTAGCTCTTGGCCAACTTGTTTATACCCACAGAATTTTTTTTTTTTTTTTTTTTTTTTTTTTTTTGAGACGGAGTCTTGCTCTGCCGCCCAGGCTGGAGTGCAGTGGCCGGCTCTCAGCTCACTGCAAGCTCTGCCTCCCGGGTTCACGCCATTCTCCTGTCTCAGCCTCCCGAGTAGCTGGGACTACAGGCGCCCGCCTCGTCGCCCGGCTAGTTTTTTGTGTTTTTTAGTAGAGACGGGGTTTCACCGTATTAGCCAGAATGGTCTCAATCTCCTGACCTCGTGATCCGCCCATCTCGGCCTCCCAAAGTGCTGGGATTACAGGCTTGAGCCACCGCGCCCGGCACCCACAGAATTTTTTACAAGATCAACCCTTTACAAACCCTTTTCACTTTGCTTAAACCTTTAGTTTTGTCCCGTTACTCTTTTAGGTTAAGACAATCTTTAAAACCCTCGGGCCCAGCACAGTGGCTCACGCTTCTAATCCCACTACTCTGGGAGGCCGAGGTGGGCGGATCACAGGGTCAGAAGATTGAGACCATCCTGGCCAACATGGTGAAACCCCGTCTCTACTAAAAATACGAAAATTAGCTGAGCATGGTGGTGCACACCTGTAGTCCCAGCTACTCAAGAGACTGAGATAGGAAAATCGCTTGAATCCCGGAGGCGGAGGTTACAGTGAGCCGAGAACTCGCCACTGCACTCCAGCCTGGCGACAGAGTGACACTCCATCTCAAAAAAAAAAAAACCCTCCAAACTAGACAAAATTACATTCTCTTTAACAAAAGCCATACTCGGCCGGGCGCGGTGGCTCAAGCCTGTAATCCCAGCACTTTGGGAGGCCGAGACGGGCGGATCACGAGGTCAGGAGATCGAGACCATCCTGGCTAACACGGTGAAACCCCGTCTCTACTAAAAAATACAAAAAAAAAAATTAGCCAGGCGAGGTGGCGGGCGCCTGTAGTCCCAGCTACTTGGGAGGCTGAGGCAGGAGAATGGCGTGAACCCGGGAGGCGGAGCTTGCAGTGAGCTGAGATCCGGCCACAGCACTCCAGCCTGGGCGGCAGAGCGAGACTCCGTCTCAAAAAAAAAAAACAAAAAAAAACAAAAGCCATACTCCTATGCCTTCTTATAATCTTTTACCAAAAACACATTCCCTACACACCTTGTATTTTTTAAAACTGTTTCTCCAGTGGTCTCAATTACATGTTATAAGATTAACTCTTAGCAACTTTTCTTTTTGGTGAAAACTCTGATAAGTAAGAGATTTTAATTATGTGTTGGGGTGGAGCCTAGGACATTAGACAGAAATCAAGATAAGGTCTCACTTTTTAGCATAGCTAGTGGGCATGGCTCTCCATATGTCCCCAGGCCTTATATTATCTAAGCCTCCAAAGTAGGTAAATCGAACAATTTTCAAAAGTCAAAGAAACAGTTTGACCTTAAAGCATTTAGCAAATCTGATATCTGACCTTAATTTAGGGCAAATGTCTACATTTTCAAGACAACTTATTTTACCAATAATCTTTAAAATTGTCCTTATTTCCAAAAGATTACTAAAGCCATGTGAACAAAAAGGCATTAAAGTTTCCATTGTTCTGACAAAATATTTTATTTAAGCCCTTTTTTTCTAAAATTAATCAGAGTTATTTTATATATAAACATCACACACACATACATGCAGACACACACACACACACACACCTCACATGTAAATACAGACAGACAGAAGATTCAGCACTTGTAAGATTTTTTCATTTGCCAGTTTCTTAATTGGATGACTGGCTTCAGGGTGGAGCCCTTGGAGGAACAGGGCTGGGAGAGCATGCGTTTCTAGGACCAAGTAAGTAACGAATAAACAGCTGAAGGCAAAGACAGATCTCCAAAGTTAAAGATGCCATTTTATACTAGTTTCTGGATCCCCAAAAGGAGGGAAATACTACAGAAGAAGACAGTGCAGTGCTTTTACCGACTGCATTTCATTACAAGGCAACCCAAAGCCAATCAGCCCATTTTGTAATCAGCCCATCCTCATGAGATCTCATCTCCCAGTGAGGGGTGAGGATGTTGCCTTATCTTCCAGGTGGCCAAGAGCATGCTTCTCTGATCCAAGTGTGCAGAGTCAAGTATCCCTCCATAATTACTGTTAACCACCCCTTAAAGTATATTTCCTACTTAGTTATTACACACCAAAGCTCTCTCATAATGCAGAGTAATTGCTGATACCCCCCAAACTCAAAACCGTCAGATAACACCATGCAAAACAGAACAGAGCCTTTGATTCTGACAGGGATCTATCCACTTTGGCTGTATCCAATTCCTGGGGTTTCATGAGGAAAACAGTGGGTTTTTTTTTTTCCAAAATGCGGTCTCTGGTGCCTCCTCTGTTTTTCCCAATGAGTCCTAGGCTACCAGAAGTTATCTTAGGGCCTCTCATGTGCCTTAAGGATGACAAGACCAAAAAAAAAAAAAGAAAAATGGAGAAAAATAATTCAGTCAACTGAGAAGAAAAAAATCTTTTTTCAGAAAAACGAGTTCCAAGAAGAGAAAAACATAAAGGTCTTTTAAATATACCTATAGCTTGTTTATCCGCTTTAAATTAAGCTGACTTTTAACTAAGTCCTCTCTAAAAAATAAATCCTTTCAGATATCTTATTACTCGATTTTAGCCATGCCAAGCGGCCAATATTTCTGGTTTCTGAACTTTACCAAAGGTAACCTCCTAGGTTCTTCAAGGACATGGCAAGCGGTTTCTTTTTTACAAGATTTACAGTCTCCACGAGGTAGTTCAGAGAAAGGAAAATTCAAGAGGGGAAATCAGAAGCTATCCATTGGTGGAAAAACACCTCAATAAATGGCAAAGTGACACAAATAACAAACCAGAAAGGAATCATTCCAGAAGCCAACAATTGAACCCAGGCCACCACTGCCAAAAAGAGAATGCCTTAGCTGCTGAGCTATATAGCATTGAGCAGTTTCTACTGCTTTTTCCAGAAGGAGCCTAGAGAAACCAATTTCGAGCTCATAAGGCTTTTATCTGCTCAAGAAAAATTTTTTGGACTAACTATGACATGAACCCCCAAATTCCTGTCCTCTGGATGGTGGAAACCAAAAGAAAATATCCCCATATGGTCACAAGATTTAGCTCTCAAGGACATAAAACAAGACATAGAAATGTCTTACAGTATTGTCTATCATATATCAAGTAGGAAAAATAAGTTACGGGATAGTATGATCTCATTTTTAAAAAACAAAAGAACTCCTGAAATGCCAAACTCTGTATGTCTATGTTCATAGCTGTATCTTCGTCTAATCTATATTTTTTTTTTTTTTTTTTTTTTGAGACGGAGTCTCGCTCTGTCGCCCAGGCTGGAGTGCGATGGCCGGATCTCAGCTCACTGCAAGCTCCGCCTCCCGGATTTACGCCATTCTCCTGCCTCAGCCTCCCGAGTAGCTGGGACTACAGGCGCCCACCACCTCGCCCGGCTAGTTTTTTGTATTTTTAGTAGAGATGAGGTTTCACCGTGTTAGCCAGGATGGTCTCGATCTCCTGACCTCGTGATCCGCCAGTCTCGGCCTCCCAAAGTGCTGGGATTACAGGCTTGAGCCACCGCGCCCAGCCTATATTTATATGAGTCATAGGCATAGAACAAAAGCTAAGGAAAGAGGATACACAGGAGATTATTAATAGTTTATCTCTGGTAATGCCATTGGGTAGAAAGGGATTAGACTGTTATTTTCACTTAATATTGTTCTGTGTTTCAATTTGTCATTAAAATTATCTATAGCATGCATTTAAAATTGTTTTAATTTTTATCATTTTTAAATTTTGTTCACAAGTGCTGTCAGTAAGCATTTTTTTTTTTGTAATTCACAAAATGATAAATATTTTTAAGTGACAATATAAAATAGTTTCAGCTAGGTGCAGTTGAGCACGCCTGCAGTCCTAGCCTGAAACTCTTTTTCAGGAGACTGAGGTGGTGAAACTGCCTTTGCAAAATTATGACCGAGACAGTGAAAGAGATCTAACTTAACTGACTCCATCTTGCTTCTAATCTCCAAGCTGTCCTTATTCATTCCTGGGTGTAGGCTGAACTAACTTTGGGAGAAACTTAGTTTATAGTTTAAACAAACATGGCAATAGCCCTTTCCCAAAGCAGACTTCCTTTTTGTCTGGGGACTAGATTGCCTTTGTAGGACTAACATTAGCCACAAGATTAGAAATTATAGTTTAGAAGTCATAGAGCTGGAGGCTACAAGGTTTTGACCCTCCCTAAACTGCTTCTAAGATCAGTGCTTGATATGGTTTGTAGACCCTGCACTTGATGGAGATTAGGGTTCATCTCGTGCCCTGCCCGTGACTGTGTTCAGTTTCAAGTCGATTAAATGCCAGGAATGTAAATGCCACTGTTTTCTAATGCAGCTTTAATATTTTTATTTATCAAAACCCTGAAACAAAGTGTTTTTAAAATCATCTAATTTTACAAAGTAGTCCCCAAAAGTTTCTTCCTTACTTCTTCCCTAGAGCTGATGTCTTGGGAATTTTCCTCCGTATCTCCAAATCACATACTTGTATTGCTGCTTCTTGACTTTTAGTTAGAGGCATTATCTGTTAACCTCCTACTAGGGAAGATGTGAGTTTAGTTCTGTTTTCTCCTTTTCCCCCTACCACACACATGTGCCCTCTCCCCCATCCCATTCTTTCTCATATAGTTATATGGTTAATTCCATATTCAGTGTTTACGTTAGGATACTTTTATTTGTTTTATTCAACTTCAGAGCTGAGTCATGTAGTAAATATGATTGCTTTTCCTGCTCAATTTTGTTTCTCCTGGTATTAGTAATTATTGAGTTTTTTGTTAGTATTTTTCCTCCATTTACTTATGGGTCCTTTAACCCCAAATTGTTTGCTAGTTTTCTAAATCTCTTCCCAACACCTTCAACACGTAGATGTTTTATCATTTTCATCTTCATGATGAAATCACTTCCAGTCCTGCTACCTTTTGAACTGGTTGCCCATTATTCCTAGTGCTTAGCTCTCATCCTGGGATCTCCCTTCACCATGACCCTGGAGATTCCATTAGCTTCTCTCCTATGTTAGACTCCTGCTTCTTATATCCCATATCTTCCTCTTCCTTGGTTTACACCCACATTTTGGTGGAGCACATCCTCTACTAACTTCCTGTGACAGAGAGGAGGTCCAGGAGAAAAGAGTTTTGAAATTCCTCTTCCTAAAGATATTTAACTCTCATACTTGATAGTTTGGTTGGACATCTTCTTCTATTTTCAGAAATGTAAAGTATAGAAAAATATTTTCTGTCATAAAATGAGACAACATTTATATGAAAAAGCGAGATAATATTTCCTAAATGTATCCATCCAAACTCTGAATCTGAAAGAGCAGTGCCTTCTGCTTCTCTTCAAGATGTGGCAAGTCTTAATTCCAAATAGGTGAATTTTATATTTTTATTTCTTTTTTGTTTTCAAACAGGGATCTATTTGTGATGACTACATGGTAACCCTTTGCTGTCCTCATTGTTCTCTTTGCCAAATCAAGAGAGATATCAACAGAAGGAGAGCCATGCATGCTTTCTAAAAACTGATGGTGAGTCAATGCAAACATTCCTCTCAGAATATATGGGTTTTTAGAAATATCACTAAAGACTTTGTCAATTATTCATTGTTTTGAATAATTCAGCAATAGCTATTTCTTAAGTCTCCTAAAGTGCTATCATAATATCAAGATTGGCTTTAATTTCTTCTTATGAAGAAGATAGCTCCATACTTTGAAACCATAATTTAGTAAATAAAGGAATGGTGAATTTTCTAAACTTCTCAGAATTCTGGTGATCTATTAAGGAAGCACTTACCAGTTGTAAAATACCAGAGTATGGTGAGATACAAAAGAATTAGAAAACATTTTCCCTGTTAAGACAAACAAGTTGACAAAAGGAATTGGTAAATAATTATAAAATAGAAGAGCAATGAAAATAACATACTATATGATATTCGGATTGACTGTGGCATAAAGCATCTATCATAGCAAGGTGAGGTTAAATAGAAAACTCCTATTGGAGAAGTTGAACTTTGAAAGAGGTGGACATAGAGTTTAGAACATTTGGAAATGTTATATGGAATTCACCATCTGAAATTCAATCAAGTCATTTTCAACTAATTTTTCTCAGGACTACCTATTGAGGATGTAGTTAAGTAGAAATTAACATGATTTACTCCATCCCCTGTAGAATATGTCTTGAGTATGGGAAGAAAACAATTTTTCTACTCTTTATAATAGCCAATTTCCTTCCTGAAGTGATAAGGACTCTGTATAGGTTAATAAAAATAACTCTTGGGAGATATGTAAAAAAATGTTCATTTACTTAGCAAGTAATGTATCAAGGATCTAGGATCAAGTATACATTGTCTTTGCAAGTAATGTATCAATGTATCAATATCTAAGAGTAGGTAAGATACTGTTAGGTATTGTGGTGTGGTTGGGGGGCAAGATGAATAAGCTGGTCCCTCTGTCATTATAGACTTTATACTAAAAAAGGGGGATTAGACAAACCCCTAACTAAAATGCAGAATTCAATTAATGCTTGTAGACAAAGTGGTATTTTATGTTCAGAGGAGGAAAAGATCACATCTTGTAAGATGTATAAGTGAAAGTTTCTTGAAAGAAGTGATTTTTAATTCTAAAGAGGAAGTGTGTATTAGTTCACAAGGAGAAACTGATGGCACTGAAACTGTTTTAGTTCAAGGATTTAATGAAGACTAAGTATAAAGGTGTGGGTGGTGCACTATAGGGAAATGACAAGGGATGGTGTAATAATCTGCCTGGCAACAGCCCCAGGGAGGAGAAGAGGCAGCAGTTACCTGAATCCTTAAGGAGAGAGCTGTGTGAAGAAGTCCGCCCTGAAAGAAACAGTATCCTCTCAGGAGAGGGTTGTGAGCAGCCCGAGGCAATCCACAGAACTGAAAAAGTACCCTGACCTCACTTTAGGATGTCCTTCTGGGTTTCCCGTTGGCTGAACCCACCAGAAAGGCAGAGGGCAGCCAAGTGTCACTGTAGTCCACAGGTCGCCTCCCAGGGCACACAGCAGGATGGTCAAGGGAGTAAGTGAATTAGATGGGGCAAACAGAGGATCACTGACTCAAGATGTGGTTTTAATTAATAGAAATGGAGGCTGAGTGCAGTGGCTCACGCCTGTGATCCCAGCACTTTGGGAGGCCAAGGCAAGAGGATTGCTTGAACCCAGGAGTTCAAGACCCACCTGGGGAACATGTTGAAACCCTGTCTCTTCAAAAAATACAAAAATTAGCTAGGTGTGGTGGTGCACACCTGTAGTCCTAGCTACTTGGGAGGCTGAGGTGGGAGGATCACTTGAGCCTGGGAGGTAGAAGCTGCAGTGAGCTATGATCACACCATTGCACTCCAGCCTGGGCAGCAGAACAAGACCCTGTCTCAAAAAAAAAAAAAAAAAAAAAGGAAAAGGAAAAGAAAAAGAGAAGAAATGAAATGTTGCTTCTAATCAGCAATATTCATGAAACTAGAGAGGCAAAAAAAAAAAAAAAAGAGAAAATATGAGCTTAGGTCCAACTTGGTTAGAACATATGGCATAAGTAGAAAAATAACGAAAAATAAAAGATTTTAAAAAGTGAATTGGGGCCTTAGCATGCAATGTCTGAATACTAAGCTAATGACCTGGTAGGAATTGGGAAGTTATTGCAGGCTTGAAGTAAATGAATAGAACTACGCTTTAGAAATATGAATCTAAGGCTGGGCACAGTGGCTCATGCCTATAATCCCAACACTTTGGGAGGCCTAGGTGGGAGGATCACTTGAGCCCAGGAGTTCACCACCAGCGACCAGCCTGGGCAACATAGCGAGACCTCATCTCTACTAAAAAGTAAAAATAAAAATAAATAAAATTTAAAAATAGTAAATATTAATCTAATAGTAGTATATAGTACAGACTGTACAGGATGAAGCTAGAAGCAAAGATGGAGAGTTAGACCATTCCAACACTGTTTACTTAAATAAATGCATGAAACAATTTACATCAAATATCTACCCACACATTCATGATAATGAGTCCTGATAACACAAGTGTTTTCGTTAACCTCAGGGAAAATATCTCACTGAATCTTTAGATGGGTTTGAAGTAAAACACCTCGGCAGTCCTGACTCCTCCTCATCAACTTGGACCCTACATCACTCACTGGCAATAAAGCTTTAGATACACAGATATCGAAATGGGGAGAAACAAGAGAGAAAGAGCAAGGAATAACAACATGATTTACGTTAAAATAGATTGAGACAAAGGACGTAGGAATCAACTGGAAAATCTCCCCAAGTCCAAACTGGGACACTTTGAGGAATAAAATAAGGTCGTGTTAGATTATAACCCAACGTGTCAAATATTTATGAGTTTATACTAACATAAACGATTGAATAAAATTTGAAAATTGAAGAAAAGTATGTGTGTTGAAAGCAGGGAAAACTGGGAATTTTGAGAATTTCTGTATGGGAGAAGAGACACATCTGCCATACGGAACTCCACATATTTAGGTAGGTACTCCTTCCTCAAGGAGAGCGGCATGATTCCCCACCCTGAAGTGGGGGTTTGCATGGTGACTTCCTTCCAAAAAGTACAGTATGAAAAGTAGAGCATGCAAGTACACTCTCTATACTGTATGGAGTAACTCCACACTGGAGAAACCTGACACAACGACCTGAGGCAGGTAATCGACGTCACCATCATTGGTAATATACTGGTAGTTTGCACCCCTGATTTGATGTGATGAGAATGGCACTTTACCTTTGTGGTCTTCCTCCCAAAACCTCATTACTCCAGTCTAACCATGAGAAAATCATCAGACAAACCTAAACTGAGGCACATTCCACAAAATACCTGACTACTCCTCCTGAAAACTGTCAAGGTCATCAAAAACAAAGAGAGGATGAGAAACAGTCACAGTTTAGAGGAGCCTAAGAGAACATGACATTTAAATGTAATGTGGTATTCTGGATGAGATGCTGGAACAGAAAAAAACAGTAGGTAAAAACCGAGTAATCTGTAGATAGTATGGGCTTTGATTAGTAATAATGTGTCAATATGGGTTCATTAATTTTGACAAACCTCCCATGGTAACGTAAGATGTTAACCAACAGGAAAATTGGGTGCTGGATACCTGAGAGCTCTCTGTACTATCTTTGCAACTTTTCCGTCAACCAAAAATGGTTCTGCAATTAAAAGTTTATTAAAAATTGTAAAAGTACATTGAGAAAATTCAAAATTCTTCTTTGTGTGTCCTTTATAGGTGAAAAGCTCTTACCGAAGCAACAAAAATCAGTAGAACCTCTTCAGCTTGAGTTCTTCACCATCTTTTGCAACTGAAATATGATGGATATGTTTAAGTACAACTGATGGCATGGAAAAACTCAAATTTTTGATTTGTTATAAATGAATGTTGTCCCTGAGCTTAGCTAAATGGTGCAACTTAGTTTCTCCTTGCTTTCATATTATTGAATTTCCTGGCTTATGAACTTTTAAAATTACATTTGAAATATAAACCAAATAAAAGATTTTACTGACAAGATTCTTCATGCCTTTTTGCTCCCCTTAAAATGTCTTTTTCACTAGTTAATTCCAAGGGTCAGTCTCATAATTTTGTTTTTACACTTTGGTTTCTTTTTTCTTTTCTTTTTGTTTTTTTAAACAGAGTTGGGGGTCTATTTTTTTTTTTTTTTTTTTTTTGAGATGGAGTCTCACTTTGTCACCCAAGCTAGAATGCAGTGGTGCGATCTCAGCTTACTGCAATCACCACCTCCTGGATACAAGCGATTCTCCTGCCTCAGTCTCCCGAGTAGCTGGGATTACAGGTGCCCGCCACCATACCCAGCTAATTTTTGTAGTTTTAGTAGAGATGAGGTTTCACCATCTTGGCCAGGCTGTTCTCAAACTCCTGACCTCGTGATCCACCCGCCTCGGCCTCCCAAAGTGCTGGGATTACAGGCATAAGCCACTGTGTCCAGCCTAGAGTTGGGGGTCTTTCTATGTTGCCCAGGCTGGCCTTGAACTCCAGGCCTCTAGCAAGCCTCCCACCTCAGCCTCCCAAGGTGCTGGAACTACAGGTGTGAGCCGCTGCACCAGGCCTCACACTTTGGTTTCTGAGCAGGAGATTTTGTTCCACAGTAACCCAGCTCTCTTTCTTCTAAGAACTTTAGATGAGAGAAAAAAAAATAGACTACAGATAACTATTCCAAGGCAGTTATGGTACATTTAGCCAACACTTTTGCTTCTTCTCATGCTATCTGTTAGTATTAGTGCTGGTAAAGCAAGATTTTATGCAAAACAACATAACAAGCCTTGCTTTTCCACTGCATTCCTGAGGGGGTTATTTATTGTGTTGTTGATTTTCTTTCCCTTTTGAATATGAGGTATCAGATTAAGAAAATGTCAATAATCAAATTCAATGACACAATTTTGGTTAAATATTGATGGATAAAGGTGTAAAATGATTTTTTTCACATTTCTTATCCCATTTGATCCATCAGCATCATTTTGCCCTGACGAAAATTTCACTTCCTAATTTCCCCTAGTTCTCCTCCTACACTTCTGATTCCATTTCTTTTTTTGGTGGGGTGGGGGGGGGGGGAAGTAAGGGGCAAAACTATTTGTCTTATATATTTATTCTGAAATCTCAGTGAGAAAATGTCAAAGCACCTGGAACTTAGTAGGCACTCAACAAATTCAAGCACTCTGTCTCTTCCTCCACTTACTCTACAGATGTGGGTGCTTTGCAGGGTTCTAGCTTGGGTCCACTCCTTTCACATCTCATGTTCTTAGATAGTATCATCTACTTTCATGGTTACAACTACCTCTTAGGACCCCAAAGTCTGTACTTCCAGTTTCTCCCTTACTATTTATCTTCAGAATGTCTCTCTTGCTAGCTGTGAAAACGAGTCTATCTGCATGTCCCCTAGACTTTGTCTACCCAACAGGTCCAATGATATCACTTAGTTTTTCAAGGTGAGAAATCCAGGTACCAATGACCCCTGAATTGCCTCATCACACCTTTCTCCTTTTCCCCAATATCCAATTTCACACACTCTGTCACCAATACTCCACTTGAAAGCCCCAAGGGGTGATCTATTTTGTTTGCTGCTGTATTCCCAGTGCCTACAACAATGCCTGACACTTAGTAGGTGCCTACTCAATCGTTTATTGAATGAATTAATCTCTTCTCTCCTCTTTGCTGGCATAAATGTAGTCCAAACCTTATTATCTCTTTGGCAAATCATGTTCATATCCTCTAAACTAACCTTCCTGCCTCTAGAAATTCCAGTTTCTCTTGCCTTCTCTCCAGTCCATCCTATACACTGTGTACCATGAGTTAAATTGTGAATTTTTTTTTTTTTTTTTTGAGACGTAGTTTTGGTCTTGTTGCCCAGGCTGGAGAGCAATGGCACAATCTTGGCTCACAGCAACCTCCACCTCCCGGGTTCAAGCGATTCTCCTGCCTCAGCCTCCCGAGTAGCTGGGATTACAGGCATGCACCACCACCCTGGCTAATTTTGTATTTTCAGTAGAGACAGGGTTTCTCCATGTTGGTCAGGCTGGTCTTGAACTCCCGATCTCAGGTGATCCACCCACCTCGGCCTCCCAAAGTGCCTTACAGGCGTGAGCCACTGCGCACAGCCAAATTGTGAATTTTCTAAAAAAAACAGACCCCAGTATTTTCCTTGGTTCTTCAGTGTAGCCTCATTTTACCTCTTGAGCCCACTCTCCTGCCAATTCTTCATTCATAAAATTCCTAATCTTCCCTGCCTTCAAGATACTTTTTAAAAATTTCAAATTCCAATTGTTCATTGCTGGTATATAGGAAACCAATTGACTTTTGTACATTAACCTTGTATCCTGTAATCTTGCCGGGATTGTTTATTAGTTTCAGGAGACTTTTTGTATGTGTTTCTATATAGACAATCATGTTGACTGTGAACAAAGTTTTATTCCTCCTTCCCAATCTGTATAAAGCTGCATTTCCTTATCTGGTCTGAATAGCTAGGATTCTGGAATGATATTAAATAGGAACATGAGAGTAAACATCTTTGCCTTGTTCCTGACCTAGGGTGAAAGCATATAGTCTCTCATCATTAAGTATGATGTAGGTTTTTTGTAGATATTCTGTATCTGATTGATGAAGTTCCCCTCTATTTCTAGTATACTGAACTTTTTTTTTTTTTTTTGAGGAGTCTCGCTCTGTCACCCAGGCTGGAGTGCAGTGGCATGATCTCAGCTCACTGCAAGCTCTGCCTCCCAGGTTCACAGCATTCTCCTCCCTCAGCCTACCAAGTAGCTGGGACTACAGGTGCCCGCCACCACACCCGGCTAATTTTTTGTATTTTTTAGTAGAGATGGAGTTTCACTGTGTTAGCCAGGCTGGTCTCAATCTCCTGACCTTGTGATCCGCCTGCCTCGGCCTCCCAAAGTGCTGGTATTACAGGCGTGAGCCACCACACCTGGCCACGTGACACTTTTTATATTGTTCTCCAGTTCTTAGATACTCTGTCCCAATTTTTTTTCATTCCTTTTTCTCTTTGCATTTCAGTTTGGGAAGTTTCTATTGACATATTATCAGGCTGTTTCTTTTCTTGGCCAAGTAGACTAATGATAAGCCCATCAAAGGCATTCATTTCTGTGAGAGTGTTTTTATTTCTAGCATTTCAAATCTTAAGAGTTCCCATCTCTCTGCTTATATTACCTATCTGTTTTTGAATGTTGTCTATTTTTTTCCATTAGAGCCCTCAACATGTTAATCGTAGTTGTTTTCATTTTCTGGTCTGATCATTCCAGCACTCCTGCCAAATCTTAGTCTGGTTCAGTTGCTTGGTATAGCTCTTCAGATCGTGTTTTTTTCTAACCTTTTAGCATGCTTTATAATTTTTTGGTTGAAAGACAGACATGATCCATCAGGTAATAGGTAATTAGGCTTTTTTCTTTTTTTTGAGACAGTCTTGCTCTGTGTCCACAGCTGGAGTGCTGTGGCACAATTTCGGCTCACTGCAACCTCTGCCTCCCAGGTTCAAGCAATTCTCCTACCTCAGCCTCCCAAATAGCTGGGATTATAGGTGTGCACCACCACACTTGGCTAATTTTTCTGTTTTTAGTAGAGATGGGGTTTCGCCATGTTGCCCAGGCTGGTTCTGAACTCCTGGTGTCAGTGATCCACCCGCCTCAGCCTCTCAAAGTGCTGGGATTACAGGCATGAGCCACTATGCCCAGGCGGTAACTAGGCTTTTAATATGAGGCTTTATATTAATTTGGATAGGAGCTGGGCTGTATTTGAGGTTTACTGTAGCTGTCATTGTTACCATTTTACTATTTTATATGTATTTATTTTTACCATTTAAGAAAATATCCAAATAGTTACCATTTTAGTGTTCCTACCAGTCACTGACCAGCAGCCTCTTCTCCCAGTAAGCTGATCTCAACTGTGATTCTCTGTATTTGCCTGTCTCTCCAGGGTTTTGAGTGGTGGTTTGCCCTGTGACTTTAATTCTTCCATGGATCAAAGAAAACCATTGATATTCCAATCTGTTCAGTTTTTTTATTTTGCTGTGAGGAGGGATGTGATAACTTCCAAGCTCTTTACATGTTGAAGCTGACACTAAAAGTCACCTACATACTTTTTCAAGTCCTTTCCCCATGTTTTTCTATAAAGCTCAGCTAAAATAACCCTCTGTGGCGCCTTCCCTGACTTCTCTCTCCTAAATGAAGAGCTACTCTTCTGTGTGCTCTAGTAGTTGGAGCAAATACAAGGATTAAACTTACTGTCTCTTGGCTCTTTGACTCTTTGGACGCCTGGAGAACAGGCATTATGACTCAACTTTGTATTTCTAGCATATGGCATAAATCAATGTCTGTTGAAGGAAAAGGGAACAAAATACTCTTTGCTAACTAAAAACAAAGTACTACTTTTATTTGGCTCATTTCTCCATTTATTGAATAACCACATTTGGAGAGGCATGAAGCACTTAAGTTTTACATGACTACAAAGTTATCACAAATCTCAAACTTTTTAGCCACAGATATTTCACCTCTGTTTAAAGAAAAAGCTTTCAAAACATCTGAGTTAGCTTAATACACAGAGAACCTGAAATATACGGGAACTACATATTTTTAAATGCTTGTACTTCCTGCTCTAATAATGTCTTCTTTAAACGGAATCCAGCATAAAAGGGATTGAAATGTATAAGGTCATGATGCAAATGCTTTGGAGATAGTGAAACTGATCTGCACAACATGGAAAAAGATGTCATGTGCACAGAAGTTCTGCAAGGATTCATTGAGCCATCTGGGCTTCCATGGCTTGTGCTGTCCATTCTGGTGCTGTTTGACTAATTTTCTCCAAAAGGTTATTCACTTGGAAACAAAGTGATTGGATCTGCTTGTCCCACGTTGGCAGGGCTTCTCGTGCTTAGGGGAAAAAAAATGTACAAAATCAAAATTATTCCTTTGTATTCACAGCAACTGTGAGTTAAAAGATATACACTTTTTACATGCCTATTCTTGGAACAGGCATGTTCCTTTTAAATATCTAAAAAAGAGAAAAAAGTTATTAAAAAAATAAAAACAATAAATACTTTTTTTTTTTTTGGAGATGGAGTCTTGCTCTGTCACTCAGGCTAGACTGCAGTGGCATGATCTCGGCTCACTGCAACCTCTGCCTCCTGGGTTCAAGCGATTCTCCTGCCTCAGCCTCCAAAGCAGCTGAGATTATAGGCACCTGCCACAACGCCTGACTAATTTTTGTATTTTTAGTAGAGACAGGGTTTCACCATCTTGGCCAGGCTGGTCTCCAACTCCTGACCTCGTGATCCACCCGCCTTGGCCTGCCAAAGTGCTGGGATTACAGGCATGAGCCAACACGTCCAGCCAATAGTTTTATTAGCTTTTAAAAGTCTAAAAATCAGGCCAGGCATGGTGGCTCACGCCTGTAATCCCAGCACTTTGGGAGGCCGAGGCAGGCAGATCACCTGAGGCCAGGAGTTCGAGACCAGCCTGACCAACATGGCAAAACCCTGTCTCTACTAAAAATAGAAAAATTAAAGAATTTTTTTAAAAAAGTAAAAATACAAAAATTAGCCGGGCATGGTGGCAGGCACCTGTAATCCCAGCTACTCATGAGGCTGAGACAGGAGAATCGCTTGAACCCGGGAGGTAGAGGTTGCAGTGAGCCAAGATCGTACCACTGCACTCCAGCTTGGGCGACAAGAGTGAAACTCCATCTCAAAAAAAAAAAAAAAAAAAAAACTCTAAAAAATCTTGGCTAATAAAACTAAGCTATTTAAACATAGTTAAGAAAAGTGTTTTTTCTTTAATTTCTAGCATTTCGAAAGTACCCAAATTACTGGCATAAAGTATAAAACAAAACAAAATAAATACATACATATGCATGTTATCACTACTACTAGTGAAAACGAAATAAAACCGACTAAGCCATAACCTCAACCACAACAAAAGACTGAGGCTGTCTTTTCATCACCACGGCTTGCAGATTCATAAGACACTGCCACCTACTGGGGAAAGCAAGTCTATCTACACATTCAAATCCGTACTTGACTGGAGTTAGATAAGTATCTTAACATTTAAACTCCTCAAAAAAAGTCATCTTGAATCCACCAGGGTTTTCTCTATACCAGCACTATATAGTTAGAAATAAAAAATTGAGAGGAATGTCCCATTCAAAACAGCACCAAAATTTACAAAAAAGGGCACAGATTTAGTGAAAAAGCAACCTATAAAATCTTTTTTTTTTTTTTTTTGAGACGGAGTCTCACTGTCACCTGGGCTGGAGTGCAGTGGCGCGATCTCACCTCACTGCAACCTCCGCCTCCCGGGTTCAAGAGATTCTCCTGCCTCAGCCTCCCGAGTAGCTGGGACTACAGGCATATGCCACTACGTCCAGCTAATTTTTGTATTTTTAGTAGAGATGGGGTTTCACCATGTTGGCTGGCCAGGATGGTCTCGATCTCTTGACCTTGTGATCTGCCCACCTCAGCCTCCCAAAGTGCTGGGATTACAGGCGTGAGCCACCGCACCTGGCTGCAACCTATAAAATCTTAATAAAGGGCAAAAGATAACTTGAATAGACACAAATCACATTCCCTGGTGGAAATACACAGTAACATAAAAATATCAATCCTTCTCCTTTAATAAATAAATTTAAAGAAATCCCAAAAACAAACCCCCCTTTTTTCTATTTTGTTTTCTAACCAGGCCAAAATTATTAAAGTTAGCATAAAAAATTGGTGTTTGAGAATGGCCAAGATAATTCTGAAAATGAAAACCAGTGGTGGTATCCATCCAACGGAATGCTCTTTGGCTAAAAAAATGAATGAAGCACTGATTACCTGCCATGACATGGATGAACCCTAAAGATACCATGCTGAGTGAAATCAGCCAAAAGGTCACATGTCACATATTACATGATTCCATTTATATGAACTATCCAGGCTAGGTAAATCCAGAGACAGAAGACGGGTTGTTGGTTGCCAGAAGCTGGGGGAAGGAAGGAACGGAGAGTAACTGCTTAAAGGGCAAGGGCTTCCTTTGGGAAGATGAAAATGTGAAACTAGACAGAGATAGAGGTTGTGCAACATTGTAAATGTACTAAAGGCCATTGAATTGTTTACTTTAAAATGGCTACTGTTCTATTACGTGGATTTCCTTCTTTTTTTCTTTTTTCCTGTAGAAATGGGGTCTTGCTATGTTGCCTAGGCTACTCTTGAACTCCTGAGCTCAAGCAATTATTCCACCTCAACCTCCCAAAGCACTGGGGTCACAATCGTAGGCCACTGTGTCCAGCCCATGTGAATTTCAATTTAACAAAAAAAAGTAGTGGGAAGCAGGAGTTGCTTTACCAATACTAAAATTTATTATAAATTTGTTTATTACCATATTGTTGCAGATCAGTGGAACCAAAGAGAGTACAGAAACAGATCCAAACATATATGTGGAACCTAATCAGATATGTCAAAGATCACAATTTAATCAGAAAGGATGTTTTATTTAATAAATGATACTTGGATAATTGGCTATTCACCTAGAAAAAAACAACTAGACCATAATCTAAAATTATCCACAAAAATGAACTGTAGATGGATTAAATTTCTAAATGTAAAACAATAATATTAGAAAAATTTAGGAAAATGCTAGTTTTATTCCAAGATAGAAGAGACTTTCTTAATCAATACAGTAAATAAAAAGCCATAAAACGACCTATTTCAGTGCAAAAAAATTTAAAAATGTGTTTATGTTATGCCTTGTCTTCCAGAAGAAAACCTGACAGAATTCGGCCGGGTGCAGTGCAGTGGCTCATGCCTGTAATCCCAGCACTTTGGGAGGCTGAGGTAGGTGGATCACCTGAGGTCGGGAGTTCAAGACCAGGCTGACCAATATAGAGAAACCCCATCTCTACTAAAAATACAAAATTAGCTGGGCATGGTGGTGCATGGGCGTGGTGGTGCGTGCCTGTAGTTCCAACTACTTGGGAGGCTGAGGCAGGAGAATCGCTTGGACCCGGGAGGTGGAGGTTACAGTGAATCGAAATTGAGCCACTGTACTCTAGCCTGGGCAACAAGAGTGAAACTCTGTCTCAAAAAGAAAAAGAACCATCCTGGCTAACACGGTGAAACCCCGTCTCTACTTAAATAAATACAAAAATCTAGCCGGGCGAGGTGGCGGGCGCCTGTAGTCCCAGCTACTCGGGAGGCTGAGGCAGGAGAATGGCGTAAACCCGGGAGGCGGAGCTTGCAGTGAGCTGAGATCCGGCCACTGCACTCCAGCCCGGGCTACAGAGCGAGACTCCGTCTCAAAAAAAAAAAAAAGAAAGAAAAAGAAAAAGAAAACCTGACAGAATGGAAAAAAATATTTGTGACACATATTACAGATAAAGTTAAAATTATCAAGCCAGGCGCAGTAGCTCACGCCTGTAATCCCAGCATTTTGGGAGGCCGAGGCGGGCGGATCACGAGGTCAGGAGATCAAGACCAGGATATCCTGGCCAACATGGTGAAACCCCGTCTCTACTAAAATACAAAAAATTAGCTGGGTATGGTGGCATGTGCCCGTAGTCCCAGCTATTCAGGAGGCTGAGGCAGGGGAATCCCTTGAACCCGAGAGGCGGAGGTTGGAGTGAGCCAGACTGCGCCACTGCACTCCGATCTGGCAACGGAGCAAGACTCCATCTCAAAAAGAAAGAAAGAAAAAAAAAAAAAGCCAGGCATAGTAGCTCATACCTATAATCCTAGCACTTTGGGAGGCTGAGGCAGGAGGATCACTTGAGGCCAGGAGCTCAAGACCAGCCTGGGCAACACCACAAGACCCCATCTCAAGAAGAAAAACAACTAGCCAGGTGCAGTGGTGTACACCTGTAGTCCTAGCTACTAGAGAGGCTGAAGCAGGAGGACAGCTTGAGCCCAGGAGTTTGAGGCAACAATGAGCAATGATCATACCACTGCACCTCAGCTTGGGCAACAGAGCGAGACCTTGTCTCTTAAAAAACAAAACAAAACAAAAAAACATTATAACAAAAGCTACAGCAAATTGATACTGGAAGGCCAGAAGGAGAGTTGTGAGGGAAGGGAGGAAACAGACAAGTAACATTAACGCACAGAAAGGGAAATGCTATATTACTCATCATATGCTGTGTTTGTTTATTCAACACTTATTTCTCATTTACAATGTGCCAGACACTGGAATAGATGTTGGATGTACCATGGAAAATAAGACAGACTTAATACTTATCACCAGGAAGCTTAGCTTAGAAACAGAAACAGACATTTAGACAAATAGTTATACAACTGAAAATAACTAAAGATTAATGCTAGGAAGAAATTCAGGCTGACATAAGAACATATAATTTAAAGCCATATCTAATCTGGAGAGTCAGGAAAATCATTACTGATTAAGGATATTCAAATTGAGACAGGGGACAAAGAGAAGATGGCTGGAAAGGAGTGAATATTTCAGAATGTTTGATAGGGGGAAGAATTTGCAATGCTGAAAAAAATAAAAAGAAGACTTACGCAAGAGAAAGCTAGAAAGGACCAGGACCAGCTTTGGGGAGACTTTGTATAACTTTGTTCTACAAGCAATGGGGAAGACATTCATTGGAGCATAAACAAAAGAATAACATGATTTACCCATTTGTTTATTTCTTTTTTATGTTTGTATTTTTTGAAAGAAAATAATCACTCCAGATGTACTAGGGAACTGGATTAGAAAGGAGCAACTGTAGACATGAGAAAGAAAGAGGTTATTTCTCAACACCTGAAGAGGTTATAATAGCAGGGTTCTGAACAGGTTGGTGATAGTAAGAAATGAAGAAAAGGACCCGGTTCAATGGCTCACACTTGTAGTCCCCAGCACTTCAGGGATTTAGGAGGTTGAGGCAAGAGGATGGTTTGAGCCCAAGGATAAGGAATATTGGAGAAAGCTAACAATGCAGTTTTGGGATGGCTGGTGGGTTAGTCGTGGGGGACACTCAAGAAGGGAAGATAATAAATTCAGTTTTTGATATGTTCATGCTAAGATGCTGAAGCAATCAGGTAGAAACACCTTAGTAGTAAACTAGAAACATGGGGCTAGGACTTAGAAGATTCACCCTAGAAAGGTAAATGTAGGCATTGTCTACACAGAGACAGTAACCGAATCAAAGGAAATAGATAAGATTATCCATGGAAATTCAGTAGCATAACAGGGGAACGGTCTAGGATTAAGTCCTAAGTAACTAGTATTTAAATTTAAAGGTACTACAGATTCTACAAAGATGACTATGAAGGATAGCTGGAGATATAAGAGGAAAAGTAGAATCGGATGGAAGAGATGACAAAAGTCAAGGCTGTGGTGGTGGGGAGAAGGTTCAAAAAGTACTGAGAGATCAACACTATTTATATGTTGAAAAGTCAAGATGAGATTTGGAAGATATAAGGATTTTCATTAAAATGGGGGAGTCCTGAGGATGTGTAAATATTGATGGAAAGAAGCCAGTAGAAAAAAGGATAAAACCAGACAAAAGTAACTGCTAACCTCAGGTTCCTAAACCAGTGTTTTTTGGTGGGAAGGGAGAGGGAAAGGATCAGAGAAAAGGTGCAAAGCCCGAGTGGAAGAACCAGACAGGGTGACGGGAACCATTCGCAGTAAAACACGAAGGAAGGAAAAGATTCACATCTACATCTAAAATTAAAGTGTTTCTACATCTGATAAAGAAGTTAAAATATCAAATTGAATGAGAGAAAAAGTAAAAGAAAACTAAAAAAAGAAATAAAAATACTTCATACTGATGGCTTTTTTCCCCTTTGAAATAGGAAACAAGATTTTCTACTGAGAGTAAATGGGGAGAAAAGTCAGAAATTTAAGAAAAACCAAAACTGAAATAGCCATTGCGAAGTAGGAAAAGGAGTGGACTAGAGAAATGCACCATGAATCCTATGTAGTGCTGAGGACCTGTGACCTTGACTTTAGAGAAGTATCAGCCTGTCTGATGCCTGACTCTCCTCCAGCACAAAAAAAGATTATGCTAACTGGAAGAAAACAGAAAAGTCAATGGACCAGAAACTCCAATAAGGTCAAGGAAGAATTGAACTGGGAGTAACGGACACAGACCACAGACCACTAGAGAAACAAGAAAAAGGTTATGGCCAGAGTAAGATATTTCAAATAACAATTTTACAAGTGGAACAGTTATGGGTACAGTAAGGTCCAGGGTGTAAATGAGGTGGGAATAAGGAGCTGAGAAGGTATTAGACAATGAAAAAGTCAAGGGATCCACTTACCTGTCTGCCTCCATTAGTTTAATGAGTTGCTGAATAGGAAATGCAACTGTCATTTCCATATGCCTGATACATGCCTGCTATGTGGTCAATAAATATTTGATGCATAAATGAATGAACTGATAAAACAATTTGAGTTTCAGATTTTTCCTTAACATAGAAAATCCTGCAGTAAGTAGATTCATGAATATAATTATTTTTTTTGAGACAGAGTCTCGCTTTGTCACCCAGGTTGGAGTGCAGTGCTGTAATTTTGGCTCATTGTAACCTCTGCCTCCTGGGTTCAAGCAATTCTCCTGCCTCAGCCTCCTGAGTAGCTGGGACTACAGGTGCCTGCCACCACACCTGGCTAATTTTTATATTTTTAGTAGAGACAGGGTTTCACCGTGTTGGCCAGGCTGATCTCAAACTCCTGACCTCAAGTAATCCGCCTGTCTCGGCCTCCCAAAGTGCTGGGATTACAGGCATGAGCTACCATGCGCAGCCTCATGAATATAACTTCTTAAAAATTATTTTAAATTATTTCTTTGGGAAATAAGCTCATTCTAGTAATAAGATTCTGAGTCAAAGGAAACTGTCCAACATGTTTTCATCATAAATATAACAACAGTTCACTGCTATTTCATTATGACAGAAATACACAAAACCTCTTACTTTCAAAATGAACTATTCCATCAATCTGGTCAATAAATCCATTCATACGTCCTTCTGTTATCATTTGAGATGCAATCTTTTCCGCCTATTGGGGGAAAAATAAAACTCTGAAACTTTATCATATCTTTTAGTTATTCACATATGATAAGAGAACTGAAAGCTTCTGGTTTAACTACCATCACTAAACTTTAGATATATGTTAATCTGCCACTAGAAGAGTAAACCCTGTAAATCTGGCTATTTCCCAATTCTTGCTCTGCATAAGCCATTATTTTAAGTTAACTGGGATCTGTTTTTCTTGTGAGATTTTGGACAAGAATATAACTTCACCATTTTCTATTCTGCTCAAAAGCGAACTATCAATTTTTCTTCTTACTGGGATCCACATCTCAAAAAAACCCAAACAAACTAGTTTTTCTTATTTTATTTCAATTTCCACAGTATTTGCTACCCCAGAAACTCTTTAAAAATGGAAAGGTAGATGGTGAAATTCCAATATAAATTGAAAGGGTTTAAAAGACAATTAAAAGAAAACAAAAAGTCTGCTACCTAACTCCTGAAGACATACTTAATGTTTACTATGCACAAGCAAACTGGATTGTGACCTGGTCACTTATTAATTTTGACCATCTTCACAATCAATCCTATCAGTCCTGAATAGACTATGACTACCATTTATTGTTAAAAATATATTCACCTCCAACAGTCTCAGCAAGAGATCATACCTTAAAGCCTCAAGAAGAAAGTCTCTTTTAATGGTAACTTAAACCTTGACTCCCAAATTGTTCTTCCTTTACTGTGTATTGAATGTATACAAGTAAAAGAATTGTAAGAAAATTCTAATTAAAAGTTCATTGCCAGGCCAGACACAATGACTCATGCCTGTAATCCCAGCACTTTGGGAGGCCGAGGTAGGAGGATCACTTGGGACCAGGAGTTCAAGACTAGCCTGGGCAACACAGCAAGACCCTGTTAATTTAAAAAAAAAAAAAAAGGCAGGGCGTGGTGACTCACACTTGTAATCTCAGCACTTTGGGAGGCTGAGGCTGGTGGATCACAACGTCAGGAATCCTAGATCAGCCTGGCCAACACAGTGAAACCCCATCTCTACTAAAAATACAAAAATTAGCTAGGCATGGTGGTGTAATCTCAGCTACTCAGGAGGCTTAGGTAAGAGAATTGCCTGAACCTGGGAGGCAGAGGTTGCAGTGAACCAAGATTACACCACTACACTCCAGCCTGGGCAACAGAGCTAGAGTCTGTCTTGGGGGAAAACAAACAAACAAAAACTAATTAGCCAGGCGTGGTGATGGGTAATTGTAGTACCAGCTACTTGGAAGTCTGAGGCAGGAAGATTGCTTGAACCCAAGAGTCTGAAGCAGCAGTAAGCTATGATCGTGCCACTGCACTCCAGCCTGGGTGACAGAGCAAGAGCCTGTCTCTAAAAACAAACAAACAAAAAAACCAAATAGACAAAAAATGTCACTGCCAGAGAAAAGAGGATGTGATAACTGCATGACTTTAAGGTTTACAAATTAGCTAAAAGTAAGGTTGATTGCTTAATTTTATTTTTTTTTTTTTTTTTTTTTTTGAGACGGAGTCTCGCAGTCGCCCAGGCTGGAGTGCAGTGGCCGGATCTCAGCTCACTGCAAGCTCCGCCTCCCGGGTTTACGCCATTCTCCTGCCTCAGCCTCCGAGTAGCTGGGACTACAGGCGCCCGCCAACTCGCCCGGCTAGTTTTTTCTATTTTTTAGTAGAGACGGGGTTTCGCCGTGTTAGCCAGGATGGTCTCGATCTCCTGACCTCGCGATCCACCCGTCTCGGCCTCCCAAAGTGCTGGGATTACAGGCTTGAGCCACCGCGCCCGGCCTGCTTAATTTTATTTAAAATCAAGAGAATATTTTGTAAATGATACCTGCAATACTCTCTAAATGTCATTGGTACTTTGTTGGAATTTATATATAGTCAACCAAAACCTAAAACAAACAATAAAATTACATTCCCTAGTAAGTCAGTCAACTTCTTAAGTTAAATCCAAGCATAGAAGCTACAACAGAATAGCCTGGAGCATTACCATATCATTCTCTCAAAAAGATGAAATATTTAAACTCTGAGTCAATCTAGGGCACAAAAAAGTAAGGCATGTATCAAAATCTTAGTCAGAAGTCAAAAACCACTATAAAGCAGATTTAAACAGACACCAAAGACATTCTCAGAAAATGGGTGTCATAACCTGAAACTCCTGAAAGATTTCTATTCTAGGTCACTTGATCACAAAACACAATTTAAAACACCAAAAACACTAAGAGAATTCCACTAAACACACTAGGCCTATTTTAACTTCTAAAGAATTTATTTACATTTACTTGTGACTTTTAGGTGTAATTCTGTTGTTGTTTCCAACATTTATCTTGTTGGAAGATAACAAATGTTGTTTCCAACATGTATTTTCTTGTTGTTTCCAACATTTATTTTCTCATTATTTTAAGAGTTTCACCTCTTAACTGTTTTTAAAATGTCTTGGAATCAAGAAGATACCTTAGCTGCAGGGATCTCTAAAAGAGCTCCAAGTTCTTCGAAGGTAATATTATTATATAATTTGCTTGCAGACAACAAATTGTGTTCAATAACAGCTCTGTCCAAGATGCTGGAACCTTAAATAAGACAGTTACAAGTTTGAAACTAGTTTTATACTCTAAAAAGATGCATCATTTTTTCTGAAAATTTCCAGGCATGTAATAACTCTGATCAAATTTAATTTCTCTGATCAAATTTTTTTTTTTTTTTTTTTTTTTTTTTTTTTTGAGACGGAGTCTTGCTCTGCCGCCCAGGCTGGAGTGCAGTGGCCGGCTCTCAGCTCACTGCAAGCTCCACCTCCCGGGTTCACGCCATTCTCCTGTCTCAGCCTCCCGAGTAGCTGGGACTACAGGCGCCCGCCTCGTCGCCCGGCTAGTTTTTTGTATTTTTTTTAGTAGAGACGGGGTTTCACCGTATTAGCCAGGATGGTCTCGATCTCCTGACCCCGTGATCCGCCCGTCTCGGCCTCCCAAAGTGCTGGGATTACAGGCTTGAGCCACCACGCCCGGCCCGATCAAAATTTTAAAAGTAGCCAATATATGATGTAGTTTCATTAATGTACAATTAAATAAACATAACACTTAGCAAATGAATGCTTGGCAAGTAATTATTAAGTAAATAGATCTAACGCTTTGGATTTGGAATCTTGCTTCATTAGGCTATCAAATTCATTAACTTTTTTTTTTGAGACAGAATTTCATTCTGTTGCCCAGACTGGAGTGCAGTGGCACAATCTCTGCTCACTGCAACCTCTGTCTCCCAGGTTCAAGCAATTCTCATGCCTAAGTCCCGAGTAGCTAGGACTACAGGTGTGTACCACCACATCTGGCTAATTTTTTGCATTTTTAGTAGGGACAAGGTTTCGTCATGTTGGCGAGGCAAGTCTCACCTGGCCTCAAGTGATGCTCCCACCTGGGCCTCCCAATGTGCTGTGATTACAGGCATGAGCTATGGCGCCTGGCCCATTAACTTTTCTTTCTACAAGCATAAACTTTTACTAGCAAGCAGCAGCACAACAATCATGCAACCTGTTCTGCAAGCTTCATTAAGTGATCTCTATTCTTGTGGGCACTCCACGAGCATCAAACCAAGGCAAAAGTGGGAAATATCCAGATCCAGACCTAGGACCAGGCTAACCTTCCTGAGAGATCAGGCATAGAATCCTCTTTTCAGTGAGGTCATACAGTATCTGATAATGTTCTGGACCTACTTTGAATGTTATTAGACCACTGGGCTCACCCCATGCTTACATATTTCTGCTGAACATTTAACTACTGTAATGAATGCAAGAGACAAAATATACTTGGAGACTTCAAGGGAAGTATTCTGAGAACCCCTGTTTCTTACAGTGCCTCACCTTCTCCTTTTCCAGAATTCCACCCACGATCTGCTAGTTTTTCACTTAACTCCTATCTCCCAGTCTACCGTGCTGGTTCCTTCTTCTTTTCCTTCTCTCAAATATTAGAGGGCTGAATTTTGCACCTTCTTCTCTTTTTATCCTACCATCAAAATGCTGATAATGATCAGACACATATCTGTAATCTAAATCTCCCTTTTGAATTCAGACTTACACAGCCAACTACCTAAATACCCAATCCATTAATTTTATAAATATCTCAAATTTAATACGTCCAAAAAAGCAGGCAGGTGCAGTGGCTTACCCCTATAATCCCAGCACTTTGGGAAGCCAAGACGGGAGGACTGCTCGAGCCCAGGAGTTCAAGACCAGCCTGGGCAACATGGAGACACCCTGTCTCTACAAAAAAATTTAAAAATTAGCAGGGTGTGGAGGCACATGCCTAAGCTTCTGGGGAGGTGGAGGTAGGTGGAAGGATCATTTGAGCCCAAGAGGTTGAGGCTGCAGTGAGCTATGGCATCATGCCAGCCCCAGTCTGGGCAAAAGAGTGAGACCCTGTCTCAAAAAGTGAAAAAAAAGGACTGCTTAGCCAGGCACAGTGGCTCATGTCTGTAAACCCAGTGCTCTGGAAGGCTGAGGTGGGAGAACTGCTTGAGGCCAGGGGTTCAAGACTAGCCTAGGCAATATAGTGAGACCCTAACTCTACAAAAAATTAAAACATTAACCGGGTATGGTGGTGTGCACCTGCAGTCCCAGTTACTTTGTTCCAGGCTGCAGTGAGCCATGATTGCCCCAGTGCACTCTAACCTGGACAACAGAGCACGACTATAACAAAAGAAAAAAGAAAAACTTCTCTCCTCAGTCTGTTCCTCTCCCAGTCTATCCCATGTCAAAAACTAGTACAGCAGGCAGAGGGGAGGCAAGAATAAGGAGTTATTGTTTATTGGTACAGAGTTTTAGTTTGGGAAAATGTAAAAGTTCTGGAGATGGATGTCGGTGATGGTTGCACAACAATGTGAAAGTACTTAATGCCACAGAACTGTACATGTTAAAATGGTGATTTTTATGTTATATATATTTTATCACATTTTTTTTTAACAAGGTCGTACACTGTCACTGAAACTGGAGTGCCATGGGGCAATCACGGCTCACTGTAACCTTGACCTCCTGGGCTCAACCAATCCTCCCACCTCAGCCTCCCAAGTAGCTAGAACCACAGGCATGTACCACCATCCCTAGCTGTTTTTCTTTATATTTTGTAGAGATAAGGCCTCACTATGTTGCACAGGTTGGTCTGAAACTCCCAGGCTCAAGTGATCCTCCCGCCTTAGCCTCCCAAAGTGCTGGGATTACAGGCATGAGCCACCATGCCCAGCCATAATATATATATTTTTAAGCAGTACAGCAGTATACCCAGTTAAAAGGACTGTATCGCTGGGCACTGTGGCTCACGCCTGTAATCTCATCACTTTGGGAGGCTGAGGTGGGCGAATCACCTGAGGTCGGGAGTTCGAGATCAGCCTGAGCAACATGGAGAAACTCCGTCTCTACTAAAATTACAAAATTAGCCAGGTGTGGTGGCGCATGCCTGTAATCCCAGCTACTCGGGAGGCCGAGGTAGGAGAATCACTAGAACTCGGCAGGCAGAGGTTGTGGTAAACCAAGATTGCGCCATTGCACTCCAGCCAGGGCAACAAGAGTAAAACTCTCTCTCAAAAAAAATAAAATAAAAAATAGGCCAGGCGTGGTGGCTCACGCCTGTAATCCCAGCACTTTGTGAGGCCAAGGTGGGTGGATCATGAGGTCAGGAGATTGAGACCATCCTGGCTAACGTGGTGAAACCCCGTCTCTACTAAAAATATAAAAAATTAGCCGGGCATGGTGGCAGGTGCCTGTAGTCCCAGCTACTCAGGAGGCTGAGGCAGGAGAATGGTATGAATCCAGGAGGCGGAGCTTGCAGTGAGCCAAGATTACGCCACCTGGCCACTGCACTACTCTAGCCTGGGCGACAGAGCAAGACTCTATCTCAAAAGAAAATTTAAAAAAAAATTTTTTTATCTAAAAAATAAAAATAAAAATAATTCCTTTTTTATGAGGAAGTGTTATATAGAATTATTATTAAAAGACAGCAAGATGCTTCTAATTTAACATGATGTTCACTAGTCTGTACCTAAACATTGACTACCATATACACATAAGCCATGATCATTACCATCAGCTGTAGTTGCTTTTTGGTGAGGCATCAGCATGGCGGCAAATTCTTGAAGCTGATTTCCTCTGATGATCCTATCTAGGTACATTTTCTCTAGGATCCCATAGGCAGCAAGTTGCTGGCACCTTTCATCCTTAAAAAGAGTAGCTAGCATCCGAGAACGCTGCTGTCCTAAGAGAAATAAATGAGCATCAAATTTCACGATGTTATTTTCACAATGTTTCTTTAGGAAAAAAAAAAAAATCTATCTTATGACCTCATTTTTATCTACTAAATATACAGCCAGTACTCATTATTCATGGTAATCATGGTCTGCAGTCACTGACGACACTGAATTATCAAGCACTAAACTGCTGCTCCTATGGGAATAAAGGTTAGGTTCCTGTGAGCATCTGGTCACAACATTTTCATCAACGAATTAATCTGTAACCTTGTTTTATGTGTGTTTCTGTTTAGAGACATCCTATTTAATATATATATTGTTGATTCATTAACATTGAACTCACGGCCAACACTATAAATCACACCTAAATGAAGCTATCTAACACACGTATTTTCTCCATAGGGCACTTAAGACCACCCCCTAGACAGCACTTCAGCACTATGGCTGGGTGCCATTATAAACAGCAAAATCACTGAAAACAGAACAAAAGTGTGAAAAACATGATCTTAAACAGACCATGAAAAGGCTATTTGTGTAAAGTATAAAAGTAAAAAAATAAGCAGGGAATCTACATGTTCAACCTCAGGTGGAAACATGTCAGGACATTCAAATGTTTTGCCACCCTGCACATATATGCAAATGGCAGTGGAAGTGCTGCAAGTATTGACTTTGGGGTTACAAATAAATTTTAGCAAGGAGGATAATTCAGAAACATGGAATCCACAGATAAAGAAGAGCAACTATATAGTCATACATGAAGAATTTCGGGCCAAAATGTTACAAGCGGTTGGAAGAACAGGTGATTTCTATTTTCCTTTTCTTATTTGTACTTCTACAATAAACATTCATTATTTCATTAATAAAAAATTTATGAAAGATGAAAACATATCTGATAGGGAGACTTAATATTCATAATTTCAATTTATATTTTCAAGGAACTTTAGTGACAACTGATAACATTAAAAAAAATCAAACTCGCGAAAATGATCCTATCAACAACCTTTTTCTTTTTCTCTTTTTTTTTTTGAGACGGAGTTTCGGTCTGTCGCCCGGGCTGGAGTGTAGTGGCCGGATCTCGGCTCACTGCAAGCTCCGCCCCCCGGGTTTGCACCATTCTCCTGCCTCAGCCTCCCGAGTAGCTGGGACCACAGGCGCCCGCCACCTCGCCCGGCTCGTTTTTTGTATTTTTTGGTAGAGACGGGGTTTCACCGTGTTAGCCAGGATGGTCTCGATCTCCTGACCTCGTGATCCGCCCGTCTCGGCCTCCCAGAGTGCTGGATTACAGGCTTGAGCCACCGTGCCCGGCCACCTTTTTCTTTTTTTTTTTTTTTTTTTTTTTTTTTGAGACGGAGTCTCGCTCTGCCGCCCAGGCTGGAGTGCTGTGGCCAGATCTCAGCTCACTGCAAGCTCCGCCTCCCGGGTTCGCCATTCTCCTGCCTCAGCCTCCCGAGTAGCTGGGACTACAGGCGCCGCCACCTCGCCCGGCTAATTTTTTTGTATTTTTTAGTAGAGACAGGGTTTCACCGTGTTAGCCAGGATGGTCTCGATCTCCTGACCTCGTGATCCACCCGTCTCGGCCTCCCAGAGTGCTGGGATTACAGGCTTGAGCCACCGCGCCCGGCCCTTTTTCTTTTTAAATATGTTTCTAGCTCTTTATACCAAAAGAGCCTAACCACAATGACACCCAGAAGCAATGAGCATATCTAATGTCCAGATCTTGGTAGCCCATTAAAAAAAACTAGGGATCCTTGAAAAATAGCTGATTTCAAGTCTGAGGCAGGCAAAATACAAGATAAATCCAAGTCACCTTTTTCTGCTAATTTGCAGGGAAGTATTCAAAGGTTAATGGGGCCATGTCAAAAAGACGTAACTGGCCAGGCACAGTGGCTCATGCCTATAATCCCAGCACTTTGAGAGACCAAGATGGAGGGATTGCTTGAGGCCAGACTACTCGGGCCAATATAGCAAGACCTCATCTCCATTAAAAAAACAAAAAAAGGCATAACCTAGTCATGTTTGAGGAACAATTTGAACATCAAAAAGAGTAACAATTGTTAACTGATTGTCATACGCTGAATAAATAAAAAGCTGTGTCAAATATACAAGAATGTTCATAGCAGTACTATTTCTAGCAGCCAGTAAGAAATTAGGATAAATGAATTGTGGTATAGTCATACAATGGAATACTATATAACAAGGAAAATGAAGAAAGTACAAATACACATAGCCATGGATATACTTCATAAAACTGAGCAAAAGAAGAATGAATACACTATATGATTTCATTTACATAAAAAAAATAAGAAGACTAATATATACTAGTGATTACTCTCGTAGGGTTAGGAGTTGGGGCTAGTGACTTGAAGAAAGCATAAAGAAGGCGGAGTGTTGGTAACATCTTGTTTCTTGTTCTGGATGCTTGTTACATGGAGGTGTTCGGTTTGTGAAAATTCATCAAGCTGTATACTTTTCATACGTGTACTTTTCCTGTGTGCATATCATACCAACAGAAAATAAGCAGGAAAAAAGTACAAAGTAAAAAGTTCAAAATAAAAGTAAAAAAAGGAAGAAAAAAGTTCATGCAGAAGAATAGAATGAGCAAATCACCATTTTGTAACATACAATGTAATGAATGACCCAAGCAAGGATTATTACTATTGTTATTATTATTTTTTTTTTGAGACGGAGTTTTGCTCTTGTTGCCCTGGCTGGAGTGCAATGCCGCGATCTCGGCTCACTGCAACCTCCGCCTCCCAGGTTGAAGTGATCTTCCTGCCTCAGCCTCCCGAGTAGCTGGGATTACAGGTATGTACCACCACGCCCAGCTAATTTTGTCTTTTTAGTTGAAACGAGTTTTCTCCATGTTGGTCAGTCTGGTCTCAAACTCCCAACCTCAGGTGATCCGCCCACCTCGGCCTCCCAAAGTGCTGGGATTATAGGCGTGAGCCACCGCCCCCGGCCCCAAGCAGAGATTCTTAATGGATGCTAATTTATTATGCAAAAGGAAGTAGAGAACAGAATTTTTAATGTCATAGAATGCAAAAAGCTTATTGATATGGTTTCAGATTCCACATTGCAACTAACCTGTAAGAAACTATACCATTTGTCAAGTATAGTATCAAAGAATATCCACAATTACCTGAAAATGAGATTAAAATGTGCTTGTCTTTTCCAGCTACACATCTGTGTGAGGCTGAATTTTCTTCATATACTTTAACTAAAACAACCTATTCAAACAGAGTGAATGCGGAAGTGCCTATAAGAATTGAGCTGTTTCGGTCAGGCGCCGTGGCTCACACCCGTATTCCCAGCACTTTGGGAGGCCGAGGCGGGCGGATCACAAGGACAGGAGATCAAGACCATCCTGGCTAATATGGTGAAACCCGGTCTCTACTAAAAAATACAAAAAATTAGCCAGGCGTGGTGGCGGGCAGCTCTAGTCCCAGCTACTCGGGAGGCTGAGGCAGGAGAATGGCATAAACCCGGGAGGCGGAGCTTGCAGTGAGCCAAGATTGCGCCACTGCACTCCAGCCTGGGCAACAGAGCCAGAATCTGTCTGGAAAAAAAAAAATTTTTTTAATGCAAAACAATTCCATTCCCGGTAACATTTTTTGCTTAGAAAAATATAATTGTTTTTCATAAAAGTATGTCATTTATGTTTACATGTAAAGGGTCTATTATTGCTACTTTAAAATAAATAAATTATCTTAAATTACTCATTTAATTTCTAATAATCAGTATATAGAATCTACATAAACAAGAGCTTTTGGGTTCTCAATACTTTTTCAGAGTGTAAAGGGGTCCTGACACCAAGAAATTTGAGAACCTAAAGTATTGAAAGAAAACATGGAGGGATTTAAAATGACATATAATTTCAGAGTAGGGAAGACTTTTCTAAGCAAGTCAACAAAACTTAGAAGCCATTAAAGAAAGATTAATAAATGTAATTAAGTAAACATTAAAAGGTTCTGCATGGGAAAAATGTCATAAACAAAGCCAAAAAGATGACAAGTTAGGAAAAATTTTAATTTTCCTTTATATCTAAAGAGCTTTTACAAGTCACCAAGAAAGGACAAACAACTCAAAAAATGGCCAATCAACATAAATGTATAATTCACTCAATAAAGAAATACAGATTTTTCAACAATGTTTTTAAACATACGAAAAATGCTCAAGAGCTTTTGTAAATACAAATTAAAACTAAAGTGAGATATGGTTTTTCATCTACCGGATCAGAAAAGATAAAAGAATGTGGTAATATCTGTGTAAGAAATCAGGTGCTCATGAATATTTTTGTTTGGAGTGTAATAGTACAGGGCAATGTGTAACATCTATCAAAAATTCAAAAGTATGTACCTTTGGATCCAGAAAGTTAACCTATACATATACTCATACATGTGCATAATCACTATAGTTTTGTGATTGACTAAATGAATTATGATAAAGCCAGACAACAGAAAATCAAAAAGAATGAGTTATATGTACTGACATGTAAAGATCACAATGATGTACACAGTTACAATAAAAAGGTAAGTTGCAAAAGTGTATATGCTACCATTTGTATTGAAAGAAATGTAAAAAACCAATAAAACTTCTTTAGAAAAAGAAGCAGTACCATGATCATGTACTGCCTTTTCAGTAACAAAAAATAAAATAAATAAGATTACTAGTCTATAAAGAATAAAATGGGATGGGTGTGGTGGCTCACACCTGTAATCTCAGCACTTTGGGAAGCCAAAGCAGGTGGATCACATGAGCCCAGGAGCTCAAGACCAGACTGGCAACATGGAGAAACCCCATCTCTAGAAAAATACAAAAAATTTAGCCAGGCATGGTGGTGTGCACCTGTAGTCCCAGCTACTTGGGAGGCTGAGGTGGGAGGATCACTTGAGCCCAGGAGGTTGAGGCTGTAGTGAGTACTGATTGTGCCACTGCACTCCAGCCTGGGTGATAGAGTGATTTAAGAAAAGCTATGGTTTAGAATTAGCATTTCCTCTTAACGCCCATTCTACTTCATAAGTGATTTACATGCTATAATTCAGTAAAAAGAACAAACAATATTTGTTACATGTATTGAAGAAAAGGATGTCAGGTCTAAAACTGAGGCTTGAAGGTTAAAAAAAAAAATCAAAAGCAGTGTATTAATTATCATTTCATCAATCTACAGATTTTTATTTTTGTTTCACTCTGCATAATTCTCACTTAAGTTGATATCCACTTCTTTAGTGAAATTTTAGAACTTCACATTATCTCTTTTAACTATTCTTTTTTTTTTTTTTTTTTGAGACGGAGTCTTGTTCTGTCACCCATGGTGAAGTGCAGGGGCGCAATCTCAGCTCACTGCAAGCTCTACCTTCTGAATTCACGCCATTCTCCTGCCTCAGTCTCCTGAGTAGCTGGGACTACAGGTGCCCACCACCATGCCCGGCTAATTTTTTGTATTTTTAGTAGAGATGGGGTTTCACTGTGTTAGCCAGGCTGTTCTCAATCTCCTGACCTCGTGATCCGTTACAGGCGTGAGCCACCACACTCAGCCCTCTTTTAACTATTCTTAACACATATGTATAATAGACTGATATGAGCATATTAAATTATTTTAACAAATCATTTTATTTCTGTTTTTGTTTAAACACTTAAACTACATTTACCATAACTGTATTACAAAGACATCCCTTTGAAGAATAGTTCCTTGCTAAATTTTCCAACAGTAACCAACCTAAAGTTATTAAGCAAAGATAACTGTTCATTTAAGTATAAATTATTATATGTTTACCTGCTGATGCTAAGATCGTACAGTGCAAAGCATGTTTTAAGGCCTCTAGTCTTTCACTTTCGTGGACTATTGTCTTGTAAGACAGTTCATTGTACCTTTGTGCAGCTTCAATGAATTTTCTTCTATAATCAAGAACACGTGCATAGCATACCTACAGAGGGAAAATGTTTCAATTAGGGGACAAATTAAAAAGCGAGAGTTAAAAAAAAAAACAGAGAAACAATTTCTAATATTTAAGAGCATCTATCAGATGTTCTGGAATATCTTAATATGTCACAATTCTCCAATACAAAATTAATTCCAAATCAACTTATCTGTTACCTTATAATGTATCTGTAATTGTTCATTGGTTGATTCATTCTGAAGCAACGATGCTCTATTTATGTAAGCCTCCGCCTGGACTGGATCATCATCCTCCAGATATAGCCTAGCAATCTTCAAGTAAGTCTCCAGTTTATAATCTACATTGTACTGTCTAGGATGTAACAGAAAAACACATAATGACTCAATATTTTGTCAAGAAAATTTTAGGAATAATAGAAGATATGTTGTTTTTTCCTCATATATATTCTGGTACCATAAGGTAATCAAACTTTTTACTGCATTATACAAAAACTAAAAAGTTTTATTGAATTTTTATTATCATTAATCACATTATATCTTAGCTGCTTTTAATCCTCAATCTCATAAGCTAAAAGCTAAAGAACAACTGCCCAGTTTAGGGGTATATCATATATGATTAGTGGGACAACCTTCCTAGAAAATAATTGGGAAATATGCTCTCCAACCATCCTTTGAATCCTTTAAAATGCCTATACCCTTAACCCACCATACATTTACCTTTAGAAAATAAATCCTAAGGCCAGGCGTGGCGGTTCATGCCTGTATTTCCAACACATTGGGAGGCCTAGGTGGTGGATCACCTGATGTCAGGAGTTCGAGACCACCCTGACCAACATGGTAAAACCCTGTCTCTACTAAAAATACAAAAAATTAGCCGGGCATGGTTGGCACACACTTGTAATCCCAGCTATTCGGGAGGCTAAGACAGGAGAATTGCTTTAACTCAGGAGGCAGAGGTTGCAGTGAGCCAAGATCGTGACATTGCACTCCAGCCTGGGTGACAGAGTGAGACTTAGTCTCAAAAAAAAAAAAAAAAAGAAAAGAAATCCTAAAAAGATAGTCAGGGATGTGCACACATATGCATATAAAAGGATATTAATTTCTACAATTATTTATAAATATCTATGTCAGGAAAAAAAATGGAAATCACCCATTATGATATTATTGATGATCAAGTTGTAGTGCATAAAAAAGGTAGAATACAAGGCTGGGCATGGTGGCACACGTATAATCCCAGCACTTTGGGAGCCTGAGGCAGGCAGATCATGAGGTCAGGAGTTCAAGACAAGCCTGACCAACATGGTGAAACCCCGTCTCTACTAAAACACAAAAATTAGCTGGGCATGGTGGCGCACATCTGCAGTCCCAGCTACACGGGAGGCTGAGGCAGGAGAATAGCTTGAACCCAGGAGGCGGAGGTTGCAGTGAGCCGAGATCATGCCACTGCACTCCAGCCTGGGCAACAGAGCAAGACTCCATCTCAAAAAAAAGAAAGGTAGAATACTGTATAATTATAATCTAGTCACTATTAATTTTTCCTAAGTGAAAAAACTGGATAAAACAGTATGTAAAACATTATTAAAATGTATTTCTATACACATATATCAAAATAGTAATAGCAATTATCTGTGGGTAGTAAGATTATAAGTGGTTTTCATTTTCTTCTTCATCTCAGTGGTCACATTTTATGCCAGGAATGTATAACTAAAGACCTCACATAATTCAAAACTCACATGAAACAAGATTAATCCTAACAGAAAAATTAATCCTATTTACCTGCAAGAGTGGTGCTACCATATGGCAAGAACACAGAGTTTATAATTCACTTGGCCCTAGATTTGAAAATAATTCTATACTTTATTGATTTGGGGGGATGGAGAATGGGAGGAGAAATTTATGCAAATTTAATTTTTTGCATATATTAATATTCTGTACTTTTTTCCATTCACAATTCAAATATACATTGCTTGCCACGTACAGCACTATATTCTTGAATTTTCCAATTTTTTGCCAAGTGTAACTATTACATCAATTACTTTAATAATCAGAATGAATCATTTTTTTGAAAGAAAAAGTTCCCATTTATCCAAAGTCTACATTTAGTAACTTTAACTTGTTTAGAAAACCAATGACACTTTGATCTCTTTGGTTTACTCACAGATAAGGATAATGCTACAGTACTACTAAAATGACAATTATAACCACTGCAAAAAACAATTATCTAATTTTATATTTATTTCAGCTACCACTTAAAAGAAATCAATTGCCCTGTGCTAGGGAGAAAATGCTAGGTAAAGAATAAGATGAATGCAATCAAGAAAGCCCAGGTTTTTCAAATTACCAAATTATCAAGGGACCTTGAAATGCAAAATTCAACATCTACATACGAAGGCTTTTTTACAAACTGGCTGCTTTTTCAAGGAGCATCATTGCCTAGTAACTTCATAAATAATGCACAAAAGGCAAGATGTCTGAAGCAGTGTCTGCCTCACTATTGCAAATATTAATGAAGAACAAAAAAGAATCCCTCCTTCACCTGGTAAAGGAGTAGAAAGGCAGATGAAGATATTTTTAAGTCCTTCACAGTTGGTACCGTTTTATACTTGCCAACTTGAAGAGGAAGTGTTTTCAATACAATAACCAGTAGTCTCACACCTTTCATCCTCATACAATATACTTAGGAGAAATGTTTCACACAGAAGTATAAATTTTAAAAAATACATACATCAAGAGGTAAGATTGGCTGAATAAGAGTTATAAACCATCTTTTTTTTTTTTTTTTTTTTTTTGAGACAGAGTCTCACTCTTGTCACCCAGGCTGGAGTGCAGTGACGAGATGTCAGCTCACTGCAACCTCCACCTCCTGGGTTCAAGTGATTCTTGTGCTTCAGCCTCCCTAGTAGCTGGAATTACAGGAACACACCACCACACTTGGCTAATTTTTGTATTTTTAGTAGAAACAAGGTTTCATCATGTTGGCCAGGCTGGTCTCAAGCTCCCGACCTCAGGTGATCTGCCGACCTTGGCTTCCCAAAGTGCTGGGATTACAGGCATGAGCTACCATGCCTTGCCATCTTAACTTTTTAAAACTGTTTTTCTACCTCATTTTCTCTAGTATCTCAAACCCAACAATCCTTGAACCCACTGTGCCCTCCAAACCACTTATCCCTTACATGTCACTGCCTTTCCCCATAAAGGCTTCACTTTCCTCTTTACCTAGCCTAATTCCTATGGTCACTCATTGTAATCACTTGTTTTTTTTTTTTTTTTTTTGAGACGGAGTCTCGCTCTGTCGCCCAGGCTGGAGTGCAGTGGCCGGATCTCAGCTCACGGCAAGCTCCGCCTCCCGGGTTCACGCCATTCTCCTGCCTCAGCCTCCTGAGCAGCTGGGACTACAGGCGCCTGCCACCTCGCCCGGCTAGTTTTTTGTATTTTTTTTAGTAGAGACGGGGTTTCACCGTGTTCGCCAGGATGGTCTCGATCTCCTGACCTCGTGATCCGCCCGTCTCGGCCTCCCAAAGTGCTGGGATTACAGGCTTGAGCCGCCGCGCCCGGCCTGTAATCACTTGTAATCATTGAATTGCATAGGCATTCATCTCCCTTGTCCCTCTCTTGCTGTCATACTTGTTGGGCAAAAATCCTAACTGTGGTTAAACCTAATTGTTCGCTCACTCCTTTCCTGCACTCATATAGCTGAAATGTGATGGGAAAAAGCAGCAAATCAAATTTTTTTTTTAGATGGGGTCTCAGTGTGTTGCCCAGTCTGGGCTCAAATTTCTGAGCTCAAGGGATCCTCCCACCTCTGCCGGGACTGAGGCTTGTAGCTGGGACTATAAGCATGAAGCCACTGTGCCCAGCATGACTGATCTAATTTTAATCATTATGACCTTTAACAAGTCCTTAATGTTGCCAAGTTTACATGCTGAGTCCATTCATTGTCCCACTCTCCTAAGGAGATTACTTCTCACAAGTAAGATACTCCTTATCTTACTTGACCTATCAATGCCATAGCTCATCACCTGCCCCTTGATACATTTTCCTCTTTTGGCTTCTAGGACACCACCCTCCACAGTATTCTGATTTCCTTCTTACCAGGCCTCAGTATACTCAGTCCTTTGGTCTATCTACATTCCCTCCTTTGGCCATCTCATCCAATCTAATGGCTTTAAATTCCATCTATATGTCAATGACTCCCAAATATGTATATCTAGCTCAGATATCTCTCCTCATCTCCAGACTAATATATTCAACTCCTTACTACATATTTCTACTTGGATATTGTATGTCCAAAATGAAACTCTCAATATTCCCTACAAGCCTATTCTTCCCTACTCCAACTTTCCAACTGCTCAGGCCAAAAATCAGGACTTATCTTGACTTTTTGCACACTCTACATACAAGCCATTAGGAAATCCTTACTCTACCTTAAAAAACTTATCTAGAATACTTCTCACATCCATCTTATCTGTGGTACTGTATAAGCCTTTTTTAAAAAAGACAGGGTCTTGCTTTGTGTCCCAGGTGGGAGTACAGCAGTGCAATCATGGCCCACTGCAGCCTCAAATTACTGGCTTCACACAATCCTCTCGCCTCAGCTTCCCAAGTACCTGGGAGTATAGATGCTTATCACCAGGCCCAGCTAATTTAAAACAAAAAAAAATTTTTTTTGTAGGGATAGGGGGCAGTCTCACTATGTTGTCCAAGTTGGTCTCAAACTCCTGGGCTCAAGCGATCCTCCCGCCTCAGCCTCCCAAGTAGCTAGGACTATAGGCATGTGCCACCATGCCCAGCTTTTTTTGTTTTGTTTTGTTTTTTTGGTGGAGATGGGGTCTAGCTACGCTGCCCAAGCCGGTCTTGAACTCCTGGGCTCAAGCAATCTTCTCCCACCTCAGCCTCCCAAAGTGCTTGGACTATAGGCATGAGCCACTGTACCTGGTCTCACAAGCCTCTAAACCAATATCCCTACTTCTATCACTGCTTGCCTACAGTTTATTCTCAACCCAGTAGTGAGACTAACTATTTAAAACAGAAGTCAGATCATTTCACTTTTCTATTGACAATTCTCCACTGGTTCCCCCTTATTTCACTTAGTGAAAAGTCAAATTCCTTATAATGGCTTATAAAACTCCACATAACCTGGTCCCCAGTACTCTCTGCTCTCATCCCTCATCTCTTGCCCCTTTGCTCACTCTATTCTATCCACACTGGCCTCCTTGCTCTTATTAAGAAAACACTTCAAGCTTGCTCCCATCTTAGGGCCTTTGCACTAGCCCTCTCCTTTAAGAGTATCTAGTGATGATATTCGGCCAGGTGCAGTGGCTCAAACACCTGTAATCCCAGCACTTAGAGAGGCTGAGGTAGGCGGATCACTTGAGGTCAGGAGTTTGAGACCAGCCTGGTTAACATGGTGAAACCCCATCTCTAGTAAAAATACAAAAATTAGCCACGTGTGGTGGTGCGTGTCTGTAATCCCAGCTACTTGGAAGGCTGAGGCAGGAGAATCGCTTGAACCAAGGAGGCAGAGGTTGCGGTGAGCCAAGATCATGCCATTGCACTCCAGCCTGAGCAACATAGCAAGACTCCGTCTCAAAAAAAAACAAGTATCTGGTGATATTCTTTCCTCAGATCACTCATAGCTACTCCCTTACCTCCTTCAAGTCTTTGATAAAGTGACATCAGGGCCACCCTACCACCCCAATCACCCTATTTAAATATACATACAACCTGTCCCTGCTTTGCCCCCTTACTTTTCTTCACAGCACTTATCACCTTCTAACACACTACAAATTTTTGTATTTGTTTCCTGTACTAGAATGTAAGAAAAAATATAAGTGAGCAATTATATACATCCTATATATAGTCATCCAATAGCCACTATTTACTATACTTTTGTCCTGTTTCCAAAGGAATTCCCACCAACACTTGGGCTGCATTTCTCCAGTCTTCTTCTTTCTCATATATAGATGCAAGATGCTGTCTTATGGAAGCAACCTGGAATAACAGGTATACATGTCAAATCATTTCAACTGATATTAGTAACTAATCAAAATAAGTAGGAAAATTATTCTAAAGTGGCAATTCAACATACTAAGCTGCCAAATAAATAGTAAAAGTTTATCGAGACCACCCAAGTTTTCCTATGAATTTTGCATTTACAGAATATCAAAGTAGTGAACTGAAGCAACACATTTCTACAATGTGGATTATGGCAAAATACTGTAGTTTAAATGTTAAATTTAGCTTGTATGTTCCTGCATACACGATGCTGGAGTTTTCCTGTTTTCAGCTGAAATACCAATTTTACTGATTTTAAAAAATTGTCTAGAGAGCAATATTTGGTTCAGAAAATCAAGTTTTACTTTATAAGCAAATGTCAGTTGGAGTTGTAACATCCTAATATTTACTTGATTTTGCATCATAAAATGCTGTTTGGCACAAAGTTTTGTCAAAAATGAAATTGGATGATTATCTCTTTTAAGAATTTAATAATACCAGATTCTCAAAATAACTGCTCAAGTTAAAAAACCACTGCTCTAGATTTTTACCTGCTCCTCAAATGAAATGACTCTAGGCTGGATCTTTTCCAAGGTGAAGTGATAGATTTCTTTGGCTGTGCTATCAGGCAAGTTAGGGAGATGTGTGCAAAAATCAGTCAGCAACTGCCGCGAGATCACAAGACTGACATTCTCATTAACCACTTGTTAAAAAAAAAAGATAAGAAAACATGAGATACTGATAAAGTGTCATTAAACAATCAACCTTTACTTAAAATTAATACTAACAACAATCTATATTAGTGCAGCCTTCAATGCATTATTCAAGGATTTCCATACCCCTATCATTTTATATTACATCATGAGTTTTCCTTATGCTGAAATACTTGATTACACAATGACTACACAAAAATAGTAAATATAGGCCGCGTGCAGTGGCTCACGCCTATAATCCCAGCACTTTGGGAGGCCGAGGCGGGTGGATCACGACGTCAGGAGTTCGAGACCAGCCCGACCACCATGGTGAAACCCTGTCTCTACTAAAGATACAAAAAAAAAAAATTAGTCAGGCGTGGTGGCGGGCACCTGTAGTCCCAGCTACTCAGGAGGCTAAAGCAGGAGAATCGCTTGAACCTGGGAGGCAGCGGTTGCAGTGAGCCGAGATCACGGCACCGTAGTCCAGCCTGGGCGAAGAGCTAGACTCTGTCTCAAAATAAATAAATAATTTAATTAATTAAAAAATTTTTTAAAACAGCAAAAATAACATAACTTTTCTAAGAAACATAAATAATTGAAAAAAGTTTTAAAAGTTGATAATTTTATCTTATTTTTCTACAAAGTGAAGGCACAAAAACACCTATACTTTCATTTATGTGCTTATATCACACTTTGTTCCAAAAAGGAGTTAAAAAAGAAAACAGTAAAATAATTTTCATGAAATTTAAAGTGCTGCCAGTACAGTTATTGCCACTTACACTTTCCCAATAAAAACAATAAATAAGAACTTCAGTGAGCACTAGATGTACTGACATTATTTATAAACATTTACGAGGTATTATTTTATGTGATTAAGCTCTGGAGCCACACTGCTTCTACCACTACTGATTATACGGCTTCAGACAAGAAACTTAACTTGTCTGTGCTTCTGTTTCCTTATCTGTAACACCTATTTCATAAGGTTATTATGAAGCTTAAATGCAATAATATACACAAAGTACTTTAAACAATACCTGGTAGATAGCACTCAACAAATGTTACTACTGTAACTATTACTATCATTTTAAATGCATCATCCTTCTGAACCATTGCTTATTCAAGTCTTAAAGCAGCAGTTACTAGGAAAATAAGTGATTCAAAAACTGTTCAGTTGATGTAAATGATTTTAACAGTAGACTGCTTTTCTTGGTGGTTTACTGGTTCAAAGCTTATACAAAGATCAAAGTATGTATGTATGTATATGTTTTTTCATTGTTTTTTTGAGACCGTCTTATTGCTGCCCAGGCTGGAGTACAGTGATGCAACCTCCGCTCACTTCAGTCTCGACCACTGGGGCTCAGGCAGTCTTCCCACCTCAGCCTTCCAAGTAGCTGGGACTACAGGCATGTACTATCATGCCAGGCTAACTTTTGTATTTTTTTGTAGAGACGAGATTTCTCCACATTGTCCAGGCTGGTTTTGAACTCCTGAGCTCAAATGATCCCTTGGCTGGGCGCCATGACTCATACCCGTAATCTCAAAAAAAAGTGCTGGGATTACAGGCATGAGCCACCATGCCCAGCCAAGATCGAAGTTTATAAAAAGCACTATTCGTCTGCTACTACAGTGCAATGTTCTCAATAAACCACTCCTAACAGTTTTTTCAAAACCATTGCTAGTTTATCTCACACTGGAGGCCATGATTTTTTAGGTCTGTAACCTTTTAAGTTTTAAGGCAGTAACTTTTTAAGGCAGTATTTTTTTAAGGCAGTTGTAATTAATTAGCTTATCACATATTAATTGGAATTCATTATTGGGTAATACTGGATGTGACTGAGAAAACAGTTTCATTACAAGCGTCATTAGGCATTTAAGTTACCATACAAGCTGGTATTACTCAGGGAAATATAAGCAAGTAAGAGTAGTGTATCAGAAAACCTCGTTTCTGATCTGGGCTCTGCCAGCTAAATTTCCTTGAAAAAAAGTTACTTAATCCTGAGACTTGTCTTACAATATATTACACAGGGATACCTGTACCTATATGGTCTAGTCAAAGGGTTATTAGAAGGAGCCTATGTGACAGGTAATGAGTGTGAAAACACACTGTAAAGCACTATGAGATATCATTAATGATGTGAACTCACTATAAAATTCCAGCCTGAATTTTGAGTAATTTTCAAGATCACTGTATATGTTTGAAGTCAGGTAGTGTGGAAAAGTTTCTGGAAGAATGAAAATTTCTAGTTCTCAATTCAGCAAACATAAACATTAATAACAGCTAATTCTTACATAGCATTTATTATATGCCAGGTCCTATTCTAAGCACTTTACTATGTATATTAACTCATTTAATGTCCCAATAATTCTACAGAGAATTTTACTGTACTACAGTAATGTACTACAGAGTACATTTTAAAGAGGAAAAGGAGGCACAGAGAGGTTAAATAATTGACCCAAGATTATACAGCTTATAAAATAGCATACCAGAATTTGAACCCAAACTATTCTCTTCACTATTACGCTGTATTGTCCCTCATCAGCTATTATAATAACAATAACCATACAAAATTTTAATTGGGATTGTAATTTTGAAGATAATTCACTGAAAATTAATCAAGTTGTAAACAGTTTAAATTCTAAAATCACTCTCAATGCATATTCTAAAATCATATCAAATTGATAATTTGATATAAAACAAGGCTTGAGAAAACTTTAAAGTCCTAGCTCAGTAACACAAGGCAAGCAGGAAATTTCCATTTCACTTACTTGCTTCCACAAAAGCTTTCAAAGCTTCTAGTTGTTCTGCTCCAGATAACTGAATGGCTTTTTCCAGGATCTGACGATACCTACAACAATACCAAATGAATGTAATGTTCTGAGGGTACTATATTTTTTAATGCAAACTTTGATTTGTATTTATTCATTTCTACTTACCCTGGTTTCTTTCATAGTACTATAGTTTGTGGTTTTCTTTATAGTATATCACAGATTTTTTTTTTTTTAAGTTTCTAGTCTATCACAAGAAATATTAAATCTGTAATTATATAAGGTGCCACTTCATCTAGTTTTCAGTATAGTATACCAGAGTTTTTTAAGTTTTCAAGTTCATCACAAGAAAGAGTGAATCTATAATTCTGTTACTGAATCTAAGGTGTCATTTTTTCTTGAAGGTTTTATTTTTGAATTTAAACTACAAAGTCAATTTCTTTTCAAATGCCTTAAAAGATAAGCTATATTTCCTCCAACTGTGTAATAAACAGACACACAAAAACATTATTTGAAGTGACCCGGAATCTTTTCCTCTTACAGACCTAATGTATGTAGGCTCACCAACAATAGGATAATGTTGACCAGGCAATGAAACCAAACATTAGAGACTGAACGTCTTAGTCTGCACAAAATAAACTTCACCAAGTCAAACGCACTGATAGAATACCATTTACGCTGTCAGACAGGACCTATTTATTCTTTATTTGCATTCAGATCTAATAACTATTCTACCTAATATCTGTGACCACACAAGCTCCACGAGGACAGGAATTTTTGTGTTTTGTTCTCTGCTATGTAGACAATTATCTCAAACAATTCTTGGCACATCATAAGCACTCAAATATTCAACAGTATTAGTAATGTTTTATTTCTTAATGAGGGGTTAGTATATGAGTGTTATACTATTCTTTTGTTGTTTCGTTGTTGTTGTTTTTGAAGACGGAGTCTCGCTCTGTTACCCAGGCTGGAGTGCAATGGCGCAATCTTGGCTCACTGCAACCTCCACCTCCCAGGTTCAAGCGATTCTCCTGCCTCAGCCTCCTGAGTAGCTGGGATTACAGGCGCGTGCCACCACGCCCAGCTAACTAATATTTGTAATCTTAGTAAAAACAGGGCTTCACCATGTTGGTCAGGCTGGTCTTGAACTCCTGACCTCATGATCCGCCCACCTTGGCCTCCCAAAGTGCTGGGATTACAGGCGTGAGCCACCGTGCCTGGCCTCTACTATTCTTTATCTCTTTTGTCTTAATCTTTTTTTTTTTTTTCTTTTTTGAGATGGAATCTTGCTGTGTCACCCAGGCTGGAGTGCAGTGGCACGATCTTGGCTCACTGCAACCTCCGCCTCCCAGGTTCAAGCAATTCTCCTGCCTCAGCCTCCGGAGTAGCGAGGACTACAGGTATGCACCACCACGTGTGGCTAATTTTTGTATTTTTAGTGGACATGGGGGTTTCCCCATGTTGGCCAGGCTGGTCTCGAACTCCTGACCTCAGGTGATCTGCCCACCTCGAGCTCCCACAGTGCTGGGATTACAGGCGTAAGCCACCACACCCAGCCAATTGTACTATTTTTTAAAAGCAGTAAATACATTTTACAAACCTAATAGCATTGCAATTATTCAGAAAGTCATCCAGAATAGTTACGAAATAAATATACAAAAATAGAGCCTGAACTCATTCAGATTTATGACTTTCATTTTGTAGGGCACACCCTCAAGCTATCACTCAGCATTACTGACTCAACTCATACAAAATTCTCACAACCTTGGTTACCTGATTTCTCAAAACCACAATGAATCAAAGTGACTTTAAGAAAGCAGATATACTGATAGAAAAGATAGCAAATTCCAAAAGAAGAAATAAATTATTCTAAGAAAGCAAGGAAATATTAAGTTTTTAAAAAATTATATTTTCAATATTGCTAAGTTTGAGGGTCCTTAAAAGATAAATTACTTTATGGCCCTGGGCATGCTTTCAGATAAGTCATACATTCAATGGTTTGCTCTCTTTTTTTTTTCATATTTAATTAAATCAAGGGTTATGGCTAAGATCTTTTACATTTTATCCTCACAGATTATTTTATACTAACAATATTAGATTCAAAGATAACAGTGTCTCACTTACATAAATTTGCTAATTAACCTAAGTTGTTTTGTGGTTGTTATGGTTTTGTGGGGGTTTTTTTGGTTGTTTTTTGGTTTTTTTTTGAGACAGGGTCTCACTCTGTCTCCCAGGCTAGAGTGCAGTGACATGATCATAGCTCACTGAAACCTCCAATTCCTGGGCTCAAACAATCCTCCTGCCTCTGCCTCCCGAGTAGCTAGGACTACAGGCATGTGCCACCACTCCTGGTTAACTATTCTTTTCTTTTTGTAGAGATGGGGTCTCACTACATTGCCCAAACTGGTCTCCATCTTCTGGACTCAAGCAATCCTCCCAACTCGGCCTCCCCAAGTGCTAGGATTACAGGCTTGAGCCACTGTGCCCAGCCTAACCTAAGTTTTAACATATAGTTTCATAATCAATCAACTAATCTGTATTGGGAATAGGAAGAAAAAATGAAAACAAACCAACCTAAAAAGTGATCAAAGTTTTACACTCATCAAATTATATAACTTATAGAGGCCTTAGAAATTGCCTACATAAATTCCCAGTTTTATAGATTAATAAATTGAGGGCCAGTCGCAGTGGCTCATGCCTGTAATCCTAGCACTTTGGGAGGCCAAGGCAGGTAAATCACTTGAGTCCAGGAGTTCAAGACCAGCCTGGGCAATGTGGTGAAACCCCATCTCTACAAAAAAAAAAAAAAGAAATACAAAAATTGGCCAGGCGTGGTGGCTCATGCCTGTAATCCCAGCACTTTGGGAGGCCAAAGCAGGCAGATGGCTTGAACTCAGGAGTTTGAGACTAGCCTGAGCAACATAGTAAAACCTCATCTCTACCAAAAATACAAAAAATTAGCCAGGCATAGTGGCACACACCTATGGTGCCAGCTACTTGGGAGGCTGAGGTGGGAGGATCGCCTGAGCCCAGAAGGTGGAGGTTGCAGTGAGCTAAGATCTTCCCACTGCAACTCCAACCTGGGCAACAGATTGATATCTCATCTCAAAAACAAAAATTTTAAAAATAAAAAATAATAATACAAAAATTAGCCAGGTGTGGTGGCATGTGCCTGGACAAAGCAAGACCCTATCTCAAAAAAAAAAAAAGTGAGGTACAGCACTGCGGCTGCATGCTCCCTTGCTTCTCTAATATGTGAATTCCAGTATCTAAGAACAGAGATTACTTTTTCACAATAAAAACATAAAATGACTAACCTGTTTTAAACCAGGAACTTAAACAGAAATTTAATATTGCCACATAAAATCATCCCAAAGTGTTAATTAAGTCCTTAGGCATTTTAAGATGCTATATGAGATTCTGCATACGATACTAAAAAGTTTTTAAATGACCTTAGTCTTTGAAGATCTTATGGCTGAGAAGACAAAGGGGAAGATTAAAAATAAAAAGTTAGGCCGGGTGCGGTGGCTCACGCCTGTAATCCCAGCACTTTGGGAGGCCAAGGAGGGCGGATCATGAGGTCAGGAGATCAAGACCATTCTGGCTACCAGATGGGGTTTAGTGAAACCCCATCTCTACTAAAAATACAAAAAGTTAGCCGGGCGTGGTGGCAGGCGCCTATAGTCCCAGCTACCCGGGAGGCTGAGGCAGGAGAATGGTGTGAACCCGGGATGTGGAGCTTGCAGTGAGCGGAGATCTCGCCTCGCACTCCAGCCTGGGTGACAAAGCAAGACTCCATCACAAAAAAATAAAAAATAAATAAAAAATAAAATAAAATAAAAAGTTAATACGTTAAGTGTTAAATTACAATATGGCCAGGTGTGGTAGCTCACACCTGTAATCCCAGCACTTTGGGAGGCTAAGGTGGGCAGCAGATCACTTGAGGTCAGGAGTTCGAGACCAGTCTGGCCAACATGGTGAAACCCCATCTCTACTAAAAATACAAAAATTAGCCAGGTGTGGTGGCATGTGTCTGTAATCCCAGCTACTTGAGAAGCTGAGGCATGAGAATCACTTGAACCTGGGAGGCAGAGGTTGTAGTGAGCTGAGATCCCGCTGCTGCACTTCAGCCTGGGCGACAGAGCGAAATTCTGTCTCAAAAAAAAAAAAAAAATTAAACTACAATAATACAAAAACAAAAGTTACGATAAAACTGAACAATATAAGCAATATGACAAATGAAGAGGTAATATATTAACTCAAAAGAGAGTAAGGCCAGGCAAAGTGGCTCACACCTGTAATCCCAGCACTTTGGGAGGCCAAGGAAGGCAATCGCTTGAGGCCAGGAGTTCAAGACCAGCCTGGCCAACACGGAGAAACCCCATCTCTACTAAAAATACAAAAATTAGCCAAGTGTGATGGTGCACCCCTGTAAGTCCCAGCTACATGGGAGGCTGAGGCAGGAAAATCACTTGAACCTAGGAGGTGGAGGCTGCAGTGAGCCAAGATTACTCCACTGTACTCCAGCCTGTGACAGAGTGAGAGCAAAGCAAAAATGAACAAGATTTGTCAAAGAAGGCTTCATAGATAATAACAGCTTTTTATATGAGTACTCAGTATACAAAGAGAAACATGACTGATATGGAGAATGTGCAAGTGCCAAATATTTTCTTCCTTAAAAAAATCTGGCCAGGTGCGGTGGCTCACGTGTGTAATCCCAGCACTTTGGGAAGCCGAGGTAGGAAGATCACCTGAGGTCAGGAGTTCGAAACCAGACTGCCTAACATGGTGAAACTGCGTCTCTACTAAAAACACAAAAATTAGCCAGGCATGGTAGTGCACGCCTGTAGTCCCAGCTACTCGGGAAGATGAGGCAGAAGAATCACTTGAACCCAGGAGATGGAGGTTGTAGTGAGCCGAGATTGTGCCACTGCACTCCAGCCTGGGCGACAGAGTGAGATTCCGTCTCAAAAAAAAAAAAAAAAAAAAATGTATGGAGGAAAATAAGTGTTATTACTAAGGCATTGAACATCTATCCATTTATCATCAGTGAATTGAGCATCTTTTATGTGTATGAACCAAAGTTCAGTATGTTGATTCCTAATTTCTTGGCACTTGAAAGGAATCTGGAGGTAAATAAAGCATGAAAATGTACCACAGTCATCATTTAAGATCACAATGGGTAGTAAAGGTAGGTATTAACAGATCTTCCACTTACAGTAATGGTGAACTAAATGACTGGACAAACCCTCCCTCAAAAAAAAAAAAAGCCAACATGAAAAGCTGAAAGAAATGAAAAAAAAAAATTTAATTGCATAAAATCCTAACAAGAGGGAAAACGAGGAAAATAAGATAAACCAAATAGTCTGTCTAAAGGCATTTGCTGATGGTGGAAAGACGGCTGAGAGGCAGAGTGGCATTTCTTGTAGGGAGGAGAAGGCGGGCTCGCTGCAAATCTGCTGGAAGCACTGAGAAGCAAGCTGCCATTTCTGGCAGACTAACTGAGCTACACAAATGGGAATGGAAGTTCCATATCTGCCAAAGGAGGAGACACACACTTCAGAAGTAAGGCTACAAATTCTATCCCAAGACCACCCAAGTAAACCAAAAAAATTCTGAAGCCTTGATTCTACACTGTTAGCACTCTCAGGTAATGAAATTTCTCTCTAGAATTAACAAAAGCAACAGACAATCGCAACAACCAAGGACATCAGATACTGACTGGAGTTACCAGAAGGAGCATGATACAATTATGCTTACAATGTTCATGGGGATAAAGACAAGCTTTAAAGTTTCAGCAACAGACCAGGAGTCATAAAAAATATCACTGGAAAAAAGAACCACCAGAAATTACAGAGCTAAAAAATACAACCCAATTTAGAAACTCAATGGAGTACTTAACAGCAGATTAGACACAGCTGAAGAAGTGATAAACCAGAAGGTAGGTCTGAAGAACTAATCCAGAATAAAGCATTCAAATGGAGGAGACAGGCCGGGGCGCGGTGGCTCACGCTTGTAATCCCAGCACTTTGGGAGGCCAAGACGGCAGATCATGAGGTCAGGAGACTGAGACCATCCTGGCTAACACGGTGAAACCCCGTCTCTACTAAAAATATAAAAAAATTAGCCGGGCGTGGTGGCAGGCGCCTGTAGTCCCAGCTACTCAGGAGGCTGAAGCAGGAGAATGGCATGAACCCAGGAGGCAGAGCTTGCAGTGAACTGAGATCACGCCACTGCACTCCAGCCTGGGTGACAGAGCGAGACTCTCTCTCAAAAAATAAATAAATAAAAAATAAAAGACAGAGTAAGACAGAGTAAGATGCCTAGAGGTTATAGTCAGTGGGCCTGACAGGGATTTCACTGGAGCCTAGAGGAAAAACAGAATGGGGCAGAGGCAACATTTAAAGAGATACAGGCCAAGCAGAGTAGCCCACACCTGTAATCCCAACACTTTTGTAGGCCGAGGCAGGAGAATCCCTTGAGCTCAGGAGTTCGAGACCTGCCTGGGCAACACAGGGAGACCCCATCTCCACCAAAAAAAAAAAAAAAAAGTTTGTAAATTAGGCCTGGTGTCATGTGCCTATAGCCCCAGCTACTCAGGACGCTAAAGCAAGAAGATTGCTTGAGCCAAGCATGTTAAGGCTGCAGTGAGCTGTGATCTCTCTACCGCACTCAAGCCAGGGCAACAGAGACAGGACAACCCTGTTTCTAAAATAAAATAAAGAGATATAACTGAAGACATCTGAAGACTGATGAAACCATTTAATCCATTGATTCAGGAAACCCAGCGAAGCTTGACCAGGATAAAAAACGGCCACAATAATTTCACTCCCATACCCATGTCCCTTTACAATATAGCTCTGTAGCTCTTCATATCAAAAGGTAGAGTTTATTTCCCTACCCCTTGAATCTGGAGTTGACCAACAGAACGTGGTAGAAATGAAGTGCTAGTTCTGAGCCTAGACCTCGAGAGGCCTTGTATGTGTTTGTCTTTTGGAACCCTGCTGCTGTCACATGAACAGGCCCAGGCTAATGAGATATGTAGCCCAGTCAACTATATTGCCCCAGCCAACAAGCCAGCCAATCCACAGAAGTGGTTGCCCACCTGGCCCAGCAGGCAGCTAACTACAGACCCACATGGGAGCCCAGTGGAACCAAGACTATGTGGAGCAGAAAAGAACCATACAGCTGGGCCCCATCCAAACTACCAACCTACAGAATTACGAGCTAATAAGTGACTGTTGTTTTAAGCCCTAAGTTTTGGGGTTTATTTCATGGCAAAGGGTAACTGACATAGAAAAGTAAAAACAAATCCACAGACGTATCATAATGAAGCTAAACAAAATTAAAGACAAAATCTTAAAAACAGGTAAGTGCTGGCCGGGCGTAGTGGCTCATGCCTGTAATCCCAGCACTTTAGGAGGCCGAGGCAGGCGGATCACAAGGTCAAGAGATCGAGACCATCCTGGCCAACATGGTGAACCCTGTTTCTACTAAAAACACAAAAAAATTAGCCAAGTGTGGTGGCGTGCACCTATAGTCCCAGCTACTTGGGAGGCTGAGGCAGGAGAATTGTTGAACCCGGGAGGCAGAGGTTACGGTGAGCCAAGATCACACCACTGTACTCCAGCCTAGGTGACAAGAATGAAACTCCGTCTCAAAACAAAACAAACAGAAAAAATAGGTAAGTGCTAATATAATTTTTAGGAGACAGAAATAATTGGATGGGGTTGATCTTTAAAACCTAAGTATTTCAATTTAATAACAGTAGGAAGGCAGGCATTCTAGGCAAAAATAATCACTATCTGAAGTGTCGTCAATTTTTTTTGGTGAAAATAAGGCCAAAAAGGTAGATGTGTTTGTTTAGAGTTAAGGGCTCGTAGGCAAGTAGACATGGACTGTCTTCTAGCTTCACCACTAGCTGTGTGACCTCACAGCAAGGTATTTCAACTCTGTACTTTGGTTTTCTCTTATTATAATGTAAATAATATCACTTACTCCTACTTGTTAAGGATTTTTAAATGTAAGTAATGTTGTGCTTCGCACAGTAAACTACATGTTATCAACTTTCACTCTACAGATGAAAACCACTAAAATGGTTGTGTTTGGGACAACAAATAGAGAATCAGAATCTGAGTTAGAAGGGGCCTTTGAGTTCTATCCTCAATATAGTCTATCCTCCATTGTGGCTCTCCTATTCTAAATCTTTATGTGAGATAATAACGCATAATACGCACAAAAACAGCCTACAAAATGGAGGAAAATGCTTTTCATCTGACTAATTTCTTTTTTTTTTTTTGAGACGGAGTCTTGCTCTGTCGCCCGGTCTGGAGTGCAGTGGCCGGATCTCAGCTCACTGCAAGCTCCGCCTCCCAGGTTTACGCCATTCTCCTGCCTCAGCCTCCGGAGTAGCTGGGACTACAGGCGCCCGCCACCTCGCCCGGCTAGTTTTTTGTATTTTTAGTAGAGACGGGGTTTCACCGTGTTAGCCAGGATGGTCTCGATCTCCCGACCTCGTGATCCACCCGTCTCAGCCTCCCAAAGTGCTGGGATTACAGGCTTGAGCCGCCGCGCCCGGCTCATCTGACTAATTTCTTATACAAACTTTAGACAGCTGTGTTAATCCACATTATGGGAAAGCATTTCTAATGGAGTTTTTTGTTTTGTTTTGTTTTTGTTTTGTTTTTTTGAGACGGAGTCTCGCTCTGTTGCCCAGGCTAGAGTGCAGTGGCATGATCTCAGCTCACTGCAAGCTCCGCCTCCCGGGTTTACAACATTCTCCTGCCTCAGCCTCCCGAGTAGCTGGGACTACAGGCGCCCGCCACCTCGCCTGGCTAGTTTTTTGTATTTTTTAGTAGAGATGGGGTTTCACCATGTTAGCCAAGATGGTCTCGATCTCCTGACCTCGTGATCCGCCCGTCTCGGCGTCCCAAAGTGCTGGGATTACAGGCTTGAGCCACCGCGCCCAGCTCTAATTGAGTTTTTAACAAGAAAACGAGCATAGTCTGGTAGGTTTAAAATGAGCTTTTTAGAGCAGATAAACCTGGGTTCAAATACAAGCTCTGCCCCTTTCTAGCTATTCATTAATTCAACCACATGTATTGAACAACTGTTGTTACAGATATGCCAATTGCTAGGAACACAGAGTATTGATGTTTTAGAAACAATGTACTCCATTATTCTTTAATATGGAATCCTTTGTTTCTCAGCTCCTAAAAAATCCCCAGAAACCTTCATTAAAAGTACATACAAGAAAAAATACATTAAAAAAAAACCACTGATATATTTCAAGGGTATTTCTCTTAAAGCATATAGCTGGTAGAACTCATGTTGTTATAAGGATAAATATCCTGATACTTTCTTGCTCAGATAGGAACTGCAGGCAAGCCCAAGACTTTTCTCAGAAAGCAGCTCTGAAGGAGTTGCTGGCTAACACAGCACTGGCTATCAGTTATCAAGCACATTTATTTCATTTAATCTTCACAACACCATGTGGTAGACTGCTACAGTAATGGCTTCCAATGAATCATGTCTCCCTCTGTCCAGGCTCCTTTGCAATGTAACTTTGCCACTAAAGAGGGAGTAGTAGGCTCCATTTCCCCTCCCCTGGAATCTGGGCTGGTCTTCTGATTTACTTTTACCAGTACTAGAGAATTGATGTGAGACTTCCTAGGCTATCCTTAAGAGGTCTTGTGACTTCCTCTCTTATAGCAACCTAAGAAAGCCCAAGCTAAACTAATGAATGAGAGACTATGTGCAGAGAGAGACAGATCCTGCTGAGAGCAATATATGCATGTGAGTCCAGCCCTAGGTGAGTTGCCAGCTGACTATATCTGCAAGAGTGAGCCCAGACAAGACCAGAAAAGCTGTCCAGTCAACCCATAGAATCCTGAGAAATCACAGTTGTCTTACACTGGTAAGTTTTTGGTTACAAAGCAACAGATAACTGAAGTATCCTATAAATACTATTGTTTATCTCCAATTCAGACCTGAAAAAGTAAATACTTAAGTTTCAGAACTCCGCAAATATATGAAAAGCTCTATTTCTTCTGATAACTAATGCACTTATTTTTCTTTTACAAAATAAAAAGTAAAGGAAGCATGGGGGAAAAAATATAAGCTGCTTTTACTTTCATCCATATCTACAAAATTACAAGCAAAAAGGATTGAGCCATGAAGACATATTTATTTCCAACCCATGCAATAAGTGAATATATATTACTGACAGCTTAGTGATAGTAACAACAATCTTGCGGCACTTTCTATACATCAGGTACTGTTCTAGGTGATAATAAGTGTGGTAAGTATATATGCACACAGATACTCATCTTGTCCTCAGATAATCTCAGACAAGAATATGTCCTATTATTATCTTCATTCTCCTGAATGGGAAAATGCAGCACAAAGTAGTTACGCCCAAAATATACGGCTGAATTTCCCACTGATAAAAGTAGATTACATTTACCACCAGAGAAAAGGCAGCCTAGCCTACTTAAAACAGTCAGAATTTCGATGACCAGGTTAGAGCAGGTGTATCCCATTAATATACATCAAAGTGATTTCAGCTGTCAGGATATAAACATGAAGATCAACTTGAGGCATACTTTATTTACTTATTTATTTATTTATGGAGACGGGGGTCTCACTATGTTGCCCAGGCTAGTCTAGAACTCCTGGCCTCAAGTGATCCTCCCACCTCAGCCTCTCTGCACCCGGCCTAGAGAGGCATACTTTAAGTTCATTACAAAAGATCAGTGCTGTGACATCTACAAAGAGAAAATGAACAATATATATCTACCTACCTATGCTTAATACTGTTGAACAACTGCTTGCACAACAGGCACGTCACACATTTTAACTTGGAGTGAACCTAAGCATTCTATATGAATTTCGACAAAATTCAGATTCCTGCAAACATCACTACTCTAGACATCCTGATCCGCGATATGAGCACATTCCGCCTATGTGCCTTCAGAGTTGGTGGCGGAGAAAATACCCGAAACACAAGGACCGACAGAAGACAGTCTGAGTGGTCTGGACGACATGACAGCGGCCATACCTCCTCAGTCTCAGCCAGCCCCAAGAAGCCATCTCCCCGAAAAACATAGCATCAAGGCCCCAGAATATACATTTCTCTGAATCAAAAAAAGGAGGAGGAAGGTCCAACGAGAGGCCAGATTCGGTGTGACGCCGGCCAGCGATAGGAAGAGGTACCAGGGAAGGCTACTAAGGCCAGGGTAGCAGTCGTCTCTCAGGCCGCTCTTCCAAAATCCTAAGGGACCAGAGGGATTCTATCAATCACTGAACAAGTTGACAGTCATCCCAAGTCTATGGCCTCGAAGGCCCCTGCACAAGGTCCCCTCCAGCTTTCTGCTTCTCCCAACATTTGCCTCCCTAGCCGACCTCAGGCCCGCCCCCTTGGTCGTCAGGCCGGTTCCTAGCTTCACGCCCAAGAGTCGTGGCCAACCTAAGGAGATTAAGGCTGTGGCTTTTTTTCCCCACCTCTGTACTCCCGCGTTGCTGGGAAATACTCACTTGCCAGCCAAATCTTTATGAGAGCCGCTCGAATTCATGAGCTGGGCCAAATCCTGTCGCACGGCTGCCGCCATCTTTCTCCCAGCTCAGCGGTGGATGCGGGGCCTCTGGCAGCCAAAAAGAAAACGAGTGTGGTCCTCCAGAGTGCAGCCAGAGGGAACCTGAGATGCTACAGAGTAGCGTCTGTGTGGGCCAGAGCGTCGGGTGTGGGAGCCTGGGCTAGCTCCGCCCTCAGGGTTGAGTGATGCGGGGCTCCACTCTTCAGGTCTGAGGCCTGCCCAGCCCTCTCCTACAGGCGCTGGCTCTCACGCTCGGACTTTGGATTGGCTGATGAACTCCAGGAGTGAGTCTCTAGTGTAACTCCAATAAGTACCCGGTACATAAAACGACTACGTTTTCGCAAAGTTCCGTGTCTCATGTCTGTGGTTTACCGTCCTCAGGTCTTTCAGGCAGCGCTTAAACTGCCTGTGGTAAAGAACGAGTTTTGTTTCTGATTCACCACAGACGATACTTTTTAGAAATACAATTAAAAAGTCCCCATTCCTCCTCCCACTCCATGCACTTTATAATGGTTGATCAGATATTCCAGTTTGTCCAGTACAAGGCCATTTTCCCTCTGTCGTCCTGGAGTGGTGATTAGTAACATCCCCCCTTGCCGCCGGGTGCGGTGGCTCACGCCTGTAATCCCAGCACTTTGGAAGGCCGAGGCGGGCGGATCACGAGGTCAGGAGATCGAGGCCATCCTGGCTAAACACGGTGAAACCCCGTCTCTACTAAAAATACAAAAAAATTATCTGGGCGTAGGTGGTGCACGCCTGTAGCCCCAGCTACTCGAGAGGATGAGGCTGTAGGATGGTGTAAAACCCGGGAGGCGGAACTTGCAGTGAGCTGAGATTGCGCCACTGCGCTCCTGCCTGGGCGATAGAGCAAGACTCCATCTCTAAATAAATAAATAAATAAATAAATAAATAAAATAACATCCCCCCTTTCATTCCAGAAACGGTTACATTTCAATGGAAGATTATATGGTCGCCTGCATTTATATAATATTCAATACTCATGTATTCTTATGGAATTTCTGCAAATACAAGCAAATATTAATAAATATAAAAATTTACCTCTCCTTTCACAAAAAGTAACACCACATAATTGTTCTGCCTTGATTTTTTTTTTTTTTTTTTGCACTTTTCCTGGTACTATGGTTTGAAATAATTGTCTTCTCCAAAACGCAAGTTGAGGGCTGGGTGCAGTGGCTCACATCTGTAATCCCAGCACTTTGGGAGGCCGAGGCGGACGGATCATCTGAGGTCGGGAGTTCGAGACCAGCCTGAACAACATGGAGAAACCCCGTCTCAACTAAAAATACAAAAATTAGCCAGGCGTGGTGGCACATGCTTGTAATTCCAGTTACTCAGGAGACTGAGGCAGGAGAATCGCTTGAACCTGGGAGGCGAAGGTCGCGTTGAGCCAAGATTGCACCATTGCACTCCAGCCTGGGCAACAAGGGCGAAACTCTGTCTCAAAAAAAAAAAAGGCAAGACTCTGTCTCAAAAAATAAAAATTAAAATAAAATGAAAAATAAAACAACAACTCATGTTGAAACTTAATCTTTAATGTGGCAACATTTAGAGGTGGATCTTAAATAGGTGATTGGATCATGAGGACAAAACCCTGAGGAATTGATCCATTCATGGATTAATGGGTTATCATGGGAGAGAACATGTGGCTTTATTAGAAGATGAAGAGACCTGAGCTAGCATGTTAGGAAGGTCACTCCCTTGCCATGTGATACCCTGTGCTGCTTCTGAACTCTAGCAAGTCCTGACCAGCAAGAAGGGTCTCACTAGATGTGGTCCCTTGACCTTAGACTTCTTGGCCTTCATAACTGTAAGATATAAATTCCTTTTCTTTATAAATTACCCAGTTTCAGGTATTCTGGTATAAGCAACAGAAAACAGACTAAGACAGCTGGACATCTTACCAGCTGTCCAGTCTTTAAAAATCACTCTTTTTAGAGCTAGAAGATATTACATAGCAAGGGTATGTCTTAGTTTATTTAATCCTTATAGGACACAAGTTATTTTTAATCAATGCTGCGATGAATAACCTTTACATACGTTATATACGTACAGGTAGAAAACATTACCAGAAATGAGGCAAAGGATAGACATACAATTTTGGTAGATCCTGCCAAATTGTACTTGATAGGAATGGTATCATTTTGCCTTCCTACCAGAAATATATAGGGGTACAGTTTCCTACAGCCTTGCCTACAAAGTCTGTCAAACTTTTGGATTTTTGCCACCTTGATGTGTGATAAATGGCATATTCCCTCTAACGGGAAAGAGAAAGAGAAGAATACCTAAAGAAGGAATCTCTTTTAAGAAGGTGTGTTAGTCTGTTCTCAGCCAGGCATGGTGGCTCATGCCTGTAATCCCACCACTTTAGGACGCCAAGGAAGGCAGATCACCTGAAGTCAGGAGTTCGAGACCAGCCTGGTCAACATGGTGAAACTCTGTCTCTATTAAAAACACAAAAAAATAACCAGGTGTGGTGGCGGGTGCCTGTAGTCCCAGCTACTTGGGAGGCTGAGGCAGGAGAATCACTTGAACACAGGAGGCAGAGGCTGCAGTGAGCCGAGATCACGCCACTGCACTCCAGCTGGGTTGCAGAGTGAAACTCCATCTCAAAAAAAATAAATAACAAAAGAATGTATATTAGTCTGTTCTCACACTTCTATAAAGAACTCCCTGAGACTGGGTAATTTATAAAGAAAAGAGGTTTAAATGACTCATAGTTCCACAGCCTTACAAGAGGCATGGCTGGGGAAGCCTGAGGAAACTTATAATGGTGGAAGGGTAAAGGGGAAGCAAGTATGTCACCACTTGATGACAGGAGAGAGAGAGAACACAAAGGGGGAGGTGCTACAGACTTTCAAACAACCACATCTCATGAGAACTCACTATCATCAGAACACAAGAGGGAAATCTGCCTCCATGATCCAATCAATCACCTCCTACCAGGTCTCTTCCCCAACAATGGGGATTACAATTCAACATGAGATTTGAGAGGGAGGTACAGAGCCAAACCATATCAGAAAGTAAGGTGGAGATTGCCCACATCAATTCGGATGATGTTCCATTGACAAGAACTTAATCATATGACCACCAATAAGACTAGAAATTTAGTTTCCAGTTGGGCAGCCTTGTGCCCAGAAATAGGAAAGAATGAGTTTAGAGGGACAATCAGCAGTCTCCACTACAGTATGTCCCTCTGACCACCTAAATATCCACATGTCCTCTGACGGTAATTTTAGGTATCAACTTGATTGGATTAAGGAATACCAAGAAAACTAACTGTTACAGCATTATATTAGTGTGTCTCTGTGAGGGTGTTTCCAGAGGAGTCTGGCATGTGAGTCTGAGTGGACTAAGTGAGGAAGATCTGCCCTCAGTGTAGGCAGGCACCATCCAGTTAGCTGGGCCAGAGAAAACAAAAACAGAGAAAAGGTAAATTGGTCTCCGTTCTAAAGCTGATAAACACACTTCTTCTCCTGGCCTTGGACTCCAGGACTCATACCAGCAGCACCCTGGGTTCTCAAACCTTTGGACTTGGATTAAGCCATGCTGCCAGCATCCCAGGGTCTCTGACTTGCAGACTGCTTGATGTGGGACTTCTCAGCCCCCACAATCACATATCACATGATCCAATTCCCCTAATAATTCCCCTCTCATATCATACTATATATATATCTCTCTCTCTCTCTCCTATTGGTTCTGTCTCTCTGGAGAACCTGAATAATATAGCTTCTTCTCACAGTAGAGCCTACTTCCTCCCTCCCTAAGGAAGAAAGCTCAATTTCCCATTCAATTTCTACATCAGCTAAAAATTCAGGATATCTGGTGATGCAGAAACCTATCACATTGGGATGTGGTGTTTTATAGTCCAGAGATAAATGTGTCCTATGCCCATACATCCAATACAGACCAACAGTGGAGCAGAAACAGGCCAATCACAGTTAAAACTCAGACAAAGGAAGAATGGGAAACACAGCAGTTACTGGTCCATAACAATGGCAGAATCATGGGAAGGAAGTATGGATACTCACTGCTCTGATACTGGAATAAGTTCCTTGGTCAATCCTTGGTTCTGCTGAGAGGATTTCTATTGTTTGTTGTGTTGTGTGGGTGCAAGCTTTACCTTCTGAATACAAGTTAACTGGATGTTGAGTGTATTTCCTTTTTGAGAATGCCTTAGTGCTTGAACACTTGAAGGCTTTTGTAGGCCAGGCTTTTGGGGTGCTTGCTTTTTTTAACTTAAATAATTCCATTGAATATTCAATAAGTTCTACATGCTTCCAGACAGTTTCAGATGCCAGTAACCACACCCAAAGTTATTTCTCGAAGTAGTTAGCAAACTTGCCTTAAATCCTAGCTTCTTTGCTCAACCCATTTTTAATGCCCTCTTTGTTTTTTTGTTTTTTTGTTTTTTTTTTTTTGAGACGGAGTCTTGCTCTGCCGCCCAGGCTGGAGTGCAGTGGCCGGATCTCAGCTCACTGCAAGCTCTGCCTCCCGGGTTTATGCCATTCTCCTGCCTCAGCCTCCCGAGTAGCTGGGACTACAGGCGCCTGCCTCGTCGCCCGGCTAGTTTTTTTGGTATTTTTTAGTAGAGACGGGGTTTCACCGTATTAGCCAGGATGGTCTCAATCTCCTGACCTCGTGATCCGCCCATCTCGGCCCCCCAAAGTGCTGGGATTACAGGCTTGAGCCACCGCGCCCGGCCTTAATGCCCGCTTTGTAATGGTGGCAGCTGTGAAAAAATCTGAAACAGTAGGCTTAAATGAGAAGAGAACTCTATCAGTTTGATTTGGCTTTAGCTTATTTTTATTTTCTGTTGTTTTTGTTTGTTTGTTTGGTTGGTTGGTTGGTTGTGTGTGCCAAGAAGTCTTAAAGGGCTATGAAAAATCTCTAAGCCAAGTCTTGTCTTCTGCTATTTCAAGATACATAAGCAGTTGGCTTTTTCAACTTAGTGAGGGTTCAGAGTTTCCACTTTATTCCCTTTTTAACTTGACTTCACACTTGACTTGCAACACCTTACCCAAGGCAACAAAAAGCAGCCACATACACAAGCTGGCTCTTTTCAGATACTTGACTAGCTACAAGCTGGGGAAGGAGATTTCCTGCCTTCCTAATTGTTGGAGGCAGCAATTTTACTAAATATTTTGACCTAAAAAGGACTTCTCTTTCCAGACTGTTCATTCCCCTTGCCCTAACTCTAACAGAATATTATGTATTTTTAGGCTTTACTTACAGCAGTGAAGAAAAGCAAACCCGGATGGCCCTGGAGGCTTATGCTCTCCTTTTCAATTATTTAGCAAGAGGTTAGCAAGGCACATCTTAATGAATTCAAGGGAACTGCACAAATCCTAGCTCTTCTTTTTTACCATGCAAAATCCTCAATTCTAGCCCAAACTGAATAGAAACTGTCATGTTAACAAAATCCTAGTAATCCTTGCATGTTAAAGTTTGAGAAGATCTAGCAGATGTCAACACCATTGGTATTTGTCTTAGTTTGTTTTCTTTGCTTATAAGAGAATACCTGAAACTTGGTAACTTATAAAGAAAATGAATTTATGTCTTACAGTTATGGAGGCTGAGAAGTCCAAGGTAAAGGGGCCACATCTGATCAGGGCCTCCTTGCTGATGCACAGGACATCGCATGGTGAGGGGGCCAAGCATACTTGCTCTGGTCTTTCTCTCTCTTCTTATAAAGCCACCATTTCAACTCTCATGGGAATCCCTTAATCCATAAACCCATTAATTCATTCATGAGGGCAGACCCCTTATGATCCAGTCACCTCTTAAAGGTCCACCTCTCAATAATGTCACATTAGGGAATCACTTTCAACATGAGTTTTGAAGGGGATGAACATTCAAACAATAGCATTGTATGAATTACCCTCACGAGCAAGGCCATTTCCTTGGCCAGGAATCTCCTGTTGTTGCAGTCTACTAGATGGTCTCTACCTTCTCACAACTTCCCTACAAAGATAAAAAAGTTATCCAGAAGCCTCTTTCCTGACACATATTCTACTTTACGTCCACTGTGCCCAGCCCAAATACACCTCACTATCGAAGGGAAAAGAGCACAAGTGATTGTCCATACGGTACTGTACTGTTTTCTGCATGTGAATCCTTCCTCTATACTTACTCCATGTGTTGCTAGTGCTGTGTGACCGTTGGTTTTAGAGTCATCTGGTGTTTCCTGCCTAGATCTATCATTTCTCCAAGAAGCCTTTTTCCTTTTAGTGGGGATGATAGTTATAAATAACAGTCCAAGTGCTAAGGAGACTCGTTGCTACTATATCAGTCATTTGGAGACCTTTTTGTAGGACAGAACTAGGAAATATGTACATATTTTAAAGGTGAAATGATTCATGAGGGCATACTGATAATTCCAACTTAGGTTGTTTTACTTAACCTCTTCTGTATTACATCTGTATCACCTTATTTCCACACCCAGAATCCTGGTTCACAGCACATAAGGAATATTCCATAATTACTCATTTTATTCATCCACATTATACACACAACAGCCTCAGAATAACAATACTTATACTACCATCCCCAATATGATTACTGATAACAGTTAAATATTTTCCCACATTTCCTATTATAATAGCCATATTGTAAGCACATATAGCCATTACAAGCTATATTGTCTCCCTTTTTTTATTTTTTGAGATAGGGTCTCACTCTGTTGTCCCAACTGGAGTTCAGTGCCATGATCTCAGGTCACTGTAGCCTTGATCACCTGGGCTCAAGTGATCCTTCCACCTCAGCCTCCCGAGTAGCTGTGACTGCAGGCACGCCTCACCCATCACCATGCCTGGCTAATGTTTCAACTTTTGGTAGAAACAGGGTTTCACCATGTTGCCCAGGCTGGTCTCAAACTCCTGAGTTCAAGCAATCCACCTGCCCTTCTTCCCCAAATGCTGGGATTACAGGTGTGAGCCATGGAACCTGGCCTTATTTTCTTCCTTTTAATCATCATGTATTCTTTTCTTTTTTTTTTTTTTTTTTTTTTTTTGAGACAGAGTCTCACTGTGTCTCCAGGCTGGAGTGCAGTGGTGTGATCTCCGCTCACTGCAACCTCCACCTCTCAGGTTGGAGCAATTCTCCTGCCTCAGCCTCCCTAGTAGCTGGGACTACACTACAGGCTCCCGCCACCACACCCAGCTAATTTTTTGTATTTTTAGTAGAGATGAGGTTTCACCATGTTGGCCAGAATGGTCTCGATCTTGACCTCATGATCTGCCCGCCTTGACCTCCCAAAATGCTGGGATTACAGTTGTGAGCCACCGCGCCCAGCTAATCTTCATGTATTCTTAGATCAGTAAGCACTACATATTGAATGTTCACCATCAGCTCTTTTATTGATATATCGCTAGTCTTTGGTTTTCTGTTAAAGAAGGCAGTTCTTTAATAGGTTGCTCAGACAGGACTCAGAATCCATATTCTTGCATATTCTTGAATATTGGTAACATCTTGTGCCTTTTATGTTTGTATCAGTCTTGTTGGATATAATAAACTTTGATTCACTTTTCTTAAGAACTTTAAGTGTGGTACTTCATTTTTTTTTTTTGGCATAAAGCATTACTAAGAAATATCTGATGAGAGTCTAATTTTCTATCTCTGTATTTTTTAAGAGACAGGGTCTTAACTCTGTCACCCAGGCATTACCCCATTAATGTATTAATCCATTAATGAGGACAGACACCTCATGATCTCAGTTACCTCTTAAAGGTCCACCTCTCAATAATGCCACATTGGGAATTAAGTTTCTTTCTTTCTTTTTTTTTTTGAGACGGAGTCTCGCTCTGTCACCCAGGCTGGAGTGCAGTGGCTTGATCTCAGCTCACTGCAAGCTCCGCCTCCCGGGTTCATGCCATTCTCCTGCCTCAGCCTCCTGAGTAGCTGGGACTACAGGCGCCCGCCACCACGCCTTGGCTAATTTTTTTATATTTTTAGTAGATACGGGGTTTCACTGTGTTAGCCGGGATGGTCTTGATCTGCTGACCTCGTGATCCGCCCGTCTCGGCCTCCCAAAGTGCTGGGATTACAGGCATGAGCCACCGCGCCCGGCCTAAGTTTCAATATGAGTTTTGGAGGGGATAAACATTCAAATAATAGTATTATATGAGTGCAGTGGCATGATCATAGTCACTGCAGCCTTGAACTTCTGGGCTCAAGCAGTCCTCCCACCTCAGCCTTCCAAGTAGCTGGGACTGCAGGCATGCTGGCCACTACATCCAGCTAATTCTTTAAATTTCTTGTAAGGGTAGGGTCTTGTTTTGTTGCCCAGGCTGGCCTTGAACGCTTGGCCTCAAGCAGTTCTCCCACCTCAGCCCCCCAAAGTTCTGGGATTACAGTCATGAGCTACTGCACTCAATTTTCTTTCTCTTATAAGTCACTTACTCTTTTTGCTTAGATGCCTCAAGATTTTTTTCTCATGCCTGTAATCCCAGCACTTTGGGAGTTTGAGGCAGGCAGATTGCTTGATTTCAGGAGGTTGAGACCAGCCTGGGCAATGTGGCAAGACTCTATCTCTACAAAAAAATACAAAAATTAGCCAGGCATGGTGGCATGCACCTGTAGTCCCAGCTACTCGGGAGGCTGAGGTGGGAGGATGGCTTGAGCATAGGAGGTTGAGGCTGCAGTGAGCTGTGATCATGCCACTGCAGTCCAGCTTGGGCAACAGAGTGAGACCCTGTCTCTAAAAATAAAAAACAAAGATGTTGGGACTATCCAACAGGGAATTGAAGATAATTATGATACTGTGTTAAAGTTTCAACAAAAAATGTAGGCCAGGCACGGTGGCTCACACCAGTAATTCCAGCACTTTGGGAGGCCAAGGCAGGTGAATTACTTGAGCTCAGGAGTTTGAGACCAACCTGGGAAACATGGCAAAACCCCATCTCTACAAAAAGTACACACATACACACAAAAAATTTAGTCAGTGTAGTGGCATGTGGATGTAGTCCCAGCTACTTGGAAGGCTGAGGTGAGAGGACCCTCTTAGCCCAGAAAGTTTGAGGATGCAGTGAGCCATGATTGTGCCACTGTACTCCAGCCTGGGCAACAGAGTGAGACCTTCTCTCAATAAAAAAAAAAAAAAGAAAAAAAAAGGAAAATGTATACAACATGAATGAACAGATGAGGAATTAAAACAGATGGTAGAAATGAAAAGAAAATGTTAAAAAGAAATGCTAAAAATACAAAGACGTGTCAACAGAGACAAAGAATGTTTTCAATGTGCTCATGAGTAGACTCAGCACAGCCAAAGAAAGAATCAGGGAATTTAAAGAAGGTCAATAGAAAGAGCCCAAACTAAAAAACTAAACTTCAAAAAAAGAAAAGTGGGAGCAGGTAGAGAAGGGAGAGTGCTGTGGTTTGGATGTTTGACTCCTTCAAACTTCATGTTGAAATTTGATCTCCATGGCTGAAGGTGGGGCCTAATGGCAACAGATCCTTCATGACTGGGGTGGTGTTGTCCTCATGGTAATGAGTGAGTTCTTGCTCTAGTAGTTCCCATTAGAGCTGGTTGTTAAAAAGAACCTGGCACCTCCCTGCTTCAGTCTCTTGTGTCTCCTCTTGCCATGTGATCTCTGCACATGCTGGCTTCCCTCCCCTTTCTTCCATGTGTGGAAGCAGCCTGAAGCCCTCACCAGGAGCAGATGCTGGTTCCATGCTTCTTATACAATCTGCAGAACTGTGAGCTAAATAAGCCTTTTTTCCTTATGAATTACCCAGCCTTGGGTATTTCTTTCTTTTTTTTTTTTTTTTTTGAGATGGAGTCTCACTCTGTCACCCAGGCTAGAGTGCAGTGGTGCAATCTCAGCTCACTGCAAGCTCCACCTCCCAGGTTCATGCCATTCTCCTGCCTCAGCCTCCCAAGTAGCTGGGACTCCAGGCACCCACCACCATGCCCGGCTAATTTTTTGTGTTTTTAGTAGAGATGGGGTTTCACTGTGTTAGCCAGGATGGTCTCGATCTCCTGACTTCGTGATCCGCCCGCCTTGGCCTCTCAAAGTGCTGGGATTACAGGCAGGAGCCACCACACCTGGCTGGATATTTCTTTATAGCAACACTAAGACAGACTAAGAAAGAAAGTATCTCCAAGAGCTGTGGAACAAAATGATTCAACATACGTATAATTGGAATCCAAGAAGGAAAAGTGAGGAAAAATGATGCAGAAAAAAAGATTTGAAGAGACAGTAGCAAAGAATTATCCAAAAACATTTTTTTGAGATGGAGTCTCACTCTGTCGCCCAGGCTGGAGTGCAGTGGCACACTCTCAGCTCACTGCAAGCTCTGCCTCCCAGGTTCAAGGGATTCTCTTGCCTCAGTCTCCTGAGTAGCTGGATTACAGGTGCCCGCCACCATGCCCATCTAATTTTTGTATTTTCAGTAGAGATGGGGTTTCACCATGTTGGCCAGGCTGGTCTCAGACTCCTGACCTCAAGTGATCTGCCCATCTCAGCCTCCCAAATTGCTGGGATTACAGGCATGAGTCACTGTGTCCAGCCAAAAAGAAAATCTTAAAGGCAGCCAGAAAAAAAAAAAAAAAGGCACATTACTTACAGAGGAATTACAACAGACTTCTGGTCACAAATTATACACCTCAGAAGGTAATGGAGTGACATGCTAGCAGTGGAAGGGAAAGCTTCTGGACCTTACATTCTGATGGTTCTCCCTTGAAATGTCCCTTCGATTTGGGGATTATTCATTTAAACATTATTGCCCCCATAAACAGAAACTAATGGCCATGGTTCTCTCATAACATTCTGACACACATGTGGACATTAACTCTTCCTTTAATTTACCTGAGCAGCAATGAATAACTGTTTATTAGTCCATTTTCATACGGCTATAAAGAACTGCCTGAAACTGGGTTATTTATTTATTTATTTTTAAATTTTACTTTAAGTTCTGGGATACATGTGCTGACCGTGCAGGTTAGTTACATAGGTATACATGTGCCATGGTGGTTTGCTGCACCTATCAACCCGTCATCTATGTTTAAGCATGCATTAGGTATTTCTTCTAATGCTATCCCTCCCCTTGCCCCCCATCCCCTGACAGGCCCCGGTATGTGATATTCCCCTCCCTATGTCCATGTGTTTTCATTGTTCAACTCCCACTATGAGTGAGAACATGCAGTGTTTGGTTTTCTGTTCCTGTGTGAGTTTGCTGAGAATGATGGTTTTCAGCTTCATCCATGTCCCTGCAAAGGACATGAACTCATTCTTTTTTATGGTTACATAGTATTCCATGGTGTAAATGTGCCACATTTTATTTATCCAGTCTATTACTGATGGGCATTTGGGTGGGTTCCAAGTCTTTGCTATTGTAAATAGTGCTGCAATAAACACACGTGTACATGTGTCTTTATAGTAGAATGATTTATAATCCTTTGGGTATATACCTAGTAATGGGATTGCTGGGTCAAATGGTATTTCTGGTTCTAGATCCTTGAGGAATCACCACACTGTTTTCCACAATGGTTGAACTAATTTACACTCCCACCAACAATGTAAAAGCATTCCTCTTTCTCTGCATCCTCACCAGCATCTGTTGTTTCCAGACTTTTTAATGATTGCCATTCTAACTGGCGTGAGATGGTATCTCATTGTGGTTTTCATTTTCTCTAATGACTGAGACTGGGTAATTTATAAAGGAAAGAGGTTTCATTTATTCAGTTCAGCATGACTAGGGAGGCCTCAGGAAAATTACAATCGTGGCAAAAAGCAAAGGGGAAGCAAAGCACCTACTTTACAAGGCGGCAGCAAGGAGAAGTGCAGAGCAAAGGGGGAAGAGCCTCTTATGAAACCATCAGATCTCGTGAGAACTCACTCACTATTATCAGAACAGCATGGGGGAGCTGCTCCCATGATGCAGTTACCTCCCACCTGGTCTCTCCCTTGACATGTGGGGATTATGGGGATTATGGGGATTACAATTCAAGATGAGATTTGGGTGGGGACACAAAGCCTAATCATATCAAACAGGATCATTTAGCAGTGGTTAAGATTTTCCTCAGGGTTAGGGAAAGCAAAAGGAAATTACACACATATGATGTGGCTGACCCAATGCTGGCAATGGCCTTTCCTCACCTCCCAGGTGAATCATGACGGTTTACGCCAGAGACTGCAAACATTTTCTATAAAAGGCCAAATAAAAAATGTAGACTTTAGGCCACATGTGGTCTCTGTGGCTGCTGCTTCTTTTTCTTCTACAGTCCTTTCAAAGTGTAAAAATCAAAACCAAAAATGTTTTTAGCTTACGGGCTGGACAAAAATCTAACATTTTTATTTAGGCCACATATGGTCTCTTTAGTGTTGCAACAGCTGCAGCAGTTGCTGCTATTGCTTTTTCCTCTATAATCCTTTAAAAATGTAAAACATACGTTCTTAGCTTGCAGTCTGGACAAAAATAGGCAATGAGCTGGATTTGGCCTGTGGGCCTTCCTTTGCTGACCCCTGCTCTAGGCCTTTTTTTTTTTTTTTTTTTTTTTTTTGGCTACTGAATGGTTTGAGAACACATATATGGTCCAGGTTTGACCAGCACATCATGATGGAGAGCCTTCTGGGGAGCAGGTTTAACTTGCTTGTAGAAAGAAGCACATGGGGCCGGGCGCGGTGGCTCAAGCCTGTAATCCCAGCACTTTGGGAGGCCGAGACGGGAGGATCATGAGGTCAGGAGATCGAGACCATCCTGGCTAACACAGTGAAACCCTGTCTCCACTAAAAATACAAAAAATTAGCCGGGTGAGGTGGCAGGCGCCTGTAGTCCCAGCTACTCGGGAGGCTGAGGCAGGAGAATGGCCTAAACCCAGGAGGCGGAGCTTGCAGTGAGCTGAGATCCGGCCACAGCACTCCAACCTGGGCAACAGAGCGAGACTCCGTCTCAAAAAAAAAAAGAAAGAAGCGCATGGGATGAATACTCTTCCTCTGAGGCTGATATCTGTGTATTGTGTGTAGTATTTTTTCCTTCTTTCTTTTTGAGACAGTTTGCTTTGTTGCCCAGGCTGGAGTGCAGTGGCACAATCTGGGCTCACTGCAACCTCCCTCCCCAGTTCAAGCAATTCTCGTGCCTCAGCCTCCTGAGTAGCTGGGATTACAGGTGACCGTCACCATGCCCTGTTGATTTTTTGCATTTTAGTAGAGATGGGGTTTCACCATGTTGCCCAGGCTGGTCTCAAACTCTTGAGCTCAGGCAATCTGCCTGTCTCGGCCTCCCAAAGTGCTAGGCATAAGCCAGTGCACCTGGCTGTATATAGTATTTCTATGTATGATACTAGATGACAACCATGAGAAAGTAAGCCTAAGAACGAAGGGTAAACCTTGAGGATGGTGTCATGCAAAGGAAGTCAATGTCTTTGATGACATCTTTTCTCTGTAAAACTCTCTCAGAAAAGCCTATTTCTATGCTATTCATTTTATGAGATATAAAGTATAAGCTACTGAAAGCAGCTTAGTTACTATAGTTAGTAAGTTACAATTATGTAGCAGAGAGTTCTGTGGGTAGCTTTGTGAGTTCCAGGCCCCAGAATTTTTACACTGGAGGAGCAAAGAGCAGCAGTTTGACTGGATAAGAAAATTAACGCTATATAGGCATAGCAGTTTACGTAAGACCAGTTACTTTTCTATGTCAAAGAAAAGGGTGTTTTCATGGAGAGTTTAAGATGTTGGGCCAGGCGCGGTGGCTCAAGCCTGTAATCCCAGCACTTTGAGAGGCCGAGGTGGGCGGATCATGAGGTCAGGTGATCGAGACCATCCTGGCTAACACGGTGAAACCCCGTCTCTACTAAAAATACTAAAATTAGCCAAAAGTGGTGGCGCGTGCCTGTAGTCCCAGCTACTCAGGAGGCTGAGGCAGAAGAATTGCTTGAATCTGGGAGGTGGAGGTTGCAGTGAGCTGAGATCGCGCCATTGCCTTCCAGCCTGGGCAACGGAGTGAGACTCTGTCTCAAAAAAAAAAAAAAGATGTTAACATATTCTAATCCTCTCCTATCATGCAACATACCCAAGGGTCTTTATAGTTATCTTTTGTAGTTTGGATCATTGCTCGCCAATCTTTATTTCCTCTCTGTGCTAGAATGATATATCTACACATTTTGCGTGTACCTTTGCAATACCTTTCAATAGAATGGAAAGAATATATTTTTTCCACCTCATTGATGTTGGGCTTTGGACATGGGACTTGTTTTGGTCAATGTAATGTGGACCGAAGTTACAGTGCACCAGTTGGTTGGGGATAGGGTAGCCTTAAAAAGGACATCATGGGCAAGGTTCAGTGGCTCATGCCTGTAATCCCAGCACTTTGGGAGGATGAGGCAGCGAGTGGATTGCTTGAGGACAGGCCTTCAAGACCAGCCTGGCCAAAAGGGTGAAACTCTGTCTCTACAAAAAGTAAAAAATTAGCCGGGCATGGTGGTGCACACCTATAGTCCCAGCAACTTGGTAGGCTGAGGCAGGAGAATCGCTTGAATCCAGGAGGCAGAGATTGCAGTGAGCGGAGACTGTACCACTGCACTCCAGCCTGGGCGACAGAGCAAGACTCTGTCTCAAAAAACAAACAAACAAACAAAAAGGACATCATATTTCCATTCACTGCTATGTTCTTGAGAGCCACTAGAAGAAAGCATACCCCAGCTTGGGCCCCAGAATTAAGATATGTGGAACCCAACCATAAGTGTGGGTTCTAACCTGGCCTAGCTGAGCCCAGCCTAGATCTGTGAACCTAGCCAATTCATGAGAAAAATAAATGCTTGTGTTTATAAGCCATGAAGAATTTTAAGGTTTTTTTTTTTTTTTTTTTTTTTTTTTTTTTTTTTGAGACGGAGTCTTGCTCTGCCGCCCAGGCTGGAGTGCAGTGGCCGGATCTCTGCTCACTGCAAGCTCCGCCTCCCGGGTTCACGCCATTCTCCTGCCTCAGCCTCCCGAGTAGCTGGGACTACAGGCGCCCGCCACCTCGCCCGGCTAGTTTTTTTTGTATTTTTTTTTTAGTAGGGACGGGGTTTCACTGCGTTAGCCAGGATGGTCTTGATCTCCTGACCTCGTGATCCGCCCGTCTCGGCCTCCCAAAGTGCTGGGATTACAGGCTTGAGCCACCGCGCCGGGCCCGGTGTTTTGTAATAAAGCCTCTACCTAGTTTCCAGTCTCTCTAGGGGCAGATTTCTTCTTCTTCTGCTGGGTAAAAAGATCAGCACATTATCAAGTCAGCTGATTAGCAAACTAAAAAAAAAAAGGTACATTCCTTCAAACACATTACATGCTTTGTGTCCAGATCCAGATGACCAAGGCCTACAGAGAGTAATCATTTTCCTCTCTCAGTCTGAGCTCCCATATCATATCTCAAAATGTGTTTCTCTCTTCTCAGGATGACTGACATTAACCATATCTACTTCCTTCAAGGGGACCCACTCCTAACCACGGAAGTGGTTATACCCCTAGTAGCACAAGTACATCAGAACATTACAGAGAATCCTCTACTTCTATCCTTCTAATTAGAAAAACAAGCAAACAAAAACCTCTATTATATAGACAAAGAAATCTTATTGTGAGAGGAAAAGCAAATGAATCCTACCTGCCATCAACAGATTATTTTAGTGGTTGATTTTATTTTTTGGGTGGCTTGACATTACTAATCACATTACATTATACAAAGTGAAAAACTTGGGGTATGTTCAAAGTGATACCAGTCTGCAATCCCTTATTCAAAACCCTTGGGGGCAAATGTGCTTTGGAATTAAAAATATTTTGGATTTTAGAGAAGAATATGCAGAAACCATTTTAACGTTCTCATTTTTTAAATCTTAAAACCAGTTTTAATGGGGTATAATTTACATATGCTAAAATGCATCCATTTAAGTATACCCAGTGAATTTAGACCATTGTATACCCTTGTACAACCACCATCAGGGTCAAGAACATTCCCAACACCCCAGAAAGTTCCTTCCAATCCCTTTGGTCATAATCAAATCCCACAATTAAACACACTGAGATTTCTATGCTAACATATGTTAATATTGACACTAAATGGAATTAAGAATATTAATGCCTTATGTCATATTGGACCAGGTTTTCCCAATAAATAAGCTTGCCATAAGCTTTCAGAAACCTTTTAGTTTTCAAAACATCTTGGATTTTGAAATCGTTGGTAAAAAATTATGGGCCTGTTGTAAAAAGAGTTATATCATAATGAAAAAGAAATAAAGGTGATAATTACTCTTACTTATACATGTTAACTGCTTGTATTAGAGACATAACGGGATTTATGAAAAACAAACTCAAGAACAAAGGACCTTCTGAATAATCTTTTGAAAACTAACCTATTTTAAGAAAATTTTATTAGTGTATACTATGTACCTAACAGTATACCTGGCACATAATAGATACCCAGTGATACCTTTTTATTTTTTTTCTGATGATTCTACCCAGCTCATATCTCCATACTCCTGTCTTTTTTTGTTTGTTTGTTTGTTTTTGAGACGGAGTTTTGCTCTTGTCGCCCAGGCTGGAGTGCAATGGCGCCATCTCTGCTCCCTGCAACCTTCACTTCCCAGGTTCAAGCAATTCTCCTGTCTCAGCCTCCCGAGTACCTGGGATTACAGGCATGTGCCACCACGCCCAGTTAATGTTTGTATTTTTAGTAGAGATGGGGTTTTACCATGTTGGTCAGGCTTGTCTCGAACTCCTGACCTCAGGTGATCTACCTGCCTTGGCCTCCTAAAGTGCTAGGATTACAGGTGTGATCCACTGCGCCTGGCCTCCTATCTTTTTTTATATTAATATTTTCCTCAGAAACCTCCTCTGTTTATTTAAAAAACTCTAATTTTTTTTTCTTGTTTATTGTCTGGCACGTCTTCTAGAACTGTCCAATACTGTCTATTTATTTTTTATAGAGACAGGGTCTCATTCTGTCATCCAGGTTGGAGTACAATGGTGTGATCATGGCTCACTGTAACCTTGAACTCCTGGGCTCAAGCCATCCTGTCACTTCAGCCTCCCAAGTAGCTAGGACTTTAGGCATGTGCCACCATGCCTGGCTAATTTTTTTATATCACTTTTTTTTTGTAGAGAGTGCTTCTCACTATGTTGCCCAGACTGGTCTTGAACTCCTGGGTTCAAGTGATCCTCCAGCCTCAGCCTCCCAAAGTGCTGGGATTATGGACATAAACCACCACTCTGGCCACATGTGGCTATTTAAATTTAAATTAATGGCAATTAAAATGAAAAAGTCAGTTCTTTTAGCCACACTAGCCACATTTCAGTTGCTTGATAGCCACATGTGGCTAGTGGCTACAGTATCAGATAGTGCAGAATAGTTCCACCATTGCAGAATGTTCCATTGGACAGAATTGTGCTGTCTTGTTCACCACATTATTTTTAGTGCCTTGCACAGAGGTTGGGATCCAGTAGATAATCAACAAATATTTGCTGAATAAATGTTTTTAGTTCATCTGGAAACACCATCATGCAAATGTAAAGCACAGAGTTTCTTCTGAAATAGATGTTTGAATAGCAGAGGTTTTTGGTGTTTGTTTGTTTTGTTTGTTTGTTTGTTTTTTTGGGACAGAGTCTCGCTGTTGCCCAGGTTGGAGTTCTGTGGTGCAATTATAGTTCACTGCAACCTTAAACTGCTGGGCTCAAGCAATCTTCTGTCTTAGCTCCCACATAGCTGAGACTACAGGTATATTTCACCATGCCCAACTAATTTTTAAATGTTTATTTTGTAGAGATGAGGTCTTGCTATGTTGACCAGGCTTTTTTTTTTTTTTTTTTTTTTTTGAGACAGAGTCTTACTCTGTCACCCAGGCTGGAGTGCAGTGGTGGGATCTCGGCTCATTGCAACCTCTGCCTTCTGGGTTCAAGTGATTCTCCTGTCTCAGCCTCCCTAGTAGCTGGGATTACAGGTGTGCAGCACCACGCCCGGCTAATTTTTTGTATTTTTAGTGGAGACAGGGTTTCACCATATTGGGCAGGCTGGTCTGGAATTCCTGACCTCAGGTGATCCACTTGCCTCGGCCTCCCAAAGTGCTGGGATTATAGGCATGAGCCACTGCATCCGACCTAAAATGATTTATTTGAGAAAGTAAGGCTGGTCGCAGTGGCTCATGCCTGTAATCCCAGCACTTTGGGAGGCTGAGGTGGGTGGATCTTGAGGTCAGAAGACAGAGGCCATCCTGGCTAACACAGGGAAACCTCATTTCTACTAAAAACACAAAAAATTAGCTGGATGTGGTGGCACGCCCCTGTAGTCCCAGTTACTTGGGAGGCTGAGGCAGGAGAATCACTTGAATCTGGGAGGTGGAGGTTGCAGTGAGCCAAGATTGCACCACTGCACTCCAGCTTGGGTGACAGAGAGAGACTCTGTCTCAAAGAAAAAAAAAAAAAGTAAAAGATTAGATTAGATTTAGACTCTATTTAGTTTTGATTATTAATAACTTTCAGACATTGGGCGCTTACTATATGCCAGGCACTGTTCTCAGTGTTTTACACATATTACCTCATTAATTTTCACAATAACCTTGTGATGTATGCACTATTCTCAATTTACAGATAAGGACACTGAGACACAAGAGGAAAGTACACAAGAGGAAACTTGCCCAAGTTCATAGAGCTATTATGTGGAGGGCCAGGATTTAAGCCTAGGCCGTCTGGCTCCAGGTGCCAAACAATTTACTGTAACACTTTGAACTCTTTATGATTATTTTTAATAAGGGCTTTTAAAACGAACTCTTTATGAAGCCGGATGCGGTGGCTCACACCTGAAATCCCAACATTTTGGGAGGCTGAGGAGGGTGGATCACGTGAGGTCAGGAGTTCGTGACCAACCTGGCCAACATGGTGAAACCCTATCTCTACTAAAAATATGAAAAAAAAAAATTAGCTGTGTGTGGTGGCCCCTGAGCCTGTAATCCCAGCTACTTGGGACTCTGCCTGAGGCAGGAGAATCACTTGCACCCAGGAGGCGAAAGTTGCAGTGGGCGGAGATAGAGGAACTGCCTTCCAGCCTGGCCAGAGCAAGACTCAAAAAACAGGAAAAATAACTATTTATGATTATTTTTATTTTTATTTATTTATTTTTATTTTTAGATGGAATCTTGCTCTGTCCCAGGCTGGAGTGCAATGGTGTGATCTTAGCTCACTGCAACCTCTGCCTCCTGGATTCAAGCTATTCTCCTGCCTCAGCCTCCTGAGTGGCTGGGATTACAGGAGCCCACCACCATACCCGGCTAATTTTTGTATTTTTAGTAGAGATGGGGTTTCACCATGTTGGCCAGGCTGGTCTTGAACTCCTGACCTCATGATCCACCTACCCTGGCCTCTCAAAGTGTTGGGATTACAGGCGTCAGCCACCACGCCCGGCCTCTATGATTATTATTTTTATTTTTATTTTTTGAGACAGAGTCTCACTCTGTCACCCAGGCTGGAATGCAGTGGCACCATCTTGGCTCACTGCAAACTTCACCTCCCGGGTTCAAGCAATTCTCCTGCCTCAGCCTCCTGAGTAGCTGGGATTACAGGTGTCCATCACCACGCCTAGCTAATTTTTGTATTTTTAGTAGAGGCGGGGGTTTCACCATGTTGGTCAGGCTGGTCTTGAACCCCTGACCTCGTGATCCACCCGCCTCGGCCTCTCGGCCTCCCAAAGTGCTGGGATTACAGGAATGAGCCACCGCGCCCGGCCTGATTGTTTTTAATAAGGACCATTTAGTCTCCTTCTTCCCATATATTACACCTCTTCTTTCTTTTTTTCTTATTTAACTTAGCTAGGACACCCTCAAAAATGGTAAATAATAGCTACTATATCCCTGCCTCCTTGTTGAGTCTCTGATTTTAAGGTGAATGCCTCTGCCATTTCACTGAAATGTATGGTGTTGCTCTCTGATGATTATCTTGTTCCAATTAAGGAAACATTCTTTTATTTTTCTAGTTTACTAAGAATTTTAAAAATTCAGAGTGGTTGCCGGGCGCAGTGGCTCACGCCTGTAATCCTAGCACTTTGGGAGGCCAAGGTGGGCAGATCAAGAGATCAGGAGATCGAGGCCATCCTGGCTAACACAGTGAAACCCCATCTCTAAAAATACAAAAAATTTAGCTGGGCGTGGTGGCGGGCGCCTGTAGTCCCAGCTACTAGGGAGGCTGAGGCAGGAGAATGGCGTAAACCCGGGAGGCGGAGCTTGCAGTGAGCCGAGATCGCGCCACTGCACTTCAGCCTGGGTGAAAGGGCGAGACTCTGTCTCAAAAAAAAAAAAAAATTCAGAGTGGTTGTTGAATGTTATACAGTGTGTCTCTAGAGACTATCATTTGGTTTTTCTCCTTCAGTCTAATAAATTCTACTTGCAGATTTCTTAATGTTAAATCACTGTTTATGTTAAACCACATACTTTGTCATGATGTGAATTCTTTTTTTTTTTTTTTTTTGAGATGGAGTCTTGCTCTGTCGCCCAGGCTGGAGTGCAGTGGTATGACCTCTGGCTCACTGCAAACTCTGCTTCCCGGGTTCAAGTGATTCTCCTGCCTCAGCCTCCTGAGTAGCTGGTACTACAGGCGCATGCCACCATGCCCGGCTAATTTTTGTATTTTTAGTAGAGACAGGGTTTCCCCATGCTGGCCAGGCTGGTCTCGAACTCATGACCTCGGGTGACCCACCTGCCTCAGCCTCCCAAAGCGCTGGGATTACAGGTGTGAGCCACTGCGCCTGGTCTGATAACGTCTTAATTCTTTTTATTTAGAAAAAATTATTTTGTAGAGATGGAATCTCACTATGTTGCTCAGGCTGGTCTCAAACTCCTGGCCTCAACCCATCCTCCTGCCTCAGTCTCCCAAAGTCCTGCAATTTCAGGTGTGAGCCACAGCACCAGACCAATAACATCTAAATAATCAATTTTCCCTTCATAACAAAATCATAGTGAGAAAGGAAGTTTCCCTTCTCTTTTTTGGGCACTGTTTGTCTTGGGTTTTAGTATGAGAGTTATGCTGCCTTGTGGAATAAACTGGGAAGGGGTCTCCCTTTTTTGAGATTTTTTTGGTCTCTCTAAAATCTAGCCAGTTTTGGGTACTCCATCTCACTCTCTTCTTCCTTCCAGTGGTGCGCCAACAGTACCATCAATCATTTTACCATGAGGATTTCTCACACTAGCTCTCAAGGTTCCTCATAAAGTGGGCTCACAATGTTGATCTCCAACAAAGCCTTCGTGTCTTTCAACTTTATCACTTTCCTTGCACATGTCACAGACCTTACCATTTTCAAGGCTTTGCTAATTTCATGACATCTGCCTTGTTAAATCCTGACTATTAGTGTTTGGGCTAGTACTGGGTGTTGATTATGGCACAAGGGAACTAACATTTTAGGCAGAGATCGTGTACCTCCTTAACACCCTTCATTTTATTTAACCATCAGAATCCTGGGAAGTTTTGTTATTTTTATTTGCTAGATAGGAAAATAAACGTTATACACTAATAAACGGAGGTGCCATTAAATACCAGTACCGCTTGATTCCAAAGTGATTGCTGCCTCCACTACAGTTTCACCTCCTCCACTGTGTTCCCTAGGTAGTCTCTCATGCTGACCTGTATGTCCTCCGTGCTCCATTAGCAAATTATACACTGTACCGCACCATCTTACATTTACACTTTGTATTTTCTATTTTTTCATATCTGTAGTGCTTGTCTCACACACAGCAGTTAATAATAATCTCTCAGAATAATTTTTCTTTTTCCCCTCAGAATGATCTCTCAGCGTCTGGTCATCCGACTCCGTATTTGGATATCATATAAATCGCGGGAAAAAATAAAAGGTGATTAAATACAAATAATTTTGACTGTGTTAGTCTTAGCTGTGTGTTGCAAAAAAAAAAACAAAAGGTCTCTTTCAAAATAAGTTTAACTCTCAATGATCTCCCTGGGGCTTTTTAGCGACCTCTGCAAAATTAGCGCCTAAAAACACAGTGACTTGGCATTTGTGACTACTGATCACCTCCTCACTCAAGCACATCAAACAGCGGGATATCCTGGAAGTCGCACCTACAGCTCACACTTCCTAACAAGGAAAGCTAGACGAAGGGACGGTCTCTCCCAACAGCAGCGCGATGCGGGTCCTCCCCCCACCAGCTTCAGTGGGATGGAACATTCCGAGCGATCGCTTTGACCGGGCGCCACTCTGAGTCACGTGGAGCTGTAGCGCCCCGGCGGAGCCAGGCGGAATAACGCGGGCTCGGGTTGCCAAGGGGAGGGGCGAGGCACCGCGGAAGAGGCGGAGCGAAGGAAGCCGGCCGTGGGGCGGGGTGCTGAGCGCAGGGGCGGGCACAGAGGGGCGCGCGGGCGGGGAGGGCCCGGCGTATTATGGGATGCGGCGGTGGAATGGCGCTGGGCGCGTGATTTTGAACAAACCCTGGTCTGTGTCCCGGAGGCGCCGCCGCCGCCGCTGCTGCTGGGAGCCCAGGGAGCGCCGCGCGACCAGGAGGCGGCGGCGCCGCCGGCTTTGGTGAGTGTCAGCCCCCGGGATGGGGGCTACTGGGCGGGCGGGCGGGAAGGGGGAACCGGCCCCCGCTGCGAGTGGCTGCGCGGGCGGAGAGCGCTGGATCGCTCCCTCCGGGAGCCCGGGCCGGTGGGCCTTGGCGGGGAGCGGGAACCCGCCAGCGGGGTCCGCCGCGCCCCTTCCCTGGGCTGCGGGGGGCGGAGGATCCTCGGGGCTCCGTCTCTTCCCGCCGGCTCCCGGGAGGGTGGCTGTCACCCGGCAGGGCCAGCGCTCGGCCAGCTGCCTGCCAGGCGGTCTGGACGAAGGGCTCCCGCGGCTGTTGACACGCACATTGCGCGACCCAACAAGCCGGCCGTGGCGGCCCCGGGTTTCTGGGAACCGGTTTTGCTGCTGTGTCATTTTGTGCCAGTCCCTCCTCTCCCTACTGCCCGCCGCCGCGTTCTTCCTTTGCCCCTTTGTACAGGCTCTTGTTCGTGCGTGTCCGTTTTCCTCGCGAAGCCCACCAGCCAAATGTCATAATGTTCCCGAGGTGCACGGGGTAAGGGAGCGGGCCGGGACTTAGCTTGGCCAGCAACGGTAACCAACCAAGCAGAGTGCGGATGGACGGGGCCGTCAGTGGGGAAATGAAGTTTAAAGATGAAGTAACTGATGACACTTTATACTCTCAGCATCTGGCAGTCTGCATATAAAAACAGCAATTGGGGTGGGTGGTAGACAGCCCTTGTTGAAGGCTGAATCTACCGACTTTTATATGGAGTTACCATTGAAACAAGGTAGGGAAATGAAATGACTTTTTCAACTTCAACCTTAATCTTCTTACACTTAGACAGTAGAGTGGCCCTGTTCGCAGCCTTGAAATTCAGTTTGCCCAGAGCTTATATTGTAGTTGAATGATAAAGAATTAAGTTTTTGGTTGGTTAACTCTTTCTGAAATTGACAAAGGCAGCCAGTTTCCTTTTGTTTTTTTTTAAATGCTGGTCTCAGAAGAAGCCTTGCAGCTTATGTTTTGTTATTTTTTAAATGATTAAGAATTACCTCTGTTCTCTTTTTTGTACTTATTCAACTGGCTGATGACAGGAGCTGGTAACTTTTACTTACCTAGTAGGTAACTCTAGGGTCTTGTTCTGAAGCAAGCTGTTTATTTTCACTGTATTGAACAAATATATCAGCAGCAGATGGGTTTTTTTTAAATTTGATGACTTAGATCCTAAAAACATTTGGCAAGTAATTTTAGCTTAGAGTTATATTTTCAATATTTTAGAAATTGATCATTCATGAATGCTTCTACAATTAGTTCAATACATTTTAAATCTAGTTGCGCTTTGACGTCCTAAACCGATGACAGATTGGAAGTCACTGTGTTCATCGACAGAAATGACCAGATAAAATTAAGTTGGAGAGGAAGACAGCTCAGAACTTTATTTTTTAAAATGAAGTGTTTTGACCACCTCACCTGCATGAGGATTGCTGCCTGTAATTGACAAAGGTGTCAAAGGTCGAACATGCATATGGAAATAGCTCATCCTGTCAAAGTAGTTCCGTGGGTGGGGTAAAATGTCAAAGTTGGTGAATGACATTAAGGGTCTTTACAGTGTTTTTAGTACCTGAGATAGCCACAGTGAATAAAACGCATTCCACCATCTCTCTCAAGTTGCTGCTCTGAAAATAAAAGAGTTTGGGTTCTTTATTGTCCTTATGCCACCCTCCGCATGGCTTTTGGTCTTGCAAACAAAAATATGCCGGACTTGGGACCCCGCAGGTGGCGCGACTTCCTTTGGCGTCCCTGCGGGGGCCCGTGCTCCGCCCGGGGGTGAAAGGTCTCGGCGTAGCCGGTGTGCACTTGCACGGCCCTTGTGCGTTTGAAGGTTGGCGGGGCGGCGGGAGGCTTCCCCGGATATGTGGGTGTGCGCCTCCCGGGAGGGGCGGGCGGGGAGGGGAGGAGGAGGAAGGGGGAGGTTACTGGTGGTGGCGGCGGCGGCGGCGGCCCGGGCTCCGGCTGTCGGGGAAGCTGCTGAGCTGTGATGGTGATGACGAGGTGAAAATGGCGGATCTTTCGAAATACAATCCCGGCCCCTGACATACCAGAGGCGGCGGCGGCGGCGACGTCGCCACCCCGGCTCCCTTCTCGGGCCCCGGGTACCCTGAAGCGCTCCAGTTTGGACAAACTGGGAAAGGAAGCTGTTGGCCAGAGCTATCGTGCACGGGCAAAACAAGCCCCGCCGGGGCTCGGGATTGCCCAGGACCTTCTGGAGCCCCCACCTCGGAGCCCGAGGGAGGAGAAAGCGGCAGCCGCTGGAGGTAGAGGAGGAGGGGGTACCCGAGGGCTTCTCTGTCTGGAGATCTCTTTATTTGGGGGGATGGGGGTGGGTGAGGAAAGAACTGCGCTGTGGATCAAGGAATGACTTGTCCGGAGTGCGAAGAATCAGTAGCCTCGTCATGACATCAACATTATTCTTTGAGTGTTAAGAGGGCTCCAGTTTGCTCTTATACCTAAGGCTGCTGCTGAGGCCTAGAGGAACCGCTAGCACTTAACATGATTTCCTGATATAATTTTTAAAACAGCCACTCTGTCGGGTGTTGCTTTGATGGTGTTCAGCAGTTCTTGGGGTTGTATGTTTCTTTAGGGAGGCAGAGCATTGGCAATTTATTCTGCATTTAAGGTCTGTGTCTTAGATCCTAGTCTGTAACTTATTGGGGTGTGGATGTTCACGTTTTATAGAATAGGGACCAGTTTTGTAAGAATTAGAAAAAAATTTTTTAATGCTCTGTTATCCATAGAGTAACCTGTTTGCCCCTGCCATTTGGCAAATAACAATTGAGATACTGTCAGTCATATTTTATACCCATGCTTTTCAGGGAAGTTCTTCTCTATACCCACCCTCCTGCCCCCGCCATTCTAGTTCATGAATTCAGAGAGTAAAGTTATGAAAAATTTTGCGTTAGATTTTATAATGCAAATGAAATACAGCTTTAGGAGCTCTCTTTTGGTCCTGAGTTTTACCTTCATTGTTAAGGAGAGTTGTGATGGCGTGATGCAAGCATTTGTTATGAGTACATTAAGTTGGTAAAGATAAATTGAGACCTCTGTTATTTCTAAATGCTAGAGTGTTTAGCCTAGCCCTTTGTTTAGAGAGCTGTATTGATTGACTATAACAGCCACTGTTTTATTAGGTTATCTAAAGACCCATGTAAGTTTTAGGTTATGCTGAAAGATCCCTAAGGAGTCTGTGTCCTTGCACACAACACTAGTATTACAGAAAAGTTACATGTGATACAAATTTTTAGGCTGGGCAAAAAAATTTTTGTTAATTTGGACCCTATGCTTTTCCCCAAGCTTTTTTGAGTCAATGACATTGAGTGTATAATGAACAGAGAGATTAGTATTTGAGGAATGCCCATGGGTAATGTTTATGATTAGCCCTAAATTTCCTTATTCAAATTGTCTTCAGAGAGTATATGTGCTATTATTTCCTTATTCAAATTGTCTACAGAGAGTATATGTGAACACACTATACCATAGTGTGTCATTTATCACAAATTTTGTAGTGTACTTAGAGGGGAAAAATTTTGTGTGAATGGGTGTGTATAGTCTGGATGTCTGGCTTTCACTTACTAGAAGAATAAGAGACCCAAAAAATTTTTTAGGACAAATACCTGAGAGGTACTCAGAAGATTTAATGATAATGATAATGATTATTTTTTGAAAATAATTTGATGTTGTATTATTCAGTAGGTATTTGGTTTTGTCTTTTTAAAATTACAGTTTTTATGTTGCAGTTATTTAACCCATGCCTTATAGCTGCTGACTTAGTAGCAAGACTAAGAATTTTAAAAGTAATTAAAATAGGGGGATTAAAAAGCTTTTTCATTGACTTTCTTTTAATCACAGAGGGCTATTGTCTCTTTGTGATTCTTTGTGATTGTCTTTAAAGACCAGTTTTCAGATTGTCTTGGTTAGAACAATTGTGTGTTAATAATTAAAAGTGTGTTAGAAAGAAATGAAGCAAGAATTATACCACCAGAGATAGTCCAGTGTTCATTTTTGGGGGGAAGAGTATTATAGATTTTCACTACTTTTTCTTTTTTTTTTATTTCGAGACAGAGTTTCGCTGTGTTGCCCAGGCTAGAGGGTAGTGGCGAGATCTCAGCTCACTGCAAGCTCCGCCTCCCGGGTTCACGCCATTCTCCTGCCTCAGCTTCCCGAGTAGCTGGGACTTCAGGCGCCCACGACTGCTAATTTTTTGTATTTTTAGTAGAGATGGGGTTTCACCATGTTAGCCAGGATGGTCTCAATCTCCTCACCTCATGATCCACCTGCCTCGGCCTCCCGAAGTGCTGGGATTACAGACGTGAGCCACCGTGCCCAGCCGATTTTCACTGCTTTTTCAAACATTATTATTGGGTATCTATTATGTGTCATATAGTATGCTAGGGATAGTGGATGAAATAACCTCAATATCATTACCTCAGGGAACTTTCAGTTTAAGAATCACTGGAGGTGAAGTTGGAAGGATCTGTTCAGTGGGGCCTTGCTGCAGAAGGTCTTAAGAGTTACAGAAAATGTAACTTAGTGTAGGAGAATGACAACCTCAGAGATATGCTTTAGAAGATAAATCCTGTACATGTAGCTTTTATGTAGAATGCATTATAGGTGAGAGGAGATGGAGGTAAAAACACCATAGTAGGCTTCAGGATTTGGAGATTTAGACACGATTGGTTACAGGCGGATAGAGTCATGGTGAAGGTGTAATCTGCATAATATATGACAGATTAATATTTCTATGGAAAGAAGAGATGTCAACGACCATACAATCGTAAGCCCTGGTGTTTGATAGAATTTTTCTTTTTTTCTTTTTTTTAATGAGATGGGGTCTTACTCTGTCACCCAGGTGAGGGTGCAGTGGATCTCAGCTCACTGCATCCTCTGCCTCCCAGGCTCAAGAGATACTCCCACCTCAGCCTCATGAGTAGCTGGGACCACAGGCATGGGCCACCACGCTCGGCTAATTTTTTGTATTTTTGGTGGAGACAGGGTTTCATCATGTTGGCCAGGCTGGTCTCAAACTCCTGAGCTCAGGCGATCTACCTGCCTCACCCTCCCAAAGTGCTGGAATTACAGGCGTTAGCTACCACGTCCGGCCATTTGGTAGACTATTGAATGCTGTAAAACAATAGAGAAATCAGAAGGAGAAGCTAATTTAGATAAACAGGAAAATAACTCTGAGTTACAGCATACCTCATAACTATCTTCACAGTAACCCTGTAAGTAAACTGAAGCTCAGAGATGTTATTATTGACTCAGATTATGTGATAAGCAACTAGGAGAGCCATGATTTGGAAACAGATCTTTTCTGATTTTGAATCTCCATGTTTTTTCCATCATGTTAATCATAAGCATGAATAATATAGAGTTCCCTTTTTTATTTTTATATATTTGTTCAGTTTTATAGGCTGTGTTATTCTCATTCTTGGGTACAATGCCTGTCCCTTGGTACATAACCCTCTTCATTGAGTATGTGAATAAATGAATAGCATTTATTTGTTATTTCACTCAGTTATATAATCTTTTTTTAAAATTTATTTTTATGTATTTATTTTTTGAGACGGAGTCTCATTCTGTTGCCCAGGCTGGAGGGTAGTGGTGTGATCTCCACTCACTGCAGCCTCCACCTCCTGGGTTCAAGCGATTCTCTTGCCTCAGCGTCTTGAGTAGCTGGGATTACAGGCACCCGCCACCATGCCCAGCTACTTTTTGTATTTTCACTAGAGATGGGGTTTCACCATGTTGGCCAGGCTGGTCTTGAACCCCTGACCTAAGGTGATCCACCAACCTCAGCCTCCCAAAGTGGTAGGATGTGAGCCATCATGCCTGGCCCATTTCTTTTTTTATTATGTTGTTAATTCACACCCTCTGAAATACATTGTGAAATTCATGTAATTATCGTGTAGCAAAGACTTTTTGGAAAGTAAGTTACAAAGTTAAGGAAGCTCACCTAAATAGAATGGGAGTAGTGCAGCAGATACTTCATATACATTTAAATATGAGCGGCAGAAGCTCAAATTTAAATACTATATACTTGAACATAGACTTTAAAGGTATGTGACTAATTTGGAATTCACCTTTTTTTCCAGCTTTTATTTTAGGTTCAAGGGGTACATGTGCAGTTCTGTTACCTGGGTATATTGCATGATGCTGAGGTTTGCAGTATGAATGGTTCTGTCACCCAGGCGCTGAGCATAGTATCCAATAGTTTTTCTTTTATTCTTTTTTTTTTTTTTTTGAGACGGAGGCTCGCTCTGTCAATTGCAGTGGTGCAATCTTGGCTCACTGTAACTTCTGCCTCCCAGGTCCAAGCTATTCTCCTGCCTCAGCCTCTGGAGTAGCTGGGACTACAGGTGCATGCCATCACATCTGGCTAATTAATGTTTTGTATTTTTAGTAGAGATGGGGTTTCACCATGTTAGCCGGGATGATCCTGATCTCCTGACCTGGTGATCCGCCCACCTCAGCCTCCCAAAGTGCTGGGATTACAGGTGTGAGCCACTGTGCCTAGCCAATAGTTAGTTTTTCAACCCTTGACCCCCTCCCTACATCCCCAGTAGTCCTCAGTTTCCATTGTTGCCATCTTTATGTTCATGAGTACCCAATGTTTAGCTCCCACTTATAAGTGAGAATTTGTGGTATTTAGTTTTCTGTTTCTGTGTTAATTTGCTTAGGATAATGGCCTCCAGCTACATCCATGTTGCTGCAAAGGACATAGTTTCTTTCATTTTTTTTTTTTTTTTTTGAGACAGTGTCTTGCTCTGTCTCCCAGGCTGGAGCGCAGTGGCACGATCTCGGCTCACTGCAAGCTCCGCCTCCCAGGTTCAGGCCGTTCTCCTGCCTCAGCCTCCCCAGTAGCTGGGACTACAGGCACCCGCCACCACACCTGGCTAATTTTTTTGTATTTTTAGTAGAGATGGGGTTTCACCATGTTAGCCAGGATGGTCTCGATCTCCTGACCTTGTGATCCGCCCGCCTCAGCCTCCCAAAGTGCTGGGATTACAGGCGTGAGCCACCGCGCCCGGCGGTTTCTTTCATTTTTATGGCTACGTAGTATTTCATAGTGTATATGTACCACATTTTCCTTATCCAGTCACCATTGATGGGCACCCAGGTTGATTCCATGTCTTTGCTGTTGTGAGTAGTACTGCGATGACCATGCAGGTACATGTGTCTTTCTGGCGTAAACATTTATTTTCTTTTAGGTATGTACCCAGTAATGTGATTGCTGGGTCAAATGGTAGTTCTCTTTCAAATTCTTTGAGAAGTCACCAAGCTGCTTTCTACAGTGGCTGAACTAATTTACATTTTCACCAACAGTGGGTAAGTGTTCCCATGACCTCTCCAGCATCTATTTTTTGACTTTTTTTTTTTCTGAGATGGAGTCTCACCCTGTTGCCCAGGCTGGCGTGCAGTGGTGTGATTTCGACTCACTGCAACCTCTGCCTCCCGTGTTCAAGTGATTGTCCTAGCTCAGCCCCCTGAGTATTTGGGACTACAGGTGCGCTCCACCATGCCCAGCTAATTTTTGTAGAGGCGGGCTTTCCCCATGTTGGCCAGGCTGTTCACAAACTCCTGGCTTCAAGTGATCCGCCTGCCTTAGTCCTCCAAAGTGTTGGGATTACAAGCGTGAGCCACCATGCCTGGCCCCTGTTTTTTGTTTTTTTAATAATAGCGATTTACAGTTCCCTTTTAAAGGAAAAAAAAATTGTGAATCCTCAGTATTTTATTAAAATATTTTATTAAAATATTTACTAACTTATTTTATTAAAATATTAAAATGTTTACTTTGTAAGATAGATATAAATATATAAAACCAGTATAAATCAAAAGTAAATTTATAGGCCAGGTGCGATGGCTCATGCCTGTAATCCCAGCACTTTGGGAGGCCAAGGTGGGCGGATAACCTGAGGTCAGGAGTTCGAGACCAGCCTGGCCAACATGGCAAAACCTCATCTCTACTAAAAGATACAAACATGAACCGGGCGTGGTGGTGGGTTCCTGTATGAAAAATGCCAGCTACTTCGGAGGCTGAGGCAGGAGAATCGTTTGAACCTGGAAGGCAGAGGTTGCAGAGAGCTGAGATTGCGCCACTGCACTCCATCCTGGGTGACAGAGCCAGACTCTGTCTCAAAAACAAACGAACAAAAAGTAAATTTATGAACCTAATATAAACAAAACTGTAAAACCAACGTAAAAAAATTAAACTTATGGCGATAGATGATGTTGTTTTGCTTAAACAGTCTTTAGGTCAGGCACAATGGCTCACACCTGTAATCCTAGCACTTTGGGAGTCCAAGATGGGTGGATAGCTTGTGTCCCCAAGTTCAAGATCAGCCTGGGTGACGTAGCAAGACCTTGTCTCTACAACAAATACAAAGGAAATTGGCCAGAGTGTGATGGCTTCTGCCTGTTCTGTAGTCCCAGCTACTCGGGAGGCTGAGGTGGGAGGATCACTTGAGCCTAGGTGTCCAAGATTGCAGTGAGCCATGATCTTGGCATTGCATTGTAGCCTGATGACAGAGCAAGACAGTCTCAATACAAAACAAAACAAAAATATATTTCTTTCCATAGTGAGTATACTAGGTTCTGCCTCAGTGCAGATGTGCAGTTTTTTTCTTTCTTTTTCTTCCTTTCCTTTCCTGTCCTGTCCTGTCCTGTCCTTTCCTGTCCAGTTTCCAACGGAGTCTCACTCTGTCACCCACACTGGAGTACAGTGGCGCGATCTTGGCTCGCTGCAACCTCTGCCTCCCAGGTTCAAGTGATTTTCCTGCCGCAGCCTCCCAAGTAGCTGGGACTACAGGCGCCCGCCACCATGCCTGGCTAATTTTTTTGTATTTTTAGTAGAGACGGGGTTTCACTATATTGGCCAGGCTGGTCTCGAACTCCTGACCTCGCAATCTGTACCCCTCAGCCTCCGCAAGTGCTGGGATTACAGGCGTAAGCCACTGCACCTGGCAGTGCATACTACATACTGTATATCCTATATACTCTATATCCTATGATGACTCAATTTCTATGCCACTCTTCTGTGTTTGAATGCTGCAAGGCTTTCCTTCTTAAATCTCAGGTTAAGTGGTTTGGCATAAATATGTCATTTATCTTATAAGTCCATTTTGTGCCTTTTTCTTTAGCTCATCTGAATTCTTGTACATTGATTTTGGATGTGATGTGGTTATTCAAATGATCCAGAATGTACTTTATAAAAATACTATTGAAATGAAAATACAAACCTTTCTTTTTTAAAAAAAATTTAGGCCAGGTGCGGTAGCTCACGCCTGTAATTCCAGCACTCTGTGAGGCCGAGGTGGGTGGATGGCTTGAGCTCAGGAGTTTGAGACTAGCCTGGGCAATATGGCGAGACCCTGTCTCTAGAAAAACGAGACAAATTAGCTAGTTGTGGTGGCGCACACCTGTAGTTCCAGCTACTCCAGGGGCTGAGGTGGGAGGATCACTTGAGCCCCCAGGTGGAGGTTGCTGTAAGCCAAGATTGCGCTACTGCATTCCAGCGTGGGCAACAGAGTGAGACTCTGTCTCAAAAAAAAAGTTATGTATTTAATTTGTTTTTTTCATGGAACACTTCACAAATTTGCATGTCGTCCTTGCATAGGGGCCATACCAGTCTTCTCTGGGAAATACAAACCTTTCAAACCTTCATCAGAACTCATGGGTTATAGTCCACTGCTCCCAGTTTAGTTTGAGAAATGTAGTTCTATAACTGGTTTTTTAGTTGATGTTTGATTTTAGAAATAAAAGCTAAAATCCGGCCGAGCGAGATGGCTTACACCTTTAATCCCAGCACTTTGGGAGACCGAGGTGGGTGGATCATTTGAGGTCAGGAGTTCAAGACCAGCCTGGCCAACATAGTGAAATCCCGTGCCTACTAAAAATACAAAAAATCAGTCTAGTGTGGTGGCATACGTCTGTAATCCCAGCTATTCAGGAGGCTGAGGCGGGAGAATCACTGAAACTTGGGAGGCGGAGGTTGCAGTGAGCAGAGATCATGCCACTGCACTCCAACCTGGGTGACAGAGCAAGACTCCATCTCACACACAAAAAGAAAAGCTAAAATCTAAGTGGTATAGTTAACCAGTTAATGCTGGCAGTAAGCTCTAGGTACAAAAAATACAGTTGACCCTTGAACAACGTGGGAATTAGGGACACCAACCCCAAGCAGTCATATCCACATCCACATATGACTTTTGAATCCCCAAAAACTTAGTTGTCCAAGCCTTACTGATAACATAGTTGATTAACACATATTTTATATATTTATTGCATGTCATATTATTACAATAAAGTATGCTAGAGAAAAAATGTTATTACAGAAACTGTAAGGGAGAGAAAATATAGTTACTGTTCATGAACTGAAGTGGATCGAGGAAGAGCAGCGATGGGTCTTGCTGTCTGGAGTGGCAGAGGCAGAAGAGGTGGAGAAGGTACATGAGGAGACAGGAGAGGCAGAGACACTTGATGTAACTTTATGGAAATACATTGTAATTTCTGTCTGACATTTTCCCTCCCTCCCTCCTTCCCTCCCTTCCTCCCTTCCTTCCTCCCTTCCTTCCTCCCTCCCTTTCTCCCTTCTATCCCTCCTTCCTTCCTTCCTCCCTCCCTTTCTCCCTTCTATCCCTCCTTCCTTCCTTCCTCCCTCACCCTCACTTTTTTTTTTTTTTAAAGAGGTGATGTCTCACTGTGTTGTTGGTCTTGAACTCCTGCCTCAGTCTCTCAAGTAGCTGGGATTAAAGGCGTGTACCACTATGCCTGATTTCTCTAACAATATTTCCCTATGGTAGCAAGCTTTTTTTCACTGTTTGCTTTAGCTTCATTGTGTGTATCGTAGAAGGGTCCATGTCATAAAATATGTCAAAAGCAGCCTTGAATAATGCCGATTGTCTACTGTCAATTTGTTTTCTGTGCTTCTTCTACATCTTCTTTCTTATTGTCTGGCACTAGTTCAGAAGCAGTCATCTCCATCAAGTTGTCCCCCGTTAATTCCTCTGGTATGGTATCTGTTAGCTCTTAAATTTCTCCAAGATCCTTTCTTTTTCTTTTTCTTTTCTTTTCGGCAGGATTTCACTCCTGCTCAGGCTGGAGTGCAGTGGTGTGATCATAGCTCACAGCATCCTTGACCTCCTGGGCTCAAGTGATCCTTCCACCTCAGCCTCCTGAGTAGCTGGGACTACAGGTGCACACCACCACATCTGGCTAACTTTTAAATTTTTTGTAGAGTTGGGATCTCACTAGGTTGCCCAGGTTGCTCTCAAACTGTAGGGCTCAAGTGATCCCCTCACCTTGGCCTCCCGAAGTGTTGGGATTACAGGCATGAGCCACTATGCCTTACCCAAGATGCATATCTTGAAACCCTTCACCTTCCACCATTTTTGTCATATCCACAATTTATTTCATGATTTTCTTCATTGGTTATGTCGTAAATCCTGTGAAGTCATGCACAATGTCTAGATGCAGTTTTCTCTGTAAGAATTTATTGCTTTTGGGCCGGGCCTGGAGGCTCATGCCTGTAATCCCAGCATTTTGGGAGGCCAAGGTGGGCGGATCACCTGAGGTTAGGAGTTTGAGCCCAGCCTGGCCAACATGGCAGAACGCTGTCTCTACTAAAAATACAAAAATTAGCTGGGTGTGGTGGCGTGTGCCTTTAATACCAGCTATTTGGGAGGCTGAGGCAGGAGAATCAGTTGAACTTGAGAGGCAGAGGTTGCAGTGAGCCGAGGTTCAGATTGTGCCACTGCACTTCACCCTGGGGGACAAAGTGAGACTCCATCTCCAAAAAAACAAAACAAAAAAAGAATTTATTGCCTTGGGCTTGATGGCTTTCATGGCTTTGTCTATAACAATGACGGCATCTTCAGTGGCGTAATCCTTTCTGATTTTCATAATGTTCTCTCAACCGGGTTCTCTTCCATAGACTTGATGTTCATTCCATAGAGTACCATATATAATGAGCCTTAAAGGGCCTTAGAGCCCAAATTAAAGATGATGTATTTGGGGGCAAGTAGACCATGTGGATGCCTTCGGTGTTGAACACATGGGGTTCTGAGTGGCTGGGAGCATTGTCCAATATCAAAGGAATTTTAAAAGGCAGTTCCTTACTGGCAAGGTACTTCTGTCTTCAGGGACAAAACACTGTTGGACCCAATCCAGAAAAAGAGTTATCATTGTCCAGGCCTTCTTGTTGTACATTTGGAAAAGTGGCAACTGGTGTTTATCCTTTCCCTTCAAGGCTCAGGGTTTAGCAGCTTTATAGATAAGGGCAGTTCTGATCATGAACCCAACTACATTTGCACAAAACAATAGACTTAGCCTATCCTTTCCTGCCTTAAAAATTCTGGTGCTGCCTTCTCTTCCTTACTGATAAATGTCTTTTATGGCATTCTTTTCCAGAATAAGCCACCTTCGAAACTGCATTGAAAACCTGTTTGGGCTGGGCATAGTGGCTCATACCTGTAATCCCAGCACTTTGGAGAGCTGAGGCAGGAGGATCACTTGAGCCTAGGAGTTCGAGACCAGCCTGGGCAACATAATGAGACCCTATCTCTATAAAAATTTTAAAAATTTAGGCATGCACCTGTGGTCCCAGTTACTCAGGAGGCTGAGGTATGAGGATCACTTGAGCCCAGGAGGTTGAGGCTGCAGTGAGCTCTGATTATGCCACTGCTCTCCAGTCTGGGTGACAGAGTGAGACCCTGTCTCAAAAAACAACAAAACAAAAAACCTGTTTGGGCATATATCCATTCTCCTCAATGATTTTCTTAATGGCACCTGGGAATTCTTGGTCACCAGAAGCTGCTTCTCCTGTTTTCTTGACCTTTTTTTTGTTTTGTTTTTTTGAGACAGTCTCGCTCTGTCACCTAGGCTGGAGTGCAGTGGTGTGATCTCAGCTCACTAGAGCCTCCACCTCCCGGGTTCAAGCTATTCTCCCACCTCTGCCTCCCAAGTAGCTGGGACCACAGGCATGTGCCACCATACACAGCTAATTTTTGTATTTTTTGGTAGAGACGGGGTTTTACCGTATTGGCCAGGCTGGTCCAAAACTCCTGACCTCAGGTGTTCTGCCTGCCTCATCCTCCCAAAGTGCTAGGATTATAGGCATGAGCCAAATCCCAGCACTTTGGCCACACCTGGCCAAAGGCTGCAATTTCAGTGTTAGACAAAAAAATATTTTGCTAAAAGTGCAAGGTTTTTGTATCTGCTGGTGTAACTGCAGTGATGGCTTAACAGATTTCCTTTTTTATGATGGTCTTTACACTGGATTCATTTATCTTGAAATGTTGGGCAACTGCAGCTGTAGACCTCAATCTACAGTACATATCAAGCAGTTACAGTTTTGCTTGTAATGTCATACTTTTCTCTGCTTCTTGGGAGCGCTTCCAGCATCATTAGTGGCACTTCATATGGGTCTCCTAGTGTGTTCAAGTTTTACAGTATTGCACTAAGCACAATGAAAAATATGGGAGATCACCTTTTACTGCAATACACAATTTACTAGAGGGAGGAACTGCTCATGTGGAAACAGACAATTAGTGGCAACACTTGAGCTCACCACAGTAGCAACAGGAGGTGGCTACAAAAATGTTACAATAGTATGTACTACAGTATACATACTATGTTACAACTGTATGTACTACAGTTACTTTTTTGTGGTTTTGATTTAATAGTGCATCTTTGTTTACATTTCTCTCCACTGCAAATGATACAATGTATTTGTGTGGGTAAGTTTTTATACATTTTAACTTTTTATACTTTATATATTTTATGGTAGTAAATTATAAAACACAATGTTTACATATGTTTTATGCATTCATGACATATCAAACTTTTTCTTAAATCTTTTTGGTATTTCTAAGTGGTGACATGGTTCATCAGCAAGTTTTTTCAAATTGCCACAAATTTCCAAAAAATATTTAATATATTTATGGAAAAAAAATGTGTGTAAGTGGACCCTGTTGTTCAAAGGTCAACTAAACACTCAGATTCTCTTTTCTTTTCCTTCCCCTCCCCTCCCCTCCCCTCCCTTCCCCTCCCTTCCCCTCCCCTCCCTTCCCCTCCCTTCCCCTCCCCTCCCTTCCCCTCCCCTCCCTTCCCCTCCCCTCCCTTCCCCTCCCCTCCCTTCCCCCCTGGACAGAGTCTCACACTGTCGCCAGAGTTGGAGTGCAATGCTGCTATCTCTGCTCACTGCAACCTCTGCCTCCCGGGTTCAAGCACTTCTCCTGCCGTAGCCTCCTGAGTAGCCAGGACTACAGGCATGCAGCACCACGCCCAGCTGATTTTTGTAGTTTTAGTGGAGACGTAGTTTCACTATATTGGCCAGGCTGGTCTTGAACTCCTGACCTTCTGAGATTACACTTTCCTCCTGTCTCAGCCTCTCGAGTAGCTAGGACTTTAGACATGCTCCATCATGCCCGGCTAATTTTAAAAATTTTTTTTTGTAGAGAAGAGGGTCTTACCATGTTATGCCCAGGCTGGTTTCCAACTCCTGGACTTAAGCAGTCCTCTTGCCTCGGCCTCCCAGAGTGTTGGGATTACAGTTGTGAGCCACTGAACCCGGCCCAGACCTTTTCTTGTTAGAAGTTAGGACTTTGCTCCTAGTTCAAAGGGCGAGTCCCACTCCTGTAATTTTCAGTGTCTTTTAACAGGACAGGTAAAAATCTATGTTCTTCTGACAACAGAACTTCAAAATATATGAAGCAAAAATGTGCAGAAGAGGAGACATAGACAAATCCACCATCATATTTGGGAATTTTAACAGCCTAAAAATTTATTAAGGATATCAAGGATCTGAATAACACTATCAACCAGCTTTTGCTAACTGACATAAATAGAATACTACCCTCAGCAACTATTAAGAAAAAAAATGTTCTTGGCCGGGCACGGTGGCTCTCGCCTGTAATCTCAGCACTTCGGGAGGCTGAGGAGGGCAGATTGCCTGAGTTCAGGAGTTCGAGACCAGTCTGGCCAACATGGCAAAACCCCGTCTACTAAAAATACAAAAAAATTAACTGGGCGTGGTACCATGCACCTGTAATCCCAGCTGCTCGGGAGGCTGAGGCAGTGGAATTGTGTGAACCAGGGAGGTGGAGGTTGCATTCAGCCCAGATTGCACCACTGCACTCCAGCCTGGGTGACAGAGTGAGACTCTGTCTCAAAAAAAAAAAAAAAAAAACCAAAAACTAAAAAAAGTAAAAATTCTTTTCAAATGCAGAAGGAACATTCACCAAGAGAGAATATACTGAGTCAAAATACAAGTCTCTAATTTCAAATGAGAATGTTGCAGAGTATTATGTTCTCTGACAATACTATAATTAAATTAGTAATCAATAATAATAGCATAGCTAGAAATTCTCCAAGTGCTTGGGAATTAAATGGCACACTTTATTATCCATGTGTCAGATGAAATCACAAGCAATATTAGAAAACATTTGAAGTGAATGGTAATAAAAACATATTGAAATTAATGGACTACATCTAAAGCAGCTTTGGGGAAAAGTTTTCATATTAAAGGCTTACTGTAAAAAAGAAGAAAGTTTTAAAATCAATCAATCATTTAAATGAGGAGTTGACAGACTTTTTCTGTAAAGGTCCAGGTAGCAAATATTTGAGGCTTTGTAAGTCATGTAAGTCTGTCACATATTCTCCCTCACCCCAACCATTTAAAAATGTAAATATCAGGCCGGGCACAGTGGCTCATGCCTGTAATCCCAGCACTTTGGGAGGCTGAGGCGGGTGGATCAGTTGAGATCAGAAATTCAAGACCAGCCTGACCAACATGGTGAAACCCCATCTCTACTAAAAATACAAAAGTAGTCAGCATGGAGGCATGCGCCTCTAATCCCAGCTGCTTGGGAGGCTGAGGCAGGAGAGTCACTTGAACCCAGGAAGCAGAGGTTGCAGTGAGCCAAGATCGCACCACTGCACTCTAGCCTGGGTGACAGAGCAAGGCTCTGTCTCAAAAACAAACAAACAAACAACCATTCTTAGGTGGGAAGCAATACATAAAGACCATTGTCATGATTTAGTAGTTTGGTGAACACTGATCTGTGCTTCCATCTTAAGATTCTAGGCGGGTGGGCGTGGTGTCTCACTCCTATAATCCCAGCACTTTGGGAGGCCGAGGCAGGCGGATCACCTGAGGTGTGGAGTTTGAGACCAGCTTGACCAACATGGAGAAACCCTGTCTCTACTAAAAATACAAAAAATTAGCCAGGCGTGGTGACACATGCCTATAATCCCAGCTACTTGGGAGGCTGAGGCAGGAGAATCGCTTGAACCCGGGTGGTGGAGGTTGTGGTGAGCCAAGATTGCGCCATTGCACTTCAGCCTGAAAGAATGAGCAACAAGAATGAACAAGAATGAAACTCCATCTCAAAAAAAAAAAAAAAAAAGATTCTAGGAAAAGAAGAATAAATCAAACAGAAGGAAAGAGGTGAAAATAATAGTTAATTCAGTAAAAAATGGGCTAGGCATAGTGGTGCATGCTGAGAGGCCAAGCTGGGCAGATCACTTGAGCTCAGGAGTTTGAGACCAGCCTAGGCAACGTGGTGAAATCTCATTTCTACAAAACAAAAGCCAGGCATTGTGGTGCATGCCTGTAGTCCCAGCTACTTGCAGGGCTGAGGCAGGAGGATTGCTTGAGCCTGGGAATTTGACGCTTCATTGAGCCATGTTCATGCCACTGTGTCATGGTTTGCTTGCTGCAGCCTCCAAGTCAAGGGAGTGTGAGCTAGGACTACAAGCAGGCCCTACCACACCCAGCTAATTTTTATCTTTATTTTGTTGAGGTGGGGTCTTGATATGTTGTCCAGACTGGTCTCAAACCTGTGGCCACAAGTGAGCCATCTTAACCTCTCAAAGTTCTGAGATTACAAGTGTGAGCCACCATGCCTGGTCCAAAAATGGTTCTTTGTAAAGCTCAATAAAATGGATACATCTCTAGCTAATCAAGAATAAGAGGAGAGAAGACAATTTACCACTATGAGGAATGAGGAGAGGACATTTCTACAGATCCTGCAGATATTAAAAGAATATTACATGTAACTTTATACTAATACATTTGGCAGCTTAGAGGAAATAGACAAATTCCTTCAGAGACACAAACTATCAAATATCCCAGGTTACTTGGGAAGAAGGATATCTGAATAGCCCTGCATCTGCTAAAGAAAGTGAATTTATATTTAAAAACCTTCCCACAAGGAAGCTTTATATCTAGATGGCTTTACTGGTGAATTTTAGCAAATATTTAAGGAGGAAATAGAGACAATTCTGTGCAAACTTTTCCTGAAAAATAAGAACACACTCCAATTCATTTTATTAGCTAGCATTGTCTCCAGGCAGACACTATAAAATGAAAAGAAAACTACAGAACAATATCCCTCGTGAACATAACAAAAATGTTTAACAAAATATTAGCACAATGTAATTTAGCAATATATATATAAATTATAAGATGTGATCAAGTGGGGCTTATATCAGGAATACTAAATTAATTTAATCAAAAATTAATATGATTCACAGACTAAAAAAAGAAAAGCCATACGATTCACTAGTTGCAGAAAAAGCATATGATAGAATTAAACATCCTTTTATGATTTTTAAAAAAACCTCATCAAATTGGGAAAGAAGTAAACTTTCTCAACCTGGTAAAGAAAATCTATGGAAACCTATAACTAACAGATAAAATTAGGAACAAGGCAAGGATGTCTGCTGTCACCACTTTTAGTCAACATTTTACTGGAGGTCCCAGCAAGGTGTAGTAAGGGAAAAGAAATATAAAATGTGCAGACTGGAAAGGAGGAAATAAAGATGTTACAGACAACATGGACTGTATTTGTAGAAATTCGTAAGGAATCTATACTGAAAAACTATCAGAATTAACAAGTGAGTTTAGCTGGGTTGTAGGATACATGGACAGTATACAAAAATCAATTTTATTTGTACATACTCGTAAACAATTGGAAAACGGAAAAGAGTGCCATTTATAACAGCATCAAAAAACCATGAAATACTTAAGGATAAATTTAACAAAATACATATAAGACCTATATACTTAAAGTGCACAATATTGCTAACATAAATAAGATATAGTTATTTGGGAGACAATTCTCCATGGATTTTTTTTTTCCCCCTTAAGAGACAGGCTCTTACTGTGTTGCCCAGGCTGCAGTACAGTGGTGCACTGTAACCTTGAACTTCTGGCATCAAGTGATCCTCCCATCTCATCCTCCTGAATAGCTGGGACTACAGGTGCACGCCATTGCACCTGGCTTTTCCATAGGTCCTTGCATTTCTGTACCTCTTACCAGTGAGGCAGTGACAGCCCTTTTGTTTTAAATGATCTTTTCAGTGGTATCTGTATAGCAAACAGCCTAGGATGATACAGCATCTCCCTCTGTAGCAAAGGGCAGATTTGCTTATTGTCCAGTATAATAAAGATAATGTCTCCCTCTGGGCAAAGAGCAGGTTTGCTTTGGGTTCCCTGGCTGGGCGCAGTGGCTCACGCCTGTAATCCCAGCACTTTGGGAGGCCGAGGCGGGCGGATCACGAGGTCAGGAGATCGAGACCATCCTGGCTAACATAGTGAAACCCTGTCTCTACTAAAAATACAAAAAATTAACTGGGCGTGGTGGCGGGCACCGGTAGTCCCAGCTACTCAGGAGGCTGAGGCAGGAGAATGACATGAACCTGGGAGGCGGAGCTTGCAGTGAGTGGAGATCGCGCCACTGCACTCCAGCATGGGCAACCGAGAGAGACTGTCTCAAAACAACAACAAAAAAAGATTTGGGTTCCCTAAACTCAGGATTCCTCAGCTATGATGCAAACCTACTGCATGTGCGGCATCTACCTGGACCCCCCCCCCGTGTCTTCCCTGCGGGACTTGGGGGATATGGGGGAACTGATACACACATGATGCTCGTGTTCCTTGCTGTACTGTGGGTCAAAAGTCCTTTTGTCTCTGACACAGGACTACTGTGTCTTCTGCCGGTATCCATGGAAGAGTACTAGGCTACTTTATTAGCTTTCAAAGAGAGTAGGAAGTCTCACACCTCTCACAGTTCTTGATAGTTTTGGCCATGAGGATGGGGTACTGACAGGCATGGCATTCTGAGAGGAAGGATGAGAGCCTCTTGGGCTAGGTTAGGAGATATAAAAATTCTCTCTGGCGTCTGTTAGTGAATGGTCTTACCCAGGTGGTGGGCAAGGGCAGTGAGGATAGGGAGAGTGAAAGTCCTCCACTGTTCTACCTGTTAATGAATAATTTAGAGGCTTAGTTGAGAGGCAGGATTGAAACATACCACCTGAATGGTGCTTTGGTTGTTGTACACTCAACTTCATGGCCCCTGCTCTGCTGAAAGGCAATGTGGCTATAGCTGCTGAGTTAAGGAGCCCTCAAAGCGGAACATATGGTGTCCACAATAAGGATATAGAGCTTTAGGTGGATTCAAAACCTTAGAATTTGGTTGAGCTGCAAGGGTTAATGCTTGAAAATGAAAGTAAATGCAAGCTTTGCTTATTGCTGTAGAGCCACAGTCTTGCTCTGTGGCCTGACCTCTCCCTCCTCCTACTCTTTAATTTCAGGTGCTTTAAAGAGAAAGATTAAAAGGGGTTGGGCTGATGTCTGTGTGCCCTTAGGGGGACCAAAGGCCATACCCATATGTCTAAATATGCTGGAAGAACTTCAGGGAGAGGAAGGAGTCAAACTTTTATGGTTCTGTTGGATATAGGAACTAAATCATCATTCGGTGGGGATGGAGTATCCAGATTCAACTCTTGGGATTTGGGGAGGAAAGTTAGTGTGACATTGTGAGTGGAGCCCTTTGTTGTATGTTGTTGTGATTGTCATTGCCGGTGCATATTTGATGTTGATATTTTTACATGCTTGTGCCGTGAATGCCCATAAGTGCCAGAGGGAATTCTTTGATCAGGAAGAGTCACATAAAGAAGTGCTAGTACTTTGGGGTCCCAAAACCCTAGTGAGTCCTTTAAGATGTTGTAAGTGACGGGTAACTTTGCAGTACATGTAACTAATTCATCCAATTCAGTAAGACTGTAAACTGTTTTTTTTTTTTTTTTTCCCCTTGAGGCAGAGTCTCGCTCTGTCTCCCAGGCTGGAGTGCAGTGGTGCAATCTCTGCTCACTGCAAGCTCCGCCTCCCGGGTTCACGCCATTCTCCTGCCTCAGCCTCCAGAGTAGGCGGGACTACGGGCGCCCACCACCACGCCTGGCTAATTTTTTGTATTTTTAGTAGAGATGGGGTTTCACCATGTTAGCCAGGATGATCTTGATCTCCTGACCTCATGGTCCGCCTGCTTCGGCCTCCCAAAGTGCTGGGATTACAGGCATGAGCCACCACACCTGGCCAAACCAGGTATTTTTAAAAGAAAAAAAAAAAATGACAGAGACTTTAACAGGAACTTGTCAAAGGAAGATATACAGATAGACAATATGCACATGAACAGAGGCTAGAGTTATTAATCATCTGGGAATTGCAAATTAAAAACACAATGAGATATCACTTCACACACACTAGAATGGCTGGAGTTAAAACGACCAACAGAAGACTGACAATACCAATTGTTGGTGAGGCTGTGGAGCAGCTAGAACTCTCATACATTGCTGGTGGGTGTATAAAACGCTACAGTTAAGTTGAGAAATAGTTTAGCAGTTTCATGCAAAATTAAAAATAAACTTACCATGTGATTCACCTAGAAGGAATTGCAAGATCTCCTTTTAGATATTTACTCAAAAGAAATGAAAAATATATTTTTAGAAAAACTTGAACCTAAATATTTATAGCAGTTTATAGTAGAATTATTCATCATAGTTCCAAACTGGAAACAGTCCAAATGTCTGTTAACAGATGAATGCATATACAAATTGTCGTTGATTTGTACAATGGAATATTACTCAGCAGTAAAAAGGAGTGGAACTACTAATAAGTAAAACAATGCAGATAAATCTCAAAAGCATGCTGAAGGAAAAAACTCATACCATATGATTGCTTTATGTCATAAGTACATATATTATTCAATTTATATGAATTTCTGGGATGAGCAAAAAGACAAAACTAATCTTTAGTGATAGAACAGACCTACTTCTCAAAAGAAGACAAATGTGGCCAAAAAACATGAAAAAAAGCTCATCATTTCATTGATCATCAGAGAAATGCAAATCAAAACCACAATGAGATACCGTCCCATGCCAGTCAGAATGGCAGTTATTAAAAAGTCAGGAAACAATAGATGCTGGCGAGGCTGTGGAGAAATAGGAACGCTTTTAACTGTTTGTGAGAATGTAAATTAGTTCAACCATTGTGGAAGACAGTGTGGTGATTCCTCAAGGATCTAGAACCAGAAATACCATTTGACCCAGCAGTCCCATTACTGTGTATATACCCAAAGGAACATAAATCATTCTGCTATAAAAACACGTGCACATGTATGTTTATTGCAGCACTATTCACAATAGCAAAGACTGGGAACCAACCCAAATGCCCATCAGTGATAGACTGGATAAATAAAATTTGGCACATATACACCATGGAATACTATGCAGCCATAAAAAGGAATGAGATCATGTCCTTTGCAGGGACATTGATGAAGCTGGAAGCCATTATCCTCAGCAAACTCACACAGGAACAGAAAACCAAACACTGCATGTTCTCACTCATAAGTGGGAGTTGAACAATGAGAACACATGGACACAGGAAGGGGAACAACACACACTATGGTCTGTTGGGGAGTGGAGGTCGAGGGGAGGGAACTTAGAGGATGGGTCAACAGGTATAGCAAACCACCATGGCACACATACACCTGTGTAACAAACCTACATGTTCTGCACATGTATGCCGGTTGTTTGTTTGTTTGTTTGTTTGGAAAAGTAGACATTTTTTCCCTGTTTTAAAACACCAATGGTAAAATTTAAGGGAATATAATTTTGGGATTAAGATTATTAACTGTGGCATCTTTTTAAAAAAATTTTTTTGAGACAGAGTCTCACTCTGTTGCCCAGGCTGGAGTGCAGTGGCACAATCTCGGCTCACTGCACCCTCCGCCTCCTGGCTTCAAGTGATTATTGTGCTTCAGCCTCCTGAGTAACTGGAATTACAAGCACCTGCCACCACCCCGGCTAATTTTTGTATTTTTAGTAGAGATGGAGTTTTGCCATGTTGGCCAGACTGGTCTTGAACACCTGACCTCAGGTGATCTGCCCACCTCGGCTTCCCAAAGTGCTGGGATTACAGGCAAAAGCCACTGTGCCCAGCCAACATTATTAACTGTGGCGTCTTAAAAACCTGAGCTGGAGTCCTGGCTCTACCATTCACTAGCTATGTGACCTTAGGCAAATTAACCTTTCTAAATGACCTCATCTATAAAACAGAGATAATGATGATTCCCATCTCTGAGTTGTTGTGAGAATAAATTAAATTATGTCATCACTGTTGTATAGTAAGCACTCAATAATGATGGTTTATTTTGGCAGTAGTAGTATTTGCCAATGCTAATAGTCATAATTTGCTACTTTTGTGTTAATTTTATATGGGTGGTGTATCTTTTTTTTTTTTTTTTGAGATGGAGTCTTGCTCTGTCGCCAGGCTGGAGTGCAGTGGCACGATCTTGGCTCACTGTACCTCAGCCTCCTGGGTTCAAGCGATTCTCCTGCCTCAGCCTCCTGAGTAGCTGGTACTATAGGTGTACGCCACCATACCCAGCTAATTTTTGTATTTTTAGTTGAGACAGGGTTTCACCATGTTGGCCAGGATGGTCTCTATCTCTTGACCTCGTAATCTGCCCACCTTGGCCTCCCAAAGTGCTGGGATTACAGGCGTGAGCCACTACGCCCAGCCGGGGTGGTATATTTTTATATTTAAAAAATCGGGGCCGGGCATGGTGGCTCACACCTATAATCCCAGCACTTTGGGAGGCCAACGTGGGCAGATCACCTGAGGTCGGGAGTTTGAGACCAGCCTTACCAACATGGAGAAACTCGGTCTCTACTAAAAATACAAAAAATTAGCTGGGCGTGGTGGTACATGCCTGTAATCCTAGCTACTTGGGAGGCTGAGGCAGGAGAATCGCTTGAACCTGGGAGGTGGAGGTTGCAGTGAGCCAAGATTGCACCATTGCACTCCAGTCTGGGTAACAAGAGCAAGACTCCATCTCAGAAAAAAAAAGGAAGAGAAGAAAGTTGCTGATTAGGTTCCTATGGATCTGATGTTCTGTGGGCAAATAACTCACTGCAATTTATTCTGTCGTAAACATGATTTACTGTCTTTTATACATGAAGATAATATAATTGATTCCTTTATTGGAAGTTCTGCAGACCTTTGGCTAAAAGTACCACAGCTCGAAGTTTTTCATAATCTGCTTTATGACTATTACTTTTTTTTCTTCATGGGGACTGGCTGTGCATCTCTTAAATGGTTCTTTTTGACACTTTAAATGGCTGAGGATGGCCAGGCATGGTGGCTCATGCCTGTAATCCCAGCACTTTGGGAAGCTGAGGCAGGTGGATCACCCAAGGTCAGGAGTTCAAGACCAGTCTGGCCAACATGGCAAAACCCTGTTTCTACTAAAAATACGAAAATTAGCCTGGCATGGTGGCAGGCACCTGTAATTCTAGCTACTCAGGAGGCTGAGGCAGGAGAATCGCTTGAATCCAGGAGGCGATGGTGGCAGGCACCTGTAATTCTAGCCACTCAGGAGGCTGAGGCAGGAGAATCACTTGAACCCAGGAGGCGGAGGTTGCAGTGAGCCGAGATTGTGCCACTGTACTTCAGCCTTGGCAACAGAGTGAGACTCCGTCTCAATGAATAAATAAACAAACAAACAAATAAATAAATAAGTAAGTAAATGGCTGAGGAGGGTTTGAGAATCTTCTTTCCAAATAAAAGTTTCCTTGGTATGAAGCTAGTTGATCAAAGTTGGACCACAAGTGCTATTTGATCTGCAATTACTGAGATGAATTACTCTAGAAACTCCTTTAACATTAATTTTGGTATTTCATGGATTTTTAAAATGGGATAGTACACTCATATTAGAACCTAGCTCATTGGAGCTTTGAATATATTTTACAATATGTTAATATTTAAATCTTTATTTCCAGCTTTGCGCAGTGGCAGTATCGTAGCCAATGAGGTTCATCCGAGGCGCGATTATTGCTAATTAAATCTTTATTTCCATGTGTGAATCAGCAGTTTTCAAGTCTGTCAATGAGAGGAAAAAAAACTGGGAAGAAATAAGATCAGATACGTCAAAGATGACAAGTTTTATTAGAGGGCATTAGAAAGGAGTTTCATGTGATTATGTGACTTAGTGTTGCCTGAGTGTGAGATACTTGTGGATTGAGACAAGGAGAGTAAGAATGTTTGCTTCTAGTTTTGTGTTCCATATGACCTAGATTGCAGATTCTTGCAGGTTGAAGATGTGTTAACATGATTTAGCCCAGATAAGCATCAGGAATGTTCTTCCTTCAATTATATATCAATTTAAAAATTGTCATTTTGCCATTTGCATTTTTCTTGGATTTTTTTTCTTACATCTTTTGAAACCTAGTAACTTGTTCATTTTTCAACTTTTATTACAGTGCCTGATCAACTTTGTAGTGGGAGAACGATCATGGAGGTGGTGCCAGCCGAGGTGAATAGTTTGCTTCCAGAGGAAATAATGGACACTGGTATAACTTTAGTGGATGATGATAGTATTGAGGCTGTTATTGTTTCATCCCCAATTCCCATGGAGACAGAACTGGAAGAAATTGTCAACATAAATTCTACTGGTGACTCTACAGCCACGCCCATTTCCACGGAACCAATCACAGTGTACAGTAACCACACTAACCAAGTTGCAGTGAATACCACAATTACTAAAGCAGATTCTAATACCACAGTGAAACCAGCTTTTCCAAGTGGCCTTCAAAAACTTGGTGCTCAGACTCCTGTGACTATATCAGCCAATCAGATTATTTTAAACAAAGTATCACAGACATCTGATCTTAAACTTGGCAATCAGACCCTTAAACCAGATGGACAGAAGTTAATTTTAACAACTTTGGGCAAGTCTGGTTCACCAATTGTTTTAGCACTACCCCATAGCCAACTACCCCAGGCTCAGAAAGTTACAACTCAGGCCCAGTCAGGAGATGCTAAGTTACCACCGCAGCAAATTAAAGTAGTTACCATTGGAGGGAGGCCAGAGGTGAAACCTGTCATTGGTGTCTCAGCATTGACCCCAGGAAGTCAACTGATTAATACTACAACTCAGCCCTCTGTGTTACAGACCCAACAGTTAAAAACAGTACAGGTAAAAGAAAAAAGGGGGCTTACTAATTAAAATGCATGTTAAAAAAATTTAACTGGTTCATAGTTGTGTTTGTAGGGTTACTAAATACATAGTTGTTACTGAATTCGTTTGAATGTTGTTTTACGTAATTGTGTGTGTTTTTTTTAAGTTTGATATGTCTAATGCTTATGAAAATTTTTACCAGATAACTTAGAAAGCAAACTTAATTTTGGTTAAATTCCAAATTAGTATTTTATAGCCTTTTACTAATTTTAAAATGCATTTTATTCTTAGTGGTAGTTTGATTACAAGGATGTTTTGCTGGCATAAAGGTGCCAGACTTGCTGCTGGGCTATCAAAAAATCATTTAGACAACATCGTTTTTTGTTTTTTGTTTTTTTCCAGTTAACAGATGGCCAAAGGCTAGGAGAACTTTGTTGCTCTGAGAAACCCTCAGAGCCAGTAATAGTGCATGTTAGCCAGCGTGTGCCTTTTATTTGGAGTTTACTGTTCATTGCCATTATTTATGTTTGTACCATGGAAAAGACAGTGACATGCGATGGAAGATAACATACAGGCTTTAGAGTTGTACCAGCTGGGTTTGAGTTGCCTCTACGTTATCCTACCAGTTATGGAAAACTTTTGTAGGTTACTTATCTTCTCTGAGTTTTTGACTTTTTCTTAAGAATACTTTTTGATCATGATGAAATGTGTAGTATAATTCTCAAAATATTGAGGATGTTTCATAATGGTACCTATTATTAGTATGAACAGGACCCTAACAAAGAAGGTTACTGGAATATATATTAAGTGATTTCCAGTTTATGAAGCCCAGATAGGCTTTCTTAGGACACCACTACTCTTAGAAATGCAGTGATCGGCTGGGCGTGGTGGCTCAAGCCTGTAATCCCCGCACTTTGGCAGGCTGAGGTGGGCGGATCCCCTGAGGTCAGGAGTTTGAGACTAGCCTGCCCAACATGGTGAAACCCCATCTCTACTAAAAATACAAAAAATTAGCCGGATCTGGTGGTGAGTGCTTATAATCCCAGCTACTCGGGAGGCTGAGACAGGAGAATTGGATGAACCCGGGAGGCAGAGGTTGCAGTGAGCTGAGATCGTGCCATTGCACTCCAGCCTGGGCGACAAGAATGAAACTCCATCTCAAAAAAAAAAAAAAGAAAAAAGAAATGCAATGATCTAGTTATGACCAGGAAACAAAAATATATCCTCTGTTTGAAAGAGCTATCTTTGAGAAAAAAGGAGAATGCATAGAAATAAAGAAAATGTATAAGAAGGAAGTAGGAAGGTTTTGGGAAACTACACTCAGCTGATACTAGAAGTAATGTTTTGGTTACTGTGTTGACAGTAGAATTAGAAACCACTTTTCATGGGCTTTGCATTTAAGAACTTTGTAGAATTTCTTAAATCTTATAACTTGCCTGTGTCCCCTTTGCTACTATTAAATGTTTAGTCCTCTTTCTTGTTCATTATTCTCACTTATCTATGACTTCCTTTTACTTCTTATTTTTGCTAAGAATCTCTTGGATGAGAGATCCTATCACCATCAAGCATCTTGTCCTCAGTTTTGAAGCTTGTTTTGATTAGTTTACCGAAGTTTATTTGGCTTTGGCAATATGGATCATAATTATGTTCAAAAGAAACTGATACCAGGTGTGGTGGCTCACACCTGTAAGCCCAACACTTTGGGAGGCCAAGGTGGGCAGATTCTGTGAGGCCAGCAGTTTGAGACCAGTCTGGGCAACATAGTGAAACCCTGTTTCTACCAAAAATACAAAAAATTAGCCCAGCATGGTGGTGCACACCTGTGTTCCCAGGTACTCAGGAGGCTGAGGTGAGAGGATCGCTTGAGCCAGGGAGGTCTAGGCTGCTGTGAACTGTGGTCGCACCACTGCACCTCAGCCAGGGCTACAGGAAGACCCTGTCTCAAAAAAAAAAAAAAAAAGGAAAAGAACATAAATTAGAATGTCATTTTTTTTTTTTTAATTTATGAGAGCAAGGCATATGTGCCATTTCACTGACCAGTGTTGCTTGTATCTATTATTTCTCTACTTTAATTCCCTAAGTAATGATGATAAAAGTGAAGACTGGGATCTAATTCTTATAACTTGTTTTATTGTAACTTTTCTGTTCTGTTTTGTTTTTGAGAAAGGTCTCACTGTCACCTAGTCTGGAGTGCAGTGCGTAATCTTGACTCACTGCACCCTTGACCTCCCAGGCTCAAACGATCCTCCCACCTCAGCCTCCCAAGTAGCTGGGACTACAGATGCAAGCCACCATACCTGGCCAATTTTTGTATTTTTTTTTGTAGCGATGGGGGTTCGCCATGTTGCCCACCCTGGTCTCAAACTCCTGGATGCAAGCAATCCACCTGCCTTGGCCTCTCAAAAGTGCTGGGATTACAAGCATCAGCCACTGCACCCAGGCTACTGTTAGTTTTCTAAAGCCTGATTCTATTTAATAAAAAATAATTCTATTTAAAAAAACACAATAAAAACAAAAGAATTACATTTAGAATATTTTTTTACTTGTACGGTCCGTTATTTTTAGGGGACTTAAGTTTTTCCAACTCAGAAGTAACCTACAGCTGGGCGCGGTGGCTCAAGCCTGTAATCCCAGCACTTTGGGAGGCCAAGATGGGCGGATCATGAGGTCAGGAGATCGAGACCATCCTGGCTAACACGGTGAAACCCCGTCTCTACTAAAAAATACAAAAAACTAGCCGGGCGACATGGCGGGCGCCTGTAGTCCCAGCTACTCTGGAGGCTGAGGCAGGAGAATGGCCTAAAACCCGGGAGGCAGAGCTTGCAGTGAGCTGAGATCTGGCCAGTGCACTCCAGCCTGGGCGGCAGAGCGAGACTCCGTCTCAAAAAAAAAAAAGAAGTAACCTACAAAGCTCTGAAGCACAAAAGACAAATTAAAAACTATGCATCTATATTTTTCCTTTTTCAACACCAGAATATTTGGTTTAGTATTACAAAGATTATATGATTTTCTGTTTTTTTTTCCCCCTAGGTAGTTGTCAGTGTTGTCTTAAGTTTAATCAGAGTATTAAGACTGTTAGGGTATAGTTAGCAGGCAAGGGTGGAAGATGGAGGCCATCTTGAAAAATGAAGAAAAGACGTGACCTTTGAAGCCAGAGGCAGTAACAGGTATAATTATATGTAATAACAGATATATAAACACTTTCCCATGTTTCCTGTGTGTAGTTTATAAGAGTAGTAAATAACTAGCAGTCTGGGACAACAGAACTCCTTACTAGCTCCTGAATCTATCCAACACAGTGCCAAAAATTACTTGTGTGTATTACTTGATGACATATTTTACTACCTTATTTGTAAGGTTTTTTTTCATTTTTGTCGTAAGCTGCTGATTCTATAAACTTGTTAAAGTGATCTTTGATGCTTTGTTTTACTTAATAATTTTGTTACAGGATACTTTAGAATTCATAGTGCAAAAAATTCATAGTTCTTTAATGGAACCAAAAGTTATTATTTTCAGCACCGCTAAAGAAACATGGCCACAAGGGCAAGATGAGATTGTTTATGTGAATAATTAATGTGCTTTTGGTTGTACTGCTTATATTTTTCCTCACTGATAAGTATTCATATACTCACGATTGTGAAACATCAGTTTAAAATGGGGAAATACTTTAAGCCCATAATTGTTGTAGCTAAGGTTATTTATTGTTAATATGGCATTCTAAGAACAGCAATACTTCTACCTCTAGAGATCCTTAATATTATAGATACAATTTTGACTGACTTTAGGGTTTTAGGTCTGTAAACATACTTGGGAAATTTGTATTTCTCTAAATTTCATTAGCTTTCTAGAGTATAATTATGGATTTATTTGAGTATGTTATAGTTTTGCAAGTTGGCTGTTTTTAAATACAATTAATGGGTATCTTTTTTAAGTAATTTGTATCGTATAGACAGTTGGTTTTGTCAGTAATGTGTTCTGAGTATAAAAAAGTAATATATTGTGAGTATATTGTGTTATTTAGTTTAATTTATAATAGGAGCACAAAGAGCTAATATTTGTCTAGTTCTGTGATCTATTATAGCTTCCGGTGTATTTCAGTTATTCATGTTGGTCATATATTTTCATTTGAGTCACTATTTCCTATAATAAATAGTACTTTTATGGTCTCAATTTTCATTGCCAAAAGATATAATTAATATTTAATGTTCTTCAGACTCCAAAATTCTTTGATTTTTATCCTAGGTAAATTTCTTCTTTTAACTTTCAGAAGAAGCTGTGTCTTTGTATGTGGTGATAATTGCAATATAAAAATTTGATAATTCTACACTCCTTGACTTGCGGAGAATTATAATTCAGGTCAACAGTGTGCCAATATATAACTTCAAGTTGGAGATCAATTAAATATAGATTCTCTCTTCAAGGAATTTAAAATATAGTAAACAGTTGCTGTAGCCCAGGAGTTTCAGGCTGCAGTGAACTATGATTGCACCACTGCACTCTGGCCTGGGTGACGAGATGAGACCCCATTTTTTTTTTTTTTTTTTGAGACAGAGTCTCACTCACTCTGTCACCAAGGCTGGAGTGCAGTGGTGCAATCTTGACTCCCTGAAACCTCTGCTCCTGGGTTCAAGCAATTCTCCTGCCACAGCCTCCGGAGTAGCTAAGATTATAGGCGTGCGCCACCGCATCCTGCTAATTTTTGTATTTTTGTAGAGACAGGGTTTCACCATGTTGGCCCGGCTGGTCTTGAACTCCTGACCTCAAGTGATCCTCCTGCCTCAGCCTCCCAAAGGGCTGGAATTACAGGCATGAGCCACTGCACCTGGCCCAGAACCCCATCTTTAAAAGAAGAAAAGTATAGTACCTAATAGTTTGTAAATAATATTTCACAGCTGTTGCCCTTATAATAGTTTTGTTCTACCAAATTTTTCTGTTTTGTACCCTAGGGCTTTACCTTACTCAGTTCTCCCTTAATCTACTCCTCATATTTAGATCTAAAGTTGAAAATCTAGTCATAAGCCTACCTTTAATGTGTATGTATTCATATTTTGCATCCAAGGGCCAGTGTAATTGTATATATAGGTGGCTTCGTCATTTGCACTATACTTTCTTTACTTACTCTTTTTATTATTGAGTAATTTGTTATTTTGAACAAAAATATTACTGTGCCATAGTTTTATTTTTTCATTAAACATTATTATTACTTGTGTTTTCATCATATGCATATATCCAAGACATGAAAATAAGGAATTATAATAAAATGCAAAAGTATTATTATATATGGGATTAAGGATATGATCATATTAATATTTTGATGAATGTCTGCATTTTAAATGTTCTTAACATTAATATTAATACATCGATATATTCTGTTAAATGTGAGCCGGTTTTACATGTACTACTTTGTATGAATCTTTGGTATAATTTTGATTTAATAGGCATTTTATAGAAACAGATGGTCTTCATAGTTATTTATATGTTTCAGATTGCTAAGAAGCCTCGAACGCCAACCTCTGGTCCAGTAATCACGAAGCTGATCTTTGCAAAACCAATTAATAGTAAAGCAGTTACAGGACAGACAACTCAAGTTTCACCACCAGTCATTGCAGGTTATATTTCTTTATAGTTTATTAAGCTAAATATTTATCTTCCTTTTAGATTTAAAAAGGCTGTTCTGCCAACTTAAAATGTTTTAGTGTAACAAACATAGCTTATTATTATAAACCAGACTAGTTAATAAGAAATGTTTGCTTCAAGCAAAATGCCTTATCTGAAAATCAGTTCATTACTTTAGTCTCCTTAGTTTTTGGTAGAAATTTACCATGATACTACCAAAGTCTCAAACTCCAATAATACTAGCTAATATTTATATAGTGTTCACTGTGTGCCAGGCGCCATTCTTAGCCCTTTACATGTGGTGACTGTATCATTCCCCAGCAATCCTTTAGGTAGGTACTAATAACATCCCCATTTTGCCAGTGTGGAAGTGGAGGCACTCAGCTAGTAAATGGCTGAGCTGGAATTTGAACCCAGGCAATTTGACTCTGGAGCACATGTGCTAAGTTTAATAAATTTAAATTAATATACACAAGAGTATAGTATTTCATGGTTTCTGTTTGAATTTTTGGTTTCAGTCTTTTAGTATACTCTATATGGAGTTATCTGTAAACAGAAAATTGTCACAATGATAGTAATTACTTAAGTGATAACAGAATTTTAGCTGAATTACTTTTATTAGAACACTCCTTAGTGTGGCCCAGTTCTCTTTTATTTTATACTTTAATATGTGTCATCACCAATCACTATATCACCTCAGAAATCTTGACTTCAAGTGTTCATTCTCTTTATTCTTTTAGTTTACTTGCCTTTCTACTCCCAATCCAGCAATTGACTTTGAAATTTCTGGTCCATTTATTTTTCTACTTTCTCAATAATCATTCCTTTCCTGTCCTCAAATTCTTCCTTCCTCAAGATGAAGTCCATGACCCATCCTATTGCTCTCTTGTAGACACTATTGATTCTCTTTTTCCGGTCTCTTTCTCTGATGGCTTGGCTAAGTCCAACCCTCCTATTCCTTGTTTGGCTAGCAGCTCAAGGTTTTTAGAGAAAAATCACACAGCCATATTGATCTTTAATCCAGAGCCATACTAAATGACTCTTTAACTAGTTATAGGATCATTTCTAATTTCTACTGTGCTAAAGGCTTATATGAAAGCACCTCTGGATGGTAAACTTTTGACTAGAGACTTTCATATCCTAATTACCCATCCTTAGACTGTATTCTTGATGAGGGTACTCAAATATTAACTGATCATTCCTAGCATGTATATTAAAACCATCTGTCTTTAATACATTTACAACATAGCGGTAGACAACTCGGAAGTCAATGGCAGTGACTTGTCATTTTCCTGAGGCTTTGATTTGTACGTAGGCTCGATTTGTATTTGTATGTAGAGAGGCTTCTCATTTTAGCTAATGAGAAGAGGTGTAATGTGAAAGCAGTGTTAGGTGAGTGACTATTCTCTTTCTCTTGGTGCTCAGTAGAGATTTGTGACAGTATAGGAAGCTGATGTCTTGAGACATGTCATGGGAGGCAGGTGTGGCCCCAAAGAAAAGACTGGAAAGGGTTTGGGTTTGGAGCTGGTTTAGGAAGTGGGCTGCAATTGGCTATAAGTAAGCAAGGGTTGGAAGTATTGATTAAAAAGGAAACACCAGTCCCCTTGGAGATTTTGTATAGGTAGAGGGGCTTAACCAGGAGTGTTTTAATGGGATATTCTTTACTGTTTTGAGTTTCTGAAGAGACTCTGAGAGAGTCCCTGAAAAGTTTTAGTTAATGGGAAGGAGGAGGTATGGGTTGTATGGTAAACAATTGTAGTGTTTGAGGAAGTATCTGAATGAATTTTTGGCTAATGTCAAGAGTTCACCCTATCATAGACGTTTGTATATGTCATTGCTTGGTCTTTGGGTTGTTTATAATGTGTTGCAGACTGATTGTAACTTATTTTTTAATTGCACACGGACTTAATAGCCCTACCAGAATACATATATACTTCTGTAAAATTTTACTAGCATTCTTGGCATTAAGTTCAGTTTGGATAGATAATTTCTACTTTTTTTTTTTTTTTTTTTTTTTTTTGAGACGGAGTCTCGCTCTGTCACCCAGGCTGGAGTGCTGTGGCCAGATCTCAGCTCACTGCAAGCTCCGCCTCCCGGGTTCACGCCATTCTCCTGCCTCAGCCTCCCGAGTAGCTGGGACTACAGGCGCCGCCACCTCGCCCGGCTAGTTTTTTGTATTTTTTAGTAGAGACCGGGTTTCACTGTGTTAGCCAGGATGGTCTCGATCTCCTGACCTTGTGATCCGCCCGTCTCGGCCTCCCAAAGTGCTGGGATTACAGGCTTGAGCCACCGCGCCCGGCGATAATTTCTACTTTTAACTGGTTCTTTATAACCTTAAAAAATTCATATATGCTAAATTTTAACCCATCCAAGTGCCTTTTTTTTTTGGAGACGGAGTCTCGCTCTGTCGCCCAGGCTGGAGTGCAGTGGCCGGATCTCAGCTCACTGCAAGCTCCGCCTCCCAGGTTTACGCCATTCTCTCGCCTCAGCCTCCCGAGTAGCTGGGACTACAGGCGCCCGCCATCTCGCCCGGCTAATTTTTTGTATTTTTTTAGTAGAGACGGGGTTTCACCGTGTTAGCCAGGATGGTCTCGATCTCCTGACCTCGTGATCCGCCCGTCTCGGCCTCCCAAAGTGCTGGGATTACAGGCTTGAGCCACCGCGCCCGACCCAAGTGCCTTTCTGTTGAATTGTATCACAAGGAGATTCCATCATCTTTAAGTTTACATTGCAGCTAAGACTGCAGTCTTTTTTCATGCAGCTAGTCTTTATATTGCAGCTAATGCTTTTTTTTTTTTTTTGAGACAGTCTCGCCCTGTTGCCCAGGCTGGAGTGCAATGGCATGATCTGGGCTCACTGCAACCTCCGCCTCCCGGGTTCAAGCGATTCTCCTGCCTCAGCCTCCCGAGTAACTGGGATTATAGGCGCCCGCCACCACAACCAGCTGACTTTTGTATTTTTAGTAGAGACGGGGTTTCACCATGTTGGCCAGGCTGGTCTCGAACTCCTGACCTTGTGATCCACCCATCTTGGCCTCCCAAAGTGCTGAGACTACAGGCATGCGCCACTGCGCCCTGCCAGCTAATACTCTTTCAAAGTACCTTGAGGTTTTTTTTTTAATGGTTTTTGGGCTTCTCATTAAAGATGACTATCTTTTTCTGTGTTTCAGTCAAGATGATTTTATATTTGTGTATAAGTGAGTTTTCTAAAATGCATATCTGAACTTGTCACACCCTTGCTTAAAATTTTCTTGCCTTTGTTCATTTCTTCAGCTGGACCCATCAGGATTAAGTTCAAATGCCACTGCTTTCTTAGCATTAAAGGCATTTATGATCTAATGCATGCCTTTTTATTTTCACCTCCAAAATAGTAGCTCCAAACCTACTGATTTAACTTATTGTAAGAAATCACCAAATGGATCGAAACTAAGTTGTAGGACTAAGGGTCTTGGCAAAGTTCCTTTTACATGGAATGCCTTTCTTTGCTGTTCCTCGCGGCTGACTCATCCATTTTATTTCTTAGATTGCCCATTTCGGAAGTTTTTGACTTCTAGGTTTAGTCAGGTATTCTTTCTCTGATCATTTCCTATTTATTTCCATAAAAATTGGTTATACTTACCAAGCACTTATCTTAAACTTCTGATAAATTTCACACTGGCTTTGAGTTATCCATTAGTCATACTATATTATAAATGTTGGTTTTCTTGTCTGTCTCCCCATAACCCTTATAATTTTTCATGATGGTAGTTTTTTTTTTTGTTTTTGTTTTTTTGTTCATCATCTAGCTTGCTCTCTCTTTTTTTTTTTTTTTTGAACGGAGTTTTCGCTCTTATTGCCCAAGCTAGAGTGCAATGGCGCGATCTCGGCTCACTACAACCTCCACCTCCCGGGTTCCAGCGATTCTCCTGTCTCAGCCTCCTGAGTAGCTGGGATTACAGGTGCCTGGCACTATGCCTGGCTAATTTTTTTGTATTTTTAGTGGAGACGGGGTTTCACCATGTTGGCCAGGCTGGTCTCGAACTCCTGACCTTAGGTAATCCTCCCGCCTCAGCCTCCTAAAGTGCTGGGATTACAGGCATGAGCCACTGTGCCTGGCCTCATCATCTAGTTCTTTTAAAAAACTTATTTTTGGCCGGGCGCGGTGGCTCAAGCCTGTAATCCCAGCACTTTGGGAGGCCGAGATGGGCGGATCACGAGGTCAGGAGATCGAGACCATCCTGGCTAACACGGTGAAACCCCATCTCTACTAAAAATATAAAAACTAGCCGGGCGAGGTGGCGGGCGCCTGTAGTCCCAGCTACTCAGGAGGCTGAGGCAGGAGAATGGCGTAAACCCGGGAGGCGGAGCTTGCAGTGAGCTGAGATCTGGCCACTGCACTCCAGTCTGGGCGACAGAGCGAGACTCCGCCTCAAAAAAAAAAAAAAATAAAAAAATAAAAAATAAATAAAAAACTTATTTTTAAAAAATTGTGGTAAGATATACATAACATAAAATTTACTATCTTAACTTTTTTTTTTTTTGAGATGGAGTTTCACTCTGTCACCCAGGCTGGAGTGCAGTGACATGATCTCAACTCACCGCAGCCTCTGCCTCCCAGGGTCAAGTGATTCTCCTGCCTCAGCTTCCTGAATTGCTGAGACTACAGGCATGCTCCACCACATCTGGCTAATTTTTGTATTTTTAGTAAAGAAGGGGTTTCACCATGTTGATCAGGCTGGTCTTGAACTTACGACCTCAAGTGATCCACCCGCCTCAGCCTTCCAAAGTGCTGGGATTACAGATGTGAGCCACTGCACCCAGCCTCATCTTAACTGTTTTAAGTGCATAGTTCGTTGGCATTAGGTACATTCGCATTGTTATACAACCATCACCACCATTCCATCTCTAAAACTTTTTGTTTTTGCAAAACTGAAATCTTGTACCCATTAAGCAAAAACTCCTTATTCTTCCTTCCCCAGTCCAGCATCTGGCAACTAGTATCCCACTTTTATCTCTCCATGGTTTTTTTTTTTTGAGACAGTCTGTCACTCTGTCACTCAGGCTGGAGAGCAGTGGCGTGATCTTGGCTCACTGGAACCTGTGCCTTCCCGGGTTCAAATGATCCTCCTGCCTTAGCCTCCCAAGTAGCTGGGATTTGAGATGGAGTCTCAGTTTGTTGCCCAGGTTGGAATGCAGTGGTATGATCTTGGCTCACTGCAACCTCCGTCTCCTGGGTTCAAGTGATTCTCTTGCTTCAGCCTCCCAAGTAGCTGGGATTACAGGTGTGTGCCATCACGCCTGGCTAATTTTTGTATTTTTAGTAGAGATAGTGTTTCACCATGTTGGCCAGGCTGTTCTCAAACTCCTTACCTCAGATAATCTGCCCACCTCAGCCTCCCAAAGTGCTGGGATTACAGGTGTGAGCCACCATGCCCGTCCATTGCCCTTTTTTTTTTGATTGGCTTATTTCACTTAGCATAATGTCCTTAAGGTGCATTTGTGTTGTAGTGTATATCAGAATTTTCTTTTTAAGGCAGAATCATGTTCCATTGTAGTTATGTATGTACTGTATTGATGGTTCTTTTATCTTGTTTCTCTCGCTCTTTCACTTTCTCCTCTGTCTCCACATCCCCAGAACCTAGCACAATTTTTGGCACTGTTTTTTTTTTTTTTTTTTTTTGAGATGGAGTTTTGCTCTATTGCCCAGGCTGAGTGCAGTGGCACAATTTCGGCTCACTGCAAGCTCCGCCTTGAGGGTTCACGCCATTCTCTTGCCTCAGCCTCCTGAGTAGCTGGGACTACAGGCGCCTGCCACCACGCCCGGCTTATTTTTTGTATTTTTAGTAGAGACAGGGTTTCACCGTGTTAACCAAGATGGTCTCGATCTCCTGACCTCGTGATCCACCCGCCTTGGCCTCCTGAAGTGCTGGGATTACAGGCGTGAGCCACCGCGCCCGGCCCCTATTTTTGGCACTTTGATGTAGTTCTGTGAATGCATATTGTTGCATGAATATGTATATCATGGAGGTACTATAGTGATACAGTAGGAGCTATTGGGAAACTTGGGTTTTTAGTCATGGGTCTTCTGTTGATTTTCTCTGTGATCTTGGGTAAATACATTATTTTGTTTATCTTAGTTTAGTAAAATGTAGATACCAACCACCTGACAAGACTTGAGGTAGTTCCATGAGATAACAGAGGTTCCCATTATCACAGCTCTCACGGTAGAAGGTTGCTTCATGGGAGCAAGCTTCATCACAATGTGAAATTAATCTCTTATAGAATTTGGCCTTACTCAAATATTCTAGCTTCCTGCCCCAGCCTATCTAGTCTGTGGCTTTAAGGAGTATGTCTCTTTTGATTCTTGGAGAATACCTGACAACAGAAATTGATTTCAAGGTGAAATTATGTAACTTGCATGCTTGCTTGAATCTGTGGAACTAAGGATAAATAGGGATTTGGAGGTTAGATTAGATAATCAGAAATGCCATCAGGATGAAAGCCAAGTGAACCCTCAAAAAGAGTAACTTGAATTTCAAAGGATATCAAGGTTCTTGGGAACACTGATGAAATCTAGAAATATTTTGGTAGAAATGATCTGCTTTATGAGTATATCGTGCCCATTTGTCATTATCAACATAATTTATCCTTTTGCTGTCGTCCAGATTTTCAGAAGGAATGTCTCTCCCTGAAACTCAACAGCTGATTTTTTTCTTTGTTCATCCTAAGAGTTAATATAGTTGCAATTATAAACGGAATTTTTAAAAAATATAGGCCACAAAAAGAAAGTAAAAGTTTTATTACTTTTAGTTTTGTAATTTATATTGAAGTTTTTGTTCCTGTTTTAAGTGAATTAACATTACGTTGCCTTTTTCTAATATCAGTTATCCTCAGGAATTGAAGATTTTCTATATGAATTTTTTTTTCTTTCTTTTTTTTTTTTTAGAGGGATTCTTCCTCTTGTTGCCCAGGCTGGAGTGCAATGGCGCAATCTCAGCTCACCGCAACCTCTGCCTCCCAAGTAGCTGGGATTACAGACGCACGCCACCACGCCCGGCTAATTTTTGTAGTTTTAGTAGAGATGGGGTTTCACCATGTTGGCCAGGCTGGTCTCGAATTCCTGATCTCGAGATCCACCCGCCTCGGCCTCCCAAAGTGCTGGGATTATAGGTGTGAGCCACTGTGCCCGGCTGTTTATGAATATTATCTGAAAGATGTGTAATTCCTAAAAAATATGAAATTATAGCAGTGGCTATAAATATTGAACATTTTATGAAACTATGTCTTTACTGGTAATTTCTTTTCTTAACATAATGGTTGTTGGGGCTTCACACTTATCCCACAGGTATTAGCTTTGGAAACCAGAATAGACAAACATATTACTTCAGACAGGCTCGATACTTTAGAGCAGCTCTCTAAACATTTGATGTAGATTCATTTGGTTTATTTAGAATTGACTTTATGTAGTTATGATGTATTCAGGTTTTTTAAAAACCTGGCAGAATGTCATTAAAATTAATCTATGTACTACAAAGAAATTTTGAAAATTGTATTAAAAATACTTTAAAAATTCATAGATGGGGAAAAAACTTGATTCACTTTTTAAAAAAGAAACTGTGCCAGCCTGGGCAACATGACAAAACTCCATGTCTAAAAAAATTTTTTAATAGCTGAGAATGGTGGCATGTGCCTATGGCCCCAGCTACTCAGAAGGCTGAGGTGGGAGGATCATTTGAGCCCAGAAGATCAAGGCTGCAGTGAGCTATGATCACACTACTGCATTCTAGCCTGGGTAACTGAGCGAGACCCTTGTCTCAGGAAAAAAAAAAAAAAAAAAGGCATACTTTGGCATTGTTATCAGGAAAAATGGCCCAGAAGCTGCTAAACATTAGTTCTTTATTTTTGTCTAAAGTGAAAGCCCTTTCTTTCTCTCTTACCCTTTTTCCCTCACTGTCATGCTCTCTCCTTCATCTCTATAGCTGGATCTATGAGTTTAATCATAGTATCTAAAGGTGAGAGCAGATTCTAGAGATAATTTAGTTATCAATCTTCTCTACTTCTTAGATGCCTGACTTTCTTCTTTAGCCAGTGTATTTGATTATCCAGCATCTGCTTGGGACACCTTTAGTGACTAGAAACTCACTTGTGTTGAAATAGTCATTTCAATTGGAAATTTTTGTTAGAAGTTATTTCTTAGTGCTGAGCTGAAATATTTTCTGTTTCTCTGCATTTGATGTGATACAGATTGGTTCTAAGCCTTTAACCTGACAGCCTGGATTAGTTAGGATAATCTTGGTTTTTCTGCCAAAATAATCTCCAAATCTCAGAAGGGTAAAAAACCTGTTTTTTAAAACATTCATACTTCATGATTATCTATATGACCATTGTGGGTTCAAAAAGTATCTTCTCTTCATAGTCACTCAGGGACACAGGCTAACCGAGGAGCTGCCATCTCAGATGGCAGAGGAAAATAAACTTTGGAAGGTCTTGCATAGGCAGTAATAAATGCTATGACCCAAGAATAACACACGTCACTTCTACTCATAACTCATCTGCCAGGAGTAGTGACATGACTCTAACTACAAGATGGGGTGGGAGTGGTAGGAAGTGCAAGTGCAGTTCTACTGTGTGCCCAGAATGGGAGAAAGCTAGAATACTTGGTGAAGGGGAATAATGGCTATCACACAGTCTTCAATAATTTGAAGATCTGTTATGTCTTTGTAGTCTCTTCTTGCCTAGGATAAAAATTCCTGATATTTCAACTCAATATAATATGATTTTCAGTTCCCCAAGCATCCAGACACTAGAGTTTTTCATTGTTGTTTCTGAAGAGTCCTGTCCAGAAGGGAACGCAGTATGGAATCTGGCTGGGGTGGGTAGAAAAAACATTTTTTTTATCCCGTTTGGCAGTCTAAAATCAGATAGTATTAAACCTGTCAGTGTTTAAATTAGTCCAGTAACTATCTGTTTTTGTTTTTGTTTTTTTTTTTGAGACGGAGTCTCGCTCTGTCGCCCAGGCTGGAGTGCAGTGGTCAGATCTCAGCTCACTGCAAGCTCCGCCTTCCGGGTTCCCGCCATTCTCCTGCCTCAGCCTCCGGAGTAGCTGGGACTACAGGCGCCTGCCACCGCGCCCGGCTAGTTTTTTGTATTTTTTTAGTAGAGACGGGGTTTCACCATATTAGCCAGGATGGTCTCGATCTCCTGACCTCGTGATCTGCCCGTCTCGGCCTCCCAAAGTGCTGGGATTACAGGCTTGAGCCACCGCGCCCGGCCAACTATCTGTTTTATAAGTGTGGATATCAATTGTACCTTCATGGCTTAAGTTCAAATGGGAAGACAGCTATAGATAGTAGAATACAGAGATGGAAGTGTTAAGACTTGGGTTCATGTCCTGACTTTCAGGAGCTGTGTTACACAGGGCACATTGCTTAGTTGCCCTGAGCTTTCTCTCTGAGGGATATAGCAACAGTATTGATGAACACATGAGTTAAACTGTTTTTGTAGAGTTTAATGTAGGCTGATACTAAGTATTGCTAAGAAGTAGTGTTTTGTTTAGTTCTGCCTAGGGTTACCACAGTTCATTAGTGCCTCATTAAGTGTTGAACATGAAATAACGAACATACATTCTGCAGTCCTTGTGAGTGTAGAGCATCATCACATAAATTTTTATACTATTATTGAAAAAAGTCAAACTGATGTGCTGCCTCTCATTTGCAGGTAGGGTTCTTTCACAGTCTACTCCCGGAACTCCATCAAAGACCATAACAATATCTGAAAGTGGTGTTATTGGATCAACTTTAAATTCTACAACACAGACACCAAATAAAATAGCCATCTCACCTTTGAAATCGCCAAATAAGGTAAAAAATCAATTAGCCACAAATACCAAATATTGTGGTTGATTCCTTTATTTTCTTACTAGTCACTTCAGATACTTCAGTTTTAATACATTCCCAAGCAAGTAATAGGCATTCAGTGAAGACTGGATTAATTTAGTAATCAAGGATGTCTGACAGATTAAAAAGCTTACTTTAAACACATAGTAATCATTTTGCATGTGAATATGATTTCCATAGCCCACATGAATGTGGGTACAACAAAATCTTTTGAATTAAGTTGATAATGTAGGTATTCAGTTCTTCTTTAGTTAATATTTTAGCAAAATTACTGTATTTGTGGAAGGTACATATAGACTTAACGATATAAATATAAAATATTGAATGTAACTTTAAAAAAATGGAGATCTGAACTTCTGCTTGGTAACAGGACCAGAGTACTAGAAATTGCCATCAGATGCTGGTAGCCATATTATCAATGTTGTTTAAACTTGAGTACATTTTATTGGAAGCATTCAAATGCTTTCTCATTTTGTTGTCAGGTAAAGTAAGTCATCTAACTCACTTTCCTAAAACATACAGTTTTATTATACCAGCATAACATTTTGAAAAAGATATGTTTTAAAGGACATATTATTCAGATAGAAAGCCAAGCATTATTATTCTGTCAGGTTTCACGCTTGTGACTCTGGAAACATACTGCCCTTTGCACCTGCTTTCTTTGATTTGTTACTGTTCATAAATAGAACAAACATTAAACATTTGCCTTACATTTTTTAAAAGTCCGGGTGTTGGTTTCTTTAATAAGCCTTGAATATAATGTACAAATATGATATCTCATATAGTTTATTAAGGTCAAATTCTTCCTTCATAAGGTTTGCCCTAAATCGAATGAATTTGGCAGAAATTTGAGGGTAACTGTGCCATGCATAGTGATAGGCACTGGGGATAAAACATGGATGAGGTTTTTCGTTTCAAGGAGTTCAATAAGGTAGTTAGACTGAAACATTAAAAATTATCCTACAGAATTACTATGGTCACAGATGGATTAATGACTGCTGTGTGTTTGGCAGGGAAGGTTTATACAAAGGAGCTTATTCTTGAAAGGTCTTAACCTTAAAGGTGGGTTGGATTTAGCTCTGGATGAGCAGAAGGGGCTTTCAGGATTGAGGTGATACTTTACATAAAGGTGTAAAAGTGTGGCCTTTCAGGGAGCCTCACTGATTTTTGCAGTGTGAGAGCCGAGGGTGCTAAGGTTAGATGGACGGTTTCATTATCTTCAGGGGAGTTTGGACTTCTGTGACTTCTCATTGCTTCTAGGACAGTGATTCTCGCCCTTATCTGCTTATTGGGATCACCTGGAGAGTTTTAATAAATACTGATGCCTGGTTCTCATCCCCAGAGATTCTGTTTTCATTTCTCCAGACTTGACCTGGTATCAGGATTTTACAAAGCTCTCTAAGTGATTCTAGTGGGTAGCCTAGATTGGGGACCACTGCTATAAATAATACGAAATTTGCATTTTAAAAAATACGACTCTTGTGGCATTATGAGAGATAGTTTGGGGGAAGGTAAGCCTGTATTGTGGGAGAGATCAGTTAGGTTAGTGATTCTCAACCTTGGCTGCAGTTAGTACTGAGGACCTCTGAGAAAACTAATGGCAGGCCCCTACCTGACCCCATTTAAATCAGAATCTCTAGGCTGGGGCCTGTGTGTTAAATTTAATCTTTTAAAAGTGTAGGCCAGGGTAGAGAATCACCAAGAGATTATTACAGTACTTCATGTTTGAACTACACTAGTAGCTCAGGGGCAGGAGGAAGAGAGATGTGTTGAAAGAGGTTCAGTATCTTAGGGGGAGAATCTAGGATGACTCCTATATTTCTGACTTGAATAATGGGGTAGATGGTAGCCCTATGGACTAATTTGACTGATATATAGTTTATACCTGATGACATATGAATAGGAACTGGCTTTATTGTTTTCCCATCCTTGACTTTAGCCCTGCCATATTGGATCTTCCTTTCTTGCCTCTTGGCAACGTTTTACATTTAACTGTAAGAACAAACTTGTTTTATTTCGAGACCAGCTGACCAACATGGAGAAACCCCATCTCTACTAAAAATACAAAATTAGCTGGGCATGGTGGCGCATGCCTGTAATCCCAGCTACTTGGGAGGCTGAGGCAGGAGAATCACTTGAACCCTGGAGGTGGAGGTTGCAGTGAGCTGAGATCGTGCCATTGCTCTCCAGCCTGGGCAACAAAAGCAAAACTCCGTCTCCAGAAAAAAATAAAAAACAGAAAAACAAAAACAAGCTTGTTTTGGCAATTAAAATTCACAGGTGTGAACTGCACAGTCAAAAGCTTACATCCAGTTGAAAGCTTATTTACCTCTCAGGTGAGATCTAACCATGGCTCAGGGATCCGCGGTGGAGAAGAGGCGCATGATGTGTTTCTTCATTCTTCAACCTCCTCTCCCTTTCTGATTTTGTCTTCTGATCAGAAGGAAGATTAGAGGAGAACGGACAAGGTTTTGTTTGACTGAGATTATTGTACTCCAGCTTCTGGTGCCTTCTGTATAACAGGTGTCCAAATGTAGACTTACGGAGATGTTCACTGAGGATGGTTTTTTGGAACCCTCCTGTGGGCTATGTCCACATTGCCAAGTTCCCTGTCAGGGATACGGTGTACCCTCCAGCTGCCTTTTGCAGCCTGCCTTTAGCTCTTGATTCCTGTAGTCTACGCCTGGCACTCCTGAGTGTCTTTATTCCACAAGGTACATGGCTTTGGCAGGGTTCCGTCAAGATGTCTTAGCCCTTCTGCAGCATCTGCGTGGCCAGTGGGAAACCTCTAGAACCCAGTGGTAAAAGTACAGCTTGCCCAATTGCTGTCCTCTAAATCTTTGCCCTACCATTGTGACAGCTGCAGCCATCTTCTTTCTTGCAGAATTTTCCAGGCTGGGACCAGTTTCTGTGTTCACATATTCTCTGAATAAACTCTTGAGGCTATCTCTCAGGTTTTCCCAGGAACTCTCGCGGCATTTAGTTCTGGTGTTTAAAACAAGATACAGCGCAGTTTCTTTTTTTCTTTTCTTTTTTTTTTTTTTTTGAGATGGTGTCTTGCTCTGTCACCAGGCTGGAGTGCAGTGGCGCCGTCTCTGCTCACTGCAACCTCCGCCTCCTGGGTTCAAACTGTTCTCCTGCCTCAGCCTCCTGAGTACCTGGGATTACAGGCATGTGCCACCACACCCAGCTCATTTTTCTATTTTTAGTAGAGACGGGTTTTTGCCATGTCATCCAGGAGGGTCTCCATCTCCTGACCTCATGATCCGCCCGCCTTGGCCTCCCAGTGCTGGGATTACAGGTGTAACAGCTAAGTTTCTTTATCTTAATAGGTTGATAGCCAAAAAAGATTCAGATATCAGGGCTGGGTCTAGTGGCTCACGGCTGTAATCCCAGCACTTTGGTAAGTTGAGGTGGGCAGATCACCTGAGATCAGGAGTTCGAGACCAGCCTGGCTAACATGGTGAAACCCTGTCTCTACTAAAAATACAAAAACTAGCTGGGTGTAGTAGCGCATCCTAGCTACTTGGGAGGCTGAGGCAGGAGAATTGCTTGAACTGGGGAGGCAGAGGTTGCAGCGAGCTGAGATTGTGCCACTGCACTCCAGCCTGGGTGACAGAATGAGACTCTGTCTCAAAATGTAAACAAACAAAACCAAAAAACCCCAGAGATTCAGATGTCAGTTTCTCCTTGTAGTTGTCACCTAGTCTGTCTCAGAGGTTTTTTTTTTTCCTTTCCCCTCACTGAGATGTAAAGCCCTAGCATTCTCCATGTTTGCAAATTTTCTTCTATCTTTTTTTTCTTTAAAAAAATAGGAGGTGGATGATAGGGATACCATCTTTTAGTAAGTCTGGCATGGATGTCCTTTTTAGAGTGTGGGGGAGTTTGTCATTTTTCGTTTAGCTTTGCGGCCTCACTTCAGTCAGATTCTGAGATAGTAGAAAGTATCCCATCCTATCTCATACTAAAATATAGCAGTACTATAGGCTTGGGCAGAGATGTTTTTAGAACAATTTTTTTTTTGGTCATTGAAGTACCCATGGATTATCTAGATGAGGATGTCCATTGTGAAACTGAATGTAGGCAGTGACTGAAACTATGGATATAGATGAAATCATCCGGGGAATATCAGATTGTATGTAGAGTGAAAAGAAAAGCAGGACTGAACCAGAAAATATTAAGTGTTAGTAGAAGAAAAGGAGCCAATGGGAGAGAGTAAATGATAAGGGAGGTAGTAGTAGAAACTAAACAAAATGTGAAGGGAAGATGATTTCAAAAAGGATACGAGACCACAATTTCAAATGTCAGAGGAAAGTCAATTACGAAAATGACTAAAACGTGAGGATCTGCTGGAGCTCTCCTTGTTTCTACTGATAGAGGCCAAAAGGAAAGCTGAAGCACTCACCCTTCCCTATCCACCAGCACTCAACATTCTGACTGCTGTCTGACTTGAGTCAGTTGAGACTCGTCTCATTATTTATCTTTGTTGATACTGGGTACCCTCAAACACCCCGACTCTTAGATCATCTTTCATCTCCCGAATCTAATCTCCTTAAGGCTCTTGCTGTCTTCTGACCCCTTTTCCACCCATGCCTCTCTTGAAATCCTTCCACTGTGCCTTCTCTGGAGTTCATAATCAAAATAATAATTCCCTAAATTCACAACCTTTTCATTGAATGTTCCTTTTATCTCCTTGCTCTAATGGATACCTGGGTCTCCCTGAGGACACTGCTTCTCCTGCAGACCTATTAAGTGATGGTTCTTTTTCTCCTTCAGCTCTTATACCTCTGGGCCTGGAAGCCTAGGTATTTCCCGTGATTATTCTCTTTACAATTTCAGACCGTTTTCACCCCCTCCTCCAGCTTTGAATCTAATGTTACTAGGTTTGTTGTTGGGAAATCAAGCATGGCTAGTGTTTTCTCAATTTATATTGTAGTTGTCTCCTATTATAGGACAGATTTCTTCCATTATATTTATTTTCTAAAGTAATCCTCCATTTTCTTCAATATTTATTAGATATGCAACTAAGCATTAAACTAATAAAAATGTGATTCTGCTTGGTTTACTTTATTCTTGGTTAGACAATGCTGTTATCTTTTACTTTAATGTGACTTTAATGTGACTTTTGTAATCTTATTCTTAGACTTTCAGTGTCATTTTTTACATGGCTCTTTTCAGTTTATCTCAGAAATACAAGGTAGCTTTCTTCAAAATTTTTCTTTAAAAAAAAATTATTTTTTCTTGAAGACGGAGTCTCACTCTGTTGCCCACGCTGGAGTGCAGTGGCACGATCTTGACTCACTCCAACCTCTGCCTCCCGGGTTTAGGCTATTCTCCTGCCTCAGCTTCCCGAGTAGCTATGCCATCATGCCCGGCTAATTTATGTATTTTTAGTAGACATGTAGTTTTGCCATGTGAACTAGGCTGGCCTCGAGTGATCCACCCAACTCAGCCTCCCAAAGTGCTGGGATTATAGGCATGAGCCACTGCACTGGTCTTTTAAATTTTTTTTCTTTTTTTTTTGAACAATAAAGCTTTTTAATCACCTGGGTTAAATTTTTTTCTTATTCACTTAACAGCAAGCTCATCCTTAACAAAGTAGCTTAATAGCCAAAAATCTATCCATCTGTAAATTAGAATTTACAATAATAGAAAAAGAATTTTATGACAGTCTTAATACATGCAGAAGAATCCTGATAATATCCAACCTCCATTTTGATTGAAATACTTGAACCCACAAAAATAGAAGGACACTTTGATAATTTGAAAAGGGAGAAAAATATATCAAACTTTATGTAATGGTGCAGTGTTGATCAAGGATTCCCACTTTCAATACTTGTTTAATTCTATTGCAGGTCTGAGTTAATGCAGTAAGGCAAGAAAAAAGAATAAGTGGCTGGTGGGCGTGATGGCTCACACCCGTAATCCCAACACTTTGGGAGGCCAAGGTGGAAGGATCATTTGAGGTCAGGAGTTTGAGGCAGTGTGGCCAACATGGTGAAACCCTGTCTCTACTAAAAATACAAAAATTACCCAGGTGTGGTGGCATGCACCTGTAGTCCCAGCTACTCGGGAGACTGAGGCATGAGAATTGCTTGAACCTGGGAGGCAGAGGTTGCAGTGAGCCGAGATTGTGCCACTGCATTTCAGCCTGGCGACAGAGCAAGACTCTGTCTCAAAAAAAAGAAAAGAAAAGAGGAAGGGAGGGGAGGGGAGGGGAGGGGAGGGAGAGAGGGAAGGAAGGAAAGAAGAGGAAGGAAGGAAGGAAGGAAGGGAGGGAGGGTGGTAGGGAGGGAGGGAAGGAAGGAAGGAAGGAAAAGTGTATAGAGATTCAAAAGAAAGTTAAAAAAAGTCATAATTCACATTACATTATTACATACATATAAAATTAAGAAATTTACTATTGAACTCTTAGAATTAGTACATAAATTGTAAATTTAGCAAAGTGATTGGCTGCATGGTCAATATAAAATATTTTAAACCCTTTATATTTAATGTAACTGTTGATATGATTGAATTTAAATCTTCCACCTTACTAGTTTTCTGTTTGTCTCATCTTTATGTTCTTTCTTTAACTGTTTTCCTGCCCTTTTTTGGTTAATTGAAGTTTTTCATGATTCTATTTTATTTCCACGATTGGCTTGTTATAAGTACAAAGAGTTTTTTTTTTAGTGGTTGCTGTACAGTCAAATATACATTTTGGTTTATCACAGTCTACTTTCCAATTTATATTACTTAATGTAGAATAAGAACCTTACAATAGAGTGTTTCCAATTTCTCCCTCCTGTTCTATATGCTATTGTTGTTAAACATTTTATTTTTACCTGTTATAAATTTCATAACCCATTTTACTGTTTTAGCTTTAGACAAAATTACCTCATGAAGCAATTGAAAATAAGAAAAACAAGTCCTTTATTTGCTTTCATTTTAACCATATCCTATATACTTCCTTGCTTTGGGTAGGTCCAAATCTCAGACTGGTGTCAAATTCATCTCTAAAGAACTTTTAAAAATGTTTCTTTTAATGAAAGACTACTGACAGTAGATTTTCTCAGCTTTTGCTTGTTTGAAAAATTTGTATCTTGACATTATGTTTTAAAGATATTTTAATTGGGTAAGGAATTGATAGTTTTTCTGCTAGTACTTTAAAGATGTCATTTATTGCCTTCTGGATTGCATTGTTTCTGGCAAGAATTATACTGTAATTTTTAATACTTTTTTCTATGTATACAATGTCTTTTTTTTCCTGTTTTCAAGATTTTCTTTATATTTGGATTTCTGCGGTTGGACTGTTGTGTGTCTAAACGTGTGTTGTGTGTTTTGTTGTTGCTCATTTCTTTTTTAAATATATATTCTGATTTGAAGTCTTCTTGGATTTATGATTTGATGTCTTTTACTTTCAGAAAACTTGGGCCATTTTTCTTCAAATAGTTCTTAAACTGATCTTCTCTTCTCATTTTAGGACTTCAGTTTCAAAGATGTTAGACTATTTAATAGAGTTCCTTAGCTCTTGGATGCTCAATTGTGTTTTTCTCCCTAGTTTTTTTTTTCTTTGTGTTTCAATTAAGATAATTTTGATTGACATATCTTTAAATTTATTGATTATTTTCTCAGTTTTTTGGAGTCTACAAATATGCTTATTAAAATCTTCACTTCTGGTGTTTTTTTTTTTTTTATTTCTAGCATTTTCATTTGGCCCTTTTTTTTATTTACGCCACCTACACATCTGTCAAGTTACCATTTGACTCTTAGAGTTCTCATCTCTCTGCTGAAATTCCTTTTATATTCATTATCTGTTGTCCCTCTTTTCTACTAGCTTAATTAATTAATCATAAAGTCCTTATATCATAGTTGTAACATCTGGATCATCTCTGAGTCTGGCGCTCATTTTATTACTAGAATGTTCATCTGGACTTTAAGTTTAAAAATAAATTTTTTAAAGTTTATACCACTATGGTAGAGAAACCATATTCTATTAAAAGTAGGTGACTTAGTGCAAAGAGTGAATCCAGGTCAGTGATTTATACCAAAACTTTCTAAAGTTGAACTTTTACAGCCAAAATTCAAGGGAATATAAAGGTCTGCTTTGGTTCTGTGGGATTGAGTCAAATAAATGAGAGTTAAGCCAGATGTAATGGCACACACATGTAGTTCCAGCTACGTGGAAGGCCGGGGTGGGAAGATTGCTTGAGTCCAGGAGTAAAAGGCCAGCCTGGGCAACATAGCAAGACTCCATATCCAAAAAAAGAAATGAGGGTTAGGTTCCTAGAGAACTCTTTCTTTCCTATTAATGAATAATTATTTATGGCTAATTATTAATAAAAATAACTTATTAATAAATTAATAAAAAAAACAAACTCTACCCACCATTTATGGTGGGTAAATATTCCTAAAATGTAAGGCCTGGTCACACTTCATGTAATATTGATGAATAAATTTTTTTTTTTTTTTTTTTTTTTGAGACAGAATCTCACTCTCGCCCAGGCTGGAATGCAGTGGCGCGATCTTGGCTCACTGCAACCTCCGCCTCTGGGGTTCAAGTGATTCTCCTGCCTCAGCCTCCCAAGGAGCTGGGACTACAGGCATGCACCACTAAAGCCTGGCTAATTTTTTTGTATTTTTGGTAGAGATGGGGTTTCACCATGTTGACCAGACTGGTCTCGAACTCCTGAACTCAGGTGATCCACCCGCCTTGGCCTCTCAGAGTGCTGGGATTACAAGCGTGAGCCACCACACCTGGCCTTCTTAATGTTTTTATGGTGAACAGAAATGTATCTTTAGAAAATCATTCTTTCTACTTTTGAGAGTCTATGCAAATTATACTGGACATCCTTACATATGCTTCATATTAGTTTTGCTCTCCTACCCAGGGGAGCACTCTTTTTTTTCAGCCTTTATTTTTGCAACAAATCTTTCCTGTTTGTCCGGCCTGTGGTAAGTAATGAAACGTCACATAGCCATTTTGAATGAAGAATGTACTTGACTGCCATGTGAAGAATTTCAGGGCATAAGCTGTGTGCAGATGGTTAAGTAAAAGTTTTTTACTTTTCTGATTTCTGTGACCAATGTATCTTCTTGAACTCCTCCTATTCTAGGTCTTGTAGCTTGAGTAGAATTCTTTGAAGCTTCTGTAACATTTGGCTATAGTTGCATTATCATGTGTCTATCCATACTTCATCTATTAATCATCTTTTGTTAAAATGCACTTCAAAGTAAGTTGCACGTATTTAATATACTTCTCTCCAAATAACCCATCAAGCATATCAACTAGACTTTACTATTTGTTTAAAGGGATTTTTTTTTTTTTTTAGGTTCAAAAGAAAATTTTTTAAAAATTTTATTTGAAACAGGATCTCACTGTGTCACCCAGGCTGGAATGCAGTGGCGTGATTGTGGCTCTCTGCAACCTTGACCTCCTGGTCTGAAGTGATCCTTCTGCCTCGGCCTCCCGAGTAGCTGGGAATACACGCACATGCCTCACACCCAGCTAATATTTGTATTTTTTGTAGAGGTGGGTTTTTACCATGTTGCCCAGGCTGGTCTTAAAATCCTGGGCTCAAGCGATCCACCTGCCTCGGCCTCTGCAAAGTGCTGGGATTACATGTGTGAGCTGGGATTACCCACACCACCACGCCTGGCTGGTAAAATTTACTTATACTGAAATACACTAATCTTAAAGGTACCATGGGATGAATTCGGATAAAATGTATACATCTGTGTAAACCAAAACTTTATTAAGACACAGACTGGGCACCAGGAGTTTGACACCAGCCTGGGGAACATGATGAGACCCCACCCCTGTACAAAAATAAAAACTTAGCCAGGCGTGGTGGTGTGGGCCTGTAGTCCTAGCTGCTCGGGAGGCTGAAGCAGGAGGATGGCTTGAGTCCAGGAGGTTGAGGCTCTATTGAGCTACAGTTGTATCACTTCACTCCAACCTGGGTGATGGAGTGAAACCTTGTCTCAAAAAAAAAAAAAAAAAAAAGGACAGTCCAGGTGCAGTGGCTTATGCCTGTAGTCCCAACGCTTTGGGAGGCTGAGGTGGTAGAATTGTGAGAGGCCGAGAGCATCTTAAGCAACATGGTGAGATCCCAACTCTACAAAAAATTTAAAAATTAGCCGAGTGTGCTGGTGTGTACCTGTAGTGTCCTAGCTACTCGTGAGTCTGAGGCAGGGGGGTGGCTTGATCCCAGCAGTTTGAGGTTACAGTGAGCTGTGATCATGCCATTGCACTCCAGTCTGGGTGACACAGCAAGACTGTCTCAAAAAAAAAGAAAGTGATTTCACCCAGGTAGTGAACAATTAAACATTTTTCCTAACCATTTCTGAATGTATCAGGATAAAAAAGGCACCTGTCATTTGATATGTTTTGGTAAAAAAGCTTTTTTGATAAATTTCCTAGAAATTGAGAAAATGAATGACTCTGCAAATTATTATAGCTCAGATAGGTTTCAGTCTTTATCTTTTACCAAATTGAAAAAGGACTTAAGTGAATTCTCACATAATTAAAAATAATTTTTTTCAACTTCTTAAAAATAATTTTTGATGGTAAAACATAATGTAATTTTTGGTATAAGACTCAGAAGGAATTAAAAATATTAATATATTATTACAATAAAAATCCTGTTCATACTTATCTGTGAGAACAATGTTTTTCAATGTTTATAATTATGAAAAATAGGAATATAATTGTTATTCAGCTCTGTCTTACTCTAGTTACATGTAATATCTATGGACACAAGAAGTAATTTTTAAAAAATGAGTCCCATCTATCTAGTAAGAGATGCATTTCAATAACATTTTTAATGTAATATATTTGTACAAATTGTTATTTGCATTGCTTTGGTTAATTGCATATAGTAATTGTATTGTTAACTCCATCAGATGAAATAACTTTGAGCAACATTTTGTGTTTTGGTTTTGGGTTTGTTTTTTTTTCAAGGTTGGGTCTTGCTTTGTCACCCAGGCTGGAGTGCAGTGGTGTGATCATAGCTAATTATAGCCTTAGACTCCTGGGTTGAAGCAATCCTCTTGCCTCAGCCTTCTGAATAGCTAGGACTACAGGTGCGCACCACCACACCCAGCTAATTTTGAAAAAAATTTTTTTGGAATCTCGGTCTTGTGACGTTGCCCAGGCTGGTCTCAAATTCTTGGCCTCTAGTATCCCGCCTCAACCTCCTGAGTTGCTGGGATTACAGACATGAGCCACCACCATCAGCTCTAAAGCAATGTTTTAATTTTTAAAACTTTTCAATTTATGTACTTTTTTTTTGTTTCAGGGAAGTATGATAGAAGAATTTCAAGCATAAGAATGTTACATTAAGATAAAATTTTTAGATGAAATGGAATTCAAATACAAGTTCACAGAAAAGGAAAAATATAAATTTCCAACTGTTAGAGAATGGTTTATTTTTAAAAACATAGTAAATAGGCTGGGCACAGTGGCTCACGCCTGCAATCCCAGTACTTTGGGAGGCTGAGGCAGGAGGATCACCCGAGGTCGGGAGTTCATGACCAGCTTGGCCAACATGGTGAAACCCTGTCTCTACTAAAATACAAAATTAGCCAGGCGTAGTGGCACACGCTTGTTATCCCAGCTACTTGGGAGGCTGAGTCAGGAGAATCACTTGAACCCAGGAGGCGGAGGTTGCAGTAAACCGAGATTGTGCCACTGCCTTCCAGCATGGGCAGTGGAGCCAGAGCAAGACTCTGTCTCAAAAAAATAATAATAATAAAATTAAAATCAAAAATAAATTAAAAAAATTAAAAACGTAGTAAATAATGGTGAGCATCAAATCACTATGTTGATTTGATTCTGTTGACTGCACTTTAAAAAGTAATGTAGCAGTTTTATTTTTAAATGCTAATATTTACAGTAGGCTGGAAATTACAGTTGGATAAGTGTTATTTCCAGTCTCCCTGATGGTTATCACCATTCCAGTGAGCTGGAAGGGGAAAAGACATGGAAGAGGCACATACAGGAAGCTTTTGTGAACCAGAAGCTTTTAAGGGAGACTAAGAAATACAATCTGGCTGTAAGCCTAGGAAGCAGAAGAGAATATGGATTTTGGTTAACAGCAAGCAGTCTGTAGAATAGTCATCTGTATATATACTTAATAATGCTACGTAGACACAGGTAAATTGGCATTAGTTGCACAGTGAACTGGGAGTCGATGAAGAGTTCCTCTTACAAAGAGACACTGTTCCATTTCGTAATTATCAGTGGCTATCAAGTATTTATTGAGGTCTCTGTGTGCCCTGTGCTTAGGTTGAACAGCTTGCAGTGGTTCAGCAGACAAAATTGAATGCAAATAAAACAGTGAGTGATGAGATAGGTGCTAAGTTGTGTAGTATAGACTAGGTAATATAAAAGTGCAGAGGAAAGAGGAAGAGAGAAATCCTGGTATTCCTTCTTTCACCATTCAACAAGTATTTATTGAGTGCTTACTATGTAGTAGGGGCATTTTCTGGGCTCTTTTTGGGGAAACAGCAGAAAGAAAAAAGTAGATACACAGAAGCTAAAGTCTGTGGGGGTTGGGAAGGGAGTATGACAGAAATGAATCAAATAATTACACAAACATATAAACTTACAAAGGCAGGAAAAGATACATTATGTCATGAGATCCTACATAAGGGGATTCAGCTCCAGTTGGGATGGTTAGAGAGGGCATCCTAAGCTAAGGTTTTCTATGGGTATGGTTTAGAATGGATGTCAGCCACAAGAGTGAAGGACTGGAGCTGAAACAGGTGTGTACACATGGGACAGGAAGATCACTACTCTGATTGGAAATATGAATTGGAAATATTGGAAATGCTTTGGAGGGAATGGAGAGAAAATAAACATAGGGTCAGATTAGGGCTAATCTTCAAAACGAAGAAAATTTAGGCTTAATTTTGTCATTAAATGGAGACTCGGGATATTTCTGAGACAAGATTTAATAAAAACATGAAAGTAAAGTTTGCAAAATATTAGGCAATGTCTGTGTGGTGGATTCAAGCTTTATGAATCAATATCTGTCAGAAATTGTGTGGTGGGCAGGTAGAGACTGGAATCATAAAGCTTACTTTCAGTGTGTTTTGCACATATCCCGGCAGGAAGTGATGTGACCAGTGACAGTACTGCCAAGTTGAAAATGAGAACAGATTTGGGGAAATGGTTTCAGATGTTGATTGCTTTTGCTTTTAGCTGTGAAGCTGTTACGTAATTGAATTGTGGTGGTAATGAATACAATTTGAAGAGAATGGGATCCATTTTCCTAATATATTGACCAATTATTGTAAGATTAGTAAGAATTGTAGAATTGAGGTGACTACAAGTCGTAGGTTCTATTGATTGTGTTACCCAAATTTTTATCTTATATATAGGTCTTTATACCAGTACCCATTAGCCAGGATAAAGAAGGAGAAATGGCTGGGCACGGTGGCTCACACCTGTAATCTCAGCACTTTTTGGGAGGCTGAAGTGGGAGAATCACTTGAGCTCAAGAGTTTGAGACCAGCCTGGGCAACATAGTGAGACCCTGTATCTATGTTTTTTTAAGAAAAAGAAGAAAGACTCCCCCCACCCCCCCAAAGAAAAAAGAGGCAGAAAGAATAAATGAATGAGAAATTCTTCTTTTTACCGTATTATATATATTGGTTTCGTTTTATGCATTTGTATATTATATTGATTAAATACCTGTGGGGTCCTGTTACCTTTTTAAAAATTGTTATTTAAATGAAATGGTCTTACTCTGTCACCCAGGCAGGAGTGCAGTGGTGCGATCACAGCTCACTGCAGCCTTGACTTCCCAAGCTCAGGTGATTCTCCCACCTCAGCCTCCCAGGTAGTTGGGGCTGCAGGAGCACAACCCCATGCCTAGCTTATTTTTTGTAGAGACAGTGTTTTACCATGTTGCCCCAGGTTGGTGTTGAACTCCTGGGCTCAAATGATTTGTCTGCCTTTGACTTCTAAAGTGCTGGGATTACAGACATGAGCCTTCATGGCCAGTCGTTATTGCCATATTTTAAAAAGCACTTTTTTTTTTTTTTTTAAAGTTGAGATGGGGTTTCAACATGTTGACCAGGCGAGACTAAGTCTCAAAAAATAAAAAACACTCTTACTATAGAAATTTAAAATGTAGGCTGGGCACGGTGGCTCACGCCTGTAATCCCAGCACTTTGGGAGGCCGAGGCAGGTGGATCTCCTGAGGTCAGGAGTTTGAGACTAGCCTGGCCAACATGGTAAAACCCCATTTCTACTAAAACTACTAAAAAAATTAGCTGGCTGTGGTAGCAGGTGCTACTTGGGAGGCTGAGGCAGGAGAATCGCTTGAACCCGGGAGGTGGAGGTTGCAGTGAGCTGAGATTGTGCCACTGCACTTCAGCCTGGGTGACAGAGCAAGACTCCTTCTCAAAAAAATTTCAAATATATTAAAAGGTTCAAATAGCAATTAACTCCCATGTGCTTTTCATCCAACTTTGGAATTACCAACTTGCCTGTTTTTTGTCACCCTGCTTCTCATTTTTAAGTTAATCGTGTCATTTCATCTGTAGATGTGTCTTTATGTATAGAAAAGATAGGGACACTTTTGGGAAAAAAACTTACCCACAGTCTTTTAATTTTTTTTTTTTTTTAAATGAGATGAGGGTCTTGCTGTGTTGCCTAGGCTAGTCTCAAACTCCTGAGTTCAAGCTTTCCTCCCACCTTGTCCTCCCCAAGTGCTGAGATTACAGGCATGAGCCACCACGCCCAGCCCCTTTAATGTTCTTAAATACCTAGTTAGTGTTCACATTTCCCCAGTCATCATATTTTTTTCACTATGTTTGAATTGAGATCCAGTTCTATGTCTGTCTTTGTAAGTTTGGAAATGATTGGTATTTCTCTTAGTTTTATGATCTCCTTTATCTTGTTGCCTTTTACCATGTGTTTTGCAGATATTTTCTCTCAATCTATGGCTTGTCTGTTCTTTATTTTATTTTATTTATTTATGTTTTTGAGATGGAGTCTCGCTCTGTCACCCAGGCTGGAGTGCAGTGACGCAGTCTTGACTCACTGCAACCTCCACCTCCCAGGTTCAAGCGATTCTCCTGCCTCAGCCTCCCAAGCAGCTGGAATTACAAGTGGATGCCACCAAGCCCGGATAATTTTTGTATTTTTAGTAGAGATGGGGTTTCAATGTATTGGCTAGGCTGGTCCTGACCTCAAGTGATCCGCCTCCCTCGGCCTCTTTAAGTGCTAGGATTACAGGCCTGAGCCACCGTACCCGACCTGTTCATTCTTTTAACAGTGTATTTAAAAAAATCATGTTCTGGCCGGGCGCGGTGGCTCAAACCTGTAATCCTAGCACTTTGGGAGGCCGAGACGGGTGGATCGCGAGGTCAGGAGATCGAGACCAACCTAGCTAACACGGCGAAACCCCGTCTCTACTAAAAAAAATACAAAAAACTAGTCGGGCGAGGTGGCGGGCGCCTGTAGTCCCAGCTACTTGGGAGGCTGAGGCAGGAGAATGGCGTAAACCCGGGAGGCGGAGCTTGCAGTGAGCTGAGATCCAGCCACTGCAGTCCAGCCTGGGTGACAGAGCGAGACTCTGTCTCCAAAAAAAAAAAAAAAAAAAAAACATGTTCTTGAATCATATTAACAGGGTTTTTGCAGAGCAGTTTTTAATATTAATGAAGTTTGACTTACCAGTTTTTTCTTTCATGGATTGTGCTTTTGGTAGTGTATCTAAAAAGACAGAGCTAAACTCAGGGTTACCAAATGTTATCTTCTAGGAGTTGTTTGTATAGTTTTGCACTTTATGTTTAAAGTGTAAAGTCTGTGTCTGGATTCCTTTTTTGCATGTGGACCTTCTGTTATACCAGCACTGTTTGTTGAAAAGACTATCCTTTCTTCATTAAATTGCTTCTGGTGCTTTATTAGAGGTCAGTTGATAGTGTTGGGTGTGGTCTGTTTTTATGTTCTCCTGTTAATTAGTCATTTTCAGTCTTTGCCAATTTAACTAATTAAAAAATCTCATATACCAGCCTTGCCACATGGTGAAATCCCGTCTCTGTTAAAAATACAAAAACTAGCCAAGCATGGTGGTGTGCGCCTGTATGTCCTACTACTTGGGAGGCTGAAGTGGGAGAGTCGCCTGAACTGGGAAGGCAAAGGTTGCAGTGAGCTGAGATTGCACCACTGAACTCCAGCCTGGGAGACAGAGCGAGACTCCGTCTTAAAAATAAATAAATAAACTCATATAAATTTGTATTTAAAAAAAAAATTATATCCGTGTCTTCTGGACTCATTTTCTGTGAACTCCATGCCTGTTGCATTGTCTTTTTTCCCTTGTGGTCTTAAAAATGTCTGTGGTATGTTAAGGAACTTATTTCTTTGTTATTAATGTGTTTACAAATATTTTTCTCCGTGGCTTGTTCTATATATTTTTCTTTGCGGAAATTTCACATTAAATTAGTCAAAATTTAGTCTCTTCATGTGTGAATTTTTAGTTTTTGAGTCACACTTAGATAAGTCTTCCTTACTCCTATTTATCCATTTTGAAAATCGTCATTCAGTTTTATGTTATTTTTTTACATGTACTATATTCCTTTAGTACAAATTAAGTATAGGAATAGACTTTTTTTTTTAACTATATGAAATGGTTAAATTGGTATTTGATTCTATATCATTTTGATCCTGATTTTTTTGTTTTTGAGATAGGGTCTCGCTCTGTCATCCAAGCTGGAGTGCAGTGGTGCGATCATGGCTCACCGCAGCCTTCACCTCTCAGGCTGAGACAATCCTCCCACTTCAGGGCTGGGACTATAGGCACATGCCACCATGCCTGGATAATTTTTTCAGTTTTTGTAGAGATGGGGTTTCACCATGTTGCCCATGCTGGTCTTGAACTCCCTGGCTCAAGTGATCTGTTCACCTTAGCCTCCCAAATTGCTGGGATTACAGATGTGAGCCATCACCATCATGCACCTGGGCGATCCTGACTGATTTTCATAACTTAACCTTGCAAAGTGGATATCTCTTTCTTTCTTTTTTTAAAGACAGAGTCTTGCTATGTTGCCCAGGCTGGTCTTAAAGACCTGGCCTTAAATGATCCTCCCATCTTAGCCTCCCAAGTAGCTGTGATTACAGGTGTGAGTCACTGTACCCAGCTATTTTTTCAGTTTTTTAAAATTGTGGCAAAATATACGTAATATAGGATTTATCATCTTTTAAAATTATACAGTTCAGTGATATGAAGTACATTCATATTGTTCTGTAGGTGTCACCACCATCCATCTCCAGGACTGTTTTCTTCTCGTAAAACTGAATCTCTATATCCATTTAACAAAAACTCCCCATTCCAGTCTGGCATGCTGGCACAAGCCTGTAATCCCAGCACTTTGGGAGGCTAAGGTGGGAGGGTTGCTTGAGCCCAGGAGTTCAAGACCAGTCTGGGCAACATGGCGAGACCCCATCTCTATAAAAATTTAAAAATTAGCTGGGTGTGGTGATGCGTGCCTGTAGGCCCACCTACTTCGAGGCTGAGATGGGAGGATCCCTTGAGCCCAAGTGCCTAAGCTATCGCACCACTGCTGTCCAGACTGGGCCACAAAGCAACATCTTGTCTCTAAAGAAATTAAAAATAACCCCTCTTCTTTTCTCTCCCCAGTCCCTAGAAGTCACTATTCTACTAATGTCTCCATAATTTTGACTATAGTACTTCATATAAGTATAAACATATAATATTTTGTCTTTTTGTGATGGGCGTATTTTACTTAGCATAACGTCCTGAAGGACCATTGGTGTTGTGGCATATACATCAGAATGCCCTTCCTTTTTAGGGCTGAATACTATTCCATTGGATATGTATACTGTATTTTGATGAGGCATTCCTCTGTCTGTGGACACTTGGGTTGTTTCCGCCTTTTGGCTGTTGTGAATAGCGCTGCTATGAATGTGAGTTTACAAATACCTCTTCAAGACCCTACTTTTAATTCTTTTGAGTACAGTATGTACCCAGAAGTAGAATTGCTGGATCATATGGTAATTCTGTTTTTACTTTTTTGAGGAACTGTCATACTGTTTTCCACAGTGTACTATTTTATATTCCCATCAACAGTGCTTAAAGATGACAATTTCTCTACATCCTTACCAACAGTTGTTTTTGATAGTAGCCATCCTAATGGGTGTGAGATAGTATCTTACTGTAGTTTTGACTTGTATTTCTTTAGTAATGCTGAGCACGATGTTATGTGCTTATTGGCCATTTCTGTGTCTTATTTGGAGAAAAATCTATCCAAGTTCTTTGCTCATTTTAAAAGTGGATTGTTTATTTTTTGTTATTACGTTTAGGAGTTCTCTGTATATTCTAAATGTTAATCACTTATCGATATACCATTTGCTAATGTTTTCTCCCATTCTGTGGGTTGCCTTTTTACTCTGTTGATAGTGTTTTCTGATGCACAGAATTTAAAAAATTTTTATGATATCCATTTCTCTATTTTTCTTTGATTGTCTGCACCTTTGGTATCATATCCAGTAAATCATTGCCAGATCCAATGTTGTGAAGCTTTGCCCTGTGTTTTCTTCTAAGAGTTTTTTTTAGTTTTAGCTTGTATATTTTGGTCATGGATCTCTTTTGAGTTTATTTGTGTGTAATTTGTTAGGTAGGTGAGGGTCCAACTTCACTGTTTTGCACATGGATATTCAGTTTTCCCAGCACCATTTGTTGAAAAGTATGTCTTTTCCCTGTTGAACGATCTCAGCACCCTTGCTGAAAATCATTTGATCATAAATGGGAATTTTTTTTTCTCCTTAGGGCTCTTTATTCTGTTCTGTTGGTCTATATATTTTAATACCAGTTCTGGTTTTACTTTTTAGGTTAAATCTTAAATCCATTTGGAATTCGTTAAAAGGAATGAGGTATAGGGATCAGCTTTTTTCTTCAGATCATGTAGCTAATCCACATTATTATCATTCTCCATTGATTCGAGATGTCCACTTTTATCATAAACTTTTTTATATAGAGATTTTTAAAAAAGTATTGCTTTGATCTTTAGCACTCTGTTCCTAGGCTAATCCCATACTATTTTATTTTCCCTATCTTTATAAATATGTTTTAATCCTTAGTAGGGCTGGTTTGTGGTCCTGATACCTTATAGTTTGTCTAATTTTGCTTCATATCATCATTGGACTCCTTCTATGACTGCTACCATGGATACTAATAAACCACATATAAATTACTCATCCATGTCACTATAACTCATAACTATGAATAAAACATAAGTTGGATTAATATCCATGGAAAAATAGCAAATGAATGGCTTATACTTTTGTAATATTTCACCAGTCAGTAAATCAGTACTGAATGTTCTCGTGCATCTCAAGGTTCACTCTGTCATTGGTCATGTAATACATTTAATATTTATCTTTTCTTACTTTATCATTTGTCTCTTTTAGCTTGAAAGTATTTTAAAGCTTGCAAATTTGTTTCTTGCTAGGTTTACTTATTTTAATAACCTACGATTTGGGAGTCAGGATAGTGTAAACATAGCTTTTCCATGAGGATAAGCTCTATAAACATTGTCACAAATTTTTAAAAACTATATTAATATGTATCTATGCAAATTCAGTGTTTTTGGATATTAGTTAAGCCATATCTCTATATTTTCATATCTACAAATCTACACATAAGTATCAAAATCATCAAGTAAAAGAGAATAGTCATTTGTGAGGACAAAAGAAGAATGTTTTATTCCTCTTTTTCTTTTAGGTAAATCTGCAATTTTAAGTAAGGACTTTTGGTGTTTAGTAATAGGAAACTCATGATCCAAGAAATTATCTTATATATAATTATATTAATCTGTAAAAAGAAATGGCTTAGGAAATAGTACAAATAGAAATGTCTTGCAAGTCTATCCGCGTTTTTGAGGGCAGACACTTATACATGTTAAACATAGCTGTTTTGAATCTAAATTAAGATATTTGCTTTTTAGCCCAACTCTTAAAGATGTTATTTGGGAAATAGAGATAACTCCAAATGAAGATTTGTATTGAACACACATGAACTGTTTTATGTAATGGGTATTTTCAGAGAGACGTTCACATGTAGTTCTTTGCAGGCCACTGTAATTGAAGGAAGGGGCCAATTTGTGAATTCTCTCAAGCAATGAAATGTATACAATCCTTCTGTTGTTTTCAGTTTTTAAGTAGTAACTTTTATATGTTACTTAGTTTTTTAGATGCTAAGAAATGTGGTTTAATAAGTGGTTGCTAAGCGTTAGGGCTGGGGAGAGAGTGTTACTCTCTCTAAAGGATGGTGCAAGAGAGATTGGGGTGATGGAAGAATTTTATATATCTTCATGGTGGTGTTGATTACATGAATCTGTACAAGTGATACCATTACATGGACTAACACATCAAAAAAGTGCACATAAAAACTGGTGAAATCGGAATATGATCTGTTCTGTAGTTTAGTTAATAGTTTTGTGCTGGCCGGGCACTGTGGCTCACACCTGTAATCCCAGCACTTTGGGAGGCCGAGGCAGGTGGATCACCTGAGGTTAGGAGTTCAAGACCAGCCTGACCAACATGGTGAAACCCCATCTCTACTAAAGATACAAAAAAAATTAGGTGTGGTGGTGGGCACCTATAATCCCAGCTACTTGGGAGGCTGAGGCAGGAGAATTGCTTTAGCTGGGAAGGTGGAGGCTTCAGTGAGCCGAGATTGCGCCATTGCACTCTAGCCTGGATGACAAGAGTGAGACTCTGTCTAAAAAAAAAGTTTTGTGCCAATTGTCAGTTTCCTGGTTTTAATAATGTCCAATGGTTAGTAAGATTTTATTCTGTTTGGGGAAGGATGCATCAGAACTCTATGTTAGTTTTACACCTTCTTGTGAGTCTAAAACTATTGTAAAGTTCTTTAAAATGCAGTGTATACTTCTATTTAATATACTAACTAGTACTTTTGTGTGTCTTAGAGGCAGATGTGTGACTTTAGTTCTTAGAGTTCTTGAGGACTGGATGTTGTCTACATTTATTCAATCATTTCATTACTATTAATCAAGCATCTACAGTAGGAGGCAGTATAATGTTTTGGTTAAGCAAATAGTCTTTTGAGTTAGATCTGTTTCACATCCTTTCTCTGCTACTTTTTAATTGTGTGACCTTGGAGAATTTACTTAATCTCTCTGAGCTTCTCTATCTAAATTGGGCATTGTTGATCATCTGTTTCAATAATGATGATAGGAATAGTGACTCATATTTACTGAACATGCACTATGTGACATGTTATTATTTGCACTTTGTATAATTTAACTCATTTAATCATCACAATTCTATGAGAAAGGTACCATTTTCACATTTTCAGAAGTTTAGTCACTTAACCAATATCACACAAGTAGGAAATGGAGATGCCTAGATTAAAACCCCAGCAGTCTAGATTTTCTGTTTTTGACTACATAGAACTAGCTTGTTGCACTAACCCTTCCACCAAGAATAACTAAAAAGCAGAATGAAATATATTTCACTTTGGGAGGCTGAGGCAGGAGGATCACTTGAGGCCAGGAGGTTGAGCCCAGCTTGGGCAACACAGTGAGACTTGGTCTCTACAAAAAATAAAAATAAATTAGGCAGGCAAGATGGTGAGCACATAGTCTAGCTACTCGGGAGGCTAAGGCAGGAGGATCGCTTGTGCGTAGGAGTTTGAGGCTGCAGTGAGCTATGATCATGCCACTGCACTCCAGCCTGGGTGACAGGCTGCATGTGGATACTCTGTTGTACCAGTACCATTTGTTGAAAAGACTGTCCTTTCCTCATTGAATTGCTTCTGGTGCATTGTCAGAGGTCAGCTGATTGTGTTAGGTGTGGTCTGTTTTTATGATCTCCTGTTAATCAGTCATTTTCAGTCTTTGCCAATCTGATTAAAAGCTCTCATATACCAGCCTGACCAACATGGTGAAACGCCATCTCTACTAAAAACACAAAAATTAGCTGGGTTTGATGGCACACGCCTGTAAATCCCAGCTACTTGGGAGGCTGAGGTGGGAGAGTCATTTGAACTGGGGAAGTGGAGGTTGCAGTGAGCCGAGATTGCACCACTGCACTCCAGCCTTGTTTCGGTGATTAAATGATACCACATCCAGCCAAAAGTGGGCTTTTGAACCATATATAAAAATCAACTCAAAATGAATAAAAGACCTAAATGTAAGACCTGAAACTATAAAACTTCTAGAAGAGAACATAGAGGAAAGGTTCCTGGATATCGGTCTTGGAAATTTTTTTTTTTTTTTTTTTTTTGTGATATCAGACCAAAAACTCAGGCTACAAAAGCTAAAATAGAGGCCAGGCAAGGTGGCTCACGCCTGTAATCCCAGCACTTTGGGAGGCTGAGGCAGGCGGATCACTTGAGGTCAGAAGTTAAAGACCAGCCTGGCTAACATGGTGAAACCTTGTGTCTACTAAAAGTACAAAAATTAGCCAGTTGTGGTGGCACACTCTTGTAATCCCAGCTACTTGGGAGGCTGAGGTAGGAGAATCGCTTGAACCTGGGAGGCAGAGGTTGCAACAAGCCAAGATCATGCCACTGCACTCCAGGCTGGGTGACAGAGCGAGACTCCATCTGGAAAAAAAAAAAAAAAGCAAAACTAAATGGACTACATTAAACAAAAAAGCTCCTGCACAGCAAAAGAAATGATAAAATGAAGTGGCAGCCTATGGATTGAGGAAAAAACATTTGCAAACTATATATCTGAGAAGAGGTTAAAAATCTACAATTTAGAAAGAACTCAGGCTGGGTGCAGTGGCTCATGCCTGTAATCCCAGCACTTTGGGAGGCTGAGGGAGGCCAATCACTTGAGGTTAGGAGTTTGAGACCAGCCTGGCCAACATGGTGAAACCCCGCCTCTATTCAAAATACAAAAATTAGCCGGGTATGGTGGCATGTGCCTGATTTCCCAGCTACTTGGGAGGCTGAAGCAGGAGAATCACGTGAACCCAGGAGACAGAGGTTGGAGTGAGTGGAGATGGCACCACTGCACTCCAGCTTGGGCAGCAGAGTGAAACTCCATCTCAACAACAGCAACAACAACAAAAGAACTCATACATCTTAGTAGAAAAACAACCCAATTAAAAAATACACAAAGTACCTGAATAGACATTTCTGCAAAGATACAAAAATGGCCAACAGACATATGAAAATGTATTCAACATCATTAATCATCAGGGAAATGGAAATGAGAGCCACTATGAGATGCCATTTCACACCCATTAGGATGGCTATTATCAAAAGTTAACATAATAAATGTGGTGAGGATGTGCAGAAAATGGAACTCTTGTGTATTGATTGTGAGAATGTAGATTGGTGCAGCTATTATGGAAAACAGTGTGGAGGTTTCTAAAGAAATTCAAAATAGAATTGCCACATGACCCAGCAATCCCTCTTCTGGGAATATGTTCAGAAGAAATGAGATCACCACCTCGTGAGGATATCTGCACTTCCATGTTTATTATAGCACTATTCACAATAACCAGGATATGAAAACAACTTGTTGACAGATGAATGAGTAAAGAAACTGTAGTATATACATAAAATAAAATAGTATTCAACCTTGAAAAATAAGATCTTGCCATTTGCCACAACATGGATGAATGTGGTGGGCATTATGCTAAGAGAAACAGAAAGAAAAATATTGTATGATCTCACTTATATGTGGAATCTGGAAAAAAATGGGCAAATATACAGAGATAGAAAATAAAACTGGTTTACTGGGTGGGGGTAGCAGAGGAACTAGGTCAGAGGATGTAGAATAATAGATATGTAGGATGAACAAGTGTTAATATACAGTGTTAAGACTGTAAGTAACGAAATTGTACAGTATTTGGGATTCCTGCTAAATAAGTAGATTTTAACTGCCCTTGCCACAAAAACAAAATGGAAAACTATGCAAGATGATGGATATATTGATTTGCTTCATTATAGTAACATTTATATACATTTTGCTATATGTATCCCATGCATCATGTGATACACCTTAAATATACGCAATCAAACGTACTTTTAGAAGAGCAATAGAAAAATCTATACTAAACAAACTTAATTAAACCAGTCCCTGTACTATGCCATGCCATAACTACCTCATAATGTGGTTGTTAGATCAGATAGTCTTCTATAGAATTTTTAGTACTGTCCTCCATGCATATTAAGTACCCAATAAATGTAACTCTTATGTTTCAAGCACCTTGTTTCCTAATATACTTAGTGTTTTTCCTCCATGTTGAGCGGATATATAGTAAGGACTATGTCCTTTGCACCATTGTATATATTTGTCTCTTAGGTTGCTTGATTTTTCAGTAGCTTCCATATTTATACATTTAATCCTTTTTCTTATGCTATCTGTTTTCATTTAATTCACTGCTATGGCTGCTGTTATCTCTTATTTTGAATCTGGTTTTTGCTTATGATAATATGTGAATTATTTTATGCAGAGGTAACGTCTTTTGTAATGTTTCTGAACTAAATGGCATTATTTTTGTTTTCTCCTGGACTTTTATGAAAGTATTTAGAATTCTTGTTTCATAATTATCCATACAGTGAATACAGATTTCCTCCATCATACATCAGTTGTCTTTTAGCATGAGAGCTTTTTATAGAATAGGTGGGGATGTAATTATTTATAAAATAATACTATATGTCTGGTTAGAGAATCTTTGATCCTTTGTATTGTATGACAGTGTGTTGTACATTGGTTAAACAGCAGTTAGGGACTTGTCAAAAGACTATTGTGTTCTGCCCTGCCTATGATGTTTCATTTAGCTTTTGGGGAATTCCCATTGCCTTTTGTTGGACTAAAGAAAAGGATTAGTATCAGTCTTTAATTTTTAAAATAATTAAATCATTTTAATCAATTAAAATGATGTGGCTCCCACCTGTAATCCCTACTCTTTGGGAAGCTGAGGTAGGAGGATTGCTTGAGCCCAGGAGTTAAAGACCAGCCTGGGCAGCAAAGTGAGACCCTGTCTCTACTCCCCCATCATCACACACAAATTAACTGAGCATGGTACCTGTGGTCCTACTTGCTCAGGAGGCTGAGGCAGGAGAATGGCTTGAGCCCAGGAGGTCGAGGCTGTAGTGAGCTGTTATTGCACCACTGCACTCCAGCCTGGGTGACAGAATGAGACCCTGTCTATTATATATACATACACACACACACACACACAGATACACACTTAGGGAATACAAAACTAGTTTCCCTAGACAAACAAAATTGGTAATTTTGGACTGAATTTGGCCTCCTGCCCATATGCTAGTGGGTACTTTTATACCTAGGGAGTATTATGCCTTTCACAATTTACTAAACTTAGTAAGGGTATCAGGTAGGCTTTTCTTTTGGGAAAAAGCAGCACTTTGGGAGGCCAAGGCAGGTGGATCACCTGAGGTCAGGAGTTCAAGACCAGTCTGACCAATATGGTGAAACCCCATCTCTACTAAAAATACAAAACATACAGAACATGGGAATATAAAATTTGTTGTAGTTATTTTGGTGGGTAGCAATAATGACAACTATCTGTATCATCTTTTCTCTATATTGAATATGGGGCTTAATTCTGGGAATTTTAAAATAATTCTTTTCATATAAATTTTACCTGATAGTAACAAAATTGTGTAAGTACTTGCAAATTAATAATTTCTTCATAGCAAGTTATCTGAAATGGACTAGCAAGGAAGTTAACTACTAGAGATGGAAGGTAGAACTCATTACTTTTGGTTTTATTTCTGTATTTATTACCATTCTTTTCATTTCTCTTTGAACAGGTTGTTCCTTTCAGCAGCTTTTGATGCAATACAGGAGCATACTTTATAACTTGAGCAATTGTTATAAATTAAAAATAGTAGGAAAGTTACATCCCAGATTAATGACAGCCATGTTGTATTGTTTAATAGGCAGTGAAATCAACTGTGCAGACCATCACTGTTGGAGGAGTGAGCACATCACAGTTTAAGACAATTATTCCTCTGGCAACTGCTCCCAATGTCCAGCAGATTCAAGTGCCTGGAAGCAAGTTTCATTATGTCCGACTTGTTACTGCCACATCAGCCAGTAGTTCAACCCAGCCAGTTAGTCAGAATCCCAGTACAAACACTCAGCCTCTTCAGCAAGGTTAGTAACCATTTTTTAAAAACAGTAATTCTTGATTTTAACATGATTAAAGAATATTTGTCCGTTTCTTGCTGAAATCCTGATGAAGAGTGGCATTTCAACTGAGTATGAGCCAGTAACTGGTGCAGAAGGCAGTGAAATAGAATGAGAGTTGTGTATAACTGTAGTATTCTTTCTGCTGGAAGTTGGTACACAGTGTGCTATTACACCAGATAATAGTAATTATTTGTTAATTTGTGGTTAGCCATTTTATTGCTGGTTTTAAAACCTGCCATTTATGCCAGTGGGATACACTTAGATGGAACCGAATTATGTATTTTATTTGCTGAACTGTAAAGCCCCTTGATAGGGTTTGGGTCAGTTGAAATGACAAATAGGCAAGGTAAATATAAGAACTTAATGTGGGGCCGGGCGCGGTGGCTCAAGCCTGTAATCCCAGCACTTTGGGAGGCCGAGACGGGCGGATCACGAGGTCAGGAGATCGAGACCACCCTGGCTAGCACGGTGAAACCCCGTCTCTACTAAAAATACAAAAAACTAGCCGGGCGAGGTGGCAGCGCCTGTAGTCCCAGCTACTCGGGAGGCTGAGGCAGGAGAATGGCGTGAACCCGGGAGGCGGAGCTTGCAGTGGGCTGAGATCTGGCCACTGCACTCCAGCCTGGGTGGCAGAGCGAGACTCCGTCTCAAAAAAAAAAAAAAAAAAAAAAGAACTTGGCCGGGCGCGGTGGCTCAAGCCTGTAATCCTAGTACTTTGGGAGGCCGAGATGGGCGGATCACGAGGTCAGGAGATCGAGACCATCCTGGCTAACATGGTGAAACCCCATCTCTACTAAAAATACAAAAAAAAAAAAAAACTAGCCGGGCGAGGTGGCGGGCGCCTGTAGTCCCAGCTACTCGGGAGGCTGAGGCAGGAGAATGGCGTGAACCCGGGAGGCGGAGCTTGCAGTGAGCAGAGATTGCGCCACTGCACTCCAGTCTGGGTGACAGAGCGAGACTCCGCCTCAAAAAAAAAAAAAAAAAAAAAACTTAATGTCACTTTCAGCTTTTACTTATTTTGAATCTATAATTGCTACTAAAATAGTGATTAAAAGGCCAGGCACGGTGGCTCACACCTGTAATCCCAGCACTTTGGGAGGCCCAGGCAGGCGGATCACCTGAGGTCAGGAGTTCAAGACCAGCCTGGCCAATATGGTGAAACCCCCCTGTCAACTAAAAATACAAATATTAGCCAGGTGTGGTGATATGCGCCTGTAGTCCCAGCTACTCGGGAGGCTGAGACAGGAGAAGTGCTCGAACCCGCGAGGTGGAGGTTGCAGTGAGCCGAGATCATGCCACTGCACTCCAGCCTGGGTGACAGAGTGAGACTCCATCTCAAAAAAAAAAAAAGTGATTAAAATGTTTTATTTTGCTTAGTTGTATTTTCCCTAAAGGATATTCCTGTTTGTTGTCCTACTATTTTCTGTGTTTGTGTTTAACTCTTTTTACCACCTGATATACATCCATAGACACATAAATGACCTTTTTCATATTTACCTACTTTTCTAAAAATTAAAGGATATGAAAGGATCAGGATAGTTTATAGTTTAGGGCTTACGTGTTTCCTTGTTTTATATTCTAACAACGAAAAGAAGCAGTTGATGGCAATTGAATGGTATATTGTTTATCGAAAGTAAATAGAACAATTAAAGACTAGTTGGTTACTCTTTTTTATTAAGAGATCAGAGGGTAGGTCAGACGCTGTGGCTCATTCCTGTAATCCCAGCACTTTGAGAGGCCAAGGATCACCTGAGGTCAGGAGTTTGTGGCCAGTCTGGCCAACATGGCGAAACCCCATCTCTACTAAAAATATAAAAATTAGCTGGGTGTGATGTCACATGCCTGTGATCCCAGCTACCCAGGAGGCTGAGGCAGGAGAATCGCTTCAACCTGGGTGGAGGAGGTTGCTATGAACTGAGATTGCATCACTGCACTCCAGCCTGGGCGACAGAGCGAGACTCCATCTCAAAACAAAACAGAACAAAACAAAACAGATCAGAAGGTAGTCTGAAGGTCGTGAATTGTCTTGATTGATTCTTCACAGTTACAGTTGGAACTCCTTGTTCTACCTTTTTCCCCTTCTTACTGCTATACTTGAGTAGTCTAAAAAAAAAAAAAAAAAAAAAAAAGATCAGAGATTTGGAGCTACCTGTTGCCAATAGCCGGTTCACCTGAGGGAACCTATAGAAGAATAAAACCTATTTATTTCTCTTTCGAATTACAGAAGGGAGAAAACAGTAAGCAGTATTTTAGTACATATTCTATTAAATTAGACACAGCAAGCAGTTATATTTTCTAATTCTTTTTAAAACTGATTTTGGAATAAAATCATTATCATAATCTTAGTGAGGGGAAAACTGAAACATCCATATTATTGACTAAGGGAGTCAAATTTTATATTCTCTCAATACTTAGACTTAGCAGGGTACTGAGAGAAGTGCTGTAAGTTCAATCTACTTAGGTAGTAGTATGATGATGATGATAGAAAGTGGTCATTAGATACAACTGGTTGTATTTTATGTGTGTGTATGTATGTGTATAATAGTATGCTGAGAATCCACGTAATGGATTAAACCTAATTAATGTTAACATTAATTTATTCATTAGGAAGAGTATGCCTTTCGTATAAGGAAGATCCAGGGAGAGTGGAGGAATGGGATGGACATTTCAAAATAGAGTATTGGCTGGGCACGGTGGTGCACACCTGTAATCCCAGCACTTTGGGAGGCCGAGGCGGGCGGATCACTTGAGGTTGAGAGTTCGAGAACAGCCTGGCCAACATGTTGAAACCCTGTCTCTACTAAAAAAATACAAAAATTGGCTGGGCGTGGTGGCGCACACCTGTAATCCTAGCTACTTGGGTGGCTGAGGCAGGAGAATCACTTGAACCTGGGAGGCAGAGGTTGCAGTGAGCTGAGATTGCACCACTACACCCCAGCCTGGGCAACAGAGCGAGACTGTGTCTCAAAAAAAAATAATAATAAATAGGTAAAATTCAGTATTGACTGGTGCCTTCTTTTCCAGCTTTATATCTGTCTTTCTGCCTGTCTCTACTTCTCTTTTTCTCCTTGCCACCTGGCAATCCCTCACCACTCTTCTGCTTCCCTTCAGGTTCCTTTTTTGCTTTCCACCTTGAACATTGCCTCTCTGTTCTCCCCTATATCTCTCGGCCTTCTTCACCTCACTCTATACCCTCTTCCCACCCAGCCACATACATATACTGCCCATGTTATTTCCCTTATATCCATCTATATTTTTCTTTTTTTGTCTTTCTCTCCTGTCCCATAAAAGATCTGGATATATATAATATATATTATTTCACAGGAATAACAAATACAATTTTTATTAGAGTTACACTAAATAGTTGCTCTAGTTCATCAAATATATTAATGTCTCTTTATGAGGAATTTACTTAAATGCCAGAGGGGCTTATCTTGTACATTTTCCCCCAAAAGTTGTACAAGAACTAATGTTCAAAGGCTCCACCGTGTTAATCACTAGTTCAATGGTGGGCAGCATAGTAGAAGAACTCAGGAAAGTGCTTGGTTATGCTTTTCAGAATACAGCCTATCATCTCGGTGAGGGAGGAAACCAATTTAAGAAGTTATAAAGCCTCAAACACTTGCAGGTATGGTTTCTGAAGTTTGGAAGGAGGCTATTCTAAAGGATTGTTCAGAGTTCCTACCAAAGACTAAAAACTAAACAATTATGCCAGTCTCTATGAAAACTGTAGTAGTAGTTAGTAATGTGCGCTAAGGTAAGGAGGAGGAGAAATGCAGACGGTTGACTTAGTTACATAACATTCCCTTCCATAGGTATTTTATAGTATTCTGTTTTATGACCACTTGATTTTATATTTTCTACATTCCCCAGGCTTCAGTTAAAACTCAGCATGCAAGTGTCAAACCTATGTAAATTTGAGTTTCTAAGTTTTTTTTACTGGGCCAGGGAGGGTATGTGTGTGTGTCTGTGTGTGTGTGACTGTGCACACACACATTTGTGCATGTGTATGAGGAGAGGGCAGGGATAGTCCCCATTTTAATGTGATGGAAGGCAGGTCACTCTCCTTCCCAGTTATTTCTCAGGACCACCAGGATGTTTTTGGATTCCACTGGTCATTGCCCTCACTTCAGAATCACTGCACTGTGCTCATGGAACAGCGACTGTCATCTCTCCCAGGAGCAGGTGGGGGAGGGAGTCCACTCTCCTGTGTCCTAAGCGGGAATTCAGGCTCTCCTTTTAATTCCTTCTAGCATTGCTGAGACCAATCTACAATGGTTATTATAACCTTGCTAATGCTTCAGTATAATTGAGGAAAATTCAAACAGAACAGAAACAACTTCAAACTAGGTATCAGATGTCACACTGCTCCAGTATTTCATACAGGAAAAGAGTCATACACTCTTTTTGTATAACAGCCTCACTGAGATGTAATTCATATATACCATAAAGTTCACCCTTTCCAAGCATACAATTGACTGGTTTTTAGTATATTCACAAAATTGTGCAACCATCTCCACTAATCATACACTCTCTCTAGACATCTCCTGCTCTCCCTCCTCCCCCCTAGTTTGTCACCTTGCTGCAAGCCTGCTGCCTTTTAAATCAGAGTGCCCACTCTAAGATTCTCTTCTAGGACTCTCAGCTTTTTTGTCTTAGGCATCATCCTTCCAGTCCCCACCAAAAGCAAACAAACAAACAAACAAAAAACTGCTGGTATCATAGTAGCCTTTCTATCTTAAGGAAATTTATTCTTTTTTGTTTTGTTGAGAATTCTCTCAACCTCTCTTTCAGACCAGGCTCCAGGCCTTACTTTTACATCAATGAAACCTGAAGAGATGTCATTTCTATCTTCTTAAATGTCTGCTTTTAACAGTGGAAATGGCAGCAGGCAGTTTTTAAAACTGCACTTCTTGTTGGTCCAAACGTATATGTCTAGTGCCAATGTCTTTCCTGAATTTCATCCTAGTATTTCTCCATGTCAAGTTTCATCCTCCCTTTAAAACAGCTCATTCTTGAGTTTTTAGTTTTAATAACTGTCATTTTCCTGGTCACTTGAAAGCTCTGCACTGGTTACATTTTCTTCGCTTATACCTACAGTTCCTACCATTCAGTGGTTGGTTGGTAAGTCACGATCCTTTCACCTACACCAGGTCTCCTGCATCTGCTCTCTCTGTTTTATTCCCATTGCTGTCACTCCAGATCAGACCCTCATTTTTTTGCACTCTTCTGACTTGTCTCTTGCAACTCCATTCTGTTTTATGCACTCCTGCCAAATACAATTAATTTTTCTTTATTTCAATATAATTTCTGTATTTAAAAATTCGTAGAAACTTCTCATTGCATACTGAATTAAAAATACAGATTAAATATAGAGTCCTACCCTGACATTCAAGGTCCTCAATAAATGTCTGCAATCTGCCTTTTTGCTTGTGTTTGTCTATGTTAATCCCAGGTATTAGCCAGACTGGTTTGTTCACCAGCATTTGTGACTATGCTTTGCAGCTTCCCAAGATTAAGCCTCCACTTCTCATGCTTCTGTCTCTGCATGAAATGTCCTTCTCCAGTCTGTGTGCCCTCCATGCAGCCGGCCTATTGATTGGGGCCCATCTCAGTACTATGTCCTCCATGTGCTTTTTCTATATTTCCATCCTCTGCAAATTATATATCCTCTTTCCTCTAAACTCCCACAGCTCTTCATGTATCTTCTTTAATAATATTTATCTTGGCCGGGCGCGGTGGCTCACGCCTGTAATCCCAGCACTTTGGGAGGCCGAGGCAGGCGGATCACGAGGTCAGGAGATTGAGATCATCCTGGCTAACACGGTGAAACCCTGTCTCTACTAAAAATACAAAAAAATTAGCCAGGTGTGGTGACAGGTGCCTGTAGTCCCAGCTACTCGGGAGGCTGAGGCAGGAGAATGGCGTGAACCTGGGAGGCGGAGCTTAGAGTGAGCCGAGATCGTGCCACTGCACTCCAGCCTGGGCGACACAGGGAGACTCCATCTACAAAAAAAAAAAAAAAAAACTGTATATATTTATATTATTTGTCTTATTTGGGCACCTGCCTAATCTGCTGAACTAGATTGTAATCTCCCTGACAGCAGAGGTCTAGTGCTTTAGGTTTCCTGAAACAATGTCCACGGTGCCATTTATATAGCAGCAGCAGTTGTAACAACAATGATGGCAGCTAACATTTAGTGAGCATTTACTGTTTGTTGGGCAGTGTTCTGATGAATTTTCATGAATTATGATATACTTAACCCTCATATGCCATAAGGTAGATGCTCCCCATATTGCAGATGAGGATACAGGCAAAGAGAGCTTAAGTGGTTAGAAGACAGCAGAACTGGGATTTTAATGCCCTGGGTCTTATGAGTTTAGAGCCCATGTTCTTATCCTTTTTGCTGTGCTGCCTTTTAGTATGTATTCTGTAAATACTGAATTACACTGGCTGGGCACAGTGGCTCACGCCCATAATCCCAGCACTTTGGGTGGCCGAGGAGGGTGGATCACCTGAGGTCAGGAGTTCAAGACCATTCTGGCCGACATGGCAGAACCCAGTCTCTACTAAAAATACAAAAATTAGCCGGATGTGGTGGTATGCGCCTGTAATTTTAGGTACTTGGGAGGCTGAGGCATGAGAATCGCTTGAACCTGGGAGGCAGAGGTTGCAGTGAGCTGAGATTGCACCACTGCACTCCAGCCTGGGTGGCAGACAGAGCGAGTCTCCGTCTCAAAAAAAAAGAGAGAAAAAAAAAAAAAAGACCCAAGAATGACATATTCTCTGGTTTGAATAGAAACAGCAATTAGAAATAGTAGTATAGAGTGCTGTTGTTACTCAAGCTTATGAATGACAGTTCTTTTATTTATACATTTCATTTGACTGGATTAGGTACTGAATGTATAAATCATCTGAATACAGATTGAGGTATTTTCATTTGAATGTCTTGAACCTACAAATATTCCCTCATAAAGTGGATAGGCTGTAGCTACCTTAGATATAAGTTCTCTGGTAGATGGGGTAAGCGATTTTGAAAGGTAACTATCCTGATTAAAGATTGCTCAAATTAGGAATCAAATGGAATTCTTTAAGCTCTTTTATGAGAAAAACTTGGGAGAGCTAAGTATTCTTAAGTGTTTTAAATACTATTTTCTGTAAATAACTTGTTCACCCTTTTTTTGTTTTTTAAAAAGCAAAGCCAGTGGTTGTTAATACAACCCCAGTGCGGATGTCAGTTCCAATTGTCTCAGCTCAGGCTGTCAAACAAGTGAGTATCACATAACTTCTTTCTCAGTCTTTCCCAAATGAATGTTAAGATTTAGGTGCAAGAGATTTATACTGAATTGAACAGCTGTAAAATTTATTTTGTGGTCATTGATGTATGTCCCTTCTTTTTAGGTTGTTCCAAAACCAATCAATCCAACTTCACAAATAGTAACTACTAGCCAGCCACAGCAACGGCTTATCATGCCTGCCACACCACTGCCACAGATCCAGCCCAACCTCACTAACCTGCCACCAGGCACTGTCCTGGCACCAGCTCCGGGAACAGGGAATGTGGGTTATGCAGTGCTTCCAGCTCAGTATGTTACTCAGGTATGTGGAAAAAATGAAGTCATTGTATTGCAAAAGTGATAACGGGGTCCAAGATGTCTAGTGCTATCACAGAAACTACTCAAACACATCTAACTCAGTATTGAAGTGGCACTTTCCAAAATCTGAAAATGTTAACCCAAACCTTTTAGTTTATTTTTATGTACCCTTAGCATTTAGAAATATATAACACAGGTCAGATATACAAGTCAGACAATTTGGAGCTGAGAGCAGCTTGGCAAGAGCACAAGGCTGTGGCGGTATGATAGAAAATAGACTGAAGTTAAAATCAGCAGAGTCCAAATGAATTTAGAAAAGACTGTGGCTATTACAAAGCTCTTCCTCACATCAGTTTGATGCCACTGACTTGGAAAATAAGTCCAAGTTTATTTATTGGGAAATAAACTGTGAGATGCATTTCCAGGTGACATATCTTTAGCGATCTGTCTACTCTTACTGGTCATCTTTAGAATGAAAGACAGGGAAACAAACCCACATGTGTACTTTTTAATGAAATATACTTTGGAATATGTTTTGTGGCTATTGATAAAAAGAATAATGTTCAGTATTTTTGTCACAAGCATTTCTAATGTTTAGAAGTTGGTGTAAAATAGAAACTCAACTATTGTGCATGTAACTTATTCTTTGTAATTTGTAGTGTGATAAATGATCAATATAGTACCTGTTTTATTTGTAAGTAGGCACATTGCATTTTTCTAGCCAAAACAAGTTATTACAGTACTTCGAGAGCATTCATCTAGAATTTCCTATCATTCTGACATACTTAACTCTTCTGTGAAATACTTTCTTTATATTTGTACTATGTAGTACTGTAACATGTTCACATTATTTTCACCTATAGTATTGGTTTGAGTCTTTAAAAGAGCTCTGTGAAGTATGTGTTTGTATGAAATTCTCCATTGTGTTTTTCTTATTTTAATAGATGAATTTGTATTTCTTACTGATCATCATACCTGAGAATATTGTCCATTTTTGGAAATATGATCTAAAATTAATTTTCTTTACATGTAGCTACAGCAGTCTTCATATGTATCAATAGCAAGCAACTCTACCTTTACTGGAACATCTGGTATCCAGACCCAGGCACGGCTTCCATTCAATGGGTGAGTATTTTGAAAATAGGTACATAAGTTGTTAGATCAGCTTAAATGCAACAATAAATATATATATTCCAAACTACATCCTCTTTGACTTTTTTCCCCTCAAAGCTATGTGAGCATGCCTCTAAAATACTTGTTGAAATATTTCAAACAGAAAAATTACAGAAATAGTCAATTCCCAAATACTCTATTCAGATTCACCAATTTTGCTACATTAGTTTTATTATTCTCTTTCATTCTGAATATGTTTCCAAAATGATGATGCTAACTATTTTTTATCTTTATTTTTCGAGACAAGGTCTTGCTCTGTTGCCCGGGCTGGAGTACAGTGCTGTGATCTCAGCTCACTGCAACGTCCACCTCCCAGGCTCAAGCAATCCTCCTGTTTCAGCCTCCTGAGTAGCTGGAACTGTATGCGCATGCCACCATGCTCTCCTAATTTTTAAATATTTTGGTAGAGATGCAGTCTCACTATATTGCCCAGGCTAATCTCCAAGTCCTGGGCTCAAGTGATCCTCCTGGCTCAGTCTCCCAAAGTACTGGGATTCCAGGCTTGAGCCACTGCACCTGCCCAACTATTTTAAAAATTATGTTAGGTCCTTGTTTTTTGTTGATGTTTATTTGTTTATCTATTAATTACTGCCTTTGCAATATCAGCTTAGAAGCAGTGCTTAATTACCCGGAATCAGTCCACATCCCACTTCCATTTCCTTCTCCACATACTCCTTTTCCTCACTGCCTTTTTATACTTGAATCCCAAGAGTTTTGAGGCAATCTCAACTTTGTTTTCTTACAAGGGACAGTGTTTGTGGAGTGTTCTTTAGCAGCTATTGATAACTTCTTTTTAAAAAATTATTCCATATCTTGTCTTTACGTCTTTTCATGTTACAACTTGCCTTTGGACCTAATGTAAACAGAACAACATAGCAAACTTTTTATTTTAGATGAACAAATTTAACATTGGTTAAAACTTTATTTCTGGAACAATTTATAGATTGGAGACTTTTCTAATCTTAAATTAGTTTTAGGTCTAATTTTTTAAATTTTAAATTAATTGTAGCTAAATTTAAATTAATTGTAGTAACTAAATTAATTTTAGTTACTATTAATTGATTAAATGTATATATTTTTTCTATCTGTACAGCATAATCCCATCAGAGTCTGCCAGTCGGCCCCGAAAGCCCTGTAACTGTACAAAATCACTGTGTTTGAAATTGTAAGTGTTTTTGCCACTCTTTGCTCATTTAATATAATTGGAAATGCTCTTAAAAGTAAATGGAGTTAACTAAAAATTTTTAACAGACCAAAGCTCGTAAGTCTAAGTAATTTAAATAAACATACAAGTCAATATTTGCACATATATGGCAGTATAAAAATATTATTTCATTCATTTTAGAAAGAAATATTTAGAGTCCTTATTATACATGAATCACTGGAGTAGGGGTTAGGGACATAGCAGCATGAGACAGACATAGCTTCTGCCCTTAATAATGTTTGATCTTATTCATGACTTTTGTATTTGGTCTACTACGTGAAGAGATGATACTCTGCATAGTTTTAAAAATCATTGAATGGTTAATTTGCTTATTAGCATTATAAAGATTTGACATGAAATAGTTAAATGAAAAGCATTGGTCTTATTGGGGCATAGAATCCAAAGAAGTACTACTATAACTCAAATGAGCCAGCTCAACTATTAGAATATAGCCAGTGTTCTTCCTTTTTCAGAATTGTGAAATGCCTGACTTTGGGGGCACATAAAATTATATAGCTCTTGTGCGACAGCTGTTATTGGTTGGACTGTTTTAGGTCAAAATTCTAGGACTTGGTGATTTAAACTTTGAGCCTCAGTATGCGGTTGACAATAGATGTTGTTAACTCTTCAACTGGGTTGCTGAGTAGATTTCTGAAATGATTTACCACATATGTAGTACGTGTACAATATATATACAATGTATGCATATATAATCAGGTAATTAGTAGTTTTCCTTAATAATGACTTTTTACCTATACTGACTTTTACCTTTCAGATATTGTGATTGCTTTGCAAATGGTGAATTTTGCAACAACTGCAATTGTACTAATTGTTATAACAATTTGGAACATGAAAATGAAAGGCAAAAAGCAATAAAGGTGATTATTTTTTATTTCATTTAACTGACAGAAATATCCAGTTTCACCAATTTTTTAAATAACTCAGTTGTCTTGCAAAGAAACATTTCAATTCCTTTTGCAGTGTTTAAATTTCATCTACTGTGATTTAACTCTAACTGATATTTGATCTGTTTTGCCAGGCATGCCTTGACAGAAATCCAGAAGCCTTTAAGCCTAAGATTGGGAAAGGAAAGGAGGGAGAATCTGATCGACGTCATAGCAAAGGATGTAATTGCAAACGATCAGGATGTCTTAAAAACTACTGTGAATGCTATGAGGTGAGATGCTGGGTGGTGAAAATAATATCTTTTAAGATATTTTAGAAGGGACATACTACAAAAATTTACTTGAAAATTGGGAAATCACCTTGCTATTGCAGTTTGAAAATATGCACAGTTGGCCCAGAGGCCCTTGTTTGAGGAAGGCTTTCGAGCCTCCTTAGCAGGGCTTCGGAGGAATACCTTGGGTTTACTATTACAGCCTGGGGTCTTATTTGGTGATTTACCATAACTTCTTGGTCATTATGCCCAGAAATATGCATGCAGATCAGAATACCAATATACTGATTTTCAATAAAAATAATAGTATCAAAGTGGGTTGGAAACTCTCCAGCAGTGATTCTCACCTGAGGTGCAGTTCTTATTGTTCTTCACAGGCTTCTTAGAAATATATGGCCGGGCACAGTGGCTCACACCTGTAATCCCAGCACTTTGGGAGGCAGAGGCGGGCAGATCACTTGAGGTCAGGAGTTCGAGACCAGCCTGGCCAACATGGTGAAACCCCGTCTGTACTAAAATACAAAAATTAGCTGGGCATGGTGGTGGACGCCTGTAATCCCAGCTACTCAGGAGGCTGAGGCACGAGAATCGCTTGAACCCGGGAGGTGGAGGCTGCAGTGAGCCGAGATCATATCACTGCACTCTAACATGGGCAACAGAGCAAGACTCTGTCTTAGATAGATAGATAGATAGATAGATAGATAGATAGATATAGATAGATAGATAGATAGATAGATATAGATGGATGGATGGATGGATAGATAGATAGATAGATAGATAGATACAGACAGACAGATACAAAATAGCCTGCATCCCAGGGTACAGTCTGGAAATTAAAGGATTATCTTGGCCAAAATGCTGGTTATGCCCACTCGAAAAGCACACTGCTTTGTGGAAAACCAAAGTATGTTAAGAAGTTTGCTTTGTGAGCATAAAAATAGGAAAGGGGGATCTGGCATATTGCCGGATGAGGTTACTGGTCACGGCAGGCGATTGTCTCCATTTTCACCATTTTGTTGTTCCACTGAGCTGGTTATTTTTACTTCTGGGTCAGGCATCTTCTCTGGAAGATGTAGTTGAAACTCTGCTCTGACAAAAGGCATGTAAATCTTCCCCTTCTTGCTTTAGACACAGTTCTATATAGTTTTATTTTAGAAGCTTATGTGTAACAATCTAGTGATTGAGTTTAACCCTAGATTACCATAATTGGTTTCTGGGTATGCCTGAAACTTTACTGACAGTGTTTTGGGTGGTTGCGTTATTCCTGTTCTTGGCTCTTCTCATACTGTCATATATTTTCATTCTTTCTTATTCTCAAGAGAGAATTAATTAATTAATTAGTTTATTTATTTATGGGCAGAAAGCCTAGCTTTGCACTTGCTGAAGGTTTGCCCTGCCACAGGAGCATGTCCTCCAGTTCAGTGCCCTCTCCTATACAGCATGTATCACATGAAAGATTTTGTGTATTGCATTTGCTGTGTAATGAATTCTTTCCTAATCTACTTATTTACAAAGTCAACTACTACTCTCAGGAAGTAAAGTAGAATAGGAGAGTAACATCTTGTGAGTTCTGCAGATGATCTGAATGAAAATTGCATAAAGAGACAAGTTTTTTGTTGCTGTTGCTTTTTTTTTTGAGACGGAGTCTCGCCCTGTCACCCAGGCCGGAGTACAGTGGTGCGATCTTGGCTCACTGTAATCTCTGCCTCCTGGGTTCAAGTGATTCTCCTGCCTCAGCTTCCCAAGTAGCTGGGATTACTGGCGCCTGCCACCATGCCCAGGTAAGTTTTGTATTTTTTTTTTTTTAGTAGAGATAGGGTTTCACCACGTTGGCCAGGTTGGTCTCGAACTCAAGTGATCCACCCACCCATCAGCCTCCCAAAGTGTTGGGATTACAGGCGTGAGCCACCGTCACAACTTGATTTTTTAAACTGTCTTAAGGAACATCTCCAAATCCAACAAGCCAGTTTCATCCAGTGCTGGAATCTTTTTTACTCTTGCTTCTTTTGAATACCCGATGAAATAGCTAGCTTACGTTTAGAAGCCATACAAAAGTTATCGTGAATATGTAAAAATTAACACTTTTTTTTTTTTTTTTGAGCCGGTGTCTCACTCTGTTGCCAAGGCTGGCATGCAGTGGTGTGATCTCGGTTCACTGCAAGCTCTGCCTCCCGGGTTCACACCATTCTCCTGCCTCAGCCTCCCGAGTAGTTGGGACTACAGGCAGCCGCCACCACGCCTGGCTAATGATTTGTATTTTTTAGTAGAAACGGGGCTTCACCGTGTTAGCCAGGATAGTCTTGATCTCCTGACCTTGTAATCCGGCCGCCTCGGGCTCCCAAAGTGCTGGGATTACTGCACCCGGCCAACACTTCTTTTGAGAACGCGGAAATTTATGTAAAGTTGGATCAGAAGGGCAAAGCGACCCTTTCATGTATATGGCATTGAATAATCAGTACATGCTGGGCATATGAAATTCAGACATATATGAACTAACCATTTAATTAAACTGATTAACAAATCTGTGAATAGAAGTAGAAAAGGTACTGGACTAGTTGAAAAGTGTTAGAAGAGAGAACCCTGCCCTACCTATTCTAATGAAGTTTTGTCAGGACAGATACACCGTCTAGTAACAAATTTATCATTCCAAAAGTTATGTACCAAAAAATGAAGAAACTTAGAATATACTAAACTAGGAATAGCAGCGGCTAATTGGCTGTAAATTAGCTGTGGGCTTATCTGACATTTTGTGTTGAATTGTTCTTTTGACACCTTTTTCTTCAGCTGAATTGGCTTTTTAATCCCGTTGGTTTGCATCTGGACAACACATTCATGTTTCCTTTCAGTGCCTATAGGCTTGCTGATTGGATGAATGGCTACCCACCTTATTTCATGGTTGTGTCTTTTCTTGTGACCTTTTTCCTCCCGTCCACTTTTTTTTTTTTTTTTGTACAGGGGAAGTTAAATTAGCCAAGCTAAGTGTCATTGTAATTTCTCCATCCTGAGCTCCAGTTAGACACTATTAATGTCTTTCTTATGGTTCTTAAAATATAAAAAGAATTAAAATATATATATATATTTAATCTAAATTACCATTATTGGTATGTTTTCCCCACTCTGAGGTCAGGAATTTTCTCTCTTCATCACTAGATGCTTATTAAGTATTGCTTTAGTTAGATTACCAGTCAGGCTCACAGTAACCCAGTTAACACCAACTTATATCCATTTATTCCTTTGGTAAATGGAATTTATTGGTGTCTTATAAGAAAGGAGCAGAGTAAATGTGTTTATAATGCAGTCCGTTTATCTTACTAGGTGGTATAGAGAGAAAGGACAGTTTTATTTATTTATATAGACATGGGTTCATTGAAGAAAATGCAGCTAACAAAAACATACTCAAATTCATTCGAAATCAGGGAAATATAAATTAAAGAACAGTGAAATCTCACTTTATCACCCCCACCACCAGATTATAAATTTTTTTTTTTTTTTTTTTGAGACGGAGTTTCATTCTTGTTGCCCAGGCTGGAGTGCAGTGGCGTGATCTCGGCTCACCACAACCTCCACACCTCCAGGGTTCAAGCAATTCTCCTCCCTCAGCCTCCTGAGTAGCTGAGATTACAGGCATGTGCCACTGGCTAATTTTTTTTTTCTTTAGTAGAGACGGGATTTCTCCATGTTAGTCAGGCTGGTCTTGAACTGCCGACCTCAGGTGATCCTCCCACCTCAGCCTCCCAAAGTGCTGGGATTACAGGCGTGAGCCACCGTGCCTAGCATAAAATGTTAAAAGGAGTTATAATATCCATTGTTGGAGGTAATGTGGGAAATCCTTCCTTTACACATCGCTGATGAGATATGAGGTATTACAGCCCTTTGAAAAAGCAATCTGGCCAGGCGCGGTGGCTCACGCCTGTAATCCCAGCACTTTGGGAGGCCAAGGCAGGCGGATCACTAGGTCAGGAGATCGAGACCATCCTGGCTAACACGGCGAAACCCCTCTCTACTAAAAATGCAAAAAATTAGCTGGGTGTGGCGGTGGGTGCCTGTAGTCTCAGCTACTTGGGAGGCTGAGGCAGGAGAATGGTGTGAACCCAGGAGGCGGAGCATGCAGTGAGCTGAGATTGCACCACTGCACTCCAGCCTGGGCGACTGAGCGAGACTCCATCTCAAAAAAAAAAAAAAAAAAAAATACATGACCTGTTATCCAGTGAGCCCAGTTCTGGAAATCTAACTCAGAAAAATAAAAAGGCATAATGTATACCAAAAAAAATCTCTTTATGCATCATTTGTGGTACCCTAGAACTGGAAACAAAAATAAACACCCATCAGTAGGGAAAATGAAAGTCCAAAAAAATAGACACATCATACCAGGGATTTACACTTAGCCGTTAAATAGAATGAATTCAAGCTATGCCAGATGACTTTGGAGGGATTCCATGAGTTGTAGTATAAGAAAAGCAAGATGCAGAAAAGCAGGTATATGATTTTGAAAAACTAAAAAGTGAAAGTTCTGTATTTGTATATATACATAAGGTCTACGGTTTTATATATGACATATTTTTACATGAAAATATATATTTATATAAAATGTAAAACACACCCTAGTTTCATATGGGTTATTGAAGGGTTTGGGGAATCTGAAGTCCCTCCCGAACTCCCTCTTCAGATTAAAATAACATAATAGAATAATAAAAATAGCATCTATGAAATCCCTTTAATATGAAATTATATACATATGCATAAATGGGAGGTCACCTACATGTTAGTGATGATTTGATTGAGGTGGCTGGATTCTGGATGACCCTTATTTTTGATATTTTAATGTATCATTCATGTTTATGAAAAACATGTGTTATTCCTATCTGAGGAAAATCTATATCCATAGTGGGGGAAAACTGACATGGAAGGACACAGCCACAAATGTTATACAGCCACTGTCAGACTTAAGAATACCTAACCTAGCTAGCCACATGTGTAGTTACTGTTTGTCAGCCAGAGATACTTCCATCTAATCTTATTATCAGTTGACCAGGTAATGCTATTAGCTGTTGATATGATCATAGCATCTACTTACAGTAATGTATTTTGGTTTTGATTTGGAAACTTTTCTTTTGTAAATCTTTTAGGCAAAAATAATGTGTTCCTCAATATGCAAATGTATTGGCTGTAAGAATTTTGAAGAAAGCCCGGAAAGGAAGACATTGATGCATTTGGCAGATGCAGCTGAAGTAAGGGTACAGCAACAAACAGCAGCCAAGACGAAGTTATCCTCTCAAATTTCAGACTTGCTTACTAGGCCAACACCAGCTTTAAATAGTGGAGGTGGAAAGTAAGTCAGTATTTTAATCTTTTTATAGTATTTCCCAAATACTCACTTTTGATAAAGTTTCTTTTCAGGGGGCAAAGTTGAGTTTATACTTTTGGTTGTTGCAAACCTGATTTTTGCATTTTCTTTCCATCTTTAGCTACTTGTAAAGGAATTTAAAGGTAACAGAAGCCACTGTCAGATTATTGTGCAGTTCGAAAATGCACAGTAATGATTTAGTCCACTGTGCTTAATTTCTGTCTACTAAGATGAGGTAATTATGTAATTTGAGGAACCCCAAAGAAAACCAGATGTTTCATATGTCTCCCTGAACATGTAATTATTTATGTTTTTGCATTTTCTTACCTTCTCTTGCCTCTTCCATTTCTTGGAGCACTTTTCCCATCCTATTGGGCCACCCATCACACTGTAATAGTGCAGCTCCTTATTGTTATCTCTTATTCTGCTGAGTTCTGGAGTAGAAAAGCTTGACCTCTAAAGTCAGGTAGACTTGAGTTTATACTATCTGTGCTGCTTAGTAGTTTGTGAATTTCTTTGAGCCTCAGTTTTCTTTCCTTAAAATAGCCTATACCAGGTGGCTGTGAGAAAAATAAGGCATGTCTGTAATATCTCCAGTGTCTGTCAAGACCTGATAAAACATAGTTTGTGATTTGGACTGGACTGGTATTAGAAAGTTTGTTAGAGGTTAATTCGAGGAATTATTAAATGGAATGCACCTTGCAAATGGCATATGATTTAAAATGCCTAAGTAGGCCAGGCACGGTGACCCACGCCTATAATCCTAGCACTTTGGGAGGCCGTGGTGGGCAGATCACCTGAGGTCAAGGGTTTGAGACCAGCCTGGCCAACATGCTGAAACCCCATCTCTACTAAAAATACAAAAAGTTAGGTGAGTGTGTGGTGCACGCTTGTAATCCCAGCTGCTCGGGAGGCTGGCACAGGAGAATCACTTGAGCTCGGGAGGCAGAGGTTGCAGTGAGCCGAGATCGCACAATTGCACTCCAGACTAGGCAACGAGAACAAAACTCCATCTCAAAAATAAAATGCCTAAGTTGAAAAGGAGATCCAGTGCTTATAAAAATAAGGCTTTTTTGTACAAATATTTAAGATACTAGTTTTTTGTTTTGTTTTTTATCTCTTTTCGAGAGATAGTCTCACTCTGTTGCTCAGGCTGGTGTGCAGTGTCATGATCTCAGCTCAGTGCAATCTCCGCCTCCTGGGTTTAAGCAATTCTCCTGCCTCAGCCTCCTAAGTAGCTGGGATTACAGGCATACACCACCACGCCCAGCTAATTTTATGTATTTTTAGTAGAGATGAGGTCTGTGTTGGCCAGCCTGGTCTTGAATACCTGACCTCAGGTGATCTGCCCATCTCAGCTTCCCAAAGTGCTGGGATTATAGGCGTGAGCCACCGCACCTGGCCTTAAGATATTAATTCTAAAGAACTCTTATGACTGGAATATAAGGAGCAAATGGTTTTTGACTGAATAAAGTGGAAATGGTCAGACACCTTAATGAGGCTTATAACCTGGGATTCTGGTCTTTAGAGTACTGAATATAATCTCCACATGGAGATTAAAGATACTGCCACAGTAAAATATTTATAATTTTTTAAAATTGCGAAGATGTTTACAATATGAAAACAAAATTATAAAATTATAATCAAAACTACGTATTAAAAACTTTTATAAAAAAAGTTATGCAAGCATGTTAACACGCTTGTTTCAAGTGACCAAAACCTTAAATTAACATTTTCTAGTTTAAAATGCTGGTTTGTATGTTAAAGATTCCTATACAGCTGCATGGCAACCTGAATTCTCAATTACCCTTTCTTGCCATAGTGAGCTTTAATTTCAGACTTCATTGTTTAGTATACTTGTTAGTGACCGCTTACTCACAGGTTGTTGAGTTCGTAGTTAGATTATGTTGCTTGACTTAATCTGTCACAGCGTAAGACTTGAGTTGGCTGCAAATATAGCAGGCCTCACGATGGGTTGCTCCAATTTAATACTCAATAGCTCAGGTCTTTATGAATGCAACTCTGTGTAGAACAACATTTGGTTTCCCCATTTTGCTTTGTTGTGATAGAACAATGCAGAATTTTGGAATGTTTTCTACAAACAGTATCAGTGACTATGGTAAAGTGCTTTATTTTTCTTTTTGCCCAAGAGGTAGTGCTATCAATTCCCAATATTATTCATTTAGCAACTATTCATGTAGTGTCTCTATGTCATGCACTATTCTAGGCACTGGAGCAACAGCAGTACATAAAAATTGAACTTTTGGAGCGTACATTCATGATTTGGGAGGATTTTAGTTAAATTCTAGTCTTCATGTAGACTATTATCTTTTAGTTAACCACATAACTTTGCCTAGGTAGTAAGTCACGTGTTTTATATGTTAAATTTTCTGAACAATATTCTTACAGTATGTGAATAATAAAACCAAATCTAACTTTTTAAAGCCCTTTTTAGGATGTGCTTGTGCTCACTGTGTCAATTGTGATGCTCATCCTGCTGGTGAATTGTGAAAGTGTCAGTAGAGATTTCCAGATGAAAGAATGTATCCACTTTTGCTATTATTTAACACCACCATCATCTTTCTCTTTCAAAAATCATTTCAGATTGCCATTTACATTTGTAACTAAGGAAGTAGCCGAAGCCACATGTAATTGCCTCCTTGCCCAGGCAGAGCAGGCAGACAAGAAGGGAAAATCAAAGGCAGCAGCGGAACGGATGATACTCGAGGAATTCGGACGATGTTTGATGAGTGTCATCAACTCTGCAGGAAAGGCAAAAAGTGACCCTTGTGCCATGAATTGCTAACTCTTGCACAAAAGAATGATAAATGGAACTGTACAGAAAATTTAAGGTGCAGGGACATTGATTTTCTGCAAGAAAAACAATTACTGTATTTTAATTCAGTCCTTGTTTTAAAAGACCTGAAATTATAATACTGAAGAGGAAGAAATTTTAAATGAGGAAATTAGTACATTTTAAATCTTAGTTAAATCTGCTTATGCCCCTTCTAAATTGAATTTTTCTTTATTATATAGATTTCTTAATTTGCTTGGGTTTCTTAAGAATTAGATGTTCTCTTTCTGATACCGTTAACAAAAAATGTTTATAAATTCATATCATTTATAATGTATGGTGTTGTATGACTTTGTTAGTAGAAAAGCCACAGCAGCAATGGTTAGCACCCATTCTTTGGGACTTGATCTAGAATATATGCAGACAGAATGTTACATCAACAAGTTCTTATGAAACACATTCAAATGACATTTTGTATTTAGAATAGGACTATCTTTTAAAGAAAAATCAGCCTTTTTGGGCAGATTCTGGAATAATATCCTGTTGTCACTTTGGGAATGTCAGAAGGGGAAATAATCCCCAGGCACACTTTAAATAAATTTTAAAGTTATTTAAAAAAAAACATATAAAATATTAAAGGACAGTAAATAATTCTCAGAGGATGGGCAATGTGTTTCTGTCATAAGGAATGGCTAACAGATGCTCTAGGCTGTCTCCCTTTTCTTTCAAAGAGTTGGTATGTATTTGAAGAAATAAACTGTCAAAGTGATTACTGGGTACTACTAAAATGATAGGTGGATATAAATAGAAGTAAACATATTATGTAGTGATAATATAGAACCTAACATAGTAATCAAGTATAAAATTTGGCATGGGTGGAGAAACAAAGACTAAGGAAGCTACAAAAGATGAATTTAGAGAAGTTTTCATCTATACAATCAGTCATTTTTATAGACTATTTTTTTTTTTTGAGACAGAGTCTCACTGTGTAGCCCAGGCTGGAGTGCAATGGTGCGAGCTCAGCTCACTGCAACCTCTGCCTCCCGGGTTCAAGCGATTCTTCTGCCTCAGCCTCCCAAGTAGCTGGGACTACAGGCGCCCGCCACCATGCCCGGCTAATTTTTTGTATTTTTAGTAGAGACGGGGTTTCACCGTGTTAGCCAGGATGGTCTCAATCTCCTGACCTCGCGATCTGCCCGCCTCGGCCTCCCAAAGTGCTGGGATTACAGGCGTGAGCCACCATGCCCAGCCCTTTTTATAGATTTTGGAACTAAGAGGTTTCAGATCAATTCACAACTCTTACTTGATTTACAGAAATGGGCCTGCTAACAATATTTTCAAAATTGCAGTGGGATTTCTTTTTATAAGGGAAGTTTAATATGACATTATTTTCAGCCAGTGATTTGGAAGGTCTGTTTTCCTATAATTACTAAAATAACCTAAATCATTTTCAGTAATTCAAAAACTATGAATTTAAGAGCCTGTTGTGACAGGACTCTTGATTTTATGACAAGAAAAAACCATGTTGGAATTCAGGCATTTTGTTAGGTACCTTAATTGTCAGTAATTAGTATATGATTATTGCATTTCCTACAAGGACTCTATAGTTGTATGTATTGTGTATATATGTTCATATGAACACACAAGATATAGGCAATAGAAATTAAGTAATCTAAAAGAGGATTCCGTTATTCACTAAAGTATCTTCCTTTTAAATTTGGATTTATAAAATCATAGTGCAGTAACTTTAAATGTAGATAGTGCAAACATTCTTAGCACCTCAATCTAGTATGTTTAATTAAAATTTGTATAAATGTAAATTAGTGTAAGGGTAAAATAATAATCAAGTTATTTTTCAAAAGACTGCAATAAGTTTTTGGTCTAAACTTAAACTTTGTTCATTTTGTACATACTCTGTGTTAATTCTAATTGCACCTTTGTGATGTGTATTTATATACAGTGTGCAGAAAATGTTCGTGAAATTTTGATTACAATTGTAGATTATGTATGATGGCATTGCTTATGAATGTTTTGCTTGTAAAAAAATTTCAAGGTGCAATCAAATGCTACTAGTTTTTCTGATTTTCAAAAATCTATCTAAAATATTAAGCCTTTTCCTTCCTGTGTAGTACTTAACAACTTTTTGTATTCAGGCATTTGCATCAAATTGCTGAACAAGATGAACAGCCACATTAATTCAGTGATTTTAAAAGACTATTTGGGGAGGGTTGGGTATATAATTTTTTAGCTCTATTTACATCCCAAAGTAGAAAGATTAAATTTATATTTACTAGAGCTATTCAAAGAATACACTTTTCTATATTGTAAAAACAGGACAGCAAAGTAAATCATACAGAAAATAAACATTTATACTATTCTGTAAAAAAAAAAGGTTTTGCATTTTTTCTTTAGTTTAATAACACCACTTTAACCATTTAATATGCAAGAAACCTTTTAAATTATCTCTAGTAAATTTGACATTACTTCTGAAAACACACAACTAAAAAATTCTACCATTTTGCTCAGTTATTACTAACATAAATTGCTTTGAAATGAGACTATGTCTTCTCTTTCTTCCCCATTGTTTAACAGAAATTCAGCTGGGCATGGTGGCTCACGCCTGTAATCCCAGCACTTTGGGAGGCCAATGCGGGTAAATCACTTGAGGCCAGGAGTTCTAGACCAGCCCGGGCAACATGGTGAAACTCTGTCTCTACTAAAAATACAAAAAAATTAACTGGGTGTGGTGGCACATGCCTGCAGTCCCTGCTAATTGGGAGGCTGAGGTGGGAGGATCACCTGAGCCTGGGGAGGTTGAGGCTGTAGTGAGTCAAAATTACACCACTGTACTCTAGCCTAGCAATCAGAGTGAGACCTTGTCTCAAAAACAAAAACAAAAATACCCAGGAAATCAGTCTACTCTGTCTTTTAATGTGAGATATTCTTTGATAGCTATCTTTCTTAGTTTCCTTTTTTCTGAAGCACTAAACACATCCTGTAGGTCTTATCTCTGGGGTCTGGGAAACAGAACCTTAATGTTACAGGTACAAAAGCCAACAGTGATTGGGGAGGTGGGAAGGACGTACTCCTTAGTTCCCCATTTTCTGGTAGTGGACAACTGACATTTTTTCAATCTTATGTAAAATGTGAATAAAAATACTTTTAGAAAAGTTATCTATTTTTATTGTTCTGTAACACAAGTAGTTAAGAAAATGAATACCAGTTATGTAAATGAAGCTTCACAGCAGGACCTCCAGACTAACTTTGATCATGTTGTATCTCTTAAGCATTTTCCATAGGAATTCTGGTGTGGCCACCCAAAGCAGAGGGAAGGCAATCAGCTAAAAATCCCTTACTATTGGAGTTATTTTCATCGTGTAAATTACTTAAGGCTTTTCTTGTAAGGGCTTCTTGAATGCACATTTTGTCATTATCTGTAGACCAAAGGTGAGCTTTTTTTTTTAATCCATGTGATTTTATGAGTTGAAAGCTATAAGGTATTTTTTTAATTAAAAATTTCCTTCTAAATGGCAAATTTTATGAGAGCATTTAAGACACTCTTAGTTTCTATTCAAAAGCAATAAAACAATTGTATATTTAGGGTAATGTTTATTATAAGGTCACAGGGATTTTATAAAACTGTCATTTATCATACTCGCATATGAAATCTGATCCTAATATTATAAAAAGAATACATCATGACCAAGTAGGGTTTATCCCAGGAATAGAAGGTTGATCCAATGTTTAAAAAAAATCAACGTAGTTCACTGTTTCAGCATATAAATAAGAAAAGCCAAATGATTATCTCAAAAGTTGCAGCAAATGACTGTGGATATAGGAAAAACTGCTAAATTGTATGTTTGTTTGTTTTTTGAGATGGAGTCTCACTCTGTCGCCCAGGCTGGAGTGCAATGGTGTGATCTCAGCTCACTGCAACCTCTGCCTCCCGGGTTCAAGCAATTCTCACGTCTCAGTCGCCTAAGTAGCTGGGACTACAGGCGCACGCCACCATGCCTGGCTAATTTTGTATTTTTAGTAGTGATGGGGTTTCACTATATTGGACAGGCTAGTCTCCAACTCCTGACCTCAGGTGATCCACCCTCTTTGGCCTCCCAAAGTGCTGGGATTACAGGCGTGAGCCACTGTGCGCGGCCACGATATGCTTATTTAAGAGGGTGAATATTATGGTTACGTCAATTTTATCTCAAAAATTTTTTTACCCAAAAGGTGCAGAAAAAAGTATCTGGTAAAATTCAACAGCCACATATGATTCAATAAACAAAAAAATAAAGTCTTCAGAGAACTAAGACTAAACCTGATGAAGACCATTTGCAAAAAAAGCCTGAGCTAACATACAAATGGTGAAGAATATTTTCCTTTAAGACTGGGAGCAACGCATTCTTATTCAACACTGTAGCTCACTGTGCAATAAGGCAGGTGGGAAAAAGGCCCACAGATTGAAAATAAATAAAGACAATATCTATTTGATGATATGAATCCCTATATAGAAAAACCAAAGAATCTAAAAAGTACTAGAATAAGTGAATTTAGCAAAATCAGTATGCAAAAGTTGACTACTTCTGTGTAGTAGCAATGAATGTTTAGAAACTGAAATTTTTAAATCACCACTTACAGATTTCAGAAAACATGAAATCTAACAAAAATATGTAAGATCTGTGCTGAAAAGTAAAAAACTGATGGAAAAAATCAAAGAACCTACAAAAAGAAGATGAAACAAAAAGAAGATATACCATGTTTCATGGATTTGAAGATTCTATATTATTAAGATGTCAGTTCTCTCCACATTGATCTATAGATTTAACACAACTGCAGTCAAAATCCCAGCAGGAATTTTTATAGAAATCAACAAGCTGATGATAAAACTTATATGGAAAGGGGCAACCAGAACAGCCAAAATATTTTTGAAAAAAGGACAAAGTTGGAGAACTCCCACCTAATTTCAAGACAGATAAAACTAGAGTAATTAAGACAGTGTGGTAGTGGATAGATCCTATTTATCAGTGGAAGAGAACAGAGACCCCATATATATAGTTGTTTTTTTATAACTGCACAAAAGTAGTTCAATGGGGATAGTTTTTTAAACAAATGGGGCTGGCATATCCATATGTAAAAATAGGAACTTCATGGCTGGGCGCTGTGACTCATGCCTGTAATCCCAGCATTTTGGGAGGCCGAGGCAGGTGGATCACTTAAGGTCAGGAGTTCAGACCATCCTGGCCAACATGGCAAAACCCCATCTCTACTAAAAACACAAAAATTAGCCAGGTGTGGTGGCACACACGTGTAGTCTCTGCTACTTAGGAGGCACAGGAATCACTTGAACCCAGGAGGTGGAGTTGCAGTGAGCCAAGATCGTGTCACTGCTCTCCAGCCTGGGCAAAAGAGGGAGACCCAGTCTCAAAAAAAAAAAAAAAAAACAAAAACCTCAACTCATATACCAAAGTTAACTGAGAATGAATGATAGCTTACATGTAAAACCTACTAAATATTGAGAAGAAAACCTAAGAAAAATTTGTGACCTTGGGTTAGGCAAAGATTTTAGTATAAAACTAAGATTCCCAAAAAGAAAAAAATTGAAAAACTGGACGTACCAAAATTAATTACATCTGCTTTTCAAAAGACACTGTTAAGAAAATTAAAAAAGCCACAGACTGAGAAAAAAATAATTGCAAAACACATCTGATAATGCACTTATATCCAGAATATGTAACTAATGCTCAGTAAGAGCCAGTCTTCCAAAATATGAACAAAAGACTTGAGCAGACCTTTCACCTAAGAAGATACACGATGGCAAATAAGCATATGAAAAGGTGCTCCACATCATTGGTTATTAGGAAAATGCAAGTGAAAACTACAATGAAATAGCACTAGACACCTATTACAATGGCTACTTTAAAACAGACCAAAATCCTGACAATATCAAGTGCTAAGAAGTAGTGCAATGGAAACAATGATATATTGCTGGCCAGAATGCAAAATGATACTCACTTTGCAAGTTTTGGCGGTTTGTTATAAGGTTAAACATATACTTACCCATCTTGTGGTTACAGCACATTTTGTTGTTTTCATTAATCAGTCAATGGACATTTAGGCTTTTCCCCACTTTTTGGCTACTATCAATGAAGTTCATGTACACATTTTTGTGTGGACGTTTTCATTTCTCTTGGGTACATGCCTAGAAGTACAATGTGCTAGGTCATAGGTAACTCTAAGCTTTTGAGGAACTGCCAGGCTATTTTCCAAAGTTGCTGCACTAGCTGGACTATTTTACATTCTCACCAACAAAAGTGTATGAGGGTTCTAATTTCTCCACATTCTTGCCAATACTATGTCTTTTTTTTTTTTTTTCCCCCTTTCAGAGATGGGGGTCTCACTGTTTATTGTCCAGGCTGGTTTTAAACTCCTGGGTTCAAGCAATCCTCCTGCCTCGGCTTCCAAAAATGCTGGGAGTTGAGGCATGAGTTACTGTGCCTGGCCATGTCTTATTTTTTTCTGAGACGGAATCTTGCTTGTTGCCCAGGCTGGAGTGCAGTGGCATGATCTCAGCTCACTGCAACCTCTGCCTCCCAGGTTCAAACGCTTCTCCTACCTCAGCCTCCTGAGTAGCTGGGATTACAGGGTTTCATCATGCTGCCAGGCTGATCTCAAACTCCTGACCTCAGGTGATCCACCTGCCTCAGCCTCGCAAAGTGCAAGGATTCCAGGCATGGGCCACTGCGCCCGGCCTCGATGTCTTCTAATAGCTGTCTTAACAGGTGCAATATGATATTTCATTGTCATATTGATTTGCATTTTCTGGATAGCTGATGTGAACATATATTCATGTGTTTTATGGCCTTCTGTATATCTCCTTTGGAGAAAAATCTATTCATATTCTTTACCCATTTAAAAATTTTGGTTATTTGTCCTTTTGAGTCATAGGAATTCTTTGTAGATTCTAGATATAACTTTATTAGATAAATGATTTGCAAACATTTTTTTCCATTCAATGGGTTGTCTTTCACTTTCTTGATGGTATCCCTTCAAAGCACAAGTTAATTTTGATGAAGTACAATTATTTTCCTTTGCTGTGCTTTGTCTTAAGAAACCACTACCTGGCCAGGCACGGTGGCTCACACCTGTAATCCCAGCACTTTGGGAGGCCAAGGTGGGTGGATCATGAGGTCAGGAGTTCGATACCAGCCTGGCCAACACAGTGAAATCCCGTCTCTACTAAAAATACAAAAATTAGCCGGGCATGGTGGTGCATGCCTGTAGTCCCAGCTACTCGGGAGGCTGAGGCAGGAGAATCGCTTGAACCTGGGAAGTGGAGGTTGTGGTGACCCAAGATCCCTCCACTGTGCTCCAGTCTGGGCAACAGAGCGAGACTCTGCCTCAAAAAAAAAAAAAAGAAAGAAAGAAAGAAAAAAAGAAACCACCACCTAATCCAAATTTCAAAGTTTAACTCTGTATTTTCTAAAAGTTGTATAGCCTTACCTCTTCTATTCAGGTCTTTGCTTCATTTCAAGTTAATTTTTTTGCATGTGGATAACCATTTCTCCTAGCACTAGTTATTGGGAAGTAGGATAAATTTTTAAAGGGAATGCTTTTCTCTGAAGAAAAAAATGGTCAAGATGCAAAGTAGAAATTATAACCAGACTGCCCTAAATCAAATATGAATGAATAATTTATTTCACTGTAAAGTGTATCATATCAAGTAAATCTGGTATAAGACTCCAAGCCCCTTCACAAGTGCAGGAGCAATTAACTGGGCTAAAAGTAGTGATGAGACTATTCTTATCTTCTTATCTAAGAGAAATCTGTGACCTTCAGATTTTTCAATATTCATTGTCTCTATCGCCCATCTCTTTCCAATTTATCTAGCACTTAAAGTAATGCAAAACACTAAAATACAGACATCTGCACATCAGTCAAATGTAACACCAAAGGGCATTAGATACTACACATATAAATCTTGCTTTACATAAAGATCAGGTACAGAGCTTGGATTTATATAAGCAATAAGTTAAAGTTGGTGATTTACAAACAGGCTTCCTTTAAATAAGATTTATCCTGGTGTATTCAATTCTATTTACAAACAACAAAAAGCACAATATTCAGACTTCTCAGCAATAGGTTCTGTATAAAATGAAGTATAAATTGGTTACACTTCAAAACTTAAGCCTTTGTTTGAGGTAGAATAAACAAACATATCAAAATATACTTTGTAAGGGGAATTTTAATTAATATAATTTTATGTTATCATTAATCTTTTACAATTCTAAGTTTTCATATTAGGATTAACTGTACTTTGCAAACACTCAGTGACAAAAAAGATGTTTTTATAACACAGGTGAATAATTTGCTTGTTTCTTCTATCCATTAAACTATTCTCATTTGTGAAAGCAGAGTTACCTATGTTTTTCTGTTTCTCTTTTCGAATGTGGATGTGAGTGGAGAAAACTGTCCTTAGTATGCTTCCATCTTCAAATTAGGTTCCCCCTGTTTTCTGATGAGCACTGAGCTTTTTCAAGTCAAACTAATAAGTGTCCAGCCTTTTATTCAAAAGTAATATTTCAAAGTTCAGAGATAATGGATAGTGAAAAACACATTAGGTACATTCTTTCCAGACTGCACTCCCCAGCGTGGCTGTAGCACAAGGAAGAATCTCATGGCTCATGTTCTTTACCTTCTGCCTGACGAAGTTTAAGCACTTCTATTTTAGGTATCCTGGGACAAGGGGATTTTTGCAGTATTTGATATTTGCTTGAGCCTAATTTTCAAACTACAATTTAATTTTCATATTTAAGTAAAAGTTATCTTCAAGGTTTTATAGGTATTGTTAATATTTTTAAGAACTGTAATCCAAAGATCTTTTAGAAATGTAGTGTAGTCATAAAAGGAGTCAATGTTCTGATAACTCAGAGTTGTTGTTTTTCTTGTTTTTGAAGCAGATTGAACGAGTTAAAACTGTGTCCAGTAACACTGCTTAGTCTTACAGTAGTAAATTCAAAGACAGTACCTATTGGCCAGTCTGCTCCTACTGACTTACTGCTTTCTACATTTTGGAAAACTCATAAATGCTACAAGCCATACCAAAAGTATAAGCAGATTTTGTGATATGCAGAATTTGAAATTTTAGTAAGTCAGAATTGCAAACTTGTCCACTGTGCAGAATGGTCAATTTATAAAATATGGTAAATTGAACTTTAAAAAATGTTGACCAAGTGTTCTTAATTAAAATGTTAATATATTTTAGGTCTCTCATTTGAATGGATATCCATCGTTACTCAGCAAATGCCTGAATTTACTACTGGTATTAGCAAAACTTGAACCAGTGTTTCCTTGATAAAGTTTTCATATCAGTTTTCTCTGACTGTTTTAAAGGGTTCTGTGCAACATTTTTAGCTCTGATATTTAAGAAACAGATTATTATATCCTTTAGCAACTTGACAAAGTGATTGATGGCACACACTTCTCCATCAAAGAGATGCTTATTCAAATCTACAAAAAGATAAATATGCCCAGAAAGCTCACATAATATTTTCTGTTGAAGATACAATTCCCTTTGTTTAGGAACTAGTTCAAAAATTGCCATTCTTGAATGGGTTCTTACAACTTGCTCACAAATATTTATGACCCGACACAGACCTTCTGAAGGAAAATGCAAACTATTCTTCTTTTTAACAAATAATAGTGACCCAATTTTAGAGGCTTTGAGATCCGATGCATACAGTGCTGTGATGCAGTCCTCACAAGTTAAAAGAGCTGATAACTTGTTTGCAACATAACCAGCGTAACAGATGAGATTTCGCCTATGATCTGACAGGTCTAATAATGCCTCACTTAGTGAACAATTAGACCAGTCTTGACAAATACCCTCTTCGTGAAAGAGAGTCTTTGTAACGCTGACACCATACTGACGTTGAACTGTCCCAAGTGCCAAGTCTTTCCTTCGAGCAATTGAAATGTCAAAGATGCTTACTTTGCTTAGAAAAACTTCATCTTGAAATTTGTATCTGGTCTCCAAATTATGGTAAGCTTTCTGGAATGCCATGCAGGTAGGGCTACAACTTGTTACTAATACCTGCCTAAGCATATTTAGAAATAATTCCAGATGATCGTGACTGAATTTGTAAGTCAGAAGATAAGGAAAAGGCATGACCTTTGGGAAAACATAATTTTGGTAGAGCCATTTTAAGCTCTCAGCATTGAGCAAAAATCCCAGGAATCCTAGTTTTTGCTTACCTTTAATTATTTGATTATTGCTAGTGTCAGATAATGTAACAAAAATAGTCTTGGCTTCAATTAACACGTGGTTTATTTTACTGTAAGTTTCAGGCAACAGAGGCCCTTTAAGTCCCTTTCCATAACAGTTCCTACTGTTAAAGATGTCAAACAGATTGTTAATTAAACGTAAAAAATGGATGGTACCAATACAGTTTTGAAAAGGTGGCAGGTCTAAGGATAGCAAATATTCTAACGCACTGGCTACACTCTCACTAAAGAGTTGGGCGGCACAATTCACTTTCAGTACATGATTTTTCAAATTTGCAAGTGTACTTGGTATTCTTTCCATATTTGATAATTCCTGTTCCTCCAGTGCCACTAACTCCACAAGGTGCTGCCAATGTGCTATGCCATTAATAAACTGAATGCTTTGAAAATTCTGAAATGCATTTCTTATTAATCTTAGCAAGTGGCAAGAGTCAAAGAAGTATGCAATCTGTTGACTAGAAGATGAAGGATGCTGAAATGTACATTTCATGTCGTCTCCATCAATATGTATCCCCAATGCTTTTGCCATCTGAACACTATGTGCTGTGGCATCAGATGTAACAGCCAGAACTGTGATTCCTATGTCACTCAGTTTACCAATAGTCAGACGAAGCAGCTGAGCTTGCAAATATCCAGATGCTCTGTTTACAAAAAAATAACCAAGAGGTGTTCTCCAATGGCCAAAAATACCCACTGCCATTAACAAAACAGTTTCTGAAGCAAGTGGCGTTTCATCAGCATCAAGTTTTCCAAGACCAAAGTCCATAAACCCCTGCAAACTGTGACTGCTAGGATCCCAGTGAAGCTGTTGCTTGAGAGGTATACTTTTTATTAACAATGAACAGTATTGATAGAGCTGATCTCCATTCTCTACTCTTCGTTGAAGAAAAGAAAAAATGTTGCTGTTGAAACCTGGACTGGGTTGGCATTTGGATAACCACCTAGAATATATAAAAAGTGAAAAACAGAAAACTTAAAGAGAAATAAAAAGATAAATGGGAAAATGCCTTAAGCAGTACTAAAGTAGTCTCCTATCCCTGTAGAAATAAAGCCAAGTATATAAGCAGCCAAATTCTATAGACATTTTCAATGGTAAATTCGTTACAATAAAATAGTAAGATAAGAGAAACTTAGAAACACAAAGTAGTATTTTAAGATGCAAATATACAACATATTTTTAATTCCTCATTTATTCTTTAAAAAGTAAACAACTAACCAGTTTGTTCTGATCTTTTTATATTGTAAAACATAAACAAGTCTTACCTGTAAATTCACTGAAATGAGAAAATTGCTGAATGTAAAGGAACCTTTGAGAACATCTAGTACATCTACCTCATTTTACAGATTAGGAAACTGGGACAGAGGGAGAGGTTAAGCGACTTGGCCCATAATGTACTGTTAGTTATGAACGAATGTGAAACCTGGCTTTCCTGATGCCCAGGGGTTTAGTGTGTTTCTCACTCTTTACAGCCTCAAAATTACACCCTTAAAGGCATATAACAAGTGTGCATCTGCACCCCTATACAACCTACCTGTGCTACTGTTCTTTCATAGTATCCCTGCTCTTCTCAGACTGCTAAGTATTTTCTTCCTATTACGGTGTCTATCTTTGGAATTCTTCTTACTTCTGGTTTACTCTAACTTGTTATAGACCAGGAAAGAAAACAGCCACATTTAATAATTGTCTAAAACTAAAGGGATTCTGAGGCAGAGACTAGATGTTCACCTGTAACTAACATATACTTTTGTAACTCAAATGTCTGTTAAGTTAAATTTCTGATTTTCTGGCTATATTCTAAGGCAACCAAGGCTTCTTCCTGGACAGCTGACCTCTACTTAATTGTGAGTTTAATGTTCTTCTCTAAGTATTTTGGGATAGGGCTTTCCAAATATTTTAAGTGTCACCTAGGAGTTTCATAAACAAAATTCACCTTTAGTACATACTATGAACTTTCACATATATGAAATATATATACTACACACACACACACACACACACACACACACACACACACACAGAGTTGACTTTTGAACTAAATGGCATGGGTACACTTATACCTGAATTTTTTTTTCAACCAAATGCATGGAGAGAAAATACAGTATTAACAGGACGCAAAACTTGCATATACAGCCAGCCAACTTTTCATATACATAAGTACTGCAGGACTGTCTACAGGACTTTTGTATGCATGGATTTTGGTATACTGGCACAAGTGGGGGGTGTGCTAGAACCAATCCCCCACATATACCAAGGGATGACTGTAATAGTTTAAATAAATATATATATGTGTGTTTATATATACTTAAATGGCAATTATGACCCACTAATTTCATGACGCATTAATAGGTTTAAAAAACACACTCATAGGCCAGGCATGGTGGCTCATGCCTATAATCTCAGCACTTTGGGAGGCTGAGGCAGGCAGATAACCTGAGGTCAGGAGTTTGAGACCAACCTGGCCAACATGCTTAAACTTCATCTCTACTAAAAATACAAAAATTAGCTGGGCATGGTGGTGCGCACCTGTAATCCCAGCTACTCAGGAGGCTGAGGCAGGAGAAGTGCTTGAACCTGGGAGGTAGAGGTTGCAGTAAGCCAAGATTGCGCCACTGCACTCCAGCCTAGGTGACAGAGCAAAACTGTCTCAAAACAAAACAAAACAAAACAACATACTTACAGGATGGCAAAAGACATACCTTGACTATAAGTAGGTTATAATCTATTCAGAAGACAAAAGTATCTGTTGTTCGTATATTAAAATAGGCAAACCAGAAATAAGGCCACACACTTATGACAATCTGATCTTCTACAAAGCTGACAAAAACAAGCAAAAGGCAAAAGACTCCCTATTCAATAAATGGTGCTGGGGTAACTGGCCAGCCATACGCATCAGACTGAAGCTGGACCCTTACAAGCCACATACAAAAATTAACTCATGATGGATTAAAGACTTACATGTAAAACTCAAAACTATAAAAACCCTGGAAGGCAACTGAGGCAATATCATCCTGGATATAGGAACAGTAAAAGATTTCATGACAAAGACACCAAAGCAATCATAACAAAAGCAAAAATTGACAGGTGGCATCTAATTAAGCTAAAGAGCTTCTGCACAGCAAAAGAAAATGTCAACAGTAAACAGACATCCTACAAAATAGGAGAAAATATTTGCAAACTGTGCATCTGACAAAAGTATAATATCCAGCATCTATAAGGAACTTAAACAAATTTACAAGAGAAAAACAAGCCCATTAAAAAGTGGGCAAAGGATATGAACAGACATTTTTCAAGACATACACGCCACCAACAAGCATATGAAAAAAAGCTTAACATCACCAATCATTAGAGAAATGCAAATCAAAACCACAATGAGACACTATCCCACACCAGTCAGAATGGCTATTATTAAAAAGTCAACAAATAACAGATGCTGGCAAGATTGCAGAGAAATGGGAAAACTTACTTATACACTGTTGTTGGGAGTGTAAATTAATTCAATTATTGTGGAAAGTGATTCCTCAAAGGGTTAAAAGGAGAACTACGATTTGATCCAGCAATCCCATTACTGGTTATATACCCAGAGGAATATAAATTATTCTACCATAAAGACACACACATGCAAATTTTCATCGCAGCACTATTCACAATAGCAAAGACATGGAATCAACCTGAATCTCCATCAATGACACATTGAATAAAGGGAAAGTAGTACATACACACCATGGAATACTATGTAGCCATAAAAAAGAATGAGATCATGTCTTTTGCAGCAACATGGATGGAGCTAAAGGCTATTATCCTCAGCAAACTAACACAGGAACAGAAAACCAAATACTGCATGTTCTCACTTATAAGTGGGAGCTAAACGATGAAAACTTGGCTGGGCACAGTGGCTCACGACTGTAATCGCAGCACTTTGGGAGGCCAAGGGAGGCAGATGACCTGATGTCAGGAGTTTGAGGCCAGCCTGGCCAATATGGTGAAACCCCATCTCTACTAAAAATACACAAATTAGCCAGGTTCAGTGGTGTGTGCCTATAATCCCAGGTACTTGGTAGGCTGAGGCAGGAAAATCACTTGAACCCGAGAGGTGGAGGTTGCAGTGAGCGAAGATCATACCACTACACTCCAGTCTGGGCAACACAGTGAAACTCTGTCTCAAAAAAAAAAAAAAAAAGATAAGAACTTATACTCAAGGAAGAAAACAACAGACACTGGGGTCTACTCGAGGGTGGAGGTTGGGATGAAATAATCTGTACAACAACCCTGTGGCATGAGTTAACCTATGTAACAAAGCTTCACATGTACCCCTGAACCTAAAATTAAAAGATAAAAAAGGAAAAAATAGTAAGACAATGACTAAGCAATATAGCAGTGCTACAGCACACTAGAATGTTGAAAACTCTTTGCAAGTGTGTCACCGAATTTTAATTGTTTAGTTTATTTGTTTTACATTAGGATTCTCAAATGAGCACCAAAGATGCTAACTGTGTTGCATATGTGGTACATATATAACAAAGCACTTAATGTCCCTATGTAATTTTATTTTAAATGGGTGTTAAAAAAACAACCAACTTATGTTCTGCTGAGTTTGATTTTTAAATGGAAATCTCAATGGTATCTGAAAATCTACAGCTACTACAACAATGTCATGAACATGAAGCAGAATGGTATGTGGATTTGTTGATTTATTTTTTAAAGCTTTTACAAGAAAGAGTAGGCATACCCAAACCAAGTTCATGAGTTAGAACGGTAAGGAAGGAAACAATTTCTCCTTTAAATCTCTTTTCTTCTCTGAAAATAAAAAAATTTTCTTCTGATCATAAAAAAAAGACACATTCTTCTTTTTAAAAAAACTAAACACAAAAAGTATAAAGAAGAAAGTAAAAGTTACTGTTAATATCTTTGTGTATACATACCTAGATATAATTTTCAAAATTGTATACTGAAACTATTTTTCACTTAATGGTAAGTAATGTTTCACATATTTTTATGCGCCCTTAAATATCAACCTACAGCAACATTTTAAATGTGTACACAGTATATACCACAGTATAGTTAAATGAAAAATAATTTAACCAACTCTAATCGAAGGACATCTTGATAATATCAAATTTTTAGATAATGGTACAATGTGTATATGTATGCATGTGCACCCATACACATATACATATTTATGTCATTTGTCTAATTCCTAGGAATAACATTCTGAGGTAAACTTACTTATATTTTAATAAGAAATTAAAGACAAAGTTTGGATTTCAGCTGCACATAAGTTGGTGGGTCAGTTTAAAATTCATATTCCCAAATTGTCCTTGCAAAAGTTCAAACCAATTTTCATGTATACGCTCATCAACATGATATTTTAAATTAACAAACCAATATCTAATAACTTAGTTATGGAATGATTATAGGGAGTCACTTGTGCTGCCTAAAATTCTGCCTGGGAAAAATATAGTCCTAGAGATCTACAGTGCTAAGTGTTTTTCTGTTAAGACTTTTAGCTCCTCCCACTGTTGTGACTTTTGATTCTCTCACAGCAGGTAATCTATAGAGGGAGTTGGTTTACTAAATTGCAGTGAATATAAACCAAAAATTAGAAACAGGAAATATAAATAAGGAGCAAATGTGCCAGCATTTTCTATCTATGACCAAGATCACACTAAACGTATCACTATTATAACAAGGAAAGTTGAGGATATTAAGACTTAGTTTCAAAGGATTTGTGAAAATAAATTACCTTAAAAGACCGCAAACACTGAAAATTATAAAAAAACACAGCTTTGGGAAAGTTTTGGACATAAAGAATCCAGGGAGAACTGAAAAAGAATCCAACATCAGTGAACAGAAAATTAGAGAAGTATCTGATGTAGCTAAGACTAGAGAAAGATATATGACAATTAGAAGTTCATGGGGCACCCTATCTAACCAAACCAAGGGTTTTTAAAAAATTTAAGTCTAGTTTGGTCTGTCATCGTCCAATTCTTAACCATCGAATTGTTTCTCCATCATTATGGAGGGAAAGACAACAGTTTTTTTTTTGTTTGTTTGTTTGTTTGTTTTTTTTGAGACGGAGTCTCGCTCTGTCACCCAGGTTGGAGTGCAGTGGCCGGATCTCAGCTCACTGCAAGCTCCGCCTCCCGGGTTTACGCCATTCTCCTGCCTCAGCCTCCCGGGTGGCTGGGACTACAGGCGCCGCCACCTCGCCCGGCTAGTTTTTTGTAGTTTTTAGTAGAGACGGGGTTTCACCGTGTTAGCCAGGATGGTCTCGATCTCCTGACCTCGTGATCCGCCCGTCTCGGCCTCCCAAAGTGCTGGGATTACAGGCTTGAGCCACCGCGCCCGGCCAAGACAACAGTTTTGACCACAAACCTGGTACTGCAATTTTCTAGTTACTTACTTTTCCTGTCGGTGACTGGTCACATATTCTCCTTTCTTTCCAAATCTAATGCCTTCCTCCTCAACTCTCAGTTAATAACTTTATTTCATTGAGAAAACAGAAGCAATGCAATAAAAACTCATTTTCCTGCTGAGTGTGGTGTTGCATGTCTATAGTTCTAGCTACTCCGGGATTGCTTAAGCCCAGAAGTTCAAGGCCAATCTGGGCAACACAGTGAGACCCCATCTTTTCCTTTTTCTTTTTGAGATGGAATCTCACTCTGTCACCCAGGCTGGAGTGCAGTGGTGCGATCTCAGCTCACTGCAAGCTTCGCCTCCCAGGTTCACGTCATTCTCCTGCCTCACAATCCCGAGTATCTGGGACTACAGACGCCCGCCACCATGCCCGGCTAATTTTTTTGTATTTTTTTAGTAGAGACGGGGTTTCACCGTGTTAGCCAGGATGGTCTTGATCTCCTGACCTCGTCATCCGCCCGCCTCAGCCTCCCAAAGTGCTGGAATTACAGGTGTGAGCCACCGCGCCCGGCCAAGAACCCATCTTTTTAAAAGACAAAACTCATTTTCCTATTACCAAATCTGTTAACCTATTGTATCTGTACTTCTGCTTTTCTTCCTGTTTCAGTGGATGAACTGTCCCAAAACGTTAAGGTCACATTTCCTTCCACAGTGGTGTTGGATGTCATCCTCCTGCAATTATCATTTATCTTATATGTCACGAATTTTCTTTTCTCTCTTGGATCATTCCCATAAACATGCAAACACGCTGGAACATCTGCCATCTCAACAAACACCCTCTCCTCAATGCATGTTCCTTTCTACCTACAGACCCATTTCTTTGCTCTCCTTCATAGCAAAACTCCGTGGAAGAGTCCACAATCATTTTCTCTGCTTCTTCAATTTTAGTCTCTCTTAATCCCACTCCAGCCAGGTTTACCTCTCCACCACTCTACTGTAACTGCTTTTGTCATGGTCACCAATGACCTTCATCTTGCAAAATCCAATGGTCAATTCTCTGTCCTCATCTTACCTGATCTCCCAGCAGCATTTGACATAGTGGACTACTCCCTCCTTGAAATACTTTCTACACTTGGCTTCCAGGCCATCACAATCTCCTGGTTTTCCTCCTGCCTCACTGGCCGCTCCTGATCAATAAATATTTATTGAATAAATGAATATTAAATATAATGATTATAAAAATCTAATACTTAAGATAACTGTGTTAAAAACAGATCACTTTTTATATGGGAAAATAAATGGAAATGTATATACCATTAATATTAGAATCTTATATTAATGTAATATAATCTTATATTAATACAAGAAAATAAACGGAAGCTCTATATACCATTAATATAACAGAACACTATATGGCCACTAAAACAAAATTTTATTGGTAGGTAAATAGTTTTTTGTTTTTTTTAACTCGGAGGATATACACAAAACTGCTAATTGTAGTTATCTTGTGGGATTAGGGGAAAGGAAGTACTGTGTTTCTCACTTTCTGGTATTTATGTACTTATATATGGTTTGAATGTTTTATAAGAAACATGTATTACCATCATACTAAACAATATACCTTACTTATATGCAAAGTACCTAAAGAAATGAGCAACTGTTTGAGTACTGGAATTATAAATCTAAATATATATATAATGTTACAGCAAAGGTCACAAAATGCAAAATGACATGAAGAGAGAAAAGATAAATGTGAGCTGGAATTACCAGGAAGATTTAATCTAGGAGCTGATGTAGAACTATGGGAAATGAAGAAAACCATGAAAAAGAAAAGATGAGAAGTTATATGAAATATCTTATATAAACCATAATGAAATATCATTAAGTAACACTTTAAAACCAGTGTAGAAGAGATTAAAAAGGTATATGCTTCTCAACACAAAGAAAAGATAGATGTTCGGATTTATAAATGATGGATATTTTAATTACCCTGATTTGATCATTACAAATTATATAAATGTATCAAAATATCACATGTACCCCCAGAATATGTACAGCTATCAGAAAACAAAAAAACCAAAAAGGTATAGGAGGAGAAATTAACATAGCACCTATAAAACTCTCTTGCTTAGCAAAAAGTGAATATTTATAAATAATATCTAGCCTGAATGGTAAAACCATATTATAAAAGAGTAAAGCCTTATATACAAATGTTCATCTAAATATATGAAAAAACAATTATAACCCCAAAATGGAAACAACAGAAATGTCCAATAGGTGGAGAACGCCAGAGTTAGGTAGGGTAGGACTACCATGTATCATGCAGTTATTAAAACTTGTCTATAAATAGTGCAAAATAACGTTATAGATAAAAGGCATACATAATAAAGTGATAAAAGGCTGGTTGGAAATTTATTTACAAAAGATCATAACTATGTAAACACTAGTAAATCTAAGTGCACACACACACACAGACAGGAAGGAAATACTCTAAGTGTTAACAGTAATTGTTTATATATAATGTATGGGAACAATAAATTTTTCCTCTTCTAAATTTTTTTGGAAGAGCAGCCCACTCTGAAGGTCAATTATTTTTAAATCTTTTATTAGTAGTATTATTGTAATAGTGTGTATAGAGGAAAATCTACAATTTTTAAAAAAGGAATCTGGGCTGGGCACAGTGGCTCATGTCTGTAATCCCAGCACTTTGGGAGGCTGAGGTGGGTGGATCATGAGATCAGGAGTTCGAGATCAGCCTGGCCAACATGATGAAACCCCACCTCTACTAAAAATATAAAAATTAGCTGGGCGTGGTGGTGGACGCCTGCAATCCCAGCTACTCGGGAGGCTGAGGCAGAAGAATGGGTTGAACCTGGGAGGCTGAGACTGCAGTGAGCCAAGATCTTGCACCAGTGCACTCTAGCCTGAGCAACAGAGCAAGACTCCATCTCAGAAAAAAAAAAAGGAATCTGTAAAACTAGGCTGGGCATGGTGACTCATGCCTGTAATCCCAGCACTTTGGGAGGCCAAGGCGGGTAGATCACTTGAGACCAGGGATTTGAGATCAGCCTGGCCAACAAAGCGAAACCCCATCTCTAGTAAAAATATAAAATAGTAGCTGGGTGTGGTGGCACATGCCTGCAATCCCAACTACTCAGTAGGAGGCTGAGGCATGAGAATTGCTTGAACCTGGGAGGCAAGGTTGCAGTGAACTGAGATCGTGCCACTGTGCTGCATGCAACCTGGGTGACAGAGCAAGACTCAGTCTCAAAAATAAAAAAAGGAATCTGTAAAACTAGTGGTAAAAACAGTAAAAATTAAGAATTCAGTATTAAATTTGTAAGACATTACTAAAAAATCATTGTTAACTACTCCACACGAAGAGAATTATATCTATCCATTTTGATCACAAATCCTAAAAAATTATTTATCAAAATCTGTTCCCTGGACAACCTACATTGGCATCAACTGCAGTGCTTATGAAAAATGCAGATTTTTTTGGTGCTTTGCCTAAAGACCAATGGCGATCGATCCAGAACTGTTCTAGATTTTCCAGGATAGTCAGATATTAAACTACTGAAGTATACTGGAATTTCCAGTATTTCAGGATTCAAATTTTATCCACCCAGAGTGTCTGGGAGATGCAAAAAGCTTGTCACACTGTGTATCTTCATTTTGTTAGTGAAAATATTGCTTTTGTGATAAGAGGCAAATACCACCTAGAAGTTTTTAAAAAACAGAAAATGGGAGTCCATTTTTTCATTAGTCCATGTTTTCTTTTTTTTATGGGAGTATGAGTACTAATAGCCTTAATAAGTAAAATGTGATAAAAGAATAATATGGTTTAACATCTAAAGAGTAATTCACATGTAATCAACAAGATGTGGTGACAAGAAAGACACTTTTAAAAAATAAAGTAATTCACTTACGTTCTGAGGATGGAAGAATGAGGCAGCTTAAGAATCTTTCTTACATAATCATAGACTTTGCTACTGCACAAGTAGAGTGTACATGCAAATTGTTTCATTTCTGTGGTGTACTCATCTGTTTCTCTCCAATTATATAACTCCCACTTAAAATCTGTTAAAATAAATTTTTTTATTCTTTGTGACGAATAGTAAAATTTTCAGGTACAGATTACAGCATTTGGATGTCAAAAGCACTGGGCATCAACATTCAAATACAAATATAGATGCATTTTAATTAAGTCTATTCAGAGGTTAATATTCACGTAGGCCCCTTGACCAATTTATTCGGTTCATCTGGAATCATTTCACTAGAGGGAAAAAAAATTTTTCAACTTGAATTATGTTTTACTATTCAGTGGCAGCCTGAGTGGAGAGATTTTTAGAGGAACAGGAAAGAAAATAAAATGAGGATATTTATTTATTTAATTTTGTTCCCTGATTAGTATTTATCTGAGGGTGAAAATTAGATATGAAAAACATTTCTGGGGATAGGGTACTCTTCACAGACCATCTTGCCTAATATCGAGAAAGAAAAAAAAATTCTTTTCCTGGTGGGGATTCCTATTTATGACTTCTAGTCCCCTCTTAGAAAAACAAAAAATATTCTCCTCCTTTGGAGATACCTACTCTTTTCTAAAAACAGGACACGTTTCTCGTTTCCTAGAATGTAATCCAAATCTCTGCTGCTTTCATCAAAGAATAAGTTGGCAATTTTTATTTTGCCCTTTTTCAAATATCTTAGTTCACAAAGAGGACTAGGTAGCCTTTCCGTGGGTTTACAGGTCTACTCTACAGAATATTTTAGAAAAAAATGTGGAGATACACAATTTCCAAGCTCAAAGAAATTCTGTAAACTAGTACAACTCCACTGCAAAAAGACTTTGGTAAAATTATGTAGCAGTTAAAACTGTTTATAATGAATTTGCAGTAGCAAATGGGTAAGAGCTACTATAAAAAGTGAAAAGTGCAGAACAGAAAATGGTATAAACCATATGGTCTCATCTCTGGGTAGTGGGATTACACATTATTTTAATTACTTAAATATTTCTTTGCTTTTCCTATAATAAATGTTACTTTTATAACTGGAAAACCGTAAGATACAAAAGAATTTTGGTGATTTTCTTTCTTCTTGCTTAAGCTGAGACTTTCACTTCCCAACTAAAAGCATGTTTTCATAGGCAAGAACAAAATAAATATTTAAAGGTCTTTCAGAAAAACAGCTATTTTTGTAAATACTACAGGTTACCAGGGGGAAATACCTGAAAACTGAGCTCGTAGCAGACACTCTGTTTCTTCAGAAAGTAGTTTCTCTTCTACAAGTGCATCAATTAATCGTAAACCTTTTCTCTTCTTGATCATCCTGTAGTTCTTTACGGAGATAAGTCTTTTTTTGGACACTTGTAACATTTGTTGCACCTCAGCCAGTTTCTCTGCACCTATCATCAAAGGTGTCTTTAAACTATAGTTATGGTCCTCAGTAGCAACTTCTTGAGAATTATCTGGAAGAGGTTGTTTTAGGATTTTCTGTCTTGCTTTACCTTTAAGATGTACACCTTGAGGAATCTATGACAGACATATAAAATTAAAGTTATTTTAGAAATAATCACACCGAAGAGTATCTGTAAAAATACCCTAGATACAAAGCACTAATCTGGTTGCTGTGGAGAGTTAGTTAGGAAAGAAAAGGTCATAATCTCTGAATGTTTTAATGTATAGTTTATAGGGTACTATAAACAGTTTTTTTTTTTTTTGCACTACACAGAAATATTAATGTGATGTTGAAAGTTTCTGAAATAAAGTAACTAGAGAAAAGTGGTAGTAAACTGGGACGGCTTCATGGAAGTGAGTTTTAAGCAGTTCTTAGAAGGTACAATAACATGGTTAATGAAGGTGACAGAGAAGTTATTTGTGCAAAAAAGAAGGCATAGTGGACAGAGCATGGCTTTGGAATTAAGACTGACCTGGGTTTGAATCTTAGCTCCCTCAATTAGCTGTCACATAAGCTCTACAATCCCTTGTGTCCTCATCTGTAAAATGTGGATAATAATACAAGGTTGTTTTGAGGATACAATATAAGAATTTATGTAGATCTCCTAGTACAATGCCTGGACCATTGTAGCTCTCAATAATGGCAGCCATTATTGAGTTTACACAAAAGTATGAAAGCAGGCAAATTTATCACATATATAGTAAGTATATACGGTTTGAAAAGATAATTCAAGGCAGTTAAAAATGTACAAATCAATTAACAGTAAGCTCTTGGAACTTGGTGAGTTTGAATTTGACACCAACTAAATACTTCCGAATAGGGGAATGAGATAAACCAATACTGAAAGAAGGAGACTCTGATGATTAAGAGGAAAGTAAGGCAAGTGTCAGGATAGAACAGTTAGGTGACTATCACAGACTGTGCAGAAAGTGAAAGCCCATGTGTCAGAGTTGTGGTTAAGGGGTAAAAGGATAAAATAAAAACAGTCATAGGAAACAGAGGAATATCATACCAATACTGGCAACTCACCTATAGAAAGTTTCATTATTTCCCATATACTTCCTGTATCAATGTTAATAATTAGGTATATTTTTGATCAAGATAAATAACATGATTAGGAGGAATCAAAAAACATAGATATTTTCAAAGTACTTTGAAAGCTGTCTCATAATTTTAAAAAGTCTGTATTCTAAGGCTATTTATATCTACCAGTTGATTTTTGCAATTGGTTAGTAACCTTTATATATATCTAGACAAATGATTTGCATTTATATAGTTTTTTAAAAGCTCCAGAACAAATGCTAATATATATAGACTTTTTTTTTTTTAAATTTTCAAAGCATTTAAAATCTATTACTGGATTTAAGACTTGGGATTTTTTTCTGTCTGCAAATTCTAGCTATAATGGGGGCTATCTTGATTTTTAAAGGCTCTGTAAATTTTCATTTTGTTGACTTACACCTACATTTAAGTACCTTGTATAGAGAAACAGAAGGCACAGCTCCTTTTTTCAGCTTTCTTCTTATGCCATATGACTCAAAGTCACTTTCTTGAAAATGTTTGGAACACAGTATAGCACCTGGTCCTGGAATCCAAATCTTTTTGCTTCTGGGGTCCACACGATTAACAGCCCTGATCCATTTTGAGCGCTGTATGGTATCAGTTGGAAATCTATGGCAATCATATTAAAGTTCCATTAACATGAAAACATTATAGTAATACTGCAGTAGTATTTATTATATAAACCCATTTATTATTTTACTGCTTTATAGAAACATAAAGCCGAGTGAATTAAAAGTTTACTTAGTTCGTTTTTCAAAGTTCTTAGATTTTTTTAATCCACAAGTTCAATATCTGATTGTCTGTGTCAATCATAGAGGGGCAATTCTCATATTAAAAATCCTACTGTATTTTGTCTTCACTTCCTACACTTAACAGAATCTGCTGAAATTTAAATGGTTAAAGAATGTATGACTCTTTTCCTTTCCTGTGGTGATTTTAAACTATTTGGTACTCCTCCTTTTAAGAAGTGGAGCCTGGCCGGGCGCAGTGGCTCATGCCTGTAATCCCAGCACTTTGGGAGGCTGAGGCGGAAGGATCAGAGGTCAGGAGTTCAAGACCAGCCTGGACAACATGGTGAAACCCCGTCTCTACTAAACACACAAAAAAATTAGTCGGGCGTGGTGGCGGGTGCCTGTAATCCCAGCTACTGGGGAGGCTGAGGCAGGAGAATCTCTTGAATCCAGAGGTGGAGGTTGCAGTGAGCTGAGATCGCACCATTGCACTCCAGTCTGGGCAACAAGAGTGAAACTCTGTCACAAAAAAAAGGTGGAGCCTAATTCCCCTCCCCGTGAGTGAGTATGGGCTAGAGTTAGTGATTTGCTAAGGAATGGAAATAAGTGACCACAGACTGTCATAAAGGAACAAGTTTTCCTCCTTGCTCCCTGTAGAGAATCATTTGCTCTGGAGTAAGGTATCTGGCATGTTATAAGCAGTCCTGTGGAGAAAACTAGTTTGTGAGCAACTGAGGCCTCCAGTCAAAGGCCATGTTGAGTTAGTTTTTTTGAAAGCAGGTGACTTCAGCCTTCAGATGACTGCAATCTTATGAGATACCATAACATCCAGCTACACTCCTGAATTCCTGACCCTTAGAAATGTGTGAGATAATGTTTATAGTGAATTTTGAGGTAACTTGTTATGCAGCAGTAGAAAACAAGACAAGTATATTTACTATATTCAACTTTTTCATGTTTAAAGGCACTACTTTTTGCTAGTCCTGATTATAAAAATTACTTTGCATTTATTTTTCAATCCAAGCCAAATTATGTTTAGAAACTTGTTGGCTAGGCGTGGTGGCTCACGCCTGTAATCCCAACACTTTGGAAGGCTGAGGCGGGCAGATCACTTGAGGTCAGGAGTTCAAGACCAGCCTGGCCAACATGGTGAAACCCTGTCTCTAATAAAAACACAAAAATTAGCTGGGCATGGTGGCTCGCACCTGTAATCCCAGCTACTAGGGAGGCTGAGGCAGGAGAATCACTTGAATCTGGGAGGCAGAGGTTGCGGTGAGCCAAGATTGCGCCACTCTACACTCCAGCCTGGGCGACAGCAAGACTCCATCTCAAAAAAAAAAAAACAAGAAACTTGTGAAATTAACACAATAAAAACCACAAAACTACTCTTTCTGCCCCCTCTTCTTTGACTTATTTTAGAGACAGATTTACAGGTAACTATGCTTTTTGTGCATCTTAATTTAGACTTTAAGGCACATAGTTACCAGAACTGAGATTGGTGTAAATTTTATTTCTCAGTTAATTGCTACAAAAATATAGCAGTATGGTAAAACATAATTCTGAGATACTCTCTCAATCACCTTGAGAAAGAACACTGACTTGGAAAACCTGTTTTTAAGCTTTATAGCTTTAAAAGGTCAGAACACCGACCTTTTACCAGCTATATGGTATTAGACACATCTCTCAATCTTAGAACTTCCTCACGGGGCTGTAGTAAGAGTGTATGAGGCTACAAATGTATTCAAAATCACTTTGTAAACTGTAAAGTACTATCCAAAGTTTGCGCTTTCCTAGGAACAACTAATTCCATTTCTGGGATTACAATTTTATTGTTCCAGGAAGATGATGATACTTGATCAAGGGAAAATGAACAGGGAATTCTTTTTCCAATAAGGTTGGAGTAAATCTATCTTTTTTCACTGAGTTATTTTTTAACTCATGGAACATATTTGCAAGGGAGCTTTTCCACAGATTTGGTATAGTCTCTTAATGTGCAAGGAACCCTCAAAAGGTGGCTGGTCCAACAACTTCTATTACTAGCATGGTCCTCTGATGCAAAGCTTCCCAACTGGTATGCCGAGTACAGCTGTTGATATTGGCCTGGGACACCTGAGTAGTTACTTCAAGGCAGCCCCAAAGAGTGCTGTAGGTTTGCCCCCAAAGTATTGAACAATTATTTCCTATGCGTAAAATGCTATGAAAAAGGCTGGGGCCGGGCAGGGTGGCTCATGCCTGTAATCCCAGCCCAGAAGTTGGAGACCAACCTGGGCAACACACTGAGACCTCTTCTCTACCAAAAAAAAAAAAAAAAAAAAAATAGCCGGGGTGGTGGCCTGTGCCTGTAGTCTCACGAGGCTGAGGTGGGAGGATCACTTGAGCCTGGGAGATAGAGGCTGCGCTGAGCTGTGATAGTGCCACTGCTCTCCAGCCTGGGCAACAGTGAGACCCTGTCTCCAAAAAAAGAAAAAAAAAAAAGAAGAAAAAGGCTGGGAAATATTGTAGTCTAACCTACATAACTAGTTTTGAGTTCTGGAAAAAATTAAATTGGTAATAATACCATTTTTAAAGCATTTACCTTGTGGTCTACATATGCTATAAAGTCTTATGTTTTGGTTTTACAAAACTCTACAAGGCAGGTTTTTATTCCTCTTACAGAAGAAGAAACCAAGACCCAGAGCTAAGTACAGAGATCAATAAATAATCAATTAAAATTGGAATTCATGTCTCCCTAATTTAAAGCTACCTCTATCACAAGAAAAATCCCAAATCAATTATCCTCTCACATACAGAATGAATTGGTTCACACTGTTAACAATTTAGGTGGAGGAATCAGCCTTATTTAAAACATAAAAAAAAAAAAAAATCAATGAATTTGATACACAGCCTACCATACATAATCCAAACTCCTCAACCTGGCATTTAAATTTTTTAAATGATTTGTCTCTCAGGTACTTTCCCATTCCTCTATATTTGCACTTTCTATCCTTTACATTTTCCCATGCCATTCCTAACTACCCTCTTCCTAACCCCACTTTCCAACCATAAAGTTCTTTTTGATCGTTCCATAAATCTGCTCCTTTTGTCTGTGATGATCTATTTTACCCACTTTTCTACTTGCCGGTACACTCTGAATACTGATTTTAATGACCTATAGCAGTCTGAACCATGGATAAGAGTTCAGATAAGACTGGTCTGAAATTCTTCCCCACTGTCGAGCCAAATGAAACTTCCCTGCCATAAACAAATCCAACCAGAATCGCACCGGCCTTGTAGAGCTCGGCTAATAGCACTTAAGAACTTGCAATGTCTGCCAGTACAGGAGAAAACTGATCTGTACTCGTGCTCAGGAACACGCCACACACTTCAACCGTTGTCCCAAACTGCCTTCTCTTCCGGCCTCCTCACTTTAAATAATAAGACCATTCAATTAATGGAGGACTCCTTTCGCGTAACTCTCGCTAAAGCGGTAGGCGGTGCTAGACCCGGCTACAAAGAGGTAAACACTGAGAGAGGAGAACCTCAATTCTCACAGTGCCCCAATTCCGCTCCCACGCCCCGACGCTGCGCACGTCACGTCGCGTCACATCCACGGCGCGACCCACAGTGCGGCCCGGCCCCGCCCCACGCCGCGCTACGGCCCGCCGGGCCCCGCAGGGAGTTCGAAAGCTACGAGGCTGCTCCCATACGCACTGGTGGAAGGAGAGGCCGCGCTCCCGGCTGAGCACGGTGTCACGGGTGCTGCAGCCCACTGCGGAGCAACTTCGGGTCATCTTCTTGTTACGTGGGTTCGGGGTTCCCGCGACAGCATGAATCACGACCACTTTAGCTCCGCCCGTTGACTGCGGCTACGACCTTTATTTGTCAGGAAAGGCGGGCTTTAGAGGCGCGGGACTTCCACACTTCCTCTCCGAAGGCCCTGCGCCGGTGCCGTAGCCAATCACAGGCCACGTTATGTCGCAGCAGCCAATCGGAAGAGCCTGAGCCTGAAGACGTGCACTTGACCGCTCCTCCTTCCGCGTTGGAGGCCCAATAGTGGGTTTTGCTGCAAGCGGTTCATTTTCCTTCTGTTTTCACCCATTCTGGCACAATCCGGCGCCATCGTCGTTCTTGTGTGACCGAGCCTGAAAATGCGAAGCAGAGAGGCGGGACCAAAATTGAGGCGAATCCAGGAACCTGCCAATGGGTCTCCGGATGCGTTCTCTGAAACTGGAGGATATCGGGAGGAAAGGGTATGGAAAAGAGATAAAACACGGTGCCCCAGGTATGTTGAAGACAGAGTCGGGCCCACAATACATGATTTACTGAGATGCGTGTCGTGTTCTTGCGCTTTATCTTGTAGCTCTCCGATGCGGAGATAATGCGGAAGCTCTTGGCATGGTTGGCTGTAGGTACCTGATACGGGAGGAGCGGGAGTCAAATAGGATACGCCGACTTTTAATTCGAGGAACCCTTTTCTGAAACACTGCCACAATGAAAGACATAAGGTAAGGTTCTTGGGGCTCGTCAGACCACACTGCCCCTATTAGGGGCAGGGGACAAGGGGCAATTAAGTGGTTTTGGTTGGGAGTGAGGTGTTATGGATAGCTTTCAGGAGACAAAGCTTAGAACAATGTCTTAGTTATAAGCCCTTATGTTTGAGGAAGAGATTTCAATTTGCTTAGAACAGGCAGTGTGTTTTTGTCTCTGAGGAGATCCTTAGCATACAGAAAACAAAAGGGTTTGCAACTTTTCCGTTTCTTTGTATAGCACACAAAAATAATTCCAAATATCCAGGCCTAACAAGATTGCTTCTTTTTCCCCTTTGTGTTTACTTTGTCCTAATTACAGCCGAAAAGACACATATTAAGGTATTATTTATTCACACCAGTTTTCCACTAAAATATGTTTATATCTTCTTTGAATGGAATTAATAGCTTTTGGTTATGGTTCCTTAAAAGTCACATGGCCTAAGGATAGTCAAGGAACTTTGGAAAAATTGGTCCCTGGGTGATGTGCAGGGAAAATACTTTTTGGCTGTAAGATGTGTGCAGAGAGTAGGAACTGGATTTAAATACTGTAAGTTGGTTGGGCTGTTAAAGTCTTTTCCTACTCAACCAATTAAGACCTGAATGAGGCTGAATAAAAATACATTGTTTTTAGCTGTCTTTAAGGAAAAAATCAGTTGCCTTGTATTTTTGTAACAGTTTTATTCAGATATAATTTTCATACCATACAACTAACTGGTTTAAACTGTACAATTCAGTGGGTTTTAGGATATGCACAGAATTGTGCAATAGTCACAATCAATATTAGAACATTTTCATCACTCCAAAAAGAAACCTCATTTTTTTTTTTTTTTTTTTGAGGTGGAGTTTCGCTCTGTCGCCCAGGCTGGAGTGCAGTGGCGCGATCTTGGCTCACTGCAAGGTTCCCCTCCCAGGTTCACGCCATTCTCCTGCCTTAGCCTCCCAAGTAGCTGGGAGGACAGGCGCCCGCGACCACACCCGGCTAATTTTTTGTGTTCTTAGTAGAGACAGGTTTTCACCGTGTTAGCCAGGATGGTCTTGATCTCCTGACCTCGTGATCCACCTGCCTCGGCCTCCCAAAGTGCTGGGATTACAGACGTGAGCCACTGCGCCCATCCGAAACCTCATTCTTATTAGCAGTACCTCCAAATATTCCCCCACCCCGCTTCAGCAACCACTAATTTACTTTCTGTGTGCCTATGCCTGCTTCGTACACTTCATGTAAATGGAATTATAAACTAATATATGGTCCTTGTGACTGACTTCTTTCACTTGGAATGTTTTCAGAGTTCATCCATCTTATAGCACGTATCAGTACTTTATTTTTTATTGCTGAATCGTATTTTATGGATGTAGCAGATTTTGTTTATCCGTTCATCAGTTGGAGGGCATTTTTTCCTTTTTTTTTTTTTTTTTTACTGTTAGGAACATTTGTGTACAAGTTTTTGTGTGGACAGTGTTTTCATTTTCCTGATTACACACCTAAGTGAAACTGGTGAGTCATAAGGTAACTGTGTTTAACTTCTTGAGGAACTGCCAGATTATTTTCCCTAGTCGCTGCACCATTTTACATTCTCACCAGCAGTGGATGAGGCTGTCAGTTTCTCCACATTTTTGTGCATGTGAAGCGACTGTCTCATCGTAGTGTTTACCTTTTCTTAAGGACTCAAAAGTTTGCAGATACAGGCCTTCACTTGCCATTTTCTTAAGGTAGAGTTGAAAGTACTGCTGCCAGTTCATCATCTGAAATGAGGGCTGTTTTCTTTCCTGTTTAATTGGATTGCAACTATTTGCCTTTCCTAAAGTTGAAACAGTGTGCTTCCACATTATTCTGACAACATTCGTTTAATTATTATTTTCAAATCAGTTTCTGAAAACTGCTTTTATCAGAACAGATTTACTTAAATGAAGGCAATAGCTGCAAGGGGTTACTGCTCTAGATATTTACTTCTGGATAGGAAATAAGCAATCCTATCTTTACATTTGTTTATAACTTATTTATGCTTTTGTTGTTGTTGTGATTGTTTATTTTATTGTTGACATTGAAGTTCTCAATTTGATCCTTTGGTTATATCGTTGCTTCTTCTAGTAACTTCATATCCAGTGATTAAACCTTTTCACTGCTGTTCACATAATGAACTGTTGTGATTACTGAATACTGAAATGAGGATATGTAAGCTGTATTAAAGGTAGTGTTATTTGCAAAGGCATTGACTATTGCACAAAAAATTTTAAAAGAAAATATCTCTTTTCAGGAATCATGCTCAGAGATGTCAAGAAAAGATACATGGGTCTTGGAAGATAATTACTCAAAATATGCAGGGGAAGGTAGTATATTTTTCTATTTTGAATGTGTTAAGTATTCCTGGAACTATAGCAGTGAGTTGGAAATGGAGGATTGTCCAAGTAAAAAACATTTATAAAGGCTTTGATGAAATCTAATGACCTATTTTATGGTATAGAATCTTATTAATTGTCCACTTAGAAAGAATAATAACAAATTATTTATTGGCCCATTACTATGGGCCACACATTATGCTGAGCTGTTTATTATTTTATTTTATTTTTTTGAGATGGGGTCTCACTCTGTCACCCAGGCTAGAGTGCAGTGGCGCAATCTCAGCTCACTGCGACCTCTGTCTTCCAGGCTCAAGCAATCTTCCCACCTCAGCTTCCTAAGTAGCTGGGACCATAGGCGTGTACCACTACACCTGGCTAATTTTTTTTTGTATTTTTGGTAGAGACAGGGTTTTGCCGTGTTGCCCATGTTGCTAAGCTTTTTATATACAGTATATAGAAAGAGTTGGTTTTCTTAAACAATGTTTATTTCTCATAATAACTATGAAAGCAGATACAGACTTCTTGCTTTCTAGGGTTGGTATCTTGCTTATTGAGCACCTACCCCTTTTGTCTTGCCAAATTTTTCATTGTTTGAGTTCTTTTGTTTCAGAAAGCCGTGGAGTTTTGAAATTATTATTAAATCATTATTTGTTACATAATTATTTCTACTTCTAGAATCTCATGCTAACTTGGAAGTGTCTTCTCAGCATCAAACCTGATATAGAGGGGCAGCTACACCCTAATGTACTCCAAAGCTAGTTATGCTTTGTTTTATACGTAATACTTCTATTATTAGACAAGTGGTTTCCAACTATTAGAAGCAGTGCTAAGACTTAAAGGAAAAGGGGGAGTGTTTTTTCTTCTAACAGAACTTTTGAGCAGTGATGAAAGGAAAACAAGAAGACTCAAAAGATTATAAATCTCAGGCATGAATTAATATTCTGCCAATTAGAAACATTGTGATTGCCTGACAAGGTCTATTGCTGATGAGGAGTAGAAGCCTGTGGGAGGTGGGGGTGGAAGCAGCAGAAGGAAAAGACAAGCAAGTAGGTAGTAAAATATATTCATCATAGTGGATAAAAATCAAGCTTTGGGGGAAAAGGTCAAACTCCTTCAACGGTGCTGTACATCTGTACCTTTACTCCATCCTATGGCAAATATTTGTATAACTGCACAGAAAAAATTGGACAATGTTTGTTGAAATATTCTTAGAAAGTTCAACTTTCCAAGTTAGTACCACCCTAAGGAAAATTATATGAGTAGGGATACTTAATTTTTAGCCATACTCTAGTTCTAATCAGCTTCTCTAAGTAGCTGGAACTGCAGGTGTGTGCCACCACACCTGGCTAATTTTTTGTATTTTTGGTAGAGAAGGGGTTTTGCCATGTTACCCAGGCTGGTAAGATTTTTATATATAGTATAAAGAGTTGGTTTTCTTGGCCAGGCATGGTGGCTCACACCTGTAATCCCAGTACTTTGGGAGGCTAAGGCAGGTGGATCACCTAAGCTCAGGAGTTCAAGACCAGCCTGGCCAACATGGTGAAACACCATCTCTATTAAAAATACAAAAATTAGCCAGGCGTGGTAGCATGCACCTGTAACCCCAGCTACTTGGGAGGCCAAGGCAGGAGAATCACTTGAACCCAGGAGGTGGAAGTTGCAGTGGGCCAAGATTTGCCACTGCACTCCAGCCTGGGTAACAGAGCAAGACTCTGTCTCAAAAAAGAAAGAGTTGGTTTTCTTAAACAATATTTATTTCTCTTAATAACCCTATGAAAGTAGATACAGACTTCTTGCTTTTTAGGGTTGGTATCTCACTTGTTGAACACCTACCCTTTTGTCAGATGCATAGCAGGTTAACAAAGTTGATAAAGTGATATACTTGACATAATCTTTGTTCTGAGTTTTTTTTCCCAATTATAGTAAAATTGGAGGTCTTAACTGTTCTACATTAGATAAATATACGCATTTGTTTTAAAGAGCTAAGCAATGAGAATCTTATGACTAGAGCTGAAGTTCAAGAAATAAATGTCCAATGATTAAACTTTTTCCACTGCTGTTCACATCATGATTTGTTGTGATTAATGTATGTGGATGAGGACATAATAGAAAAAGAAAATGGTGAGGCTTGTATATATTATGTTTCTGCACAATGAGTTCCTTTGAATGTTTTTCATTTTAGGAATAAAATTGAAGGGTGTTTTTCTTAGAGAACATCATTTGTCATATTTATTTGATCAAGAAGTTGAAGATTTATGTAATAAGGTATGAGACTTACACATTTATTTTGATAAAAGAACACAAAAAAGGTTGGGTATGAGTAGAAAATTGACATTTATTTGAGTCTAATGTGGATACTGTACTCTGAATTAAAATTTTCTTTTTGTTACTCTTCCAGCTTTTAAAGATAATAAGTATTATTTCAAAATAGTTTTTTTAAGTTAATAGATTCAATTCAGGAAAGGCATTGGAAGGGGTGGAGCTTTTAACTTTGACAGTCTCACTCTGTTGCCCAGGCTGGAGTGCAGTGGCGCAATCTCTGCTCACTGCAATCTCTGCCTCCTGGGTTTAAACAGTTATTGTGGCTCAGCTTCCCAAGTGGCTGGGATTAGAGGCGCATGCCACTACGCCCAGCTAATTTTTTTTATTAAGTAGAGACCAGGTTTTGCCATGTTGGCCAGACTGGTCTCGAACTTCCAGCCTCAAGTGATCCACCTCGGCCTCCCAGAGTGCTGGGATTATAGTCATGAGCCACTGCACCTGGCTGTTGGTTGTCTTTTCTTAGAAATAATGATGTAATCTTTTCAACACCTGAATTCTTAAAGATCCAGGGTTTACAAATGACTCTTAGATATGCCAAGGATGACTATCCTATAACTTAAGTCAGGAACAGTAGAAAAGAAGGTGATAGGAAACTGGGAATCTTAAAACTAGTTCTGTCATTAATTAGGCTTGTTATTGTGGGTGTTTCTCAAATTTAAGAAATACGAGGGGTCTTGAAAAAGTTTATGGAAAATGCATATCATGAAAAAACTGCATGGATTTCAAAATTTTTGGACTAAAATAAACTCCTACTAACTTGTTATAACATTTTTGAACAGGATCTAGTTTGAAGCACTAAGAAGAATAAGACATCAGTTTGAAAAGAGGCTCTATCAGAGCAACACGAATTCTGCTAAAATTGAAGCAAGAACAAACATCAAATATATGTTGACACTTGGGTGGAAGAATGGTGAGCTAATTGATGCTTTATGAAAAGTTTATGGGGACAATGCTCCAAAGAAATCAGTTTACAAATGGATAACTCGTTTTAAGAAGGGATAAGGTAATGCTGAAGAAGAAGCCCACAGTGGCAGATCATCCACATCAGTTTGTGAGGAAAAAATTAGTTCACAGCATAATTGAAGAAAACCAACAATTAACAGCAGAAACAACAGCCAACACCATAGACATCTCAGTTGGTTCACCTTACACAATTTTGACTGGAAAAGTTCAGCAAACTTTATACCTGATAGGTACCAAAACCATTGCACCCAGATCAGCTACAGACAAGAACAGAACTTTCAATGGAAATTTTAAGTAAGTGGGATCAGGATCTTGAAGCCTTTCATTGAAAAATTGTAACAGGAGATGAAACATGGTTTTACCAGCGCAATCCTGAAGACAAAACACAAAGCAATCGTTACCAAGATAAGAAGTAGTTCAGTCAAAGCACAAGTGGACTGGTTGAGAACAAAGGTCATGGCAACAGCTTTTGAATGCCCAAGGCATTTTGCTTGTTGACTTTCTGTAGGACCAAAGAATGGTAACATGTGCTTATTATGGGAGTATTTTGAGAAACTTAGCCAAAGCTTTAGCAGAAAAATGCCCAAGAAAGATCAGAGAGTTCTTCACCACAACAATGTTCCTACTCATCCCTCTCATCAGACAAGGGCAATTTTGCAAGAGTTTTGATGGGAAATCACTAGGCACCCACCCTACAGTCCTGGTTTGGCACCTTCTGACTTTTTGTTTCCTAATCTTAAAAATTTTTTTAAGGGCAGTACATTTTTCTAAAGTTAATGTAAAAAAACTGCATTGATGTGGGTAAATTCCCAGAGCTCTCAGTTCTTTAGGGATGGACTAAATTTTATAGCTGGTATCATCACTTACAAAAGTGTCTTGAACCCTATGGAGCTAATGTTCAGAAATATCATTTATATTTTTATCTTTTAATTCCATTTTTCCACAAACTTTTTGAAGTCTCCTTGAATATGTACCCTTTATAAAGGGGAAAAATTCTGTGACTACTCATATTGACTTAATGCTGACTTAATTTTCTATTTTGTAAATATATACAAACATAAAAGTTGATACAAATTTTGTTCATAACCCTAACAAACAAATTTGTGAAATAAATGCATTCAGAAACAAACTAAAACATTAATGAAATGGATGCTACTGTTTTACTGAGGTGTAAACATAGTACTGGCTGCTATGGAAAAAGTTACATAAACAGTCATGTGCCTTGTGATGATTGTTTTGTCTACAACTTCACTCTTTGCAGACGGCAAGACTATTGAAATGAGGGGAAGGGATCTGAATTCCCGAAAGAATGTCAAGTGGGCATCGAGGCTTATGCCTATAATCCTTGAACTTTGGGTGGCTAAAGCAGAAGATCCTTTGAGGCCAGGAGTTCCAGACCAGTATGGGTGACAAAATGAGTCCCTGTCTCTACAAAAAATAAAATAATTAAGCATGGCCATGTGCCTATAGTCCTAGCTACTTGGGAGGCTGAGGTGGGAGGATCACTTGCACCCTGGATGTTGAAGCTGCAGTGAGCTGTGATCATTGCCACCACACTCCAGCCTGGGTGACAGAGCAAAAACCTGTCTCTAAAAACAATTAGAATATCTTTGTGCTATGAAATCCTAATTTGAAGAATTCGTCATTAAATTCTCTCCAAACATTCTTCTAATGAGCAATTCAGTTTTTATTTGATTCAGGATTAGGCTTGGATAGTAGTTAACAAAATTGGATTACAACTGTTTTGTGAACTAGAGTTTTTTTTTAGATACAGGCAGTCTTTGCACAGTTCCAATATGTGTAAATACCAGTTACCACAATTAAGTTAAATAAAACCAGTCCAACATTGTGGTTAATAATTCCATTACCACAGTACTGAGAAAACTTGCATAAATTTTGCTGCTAGCTCTATTTAGTCCACAAATCGTTGTGCCCCCCACCTCCGCCAAAAAAAGGTGTGCATCATGATCAGTGGCCAGTTATGTTCTTTAAAAGTTTGTTGGTGATTTGTTACTGATCATCAGTTCATGCACAGATATCAAAGCACAAAGTGCATAGTAGTGTTGCCTCCGTGACCCCAGAGATTAAACTTGTGACCATTTACAGAAATGGATAATCTAAATAGGTAATTAGTCAACAAAGGACAGGGCAGCAAAGAAAAGTGATAATGCCGGAAGTGAAATTGGATGTGATTAGAAGATTTGAAAGTGGTGACAGCAAAGCAAAGATAGGTTGAGACCCAGACCTGCATGAAGCTGTAATACAGGCCTATTGAAAAAGTCTGATAAATGTAAAAAGGTAAACTTGCTTCAACGTCTTTCAGTTTTAGTTGCACTAGGAACAGAAAGCTGCTTGCGGTTGAAATGGAGCATTTACTTGTTTGGATTGAAGACTAATCAAAAACAAATCCCAATCAGTTTGACTAGCATTCAGGCCACAGTGCTAACCTTAGTTACTGCGTTGAAAGAAAATGGTAATTAGAAGACTGAAAGAAAATATATTACTACCAGTAAAAGCTGAGTTCGTTATTTCAGAAGTTGGTGTGAATTAATGTTAAGCTATCTTATGAAGCTGCAAGCATCAGATGGAATGTTGCAGAAGATGTAGCTGACTGGGAATGTTGACACTGCTGCTGTTCAAGAGGCAGGATCCTGCTTTAGCCACCCAAAGTGCAAGAGTTGGCTTGAATGTTAGGTGTAATGAGAAAAGAAGTTGTCTAGAAGTTAGGAGGCCTGGGTTGAATCCAGTTTCTGGTAGTTTAGCAAGTGATTTTCCTTTGGCTTTACCTCACTGTAAAGTAATTCCTCCCTAAACTAAAGGTACACCCAGGCAACGCATCTCATTAGATTTGAGGCTCTGGGGAAACTAGTAAGGTAACAGCGGACGGCGAGTGCTACCGGGTCTCAATACCATGGGATAGTAACAAGTATGAAAGGGTACTAACTGGTAACACCGTAACACCCCATCTATGCCTCTGTCCACAATAGCCTTTGGGTGTGCCCAGATAGTTTCGCTTTGTGTAAATTCTCAAAATGCCAGAATGTGTAATCAAGTGGGTAATTTTAAGAACTCAGTCACAAGTTACAATAAAGCTCTTGCAGCCCAATTTTCCACGTGGTTTGGCTCGGGCAGTGTCGCCAGGGGCTGCAGACGCCTCACAGGACTAGTGCTACGTGGCGTTCCTGCGGACCACGGCGGTTATTCGGCCGGACGGAGACACCCTCTGCACTAGTCCTTTACCCGCTAGTCCTGGCTACCGCATCCACATTCTGCGCGCCGCCCCTCAGACAAGGGTTTCTACATTCGCGCGGGCGCGATGACCGCAGAGCGCGCCCAACCCGCAGAGCCATACCCTGCACCCCAGCCTACCGCCGGTCCCGGAAGTGCCGTGGGGGGCCGTGCGTCGGGGTGGGCGGGGAGAGATGTCGTTCCCGGAAGTGTTGGGCGGCAGGGCGTGGCTGCGGCTGCGGCTGCCACGTTGGAACGGAACGTGGAGGTGGCCCTGGCCCGGGAGGAGGGGCGGCGGCGAATGCCCGGGAGACTCCGACGGGCGCTGCACTAACGCAGGATCCGGCTGCCCAAGGTCCTTGCCAGGTGCGTCCACCCGTTGCTTTTTGTCCTCTTCGCCGGTCCTTAAGCCTTGAGGTAGAGCCCAGGCCAAAACTGGGACCGCAGCCTGGGTCTCCGCTGCCCCGCGCCAGCCTGAGGCCCGGTCTCTGGTGACGGCGCGCCCCCAGTCTTGGTTTCCGGCCCGGCGGAACAACCAAGTCCGGCCTGGCGTCTGGACTCCTTCAGTGATCGCGCCCGTCCGCATCCGCCGACCTCTCCACTGCTGAGCAAAAGCCACCCGAGGCTGGTGACGGTGTCTTGCCGGGGAGTCGTAGCCGGGCTGGTAACTGGAGTTTGAGGTTAGGAGACTTTCAGACCCTTGTGCACAAAGAGGTGCGATCCCTGAGGGTGAGGAAAGGAAAAAAATCTCAGGATTACTTTGGTTGACTTTAGTTTGGTTAGGGTTTTTTTGTTTGTACTTGAACTGTTGCCAGATTTATAGTTAAAGGTTCATAGGTTTGAACTGACGTCTACTGTTACTAGGATTGGATTATTTTAAGGATAGTGGTAGCCAGGCGCAGCCTGTACTTTGAGGGCAGTCTCATTAAGTGTTACATGTTTTTGCTAATAAGTTGTTAAATTACGAGGCTGTTGTAAAATAAACCAAAATATTGCCAGAACTTGTGGGCATTATAAAATTTTCCTTGCGCTTAAGGAACTAATTTTACGTAGGGCTTTTTGAAGTTGCAGTGATCTGATAGTCTGTGACAAATCCTTTCTCCTATTTTTTTCTAACTATGGAAAACTGAAATTTGGTTGTCTTTGTGGGCAGTTATAACTGTATTTAATCGATAAAGGTGTGTTCTTGTTATAGCGTCCAGCGTTTTCTGTACCTCCAGTTATTCAAGGGTTGGCAAAAGCTTACTCTCTTTTTTTTTTTTTTTTTTGAAACGTAGTCACCCAGGCTGGAGTGCAGTGGCGCGATCTCAGCTCGCTGCAACCTCCGTCTCCCGGGTTCGAGTGATTCTCCTGCCTCAGCCTCCTGAGTAGCTGGTATTACAGGCGCCCGCCACCACACCTGTCCACTTTTTTTGTTTTTAGTAGAGACTGGGTTTCACCATGTTGGTCAGGCTGATCTCGCACTCCTGACCTCAAGTGATCCGCCCGCATTGGCCTCCCAAAGTGCTGGGATTACAGGCATGAGCCACCACGCCCAGCCTACTCTCCTTTTTTAGTGGTTCTTCTGTGCTTTTTGTTTCTCACTATTTCTTAGTTACAGCTCAGGGAGAGGTTTGTAGACTTCAAGAACTTTTGGATAACTCGTGGTGTTTTTGTAGTTTTGTAGTGATTTTATCTTACATACGTCCACGGTTATTTGTGAAATTTGAAATTTAAGGTGGATTTAGAATAATATTGCTTAATTTTACATAGGCAAATTATTGAAACTAGTAACATGGGAATAGAAATAAATTTATAAACTGTGAAGAGCAATGATTCACAATTTGGAGGGGATTTCATTGTCTTATGGGAATCTAAAGAAAGCATTGGAAGAATGCACATATACATACGTAGGATTTGCTTTTTTTTTTAATTTTACTTTTTTTTCTGAGACAGAGTCACTCTTTGTTGCCCAGATTGGAGTGCGGTGGTGCAGTCATAGCTCACTATAACCTTGAACTCTTGGACTCAAGAGGTCCTCCCTCCTCAGCCTCAGAAGTAGCTAGGAATATGCACATGGCGCAAGCCCAGTTAATCTCTTATTTTTTATAGAGATGGGGGTCTCACTATGTTCCCCAGGCTGGACTCAAGCTCCTGCTCTCAAGTGACATGTAGGATTTTCTGTGTACATAATATTATGAAGTTTACAAGTTAAAAACTCCTGTAAGGGGATATTACTAGATTGATTTACATTGATTTTAGAAATGTCGTTAGGTTAATTTCAGCTAAAAAGTTTTATTATACTGAAGATTAATATGACACCAATTAGTTCAGTAACCAGTGCATAGTTACTTTCTCCTTTGAGTTGGTTTGGGTTGAGTGAAATGAACCTAGGACATTGAAAATAATAAATCCTCTAAACAATTGTTTCTATCCGTATTGAGATATTTTGCCCACAGAAAATGGATTTTTACTAAAAGCAATGCCAAGTAGGGATTGTATACCTGGTTTGGGAATCAAAGTTCCAATTCTATTACCTCTTTAACTTTTTACTTGCTTTCTGAGGTATGGGTCAGCTCTATATAGCATTGTAAGGTTGGTACTTTTCAAAGAATAGTGCTGTTGGGTTTTAGTATTGCTTCAGGAAATTTACATTTTGAAAATGAGCAGAAAGAAAAAAGTTTCCACCTAATTGAATGCAATTATCGAGAGAAAGTTGCATGAAAAATAAGAGTTCTAGTCTGGAATACAAATATTCCTCAATAAACCTTTTTTTTTTTCTGAGACAGAGTCTTGCTCTGTCTCCCAGGCTGGAGTGCAATGACCCGATCTCCGCTCACTGCAAACTCCGCCTCCTGGGTTCAAGCGATTCTCCTCCCTCAGTCTCCTGAGTAGCTGGGATTACAGGCATGCGTCACCATGCCCGGCTAATTTGTGTATTTTTTAGTAGAAACAGAGTTTCACCATGTTGATGAGGCTGGTCTCGAACTCCTGACCTCGTGATCCGCCTGCCTCGGCCTCCCAAAGAGCTGGGATTACAGGCGGGAGCCACTGCGCTTGGCCATATGTATTTTTTTATTTATTTATTTTTTGAGACGGAGTCTAGCTCTGTCTCCCAGGCTCACTGCAACCTCTGACTCACTGCAACCTCTGCCTCCCAGGTTCAAGTGATTCTTCTGCCTCATTCTCCTGTGTAGCTGGGATTACAGGTGCGCACCACCACGCCCGGCTAATTTTTGTATTTTTCAGTAGAGATGGGATTTTGCGGTGTTGGCCAGGCTGGTCCCGAACTTCCGGCCTCAAGTGATCCGCCCACCTTGGCCTCCCAAAGTGCTGGGATTATAGGCATGAGCCACTGCGCCCGGCCAATAGATGTATTTTTGAAGGTTCATGGTTCCTGCCTCAACCTCCGGAGTAGCTGGGATTACAGACGCCTGCCACCAAGCCCGACTAATTTTTTGTATTTTTAGTAGAGACAGGGTTTCGCCACTTTGGTCAGGCTGGTTTCAAACTCCTGACCTCAGGTGATCCTCCTGCCTCTGCCTCCCAAAGTGCTGAGATTACAGCCGTGAGCCACTGTGCCCGGCCTTCTTTTTATATTTTTGTAGTGATTATGTTCTGTTTAAAATAGTATTGAGTGAAACAAGTATTCATAGTATGAATTGTAATCACGTTTAATATTGAAAAAACATTACACACGGCTTTTAAAGTAAGTCTTGCTTGGGAAGTATGTATGGTTTACTCTAAAACCTTTTCCTGTTTTTGAGCGCGATGGCTCATGCCCGTAATCCTAGAACTTTGGGAGGCTAAGGAAGGATGATTGCTTGAGGCCAAGAATTCAAGACCAACCTGGCCAACATAGTGAGAACCTGTCTCTTAAAAAAAAAAAAAATTAAAATACATTTTTAAAAATACCTTTTTGGCCAGGTGTGGTGGCTCACTCCTGTAATCCCAGCACTTTGGGAGGCTGAGGTGGGCTGATCACGAGGTCAGAAGTTTGAGACCAGCCTGACCAACTCTGTCTCTACTAAAAAAATATATAAATTAGCTGGGGGTGGTGGTGTGTGCCTATAATCCCAGCTACTCGGGAGGCTGAGGCAGGAGAATCACTTGAACCCGGGAGGCAGAGTTTGCAGTGAGCCAATTTCATGCCATTGCACTCCAGCTTTGGTGACAGAGTGAGACTCCATCTCAAAAAAAAAAAAAAAGACTTTTCATATTTTTAAGAAAATCATTTACAACTGAATGATTATTTCTAAGAGAAGGAAATATTCATATCCAGATGTAACTATATTTTCATGGCATTCTTAGTAATTTTGAGAATGATTGCAATAAGTAGATCGATTATGGTACTCTTATTTAATTAGATTCAGGGCATATAATATAGTTCTAGGCCATTGTAGTATAGTCATTCTTTTTTTTAATAGATGGTATTGAAACCTTATATTCAGTACAGGTTAATAAGCAGAACTGCTTCTCGCAGAACACTGAGTACTAAGGCTAAGAAATAAACTTTAGTAAATGCTTTGAATTCCCATGTAACCATTTTATGTTCGTATAAATGTGTCTCTTTCTTTTTCAATGTTACACATTAACCAAGCATTAATTAATTAGGTAGTCCTTATACTTTAGCTCTTGGAAGTACTATTATTGCATTTCTTTTTTTTTTTTATAATACAGCTATTTTGATTTCACTTTTAGAAATTATTCTGAAGTCATCTTATAACCTTTTCCCCCTTAACAATACTTTCTCGTTTTTTAAAAAGTAAATGATCCTTTAAAGAGTTAAGAATTTAAGAGTAAATGTTTTATCTGAAACTGGTCGTTCTAGTTCATTAGTCTACTTGTTTTCCCCTAAATGTAAACTTTTAAAATAAATCAGAACTTTCTGCATATCTTCTAGTGTGCTAAGCAATTTTGAGTCTAAAAAGGGGTAAAAGTTTTGAAAAAAGACATTATTTGTCTAGTTGATGAGATAAGATAGCACATAAGGGAACTGGTTAAAAAGTAATCGGAAAATATGTCAACAATATGTGCTAGTAGAATGTTACCAAATGTTGATTAAAATAGAATGATATTACTATAAAATGCTTAAATTGTAGTACTGACAAATATAAACTTGTGGTAAGTATTTAGATCAATGTGGATTGAATCATCAGGGCAGTTTTCATGGAGGAACTGGAACTTGAATTTATTACTAAAGATTAGATGAGACAGTTGGCAAAGAGGAAGAAGAGGAAATTCATGTTAAGAAAATAAATGCCTTTTTTATATCTTAGAAAGCTGGAATTTTTTCCCCCCAAATAACCCTGAAGTTTTCTTGTTTAATCTCATGATAGCAGTAATCTTTAAAAATAGCAAGCCTATCAAAAGCACTAACCCATGTGCTAAGCACTTTGTTTGGTTCCCTATTATAAAACATATGATCTCATTGGAACCTCACAACATCCCATGAGGTTGTCACTCTTTTCCCTGTTTTACGAATGTAGAAACTGGGGCTCAGGGAGGTTAAATAATGTGTCCAAAGTATCATAGCTAATAAGTGGCAGAGCCAGTAGTCAAATTGAGGATTAACTCCAGAGACCATACTTTTAGCTATGTGATACATCCTGCCTCCTAATCTCACTTTGCCCTAACCTAACACAATTTCTAAAATGCATTTCTTCAATTTCATCATGCATGCTGGTTTCTTTGTTACTGTTTCTCCTAAATGTTAATATTTCTTCTATAATATAAAAATTGAATACCTAAACTTGTTGGAAGTAATAAGAACTTGGACTCTGGAGCTAAACTTGCGAGTTCCGATCTTGGCTCTAGCCCCTTGCCCCCTTGCTAGCATGTGCAGATTGTCTAACTTTCCGTGTCTTAATTTTTTCCTCTATAAAATCTCCTTCAAATATAAACAATTTGCAGATACAAGACTCGGGGCATATGTTTAAGGCAATCTTAAGGAAAATGTTAGAGGAGAGACTCTGGAGCTAAGTAAGGAAACTGGCAAAAAAGTCCTGTTGGATAGCATTGAGTATCCTTTTTAACTGCAGGACTGAGACTGGAACAAAAGTGAGAATGAGGAAGAAAGAATAAAATGTAAATATTAAATGTCCAATAATATAGGGATTGGTTATACGACTAATAAAAAGAGAAGAGGAAAGAAATTGGAAGTAGAATAAGTTTGTGAATTGCCACATCTTTAATGGTTATGAGTCAGAGGACATCATTTAAAGCTGACAAATCAGTTAGTAGAAGTATAAGCAGTTCAAAGGTAAACACTGAGAAAGATAATGCTATTGATTGTAACTGTGTTGTGTGGAGAGGCAGTAAGATTATACAAGCTAATTTCATAAGTGCTCATAGTAGAGAGTTACTGTTTCTGTGTCAAGAAATAGGATTAATGGTGTTAAGTAAAATATTTAAAATTACAATTAAAAAGATAAAATCAAACACATATTATAATGAAAATATACATCATCCTAATTATCAGAAAAATGGTAATTGCACATAAAAGATGAAAGACTTTTTTAAAATTATTACCCAAAGATATTAAACCAAAGTAAAATATGACAAAACTAAGACCAACCATGTCTGTCATGTCAATACATTTTAAATGTCCTTAGCTAACCTACTGAAAAGATTTTCAAATTAGATCACCAATAAAATCTGTTTTTTGTTTTTTTGTTTCTTTGTTGCCGTATAGCTAATGATGACATAGTTCTGAAGGGCAAAAGTATACATGTAAAGGCAAACAAAAGGTGGAATTCAGACCAAAAGTCATTATTTCAGACAAAGAAGGATATTCATAAAGCTAAAGTGTACATTTGACAGTGAATTTGAACATTATGATTGTGCACCAAATAAATGTATTAAATAACAAAGTAATTTTCGTAAAACAAAAGTTTCAGGAGATAACATGAGAAATAAACATAAATATATTAGCAGTAGGAGACTTAATTCACTGTTTTGGTCCAAGGCAGATCAAGTCGACAAAAAAATAAGGATATAGGATATCTAAACAAATCAATAAAGAGGATTTAATTAATATATATTGAGCTCTAGGTCCTGAAAACAGAGAGCACCCCTTCTTTCTAGGTCCCAAGAATAATTCACAAACATTTACTATATAGGCTCCATTGATAGGAAAGTAGGAATTAACAGGCACAGGGGATTTTAGGACAAGGGAACTACTCTGTGTGATACTATAATGACAGATACATGTTGTCATATGTTTGTCAAAACCCATAGAATGTACAACACCTAGAGTGAGCCCTCATATAAATTGTGGAGTTTCAGTGATAATGATGTGCTCATGTTAGTTCATGGATTGAAACAAATAGACCTTTATGATGTGCAATGTTGATGGTAAGAAAGGTTATGTGGTTGGGAACTGTGTAGCATTTTTTTGTACTTTGTGCTCAACTTTTCTAGGAACGTAAATCTAAAAGATAAAGCATATATATATATATTTTAATCAAAATCCTATGAAAGGTAAAAAGAAGTTTTTTTTTTAAAAAAAAGCAAAGTAAAAAGATAGTCTATCAACTTAATAGAAAAATTGTCAAATGATGGCCAGCTGCAGTGGCTCACCCCTGTAATCCCAGCACTCTGGGAGGCCAAGGAAGGTGGTTCACCTGAGGTCAGAAGTTCGAGACCAGCCTGGCCAACATGGTAAAACCCCCATCTCTACTAAAAATACAAAAAAATTAGCCTGATGTGGTGATGTGTGCCTGTAATCCCAGCTACTTGGGAGGCTGAGACACCAGAATTGCTTGAACCCTGGAGGCGGAGGTTGCAGTGAGGCGAGATCACGCCACTGTGCTCCAGCCTGGATGACAGAAAGAAACTCCGTCTCAAAAAGAGAAAAGAAAAATGGTCAAATGATACATGACTAGACAGAAGAGATGACAGAAAAGGAAATATGGTTGACCCATACTCATGTAAAAAAAGATGTTATACATTATTTATAATATTACTATACAGAGCTAATATTTTTCTTTTTGTTTTTCTTTTTCTTTTTTTTTTTTTTGAGTCATGGTCTCACTCTGTCGCCCAGGCTGGATTGCAGTGACGCAATCACGGCTCACTGCAGCCTCAACTTTCCGGGCTCAAATGATCCTTCCTCCTCAAACTTCTGAGTAGCTGGACAGGCGTACATCACCATGCCCGGCTAATTTTTGTATTTTTTGTAGAGGTGGGATTTCACCATGTTTTCCAAGCTGATCTTGAACTCCTGGGCTCAAGCAGTCGGCCTGCTTTGGCCTCCCAAAGTGCTGGCATTACAGGGCTGAGCCACTGCACCTGGCCTTTCATTTTTTAATGTTGCAAAAAATCTCAAAGTGTGACAGTATACTCTGGTAAGGCTGCAGGGCAAGAAGTAATCGTATATTACTCTTGGTAGTATGAAAAGGCACAATTGCCATAGAGGACAACTTGGTAATATTCATCAAAATTAAAATTGCATTAACCTTTTAACTTAGCAATTTTACTTCTGGAAATTTATAGCTGTCCCTTGTTTTTAACGAAATAACGTGCAGATGACCATTTATTTCAGCATTTTTTGTAAAAATAGCTACAAACAGCTTAGGTGTTTGTTGGTATTTGACTAGGTAATTATGGTACATCTTACAGTGGAGTACTGTGCCATTTCAATGTATTTATGTAAAAATAACAACTTTAAAAAGTGCATAATACTATACCTTTCTAATTTTTCCATCAAAGTTACTTTTTTTTTGAGACCAAGTCTCGCTCTGTCACCCAGGCTGGAGTACAGTGGCATAATCTCGGCTCAATGTAACCTTCACCATCTGGGTTCAAATGATTCTTCTGCCTCAGCCTCCCAGATAGCTGGGATTACAGGCATGCATCACCACACTTGGCTAATTTTCTTGTATTTTTAATAGAGACGGGGTTTTGCCCTTTTGGCCAACCTGGTCTCGAACTCCTGACCTCAAGTGATCCAACTGCCTCGACCTCCCAAAGTGCTGGGATTGCAAGCATGAGCCACCACACCTGACCCCATCAAAGTAACTTTAATGACAGAAAATACGTAAACAAGTGGTATATGGGATTATACCTTGAAGTGACCAGTTTTCTAATAATTCCTACTTTATCTTTAAAATATGTGGACTTACTGTATTCTCTCTGTTTTAGTTTTGAATTAATTTTTTAAACTGCTCTTATCATTGAGTAATCCTACTCCAGGAAGTTGTACCTTGTTTATTTTTTGGCTGCTCTTACCCATAATGTTTTGTCACCCATCCTTGTTGGATAAACACATGTGTAGCAAAGTTAATTCTTCAGGTACCACCTCATTATTTTTGTGGGCTATTTTTCTAGACCGATTCAACTGAAGAACTATAATCTGTAGACAGAATAGACCAGTATTTGTCTCAAAGTAGTTTATCAAGTTTGTCTTCTTTTTTTTTTTTTAAAGTGGAGTCTCGCTGTCTCGCCCAGGTTGGCGTGCAGTGGCGCAATCTCAGCTCACTGCAAGCTTCACCTCCCAGGTTATGCCATTCTCCTGCCTCAGCCTCCCGAGTAGCTGGGACTATAGGTGCCCGCCACCACGACTGGCTAATTTTTTGTATTTTTAGTAGAGACAGGGTTTCACCATGTTAGCCTGGATGGTCTCGATCTCCTGATCTCGTGATCTTCCCGCCTCGGCCTCCCAAAGTGCTAGGATTACAGGCATGAAACACCGCGCCCAGCCTCAAGTTTGTCTTCTTTCTAATTAATATTTCTAACAAATGACACCTAAACCAAGTTGATTTATTTGCATTTGGGCATTACTAATGTTGTAGTGGTTTGTTCAGTATGTTTCTGTGTAAAATATCTGTGTTCTGTGTTAGACATTCAAATCATTCAAATATATTTCTTTGTAAAATATTCTTTTTAGCAGGATGAAGTTAAAGGAAGTAGATCGTACAGCCATGCAGGCATGGAGCCCTGCCCAGAATCACCCCATTTACCTAGCAACAGGTAAGTTCAAAGGAGAGAAGATAGTATGAGTTACCTAATTTCTTCTCTTCTGCGTCTAGCTTATTCAGGTTAATCTTTATCTTCTCTGGAAAGCTTCTCTCTCCCTGGCAAGTTACCGACATTCTCTCAGCCAAGTTCAGTGTTCTTCCTGTGCGTTCCCATAGTATTTTGATCATGATGTGTTACATCTAAAATAGTTTCCTTCACAGGAATTATATTTTATCTTTATTCCTCCAGTATTAAGCACAATAGATGGCATGTAAAAAAAAACACAGTTAATATCAGTTTGAATGAACGAAGAGCAATTTTGATGTTAGCATTTTTATATAAAAAGAATTAGTTATATCATGTATGTCTATAAGCAGATATAGTAAATCACAGGACCCTTTTTTTTTTTTTTTTTTGAGATGAAGTCTTGCTCTTTCACCCAGGCTGGAGTGCAATGGCATGATCTCTGCTCACTGCAACCTTCACCTCCCTGGTTCATGCCATTCTCCTGCCTCAGCCTCCCGAGTAACTGAGATTACAGGCGTCCGCCACCACACCTGGCTAATTTTTTAGTACAGGTGGGGTTTCACCGTGTTAGCCAGGATGGTCTTGATCTCCTGACCTCGTGATCCACCCGCCTCGGCCTCCCAAAGTGCTGGGATTACAGGCGTGAGCCACCGCGCCCATCCCCAATCATGGGACCATTTTTACAGAGATTTTTAAATATCTACAGGCTTAAAAAATTATTTACACTACCCACTCTTATAAACATCCTCTCCTAGCCCTGTGCCAGAATCTCATTGCTATAGTGATTTAAGCGTCTGCTCAGTGGTATATGTGCAGCATTCATGAGCAAGAGAATTGAAAAACATGCTTTTAACTTCGGTTTTGTAAGGTTTCTCTGAGTCTTATTTTTGTGTGTATAGTTACCATAAATATATTTTCTATAGGAACATCTGCTCAGCAATTGGATGCAACATTTAGTACCAATGCTTCCCTTGAGATATTTGAATTAGACCTTTCGGATCCATCCTTGGACATGAAATCTTGTGCCACATTCTCCTCTTCTCACAGGTATGATGTTCAGCTTTAAATTCATGTGATTATTTAATTATGTATTGTTCTTGATTCCTAATGTGAGTGTATTTTTATGGAAGTAAAAGTAGTGTTTATACGTCCTATTGACTTTTTTTTTTCCTTTGCTTTTTTGAGACAGAATCTCACTTTGTAGCTCAGGCTGGAGTGCAGTGGCATAATCTCGGCTCACTGCAACCTCCACCTTCCGGGCTCAAGCAATTCTTGTGCCTTAGCCTCCCAAAGAGCTGGGATTACAGGTGCGCACAACCCCGCCCAGCTAATCTTGTATCTTTAGTAGTGACAGGGTTTTGCCATGTTGACCGGGCTAGTCTTGAACTCCTGACCTCAAGCAATCCACCCATCTCAGCCTCCCAAAGTGCTGGGATTATAGGCATGAGGAACCACGCCTGACCAGTATGTTCCGTTGACTTTTTTATTGCTGTTATATGCAAGGTGGGAAGGAGAGGCTGTAGTTTCTAGCATTTTTTTCTGGGTTTTGTGTGTGTATGTGTGTGTGTGTGTGTTTTTTTTTTCTTTTGGGGGATGGAGTTTCCTCTTGTTGCCCAGGCTGGAGTGCAGTGGTGCAATCTTGGCTCACTGCAACCTCTGCCTCCTGGGTTCTAGCGATTCTCCTGCCTCAGCCTCTTGAGTAGCTGGGATTACAGGCATGTGCCACCACACCCGGCTAATTTTGTATAGAGTTCGTTTTTCTTTCTCCTTTATTGTGCCTGTTTGCAAAAAGGTAGATGTACTAGGAAAGAAGTAGTCATAATAAGTATTAGTAGTAATTATCTCTGAATGGTAGCTTATTTTTATTTTCTTCTGTTACAATATTTAGAAATATATTTCACAGTTTTGTTGACATGATTTCTAATACACTAGATAACTAGGTATTTGGATCATACTTTCAAGTACTTATGCCCTATTGTAATGCAGAGAAAGGATGCCTTCATTTGAGTAATAAAATAATCTTTATTGCCTCAGTATCTTGGCAGGGTTTAAAGAGATTGCTCTTTAGCTGACAGAATACAGCTCAAATCATGCAGTTTCACGGGACTGCTCATATTCTTCAGAGCTGTCACAGTGGGATGGGAACCCCAGATACCTTTTGTCTAGTAGTTTTTCTGCTTACTACCATTTGTATCATCGTATACCTTTCTGCCTTCATATTTCATCTCCATTCTGGATCATATATTTTATTCTCCAATAGTAGGGGTACTTGTCATAATATAATCTTGATGTCGTTTTTCTACTGTTATAATACATTCTTTTTCTTAGAAAATTTCACATGACTCCTTTAACACCTTTACTATTTAACAGACCACTTGTTAGTGACTCTTGTTTTTTTTTTTCAGACAAAGGTCAAAGCATGAGACGCTTCTATAGTCAAATGAACAGTGTTTTTACTTTTCAAGGGAAGTGATTGATTAGCTCTATTTTACAATGAACCAGAGGCAATTTAAGAAGATTAAAACTTAGGGTCTCACCGTTTCTAAATGGTAAAATCATTCTTAAGCTCATATTTTTTGACACACAACTCAAGTATATTTTGTTACACTACCTTACAAGAGTTTTTACTCTTTAAGGATTACAAAATCAAATATGCAAATATGAGTATAAATAAAAAATGAAATACTATTACACCAAAGTCATACATAGTTATTACCAGGAGTGGTGGGGAAGTAATATATTGGACTGTTTATGAAAACATTAAAAATTAAATGTATAATTTCAATTTTTTGTCTACATTTATTTGACTTTAAGAATGAGTTATTTTATTCATTTTCTCCTGTAGATACCACAAGTTGATTTGGGGGCCTTATAAAATGGATTCCAAAGGAGATGTCTCTGGAGTTCTGATTGCAGGTGGTGAAAATGGAAATATTATTCTCTATGATCCTTCTAAAATTATAGCTGGAGACAAGGAAGTTGTGATTGCCCAGAATGACAAGCATACTGGCCCAGTGAGAGCCTTGGATGTGAACATTTTCCAGGTAAGACTTTGACATTCATTCATAATTCTTAGACTGTGTGCTGCTCTTTTGATATCAGTATGTGAATCTACTATGCCTCAGTTTTGGAACTGAAAGTTGAAAAACTGTGTGGCTATACAGGTTGACAAGTGTTTGTTTAAAGAATGGTGGATTCAGAATTGAGATCAGGGTTAAAAATACTACCTCCATGAAAAGGATCAGACTGATAGGTTTTTTTTTTTTTTTTGAGATGGAGTCTCGCTCTGTCACCAGGCTGGAGCGCAGTGGCGTGATCTCGGCTCACTGCAGCCTCTGCCCCCTGGGTTCAAGTGATTCTCCTGCCTCAGCCTCCTGAGTAGCTGGGACTACAGGTGCGTGCCACCACGCCCAGCTAATTTTTGTACTTTTAGTAGAGACAGGGTTTTACCATGTTGGCCAGAATGGTCTCTTGACCTTGTGATCCACCTGCTTTGGCCTCCCAAAGTGCTGGGATTACAGACGTGGGCCACCGTGCCCGGCTGGCTGATAGGTTTAATTAAGTCTGAAGATGTCATGCCATTCGAATAGACATTTTATAAACATTAAGAGCCCCCTTTTAAAAGTTCATGCTAGTTCAGCATTAGGCTGGTGCTGTGATGTCCAGGTTAATTCACTGTTTTATTAATTGAGAAATTTTGTGTTTATGACAGAGATTAATACTCTATCAAATAATTAGAAATTAAATGTAATGGCCGGGCATGGTGGCTTACGCCTGTGTAATCCCAGCACTTTGAGAGGCCGAGGCAAGCAGATCACGAGGTCAGGAGTTCGAGACCAGCCTGGTCAACGTGGTGAAACCCCGTCTCTACTAAAAATACAAAAATTGGCTGGGCATGGTGGCAGGCACCTGTAATCCCAGCTACTCTGGAGGCTGAGGCAGGAGAATTGCTTGAACCAGGGAGGCAGAGATTGCAGTGAGTTGAGATCGTGCCGTTACACTCCAGCCTGGGTGACAAGAGCAAAACTGAAAAAAAAAAAACTAAATATAATGCAGATTTAACAAATAGTCAATTAAGATTCTTTGTACTGTTGCCTTCATAAACGTTACTGGGTGTTAATTATATAAATGCACAGCTTAATAAAGATCTTAGCCTGCACAGGATGGTGAAACCCTGTCACTGCAGAAAATGCAAACAATTAGCAGAACATGGTGGCATACGCCTATAGTCTCAGCTACTCGTGTGGATGGCTTTAGCCCAGGAGGTCTATGCTGCAGTGAGGTATGATCGCACCACTGCACTCCAGCCTGGGTGACACACAGAGACCCTGTCTGGGGGCGGGGTGGGGGGGGAAGACCTTGAGTTAATAGGATACTAGATTATAACAACCAAAAATCCAAAAATGAGTATTAAGAAAATTTTAAATAGTTCCTTTTCTTATAAATAGATCCTTAGGGTATAGCAATACAGAAACCCAACTTATTTATTTCTTTTTTGTTGTTGTTTTATGTTTTTTGAAACAGGGTCTTGCTCCCTCCCAGGCTGGACTGCAGTGGCTCATGGCTTACTGCAGTCTTGACCTCCTGGATTCAAGCAAGTCTCCTGTCTCAGCCACCCAAGTAACTGGGACTACAAGCATGAGCCATAACACCAGGCAAATTTTTGTAGAGACAGTGTTTTTCTGTGTTGGTCAAGCTGGTCCTGAACTCCTGGGCTCAAGTGGTCTGTCTGCCTTGGCCTCCCAAAGTGCTGTGACTGCAGGCATGAGCCACTGTGCCCGGCCTTCATTTCTATAGTTTGTGGTATCTGCTCTTTAGCTAACTCTTTTGTTAATTGTATGAAACAGCTGATGATTTTTAATAAAGTATTTTGTGTTATAGGTAGCTACTACCATAGAATTTCTCTCTTTTTTTAGTTATATGCCAGCTGAGAAGAGAATAATTTGTAAAAGTAAATAGTAGTGGATGAAGGTCAGTATATGAAGCCCATTGTCTTCCTGTACTTTGTATTACAATTTCAGGTTCTTTTTGACCTTTAAGGTTTGTACCAGAGAAAACCTAGAAATATTGCCACCTGGAACAAGATTGAGTGTATATGAACTAGAAATATGAGAAGAATTTTGACAAGAGATTTTACTAGGGCTATATTGATTCAGCTCTGGAAGCTGACTTTGAAGTATACTGAGAAAGATACCACAGTTTTAGGATTCAGCTTTTTATGAAAGCAATAATTGATTACCTTTTTAATCTTGTAAATTAAATCTCCTTCCAGAGATGCAAAGATATAAACAGTAATCCTCACATGGTTGCAAGACTGATTAAGAATTTATCCGGCCAGGCTTGGTGGCTCACACCTGTAATCCCAGCACTTTGGGAGGCCAAGGCAGGCAGATCACCTGGTCAGGAGTTCGAGACCAGCCTGACCAACATGGAGAAACCCCGTCTTTACTAAAAATACAGAATTAACTGGGAGTAGTGGCGCATGCCTGTAATCCTAGCTACTCGGGAGGTTGAGGCAGGAGAATCGCTTGAACCCGGGAGGCGGAGGTTGCAATGAGCTGAGATTGCGCTATTGCACTGCAGCCTGGGCAGCAAGAGCAGAACTCCATCTCAAAAAAAAAAAAAAAAAAGAATTTATCCATATAATTTTTAAAATAATATCTTGCATTAAAATTAGTTTGTTCTCAGTAGACATCTTTTGTCTTTGTTAAGTAGAATTTTATGTTTTTCTAGAAAACTTTAAATTTTGAAAGAATTATCATAATTTAGAAATTCATGCGTATGTTTTTCACTTTTTAAATTAAATAGAAAAATTGTGCATGCTACATCTAGTATCTAACTCTGAACTGAGTTATTCTGAATTTTCTTAATTATGCATAAATGCTATTTAGTTATGTTTTCTTCTTACAGACTAATCTGGTAGCTTCTGGTGCTAATGAATCTGAAATCTACATATGGGATCTAAATAATTTTGCAACCCCAATGACGCCAGGAGCCAAAACACAGGTATTTTTATACTGATTTTGATCATTGTAATAAGAAAAGCCAAAAGTAGTTCTTCTAAGCCCACTTATTTCACTTTTAAGGCTTCTCACACAAAACATATATGTTTAAAATCGTTGTTTAGATGTTACTGATTTTTCTTCAGTAAAGTATTAATAAATATGTTTTCTCAAAGTATGCGTAAGTCCTTCAAGAGTAAATATTTATTTAGTATCTCCCACCTGGTAGACACTGGTCATGGTACTAGGCATACAGTAGTAAACAAAATGAACAAAGATCCTTAATGATTGTCTTAGATATAGTATAATTATTTTTGTTCTTTGTGTGATAGCTGCTCTGTGTTTTAGCAACAACCAACCTTCTTAAAACACGCTTAGGCAAGACCATGGAAGGCAAGGTTTAAAATAAATACCTCAAGCCCTTTGCCTGTGTATTTCTAGTAAGTTTGGTAAGAACAATCCTCTGTTCTTCTTTACGTTGTATAGGCTATCCAATTGAGTAGCCATTGTAACTGGCTCTAACATTTTGGCAATGTGAGAGGTAGCGTAATGATAGCATATGTACTAGCATTTATAAAGGTATTTTGCTAATGGTCTAGGCTGTAATTTTGCCCTGCCTGGTTTTCTGTCATAGTCACCAACATCTACTTTGTGGTCCATGATCTACCTTGCAGCAGTTGCAAAGTAAACAGTACTTGGTTTATAGCAGGAATTCAATAAAATTCTTACTGAATGAGATATTATTAAACAAGATAATACACTTGAAATGGCATGTACCTGCACTTTAAATCGTATAATTGTACATGTTGAGAATGTAGAGATGTAGGACTATAAAGCAAATTTTGGGTTAAATGGATCAGATTTTTAAGTAATATACTTTTCAAAATGAAGGATCCAATTTTGCAGTTAAATTTGATTATAATAGAGAAACAATTTTTATTAACTGTTTATTCCTTGTAGCCGCCAGAAGATATCAGCTGCATTGCATGGAACAGACAAGTTCAGCATATTTTAGCATCAGCCAGTCCTAGTGGCCGGGCCACTGTATGGGATCTTAGAAAAAATGAACCAATCATCAAAGTCAGTGACCATAGTAACAGAGTAAGTATGTGATTGACTTGTGATGAACGTGTTGTATTTCTGCTGTAGGTATTCCTGTGTTGTTTGTCAGAGTTGACAACAAATCAAATTTCTGTGAAGTCAAATCCTGTTTTTTCGTTAATCAGTCATGTTAGAATGAATGTTTTTTTTCCTCTAAGGGAAAATCATAAAATTTTTATGATTTTGTGGAAATTGGAAAATCATATCCAATAAATATGTTGGATATTATTAATGATGAAGAGATTGGTTAATCAAGGAACTTATTCCATGGTATACTGGTTGTTTTACTTTGCTAGCTGTTTTAAAACATTGCAGCAACCTTTTTTTTTTCTTTCTTGAGACGGAGTCTCTCCCTGTCGCCCAGGCTGGAATGCAGTGGCGCAATCTCGGCTCACTGCCTCCCGTGTTCAAGCAATTCACCTGCCCCAGCCTCCCAAGTAGCTGGGATTACAGGCACGTGCAATCACACCTGGCTAATTTTTGTATTTTTAGTAGAGACGGGGTTTCACCATGTTGATCTGGCTGGTCTCGAACTCCTGACCTCATGATCTGCCTGCCTCGGCCTCCCAAAGTGGTGGGATTACAGGCCTGAGCCTCTGTGCCTGGCCATTGCAGCAACTTTTTAATTCATCTTTAGCTTTTCTTAGAATGTAAACATTTTTCCTGCTGGGAACTTCATCACTGTGAACTTGTAATATTTGACTTCTTGGCCTCATCTCTTCCTCTGATTGGGTACTGCTAAAATGAGCTAATATATTTCCAGCACTTCCCATAGAGTACATTAAATTCTGAACCTTATAGGTATCTTAATTTTTTTATGTCATTAGGTGCTATAAAATAATTTAGATATAATTTGGAGCCTTTTTTTTTGTTTATGAGTACATTGCATGGTTTGACATTTTCTAAAATAAGTTTGCAAAAAGTCAGAGTATACATATGTAATTTAAAAACAACAATAACAACAAAAAACTATTTGGGAGAACACTTCTTCAGAGTATTGTTTTCAAATGAATCAAGAGTTTTAAAACAGAAGTGTCAATGGAATAAACCATACCAGAAGCATTTTAGTCATTTTGTGGAACATTTAATAGAATCTGAACTTGCAGATAGTTCCTAATAATGTTAGTTTATTCCATATGAAAATTTAAATGGTAGTTTTTGCTTAAGATATTTTGCCTTGAGTTTTCTGATAAAATAGAGGAAAAGCGTGGGTTTGTGTGTGTGTCTTATGTGTGTCTTAATCTTTTTTCTTTTTTTTTAAGGGTTTTTTTTTTTTTTTTGAGATGGAGTCTCACTCTGTCTCCCAGTCTGGAGTGCAGTGGCGCAATCTTGGCACTGCAACCTCCGCCTCCTGGGTTCAGGCAATTCTCCTGCCTCAGCCTCCCAAGTAGCTGGGATTATAGGAGTCCGCCACCATACCTGGCAAATTTTTGTATTTTTGGTAGAGATGATGTTTCACCATGTTGGCCAGACTGGTCTCAAACTCCTGACCTGGTGATCCACCTGCCTCAGCCTCCCAAAGTGCTAGGATTACAGGCGTGAGCCACCACGCCCAGCCTGTATGTGTTAATCTTTTATCTTTTTTTTTTTTTTTTTCCATTTTTCTGAAAGTATTTTAAATGTGTATAAAATGTTTTTTCTACTGGCCGGGCGCAGTGGCTCAATCCTAGCACTTTGGGAGGCCGAGGTGGGCGAATTGCCTGAGCTCAGGAGTTCAAGACCAGCCTGGGCAACAGGGTGAAACCCCTTCTCTACTAAAATACAAAAAATTAGCCAGGCATGGTGGTATGTGCCTGTACTCCAGCTACTGGGGAAGTTTTGAAGCGGGAGAATTGCTTGAATGTTGGAGGTGGAGGTGGCAGTGAGATGAGATCGTGCCACACTGCACTCCAGCCTGGGTGACAGAGCGAGACTCCATCTCAAAAAAATAAATAAATAAAATGAAATGTTTTCTTTATATTTATAGTTTTGATAGTAAAACTCATTTTTGGTATACAGTTATTCTGACTCACAATGGTTTTGTGTGTATCAAATAGCTGCATGAATTGAGAAAATATTCAAATATCTTACTTTTAAGATTACTGTTTAAGACTCTTCAATAAAATTTGGTAGTTAAAAAATAAAATAAAATAAAATAAAATTTGGTAGTTTTACATTTTGTTTTGTATTGTTTTTTAAAATAAACTAAGACCGGGCGCGGTGGCTCAAGCCTGTAATCCCAGCACTTTGGGAGGCCGAGACGGGCGGATCATGAGGTCAGGAGATGGAGACCATCCTGGCTAACACGGTGAAACCCCGTCTCTACTAAAAAAATACAAAAAATTAGCCGGGCAAGATGGCGGGCACCTGTAGTCCCAGCTACTCGGGAGGCTGAGGCGAGAGAATGGCGTAAACCCGGGAGGCGGAGCTTGCAGTGAGCTGAGATCCGGCCACTGCACTCCAGCCTGGGCGACAGAGCGAGACTCCGTCTCAAAAAAAAAAAAAAAAAAAAAGACTCTTCAATAAAATTTGGTAGTTAAAAAATAAAATAAAATAAGATAAAATTTGGTAGTTTTACATTTTGTTTTGTATTTTTTTTTTTAAATAAACTAAGGTCAGGCGCGGTGGCTCATGCCTCTAATCCCAGCACTTTGGGAGGCCGAGGTAGGTGGATCATTTGAGGTCAGGAGTTCGAGACCAGCCTGGCCAACATGGTAAAACCTCATAACCACTAAAAATACAAAAATTTGCTGGCATGGTGACTTGCACCTGTAATCCCAGCTACTCGGGAGACTGAGGCAGGAGGATCACTTGAACCTGGGTGAGGTGGAGTTTGCAGTGAGCTGAGATGGCGCTACTGCACTCCAGCCTGCCTGACAATAAATAAATCATAAATAAAATAAGCCAAAGCTGATGTTTTTTTACTATTTGTTTCAATAAAGGCATGTTTCTTGTTTTAGTTTGGTTTTTCATAAAGTAATATGATTCATAAAATGTGAACCTTAACTATCTGCAGATGCATTGTTCTGGGTTGGCATGGCATCCTGATATTGCTACTCAGATGGTCCTTGCCTCCGAGGATGACCGGTTACCAGTGATCCAGATGTGGGATCTTCGATTTGCTTCCTCTCCACTTCGTGTCCTGGAAAACCATGCCAGGTATCATGCTGCTATTCCAAAGAACTTGATTTGTTTATTTTCTGAACATGTTGGTGATGTTTTTGTGACCAGAAATACACCATAGGACATAGGAACTTTTTTTTTTTTTTTAGACAGAGTTTTGCTGTGTCACTAAGGCTGGAGTGCAGTGGCAAGATCTCGGTTCACTGCAACCTCTGCCTCCCAAATTCAAGTGATTCTCCTGCCTGAGCCTCCTGAGTAGCTGGGATTACATGCATGTACCACTACGCTCAGCTGATTTTTATAGTTTTAGTAGATATGGGGTTTCACCATGTTGGCCAGGCTGGTCTCGAACTTCTGACCTCAAGTGATCCGCCCACCTTTGCCTCCCAAAGTGGTGGGATTACAGGCATGAGCCACTGTGCCTGGCTACCATAGGTCCTTAATGTTTATATCAGTTTTGAGTCAATGCTAAAATTGGTTTTGTTATCCATTGTTTTGCCTAAAGTCACAGTTTCTGAATTAAGTAAGGACTTAGTGCAGTTAGATATCATGCCCTTCCATAGGTAAAACATTTCACCGTACCTAAGTTACATGTGTGTGTGTGTATGCATGTATAATCCCAATATAATTTTTATACAATTGGGATAATTTGTGCATATAGTTAGATAATTTTTTTCGTTAATCATGAATACTATATAATGAGGTAAGAAGTTGATTTCCAGAAAATGGTAAGTATACTTTTTAGATGGGGTCTTGCTGATTTGCCCAGGATAGAGCCACCATAGCTCACTGAAGCCATGAGCCTCTGGGCTCAAGTAATCCTCCTGCCTCAGCTTCATGAGTATGCCTGGAACTACAGGCACACGCCACCATAACTGACTAATTTTCAAATTTTTTGGTAGAGACAGAGTGTCGTTATATTGCCCAGGTTGGTCTTGAACTCCTGGCCTCAAACAATCCTCCTGCCTTGGCCTCCCAAAGTGTACAGAATAATTTTTATCTACATATTTTCTCATTGAAAGGTGGTCTGTAATTTATTGTGAAATAGTCTGTTGGGCATTTGTTTTCACTTTTTCGCTATCATACACTGTACTATATTGAACATCTATGTCTTTGTAATGATCAGATAGCATATACGTTACTAAGTTGCCTCTGAAAATATTGCATTTATTTTATTTTTATTTCTTTTTTGGTTTGTTTTTCTTTTTTTATTTTATCTTATTTTTGAGATGGAGTCTCACTCACTCTGTTGCCCAGGCTGAAGTGCAGTGGCATGATCTCAGCTCACTGCAACCTCCACCTCCCAGGTTCAAGTGATTCTCCTGCCTCAGTCTCCTGAGTAGCTGGGATTACAGGTGTGAGCCAACGCGTCCGGTGTTGAAACTCTTGCATTTAATTGTATTTCTGTTAACAATGTGTGAATCTCCAAAGCCTAGGCAGAAATAATTGAGATTTGGTTTTCTTAAGATTAAAAATTTCCTTATTCCTTTATGTTTTTTATAGGGGGATTTTGGCAATTGCTTGGAGCATGGCGGATCCTGAATTGTTACTGAGCTGTGGAAAAGATGCTAAGATTCTCTGCTCCAATCCAAACACAGGAGAGGTATGGGGAGGAAATGTTTCTCAACCTTGTACCCCTTGTAGTATGTTACTTCTGGCTACATAAGAAATTTTCTGTGTGGATTCTTTAATGGATTACTATGTGAAAAGTATGTGGAGGTGTGTGTGCAGTGTTTATTTGGCTGCAATTTTATCAGGAACATAATCTAAGCTCAGCTTTTTAACCAGAAAAATCAGTAATTGAAATAGTATATTTTAAACTAGTAATCATCCCCTCCTCATTTCCAATAATGTATTTATTACCTAGACTCAGAAATACTTTGATTTATTTCACATGTGGTTTATGGGAATCAGTATCTTCGATGTAGGATTGTTCAAGGTTTGCATCTTTTGTCTGCTTTACCATTCCTGAGGATCCTGTTTCACTTCTGGAAATTGGTAGATACAGTTTTCCAGTCTCTCTTCTGAATGATAAAGCAAGAATATAAATTATAGCTTTTATATTTTTACCTTTTTTATGTGAAGGTAGATTATTGCTAGTGCTTATGTAGTTTGATAGAATGCGAATAAAAATAGTGTCTTCGATAAGTTTTCATCTATATTGTTAAAATTAAAGCAAGCCCTTTAGTTATTTGGTTTCTGGTTTAAGAGGCATGGATGTAACAATATAAAATATAGAATCATTAACATTAGGGGAGACGAGAAAAAAATTAATAAATTTTACTGCATATCATTTGTAGGATGAATAACAAAAATCTTAATTTTACACTGTGCCTTGCCAAGTAAATTCAAAATTCATGGAACTTACTATTCTGTCATCATTTTCTCTGTTATATAATTTAATTGGATGAATTTTTACCTGTGATTAGTTGTGTGTGCTTGGGCTTTGAAGGAAGAGACTTTTAGTACATGCTACAACTAAAAAATTGGATTTTGTTCAAATACAAGTAAGGAATAGATAAATGATCTGTTTTATCAAACCGCATATCTTATGAAACAAAATAAATACCAAAGACACGAGCAGGCTGAATACCTTTTCAATTAATTCTATTTTTAAATAAAATGAAACATTTTAAATGTCACATGGGCCAGGTGTGGTGGCTCACGCCTGTAATCTCAGCACTTTGGGAGGCCAAGGCTGGCTGGCAAAACCCCATCTCTATAACAAATACAAAAATTAGCTGGCTGTGGTGGCTTGTTCTGTAGTCCCAGCCACTCGGGAGGCTGAGGTGGGAGGATCGCTTGAGCCCAGGAGGTCAAGACTCCAGTGAGCTGTGATTGCGCCACTGCACTCCAGCCTAGTCATCAGTGTGAGACCCTGTCTCAAAAATAAAAAAAAGAAAAAGGAAAAAAAAAAGTCACATGAAGCCAGAGTTAAGTTCATTTGACTTATCGTAAAGTCCTAAGGTGTTGCTTCTATGAATAGCGGTTAACCACCATACTAACTTTGAGTTCACAACAAGCATTACATTGTAAAGCTTTCGTATAAGCCATTTTCTTTTTTTTTTTATTACTATTACTATTTTTTTGTCAGGATCTTGCTCTGTCTCCCAATGCAGTGGCACCATGACAGCTCACTGAAAGCTTGACCTCCCAGGCTCAGTCAGATAGCAGGGACTACAGGGACTCAGCCTCCCAGATAGCAGGGACTACAGGCATGTACCACCATGCCTGGCCAAGTTTTTGTATTTTTTTGTAGAGATGGGGTTTCGCCATGTTCCCCGTGCTGGTCTTGAACTCCTGGGCTCAAGCAGTTTGCCCACCTCAGCCTTCCAAAGTGCTAGGATTATAGGCGTGAACCACCACGACCAGCCTCATATAGGTCATTTTCTATAGTTCTTTCTCTGTCATTTTCTTTCTAAGGGAAGCTGATAATGCCGAGTTCTGTTAGGATTCTGCAGTGATAGGAAGGGTGTGTACAGTACATGTTTCTCTCGTGATTAAAAGTCAAATTTCTTGGTGAATTCTTCCTTCTCAAGATTGATTTTAAAATTTGATCCTCAAGTAACCTAAATATGGTGGTTGTTTGGGTCTTACCAGACAAAAACAATTGGACAGGACATCACTTATCTTTTAGAGTTTAAGAAGTTGACTCTAGGCTGGGTGCGGTGGCTCACGTCTGTAATCCCAGCACTTTGGGAGACCAAGGCGGGCGGATCACTTGAGGTCAGCAGTTCAAGACAAGCCTGGCCAATGTGGTGAAACCTTGTGTCTGTTAAAAATACAAACGTTGGGCTGGGCGCGGTGGCTCAAGCCTGTAATCCCAGCACTTTGGGAGGCCGAGGCGGGTGGATCACGAGGTCAGGAGATCAAGACCATTCTGGCTAACACAGTGAAACCCCGTCTCTACTAAAAATACAAAAAACTAGCCGGGCGTGGTGGTGGGCGCCTGTAGTCCCAGCTACTCGGGAGGCTGAGGCGGGAGAATGGCGTGAACCCTGGAGGCGGAGCTTGCAGTGAGCTGAAATCTGGCCACTGCACTCCAACCTGGGTGACAGAGCGAGACTCTGTCTCAAAAAAAAAAAATGCAAAAGTTAGCCGGGCATGATGGCGGGTGCCTATAATCCCAGCTACTTGGGAGGCTGAGGCAGGAGAATTGCTTGAGCCCAGGAGGTGGAGGTTGCAGTGAGCTGAGGTCGCTGCCACTGCCCTCCAGCCTGGGCGACAGAGCGAGACCCTGTCGCAAAAAAAAAAAAAAAAGGTGACTCCAATAGAGTGTGCTGGTCTTTCAAATGCATCCACTATTTTGAACACAGAAAAACCTCAGTTTTTAAAATGTGTTTATTCAAATCCGATTGAAATTTTAAGTCACATTCCTGTTAATCAGAATAGGTCATCATAATGAATCATTCTTGTACTTTAAAAAATCTTAGTATTCTTTTTCCTGGCTGCAGATACTTTCTACAAAAAATTGTTCAATTTAGCTATACTTGTTGACCACGTTCATTCAGGTGTTTTGGTTGCGAAGTGGCCATACTGAAGAGGTGACCTGCCCCTCCACACCTGTGGGCGTTTCTTGTTAGGTGAAAGGAGAGACTTGAGGAAAAGAAATGAGACACAGAGACAAAGTATAGAGAAAGAAAAAGTGGGCCCAGGGGACCGGCGCTCAGCATACAGAGGACCCACGCAGGCACCGGTCTCTGAGTTCCCTCAGTATTTATTGATCATTATCTTCACCTTCTTAGAAAAAGGGAAGTGACAGGATAATAGGATCATAGTAGAGAGAAGGTCAGCAGTAAGACATATGAATAAAGATCTCTGTGACGTGAATAAGTTTAAGGAAAAGTGCTGTGCCTTGATAATGCATATGCAAACATCTCCATAAACCTTTTTAGTGCATAAAGAGCAGCTTTGCCGCTAGCACGTCCCACTTTCAGCCCTAAGGCGGTTTTCTCCTTTCTCAGTAAATAGAACATACAATCGAGTTTTACACCGAGATGTTCCATTGCCCAGGGACGGGCAGCAGACAGATGCTTTTCTCTATCTCAACTGCCAAGAGGCCTTCTGTCCTCCTCAGCACAGACCCTTCACGAGTGTCAGGCTGGGGGACCATCAGGTCTTTCCCTTCCCACGAGGCCATATTTCAGACTATCACATGGGGAGAAACCTTGGACAATACCTAGCTTTCCTAGGCAGAGGTCCCTGCGACCTTTGGCAGTGCTCGTGTCCCTGGGTACTTGAGATTAAGAGAATGGTGATGGCTTTTCACAAGCATACTGCCTTCGGGCACTTGTTTAACAAAGCACACCCTGCACAGCCCAAAATCCGTTAAAACTTGAGTCACCACAGCACATGTCTCTTGCAAGGACAAGGTTGGGGGTAGGGTCACAGATTAACAGCATCTCAAATACAGAACAAAATGAAGTCTCTTATGTCTACTTCTTTCTCTATAGACACAGTAACAGTCTGATCTCTCTTTCTTTTCCCCTCATTTCCCCCTTTTCTATTCAACAAAACCACCATTGTCATCATGGCTCGTTCTCCGTGGTCGCTGTCTCTTTGGAACTATTGGGTATACCTGCAGACTAACAGCAGACAGAACAGGCACACAAGGATTAATATGAAATTTACAATAGTCATACTTCAGATGGTTTTAACCGAAGTGACAGAGTTAAGATTTGCAAGGCCATCAGCACCTGCAGTTGCCTCAGTTTCTGGTACCAACACAGAGATCATATACTTCACAAAGTAATAACAAGTGGAGGCAGGATGAGATCACTGACCACAGGATGGTGTTAAAATTAAAATTAAAATTGCATTGTCATTGATAACATCTTATCAGGAAACAGGGTTTGAGAGCAGGCAACTTGTCTGACCAAATTTTATTAGGCGGGAATTTTCTCATCCTAATAAGCCTGGGAGCGTTACAGGAGACTGGGGCTTATTTCATCCCTTCGGCTTCGATCTTAAAAGACAGCACGCCTTGAGGGGCTCATTTATAGGCCTACCCTCAGAGCGCATTCTCTTTCTCAAGGATGTTCCTTGCTGAAAAAAAGAATTCAACGTTATTTCTCCTATTTGCTTTTAAAAAGAGGAGAAATATGGCTCTGTTCTGTCCGGCTCACCGGCGGCCAGTTCAAGGTTACCTCCCTTGTTCTCTGAACATCACTGTTATCCTGTTCTTTTTTCAAGATGCCTGGATTTCGTATTGTTCAAACACAAATGCTCTACAAACGATTTGTGCAGTTAACACAATCATCACAGGGTCCTGAGGTGACATTCATCCTCCTCAGCTTACAAAGAAGATGATGGGATTAAAAGATTAAAGACAGACATAGGAAATTGTAAAAGCATTAATTTGGGGAACTAATAAGTGTCCTTGAAATCTTCATGTTTTATGCTTTTCTGCCGTGGCTTCAACCGGTCCCTTCGTTCAGGGTCCCTGACTTCCTGCATGTCTTTTCTTCTGATATCACCACCTTGTTCATCTTGTGAGTCAGTGGTGCTCGATTGTGGTGTTTCCGTCTCCATGGAGGCACTTTTCTTTCCATCTCCGATGGGTTCATTGTAGAACTTCAAATGTCTAATGGGTATCCAAACAGGAAGCTGATTTTCTCCTGATAAAACACAAGCAAAACCTCTTCCCCGGGTTATCACCTTCCCTATTTCCCATGTCTTATTTTTGTTGTCTTTCCACCAAATCAGTTTTCTTTCATGTGGGCTGTTCTTTTTGCCAGTAAGATGTTGTTCAGCAGAAGTAGTAGTCTGATTTCTGTAAATGTTTAAAAAATTTAAAGTATAGAGTGCTAGATTAAGTTGCATCTGAGGAGTGGTACATTCCTTACTGTCTCCCCCTTCTTTTTGTTTAATTAACTGAGTTTTGAGTGTTCTATTCGTTCTTTCAACTATGGCCTGTCCTTGGGAATTAGAAGGAATTCCTGTTGTATGTGTAATTTTCCACTGATTTAAGAATTTTTGGAAAGCTTTACTACAATATCCTGGTCCATTGTCAGTTTTAATTTTTTTTGGAACTCCCATTACAGCAAAACAAGATAATGAATGTTTTTTTAACATGGGAAGTACTTTCTCCTGTCTGGCAGGTTGCCCATATGAAATGTGAATAAGTATCAACTGTTACATGAACATATGATAATTTTCCAAATGAAGGTACATGTGTAACATCCATTTGCCATAATGCGTTAGGACACAAACCTCTGGGATTAACTCCTGCCTCTTGAGTGGGCAAGTGTAGTACTTGACACTGGGTGCAGTGTTGTACAGTATCTTTTGCCTTTTTCCATGTGACATCAAATTTGTTTTTTAACCATGCTGCATTTACATGAGTCAAAGCATGAAGTTCTTGTGCTTTTATGAATGCAGAGGATACCAGTAAGTCAGCTTGTTCATTTGCTTTAGTTAAAGGTCCTGGTAAATTAGTGTATGCTCGAATATGAGTAATATAAAATGGGAAATTCCTTTTTCTTACAGTTTGTTGTAATAAATTGAATAGCTGGTTTAACTGATCATCCATGCTGTATTTAATTAGAGCTGTCTCAACATCCCTTGTAGCCTGTACTACATATACAGAATCTGATACAATATTAACAGGTTGATTAAAATCTTGTAACACTGTAATGACTACAACCAACTCTGCCCTTTGAGCCGATTGATACTGAGTTTTGAGCAGCATCTTGAAGCCTTGCTACAAAATCAGGGTAAGGCTCTTTAGAGACTTGTCTTATTGTATTGAAGGAGGGGCAGGCGGTTTCTGGGTCTTGGATTTTCTCCCAGGCCCTAAGGCGGATAGCCCTAATTTGCTTAATGGCCTCATTTGTCATTATTACTTGTTGACTAGCAGTGCTCCAATTTTGACCTGTTCCTAATACTTGATCTACATCTATGTTAATTGGAGGCTTGGCAGTCCTATTTCTTCGGACCTGTTCTTGTGTCCCATCAATCCACCAAGTCTTAAATTGTAAAAATTGAGAGGGTGAGAGTGATGATTTTGCCAGAATCTCCCAATCAAAAGGAATGAGTCTATGTCCATGAGCAATGGAATCTAATAATGTTCTCATGTAAGGAGAGTTGGGTCCATACTGTTTTACTCCCTCTTTCATTTCTTTTAGCATTTTTATAGAAAAGGACTCATATCTGGCTTCAGCTACGAGAGGCTCTCACTCTTGGGCCCCTGCTCCAGGTGGTCTTGATTCTAATATTACTGGGAATTGCCACGCTTCAATAGCTCCATTGTTTTCTTGCCCCATCAATAATTTTATGTAATGCACTACCCTGTCCACTGGGCGGTGCTGTAGGATTAAGTCTCATGGTGGGCGGCTGAGGCTATAGCGCCCTGCCCTGTGGCGCTGGAAACATTCCTGGCTGTCCATACGGATTTTCTGGGGGCAGCCGATACTGAAGTTCGGCTGGCGGCCAGTATTGATAGGCTACTGGTGGCTGGGTCTTATTTTCTACTGGCTGATATTGTGGACACTGTATTTGGATTGGCATTGCCATGACAGAGACTCTATCTTTTTCTATTTGATCTTCTTTTGGAGTTTGTACTTGTTTAACCTGCTTTTGAGGTTGTAAAGTTACAGGCATCTGAGCTGCTGTAAGAGGAGTTGGCCATTGTGGTTTAGACTCTGATGGCTCTGCTAATTCTGGACCTTTTTCTTCTAACTTTAACATTTCAGGCTATATCACCTCCTGTAATTGATTATCGTCAACATTTTGCATTGATTGAGCCGTTACCGGCTCTGCTACACATTTATAATGTGAACTTTCTGTTCTTTTCTGGGATTCTGTCCCTGCCTCTTTTTGACAATCTACTGCACAGCTTTCAGGGACATAAGAAACTGAAACGCTGTCTTCTTCTGTTTGAAACGATTCTAAAGCTACTTTAATAATGACCTAATCATTCCATACTGTAAGTGGGATGATTTTACCTTGCCTCCTTGCTTGTTTTAATTCTTTGCCAATTTTTTCCCAGTCTTTTAGATCTAAAGTTCCCTGTTCCGGAAACCATGGGCAAAACTGTTCTATTGTTTGGAATAGCGTGTTAGATTTTTGGTAGAGACTTTAATTCCCCCTCTTTTTAAGAGAATTTTAATAAAGCTGCGATAAGAGGCATATTTACTTTTAGTTTGCACCATTGTTAACCCTAGGTTCTTCCGAGTGCACAAGCTTACTGCAAGGCTGACTGTTAATGTACTCGGGAGTCTCTCGTCGACTTGTCCTCAATGACCACGCTCGAGCGTACCTTCACCTTAGAGAAAAGCACCCACTCTGGGCACCAGATGAAGGGGTGGCCTGCCCCTCCACACCTGTGGGCGTTTCTTGTTAGGTGGAATGAGAGACTTGAGAAAAGAAATGAGACAAAGTGACAAAGTATAGAGAAAGAAAAAGTGGGCCCAGAGGACCGGCGCTCAGCATACAGAGGACCCACGCCGGCACCAGTCTCTGAGTTCCCTCAGTATTTATTGAGTCACTACAGCACATGTCTCTTGCAAGGACAAGGTTGGGGATTAACAGCAAGGACAAGGGTCACAGATTAACAGCATCTCAAATACAGAACAAAATAGAGTCTCATGTCTACTTCTTTCTGTATAGACACAGTAACAGTCTGATCTCTCTTTCTTTTCCCCACACTATACCATTTTCTGAGTGTTGTTTTTTGTTGGCCTAGGTGTTATATGAACTTCCCACCAACACACAGTGGTGCTTCGATATTCAGTGGTGTCCCCGAAATCCTGCTGTCTTATCAGCTGCTTCGTTTGATGGGCGTATCAGTGTTTATTCTATCATGGGAGGAAGCACAGACGGTTTAAGACAGAAACAAGTTGACAAGGTAATAGGAAGTGTTAAAGTTTTCTATTATAATGCCTGAAAAAAGTACGTGTTGTGTAATATTTTGAAATGACTTCACTAATTAACAGTGCTGGTTAATTGGACAATTGTGATAAAAAAATTTTTTGGATATGACTGGAAAAAAATGAAAGTTTGTGTATGGTCAGATTCTCATGTTATTAATCTTTTTTAGCTTTCATCATCTTTTGGGAATCTTGATCCCTTTGGCACAGGACAGCCCCTTCCTCCATTACAAATTCCACAGCAGACTGCTCAGCATAGTATAGTGCTGCCTCTGAAGAAGCCGCCCAAGTGGATTCGAAGGCCTGTTGGTGCTTCTTTTTCAGTAGGTGGATTTTGTTTTTATGGTCCATAGTCACAAAGGACTTTTTATACCAAAGTGTTATTACAGGATCCCTCTGATGGAAGAAGTCGGGGTTTAAGTTGAGATTTGAGATGTATTTGTGGGTATTTCATCATTCAAAACGGTTTCTCTGAAAAACTGGAACCTACTCTTTTTTTTCCCTTTTTTAAAAATCATGGTAAAATATACATAAAATTTATCATTGTATCCATTTTCAAATGTACAGTTCAATGGCATTAAGTACATTTACATTATTGTTGTGTAGCCAATACTCTATGTTCCTCGCCCCCGCTTTTTTTAAAATTTTTTTTTATTTGAGACAGAGTCTTGCTCTGTTGCCCAGGGTGGAGTGCAGTGGCGCAATCTTGGCTCACTGCAACCTCCGCCTCCTGGGTTCAAGCAATTCTCCTGCCTCAGCCTCCTGAGTAGCTGGAATTACAGGTGCATGCCACCACACCTGGCTAATTTTTGTATTTTTAGTAGAGATGCGGTTTTACCATGTTGACTGGGGCTGGTCTCGAACTCCTGACCTCAGGTGATCCACCCGCCTTGGCCTCCCAAAGTGCTGGGATTACAGGCATGAGTCACTGCACCAGGCCCTCCTCCCTTTTTTTTTTTTTTTTTTTTTGAGACGGAGTCTAGCTCTGTTGCCCGGGCTGGAATGCAGTGGCTGGATCTCAGCTCACTGCAAGCTCCGCCTCCCGGGTTCACGCCATTCTCCTGCCTCAGCCTCCTGAGTAGCTGGGACTAGCTGGGACTACAGGCGCCCGCCACCTCGCCTGGCTAGTTTTTTGTATTTTTTAAGTAGAGACGGGGTTTCACCGTGTTCGCCAGGATGGTCTCGATCTCCTGACCTCGTGATCCACCCGCCTCGGCCTCCCAAAGTGCTGGGATTACAGGCTTGAGCCACCGCGCCCAGCCCCTCCCTTTTTTTTAAAATATGTCTTCCTTCTCTCTCTCTCTCTGTCTCTCTAGCTCTTTACCTCGCTCCCTCCCTCCCTTCTTTTTTTCTTTTCTTTTCTCTTTTCTTTTCTTTTCTTTTCACAGGGAGTGTCCTCCCTCCTCTTCATCCTTTTAGCTTTCTTTTTTAATTGTCAGCGTTTTTTATTGTAAAAAATGCGTAATATAAAATTTACTATCTTAACCATTTTAAATATACACTACAACGATTTTTAAATATATACTACGGTAGTGTTAACTATATACACGTTGTTGTGCAACAGATCTCTAGAACTTTTTCATCTTGCAAAACTGAAACTCTGTGCCCTTGAACAACAGCTCCCCATTTCCTCTTTCCCTTGAATCCCTGGTAACCACATTCTACTTTGTTGCTAGGAGTTTTACTACTTTAAATTACTCATATAAATGGAATCATGCAGTACTTGTCTTTTTGTGGCTGGCTTATTTTACTTAGCTTAATGTCCTCAAGGTTTATTTGTGTTGTAGCATGACAGAATTTACTTCTTTTTACAGGCCAAATAATATTGCATTGTATATATATACCACATTTTTTTTTATCCTTTCATTTGATGGTCATTTTGGTTGCTTCCATCTTTTGGCTATTGTGAATAAATGCTGTGGTGAACATAGGTTTGTAAGTATCATTTTGGGATCCTGTTTTCAGTTTTTTGGGATATATACCCAGAAGTGGAATTGCTAGATCATAACGATGGTTCTATTTTTAAGTTTTTGAAGAACCTCCATACCGTTTTATAGCAGCTTTGCCATTTTACATTCTCACTAATAGTGCACAAGGATTCTAGTTTCTCCACATCCTCTCTAGCACTTTTTGTTTGTTTGTTTGTTTCTTCCTTTTACATTGCTGATACTTTGCCTACTTCTTTCACACCAGACTTCTAATAGCTTGATTGCATATTTGTTGCTTGTCTTTTTCCTCTCTAATCTTTACTACATATTCCAAGATTAATCTTCCTAAAATAGACCTTCGAATATGTTTTCTGTCACTCATAAGTCTGTTCTTTGGATCTACTTAATCTTCTCATCATCCTATCTGGTCTTCTGTATCTGGGTGGATCACTTGAGGTTTGGAGTTCAAGACCATCCTGGCCAACATGGTGAAACCCTGTCTACTAAAAATACAAAAATTAGCCAGGCATGTGGCCGGCACCTGTAATCCCAGCTACTCAGGAGGCTGAGGCAGGAAAATCACTTGAACCCAGGAGGCAGAGGTTGTAGTGTTTGCACTCCAGCCTGGGTGACTAAGAGTGAAACTCTGTCTCAAAAAAAAAAAAAAAAAGTACATTTCATCTAGAACAGAAATTGAAGTGATGTGGCGCATGAGAGGTGATATCAACTAATTTCATCCAGATTATCTGTTTAGGCCACTTTATAAGCACTTTTCTTGGCCATATTGTCGGGTTAACACTGAGTTTGTCTCTCTTTTATAGTTTGGAGGCAAACTGGTTACATTTGAGAATGTTAGAATGCCTTCTCATCAGGGAGCTGAGCAGCAGCAGCAGCAGCACCATGTGTTCATTAGTCAGGTTGTAACAGAAAAGGAGTTCCTCAGCCGATCAGACCAACTTCAGCAGGCTGTGCAGTCACAAGGATTTATCAATTATTGCCAAAAAAAAATTGATGCCTCTCAGACTGAATTTGAGAAAAATGTGTGGTCCTTTTTGAAGGTAAAGTTGCTATTTAAGGCTGTATTATTTCATTATCTGCAAATGTAACTGTTCCATTATATTCTAAATCTGTCTTCCTTTAAAGAATTTAAGAAGTGATTTCAGCAATTCATCATGAAATTAAGAAGCCTTGTAAAGAGCATACAACCTGTGTCCAGAGTTTTTCCTTCTCTACTTTGAAAAGTGTAATACGAAATACGTTTTTAATAAGAAAACAAAAATAGATCTGTTTAGAGGAGAGAGACATAGTCAGCATACCTATTTTGAAGATTAGTACATAGAGTTTACTATGATGAAAACATAGAATATTTAATATCTATATTAGATCTAGTTAAGGAAAATGGAAAAAGAGGAAGAGGAATAGAGGAGAGAGGTTGGAGGCATTTTTCCTTTTACTTTAAGAGGAGTTAGAATAGAATAACAAATAGAATTTCCTTGTTGGTCATTTTGCCTGCACTGGAATGTCTGTTTCTTTATACAGTACTGATTTTTCAAGTAAAGCAGTCTTGAATACGGTAGGTTAAAGTCTAAAATTAAAGAATTTATATTTTGTAATAATTTTGGGAAAGCATTTTAGGACATAGAATATTCCACATAGTTTGAGTTTTGTATCAATTTAACCTTTGAACATAAATTTGTATTTAAAAAAATTACTGTTCAAAAGTAAACTTTATTCAACCAGGGCAATTAATTACTAGTATATTTACTATTAAAAAATAACTTTTTTAAAAAAATGATTCTGGGCACATGTTCTCAGGACCTCCTGAGGCTGGGTCTTCAAATAAAAAACCAAAAAACCCACTATTCTTTAGATTCGTTCTAACAATGAATCTTTAGAATGTAGACTTCAGATAATTTTAATAATTCTCTTTGGAATTTGATTCATTCTTATAAAAATTTGGCCTTTAAATGTAGGTCTTTCTTTTAAGAATATGTCTTTTTTTTAAAAGGTGAACTTTGAGGATGATTCTCGTGGAAAATACCTTGAACTTCTAGGATACAGGAAAGAAGATCTAGGAAAGAAGGTAAACTTTCGGGAAAGTTAGATGGCATGCTGTTTATGAATCATACTTTAAAAAAATAAAGTTCGACACAGATTATCTTAAATCACCCAGTAAACATTTAATACTAATTTGTGTTTGGTTGCCAGCATTTTTTCTTTTTTCTTTTTTTATTCTCCATTATTACCCACAGTGGTTGCCAGAGTTTTGAATACATACTTGTATTAGCCTTTCATCATTCTTTGGAAATGACTAGAGTTTTCTATAACATTGCAGGTTGTTGCATGTGTGATAGAGGTATACTGTGCACTGTAAGTGCATATTGAAGTTTAGTGCTCTTTTGATGTCAGGCAGAACTAAGATCACATCACAACCCCACTCGTTAGTGGCTGTGTCTTTGCTCACTCCTTTAGAGTTTTATATTTAACTTTATTAGTAGTCTAAACTTCTTGAGGCTGAAACTTTTTTAGGCTTGTAAGAGATTAATATATGAAAGTTATACTTCCATGCCTGATGGCAGAAAATGAGGAAATAGAAGGATTGTCAGATTATTTCTAATCACTTCCGTGTGAAAGAAGCTAGAACCATGAAGAACCAGTTATAGCTTTTATTGTTTTTTTAAACGTACTATTCCTATAAGAACTTTTGTGGATTTTCGCCAATGAGGAGCAAGAGGTGAACATTTGCTGGATGCTCTGAAATAGAATTCCATGTAGTAGGTGAGCTGTTATTTTTATTTCAGATTGCTTTGGCCTTGAACAAAGTGGATGGAGCCGATGTGGTAAGAAGGCCTTTAAAAATAGCTACCTTCTAAAACTTTGGCTAGGTCATAACAAAGAAGGAAGTATCATTTAAGAAATTTTTGTTTTATGGTTCATGGTATAAAAATAAATGCTTATTCTAGATATTTTAATAAGTTAATAATTCTCATTTTTAAAATAGCGTGAGCTTAGCAGGTGGAGCATTCCTTTCTCTTGACATACATATTTGAATTTTGTAAAGGAGGAAAAACAGAATTAATGACTACTCAAATACTTAAGATAAAGTTTTTTTTTGTTGTTGTTGTTGTTGTTTTTGTTTGTTTTTTTGCCGGGGAAAAAAAAATTGGTAGGAAAGAATGGGAAAGTGGGCTGGGTGCAGTCGCTCACGCCTGTAATCCCAGCACTTTGGGAGGCTGAGGAGGGCAGATCATGAGGTCAGGAGTTTGAGACCAGCCTGACCAACATGGTGAAATCCTGTCTTTACTAAAAATACAAAAATTAGCCGGGCGTTGTGGCACATGCCTGTAATCCCAGCTACTTGGGAGGCTGAGGCAGAGAATTGCTTGAACCGGGAGGCGGAGGTTGCAGTGAGCCGGGATCGTGCCACTGAACTCCAGCCTGGGTGACAGAGTGAGACTGTCTCAAAAAAAAAAAAAAATGGGAAAGTGTTAGCAGTAATAGTTCTTTGCTTTTCCTCTAATGATGATTCTCAAATAAATTTACTCACTGTTGCTTCTTATGATTAAACTAGCTCTGAATGTTGTTGGTTGGGTCTTTTGTCTTCCTGGTTCACTAACAGCCTTTTAATGCTACATTTTTCACTTTCCCCTATAATTGTTTTGTGTACCAAAGGCTCTTAAAGACTCTGACCAAGTAGCACAGAGTGATGGGGAGGAGAGCCCTGCTGCTGAAGAGCAGCTCTTGGGAGAGGTACTTGTTTTTTTTTTCATATTATATTGGACAAATTTGTGATATTTGTGTATCTCACATTAAAATAGGAAAAATTTTCTTGACTACTTGTGGCAAAATTAAGTTGAAATAAATTGTTTTCTTTGAGATGTTTAAGATAGGAATCTATCTTATACTATACCTATACTTATACCTATACTGACAGAAGTATCATCTCCAGACTCTTGTTCTGCAACCTTGTTTCTGGATTATATGGTTTAAAACTAACAGTTGATGTGAGATTGACATAATTTGGTCAGATGACTATCAGCATGTCAAACTGAAAAGAGATTTTATTCAGAAATCCTCATTGCGTTGCATGTAAAGTTAATGTTTTTTCTTGGCCTATAATTTTGGGCCGACTATCAGTGGCATAGGCCTCTGAATTAGTACTGAACATGGAGTTGAAGTAAAGGATAGTTCACTAAACTTATTGTCATGATTTTCAATAAATGTGTCCTTAGTTGATAATTTTTGTAAATAATTAAGAAGAGTCCTTGAACACAGAGTTACATCATTAGTTTTTCCTTTTAATTTTCTGAGTGTTTTTTTAACCACTAATGAACAAATCTGTAATTTACTTTTCTTGCTTTCTAATTTTATATCATCTTGGAAAATTAATCAACAAGTTCTTCTCATCTCATCTTTGGCTTTTTCATTGTTCTTTGCAATATCTTGACTATGGAATGTTTTGTATAATTTTTTACTATGTTATAAAAATAATTCAGTAAATTTAGTCTATTACAAGATGATTGCAAAAATCATTCTCCTTAGAAGTGGATCTCCTAGAGTTTAATTAACAAGGGAATAAAGGATGTGGATAAAATCTTACTAAAAATTTGAACTAGGCCAGGCACCATGTTTGCTCATGCCTGTAATCCCAGCACTTTGGGAGGCCAAGGTGGGAGGATCACTTGAGACTAGGAATTCAAGACTAGAACATAGTGAGACCCCATCTCTAAAAAAACAGAAACATTAAAAATTAACCCAGTAGGATGGCACATGCCTGTAGTCCTACCTATTTGGGAGGCTGAGGTAGGATCACTTGAGCCCAAGAGTTCATGGTTGGAGTGAGCTATGATCACACCATTGCATTCCAGCCTGGGTGACAGAGCAAGACCTTGTCTGATTTAAAAAAGAAAAGAACTAATTTTGAGAATATTTAAACAGAATTGTAAGATAAATAGAGAAATGTATTTTCATTTATGTACGACTAGACTATGTATTATCAAATAGAGGGTCATTTGGGGATGCACTCATGAATAATAGGTAAGGAAAATATGCATTTAATGAAATAGTAGTCATCAATGTGTACTTTTGTTTCTTTGAAAAGTGTTTAAGGAGATAAAGTCTTCCCCTTTGTCTTGATGAGCTATTTGTTTCATAGTAGCTTACACATTGAAGGCACTCATTACCTAATAAATTGTGCATTTTTTGACCTTATATCTAGTTCAGAAGTCCATAAATAAGGATAAATCATTCCTAGAAAGCGAATTGGAGAAATAGTGAGTTAAAGAAAAGTGTCCGGGCACGGTGGCTCGTGCCTGTAATCCCAGCACTTTGGGAGGCCAGGTCAGGTGGATCACGACGTCAAGAGATTGAGACCATCCTAGCTAACACGGTGAAACCCCATCTCTACTGAAAATACAAAAAATTAACCAGGTGTGGTGGTGGGTCCCTGTAGTCCCAGCTACTCGGGAGGCTGAGGCAGGACAATGTTGTGAACCCGGGAGGGAGGTGGAGCTTGCAGTGAGCTGAGAATGCACCACTGCCCTCCAGCCTGGGCGACAGAGTGAGACTCTGTCTCAAAAAAAAAAAAACAAACTATTTTTATGCAAGTTTGTTAGTAAATGTAATTAGATCAGTGTGTCTGATTTATTCCTTAATGTGAATAACTTAAATTCTTAATTTCTTTGAGTTTTTAAATTCCAAATGCTTCTCTTTAATTGGGGAAAGGGAATTAGGGTTATAGATATTCTCCTGTAATAGTCAATATTAGTAATTAAGTGTATTTGCAGATGGTGCAGTGCCGTACTCTGCATTAAAATTACCCAGTTCTAAAGTGCCACTGACCTTGAATACTAGATATTTACATTCAGATGCATAGATAACATAGCACGGAAGATAGATATTTCATCTCATGTAAGAAAGCTATGTTTTTCTTTAAAAATTTATCTCTAATCTCTGATATATTTTTGTCTTATTTTGAATTTTTATGCATGGGAGAGAAAGTGTTTAAAATTATTTGCCTGCAAAATGCTTCCATTATATGTTTTCTAAAGAAAGCATTGAGTTTATTTTTAATCAGTCTTGCAGGTAGTCTCAGAAATTATAACAGAACTGTGTTTATTTTTACCAGACTAGCCCACTGTTTGACTAATTTGAGTGAACACGAAATGTATACTTGAATTTAAGTGTATTAATAAATAATATACTTATATTGCTTTTATGTTGTGGATACCAAGTGATTTTTTATTCATTTTTTTTTCATGATTCAGTTAAAACAAAAACACCTTATAATCAAATGTAGTGGACAGGAATTCTTAGATGTGTAAAAGTGGGTTTGTTTTAAAATTTTAAAATAGTGTAATTTAAAAATATATTTTCCAGCCTGGCGTGGTGGCTCACGCCTGTAATTCCAGCACTTTGGGAGGCCAAGGAGGGCAGATCACGAGTTCAGGAGATTGAGAGCATCCTGGCTAACATGGTGAAACCCTGTCTCTACTAAAAATACAAAAATTAGCCGGGCATGGTGGCAGGCACCTATAGTCCCAGCTACTCAGGAGGCTGAGGCAGGAAAATGGCGTGAACCCAGGAGGCAGAGTTTGCAGTGAGCCAAAATCGCGCCACCGTGCTCCAGCCTGCGAGACAGAGCAAGACTCCCTCTCAAAAATAAAATTAAATAAATAAAAATAAAAATATATTTTCCATATTTTGAGCCACTCATAGTTACCTAAGAAAACAAAGATTCTTCGGCTTCATTACTGAGATACCAGTAATGAATATGTACATGTTAGTTTGTTTAATAGTGTTCTTTTTTTTTTTTTTTTTTGAGACAGAGTCTTGCTCTGTCGCCAGGCTGGTGTGCAGTGGCACAATCTCAGCTCACTGCAACCTCCACCTCCTGGGTTCAAGTGATTCTCCTGCCTCAGCCTCCCAAGTAACTGGGGCTACAGCCAGCTAATTTTTGTATTTCTAGTAGAGATGGGGTTTCACCATGTTGGCCAGGATGGTCTCGATCTCCTGACCTCGTGATCTGCCCTCCTCGGCCTCCCAAAGTGCTGGGATTACAGGCATGAGCCGCTGCTCCTGGTCAGTTTTTTTTTATTTTAGTAGAGATGGGGTTTCACCATGTTGGCCAGGATGGTCTTGATCTCGTGACCTTGTGATCCACCTGCCTCAGCCTCCCAAAATGCTGGGATTACAAGCACGCACCACCATGCCTGGCTAGTTTTGTATTTTTAGTAGATATGGGGTTTCGCCATGTTGGGCATGGTTGGTCCTGAGCTTCTGACCTCGAGTGACCTGCCCGCCTTGGCCTCCTGAAGTACTGAGATTACAGATGTGAGCCACTGTGCCCAGCCTGTTTAACCAGTATTCTTCATGACCTTGGATTTTATTTATGATTATATAATGGGAGGTAATATTTAGGGAAGTCATAGATCTTAGTGTAAATTTGGATCTGAGAACTTTTCTGGAATAACTTGGTATGTCATCTAGTCTGTAGATGAAGAATCATGTGTAAATTTTTTTTTGTCAGTAAATCATTCCACAGTTTTATTCTGGCTAAATTGTTGCTTTTTTCATCTCTTTAGCCTATTAAAGAGGAAAAAGAAGAATCTGAATTTCTACCCTCATCTGGAGGGACATTTAATATCTCCATCAGTGGGGGTAAGTACTTGTTGGTTTTGATTTCTAATTTTTTTTAACCATTGGAAAACAAATAGTTCCTGCATTTAAGTTAAAATGCTTCAAGTCAGGTGCCATGGTGCATGCCTATAGTCCCAGCTACTTGGGAAGTTGAGGCAGGAGGATCACTTGGGCCCAGGAGTTTGAGGCTATCCTGGACAATATAGTGAAACGCTATCTCAAAAAAAAAAAACAGTTTTGTCACAGGTGGTAGAGTGTGAGAAAGAACTCACTTTTCCTTTAGTACAGTATATGTAATCAGTGCCTTGGGAAGGCTGGTGTGTTCAGACACCTAGGTGATCTTTGATAATCCAGTTAAAGCAGTCTGGAAAATGTATTATTTTATATTTATCTCAGCATATTTCTATAGATCTTTTCCACAAATACCAATAGCTTGTGTTAGAAATTAATCCACTAAGGCCAGGCGCGGTGGCTCAAGCCTGTAATCCCAGCACTTTGGGAGGCTGAGATGGGTGGATCACGAGGTCAGGAGATCGAGACCATCCTGGCGAACACGGTGAAACCCCGTCTCTACTAAAAAATACAAAAAACTAGCCGGGTGAGGTGGCGGGCGCCTGTAGTCCCAGCTACTCGGGAGGCTGAGCCAGGAGAATGGCGTGAACCTGGGAGGCGGGGCTTGCAGTGAGCTGAGATCCGGCCACTGCACTCCAGCCTGGGCAACAGAGCGAGACTCCGTCTCAAAAAAAATAAAAAATAAAAAATAAAAAGAAATTAATCCACTAGTAATCAGAAATTAGTGTTGTGGTCTCCATTCATGTATGTATACAAAAATTGATAGATGTAGTACTTTGTTGTTGGTTTTGGTAATAAAAACTCTATTTAACTTGGATGTATTATTTTTTTGTTGCAGACATTGATGGTTTAATTACTCAGGCTTTGCTAACAGGCAATTTTGAGAGTGCTGTTGACCTTTGTTTACATGATAACCGCATGGCCGATGCCATCATATTGGCCATAGCAGGTGGACAAGAACTCTTGGCTCGAACCCAGAAGAAATACTTCGCAAAATCCCAAAGCAAAATTACCAGGGTATGTTATTTTAAAAATAAGCAATAACGTATTTATCTTTCTAATTATAAAAACAATACACTGTTATTATAGATAACTGAAATGCAGAAAACAGTAAAGAATTTTAAAAACTCATTAATTCCTTGACCTGGAAATAGTTGTTGACAGTTTGGCATGATTATTCTAGTTTTGTTGTTTTGTTATATATTTTTAATTTTAAAGACGGTGTCTTGCTCTGTCACCCAGGATAGAGTCCAGTGGTGTGATCTTGACTCACTGCAACCTCCACCTCCCAGGTTCAAGCAATTCTCCTGCCTCAGCCTCCCGAGTAGCTGGGATTACAGGCGCCTGCCACCGTGCCTAGATAATTTTTGTATTTTCAGTACAGATGGGGTTTCACCATGTTGGTCAGGCTGGTTTCGGACTCCTGACCTCAGGTGGTCTGCCCTCGTCGGCCTCCCAAAGTGCTGGGATTACAGGCGTAAGCCACTGTGCCTGGCCTTATTAAAATTTTTAATTGTGGCTGGGCACGGTGACTCACGCCTGTAATCCCAGCACTTTGGGAGGCCGAGGCGGGCAGATGATGAGGTCAGGAGTTCGAGACCAGTCTGGCCAACATGGTGAAACCCTGTCTCTACTAAAAAAATACAAAAAAGTAGCTGGGCGTGGTGGCGGGCGCCTGTAATCCAAGCTGCTAGGGAGGCTGAGGCAGGAGAATCGCTTGAACCTGGGAGACAGAGGTTTCAGTGAGCCGAGATCACGCCATTGCACTCCAGCCTGGGCAACAGTGCAAGACTCTGTCTCAAAAAAGAAAAAAAATTTTTTTAAATTACTCTATAGTATTTCATGGTAAGAAGATGTAATGTTATGTTTTCCAGTATTTTCCAAATAGAAATAAACATCTTTGTTTATATAATGATAAACACCTTTGTTGTGCCTAAAGACTTGTACAAATTTCTGATTATTTAAATTGAACTGTAGTCATAGAAGAGGAATTTCTGGCACAGAGGGTCTAAATTTTTTTTTAACTTTTATGTTAAGTTCAGAGGTACATGTGCAGGTTTGTTATATCTAACAAACTTATGAGTAAACTTGTGTCATGGGGGTTTGTTGTACAGATTATTTCATCACCCAGGTGTTAAGCCTAGGACCCATTAATTATTTTTTCTGATTCTGTCTCTCCTCCCACCCTCCAATAGGCCCCAGTGTGTGTTGTTCCTCTCCATGTGTTCACATGTTCTCATCATGTAGCTCTTACTTATAAGTGAGAACGTGCAGTATTTGGTTTTCTGTTCATGTGTTGGTTTGCTAAGAATAATGGCCTCCGGCTCCATCCATGTGCCTGCAAAGGACATGATCTCATTGTTTTTTGTGGCTACTTGATGTTATTTCTACGTCATAAAGTAATTTTTATGAAAATTAGTTTTCATAAAAGTTGTACTGGCCGGACGCAGTGGCTCACGCCTGTGATCCCAGCACTGTGGGAGGCGGAGGCGGGCGGATCACGAGGTCAGGAGATCAAGACCATCCTGGCAAACACGGTGAAACCCCGTCTCTACTAAAAATACAAAAAATTAGCCGGGCGTGGTGGCGGGCGCCTGTAGTTCCAGCTACTCTGGAGGCTGAGGCAGGAGAATGGCGTGAACCCGGGAGGCGGAGCTTGCAGTGAGCCGAGATCGCACCACTGCAATCCAGCCTGGGCCACAGAGCCAGACTCCCGTGTCAAAAAAAAAAAGTTGTACCAGTATTGAGTCCCATCAGCCTCATCTCATGTCACTCTCTCCTCTGTTATCTTTTAGCCACAGTGGCTACATTGTAGTTCCTCCCTCACTCATTACATGTTCCTTTCTCACTGGAACTTTGCATCTGTCTTTCCCTTGGCCTAGAAGGCTTTTTCCTTCTTGATGAAGTTAATTCCTCCTTGTTCTTCAGATCACGTTTCAAACGTCTACATGCTTGGGCAGTTTTTCCTGATCCATCTGACCAGGTCACACCTTTCTATTAAAGGTTCTGATAGCATCTTACATTTTTCCTTCTCAGCACTTTATGAAATATGTTGTCAGTTGTTTTTGTTGTTGCTGTTGTTTCTTGAGGAACAATAATACCATTATTATGTCATTTGATTCAAAAATATACTTCATTTTGCTGCTGGATTTGGCATGAAATAGTTGACACCATTAATTAGAATTAATTTTTATTGCTATGTTAAAGACTTTTAGTTCTTCCTTTGTATTTCCTTTCTCAAGCTCATCACTGCAGTGGTAATGAAGAACTGGAAAGAGATTGTTGAGTCTTGTGATCTTAAAAATTGGAGAGAGGCTTTAGCTGCTGTGTTGACTTACGCGAAGCCAGATGAATTTGCAGCCCTTTGTGGTAAGAGATGTGCTTTATATTTAACTGCATTTACATATGTGGCAGGGTATATTGTAAATAAACTTAAATGACAAATTTTATTAGAAACTTTTTAAAATCTGTGAATCACAAAAAAGAAAAAGTCGTTCTCATTTCAGTGCCTTTCTCAGATCTTTTAAATACATCTTCATACCTACTCTTTTTTTTTTTTTTTTTTTATCTTTTAGTGATTTTGGTTTCAGACAGACTAGAGTTGGAATCTTGCCTCAGCTACTTAGTAGCTGTATGATCTGTGCAAAATTACTTTCTAAGCTTCAGTTTATTCATCTGTAAAACAGACCATAAGTAGCTCTCACTTAATGTTAGCTATGATAAAATTAATAATGATAATGTTAGAATACAAATTACCATTATAGGCCATAACTAAACTGGTGGCTGAGGAATAAATATTTGCAAGAAAAGCTTAAGGCTACTAGTGTAAAAACAAATAGCCATTTGCTACCTTGAAAGAATTATAAGAATATAAAAATTACAAGGTACTAACTGTTTTTGTTGGAGACGGAGTTTTGCTCTTGTTGTCCAGGCTGGAGTGCAATGGAGTGATCTTGGCTCACTGCAGCCTCCACCCCCTGGGTTCAAATGATTCTCCTGCCTCAACCTCCCGAGTAGCTGGGATTATAGGCACGCACCACTGTGCCTGGCTAATTTTGCATTTTTCGTAGAGACAGGGTTTCACCATGTTGGCCAGGTTGGTCTTGAACTCCTGACCTCTCTGCTGATCTGCCTGCCTCAGCCTCCCAAAGTGCTGAAATTACAGATGTGAGCCACCACGCCCAGCCATAACTGCATTTTTATAAGTAATTTATACTAGACTTAGCTACCATTGATAAATCTATTCCAAATATGCCTCTAGGGTTTTTTTGTTCAAATAGTGTTACCATTTATTGTTTTTCTAATTTAATAAAAATTAGTTGTACAATTAGATAATAGTTTTGTAAAATCATTTATTATATACAATTTTTCACTCTCATTCATTTAACAAATGAATATTTACTGAGCATTTAGAGTGATTTTGTTTCTCTATGCTATTCATTGGTTATGAAGCATAATCCATGCCTCTGAAAATATTATTTAACTGCTCACAACCTCATATACAGATTACCTTGGGTATAATCTTGTTTTATTTTCCTCTTACTTATAGATCTTTTGGGAACCAGGCTTGAAAATGAAGGAGATAGCCTCCTGCAGACTCAAGCATGTCTCTGCTATATTTGTGCAGGGAATGTAGAGAAATTAGTTGCATGTTGGACTAAAGCTCAAGATGGAAGCCACCCTTTGTCTCTTCAGGTAGTATCTTTGAAACAAAAGACACTTCCTTTTTAGTGTTGGCTTTCACCCTACTTATCATCAAGTTGTAATCTATAAGTTCATTTCTTCTGTACATTCAAGAACTTCTTTTGCTGGATAATTACATGCATTTATTGCTATCTTTAAAGAAGCACAGTTTGAGATGACAGGATAGGGAAATGGGGTTGCAGCTGTTGTAAAATCATGGTTGTGATTTGGGAGTTTATTGGGGGAAATAGGTGGCAGGAGGATTGAAAACAGCTCTCAGGTTTACCTCTTTTTCTGTGTGATCCTCTGTCTGCTTCCAGTAGCTCTGTCTGCCATGAGCAAAGAAAGCAGCAATATGGGTAAAGGAATAGGAGGCATCCCCAATACCAATAGAGAATCTTTATGGGTAAGGGAAAATGAAAGTGAGAGGTAAATGGAATCCCATGTAACAGAGGTCCCCAACCCCTAGACCATAAACCAGTACCAGTCTGTGGCCTCTTAGGAACCTGGACTCACAGCAAGAGGTGAGTGGTGGATGAGCGAGCATTATTGCCTGAGCTCTGCATCCTTTCACATCAGTGGTGGCATTAGATTCTCATGGGAGCACGAACCCTGATGTGGCCTGTGCATGCGAGTGATCTAGGTTGTATCCTCCTTATCAGAATCTAATACCTCATGGGACAGGCCAGGTGGAACAGTTTTATCCCGAAACCATCCCTCCTGCTGGCCTGTGGAAAAATTGTCTTCCACAAAACCGGTCCCTGGTGCCAAATAGGTTGGGGACCACTGCCATGTGACACCAATACACAAGCAATAGAGGAAGTAGAAAATGTGGGGACTATTCTCAGGCACTAACTATATATTAGATATTTTTTTCTAAGCATTTAAAGAGTGTTATGATAATTTTACCATATAATATTTCTCTGTCTGGAAAGAGTTTTTCTCAGTAGAGTCATTGCTTTAAAGATCACTCTATTGAAACAAAAAGGATAGGAAATCAAGGTTTTTCTTTTAAGAGCTTCTGAGAAAAAAGCACTTGTTTTACCCTTTTGGATCTAAGCAGTTAGGAAAGGCAGAAAGGTCGGATATCCTTATGCTTTCTACCAGAAGCATAGCTCCCCATTGTGGGAAGATTTGATGTTGAAGGGCACACGAGAACTTTGAGTTAAAATAGTAAATTCCTTTGGAAATCACGTGCCTCTGTCTACGGGTCACCTCATAGTAGTACTATTTTTCTAGGATAGATGGTGTGATGTTACATTAGTCCATTTTCATACTGCGATAAAGAAATACCCAAGACTGGGTAATTTATAAAGAAAAAGAGGTTTAATGAACTCACAGTTCGACATGTTTGGGGAGGCCTCACAATCATGGCACAAGGTGAAGGAAGAGCAAAGGCATGTCTTACATGGTGGCAGACAAGAGAGCATATGCAGGGCAACTGCCCTTTATAAAACCATCAGATCACTATCAAGAGAACAGCACTGGAAAAACCTGACCCATGATTCAATTACCTCCCAGTGGGTTTCTCCCATGACACATGGGGATTATGGGAGCTAGAATTCAAGATGAGATTTGGGTGGGGACACAGCCAAACCATATCAGATATTTTCACTCACAGTTCCTCCCATACGGGCTCAAACACAGTTTCTACCTTTAGACACCTGCCTATCATTTTCACTTTGAGTATTTGCCTGTTTTAGCTCACTAGACAAGTATCTGGTAGCTTAAGGATATTTAGGAAAAGGCGCTAACCTTCCTATCCTACCCTATCCATAAGTAAGAGGCCTTCCTCCTTACTAGTTTTTCACTTGCTTAAATAGTGGCTGTACTTTCCTAAGAGGGATGATAACAGGTACTATACTTTTAGTGGGTTTTTAAAATCTTAGTAACTCTTGATCTTTTCCTCTTATACGTGGTCTTGATATTTCTGTTTTGTTACTCATTTTTTTCATTTAGGATCTGATTGAGAAAGTTGTCATCCTGAGAAAAGCTGTGCAACTCACTCAAGCCATGGACACTAGTACTGTAGGAGTTCTCTTGGCTGCGAAGATGAGTCAGTATGCCAATTTGTTGGCAGCTCAGGGCAGTATTGCTGCAGCCTTGGCTTTTCTTCCTGACAACACCAACCAGGTAATTAGAATTGACCATTTTTGTAATGTTTGAGTAAGGCGAATCCAGTAGATACCACTTAGCATTAGACATAAACATACTAGTAGGTGGAATGTTTTGGAGCATTTGAATTTCTGTAACCTGACTGCAGGTAAATGTTATTGACAATTCTTCAGGGATCATTTTAGGTGTATCTAAGCTGTGTTAGAGAGATAGGATAATCTTGCAGTGTGATAGATTCCTTCGTACTGACATAATATTTTAGGAAAATGAATAGGGAAAAGACCAACTTTTTATTTCTAAAGCCAAATGCCAATTCTTCAAACAGAGTTCTTTGTAGGAATCTTTTATGTCAAAAAACTATAAATGTTAATGTTTAATCAAACAAATGGAGCTGTTAACATTTTTTAAATCCCATATGTTCCATCCGAGATAGTATTGAACTTCATTCTGTATGCCATTTTAGTTTGATACTATCTGTGGGCAAGTATATTTTTATGTATTCAGGGCAGAGGGAACTAATTACATTGTCCTTATTTATTGCACAGTAAAACTTGGGCAAAACAATACTTGTTTCAATTCAGTTCAACAAGTGGGTATAGAATGGTGAATAAGATTGCCAAGATCCTTCCTCTAGGAAGCCTCCAAACTCAAGTTGTCTATGGACAAGTAAACATGGGATTCCAAAAGTGTGATATAAGTACTGTAATAAGGGTATTGGTGGTGTGGAACACAATAAAGGGGAACCCAGACCCAGTCGTGGAACATAGGTAGAAGTACGGGTGAGGTTTGAGGAAACTTTTCCACAAGAATATATTTGCATTTTGTGTCTGATGGAGCTTGATTTTGAGCCTTGCAGATACTGTCTTGTCTCTATACTTTTTTATTAATCACTTTATTCTGTTTTTTATGTTTTTATGTTTTTTGTTTTTTTTTTTAGTCAATTGTTTTTAGTATTTTTGTCTGTTTTAGGGAAGTATTGATAAATTTCATTGGGTAAAAGTACATAATATTCTCCAGGACTATGGAGGTATGACTCTCTAGTTGGTTTTGTAAACACTAACTATAAGATCCATCTCATTCGTTTCTGAATTGTTGATGAGAATGTTAGGTAGAATAGATGATACATAATCTTTTCCTTTAGGGTGACTTTGGCATACTAGTTTTGTTAAGACTTTTTACTTAGTAAGTAAAAAGTTGTAAGTAAATAGTTATATTGAGATATAAGAATTTTTATCTTAAGACTAATTTACCTTAAGACCCCTAGCTCATCTAGCTTAAGATTAATTCATTTTCAGTACCATTTATAAGCACATCCATTTTCTATACATTATTCTTCATGCTCTTTTTTTTGGACTTTAAAGAACATTCTTTAGGCCAAAAAGCATAATTTTGATGTTATTTCCTATTTATCTCAGTAGACCCTGCCTTTTTTGTTAGGGGAGTATGTCCTGAAACTTTGTGATAGCATTGTAATATATAATTTTCCCCTGTAAAAGGCAAATAAAATATGCCTAAAACACTTAAATGATCCCTTTAAACCTTTAACAAATGTATAGGAATGTATAATTTTTTTTTTTTTTTTTTTTTTTTTTTTTGAGACGGAGTCTCGCTCTGTCGCCCAGGCTGGAGTGCTGTGGCCGGATCTCGGCTCACTGCAAGCTCCGCCTCCCGGGTTCCCGCCATTCTCCTGCCTCAGCCTCCCGAGTAGCTGGGGCTACAGGCGCCCGCCACGTTGCCCGGCTAGTTTTTTGTATTTTTTAGTAGAGATGGTGTTTCACCGTGTTAGCGAGGATGGTCTCGACCTCCTGACCTCGTGATCCGCCCGTCTTGGCCTCCCAAAGTGCTGGGATTACAGGCTTGAGCCACCCCGCCCGGCCGAATGTATAATTTTTAAAGATACTAAAATCTTGTTGAAACATTTTAACACATTGCCTTTTTGTTATTTGTTAATACTTAGAGCATATATATGGTCACCTCATACTTTTGTAAGTCTCTATGCATGTAGATCTATATGAGCTACAGATCTGAATTTCACATCTTACTCTTTATTTTAAAAATCTCTTTTAACATTTTCATCTCTTTCTTAAATCACCATTTTCTTCAATAACCATCTTTAGTAGTTGATTCTCTTTGGTGGCCTCTTTTAGTTATAGTTGTATTTTATTTTTTGAGACGGAATCTCACTCTGTCACCCAGACTGGAGCAGTGGCACGTTCTTGGCTCACTGCAAGCTCTGCCTCCCGGGTTCACTTCATTCTCCTGCCTCCATTCTCAGCCTTCCCAGTAGCTGGGACTACAGGCGCTTGCCACCACGCCCAGCTAATTTTTTGTATTTTTAGTAGAGACAGGGTTTCACCGTGTTAGCCAGGATGGTCTTGATCTCCTGACCTCATGATCCTCCCACCTCGTTTTCCCAAAGTGCTGGGATTACAGGCGTGAGTCACCACCTCTGGCCTTAGTTATAGTTTTTACAGTAGTTTTGTGATTTATGAGCATTAGGTAACCACAAAAAAACATCAAAAGAGTATAGTGATAAGTGATACTGGTCTTGTATAGTAACCATGAGGTAGGTATAATTCAAATCTCTGCCTCCGTTAAATTACAAGTTGCACTGTATGTCATGGACCTTTGGTACCAATCTTGAGTAGTAGAAAGTGCAATGTCAAATCTGTGTGTTAGAGTCTATTGTATAATACCCAGCATTATGAACAAAAAGGGATATCTTGATTAATAATCTGATTAAGAAGATTAACATGCTGTAATATACCTGGGTGAACTCTAACAGTCTGCTGTTTTTCCATTCCTTTTTAGCCAAATATCGTGCAGCTTCGTGACAGACTTTGTAGAGCACAAGGAGAGCCTATAGCAGGACATGAATCACCTAAAATTCCATATGAGAAACAGCAACTGCCCAAGGGCAGGCCTGGACCAGTTGTTGGCCACCACCAGATGCCGAGAGTTCAAACTCAACAATATTATCCCCATGTGAGTGATACCGTCCAGATGAAGTAGGAACACTTTTGTATTTCTCTTCAAATTGGTGGTTTTCATTTGTTCAGCAGGATACCTTCTCTGATATGGTAAAACTAGACAATATATTGTTATAATAGATCTGTTTTCTAGATTCTTGAAGTTGTATTTAAGATCTGCTTTTTGAAATCATCTCTCTCATTTGGTCAAACAGATTGTATTTTAGATATAAATTGGTTTTAAGCTCTCTAGGGAGATTTGTTCTATTTCTCTGTCACTCAAAGTTTACTTACACATGTGTATCTGTTACTGAAACTTCTCTTTGAGTCATCTAACAAGCTGTAAAGTAGCAGGAACAATCTTGGTGATGTGGTTGTTTTATAAAGTGTTTTTAGGAGATAGTATTTTTTGAATATTTTTAATCATTAGTATAGGTTTAGGCTTAGTGTATTCTGTGTTTGCACAATAAAGTATATCCAGAATACAGATTCTTTTTTTTTTTTTTTTTTGGACAATTTAGATATTAGAGAAAAATGAATGACCAAAGGTATGTGAAGTTTTAGATTATGTGGAATATGAAAAGAACTAATACTTTTATTTAAATTACCAAATGTTTGGTGTCATAAAATGTGGCTTCTTAATATCTTTTACTATTTCACATGGAAACTTCCATATTTCCAGACCAGCAGATAACCTTCGTGTACTTAAATGAAGAATATTTTTTCCATAGGTAATAAATGGTCTTGATTGATAGCAAAGTTAACAGGTACTCTGCCTATTTTAAAACAGAACAAATTGCTGATAGGATTGATGGAGTCTTTTTACATTTTGTTATAGCAAAAGTAAACATAAAATCTTGCAAAACAAAAAAATTAATGTCCTTTTGTCTGTTATGTTTTTGATTGGTACTTAATCAGGATAGATTACATTTGAATATAACTGTTAACTATCTAGAATACTCTCTATTTTGACTTTTTTCATTAATTTGACAAATTTTTTTTGAGACCCTGCCATGAGTGCTTGGCATTGCTCTAGCTGCTATGGGGGTGTGTTTATGAACAAAATAGACTAGATTCCCCCGCTCATGGAGATTGCACTAGACTTAGAAAGTCTATGACATAGGTAGGGCGGAACAGATGATGGCTGGAAAACTGAGAAGCAGAGATGTCAAACAGCCCACCAGAATTGAAGACACAGAGCTGGAATTTCTCAGCATTGCATGGCCGGTTACCAGCCAAGTTGGGATTAGAACTCCCAAGCATCTTGTTAAACCAAACTACCTGTCATGGTACTGAAGCAAGGCAAGCTCTACGTTAGGAAAAGAGAATTTTGCTCTTTATGTCCTTAGCTTTATCTTTCTGGAAAAAGATAAAAACATTGAAAGATTTGTTATACTTTGATTTACCAATGTTATACTTGTAGGAAAAGACAAAGTGAATCATAAATAAAGCAGTGATTTTCTTGATTAAAGCTTATGATATACTGAATGAATGAGGACAGTGGCTTGTGGTTTTAATGCAGTGTTAACAGGCAGGGTCAAAGGGAGGAGAGGGAAGCCAGATCAGTGGGAGTTCCACTTCCACTTTGAGCAGCGCAGCTTAACCTTTACAGTTGACCCTTGAACCATGTAAGTTAGGGGTACCGACCCTGCGTGCAGTTGAAAATCCATGACTTCACTCCCCAGAACTTAACCCCTAAAATTAGCCTGCTGTTGACTGGAGGCCTTGCTGATAACATGAACAGTCCATTAACACATTTTATATGTTGTATTTATTATATACTGTATTCTTAACAGTGAAGTAAGCAGGCCGGGTGCAGTGGCTCATGCCTGTAATCCCTATACTTTAGGAGGCTGAGGCAGGTGAATTCCCTGAGGTCAGGAGTTCGAGACCAGCCTGGCCAACATGATGAAACCCCGTCTCTACTAAAAATACAAAAAATTAGCTGGCATGGTGGCGCGTGCCTGTAATCCCAGCTACTCAGAAGGCTCAGGCAGGAGAATTGCTTGAACTTGGGAGGCGGAGGTTGTGAGCTGAGATCGCACCATTGCACTTCAGCCTGAGTAACAAGAGCAAAAAACTCTGTCTCGAAACAAACAAACAAAGACAATGAAGTAAGCTAGAAAAAAGAAAATGTTATTAAGAAAATCATAAGGAAGAGAAAATATATTTATTATTCATCATTAATATTCATCATTAAGTGGAAGTGGTCTTCCTTCTTGTCATCACATTGAGTATGCTGAAGAGGAGGGGTTGGTCTTGCTGTCTCAGGGATGGCAGAGGGAGAAAAGGTGGAGGAGGTGGAAGGGGAGGCAAGAGAGTCAGGCACACTCTGTGTAACTTCTGTTGAAAAAAATTCGTATCTAAGTGGACCCACGTAGTTGAAACCCATGTTGTTCAAGAGTCAATTGTATTAATAATTTTTTTTTTTAATGTTTTGGAGTTTCTGCAAAGATTTACTTGACAAAAAGGATTTTGATGGCTCAAAAAACAAATAGGCCGGGCGTGGTGGCTCACGCCTGTAATCCCAGCACTTTGGGAGGCCGAGGTGGGCGGATCACGAGGTCGGGAGATCGAGACCAGCCTGGCTAACACAGTGAAACCCCTTCTCTACTAAAACTACTACAAGTTAGCTGGGCGTGGTGGCAGGCGCCTGTAGTCCCAGCTACTCAGGAGGCTGAGGCAGGAGAATGGTGTGGACCCGGAAGGCAGAGCTTGCAGTGATACAAGACTGCACCACTGCACTTCAGCTTGGGCAACAGAGCGAGACTCCATCTCAAAAACAAACAAATAAACAAAAACCCAGTGGCCTCTACGGCAAGCAACGTAGTGTAGTATAGAAAACACTGGCCTGGAAATCAGGTGACCTGGAATCACCATTGAGTTGTAGGTCCCTTCCCTTCTCTGGACCTTGGTTTTTGTCAGCGATAAAGGGTGGGGATTAGACTGGATGATCTTTAATATTCAGTTTTAATACTCTGATTGTATGACTTTTAAGCTTCATATTGTACTAATATGATTTTTGTGGCTGTAATGAAATCCAGAAAAGAGAGTTTATACCAATGTGTTTGTAGATTAGTAGTAGCATGAATACTATTAATGCTTCCAAAAAAAATCACTTTTTTACTCAATTATGTTTTTTTTCTGGAATGTCTTTTTTCCTTCTCTACTTACAAAGCCTCACTTTCCCCACTTATACTTGAATGGCATTGTTCTTGTGCTTTGATGTAGGTTTTCATATTGATTTTTCTGCTGCCTTCCTCTCCCTGTTTCATTGTGATTGTGTTGTTTTTGTTGTTGTTGTTTTGTTTTTTTGGGAATTCCAGCTACCTTGAAAGCAGTTGCCTAATGTATGTTTTCTTGCCAATCTTACCTTTTGCTTTGCATCTGGCTATTAATACCTTTTGGGGTTTTTTTCTTCTTTTAACGTTTTCATTTTTTATTTTCTGTGATTGGTATTTCTTTGTTCAATTCAGGTTAGAATTGCCCCTACTGTCACTACCTGGAGTAACAAAACTCCTACTGTCCTTCCCAGCCATCCACCTGCAGCCTCTCCCTCTGACACACAGGTATATCCTTCATTATTCCTCTTTGAGCAGAATTCTGCTCACCTAAATATACATAGTTATATGTTCTCTACTCACCTTCCTCAAGCTGTTTCACCCCCACTCCCCATCCATCTGCCTGCTCATTGCATTTTAATGCTTTTAGGATGCAAGAAGCAGTTTTTAGTATAATTAATTTATTTCCTTATCCTTCCTCTCCTCCTTTTGCAGTTCTAAATTGACTTGAACTACAAAAACACCAACCAAGGTTTTGGCAGTGGTTTAAATCTGATTTTACTGAAGACTTTTTCTTTTTTCTTTCTTTTTCCTTTTTTAGCATTGCAGAAATTGAAGAGAAACAAAAGATCCCTTTATGGCATTTATACTTATATTTACAGAGTGGAGTAGTGGATGGAAATTAGTAGAGATGGAAAATCCTGGTGACATTTCATAAATATTTTTAAAGGCTGTTAGCATCTTTTGCCATTCATTGCAATTATTACTTTGGATCTGTCTGATCTTTTAATCATTCAAAATGTACTGCTCAGAAAATGTGCTTTTCTGAGGAAGATAGAATATGCAAAATGCAATGTTTCTTATGTAATAAAGTTTTTTTTTTTTTTTTAAATAAACATAGAATTCCATTTCAGAGATTATAATTCCATCTGGTGAAGTTCCTGGTTCTACTTGTAATCCGCCTTCTTGCCATGTTCTTGTTTCCTAGGGAGAAAATCCTCCACCTCCAGGTTTCATAATGCATGGAAATGTTAATCCAAATGCTGCTGGTCAGCTTCCCACATCTCCAGGTCATATGCACACCCAGGTACCACCTTATCCACAGCCACAGCGTAAGTAGTGTGACCGCAAAGTCCTTTCAGAGCAGTATTTATGATCCAATGTAGTAACTTTACTTTGAAGCCCCAAAGTCATTGTCAAATCAATAAGTAAGAACCATTCTGCATAGGATTCCTGAGTCCCTGCTGCAAAAAAACATGTTTTTTTAGGAGATGGCCTGAATCACCATGCTAGGAAGTAGCTTCTTTGTCACTCTGTTCAGAGTAGTTGATTCCTGTTCCTCAGCCATTACTAAGACTTGTTAAAAAGAATCAAGTGTCCCATGATTTTGATACAAAGAAACAGAATTTTAGAAATTATTTAATATGTATTCTTTTTCTTCAGGCAAGGTGACACAAATTATTTTTAGAAAAATGGTTTCAAGGGACATTTGTTGTTACTGTTTTTCCATTTTATTTATTTAATAGACTTTGTATTTTAGAGCAGTCTTAGGTTCACAACAAAATTGAGCAGAAAGTACAGAGTGCTCCCACTATTGACGTCCTGTGGCACAGTGTATTTGTTACAATCGATGAGCCTACATCAATGTCTCATTATCACCCAAAGTCCACAGTTTACACTCTCAGTGTTGTACATTCTGTGGGTTTTAACAAATGTGTAATGACATGTATCTATTAGTGGCATTTTTAAAATAAAGTAATTATACATGGAAAGTGAAATATTGGCACTGTTTGAAAATTTAAGTGCAATAAAATGAAATTCTCAAAGGGGAAGATTTAATGAGTGTGTTCTGTGCTAAAATGGATGTTATTACTCAACATAAATATGAATTTGATACAACCTTTTCGCTCAAACGTTTAATGTGAAAGCTGTCTTTAGAGTAGATAAGGAACAGATACACTTTTACTAGATTCACTCTGTTGAGGTTCATACTACGCTTGGTCACAAAGAATGTCTTGGTATTTATATTTATATCTTCCTAAGCCAAGCATAATGGCTCATGCCTGCAATCCCAGCACTTTGGGAGACTGAGGCAGGAGGATTGCTTGAGGTGAAGAGTTTGAGCCCAGCTTGGGGAACAAAGGAAGACCCCATCTCTACCAAAAAAAAAATGTAAAAATTAGCTGGGTGTGGTGGCACCTATAGCCTGTAGTCCCAGCTGCTCAGGAGGCTGAGGCAGGAGAATCCCTTGAGCACAGGAGTTTGAGAGTACAGTGAGCTACGATTACACCATTGCCCTCCAGTTTGAGTGACAGAGCAAGACCCTGTCTCAAAGAAAAAAAAAGTCCACAACTCCCTAATCTGGGTTTAGGTCTTTGCATTAAAGCATGAGTTGGCTGCCTTGCCTGATTGTTTACTAACCATCTTCAAACTGTATGTAAAATTTTGTTAGGGATCATAGAGTTGGCTATTAATCTGGAACTGTGCTCAAACTCAAAATTTCAGTAGCTGGTGATTTAACTGGATGTTGGAGAAGATATTTGATGCATAACAATAGTGTTCACCCTACAGTTCTTATTGGGAGGAAGGTCTGGAGCTGCCACCAAACTCCATGTAACTTTTTCTGTAAAGTGGGGTGCTTTGAATATATAATTCCTCCCTGGTTCCATCTGGTGGTCACTGTAGTCTTTTCACAGGATCAAGAAAAGTCTCAGAAAAGGGTCAGTCTTGCAGTTCTTGGATCTGATGATTCAAAGATTTTCATAACCAGCAGCAGTTTGGGGATGGCATTTTTCAAGTACTGAATCTATTGAATTCAAGCGTATTTGGGGCATTTGAGCCTCAAAAATATAACAGTGTAAATTTTTAATTTGGGATTATAACTTATTTTGATTAAAATCATTTCTATAGACTGAGATAACTTTTTAGTTTTCTGCTACTATCTGAATAAACTTGTAACTAATTGAAATTTTCTGTTTCTTCTCCTTGGTGTAGCTTATCAACCAGCCCAGCCGTATCCCTTCGGAACAGGGGGGTCAGCAATGTATCGACCTCAGCAGCCTATTGCTCCTCCTACTTCAAATGCTTACCCTAACACCCCTTACATATCTTCTGCTTCTTCCTATTCTGGGCAGTCTCAGCTGTACGCAGCACAGCACCAGGCCTCTTCACCTACCTCCAGCCCTGCTACTTCTTTCCCTCCTCCCCCTTCCTCTGGAGCATCCTTCCAGCATGGCGGACCAGGAGCTCCACCATCATCTTCAGCTTATGCACTGCCTCCTGGAACAACAGGTACACTGCCTGCTGCCAGTGAGCTGCCTGCGTCCCAAAGAACAGGTCTGCGCTTGAAAGGGATTTGGTTGGCCCCCTCCTTTGTTTATGAACAGATGGGTGGATGGAGGGGTATTATTTCTAACTGTTTGTAAACTGGGTAATGTGAGGTGTTGACTGAGGTTTGGGTTTGTTTTTTTTTTTGGTGTGTGTGTGTGTGTGTGTGTGTGTGTGTGTGTGTGACAGAGTCTCGCTCTGTCACCCAGGCTGTAGTGCAGTGGTGCAATCTCGGGTCACTGCAACCTCTGCCTTCCGGGTTCAAGTGATTCTCCTGTCTCAGCCTCCCAGGTAGCTGGGATAACAGACATGCACCACCACACCCGGCTAATTTTTGTATTTTTAATAGAGACAGGGTTTCATTATGTTGGCCAGGCTGGTCTCAAACTCCTGACCTCAAGTGATCCACCCACTTCGGCCTCCCAAAGTGCTGGGATTACAAGTGTGAGCCACTGAGCCTGGCCTTGATTGAGTTTTTGTTGTTGTTGTTTTGTTTTGTTTTCTTTTCTTTAAGACCCAGTCTCATTTTGTTGCCTAGGCTGGAGTGCAGTGGCGTGATCTCAGCTCACTGCAGCCTCCACCTCCTGGGTTCAAATGATTCTCCTGCCTCAGCCTCCCAAGTAGCTGGGACTATAGGCACAAGCCACCATGCCCAGCTAATTTTTGTATTTTTAGTAGAGATGAGTTTCACCATGTTGGCCAGACTGGTCTCAAACTACTGACCTCAGGTGATAGCCCACCTCAGCCTCCCAAAGTGCTGGAATTACAGATGTGAGCCACCACATCCAGTCAGATATTACTACTTTTAAGGTCTTAAGGAAAGAGAGTTGATCCCAGAATTATACACACATCTTCCTCCTTTGATGTACAGTCACATGCTGCCTAATAAAGTTTCAGTCAGTGACAGACCACGTATATAATGGTTGTCCCATAAGATTATAATGGATCTGAACATTTTCTATAGCCTAGTGATGTCTTAGCTGATACACTTTTGTAGTGCAACATGTATTATTCATGGGTTTTTTTTTTTTTTGAGTCAGAGTCTCACTCTGTTGCCCAAGCTGGAGTACAGTGGCGCAATCTCCGCTCACTGCAAGCTCCGCCTCCCAGGTTCACACCATTCTCCTGCCTCAGCCTCCCAAGTAACTGGGACTACAGGTGCCCGCCACCACGCCTGGCTAATTTTTTTGTATTTTTTTAGTAGAGATGGGGTTTCACCATGTTAGCCAGGCTGGTCTCAATCTCCTGACCTCGTGATCCACGCGCCTCGGCCTCCCAAAGGGCTGGGATTACAGGCGTGAGCCACCGCGCCCGGCCTACTCATGTCTTTATAGTGATGCTGGGGTAAACAAACCTGTGCTGCCTGCCACTCAGAAGAGTATAATACATACAATTATGTACAGTATATAATACTTGATAATAAACAACTATTACAGGTTATATATTTACTATACTTTTAATCATTATTTTAGAATGTATTTCTACTAGTTTTTTTTTTTTTTTTTTTTAAAGTTAACTGCTAAACAGCCTCTGGCAGGTCCTTTAGGAATTATTCCAGAAGAAGACAATTGTTATCATAGAATATGACCGCTGTGTTTCAGTGCCCCGAAGACTTTCCAGTGGGACAAGATGTGGAGGTGGAAGACAGTGATATTGAGGATCCTGACCCTGTGTAGGCCTAGGATAATGCATGTTTTTGCGTCTTAGTTTTTAACAAAAATTTCAAAAGTAAAAAAATTATGTGTGTGTATATATATATATATATTTTTTTTTTTTTTTTTGAGATGGAGTCTCACTCTGTCACCCAGGCTGGAGTGCAATGGCATGATCTCAGCTCACTGCAACCTCTGTCTCCCGGGTTCAAGTGATTCTCCTATCTCAGCCTCCCGGGTAGTTGGGATTACAGGTGTGCACCACCAAGCCCAGATTATTTTTCTGTATTTAGTAGAGACGGGGTTTCACCATGTTGATCAGGCTAGTCTCAAACTCCTGACTTCAGGTGATCTACCCACCTTGGCCTCCCAAATGCTGGGAATTACAGGTGTAAGCCACCACGCCTGACCTTACTTTTTTCTTAATATTACGCCCTGAACCATTTTTCCATGCCCTTAAAGTTATGTCATGTTTTAAAAAGAGTAAAATATTCATCCCCACTTTATAGTTTTTCGAAAGAGTTACAAAAAGGATAGGGAAGGATTATCTCCTCTCCAGTTTTCTGAGACATTTCTATTCAAGGTTAAAATGTACTGTGTTGATATTTTTTTAAAGTGTTGACCAAGAGTATCATTTTTCACATCCATAATGAATCTCCGTGTTACGGTCTTCTGTAGATATTTATATTCTTCAGGTAGCTTGTTTTATGTCCTGTCACTTTTAAAGGATGTCTCTATAAAGTAGAGATCAGTTGAACTGTTTGTAAAAAGTCATGAAATCCCAGCACTTTGGGAGGTCAAAGTGGGTGCATTGTTTGAGGTTAGGAGTTTGAGACCAGCCGGGCCAACATGATGAACCCCCATCTCTACTACATATACAAAACTTAGCCAAGCATGGTGGTGAGCACCTGTAATCCCAGCTACTCAGGAGGCTAAGGCAGGAGAATCACTTGAACCCCAGGGGGCGGAGGTTGCAGTAAGCCCAGATTGTGCCATTACACTCCAGCCTGGGTGACAGAGCGAGACTCTCTCTCAAAAATAAAATAAGTAAAATCAATCCTTGAGTACGAGAAGTTTTTTTAAGAAAAGTCACTAAATCTAAATCTATAAAAGCAAAAAGAATTGAAAGGGGTTAGAATTATAATTGAGACAAAATTACGTTAAATTAACAAAAGGACTGTTGGGGTTTTACTAAAACACATAGCTTAATATATTGCATGGTTTGAGGTTAGGAGGAGTTAGGCATATATTTTGGGAGAGGGGTACTTAATTATAAAATATTACCTTCTATTCAGCAGACCTTCCCCACCCCCCTTTAACTTATTCAGGCTAGCCAACTGACTGCTCCTCTTGAGAGACTTGTTTTGCTTCTATTCAGTTGTACCCCTAACTTGGAATTTGATTTTATTATGACTTTGGTGTCATTTTACCAAGGGGACATAAGAAAATAGTTCCACAGACTTTTTTGTGCTGCTAATAGTTGGTAAAGTCTGAATACCCTCCCAGGATTTAACACCCACAGCTTAAAAGCAGTCCTCTCATCTTCTGCACCTTCTTATGAGGAACAGGAAGAGAGCATGTTGTTTTGACCTGACTAAAGGGTCAAGCCCAGTGTATTTCCAATACTTTTAGGTTTGTATTATATTACCTCCCTCAGCCAGAAGCTGAAACCTGGTGCTTGAGAGTGCAGGAGTAGTCGGGAATCAAGTCAGTCCTTTATTGTAATGCACACACAGTGACTTACCAGGCATTTATGAACTATACTGTTATGAACTCATATCTCACATGGAGAGCTAGGTTGTAAAGTCATCATTTGAGATAAAAATAGAAAATCACTTACAGCCAGTTATCATTGATCCTTTTTACAGTTAAACCCCAGATGAAAAAGTTGGCTTGCATTTATATGTTGTATGAAAAACATCTGTCAGTAAACATTAGAATTGCACTCTGCACCATGAGATTTCAAACTATGGGATTACCTCTCCCGCCTCACAGTTTCTGCTTCTTGAGTAGAGTTCAAACTCAATTGAACTCACTATATTTTTTCTATTCTTTTACAGCCTATTTAATTGCAGAACGAAATCACAATTTTAGTTTCTGCTTTGCTCCCTCCCTCCTCAATCAATGATAGCTGAATCCACATAAGTTATGTGTCTGACATACTGACATTGTATACCCTTGATTTGAGGCTGGGCCTGGCCTGACCCTAAGTATTTGAAAATTGGGATTGCCGTGTTGTCAGTCTGTTTTTCTCTTGTCCACTGCTAGAAACTTTGGTTTCCTATAGGAAGTAGTGATTTCTGGGAGACTTGTGCTCAGTCTGCAAATCTGTATTTTTTTTTTTTTTTAATTATACTTTTTTTTTTTTTTTTGAGACGGAGTCTTGCTCTGTCACCCAGGCTGGAGTGCAGTGGCCAGATCTCAGCTCACTGCATGCTCTGCCTCCCGGGTTTACGCCCTTCTCCTGCCTCAGCCTCCCAAGTAGCTGGGACTACAGGCGCCCGCCACCTCGCCCGGCTAGTTTTTTGTATTTTTTAGTAGAGACGGGGTTTCACCGTGTTAGCCAGGATAGTCTCGATCTCCTGACCTCTTGATCCGCCCGTCTCGGCCTCCCAAAGTGCTGGGATTACAGGCTTGAGCCACCGCGCCCGGCCTTAATTATACTTTAAGTTTTGGGTTACATGCAGTTTTGTTACATAGGTACACACGTGCCATGGTGGTTTGCTGCACCCATCAACCCGTCACCTACATTAGGTATTTCTCCTAATGTTATCCCTCCCCTAAACCCCCACAGGCTCCGGTGTGTAATGTTCCCCTCCCTGTGTCCATGTGTTCTCATTGTTCAACTCCCACTTATTAGTGAGAACATGTGGTGTTTGGTTTTCTGATCTTGTGATAGTTTGCTGAGAATGATGGTTTCCAGCTTCATCCATGTCCCTGCAAAATACATGAACTCATCCTTTTTTGTGGCTGCATCGTATTGCATGGTGTATATGTGCCACATTTTCTTAATCCAGTCTGTCATTGATAGACATTTGGGTTGGTTCCAAGTTTTTGCTATTGTGAATAGTGCCACAGTAACCACACATGTGCATGTGTCTTTATCATAGAATGATTTATAATCTTTTGGGTATATGCCCAGGAATGGAATTGCTGGGTCAAATGGTATTCCTACTTCTAGATCCTTGAGGAATCGCCACACTGTCTTCCACAATGGTTGAACTAATTTACACTCCCATCAACAGTGTAAACGCATTCCTGTTTTTCCACAACCTCTCCAGCATCTGTTTCCTGACTTCTTAATGATCGCCATTGTAACTGGCATGAGATGGTATCTCATTGTGGTTTTGATTTGCATTTCTCTAATGACCAGTGATGATGAGCATTTTTTCATGTGTCTGTTGGCTGCAAAAATGTCTTCTTTTGAGAAGTGTCTGATCATATCCTTTGCCCGTTTTTTGATGGGGTCGTTTGCTTTTTTCTTGTAAATTTGTTTAAGTTCTTTGTAGATTCTGGATATTAGTCCTTTGTCAGATGGATAGATTGTAAAAATTTTCTCCCATTCTGTAGGTTGCCTTTTCACTCTGATGATGTTTCTTTTGTTGTGCAGAAGCTCTTTAGTTTAATTAGATCCTATTTGTCAATGCTGGCTTTTGTTGCCATTGCTTTTGCTCTTTTAGACATGAAGTCGTTGCCCATGCCTATGTCCTGAATGGTATTGCCCAGGTTTTCTTCTAGGATTTTTATGGTCCTTGGTCTTAAATTTAAGTCTTTGATGCACCTTAAGTTGATTTTTATATCGGGTGTAAGGAAGGGGTCCAGGTTCAGTTTTCTGTATATGGCTAGCCAGTTTTCCCCTACGCCATTTATTAAATGGGGAATCTTTTCCCATTGCTTGTGTGTGTCAGGTTTGTCAAATATCAGATGCTGGTAGATGTGTGGTGTTATTTCTGAGGGCCTCTGTTCTGTTCCATTGATCTGTATATCTGTTTTGGTATCAGTACCATGCTGTTTTGGTTACCATAGCCTTGTAGTAATGTTTGAAATCAGATACCGTGATGCCTCCAGCTTTGTTTTTCTTGCCCAGGATTATCTTGGCTATGCAGACTCTTTTTTGGTTCCATATGAAGTTTAAAATAGTTTTTTTCCAATTCTGTGAAGAAAGTCAGTGGTAGCTTCATGGGGATAGCATTGAATCTATAAATTACTTTGGGCAGTAAGGCCATTTTCCTGATATTGATTCTTCCTATCCATGAGCGTGGAATGTTTTTCCATTGGTGTCCTCCCTTATTTCCTTGAGCAGTGGTTTGTAAGTCTCCTTGAAGAGGTCCTTCACATCCCTTGAAAGTTGTATTCCTAAGTATTTTATTCTCTTAGTAGCAGTTGTGAATGGGAGTTCACTCATAAATCTGTATATTCTTACAGAAAGGACCATATGAGGTGGTTACATTATTTGCTGGGCCTATTCTCATTTATATGCACAGCATGACCCCAGAAATTAGTTTCTGCAGAGTGCAGACCACTGGGGCCTCCTCAATCCAGCAGTGAAAAATGATACCACTGTGCTAAGATAAGCACATTTATCCTTATCAAATGCAGGTTGAAGTCTGTAGGACGTGTAGAAATCACCCCATTTCTCCAGTTCCCTGCTGCTTCAAGAGAGTGTTGGACCAGCAGCATTCATATCATCTGGGAGATGGCTGCAAAGACAGTATCTAAGGTTCTATCACTATACCTAATGAATTCGAATCTGTGGTTTAACAAGCTCCATAGCTGATTTGGATTCACAGCTTTGAACAATACCAAAATAGACACATTAGGTGAATATGTTAGGAAGTGCTATCCCCTCAGTGATATTTCTGAGCTTCATGAGTTAAATAGTAGAAAAACAGTCAATGCAAACAATTAGGGAAACATTGTTTTTTAAATATGAAGGGATAAAATTTTCTCTTAAAAACAGTAAGAAAAAAGTGATGTTTAAGAGTTAATTGGATCTAACAAATGAATTCCCTCTGTCAAAAAACTGGTTACTTAATTAGAAGACATTTCACATGACTTGGTTAAAAAGTAAGTTTTGTTCTCTTATTAAATTAATTTACACTTTCTGGGGATTAATGAAGGGAGAAGAAACAATTATAAAATGAGTAAAGTTTAGAGTGTCTTCAGTAAACACTGTTAAGTAATTTTTACGTTTTGTCTACAGAAAACCATTCTGTCCAAGACCAGGCACCTATGTTGGAAGGTGAATTGGTTATAAAATATACTTTTGGAAATCTTTGAATAATTGAATACAATTAATGAATGGACATTAACAATAATGCATGTGAACTTCAAAGATGATGATACCCTAAATCTGATCAGGATAATTTTTTTTTTTTTTTTTGGCTTCCTAATTGAATCAAATTTTACAACTGATTGAATTTACATGATTACACAAGTAGCTTGGTTATAAAGGCTGTCTGTTTTATATAGACATAAAGAAAATAACTATGCCAAGACTGTCTTAAGCCACGGGTAAGACTAGAAAGTGATTGCAGAGATTTGAATGATTATGTAGAACCAGAAGTTTAAGAATTTGTTAATCAGAAAGCAGCATATGAGTTAATATTTTGTGGTTAACTCTTGACTGTTTTGAGCCATATCTGATTTTCTGTCTCCTAGTAAACTTTTAAGAAATGAATTCTTTTTTTTTTATCTTTATTTTTTACTTTTTTGAGACAGAGTCTCACTCTGTCACCCAGGCTGAAGTACAGTGACAGAATCTTGGTTCACTGCAACCTCCACCTCCCAAGTTCAAGCAATTCTCCTGCTTCAGCTCCTGAGTAACTGGGATAACAGGCGTGCACCACCACACACGGCTAATTTTTGTGTTTTTAGTAGAGACAGGGTTTCACCATGTTGGCCAGGCTGGTCTCGAACTCCTGACCTCAAGTGATCCACCCACCTCAGCCTCCCAAAGTACTGAGATTACAGGCATGAGCCACTGCGCCTCGCCTGAATTATGTTTTAAAATCAAGACAAGTAAGTGCTGGTGGTTAGTTGAAGATCTGTATTTTTTAAAGTTTCTGTGACTTTGGTTTGACAGTTTTCTTGTGACTTAATATGTATATCTGTTAAACAAGTGCAAGTTAAAATATTGAAAGAACATTTATTGGAAAGGGAATAATTTTTTGTCTTCACATATATACATACATAAAAGTTTCTTTAGCAAGTATCTGGTTCCTTATAGAGGATATCAAAACTCACACTTAGTGAAATGTAAAAGAATTAATTGTGATTTAGAAATTATTCTGTCTAATTTCCAGCATGTTGTATTCCTTTTTTCTTTGAAGATACTGGCATTAAAATACTTAATAAGTTCTGCTACTATTGTTCATTTTTCACTTTGAAGTAGCAGGGTTTTTTGATTTGTTAGTGTGTGCGTGTGTTTTTTTTTTTAAGAGGAAATTTACTACAGTTGGTAGTATTTTAATTTTATATTTGCTATTAGCCTGCAATTTTTTTTATGGATTTAAAAATCTTAGCACAGATATTTGAATACCCTTTTTTACTTTGCTTATAATTCCCAAGGCAAAGATGATAAAAATTACTAGTGTTACATAGTTGGAGTCTGCTTTTTTCTTAACAATACTTCTTTTCTTTTTTTTCTTTTTTTTTTTCGAGACGGAGTCTCGCTCTGTCGCCCAGGCTGGAGTGCAGTGGCAGTATCTCAGCTCACTGCAAGCTCCGCCTCCCTGGTTTATGCCATTCTCCTGCCTCAGCCTCCCGAGTAGCTGGGACTACAGGCGCCCGCCACCTCGCCCGGCTAGTTTTTTGTAGTTTTTAGTAGAGATGGGGTTTCACCGTGTTAGCCAGGATGGTCTCGATCTCCTGACCTCGTGATCCGCCCGTCTCGGCCTCCCAAAGTGCCGGGATTACAGGTTTGAGCCACCGCGCCCGGCCTCTTGACAATATTTCTACCATGTTTAGAATAGATCATTTGCTCATGTTGAATTGCCCTCTTGGCAAATAGGAGATTGCTAATTTTATTCTTTTTTTTATATGTTGAATATATCAGAAGCCTGGTGGTTTTTTTGTTTGTTTGTTTGTTTTTGTTTTTTAGCAGACTGTATTTTCATTATTAGGAGAGAATAGTAAACTGATCTTTGAAAGTCATACACCAATATAAATAAAAACTTCACCACCCTAAATTTAGCACAGCTCTTTCAGTTTAAATGGAAACAGTGTCAAGATATCTTACCTACCAAGTGAAGGCCTTGTTCCTATTAAGAGATGTGAGTGTGAGAATCCAGGGCTACATAGTGATCCCCACACTCAGCTGGTAAAACCTTTGTGACAGTTATCTCAGGGTGAAGGCAGAATTTTGGAGTATTAAGTGATGGATTCAGTTTTACTTTTTTCCTTTCAGGATTCTAAAGGAATACGTTCTCTATTATCTGTTATAGGTCCTCAGAATGGTTGGAATGACCCTCCAGCTTTGAACAGAGTACCCAAAAAGAAGAAGGTACTAGAAAAAGATGTTCATCCAATGGCCTACAGATGTAATGTTAACCACATAGCCACTTGGAACACACTATACTTCACTGATCCTTTTAAAAGCGAAGCTTACTGAGTGATGTATTTAAAGCGTACTTCAGCATGCGCCTTCTAATCCATGGAGGGAAGGAAAGGAAGTAGAAAACAGTATCGTCAAAACCTTGTTCTGATGATGGTGATATTAATTAAAGCCCTTTTAGAAGGCAAGATATAAATTCCCAACAGGCCTCTTTCAAAAAATAGGAAATTTCAGTCTTCAGGGTTGCTTTTTTTTTTGGAATTACTTTGGTCTTTGGGTTCTACTAGTAATCATGAATTTGGCAATTAAATTTTGGGCTTTTTCTGTCACATATAGTGTGAATGAAATAGCCTCATGGCTGAGCACTGTACAGATCTCAGTAACTGTTAAGAGCTGTTAAGCACAAATTAGATGCTTCTTTCTGCCCAAGCCATTTTTACTTTTAAAAAAATTCCTCGTGACCTCATTCCCTAAATATACTAATGAGAGGCCATAATATAAAATTAGGAGGCTTTAAATGAGGAAAGAATCCCAATATTTAGGTTAGTATTAATCAGAAACTGAATTTTGTACTTTTAGTGTGATAGAATTGCCAAATAATGTCTACTTAGGTATTACATTCTGATCATATTAAACACATGTGCACATACACGCACATGCATACTTGGCACCTCTGATTCCAATATTGCTACATACAGTTCTCCAGACCTGATACCCTCTTTCAAAAATGCCATGGTGACTATAATCCCAGCACTTTGGGAGGCTGAGGCAGGCGGATCATGAGGTCAGGAGTTCTAGACCGGCCTGGCCAATATGGTGAGACCCTGTCTCTACTAAAAATACAAAAATTAGCTAGGCGTGGTGGCACACGCCTGTAATCCCAGCTACTTGGGAGGCTGAGGCACGAGAATTGCTTGAACCCGGGAGGCAGAGGTTGCAGTGAGCTGAGATTGTGCTATTGCACTCCAGCCTGGGTGACAGAACGAGACTGTCTCAAAAAAAAAAAGCCATGGTTTTAGCTCCCCTTTATTGGGGATAAGTATGGGAGGGCAAAGGGAGACAAAGAAGTCCAAGTTTGAGCTCCCTATCTGTCTTAGCCAAATCAGCTCTATTTTTATGTTTTACTTTTACTTTATTCTGCATAAAATTTCATTAGAAAAAAGCATTCTACTACTATTAAAAAATTTGTTTAGCCATGGTATAACCTCACTCCCTTATTTTAAGCTGAAGAAATATTGCTATCGTTTTTATTCTTACTCCTGGTGTCTTTTATTTCATCTTTTAACAGATGCCTGAAAACTTCATGCCTCCTGTTCCCATCACATCACCAATCATGAACCCATTGGGTGACCCCCAGTCACAGATGCTGCAGCAACAACCTTCAGCTCCAATACCACTGTCAAGCCAGTCTTCATTCCCACAGCCACATCTTTCAGGTGGCCAGCCCTTCCATGGCATACAGCAACCTCTTGGTCAAACAGGCATGCCACCATCTTTCTCAAAGCCCAATATTGAAGGTGCCCCAGGGGCTCCTATCGGAAATACCTTCCAGGTAACAGTAAATTTGTAGAAGTGGAATGGGAAGATGGCTGTGTTTCAGTATATTTTCTTTAATGTGCTAACTTTTATGATTACATGATTATTGTTAAACATCTAGACAACCTAAACAAAAAATAGTAACTTTTTTTTTAAGATTGATCATGTATGTATATTATTTTTCAATTACATGGCCACATAAAAGAAGATTATACATTTGAGAGTGTTTACTATAACTTGGCTACGTCCGTAGCCATAATTTAAAATCAGATGCATCATCTCTGCATCTGAGGTTGCTAAGCAAAAGCTGTTTCCAAAGATTTTTCTCTTCAAAATAGAAAATAAAAATGTAGTGAGTTATATATTTTTATGTGTATGTATAAAAGCTAATAATACAGCCTTATCTTCAGATACAGAAAAACATTTTTTACTTGCTTTTCACAACACAAACAAGCCAGTTGGCAAAGTCCTGAATGTTGAAAAATTTAACACATTTCTACATAACACACTTAGACATACAGAGTTAAGTATTTTGATCTGTTCATGAGAAATAAAGAGCTTAGATCAAAATTCAGTATAAGAAGATGAAACAAACTCCTGCCCAAGTAAAAAAAAACTAGTTCTACTGTTTGATTCTTTGATTCATTGAAGTCAAATTTGTAAAGATTGTATCTCTTGTCACAAGAGTATACTTTACTGTTAAGAGATAATATGCCTGAAGCCAGGCACAGTGGCTCATACCTGTTATCCCAGCACTTTGGAAGGCCGAGGCGGGCGGATCATCTGAAGTCAGGAGTTCGAGACCAGCCTGGCCAGCATGGTGAAACCCTGTCTCTACTAAAAATACAAAAATTAGCTGGGCGTGGTGGCATGCGCCTGTAGTGCCAGCTACGCAGAAAGCTGAGACAAGAGAATTGCTTGAACTCAGCAGACAGAGGTTGCAGTGAGCTGAGATCGCGCCACTGTACTCCAGCCTGGATGACAGAGCGAGACTCCATCTCAAAAAAAAAAAAAAAGAGAGAGATAATATGCCTAAGGAATTTTTAAATGTTTTTTTTTTTTTTTTTGAGACGGAGTCTCACTCTGTCGCCCGGGCTGGAGTGCAGTGGCTGGATCTCAGCTCACTGCAAGCTCCGCCTCCCGGGTTCACGCCATTCTCCTGCCTCAGCCTCCCGAGTAGCTGGGACTACAGGCGCCTGCCACCTCGCCCGGCTAGTTTTTTGTATTTTTTAGTAGAGACGGGGGTTTCACAGTGTTAGCCAGGATGGTCTCGATCTCCTGACCTCGTGATCCGCCCACCTCGGCCTCCCAAAGTGCTGGGATTACAGGCTTGAGCCACTGCGCCAGGCCTTAAATGTTAAGAGTTGCATTTTAAAAACATTTTGACAAAGATGAGAAGAAATGGTTCTTTCTGGAAAAATAAAAATTACAGAGTTTTATTTAAAAAAATTTAAAAAGATTATAAGCCTGTTATTTTGGGAAGCTACTCAGCCTCTTATATTTGTTTAGACTTGGGTTCTCATGCTGTACTCGCCTAGACCTGAACCTTAGTTACCATCAAAAGAGAAAGATATGTAGTGTTCAGCCAGGCTATATACCCAGCTGCTTGCCTACTTGGATGTCTTGGAGGCACTTCAACCTCAGCATGTCCAAAACCTAATTCATACTCTTCCTCCCAAACTTAGTCATCTTTCCTTGTTTCCTGTTATCAGTGAGTGGCACCATAACCTTTTTTGTGGAATCCAGGCAAAAACCTGGTAATCATCTTTATACACTTTTCCTTTTAACCTCTATTTTAAATCTGTCTCCCCAAATCTTGTCGATATCACTCCAAAATATTTTTTGAATCCTTTCTTCTCCGCATTTTTACTCTAGTCCATGCTACCTTAATCTCTAATCTTCGTCAGTACAGGAACCTCCTAATTGGTCTGCTGATATCTACTTTGATCCATCTCTAATTTGGCCTTTTTTCATCTTTGCCTAAAACAGTACAGCTTCCCATCGTTCTCAGGATAAGGACCGAAATATTCAACATTGTCTGGAAGGCCTCAGCTCATACTCCTTGTTCTCTCTGCTCCAGCTATACTGGCCTTTTAACTCCCTTTTACTGTGATCCTTCCTTTGTACATGTTATTCCTTTCATCTGGAATACTCTTTTTTCCTACTTAACTGTTCAACTCCATTTTGTCCTTCCAGTAAAATTTCCTGAAGAGAGCCTTCCCTTCCCTCAGTCAAATCTCAGTTATAGCATCTTTTGTTTCCAGCAAGTGTTAACGTACTACAGTTGCTATTTTACATACATTGATGATGTTTTTAAACTGTACCTCTTCCATTAGCCCGTAAACTCCCTGAGAACTGAGATCATTTCTGTATTGGCTCACCAGTAGTACATAGCCAGTGCCTAGTACATAGTTGCCTAATGTTTTTTGAATGAGTGAAAGAATGAACTAATAAAACTTAACCATTTCTTCTTTGTTCTTTCATCTGTACACTCAGCAGCATTGGGATGTCTTCTCTCTTAATCTTTGGCTTCATCTTACAGTTTTGATCACAGCCCAGTTAACAACCTCTAAGAGTAAAACAAAGAATAGAAGAATGCCAGCGTACATGAAAATGAGCCAACAAGCAGAGCAAGCAGCCATTCTAACCAGCCAAGTGTGTTTTTCAGTGCCTTGTTTTTATTCTCTGCTGGCACGTACTTATTTCCCATCAGTTATAAACAATATTGACCAACATATGTTACCTAATTAATCAACTGCTTTGTATCCAGTCCTGTATATGAAAATCCAAACTGTAGGAAGAGTGCCTACACTTTGTACTAGATATCTGGTTTTTATTTTTACTTATCCTATGTGATTTCACACATTAAATTTTAATTTGATTTTGAATAGGTCTATCTTCAAGGTTGTCAGTTTCTGTTTATCATATAGATTCAAGATTGTGTATATAAGGTAGCTTCTGGTCATTTCTGATCTGTTTTTGATGTGTTTCTTCCAGCATGTGCAGTCTTTGCCAACAAAAAAAATTACCAAGAAACCTATTCCAGATGAGCACCTCATTCTAAAGACCACATTTGAGGATCTTATTCAGCGCTGCCTTTCTTCAGCAACAGACCCTGTATGTATTTTTTTTTTAATCATATTTTGCTTAATTAGAAGAATCCTTGGCCAGGCGTGGTGGCTCACTCCTGTAATCCCAGCACTTTGGGAGGCCAAGGTAGGTGGATCATTTGAAGCCAGGAGTTCAAGACCATCCTGGCCAACATAGCGAAACCCCATCTCTACTAAAAATACAAAAAATTAGCTGGGTGTGGTGGAATGCAGCTGTAGTCCCAGCTACTCAAGAGGCTAAGGCAGGAGAATCACTTGAACCCAGAAGGCAGAGGTTGCAGTGAGCCGAATTGCACCACTGCACTCCAGCCTGGGTGACAGCGAGAGACTCCATCTCAAAATAAATAAAATAAAAGAATCTTTTATGGAGTTCTTCTATAATTATTGCTTGAAGTCCTGCAAGGTATATTTCTAAAAAGTTTGCACAAAAGTAATAAAGCTAGCACTTACATAGTTTGCATTACATATAGAAATATATTTAATTGCTTTTTATATATAAATGTACTTAATCTTCACAATAACTTATGGCAGATAGATTTGTCATTTTTATTTTACAGACAAGAGAATTAAGGCAAAGAGCAGTTAAGTAACACTTAAGGTCAGAGCCAGCATTCAAACCCAGACATTCTGGCGCTAGAATTCATGCTCTCAACCACCGAGCTTTACTGCCTCTCATCAACAAAATGGTATTTGGCACATAAATAGAACATAATGGTGCTATGCAAGAAACTCAGATTTGGGATTTCTTTTTGAACTTATATTGAAATTATTAAAAGTAGATAGATCATCTTCTAAAGCTTTGCAGAGATGTTAAAGATAGTTCAAAGTTTTAGATATCGGAGGCATATTTACATTTAAAGCAACTGATTTTACTTACTTTACTTAGGATACCCCTGTATTGCAACAACAAACATTCCACAAAGCCAGTCTTAAGTGAAATTTCATTTTCTGTTAGCACACATTGAATGTTTTCAATCATTGGCTTCTTGTCTGCATGAAAAAACAACTTCTGGGTTTTATTTTTCACCAGACATTGAGTATTAATATGTGCAGCCTTCTGCTGGTCAGTGGCTTTGTGGAAAGCCATTCTCTGTACTGGAAGTATCAGGAAAGCTTCGTGCCTGACATTCTGGGAGTGATGGGAAGACCAAGGTGGAAACAAGAGAGCAGACGAAGCTGATAACCAGATACATGCTAGCCCTTAATGCACACTTCTAAATAGACAGGCCATGATTTACCTTTCTCTTGGTCATCATTCTGTATTCCTCCTGGATACCAAGGAGCTCTGGGTAGTAGAGAAGCATAAAAGACAAAGTGTTCCTATAATTCCTATAATTAGTTGGGGAAGAAGTTCTAATATTCTGCCTGCCTGGCTGCCCTTGCCTCCTTGGGGTGGTGCTCCTGTTTGTAGCTAGATAAGGTTAACTTTCTTTTTTTTCTTTTTTTCTTTCTTTTTTTTTTTTTTTTTTCTGAGATGGAGTTTCATTCTTGTTGCCCAGGCTGGAGTGCAGTGGTGTGATCTCGGCTCACCGCAACCTCTGCCTCCCAGGTTCAAGCGATCCTCCTGCCTCAGCCTCCCTAGTAGCTGGGATTACAGGCATGTGCCACCACGCCCAGCTAATTTTGTATTTTTAGTAGAGACGGGGTTTCTCCATGTTGGTCAGGCTGGTCTCAAACTCCCGACCTCAGGTGATCCACCCACCTCAGCCTCTCAAAATGCTGAGATTACAGGCATAAGCCATCACGCCTGGCAATGTTAACTTTGAGCAAGGATTGTAAGGTTTCCTTTCCACAAAAGTTCATTTTAATCAATAGTTGGAATGGTTTTTATAGCATGGATTTATCTTATTTTCACTTTATGTCTAAACAGCACAAAGTAATTTTGCCACACAACTTGATGTGTAGCATCCTTGATGGCCTGTCTCTTCCTCTCTCTTCTCCAAGCACACTGACATTCCTTCCTTGAACACACCAAGAGTGCTTCAGCATCAGGGACTTTATACTTGCCGCTCCTTCTGCCTGGAACTCTTCCTCCACATATCTGCATTGTTTGTTTCCTTCCAAGTTCAAGGCCTCTGCTCAAATGTCCCATTAGCCATCAGGCCTTTCTTTATTACCCCCAACTCCCAACATGTGTAGCCCCCTTCCTGTATTAACTTTTCTTCACAGCAGTTATCACCATCTGACATGCAATATATTGTTCATTTAGTGTCTTTTCTCACCCAGTGGGATATGAGCTGCATGACATACAAGACTTTGTCCCTGGTACAGCACATAGTAAGCAGTCAATAAATATTGAACTAACATGAGGCTGTGGTATAATGTAGAACATTAAGTTAATCATGTAATTTTAAAACTGTTAGTTTTAGTTTTAGAGTAGTTTCTTTGACTATACTTTACAGTACTATGGTAGGGAGAAAAAAAGCTTTTTAATTTAATCATGTGTTTTACTACTTCCCTCAGTAATCTTAAGCTGCCAAAAGATAGTTTTCTTTTTTTCTGGTGCTTTAAAGGCTTAGAAAAAGGCAGGATTAAACAAATGTAACTAAGTGTTTAAGTAGTGTTTTTGAAAGGTTAAAACAAGATTCCACAGTTCACCTATATGTTTGCCTTCTACCACCTAACTGTACTTAGACCTTCTTTTCTGTGATACACTGACCCACTGCTGCCTCCTGATGCTTGTGAATATAGTGCAAGCAAACATGCATATATACCTTATCAAGTGAGTTTGCAGTGCATATGAAATCCAATCAGTACTCTTTCATGCGCTGGAAGGAAGTCTCATCCTCTCCTTATCCCAGTCCCCTCCACCCTCCGCTCTCCACCCTCCACACTTGATAGATGATTGATCTCTGTTCTAATAACCTGTTCAAGTTTCTTTTTTTTTCTTTTTTTCTTTTTTTTTTTTTTGAGACAGAGTCTTGCACTGTTGCCTGAGCTAGAATGCAGTGGCAAGATCTCGGCTCACTGCAGCCTCCACCTCCCAGGTTCAAGCAATTCTCCTGCCTCAGCCTTCCAAGTAGCTGGGATTAAAGGTGCCCACCATTACGCCCAGCTAATTTTTTGTATTTTTAGTAGAGACAGGATTTCACCATGTTGGCCAGACTGGTCTCAAACTCCTGACCTCATGATTTGCCTGCCTCGATCTCCCAAAGTGCTGGGATTACAGGCATGCGCCACTGCGCCTGGCCATAATCTGTTCAAGTTTCTTAGTTGTAGTTGCCTCCATTTCTTTATAAAATGAAGCCATTCAACATTTTAAGTATAAGGTTTAGTGCAATGAGATAGGGCAAGTTCTTAGGTGAAAAGTTAATGTTCAAATATAACATCTGTTTTTTCTTTCCTGCAGCAAACCAGGAGGAAGCTAGATGATGCCAGCAAACGTTTGGAGTTTCTGTATGATAAACTTAGGGAACAGACAGTAAGTTTTGGAGGAAAAGTATTTATGATAATCATTTATTCCTAGTTGCTAGTATAACAGTTGTCTCATCAGCACTCGCATTTAGTATGCATGGGGGCAGAATTGTCATGACAGTTAGAGAATGGGCATGGCTGTGTTAGAATCATAAATTCCACTCACTGGGGTTAAGAGGATATGGCTGTGTGTGTATGTGTGTGTGTATGTGTTTATGTGTGTGTGTGTATGTTTATGTGTGTGTGGTGAGAGAGAAATTTTAACCCTCTCATAACAAGAGTATAAATACAAACTGGCCTGTGTTGGCCATAAGGTAACTGACCTTCTGCTGTTCCTTTTATATGGCCCAGTTACAAGAAATCAAAGAGTAGGCAGGTACTCTGTTTTCCAGGGACTGAATCTATAATCTTTCTCAGAGTCTGAGACTCTTGATCCTTTTCTTTTAGGATAGCCATTATACAAAAACAAAGCCAAATGTAGCCACAAGATGAATAAGGTAATGTGCTTTAACTATCAAGATAGCCAGGGCCGGGCGCGGTGGCTCAAGCCTGTAATCCCAGCACTTTGGGATCACGAGGTCAGGAGATCGAGACCATCCTGGCTAACACTGTGAAACCCCATCTCTACTAAAAAATACAAAAAAACTAGCCGGGCGAGGTGGCGGGCGCCTGTAGTCCCAGCTACTCGGGAGGCTGAGGCAGGAGAATGGCGTGAACCCGGGAGGCAAAGCTTGCAGTGAGCTGAGATCCAGCCACTGCACTCCAGCCTGGGCGACAGAGTGAGACTCCATCTCAAAAAAAAAAAAGATAGCCAGGAGTAAGAAGTCAATTCACTATGTTTGTCCTCTTGTCCCCACCTCACCATTCCTTTCTAAAATTGTCTTGTTTTTTATTAATGAAACCACTAGGAAAGGAGAGGAAAAAAAGAAGTGGGACTTTCTTTTTATTTTTTCCATTTCAGCATTCCTCTACCCCATTCCCCACACCCAGTTCCATCAGATGAAAATAACCATTTCTCTCATGAGAACCAAACTAAAGAAAGTTGATATAACAGTGGAAGTAGTAGTGTGGTCCTTGATCCAAAATAAAGTCTTCTCGCTGGACACAGTGGGATATGCTTTTAATCCCAGCTACTCAGGAGGCTGATGCGGGAGAATCACTGGACCCCAGGAGTTTGCTACCAGCCTGGGCAACATAGCAAGACCCCATTTCCAAAAAAAAAAGATACAATTAGCATATACATCTAGATGAGTGTATATTAAAACTTTTTTAAAAAATGAGATGAAAACAGGCCAGGCACGGTGGCTCACACCTGTAATCCCAGCACTTTGGGAGGCTGAGGTGGGCAGATCACCTGAGGTCAGGAGTTTGAGACCAGCCTAGCCAACATGGCGAAACCCTGTCTCTACTAAAAATACAAAAATTAGCTGTGCATGGTGGCACATGGCTGTAGTCCCAGCTACTCAGGAGGCTGAGGCAGGAGAATCACTTGAACCCAGGAGGCGGAGGTTGCAGTGAGTCGAGATCGCACCACTGCACTCCAGCCTGGGTGACAGAGTGAGACTCCATCTCAAAAAAAAAAAAAAATCAAAATAAAGTCTTCTGTAAAGTATGGACACCTGTGCCAAGTAATGACATCGTAAAAAACTACAGGTTTTATAGTTTCAAGAGATGACAGGATTATAAAAAGCGGTTAAGAATTAGTAAATTTGGGCTTGCCCTTGAGATATTATGATTAAGAATCTTTAATCTCCTTTTTGTGCATAGGAGAATTTTTTAAAGGTCTGAGGCTCTCTCTCTTTTTTTTTTTTTTTTTTTGAGACAAAGTCTGGCTCTGTCGCCCAGGCTGGAGTGCAGTGGCGCAATCTCGGCTCACTGCAACCTCCACCTCCCGGGTTCACATCATTCTCCTGCCTCAGCCTCCCGAGTAGCTGGGACTACAGGCGCCCACCACCACGCCCGGCTAATTTTTTGTATTTTTAGTAGAAACGGGGTTTCACCGTGTTCGCCAGGATGGTCTCGATCCCCTGACCTTGTGATCCACCCACCTTGGCCTCCCAAAGTGCTGGGATTACAGGCATGAGCCACCGTACCTGGCCTGAGGCTCTCTTAAGTAGAGAGAGACATTAGCATTTCAGTTTGGAGAGGAAATCGGGCTGCTTTTCTATAATAAAATACCTGGCTTATACATGTATAATTCATTAATAACTTCTTTATGTAAATCATTTTGTCGTGGTTCTACTTGACAACTGTTGCTTGGTTCAAGAAACTTTCTAGAAATGCTAAATGGTTTATACATTTTTATAATGTTTGTTTCAAGTTCCACTTAAATATCTGGGTGTAATGTTTGTGGAGGATCTCATGGGAAATTCTCCCTTAATTTAATTCTTTCCCTTGGTTCTACTTTTGTTTCAGCTTTCACCAACAATCACCAGTGGTTTACACAGCATTGCACGGAGCATTGAAACTCGAAACTACTCAGAAGGATTGACTATGCATACCCACATAGTTAGCACCAGCAACTTCAGTGAGACCTCTGCTTTCATGCCAGTTCTCAAAGTTGTTCTCACCCAGGCCAATAAGCTGGGTGTCTAAAAGGACAGGTTCTCTTCAACTCAATATTGCCATTTTTCCAAAGAAACATGTTAAAAAACAAATTTTAAGACATGGACCAGTCGCCGTTAGCATGTTTGCATAGCAACCAGTCAAGAGCATTTACACTATTTCTGCCGATATACTCACCTTAGAACTGCTCAGAACCCTGGTGCTTTATTTTTTGTTTTAATCTTTTGTTGCCAGTGATGATTTTCCTATTCTGAAACAGTGTATTTCCTGGATTACACATAGTATGGTTTCCTAAAGTATTCTGATAAATGTGTTTTTTAAAACCTCAATATACTTTTTAGAAAAGGAGCATCTGGTTATGCATAAAGCAGAGCTAAAACTAAATTTCTTTCATGTCCTCCCTACTTCCTCCATGTCAATCAGATTAAAGTGTGTAATCCTATTTTATGTGTGTATAGTCTTTTTTGAAACAGCTGCTTACAATTTAGTTTATTTTTGTGTCTTAAGATTCACTCTGTTCCTGAGTAAATAACTACATCTACAAACTGCTGCATGGGTTTTAGCAGATATTAATAAAAATGGGATCACTGGCTTTAAATATATATGAAAAGACTGGACATTTTTATTCTGTAGAATGCATTGAGCTTTTTTCTATTTCTAAATGTTTCAATATTCTATTTTGAGTTTTAAGACTAAATTGTGTCCATTTTATAGCTGGAAATTTTTTCACCTATTTTGTTTAAATTACCTATAGCTGTGCCAGGCGTGGTGGCTCACACTTGTAATCCCAGCACTTTGAGAGACCGAAGCAGATGGATCACCTGAGGTCGGGAGTTCGAGACCAGCGTGAACAACATGGAGAAACCCCGTCTCTACCAAAAGTACAAAATTAGCTGGGCGTGGCGGCGCATGCTTGTAATCCCAGCTACTTGGGTGGCTGAGGCAGGAGAATCGATTGGACCCAGGAGGCGGAGGTTGCAGTGAGCCAAGATCGCGCCATTGCATTCCAGCCTGGGCGACAAGAACAAAACTCTCAAAAAAAACCAAAAAAATTACCTATAGCTTTGAGGTTTTAAGTTCAGAAAGAAAGCTTTAATTTCAGTCAGCCTCCTAAATCAAAGCCACACATTTTGCACCCAGTTTTTCTGTCAAGTGATTTTGTTATCATTTGTCTTAAGAACAGTGTGGTAAGGCTAGGCGCGGTGGCTCATGCCTGTAATCCCAGCACTTTGGGAGGCCAAGGCAGGTGGATCACCTGAGGTCAGGAGTTCGAGACCAGCCTAATCAACATGGAGGAACCCCGTCTCTACTAAAAATACAAAATTAGCCTGCCAGACGTGGTGGTGCATGCCTGTAATCCCAGCTACTCGGGAGGCTGAGGCAGGAGAATCGCTTGAACCCAAGAGGCCGAGGTTGCAGTGAACCGAGGATGCGCCACTGCACTCCAGCCTGGGCAACAGCCTCCATCTCAAAAAAATAAATAAATAAAAGAACAGTGTGGTAAACAAAAAAATAATGGTCCTTGTAGAATCTGGAGAAGAGTTAAATAATTTTCATAGTTTATGCAATATTCCTTAAGAGGTTTAAAAAACTAGAAAGTAAACACGGTGGAGTAAGTTATGTCAATTTTCTTCAGCCTGAGTGAAATAGTTTGCAAGAACCTCTAGATTCTGTTTGCCAAGATTCCCTACTCAATAAATGCTGCATTTTAAAAAATTACCCAGGCTGGGTGCAGTGGCTCACACCTGTAATCCAGCACTTTGGGAGAAGAGGCAGGAGGATCACTTGAACCCAGGAGTTCAAGACTAGCCTGGGCTACATAGTGAGACCATGTCTCTACTAAAAATAAAAAAAATTAGCCCGATATGGTGGCACATGCCTGTGGTCCCAGCTACTTGGGAGGCTAAGGCAGGAGGATCCCTTGAGCCCCAGAGGTCAGGGTTGCAGTGAGCTCTGATTGTGTCACTTCACTCCAGCCTGGGTGACAGAGACCCTGTCTCAGAAAAGAAAAACTCAATTTTATAGCTCAGAATAGTTTTGTGACTTAAAAAGAGGACCTTGATAGCATGTACGTATGTTAGTCTCAAGAATGGACTATTTAGACTTGTAAATGGATGTACTGTCACCTAGCTCACTGGTTTTCTATGCACTTGATAGTGTGAGTCACACGCTTGTAATCCCAGCACTTTGGGAGGCTGAGGCGGGTGGATCTTGAGGTCAGGAGTTCAAGACCGGCCTGGCCAAGATGGTGAAACCCCGTCTCTACTAAAAATACAAAAAAAATTAGCCAGGCTTGGTGGCAGGCGCTTGTAATCCCAGCTACTTGGGAGACTGAGGCAGAGAATTGCTTGAACCTGGGAGGCGGAGGTTGCAGTGAGCCAAGATCGCGCCACTGCACTCCACCCTGGGTGACAGAGTGAGACTCTGTCTCAAATAAATAATAAATAAAAATAAAAAGATAGTGTGAGTCACTTCCACTACTCATTGAAGTGACGTGACCCTCTGGATTTGACCCTGAACAGTAGTATCAGCCCAAGACTCCGTCTGCAGAGTGGGCTGGCTTCAAGTATTTTTTTTAATCACTTTTTTTTTTTTTTTTTTTGAGATGGAGTCTCGATCTGTCGCCCGGGCTGGAGTGCAGTGGCCGGATCTCAGCTCACTGCAAACTCCGCCTCCCGGGTTTACGCCATTCTCCGGCCTCAGCCTCCCGAGTAGCTGGGACTACAGGCGCCCGCCACCTCGCCCAGCTAGTTTTTTGTATTTTTTAGTAGAGACGGGGTTTCACCGTGTTAGCCAGGATGGTCCCGATCTGCTGACCTCGTGATCCGCCCGTCTCGGCCTCCCAAAGTGCTGGGATTACAGGCTTGAGCCACCGCGCCCGGCCTAATCACTCTTATAGTTAGAATTTATTTAGCGGTTGCACGTTTATCTTGACATGACAATGGCATATTTGGCATCATTCTACCAGAAAGAAACTATTTTCCAAAAGATGAGAAACAAGAGTAGGTGGCAGTGGAACCCTGGCCAACCTGAAGATTTATTTAAGAGTATGAGTGTATAGGCCGGGTGCGGTGGCTCACGCCTGTAATCCCAGCACTTTGGGAGGCCGAGGCGGGCGGATACGAGGTCAGGAGATCGAGACCATCCTGGCTAACACGATGAAACCCCGTTTCTACTAAAAATACAAAAAAGTAGCCGGGCGTGGTGGCGGGCGCCTGTAGTCCCAGCTACTCTGGAGGCTGAGGCAGGAGAATGGCGTGAACCCAGGAGGCAGAGCTTGCGTGAGTCGAGATCGTGCCACTGCACTGCAGTCTGGGCGACAGTGTGAGACTCCATCTCAGAAATTTAAAAAAAAAAGTATTAGTGTATAAAACTACTTGCCTTGGTAGCAGAGCACCTGCTCTCCTTTTTCATTACATTGTGATTTTTTTTTCCACTTGCAGCCGTTTCTGTATGTGGCTTATAATCTTGGAAAAGTTTCATGTAAATGAATGGAGGTGGGATGAGCCAAACTCTGAAGTATGAAGATAATAGGCAATTAGAGAAAGAAAGTAGTTTTTCTTCAGAAAAGACAACTTTCAAGAAGTTTTCTTTTTTAAAAAAGGGAAAAAAAATGTCAACTTGATTTTGTAAATAATTCTATTTTTAATGTTTTCAATGTGGATGACATTACAGTATATGCCTGCACAATTCAGGAACCTCTGTTTAAGGCTATTCTTTTTTTTTTTTTTTATTCTGAGACGGAGTCTCGCTCTGTCGCCCAGGCTGGAGTGCAGTGGCCGGATCTCGGCTTACTGCAAGCTCCGCCTCCCGGGTTCGCGCCATTCTCCTGCCTCAGCCTCCCGAGTAGCTGGGACTACAGGCGCCTGCCACCTCGCCTGGCTAATTTTTTTTTTGTATTTTTAGTAGAGACAGGGTTTCACCGTGTTAGCCAGGATGGTCTCGATCTCCTGACCTTGTGATCCGCCCGTCTTGGCCTCCCAAAGTGCTGGGATGACAGGCTTGAGCCACCGCGCCAGGCCTTAAGGCTATTCTTACATAAAGATTTCATGGATCATACAACTCATTGTTGTGACATTTTGGAAAGTTAGAGCTGTATTTTCTACCCTTGTCATTACTTCATATATAGTGACCAGTCATGATTTCTGAATCCCAGGTCTATTCAAATTACTTTTTATGTTTTGTGCTTTTTTTAAAAACCTACTTAATTTTAAAACAAGGGAAGGAATATGAGGAAAGCTGGTGGGTGAGGCCGGGTGTTGGCCAGGAAATATATCAGAGTCTCTGGAGGTGGTGCTTTTTATATTACTTCCAGTCCTCTTCTCCGTTCTTTATACCACCTTTTGGGTTTGGTGGGATGGAGGTGCCCTCAGGCCGCACCTGAGAATCATGTGTAATCAGAGATAGAGTCAATGGAGGTAGTTGTTCATTTGAACAGTGTGGGGCAGGAAAAAGTTGGGAACAGAACTGCTCTGTACCCGACTGTTGAGAGTCCAGTAAACCTATATATTCTTTGGATTCAGAAAATTGTCATGTATCCTGGAGGACAGGAAGATGCCATGGGATCCCTGGCGACCAGATGTGCTTTGATGGCTCATACCTGTAATCACAACATTTTGTGAGGCTGAGGCAGGAGGATTGTTTGAGCCCAGGAGTTCAATACCAGCTTGTGCAACATAGTGAGACCCCATCACTACAAAATATATTTTTTTAATTAGCCAGGCATAGTGGCACATGCCTATAGTTCCAGTTACTCAGGAGGCTGAGGTGGGAGGATCACTTGAGCTCAGGAGGTTGAGGCTGCAATGAGCTGTGATCATGCCACTGCACTCCAGCCTGGGCGACAGAGATCCTCTCTCACAAAAAGTAGGGGAGGGAAGGATGACATTTTCGATAACCACTTAACACCTGACCATATTTGGATTCACCTGAGAGTGAATGTGAAGCCATTTGTTGACTCTTCTGCCACAATGGAGACTTCATTTGGAATTGTCACGAAGTTTCAGTCAATAGTGTATGCACATGTATATATATATATATATATACACACACAAACATACAGATTCCCCCCCACCCCTTTGTTTATTCCACTGCTTTGGTAGCAGCATCCTCAAGTATAATCTCTGATTAATCTGCAGGGGTGTTCATCACATGCTGAAGATGTCAGTGTCTTCAAATTATTCTGTAAATAAGTGTAAGAGGGACTGTGCACAGACACTGTTAACTATTTGATCTTATGGATAAATGTCCCAAATTTTTAAATAAATGTAGATTACAGAGAAAGAGCAAATTAGCTTTCACTTTTTCTGGTACATTGTTTAATCAGTTTTAACGGGCCTTTCCTCGTAGGTACTGCTGCTAATTGAAAGGATCTGCCATTTACTTGAGCTGGGCACTCAATTATGTATTTAGATCTCTCTCGATCTTCACATCAGCCCAGGGCACTAAGTAATTCCAGTTGCCAAGCACAGCTGGAATCTGGATTCCAACCCAGGTCTCAGCCTAGTAAGCCTGTCTTCTTCCCACAAAAACAGATTTTTTTCCCCAAAGTAAAGATAACTGCTACTGTATAACAAAAACCGAAGTTTTGATTTTGATTTTGCTCCCCTGTCCCACCTCCCCATTAGTCTGCAGAGACCTGGCATCTTCCACAAAAGAGGAATATACACATTGTAGTGGGTAACATTTATTGAGCATGGTGTGTTGGCATCTTTTCAGGCAGGTTCTCTTCACATGGTGGGAAAGCTACCCCTGTCAGCACAAAGCCTACATCTCCACTACTTGTGATATACAAAGGGAAGAGAGACCCTCTCGCAATATCTATATATCGTTCATATAGACAACTCTGGCTTCTTTTGGGTCTCATGCCCACTACCAGACCAAGGTCTGTGCCAGGGAGGTGGAGTACCAGAACTGGCTGGTCCGGATAGTATGCCCACCCTAGTGTGAGCCCAGTGATTTGTGTGTGTGTGTGTGTGTGTGTGTAGAGATGGAGTCTCGCTCTGTCACCCAGGCTGGAGTGTGGTGGTGTGACCTTGGTTCACTGCAACCTCCACTTTCCGGGTTCAAGCAATTCTGCCTCAGCCTCCTGAGTAGCTGAGACTACAGGCCCACACTGCCAGGCCCGATTAATTTCTTTTGTATTTTAGTAGAGATGGGGTTTCACCGTGTTGCCCAGACTGGTCTCGAACTCCTGAGCTCAGGCAATCCACCTGCCTCGGTCTCCCAAAGTGCTAGAATTACAGGCGTGAGCCACCACACTTGGCCGAGCCCAGTGATTTTAAACCCTACCAAGACCACATAGAGTGATTCCCCCAAAGGAGAGGGTGCAGTATAGAGAAAGGGAGAAAATGACCAGAACAACCCCATACCTCCTTGTAGATCATACCAAGGAAGAGTTACAGAACCAGGGTTCTAGACTGGAGGGAAACCTTGGGTGGTAGTAGTAAAAAGCTATTAGGGAGCTCACTTTATCCTGACTGCTGGAAGTAGTGTCTCCATGACACCTGGGAGTCAAGGAGCTGGGTTCTAGTGCCTTCTCTGCCACGTACTGTTAGCCAAATCATGTCACCACCTTCTGCCTCTGTTTCCCCAACTGTAAAATGAGGGAATAGGACTAGATTTCTAACTTCACTTGCAGCTCTGAAAGTCTGTGATACATCTGCCTTTTCCACAATGTCTTTGTCTCTTACCTACAAGTCTTCAAGGGGATAAAAATTTTGGTAAGCACCAAAGCTTTTAAGAAAGAGGACAGGCCGGGCGCGGTGGCTCAAGCCTGTAATCCCAGCACTTTGGGAGGCCGAGACGGGCGGATCACGAGGTCAGGAGATCGAGACCATCCTGGCTAACACGGTGAAACCCCGTCTCTACTAAAAATACAAAAACTAGCCGGGTGAGGTGGCGGGCGCCTGTAGTCCCAGCTACTCGGGAGGCTGAGGCAGGAGAATGGCGTAAACCCGGGAGGCGGAGCTTGCAGTGAGCTGAGATCCGGCCACTGCACTCCAGTCCGGGCGACAGAGCGAGACTCCGCCTCAAAAAAAAAAAAAAAAAAAAAAAAAAAAAAAAGAGGACAGAAACAACTCAGGCCCGTTTCTATTTGGATAACGTTTTTCCTCTTGTAGAGTTAACTTGATTTCCATTCTGGAGAAAAATCAATTCTGCCCTTCCCCTGGTTGGAAATTAATGGGCAAGCATTAAAGAGATAGTTTGTAATTTGAGGACTTGGGATAAATATTACTTGGCATTGTAGTCCTCAAGTACTGAGTCCTCCTCATTAAGGATATATATTTTCATGAAATTAACCTTTCTGCACACCCGTTCCCCACATCAAGCATAGGCTACATTTGAGTGATTGCTTAGGATACTCACAATGAACCAGTTTTTCTTCTGGTGCTGCAAATCTGGGTCACCCTTTTGACATTCCTGAACTCTATTTACAAATTCCCCCTCCCTGCTAGAGAACAACAGGGGCCTTTGCCTTTTGAGAGCAGGCTGTGTACTTGACACAGCAGGAAGAGAAAGAGGTTATTGAAACGGAAACAATAACAGCAGCTAATGCCGAGAAATAAATAAGAACTTCTCTGCGTGTATCTGCCCTTGGAAACCAAAATAACTATCCTAAAAGAAAATGAGGTGGGTGTTTGTGGAGGGAGGGGAACTGGAGAGCTGGAAGAGTTTGTGGGTGAAAACTTTATTAATGCTGTCTTCTGTCATAATAATAGGGAATGTTTATTTCAGAGAGCTGACATTTGGAAGCAGGGAGAGTGGAGAGGAGTTTGGTTAGGTTTATAGACCTCATCCTAGACAGTTGCAGCGACTAATGCCTGTAATCCCAACACTTTGGGAGGCCTAGGCAGAAGGATCACTTGAGCCCAGGAGTTCAATACCAGCTTGTGCAACATAGTGAGACCCCCATCTCTACACACACACACACACACACACAAATATATATATATATATAATATATATATATATAATTTTTTTTTTTTAATTAGCCAGGTGTGGGAACACATGCCTATAGTCCCAGCTACTTAGGAGGCTGAGGAGGAAGGATCGCTTGAGCTCAGGAGGTTGAGGCTACAGTGAGCTGTTATTGCACCACTGCACTTCAGCCTGGTCAAAGGTTGATGCGGTGTGGGTATTAACAATTGCTGACATGTCATGACTGGGTCTTAACAAAGGATGATCAGTGACTTCCAGAGCATTTATTAGCATTTGTGGTATATATTTCTTTTAGTGATTATTTTATTAGTGTCTACCTCCCCTACTGAACTGTGAATTCCCTGAGCATAAAGCCATAAACAACTCTGTCTATGGAGCTGGGCTCAGTGCTTAACTTCTAGAAGAGGCTTGATAAATATATATTGAATGAAAGAATGTTAATAGATTGAAACTCAAGATTGTTTGGAAAGATGCAAGGGGGCAGCATATTGCTGACCAAAGAGACAGGTTTGGGTAGGTTTCAGTATGTCAGTGGGTTTTTCATAAAGTAGACCTTCTTAACTATCTTATGAATCAGAAACTAATTCAGCCTTCAAATCTGGCCTTCTCCAGAGCCCAGTTCCCTGCTGCCAAATTGCAGCAGGCATGGTGGCTCATACCTGTAATCCCAACACTTTGGGAGGCCGAGGCCAGCGGATCACCTGAGGTTGGGAGTTTGAGACCAGCCTAACTAACATGGAGAAACCCCAACTCTATTAAAAATACAAAATTAGCCAGGCGTGGTGGCACATGCCTATAATCCCAGCTACTTGGGAGGCTGAGGCAGGAGAATCACTTGAACCTGGGAGGCAGAGGTTGCAGTGAGCCAAGATCACGCCATTGCACTCCAACCTGGGCAACAAGAGCAAAACTCTGTCTCAAAAAAATAAAAATAAAAGGCCGGGCGCGGTGGCTCAAGCCTGTAATCCCAGCACTTTGGGAGGCCGAGACGGGCGGATCACAAGGTCAGGAGATCGAGACCATCCTGGCTAACATGGTGAAACCCTGTCTCTACTAAAAAATACAAAAAACTAGCCGGGCGAGGTGGTGGGCGCCTGTAGTCCCAGCTACTCGGGAGGCTGAGGCAGGAGAATGGCATGAACCCGGGAGGCAGAGCTTGCTGTGAGCCAGGATCCAGCCACTACACTCCAGCCTGGGTGACAGAGCGAGACTCCGTCTCAAAAAAATAAATAAATAAATAAAAATAAAAATAAAAACAAATAAATAAATTTAGCTGGGCATAGTGGTGCATGCCTGTAGTCCCAGCGACTGGGGAGGCTGAGGCAGGAGGATGAATGTGGAGGCGGAGGTTGCAGTGAGCCAAGATCGTGCCACTGCACTCCAGCCTGGCAACAGAGTGAGACTCTGTCTCAAAAAAAAAAAAAGTCATCGGGAAATGTGGGAAGGATCTTAAGCAGTAAGGCTAGTGTCTTTGCTAAAGGAAAACCCTTCGCTCTTTTTCTCATCTAGAGCAATAGAAGCATTCATTTTAGAGGACCAGGTCTCCCATCATCCACTGCTATATAAACTCTCAATGGGGAATTTTTCCAGTCTATTTAGTACAGAAAGAGGGACACCAACCCTCCTGGGACTGGAGGAAGCAGAGAAGACTGATTTTCTTCTAAGCCATGGTGTTGCTGTATCTCAAAACCAATCTTCCTGTAATCTTGAAGGCTAACTTCCCAACTTTATGCTTCACTGGAATCATTCTAATATAAAGCCTGTGAGTGATGATGTCGCACTGTGAGCACAAAGATTGTTTAAACTTGAAGCTGTTCTTCACGCCCCTTAACCGAGAGGCAACCTCCTTCCCCTTTAAATTCACAAGAGCCTCAGAGCTGATTCCTTTCTTGTGCCAAAGGAGTTGCCTTTAATGATTACCTCTGTAAAACCAAAGCAGATGATTTTTTTTCACAGTTCCCTTCAAAGCATGCCAATCCTGGCCCTGCTAGAATTCATTCCTTCAAGGTCTGAATCCCTGTAGCCTACTCAGTTATGCCTCTCTTCACAGTCTGGGACCCCCAGGAACATCCTGGCTTTCTGGTCAGGCAGGTTTTTATAACTGCATTCAGTCCATCTCTCTAGAATGATTAAAAATAATAATAAAATGGCCGAGCGCGGTGGCTCATGCCTGTAATCCCAGCACTTTGGGAGGCCGAGATAGGCGGATCACGAGGTCAGGAGATGGAGACCATCCTGGCGAACACGGTGAAACCCCGCCTCTACTAAAAAATACAAAAAACTGCCGGGCGCGGTGGCTCAAGCCTGTAATCCCAGCACTTTGGGAGGCCGAGACGGGCGGATCACGAGGTCAGGAGATCGAGACCATCCTGGCGAACACGGTGAAACCCCGTCTCTACTAAAAAATACAAAAAACTGCCGGGCGCGGTGGCTCAAGCCTGTAATCCCAGCACTTTGGGAGGCCGAGACGGGCGGATCATGAGGTCAGGAGATCGAGACCATCCTGGCTAACACGGTGAAACCCCGTCTCTACTAAAAAATACAAAAAACTAGCCGGGCGACGAGGCGGGCGCCTGTAGTCCCAGCTACTCGGGAGGCTGAGACAGGAGAATGGCGTGAACCCGGGAGGCGGAGCTTGCAGTGAGCTGAGAGCCGGCCACTGCACTCCAGCCTGGGCGGCAGAGCAAGACTCCGTCTCAAAAAAAAAAAAAAAAAAAAAAAAAACAAAAAACTAGCCGGGCGAGGTGGCGGGCGCCTGTAGTCCCAGCTACTCGGGAGGCTGAGGCAGGAGAATGGCGTGAACCCGGGAGGCGGAGCTTGCAGTGAGCTGAGATGGCACCACTGCACTCCAGCCTGGGCGACAGAGCGAGACTCCGTCTCAAAAAAATAAAAATAAAAAAAAAAAATAATAATAAAATAAGTGGTTCACACTTATTAGGTACCAAACTCGACAAAGTTCTGTTCCTGTGAAATGTGTGGTCTTATCTCCATTTTGCACATAAAAATACTGATGTTGAGATTATTTGGTACTTTGCATGGAAAGAATTACCAGCATAGATCTGTCTTAATTTCCAAAATATATAGGATGAAATTGAAGATCTGAAAGAGACTCATTGTCCCCAAATCACACAGTACTCAGATGTGCTGATTCAGAGTGGGAGGGCCGGACTTCAACCCAGTCTTTTTTTATTGTTTTTTTTTTTTTTGAAATGAAAGGCCTCACATATTTATTACTGAACCCAGCCAACCAACGCATTCATAATAGATTCAGAGAGGAAAATACGTCGAACTCTCCAGAAAGTGGTGACATTTTCAGTTTGATATGGTAATGTGATCGTGACCTTCAGACAGCACAAATATATGTGCCATCTCATGTGCAATTCCTTATAGACCCAGCTTGGTTCTTCTCCAACTCTCCTTTTGGAGTTGTACCTTATTTTATTTCCAGTTTTCATCCGAATCCACTGGGGAATGGGACAATTTTGCTTTTGTTTCTTGGCCAGGAATCGCTTAATCCTGAAAGTCTTGTGAGAAGACATGGTGAGAAGTGGAAGCAAGAACACACCACGATGGCGGAGAAAGGAAAAGAGCTTTTTTATTGTTAATTTTTAATTTTTGTGGGTACTTAGTGGGTATATATGTTTATGGGGTACATGAGATATTCTGATACAGGCATGCAATGCATAATTACCACATCAGGGTAAATGGTGTATCCATTACCTCAAACATTTATCATTCTTTGTGTTACAAACAATCCAGTTATACTCCTTTAGTTATTTTTAAATGTACAATAAATTATTGTTGACTTGCTGTGCAATCAAATACTATATATATATAATTATTATTATTATTGTTTTTGAGTTGGAGTCTTGCTCTGTTGCCCAGGCTGGAGGGTACTGGCATGATCTCGGCTCACTGCAACTTCTGCCTCCCGGGTTCAAGCAATTCTCTGCCTCAGCCTCCTAAGTAGCTGGAATTACAGATGCTTGCCACCATGCCTGGCTAATTTTTTAGTATTTTTAGTAGAGACAGGGTTTCACCATCTTGGCCAGGCTGGTCTTGAACCCCTGAACTTGTGATCCACCCGCCTTGGCCTCCCAAAGTGCTGGGATTACAGGTGTGAGCCACCGTGCCTTGCCAAATACTATATTCATTCTATCTAACTATACACACACACACACACCACACACACACATATATATATATATATTTTTTTTTTTTTTTTTTTTTTTGGAGATGGAGTCTCACTCTGTCACCCAGGCTGGAGTGCAGTGGCGTGATCTCGGCTCACGGCAAGCAATTCTCTGCCTCAGCCTCCTGAGTAGCTGGAATTACAGGCGCCCGCCACCACGCCTGGCTAATTTTTTTTGTATTTTTAGTAGAGAACGGGTTTCACCGTGTTAGCCAGAATGGTCTCGATCTCCTGACCTCGTGATCCGCCCGCGTTGGCCTCCCAAAGTGCTGGGATTACAGGCGTGAACCACCGCGCCCGGCATATCTAACTATATTTTTGTACCCATTAACCATCCCCCTTTCTCCCCTGCCACATTTTCTTTCCCAACTACGCTTCCCTTCCCTGGTAACCATTGTCCTACTGTCTGTCTCCATGAGTTCAGTCGTTTTAATTTTTAGCTCCCACAAATGAATGACAACATGTCAGGTTTGTCTTTCTGTGCCTGGCTTATTTCATTTAACATAATGACCTCAAGTTCCATTCATGTTGTTGCAAAGGATAGGATCCCATTCTCTTTTACAGCTGAATCGTACTCCATTGAGTGTATGTACCACATTTTCTTTATCCATGTGGACACTTAGGTTGCTTCTAAATCTTGGCTATTGTGACTAGTGCTGCAATAAACACGGGAGTACAGATACCTCTTCTGTAGACTGATTTCCTTTCTTTTGGGTATATACCTAGCAGTGAGATTGCTGGGTCATATAAATATATTTATATATTATATATTATATATATTATATAAACATACTTATAAACATATATACAATAAATATTTCTGGAATAGTCTATGAATGAATGGGTGAATAAACCTTGAATACAATGCTTCAGCCACTTCACATTTTTAATTAAACTATTAATTTTGAAGTAATTATTTATTCATATACAGTTGTAAGAAATCATAGAGAAATTGTACCTTTTACTCAAAGTCCTCAATGATATTATTAATAATTTCCATTTCCACCAACAGTGTATGAAGGTTCTCTTTTCTCCATATCCTCACCAGTATTCATTATTGTCTGTCTTTTGGATAAAAGCCATTTTAACCAAGGTGAAATAATATGTCATTGTAGTTTTGATTTGCATTTCTCTGATGCGAATGATGTTCAGCATTGTATCATACACCTGTTGGTCATTTGTATGTCTTCTTTTGAGAAATGTCTGTTCAGATCTTTTGCCCATTTTAAAATCATATATTTTTTTCTTGTAGCATTTGAACTTCTTATATATTTTGGTTATTAATCACTTGCCAGATGGGTAGTTTGCAAATATTTTCTCCCATTCTGTGGGTTACATATTCACTTTATTGACTGTTTCCTGTGCTGTGCAGAAGTTTTTTAACTTGATGTGATCCCATTTGTCCACTTTTGCTTTGGTTGCCTGTGCTTGTGGGGTATTATTCAAGAAATCTGACTGGGCACAGTGGCTCATGCCTGTAATCCCAGCACTTTGGGAGGCCAAGGTGGGCAGATCACCTGAGGTCAGGAGTTTGAGACCAGCCTGGCCAACATGGTGAAACCCTGAACCCTACTAAAAATACAAAATTAGCCAGGTGTGGTGGAGCACACTTGTAATCCCAGCTACTCGGGAGGCTGAGGCAGGAGAATCGCTGGAACCCACGAGGCAGAAGTTACAGTAAGCTGAGATTGTGCCATTGCACTCCAGCCTGGGTGACAAGAGTGAAACTCTGTCTCAAAAAAAAAAAGAAAAAAGAAAAAAAGTCTTTGCTCAGTCCAATGTCTTAGAGAGTTTCTCCCAATGTTTTCTTATAGTACTTTGATAGTCTGAGGTCTTAGATTTAAGTCTGCAATCCATTTTGATTTTTTATACAGTGAGAGATAGGGGTCTAGTTTTGTTCTTCTGAATATGGATATCCAGTTTTCCCAGCATCATTTACTGAAGAGACTGTCCTTTATCTAATGTATGCCTTTGGCACCTTTGTTGAAAATGAGTTCACTGTAGATATATACATTTGTTTCTGGGTTCTCTATTCTGTTCCATTTGACTATGTGTCTGTTTTTATGCCAGCATCATGCTGTGTTGGTTACTATGGCTCTGTAAGTCAAGTAATGTGATTTCTCCAGTTTTATTCTTTTTGCTCCGGATAGCTTTGGCTATTCTGTGCCTTTTGTGGTTTCATATACATTTTAGGACTGTCTTTTCTATTTTTGTGAAGAATGTCATTGGTATTTTGATGAGGATTGCATTGAACTTGTAGATTGCTTTGGGTAGTATGGACATTTTAACAGTATTGATACTTCCAATCCATGTACATGCAAACCCAGGTTTTAGACTGCCAAGCCTAGATCATTTTCACAAGACTGTGATTTTGTCCTGTAGACAAAATCTACATTTTTTTTTGAGAAATGCATAGATGTGAGAATCATTGTAAATTTTTAACTTCAAGAATGGATCTTTTCTTGCTCTTCCCTCCCTCCCTAAAACCTTCATTTTCTCCACAAGTTCTTGCTCTGTCACCCAGACTGGAGTGCAGTGGCACAATCATGACTCACTGTAACCTTGACCTCCCAGGCTCAGGTGATCCTCCCACCTCAGCCTCCCAAGTAACTGGGATTACAGGTGCACACCACCACACCCAGCTAATTTTTTGTATTTCTTGTAGAGACAGACAGGATTTTGCCATGTTGCCCGGGCTAATCTGAAAGTCTTGGGCTCAAGTGATCCACCCACCTCAGCCTTCCAAAGTGTTGGGATTACAGGCGTGAGACACTGTGCCTGGCCAAAATACAACCTTATCTAAGTGCTAGGTGTTTTGCTAGGCTCACCCCCATATCTAAGGCTTTTCTTAGGCTATTATCCAAGTGGGGGTCTCTGCAAAATCACCTATCTTCCAGGGCCTTGTTTGCTGCCACCTCCTCCATGAAGCCCTCCTGATCATACCAGACCACATGCCTCATCATGTTTCTCTCTCACACACACAGTTTTTGTAGGTAGCCTTAACATATAAAACTTTTTGTCTTATTTCTATCCTATCTACCAGAAGCAACTTCTACTCCAAGGTATGCACTACTGGCCAGAATCCAGGAATTCTGGCTGTGATGGTCTTGTCCTCATACATCTCAGAGCTGCTAGTTTGTATTTAGAATCTTCTAACTGTTCATTGACATTTGAAAGCTGTTACTTGTCTTTCTTTAGGAAGTCCCCTTGGGCACCCAGCTCACAATCTTCTCCAGCTAAATCTGGATGCAGCCCTGTGATTTCAACCCCCTTTGGAGGTCCTGTCCATAATACTTCCTCTTCCTCATTTCCAGGAACTGCCAACCCTCCACTATAATCCTGTGGCCTCACTTTGGAGCTTATCATTGGAAACTCTTTCACAACCATAGGTCTCAAGTCTCGGATCCCACTCTTGGGGCACAATGGCCATTACTTCCTTTATTCTCATTCCCTAACAAATTTTCTCTTCAATTTCTTCAAAACCTTGGTTCCCTTGATTCCTCCACTGTTTATAACATCTTAGCTTCCTTCTACTCATATTTCCACAAGTACCTGGATCCTTTGTCCTCCTGTCAAACCCACCATGCAACTTCAATATGGATATTCCATCAGACCGCTGAAGGAGGCTGTGTAACCACAACAGTGCAGAGTAAGCCAGTTTAAGCTTGTGGCAACCATTCTTAGTTGGGCCTTTAATTTGGCCAGGCAACCTTTTAAGTGTTCTTGATCAGCTTCCTCTCTCATTTTCCTCAACAGCTCTTGGAGGCCTTCATCACTTTTTCCCAACTCTTTATCAAATTTCCAGTCTGCTTGCCCAGCAGACACCTGATCTTCCCTTCAGAGCAAACAGGCCATCATGGCGTCCTCCCTCACTTTATTGGCCCACGCTGTAAGCTCCCCTCATCCTCATTTCCTTCCAGTCTCCAAGGAAAGCTGTCCCTCTGCTCTAAGTTAGCTCAACCATCTGTTCACCTGATCCCATCCAGCCCTAGAAAGCACACACTCAACTTTGTTTCTCTATCCCTCTCCTCTTTACTGCCAAGCACCTAGAAAAATTAACTTACATATGCATTCTATGCTTATCTCCTCCCTCTTTATCTTAAAGTCACCTCTGTGCAAGGTCTGTGCCCATCACTCGTTGAAAAGGCCTCAACAAATGTCAGCCATGACCTTTGTATACAGTGAGCTCTTCATTCCCCTTCTTTCCTGGCCTTCCATAACATTTTCGACATTGCAAATCGTGCTCTCCCACACTCTGCTGATTCTTCCACTTCTCTCATTTTTCCTTCTCAGTTCACACCACTGGCTTCTTTTTCTTTGCTGTGTTCATAAATAGTGGTTCACTAGGATTCTATCCTGAGCTCTTTTCTCTTCTTACCTTTCCTGGCCAACTGTTTCTACTGACATGGATTTTACTATATTGAACCATGACTAAATTGTCATTTTCAGCCTAGACTTTTTGCCAAGTTCCAAGCACCTATATTTTCAAACATCCACCCAAAGTTTCACTTGAATGTCTAAAACAGGAATTCCTTTTCTTCTTTAATTTACTTCTTCAGTTCCTATCTCAAAAATGATTATAATGATTATGGTGATAATATTTACTAATTTACTACGTGCCAGGCACTGTTCTAATCACTTCATGGATATTGACTTTAGTTGTCACAAGAATACTATAAGGTAGGTATTATTCACTTTACAAGAGAGGAAATAAATGCAAACTTAGTATTTCAGTGAGTGACATTGTTCTTCAGCTGAATACCCAGTCCAGAGACCCCAAAAGAATCTAAATTTTTCTTCCTCCTTCTTTATGTTTAATCCAGCATCAAATCCCTTTGACTCTTCCATTTGAGTTTCTCTGGCTTGATTCCATCCTCTCTACTTATTGTTCTCCAGAATCTGTGCCCTTGCCTTAATGCAGGCCCTCATCATTACTCAACAGATTCTTAAAATAGTGTCCTAACTGAGCTTCACATCTTCAATCTTAGCTCTCCGCACCCCCAATGCAATCATTCCCCACTCTCTTCTAGAGTGGTCTTTCTGCAGTGCAAACTTGATCCCAGTACTGTGCTACATAAAGGCTTTCTGTGGCTCCTCTCACCTACCTCATAGCTCTGTCTGCATGGCACTCAAGACACCCACCTACCCTCATCTGCTGCCCACTGCATGGCATTTCAGTTTCATCTCCCACGCTTCCCTACTTTCACTTCAGATATTCCATATACCTCCCTGAATGCCAAGTGCAAAAACTTTACTCACGCTCTTTTCTCTGCCTGGAACATCCCCTACCCTTTCTTTGAACTATTCATACTTCAACAGTGCTGTCTTATATGACAGCCATTAGCCATACGTGGTTACAAGCACTTGTCGTTAATCTGAATTAAGGTGTGTTGTGTTGTAAGTGGAAACATGGACTTTTGAGACATAGTATGAAAAAAGTATAAAATGTGTCAATAATTTTATACTGATTTTACATTGAAAAGATAATATTTTGGATATATTGAGTTAAATAAAATATATCATTAAAGTTTTTTTTGTTTTTTCTACCTTTTTAATGTGGCTACATTAAAATTACACACGTGGCTTGAATTTTTGGCTCATGATGTATTTTTATTAGACAACAATCTTTCAAAATCCTTACCCAGTAAATTTAACCGATAAGGCAAAAGACTTGTACACTGAAAACTACAAAGTGCTGCTGAGAAATTAAGGAAGACACAAATAAGTGAAAAGACATGCTATGTTCATGGATTAGAAGACTTAATATCATTAACATGAAAATACTAATTAAAGTTACATACAGATTTACTGCAATCCCTATCAAAATCTCAGTATCATTTTTGGCTGAACTAAAAAGATCCTAAAACTGGTATGGAATCTCAGTAAGCCCTGAATAGCCAAAACAATCTTGAAAAAAAAAAAAGAGAACAAAGTTGGAAGTCTCAAACTTCCTGATTTCAAAAGTTTTTACAAAGCTACAATAATTTAAACAATGTGGTACTAGCATAAAGACAGACATATAGACCAATAGAGTGAAATAGCCAAAAAAAAAAAAGAAAAAAGAAACTTCTCATATATACAGTCAACTGATCTTCAAACTTCCTGATATCAAAAGTTTTTACAAAGGTACAATAATTGAAACAATGTGGTACTGGCATAAAGACAGACATATAGACCAATGGAGTGATATAGCCAAAAAAAAAAAAAAGGAAAAAAAAAACTCTCATATATGCGGTCAACTGATCTTCAACAGGGGTGCCAAGACCATTCAATGGGAAAAGGACAGTCTCTTCAACAAATGGTGCTAGGAAGACTGGATAACTACAAGTAAAAGAATGAAGCTGGGCATTTACCTTATACAATACACAAAAATTAACTCAAAGAATATAAAATACCTAAATGTAAGTTGTATAGCTAAAACTATAAAACTCTTAAAAGAAACTATAGAGGAAAAGCTTCATGACACTGGATTTGGCAATGATTTCTTGGATATGACATCAAAAGCACAAGCACAAACAATAAAAGTAAAAATAGATAAACTGGACTACATCAAAATTTAAAATGTCAGTGCATCAAAGAACACAATCAACAGAGTGAAAAAGGAAACCTACAGAATGGAAGAAAATATTTGCAAATCATATATCTGATAGGTTGATATTCAGAATATGTAAAGAACTCCTACAACTCAACAACCACAACAACAAAAACCTTATTTAAAAATAGACAGATGACTTGAATAGACCTTTCTTCAAAGAGGGTATACAAATGACCAACAAGCACATGAAAAGATGCTCAGTATCACTAATTATTAAGGAAAGGGCATCAAAACTACAATGAGATATCACTCCTTACCCACTAGGATGGCTATTACCTAAAAAACAGAAAAAGTATCAGTGGGGATTTGGAGAAATTGGAACCCTTGGGCACTGTTGGTGGAAATATGAAACGGTGCAGCCACTATGGAAAACAGTACGACAGTTCCTCAAAAAATTAAACATAGAATTACCATAAGATCCAGCAATACCACTTCTGGATATACATATACACCTGAAAGAATTGAAACCAGGGTCCTGAAGAGATCTTTGTACATCCATGTTCATAGCAACATTTATTTTCAGGAGCCAAAAGGTGGCGCAACCCAAATGTCCACTGATAGATGAATGGATAAATCAATAAAATTCATATCCATACAACAGAATATTATTCAGTCTTAAAAGGAAGGGAATTCTAATACATACAACCTGGATGAGCTTTGAAAACATTTTGCTAAATGAAATAAGTCAGTCACAGAAAGACAAATCCTCGGCCGGGCGCGGTGGCTCACGCCTGTAATCCCAGCACTTTGGGAGGCCGAGGCGGGTGGATCACGAGGTCAGGAGATCGAGACCATCCTGGCTAACACGGTGAAAACCCGTATTTACTAAAAATACAAAAAATTAGCCGGGCCTGGTGGCAGGAGCCTGTAGTCCCAGCTACTCGGGAGGCTGAGGCAGGAGAATAGCGTGAACCCGGGAGGCGGAGCTTGCAGTGAGCCGAGATCTCGCCACTGCACTCCAGCCTGGGTGACGCAGCAAGACTCTGTCTCAAAAAAACAAACAAACAAAAAAAGACAAATGCTCTATTATTTCACTTATGTGATGTATCTAGAGTAGTCAAACTAATGGAAACAAAGTAGCACAGTGGTTGCCAGGGTCAGGATGGAGATTGAAAGGGGAGTTTAATGAGCATAAAGTTTCAGTTTTGCAAGATGATAAAGTTCTGAAGATGGGTTGCACAATAATGTGCATGTAGTTAACACTACTGAACTGTACATTTAAAAATGGTTACAGTGGTAAATTTTGTTACATATATTTTATGTTACATGTATTAAATATTTAATTAATGTTACAATTAAATATTTTTTAAAAATCCTTCCCCAGGTATCACTCCCCCTCCTCCTTGCTCCTGTGTGAATTAACAACTCCCTCCTTTGCACCTCTACATTATCTTGCGTGTACCACCATTATGGCTCTTATCACACTTTTGGTAATTATGTGTTTGACAGGATAAGGGTTACTGTCCCATTTGCCCCCATCCTGGGACAGGTGAATACTCATTCACTACTGGGGTCCTGACCAGAAGCTAAGAAAATATACTAGGGTCTTTGGCAAGACAGAGAAAAGAGGCAGTGACCCCAGTTGCATAATAGTCTAAAGGGTACCGTCATTATCAGCAAGAGTATATCTTGTATCTTGCAGATGTTTCACTCTGAGGCTGGACCTGGAGGGACCATTTTTCTTCAAGAATCCTTTTATAGGCAGGCTCTGAAAAACCTAAATAACACTTCTTTCCTCCTTCAACACACAGAAACATCTTCTCCATTATGAGGACAGCCAGCTGAAACGATTGGCCATACCTGGTCTGACCCACTGGACGGAAAAGAGGAAGATGTTCATTCAAGATGGATTCAAGTTAGAGTAGCTGACATAATAAACAAGGTTCGGGGTTGGGGCTGGGGGGTGCAATAAGGAACTATTTTGCTGCTTCCCCTGGACTCCTTGTAAGTAAGTTTGATGCCTGATTAAATTTTTTTTTCTGATAATGGACTGTAACTTTCTGCCCTTCCAAGGTCATAGTCAAGAGGTTACATTTGTTTGATCCATCTTTGCTCCTAGATGGGAGCTCCTTTAGGGGCAGGACCATACCTCATTCATCCTTGGATCCCCTGTGCCCACTAGTCCTGGCACAAAGCAGATGCCCAATAAATGCCAAATAAATGATTGAATGGTTAGAATGAGGGTCTTTACAGCATTGAGCCTTTCCAATAACCCGGAGAGAGGCTTTTGGCGGAGCAACTAGTCTACTACAGAGAGAAAGGACAGTCTGAACTAGAGAGCCACAGGGTGTACGAAGGTCTGCTGGATATGGAGAGCAGAGGGAGCATGAGAAGAAAAAGTGATTCATTACATAACCCAGGTTGAGCAGGCTGATGAAATTCGCACCCTCCAGCTTCATGTTCCATTGTCTCACTGGTCATTATATAGTGCCGACATTTATCTGGTCTCCAGGCAAATTCTGTAATTTCAGCTCCGTCTGAAGCAACACAGTAACATCGACTCAGTGGCCTGGATTCCATAAGTGCCACATACCTTGCTTCGGCTTAAATCGGGCATTGTTTTGTCTGGCTGCTGGGACTGGCTCAGATCTGCTAACAATAAGATGCTTATACATGGCCCTTTCATGCAGTCAGTATTTAGATTTTTTTTTTCCCTCTCTTGAAATCCTGGAAATGATTCCTAACAACGGTTAATCTAAAAATCCGCAGGTTTTGGTCAACATAGTGGCGCCCCTTCTAACTCACATTCATAGAATATGCAAGCTGAAAGTAAGAGTAGAAACTAGTTCTGCTTCTCAGGTAAGGAAATCTGTGCCCAGAGAGTTGGGCTGGGTTCCAGCCAGTTAAAACTAGAACTCAGAGCTGCGGTCCTGAGCCCTTTTCCTTCTGCCGCCTGCCCGCCAGTGCGGTCACACCTGCTTCAGACACTTCCAGCTCAACCCTCCCGCCATTTTCTGTGCAACTAGGGTCCTCTCTGGAGAGTTCGTAAACCATCAGCTTTAGGAGAGAAGTGGGCAGACACAAATCTTTCACAGGTTAATTTTCCTTGGAACGTTCTGGGTGATTTTTTGTAAAGCCTGATTCTCAATTGTGTTGATTTCAAGGTAGTGTTCCTCACTGGGAGCTAAGGAGACGGTGCAGAAGTGCGCTGATTAGCTAGAATTGACCATAAACAGAGTGGCGCGGAGGATGGGCCGAGCGGGTTGGCAGGGCACCGATGGCAGCGAACTGGCCTAAATCATCTGTGCATCACCTAACAAGCACCAACTGAGCACTTACTGTGTGCCTGGGTCATCCACAGCTGCCTAATTCAGAACCAGCAGCTGCCCTCCAACCCTCCCCTGGCCTGAGGAGCCCTGCTAACTGGCAGACTCAGGGACTTCTGATTCTCATCATCGGCCTGGCCTTAACTAGTGTTGCGACTCCAAGCAAGTATTTAAAATTCTCCAACCCAGGTGGCCTGAGGCTTGAGAAGAAATAAAAGGCTTCTCAAAGGGATGATAGTTTCAGGAAGTTTTTTGTTTTGTTTTGTTTTTTTGTCAAGGGGAGGGACTGGAAAAATACCATAAAAGGCATTTTGGGGGTCACACACACACAACAGCAGAAGCGCTGTGAGCTGTCCTGCAGGCTCCCTGTCCTGGGAGCCACCTTCCACCCGCCCCCGGGCGGAGGCGGCCAACCCAGTGGGCCCCCCAGTTCGGCCCAGAAGAGCCCGGCCGCGGAGGCCGGGGGGCGCCTTTCTCTTTAAGAGCCGCACGGCCGCTCCTGATTGGCTGTAGCTATGCAGGGTTTTCTTCCACGCTCCCTCGGAGCGCTCCCTCCCGCGTCACCGGTCTAGCTCCGTTTCCACAGCCCCCCCTTCCCGGCCGCGCGCCCCTCCCGCCCCGCGCGCGCCTCCTCTTTCTCGCCGCCGAGTTCAGCCCGGGCAGCCGTGTGGGGCATATGCCAGCAACAGATGCCGGCCGCCAAGATCTGCATTCCTAGGCCACGCTAAGACCCTGGGGAGGAGCGCAGGAGTCCGGGAGAAGGGCGGGAAGGAGGGGGACAGGACGTGCGGAGAATTCCCCCCTAAAAGGCAGAAGCCCCCGCCCCCACCCTCGATCTCCGCTCCGGCCGAGCGGCTGCCTGCCTGCTGCTGCTGCGGGCACCCACCTCGCCCAGCCATGCCAGGCCCGGCCACCGACGCGGGGAAGATCCCCTTCTGCGACGCCAAGGAAGAAATCCGTGCCGGGCTCGAAAGCTCGGAGGGCGGCGGCGGCCCGGAGAGGCCAGGCGCGCGCGGATACCGGCAGAACATCGTCTGGAGGAACGTCGTCCTGATGAGCCTGCTCCACTTGGGGGCCGTGTACTCCCTGGTGCTTATCCCCAAAGCCAAGCCGCTCACTCTGCTCTGGGGTAAGTCCCGCCGGCGCCCCCTGCGCCCCGGGCTCAGTGGCCAGGCGGCGCTGGGGCGCGCGAGGTCGCCGCTGGCCCCTCGGCTGCGGGCGGTGCGCAGCGACCCCCGGTCTCTCTTCGCCTCCCGCTGCGCGCCCCCGGGGGGAGCCCTTGGCATCCAGTTCTCCGTGCCTTGGGACGGGCAGGTGTTTTTGTCCCGGTATTTTAAACTTCCACGCCCCCCTACTCCGCCGTGGTCTGCGTAAGGAAGCGCATTTGCCGGCTTCCCGATGGAGAGCCGAAGGGACCCGGAGTCCTGCGGCGCCACCGCTGTGGGCAGAGGCGCGCGAAGGGAGAGGCTCGGCACGGGCTGAATCGGTTTCCAGTGAGGGAGGACAGGCGGGTGGTTGTTTAACCGGTGCGGTCCATGGGTCTCTCCTATCTCCGTCTCCCTCCCCATCACCTCCGCGGGCCACGGAACTTGGGGGCAGAGATGAGGACAAGAAAGGGAGTTGGACCAGGGAGGAGAGACCGGCACAGGATGGAATCTTGGTTTACGCGCACCAGATGGAAGATACCGGTTCCCCTCTTGCCTCTCCAAGGCCCCTGTCCCTGCTCCCTCCACAATCTTCTATGCCCATTTGCAGTTCTCCGGCCTCGGAAGTTTCTCGGTGAGCAAACCGAGCCCATGGCGAGAGCGGTCTGACCCTAGCACGAAGCTCCAACTGTGGCTGTGCAGAGCCTTCTCCAAACCCTGTTACCATCTGGCCAGTGCGGGTCTGTTCCGCACCTGTGGCTCTCTTGTTACCCTCCTTCCGTGCACCCCCACTCCTGCCAATAGGGAAGGGAGCCCAGGCACAGACCACCATTCCCCTTCCCCTAGGCTCCAGGGGCTCCGTGCCCACCCTGCACGACCCCAGTCGTTGATCTTTGAACCACTTCTCAGCCGCCCTGGCCGCAATAACTGGTTTTGGCCTCCTTTACTGAAGCGTCAGTAGCCAGGACAAAAGGCACAGGCATTGATATGCTGAGTGAGAATTTGACGAGGTAATCCAAGATGCCCTTCCAGCTCCCGTTTCCCTGATCTCTAAGAAACACAACCTACTTTTATTTCCATAGGGGAAGAGGAAGGAAGAAAATAAGACCTCTTTCTACAAGGCTTTTTTGGCATGGTGCCAGCTGCAAATGCCTAGGTAGATAATGGGGCCACTATGGTTCCAAGCCTTCCTTTGAAAACCTGCTCTTGGAAGCAAACCGATCCAGAAGTGGGTACCTCTTCTGTGTGGCTCAGGCAGGGCACAGCAGAGTTGAGGGATGGTTAGATAGGATCTTTCGGGATCCCTAAAGCCTTTAAAGTCTCCCCAAAGCTCTGGGAAATCTCCTGCTTCATCTTTCCTTCTCTCAGTGCACCTCCTCATTTCTGTGTCCTTTTTACCATCACCGTTATGTGTTGGTTTAATTCTCCAACTGACTAGACTATGATGTTCTGCTGTTGCTTCATGCCTTACTGCCCAGAGTTCTCCAACAAGCTCCCCCTTCCCCCCCCACCCCCCCTCCCGCTTCTAGAGGCAGGGCTGGGCTTGGTCCTCAGAGCCCAGTGGCCTCTAGGGGATTGAGGCTTATCTTTAATAGCTGTGGTGTTCAGAGAGTGCTCAGGGAACAGTGAGCACTTAAAATATTATCTTACATGCCTAGGGCTCACAGGCTCCACTCCTTACAGCCTCTGAGCCCCAAGACCCTGTCATTGGACCAGGAGCCACAAGGACAAGGCCCTTCTCTCCAAGTTTGCCAGGTCACCTCTGCCCTTTCCAGACCGCACTCTGTGGTGAAGATAGTACTTTTGTTCTGAAAGACTGTGGCTTAGAGGACACCTCCCAGGCCCTGGTCTCCTCTAGCTTCCTTAGAGAAGTTAACAAACTGAAGGAATCCGGTTTCCCCTTTGTGATGCATGTCCCAAACCCCATCCCATACCTCCCTGCCTCCCTGGATAAATTCTGCCTTTGCTTAATCTGCTATTTCCTAAGTCTTTTTTTTTTTTTTTTGAGATGGAGTCTCGCTTTGTTGTCCAGGCTGGAGTGCAGTGGCACGATCTCGGCTCACTGCAAGCTCCCCTTCCTGGGTTCACGCCATTCTCCTGCCTCAGCCTCCCAAGTAGCTGGGACTACAGATGCCCCCCACCACGCCCAGCTAATTTTTTGTATTTTTAGTACAGACGGGGTTTCACCGTGTTAGCCAGGATGGTCTTGATCTCCTGACCTCCTTCTCCGCCCTCCTTGGCCTCCCAAACTGCTGGGATTACGGGCTTGAGCCACTGCGACCAGCCCCTAAGTCTTAATTCTCTCCCCACCTTCATTGCCTCCCTAAAAAAAAAGAAATATAGCAGACAATGGTAGATATTAGAGTTTTAAGGTCCAAAATTGTGACTAGAAACATTCCAAACAATGGATCTTACCTGATGAATAGCTACTGCTTCTGCTGCCTTTTTTTTTTTTTTTTTTTTTGGTGCGACAGGGTCTTGCTGGAGTGCAGTGGCACGATCATAGCTCACTGCAGTCTCAGTCTCCTGGGCTCAAGCAGTGCTCCCACTGCAGCCTCCCAAGTAGCTGGGACTACAGATGTGCACCACCACACCTGGCTATTTTCTTTTTCATTTTTTTTTGTAGCAATGGGGTCTCACCATGTTGCCCAGGCCAGTCTTGAATTCCTGGGCTCAAGCAGTCCTCCCAAAGTACTGGGATTACAGGCGTGAGCCACTGTACCTAGTCTTATGAATAGCTTTTGAGGGAAGAAATGAGGGACAATCAGAGACCAGCTAAGATCAGCTGTACTCATGGCTAGGCTACATAGGGTAAGCAGAGGGACTAGGCAGACAACTGACTCAGGGTTATTTTCAGTGAAAGCCCTGGTGCCTTGATCCACAAATGTCCCCCCCCCACTGAAGGCCCTTTTCATCACCTCCCTATCAGTTATGTGTAGCATTAGGGCCAAGTTCATGCCCTAGTGGTCTGCTCATGCACTTCAAGGACCTGACTTGTAGAGGAAATAGGCTTAGCCTGTCCATTGCTTGCCACCCTCCACACCAGATGAGGTTGCGCTGGAAACGAGAGGCCTCTATGCAGTGCACCCAGCAGGGGATGTGTTGGATGTGCAGTGTGCGGAGAGTAATTTGCGTGGTGGTAAAATGTCATCCGTGAAAGAGCCATCAAATTGTTAGTTCATCAAGTTGTTAGTTCTCCCTGGGGCCAGAGCATGTTGTTTTCCTTTTTTATCCTTTTCGTTTTATGAGTGGGCAGGCGGTCAGAACAGAATGCTCTTGGTGCCCCTAGGTCCTCAGCAATGAGTTCATGACTTTCTTTTTTTTTTTTTTTTTGAGTTCATGACTTTCAAGGACAGAAAGCAAACTCCAACTAGCCAAAAAACCTGCATCTGAAGGCTTGAGCTCACAAAAATGCCTGCTTGAGAGTTTCTTGCCAAAGGCACAGTTAGTCAATGCCCTGAATCCCAAGATGGGTAGAGCAGGGAGTGATGCCTTGCAGTTACCATGTGGAGGTGTGAGTCCTGGGGCTGCTCCCCAGCGGAGCCTCCCCTGATGGCCTCCAGATATCTGGCTGTTGCCTCCCAGAAACATCAGGGCCTCTTCTGTTTTTTCCCTAAATGTCATCCGAGTTCCTGTGTCCCATAGTGACATTATGACTATTTTCCTCATGAGATAACTTCAGTGACAGCACCAGGCATGCAAAGCAGTAATTTTCCCTGTTTCCTTTGATAGATCAGCCATCCTTCTATCCTGTCTTGGGGCAAATGTGACCACTGTTAAGGCAGATATAGGGTTCTCTGGTGCCCTGCTGGGTTCTTGGAGCATCTACACCATCCTATGTGGGATTCAGTATACGCCAAGGAAGCTGAGAAGTGGTGGAGATTAACAAGGCAGTGTGGGGTGATGGGGTGGTCAGTAGAAGCTAGGGCTTGGAAGGCGCTGGTCCACCAGTCACATTCTGAAATGTGCCCAAAGATGAGCTGTCTTCCGTTGGGCATCAGGTAACCTGTATCTGGTCCTGATGTCTTCACTGGGTTGTGCTTCTTTTCCATCAAGTCCCTCAGGTTGTTGAGGAGGTCCAAGAATGCATGGTCATGGACTTCTGTCTTGCCCCAAGGTTTTCTAGAGTAAGCAAGGCTCAGTAGACAGGCAGATCTGAATGCGAATCCCTGCTCTTCTACTTACTTACCAGGTGAATGGCCTTGGACAAATGTACATCTCTGAAGCAGTTTTCTCACCTTTAAAATGGATATGTTAATACTGTTTGTTCCTAAAGTTGTGAGAATCAAATTAGATGATGTGTGTGAATCATTGAGCACAGTGCCTGGCTCTTGGTTGGTGTTAATTATTCACTGTCATTATTATTGGTCCTAATACTGGCCCTTTTTCTTTAGCAGAAGAAAAAAAAACTCTTCCGGCAGCACAATAAATTCCACAACGCTGGTACAGAACTTGGCTTCACTGCCTCTCTTGCATAGAAAAGATAGATTTGGCCTTGGAAATAAGGGCTCTTTCTCAACGTTCCAAAGAGAGATGAACACGAATCCCTTCTGTACTTCCTCCCTCCTTCATGCCCTTCTCTTTCATTCCATCTTCCTCCTGTTACCCTCCAAAAGATCATTGTTTTGTAGCTGGGATCTTTTTGTTCAGCTGACAACTCAGCTGGTCTTTAGCATTTTCTTTGGGATTTTTGAGCACAGCCAGTTACAATTGCTACAGAAACAGGGCCACATCATTTCTCTGAATCTCTTAGAGTCTCAGTTTTGACTTGTTTTTCTCCCTCCCTCTTCTTTTGACTCATCATTTTAAAAAATCTTTAATGCTCAATTAAACTACTAAAAATCTAAGAAAAGTAAATGACTCTTCCTTTCAAACCCTGTAATTCCAAGCCCATTGTTGTTACAACTCTTGCATTTTTAACAAATGGGCAAGCATTAAGAGCCTTACCCAAGCCTGGATTGCAGCTAGACCGCAGAGAATAGAGTGTGCTTTTGCTAATAGTCCCAACAAGTATGTACATGGATTGAGGTTAACATTATTGACTCAATTTTAAAACAAACAAACGGATCAAGGTCACTGCAGACGGCACTGTGACCATGAAATGAGAAAGAGAGCTGCAGAGTAGAAACTGGTGTGAAGCCTGACATTGCTAAGTTTAACTTCAGACTCGTTTCTTTACAGTTTGTGAGCCTCAGTTTCCTCATCTGTAAAATGGATACAGTAATACTGAGTTGACAGTTATTTGAGAATTGGGGCATATGTATTTTCTTTGAGACAAGGTCTTGCTGTGTCACTTAGGTTGGAGGGCAGCGGTGCCATCATGGCTCACTGCAGCCTCAACCTACTGGGTTCAAGTGATCCTCCCACCTCAGCCTCCCAAGTAGCCAGGGCTAGAAATGTGTGCCACTGCACCCAGCTTTTTTTTTTTTTTTTGTAGAGATGGGGTCTCACTATGTTGCCAGTGCTGGTCTTGAACTCCTGGGCTCCAGTGATCCTCCTGCCTTGGCCTCCCAAAGTGCTGCGATTACAGGCATGAGCCACTGTGCCTGGATAGGGCATATGCTAAAGGGCTTGCTAAAGAGTAGACGCTCAATGCTATCTACTATTACTACCTCCTAAGGTAGGGGCCTAGTCATGAAACCTGCACTGGCTTACTGGTCTGTCTCGGACTTGGAGTACTTGTGACTTAAATGTAAGGCACAGCATTTTTTTTTCGAGATGGAGTTTCGTTCTTGTTGCCCAGGCTGGAGTGCAAGCGCAATGGCGTGATCTCAGCTCACTATAACCTCTGCCTTCCGGGTTCAAGCGATTCTCCTGCCTCAGCCTCCCCATAAGCTGGGATTACAGGCATGCACTGCCATGCCTGGCCAATTTTGTATTTTTAGTAGAGACAGGGTTTCTTCATGTTGGTCAGGCTGGTCTCAAACTCCCGACCTCAGGTGACTCACACGCCTGGGCCTACCAAAGTGCTGGGATTACAGGCGTGAGCCACTGTGCCTGGCCAGGCACAGCTTTTAAATCCAAATATTTAATCATGAACTTGCTATAATATTTTAGTTTTCACCTCACCTAGTTTTGTGTGTGGCATAAAATTATAATAGTTGCTTGGAAAAAGTCAGTGATAGATTTGCAAAAGGGTGACACAGCCGTGGTTTTTTTTGTTTGTTTGTTTGTTTTGCTGTTGTTGTTTTAAGGATCTATAAAAGTGTCTTTGAGTAGCATTTTTTTTTTCATTGAACATTTATTTTGAAATTCCGTATTCTCTGGAATGCAGTCTACCCATTCCTTTGTCCCATGTTTCTTTGGAAGTGCTACAACCTTGGGTGTAATAAGAGTACAACCAGCATTAGGCTGTACCTGGAATCAAACGAAACAGTGCGGTAAGTAGCTTGCCTGGAAGTCGGCACAGAGTAAATGTTAGCCTTCCTTTTCCATCCACACATTTCCTTAGTGTTTCTCTTCGCTCATTCCCTCTGGTCAGCTCTCTTCCTTTGGAGGGTGACACAGTCTAGCCAGCCCACTGGATAAAGAAAGCTCCGTGGTTATCAGGAAGCCTTGGTCCTGGGTAAAGGCAGTTTTTTTGTTTGTTTTTCCCCCCAATTGTATTTCCCCTGACAATGGATTGGTGGCTACAACAACAGGTACCAGCTGTTTTCCCTCACAAATGCCTGTTGTTTGCTCATTACATGTGTGAATGGCCACAAGAGAGATCCTCACAGTCGTGCATGCAGGCACATATTCATTCATCCACTAATCTTTTTTTCTTTCTTTTTTTTTTTGAGATGGCGTCTTGCTCTGTCGCCTAGGCTGGAGTGCAGTGGCGCAATCTCGGCTCACTGCAACCTCCGCCTCCCGGGTTCAAGCGATTCTCCTGCCTCAGCCTCCTGAGTAGCTGGGACTACAGGTGCATGCCACCACACCAGGCTAATTTTTGTATTTTTAGTAGAGATGGGTTGCACTGTGTTGACCAGGATGGTCTCAGTCTCCTAACCTCATGATCCACCCGCCTAGGCCTCCCAAAGTGCTGGGATTATGGGCGTGAGCTACCACGCCCAGCCCACTAATCATTCTTTACATTCCAATGATTGTCAGAAATAGTGGCACATCAGAATCACTTGGGTAACTTTTAAAATTATCAAAAGCCTGGGCCTTTCTTTACCTAGGCCTGATGAATTGGAATGTCTAAAAGAGATGCCCTGGCTTTTTCTTTATTTTTAAGCTATTCAGGTGTTTCTAATGCACAGCAGGCTGAGAACCATTATTCAATTTCCTTATTCAACAATATTTATTACTTACTCATTACCTGCCAAGCGCTGGCACCATCCTTGACGTCATGGCACTTACAGGCCGGTTGGAGAAACAGGTGCACAGGTGACACCCCTCAAGGCACCATCCATATTCGGGTGCTGTGGGACCGAGAAGCAGTGCCAGCTTAGGGGGAATTGGGAGGCTCCCCAAAGGTAGGAGCCAAGTGGAGCCTGGCAGGTACAGGGATGGTTGTGGAGAGGCTAGGTGAGCTGGCATCACAGCCTGAGCAAAGGTCCTGAGGAAAGAGAGACAGGGCAGGGCAGCTCAAGAACTCAGTTGTTCAGCATGGCTGGTGAGTGGAGTGGAGAGAGAGGAACATGACATGGAAAGGGAGACGCACTGGAGGTCTCTGCTCAGAGGTGAGAAGATTCAGCAGATCTCACCTGGTTTGTGGAAAGAGAGGCTGTCCAGGGCTCCCTGCAGCCTTTCCACCGGCTCTCACCTCCTCCTCTCAGCCCATTGCACATACCAGTGATTTCTAGTGTGGAGGAACAGTCTCAAGCCCAATTTCTAGACCAATACTTGTCGGTGGGATGTGTGAAGTTACTCAGGAAAGACGCTGGGACAAACATCTCATTGGGTGCGAGTGTCCCTGACTCTTAAGTGGGCTTGAAGTGGGGCTGGGCACCTGCCTCAGGCTGCATGGAGCTGAGGGGAGGCTTGGAATAAAATCTCAGTTGGGCATTTGATTTCACAGACTCAGACTCAGTCCTGGGGGGAGAATTACTCACAAACAAATACACTAACAACAACAACAACAAAACCCTAAGGCTATCACAAACTCAGACCAAACCCAGAGCTGGTCCTCCTTCCCCTTCCTTCCTTTATCCTGTACTCTTTCCCCTGTTTCTAAAAGGTACATGTGTGGAGAGGGGGTTGTTCCCATTCCCCCTCATTCTTTCTTTAAAACTACCTTTTAGCAGCTGATTCCCACGAGCCCACATTCCAGGGAAGAAGGATCTGTCCTCCTTCATCTCGCTCCCCATTTTTCAGGTGTTGGGGCTACTGAGGGGCCTGCTGCTTACTAGGAAGGTTGGAGGACTCTGTGGGTCTTGGCACGTTGCTGGTTTCTCTCTGGAGACATTCCAGAGCTTTAGAACAAACATGCAGACAGTCTTACAGCTGCAGTTGCCTGAGCCTTAAGGGCCTTGCTACTCAAAGTGTGGTCCTCGGACCACCAGCATCAGCATCACCTGGGAGCTTGTTAGAGAAAACAAATCCCAGACCTCACCGACCCCATGGAATCACTATCTGCATTTTAACGATATCTCCAGGTGATTCATCTGCACACGAGTTCAGTCACAGGCTGACCGTTTAGAGAAGCTGGACTTGAGTGGGATTTTGCAGTTTTTCCTTTTCATGGCCTCCTCCCCTTTGCTTCCCCTCCTACCCTTCTGACTCCTTGTAGCTTATTTTAGAACATGTCGGCCGGGCGCGGTGGCTCAAGCCTGTAATCCCAGCACTTTGGGAGGCCGAGACGGGCGGATCACGAGGTCAGGAGATCGAGACCATCCTGGCTAATACGGTGAAACCCCGTCTCTACTTAAAAATACAAAAAACTAGCCGGGCGACGAGGCGGGCGCCTGTAGTCCCAGCTACTCGGGAGGCTGAGGCAGGAGAATGGCGTAAACCGGGAGGCGGAGCTTGCAGTGAGCTGAGATCCGGCCACTGCACTCCAGCCTGGGTGGCAGAGCAAGACTCCGTCTCAAAAAAAAAAAAAAAAGAACATGTCAGGATCCTGCTTCTCTGTCAACAAAAGGCTGTTGTTAAAATCTTTCAGCCAGCAGCAGCAATGTTTAATTCATGGACTAGAAAATTAATTTTATTTTCACGAATAGAGCTGAGGAAAAATAGCAAGGAGACTGTGCATGGCCCGTGGGAATCCAGCTTGTCTATTTAACAGATGAACGGGCAACAGTGGGGAGGCCTGAGGGGAGGGCTGCCTTCTGCAAACTTGTGTAGCAAATTGTATTAGGATGCTTTTAGCTGCAGGTATCACAAAATTCAGCTTCAAATGGCTTAAAAGGAAAATTTCTAATTTCACTGATAAAAAATCTTGAGATAGGGCACTTTTAGGATGACCCAGCAATGCCATCAAATAGCCGGTTTGTTTTCTGCCATGGTTGCTTGTCGCATTCAGTTTTCCTCATGGTTACAAGGTGGCTGCCAGAGTTCCGGGCAGCACATGGAGTTATAACAATGTCCTGTGGAAGGAGAAAGAGGCGGCCCCTTCCTGAAGTTTCATTTTATCAGAGACAAAATCTTTCCTGGTTACCTCACAGCTGATCCTCACAGCTGGTGTCCTCTTAAATCTCACTTGTGGCCAGGCACAATGGCTCATGCCTGAAATCTCACCCACTTTGGGAGACAGAGATGGGTGGATCTCTTGAGGCCAGGAGTTCCGGACCAGCCTGGCCAATATAACGAAACCCCATCTCTACTAAAAATACAAAAATTAGCTGGGAGTGATCATGAACACTTGTAATCCCAGTTACTCGGGAGGCTAAGGCACGAGAATTGCTCGAACCCATGAGGCAGAGGTTGCAGTGAGCCGAGATCATGCCACTGCACTCCAGCCTGGGTGACGGAGCAAGACTGTCAAAAAAGGATTTTTAAAAAAAGTCTCACTTGTAGGATTGTGTCATGTGTCCCTTGTTAAACAAATTATTGGGAAGGGGATGGATTACTAGGAGTGGTTCAGCCTGATCAGGGTTGGACGCTTTCTTCAACTGTTCAGGATACTATAACAGAATACCACAAACTGGGTGGCTTTTAAACAGAAGAAACTTACTTCTGAGTTCTGGAGGCTGGGAAGTCCACAAACAATGCATCAGTAGATTGGTGTCTGGTAAGGACCCACTTCCTTATTCATATATGGTGCCTTCTTGCTGTGTCTTCACATGGCAAAAGGGGTGAAGGGTCTCTTCTCTCTCCAGCCTTTTAAAAAGGATTGATTGATTGGTTGATTGATTGACAGGGTCTTGTTCTGTGGCCTAGGCTGGAGTACCATGGTGTACTCACAGCTCACTCTAACCCCAAACTCCTGGAATCAAGGGATCCTCCTACCCCAGCCTCCCAAGTAGCTTGGACTACAGGGGCACGCTACCATACCTGGTTAATTTTTTACGTTATTATTTTTGTGGAGAATGGGGGTCTTTTTATGTTGTCCAGGCTGGTCTCAAACTCTTAGCCTCAAGTGATCCTTCCACTTCAGCCTCCCAAAGTGTTCGACTTACAGGCATGAGTCACTGAGTCTGGCTCACCAGCCTTTTCTTAGTGCCTTAGAGGGCACTAATCCCATTCCTGATGGTTCCATCCTCATGACCTAATCACCTCCCCAAAGCCCACCTCCTAATACCACTACCTTGAAAGTAAGGATTTCAACATAGGAATTTTGGAGGGAAGACAAACATTCAGACCATAGCAGCCACTGAGTCACATGCAGCTAGGGCAAAAGATCCAAACGAAATGGAGGCTCTGGCTTGAAGGAAGCGGAGGTCGTGGCTGTTGAGACAGCCAGCACCTCTTCTCCATGGCCTTCCTTAGTGTTGCCTCCATTCCCTGGAAAGGTCTGGCTTCTGTGTTTTACATTTCAGTGTGCTCTTCTCAGTACAGTGGTAGGTTACTCTGGGCACAGGGAATTTTTAAACACCCTTGTAAGAGGGTTCCTGGAACTGAATTAGGAAAAAAAAAAAAAAAAAAGAGGGAAAACCAGTGACTTAGAATGGGTTCTTTACCAAGGTTCTCCATGGTGACATACTTTTCCCAGACTGATCGTTTTCTTGGTCATTTTCCACATCTTTCAAGTGACAAAGAATCTCACTGATGAAGTCACAACCAGATTTCTGTTCTCTTGCCTCAGATTTTGCTTAAAAAAGGGAGTATTTATAAGGCCAGTGCATCCTCACTTAACCTCACACAGCAGGTACTTTTTTATTTGCACAAACAATCTAGGAACAAAGATCTTGCTTAGGAGGAGGGCGCTAACTGTGTGAAACAAAACAATAGCTTTTGGCTAGAGAGGATGGAAAACCTTATTTTAAAGGGCAGATGTCAGAAAAAATGTGTAGAGCGGGACTGTGGCATAGCCATTGTGTAAAACCTTTCAGTCAAACAAAGCATGTAAAGTGCCTACTTAAGGTAATGCTTGATCTGTGTTGCTCCTGGTGGCTGTTGGGTCTTCTGGGGTGGAAGTTTTTGAAGATTGCCTTTTTTTTTTTTTTTTAAGGTGAAGTCTCTCTCTTGTCCCCCAGGCTGGAATGCAATGGTGTGATCTCGGTTCACTGCAACCTCCACCTTCCGGGTTCAAGTGATTCTACTGCCTCAGCCTCCCCAGTAACTGGGACTACAGGCATGCACCACCAAGCCCGGCTAATTTTTGTGTTTTTAGTAGAGATGGGGTTTCACCTTGTTGGCTAGGCTGGTCTCGAACTCCTGACCTCAGGTGATCCACCTGCCTCGGCCTCCCAAAGTGCTGGGATTACAAGCGTGAGCCACTGCGCCTGGCCAAAGATTGCCTCCTAAATAGAGAAAAAAATCAAATGTCAATGAGCTTGAAAATGAAACAAGACATGAATAGAGTTTAGAAATCAGGTTTAATTTTTTTTTTTCCTGTATCACTACCTATTCTATGAACATTGTCACACACTTGCTATTTGGGCTGTGTTAGTTTTAGCTTGGTTCTCTGAAGAGACAATGGCTTACAAATGCAGCCTATGACCTAAGTTGGAAAGGCCATCTCTAACAGCACCCTCCTCCTTAACATCAAAAAGCATTTATTAAGCAAGTATTTAGGCCGGGCACGGTGGCTCAAGCCTGTAATCCCAGCACTTTGGGAGGCCGAGACGGGCGGATCACGAGATCGAGACCATCCTGGCTAATACGGTGAAACCCTGTCTCTACTTAAAAAATACAAAAAACTAGCCGGGCGACGAGGCGGGCGCCTGTAGTCCCAGCTACTCGGGAGGCTGAGGCAGGAGAATGGCGTAAACCCGGGAGGCGGAGCTTGCAGTGAGCTGAGATCCGGCCACTGCACTCCAGCATGGGTGGCAGAGCAAGACTCCGTCTCAAAAAAAAAAAAAAAAAAAAAAAAAAAAAGCAAGTATTTAATTACTTACAGCCTGGGGCACCCATTGTGTAAGAAAACAAAGATCACGTCTCTACCCTTCTCCCTTTCATAACTGAAAAGAACAGCTGTAATTTCCCCCAGTACCCTAACCAACTTACTGTTCTTTAGGCAGAGGTAGATAATGGAAAATATTCTTACTTTCAAACTTCCATGCATGAAGTTAGAAATGAATTTCTAAAATGTAATTGTCTCGTGGAGTAGTTTATCAACCCACTCCTCTAATAGGTTCGTAAGAAGCTTTTGCAGATGGTTACAATAAAGCTCATCTCTATTCTCAGCATATGACTCACTTGAGTGTCCCCAGAAACATTCGTTTTGCCCTGGAGTCTCTATTAGCCAAAGGAGGTAATTATTAGTAAGTGTGAATAATACGTACATATCTCCCCCCTTCCACCTCTCACCCCCAAATCCATTGTTTGGCTCTGTAGCAATTGAAAAGTGGGTGAGTCATTAGCATTTTTTAGCTATACTCAAGTTACTTTAGACTCTGTAGAGGGAGAAAAAATAATTTTCTCTCCAACCTTTGCCATTTTTACCAGGGACAGACCCCCCTGTAGCAAAAGACAGACTAGCAAGAGAAAAACAAATGGAAGTTTATGGACATATATATCTCAGGTATATATGAGAGAGAACCAGGGAACGAGTAATTCTCAAGGAGGTGACTTTGCATTTAGGCTTACGTACCATTTTCTTTTCTTTTTTTTTTTTTTTTTGAGACGGAGTCTCGCTCTGTCACCCAGGTTGGAGTGCAGTGGCCGGATCTCAGCTCACTGCAAGCTCTGCCTCCCGGGTTTAAGCCATTCTCCTGCCTCAGCCTCCCGAGTAGCTGGGACTACAGGCGCCGCCACCTCGCCCGGCTAGTTTTTTGTATTTTTAGTAGAGACGGGGTTTCACCGTGTTAGCCAGGGTGGTCTTGATCTCCTGACCTCGTGATCCGCCCGTCCGACCTCCCAAAGCGCTGGGATTACAGGCTTGAGCCACCGCGCCCGGCCTACGTACCATTTTCAACAAAGAACAGTAAATTTATAAAGAAGTAACAGGACAAACAAAAAGGACTCTGAGTCTGAAGGGAAGGCAAATTGATAAAGGGTAGTTAATAAGGCTTGTTATGTAGGTTCCTTTGATGTCTCAAGGCTGCTAGGGGTCTGACTTTGTCTTCCATGGTCATCCTTTGCTTTTCCTGGTAAAGAGGGGAGGAAGACCCTTCTGCCTTTGTAAATTTATGTCCCGCTTTTAGGCAAATAAGGGGAGGGCAGAGAGCTCTTCTTGTATCTGCTTCTTTTCAGTTGCTTTCAGCTCAGAATAATCCTTATGCCAGAGTAGCATATTTTGGAGCGGCATATTCTGGTTTCCTACAGCGTCATCTGGAGCTGGGAGGGGGGTGGGGGGCGGCGAGAGAAGCCACTACCCTGTAAGTATGGATGGGATCTGCACTTAACTTGGCAGAGCTCCTGTGAGAGTTGGAACAAGCCACAGCTATTAGAACTACTATTCCCTACGGACAGAGCTGTGCCACTGTGTGTGCCACTGTGGCCCTACTAGTTGTTAAAATATTGAAATAGTGAATAGCTGCTGCCTTCCCTGGTACTCCTGGAATCGCCAACAATCCAGGAGCTAAAAGGTTAATGCCTGGCCCAGCTGCAGGACTTAAATCTACATCTGTTCTGACTGTTTTTGATTGGCTGGTGCCCTGTGGGTTGTCAGATGTTTTTAATATCACCTCTGCATTTGCATCCTCTTCTTACATAATCCATATAATCTTCAGCTTCTATCCCTTTCACAGTTCTAATTTAATGAGAACTTAAAAAAATCAGTCTGTTATTCTGGCTTAAATTTATGTCCCGGCCGGGCGCGGTGGCTCAAGCCTGTAATCCCAGCACTTTGGGAGGCCGAGACGGGCGGATCACGAGGTCAGGAGATCAAGACCATCCTGGCTAATACGGTGAAACCCCGTCTCTACTAAAAAAATACAAAAAACTATCCGGGCGAGGTGGCGGGCGCCTGTAGTCCCAGCTACTCCGGAGGCTGAGGCAGGAGAATGGCGTGAACCCGGGAGGCGGAGCTTGCAGTGAGCTGAGATCTGGCCACTGCACTCCAGCCTGGGTGGCAGAGCGAGACTCCGTCTCAAAAAAAAAAAAAAAATTTATGTCCCAAAACCATGTAAAGAAAGGCATTAGAGCACTGTCTAAATTCTGGGGCTTTCACTCACTTGTCTTAATAGAAACTCCTTTTACGATAGAGGCAATGTGTATCTAAAATGTGATTTTATTTTCTGGTTTACAATTGCCTTTGCATAAGATTTCCTCCCCCAAAAAAGAATTGATATTAATTTTATCATCAGAGAGAAATAACACCGTAAAGATAAAATGGTGAAGCTATTTCTTTTTGGTGTTAGGGGTTGGGAATATGATGTGGAAGATGGCACTGCAGATTTAGGTGTACTCCTCACTCACAATTCATTTTCCCATGAGGCTGTAAATTGTGTCTAGGTTCTCCAGCTAGCCTGGGGTGAGCATCACTCAAACCATCACCTGAAGCCTGGTATAGGTAATTTTTTTTTAAATTATAGAAAGTGTTAAACATATACAAAATAAAGAGAATAAAGTCTGTTATCACTGCCTCACATGCACCTGGGATTGTTTTTCTTTGTAACTGTTTTACTTGGATGTGTAATTTCAAGCTCATAGAACAGTTGTTAAGAATAGTACCAGGAACTCCCATAGACTCTATCCACATTCACCAGTTGACATCTTGCCCCATTTGCTTTATCATTTCCTCTATGTATGTATATAGGTGTGTGTGTGTATATATATATATATTTTTTTTTTTCTGAACCATTTAAGAATAAATTGGAGACATCTGTCCTTTTATCTCTAAATATTTTAGTGTATATTTTCTGAGAACAAGAATATAACCACAGCACAGTTATCAAAATCTGGACATTCTTTTTAAAATCTTTTTCCTATTTTAACTTTTTTCCTTTTTTTTTTTTTTTTTGAGACAAGAGTTTCGCTCTTGTTGCCTAAGCTGGAGTGCAATGGCGCAATCTTGGCTCACGGCAACCTCCACCTCCCAGGTTCAAGCGATTCTCCTGCCTTAGCCTCCCAAGTAGCTGGGATTACAGGCATATGCCACCATGCCTGGCTAATTTTGTATTTTTAGTAGAGACGGGGTTTCTCCATGTTGGTCAGGCTGGTCTCGAACACCTATGCTCAAGTGATCCATCCACCTCAGCCTCCCAAAGTGCTGGGATTACAGGTGTGAGCCACCGCGCCTGGCCAGTTTTTTTCCTTTTTAAATCTGGCCTTGCTGAGTAAAAAATCTGGATATTTACTTTTGATATTCTCTACTGCACAGTGGAAAGTCTAATGCTATCAGGCATCTTTGCCATGTCCTCTTTAGCTATTTTTTTCACCCTTTGGATTAGATTGAAGCAAATTCCAGGCAATTGTATCTGTAAATTACTAAGTGTCAAGTATTGGCAGAGGTCATTCTGGCTACAATGTCCACATGGAAAACTTTGGGGGCAACATTTTCCCTACTAACTCCCTGGTCCTGGGGATAAACAGCTGTGAGAGGCTGAGATGGGTGGAAACAGAGAAGCAGGAATCGTGGAAACAGAGAAGCAGGAATCGGTCATGAGTGAGTCGTACTGAAGTGCACAGTGTGGTCTATGTCTGTCTGCATCGGAGTCATCTGAGTTGCATGTTGAATATGCAGATTTCAGGGCTCCATCCAGACCTACAGAATTAGTATCTCTGGGGGCCAGACCCAGGAATCTGCATTTTATCAAGTGTTGCTAGTGGTTCTTACACCCAGGGGATTAGAGACATTCAGGCCCAGGAGCAGGTGGCCTGGGAGTGATGTTGTGTCCCCATCAGTTGGACATCACCCATCTCCCACCTCAGTGTTGTGTGGCTCTCCTTAGAGTGACTGAAATTCCAGCCCAGATTCCTTAGGGTTGACGAGAGGCACAATTTTAGGAATGTGAATAGCTGTGGGTGTGTTCCCTCCATAGGAATCCACACGTTGGTGTGAAGTGCTTTCAGCATCTATTTTCTTCCAACACAGGGCTGATACCTTGAGGGAATGGGAGTTTCACAGGAGCAGGGAGAGTATTAGGACCTGGAATACTTTATAGGGGTGGAGTAACTTGTTTTCTGGGGGCAGCATGGGGGTGGGGAAGGGAATAGGTACTTGGATCATCCCTTAGATGTCTGGGGAAAAGCTGTTAGGAAGTAAGAGGTGAAAAAGGACCCTGGAGAAAGCCTCAAATAAGTAGCTTTGGGCAGAAAACTTAACCTGCACCTTGGGTGAGGAAGAGGAAACCTTCTTTTCTAGGATTGGTGTGAGGACTAAATTAGGTGCAGCAGCTGCTTCCCAGGAAGGACCAGCCCTGCTATGGGAGTAGTTATTACCCCCAGAACCAGATAAGCACACTGGTGCTGTCATTCCACTGTATTTCTGGATTTCTGCTGTATTTCTGGCTTTCTGCTGTATGTCTGTATTCTAACAAATTTGTTAATTCTAAATATGGAGGTTCATAGTGCTCTTCTCTAAGGTCCCTTTTTATCTCTGGGGACTTTATGATCACCTCATTTGGAGAGGAGCAGACACTTCCCTCCATCAATCATGCCCCTTTTTCAGGCAGGCCGGAGACACAGTGCAGTTCTTTAGAGAACTAAATTGTCTTTAGGGGCATCCTAGAGCTAGTCTCCTCTGCGACCCAAGATACAAGGGCCCTTTGTAAATGTTTCTGAGCCACTGACAAATGGGCGGAAAGACAGCCAGGCTCTAGATGTTAACTGCAACTGAGGGGTGGGGAGGACTTAATCCTCACCTGCATCCTGTCAACAGTGGCCACATGACATAGGTGATTTTGCTCACCCACAGGGTGATGAGGGCTGATGACCACCCTCACCTAGGACAGTAATCTGTCTTAGTCTGTTTTATGCTGCTATATCAGAATACTACTGGGTAACTTAAAATGAACAGAAATTTATTTTCCATAATACTGGAAGCTGGGAAGTCCAAGATTGAGTGGCTGATATTTGGTGAGGGCCTTCTTGTTCCATCCTATGGTGGAAGGGCAATGAGAGGGAGAGAGAGAGAGCAAGAGGGAGCCCAACTCATGCTTTTGTAACTAGTCCACTCCCGCAATAATGGCATTAATTCCGTCATAAGGGCAGTGGTCCAGTAACCCAAACACCTCCCATTAGGCCTACCTCCCAACACTGTGGCACTGGAAATCAAGTTTCCAACACATGAACTTAGGGAGACACATTCAAACCACAGCCTAACCCAAGTGGATGTTTCCATTCCTTCTGCTGTTGAATCTCTCCCCTCCCTTCTCTTGAAAAGGAGATGCACTTTCCAAGTCCTTTTTTCTTTCTTTCTTTCTTTTTTTTTTTTTTGAGATGGAGTCTCACTCTGTTGCCCAGGCTGGAGTGCAGTGGCGTGATCCTAGCTCACTGCAACCTCTGCCTCCTGGGTTCAAGTTATTCTCCTGCCTCAGCCTCCCGAGTAGCTGGGACTACAGGTGCCTGCCACAGTGCCTGGTTAATTTTTTTTTATTTTAGTAAAGATAAGGTTTCACCCTGTTGCCCAGGCTGGTCTCGAACTCCTGAGCTCAGGCAATCCGCCTGCCTCGGCCTCCCAAAGTGCTGGAATTACAGGCATGAGCCACCGCGCCAGCGCTCAAGTCCTTCTTTCTTTTAGTGTGAATGATTCTCAAGCCCTAACTGGTACTTGTTTAAATTTTGAGGCTTTTCCAGCCTTCCTCTGGGGGGCCCTGCTCCATTTCTCTCCCTCTCAATTATGTGAGTGTGAGGAAGCTGGTGGGGGCCCTCTAGACTTAGCCAGGGTCCACCTCTAACTGTTGGTGTCTTCATAGGGAAGAGGAAATGCAAAGCACTGTGAAAGCAAAGCCGCCCCTTGGCCCTGTGCCCAGACCTCCCAGATGCTGTGGAAGCAGCAGGCCCTGGAGAAGCAGCGGTCCAGGCTGGCCCCCTGGGGCCTCCTGCGGTGGCCAGGTGTTTCTTCAGTCTAAAGGTTGAGGGGAGAGATTTTGGACTCAGATAAATTTTTGCTGAATAGCTGAAGTGTTAATTAATCTCCTAAGTCTCCCCTTGGCCAGGGCCATTTCTGGTGGATATTAATTGGGTTTATGAGACAGATGAAGTATTTTAAGGTGCCAAAGAAGTTCTCCAGGCACTGTTGTGATGATGCTGAACATGCATATTGGTGTTTTTAATCTCTGTTAAGATTCAAGGGCAGCGAGGGAGCCTTTTTTGGGATGTGCTTTTCTGCACCTGCTTGGAGACTGGCAGGCTGAGAGATTTAGGTGTCTGATTAAATTCCATTTTCCACACATTTGTGGACATGGGCCTAGTGTGTGCTAAGTGCTAAGAATACACAGGTAAGCAAGCTATCATTGCTACCCACGAGATCTAGAAGGGGAGATGGACCTAGGCCAGTTATAATTCAGTGTGATGAATGCCAGCAGAGAAGTAGGCTTGGGGTGCAGGCATGACTAGAGGAGTGGTCAAGGACACTTGCATGGTGGGGGTGACACCGAGTCACCTTTGAATAGGCGAATGGGAGTTCTCTCCAGGCAGAAACACCAGGGAAAATGCATTCCCAACAGCTGTAACAGCACATGCTACACAGAGAATGTAGAACTGTGCGAGAAAACTGGCTACAGATGTTCCTAAACGTGCTTTCTGTGCATCAGGCATGGGCCTAAGTGCTTCCTGTATTGTAACTCTTTTAATCCACATAATAACTCTATGAAGTAATTATCGGGCCACAGTATCCTTGCTGTAGTTATGAACAACAACAATAATTTTGAGAACAAAAGTTATTTTATAACTAATTTAGAGAGAAAACTTGACCCAGTTAATCCATTTAGTGGCAAAAACTGACCTATTTAGTCTGAATAGTTGTATTGTGTTTGATGACAGACTCACTGTGGGCATTACTGTAGTGCAAATGCACTATCTGAAATCTGAAAAATTCTGCACCTTGAAGCACATCTGACCCCAAGGTTTTGGATGAGGAACTACGGCCTTGTCCTGGTGTCATCCACATTTTACATGTGAGGAAACAAAGAGATAGGGAGGAGTGATTTGCCCAAGATCACAGAGCTGGTAAGGGGCGTCAGGGTTTGCACGGAGGTAGTTCTGGTTCCCGAGCCCTGCCTAGCATCCTTAGGCAACACAGCCCTGAAGGTTCTGACTTCCTACAGAGGAGTGATTTGAGCACTCCATATGTGGGCAGCTCTGGGACAGCATTGCCCACTGATGCATTCCTCGTGGCTGAGCCCTGACAACTTCCAGCAGCACAAATTTATTATTTCCCACAGATTGGAAACCCAACCTAGGTTTCAGTGGACTAAAATGGGGTATCTGTTTCCTTGCCTTTTTCACCTGGTAGAGGCTGCGTGCTGTCCTTGGCTGATGGGCCCTTCCTCCATCTTTAAAGCCAGCAAGAGCACGTTGAGTCCTTCTCATATGACATCACGCTGGCCTCCTCCTCTGGTTCTCTTTCACTTTTAAGGACTCTCATTATTACATTAAGCACACCCACATAGTTGAGGATACTATCGCTAGTTTAAGATTAGCTAGTTGGTGGCCAATCGCGGTGACTCACGCCTGTAATCCCAGCACTGTGGGAGGCCGAGGTGGTTGGATCACCTAAGGTCGGGAGTTTGAGACCAGCCTGACCAACATGGAGAAACCCCCATCTCTACTAAAAATACAAAATTAGCTGGGCATGGTGGCGCATGCCTATAATATATAAATATATATAATATTTATATTATACTCGGGAGGCTGAGACAGGAGAATCACTTGAACCTGGGAGTCGGAGGTTGCCATGAGCCAAGATTGCACTATTGCACTCTAGCCTGAGCAACAAGAGTGAAACTCTGTCTCAAAAAAAAAAAAAAAAAAAAAATTAGCTAGTTGGCAAACTTAATTCCACCGGTGAGCTTAATTACCTTCTCCTCTGTAATGTAATACATTCACAGATACCAGTATGTGGACATTTCTGGGAGCTGTTATTCTGCTTACTATATCCAGACACCGAGGAAAGCTAATCTGCATTGGTTCCTGTAGTTATCATAGGTACTACCTGGACAGAAACGCTGTTATTTAAAGCCTTTCTTTGAGGAGAGCTTGTTCTTCTGAAGGGGACATCAAAGGGTCATCAGAGTGGCAAGTTTGCTGACCTTGTCCTCCCCTCCCTGGGGGATGGTCTGGCCAGCTCACAGATCGAGGCCCACTGGTCAGGAATAGCCCCCAGAGCATGCAGCCCTTGTAGGGACCTTCCAAAGGACAAATCCTTCTAAAGAATTGCAGCCCAGGCCGGGCGCAGTGGCTCACGCCTGTAATCCCAACACTTTAGGAGGCCGAGGCGGGCGGATCACGAGGTCAGGAGATCGAGACCATCCTGGCTAACACGGTGAAACCTTGTCTGTACTAAAAACACACAAAATTAGCCGGGCGTGGTGGTGGACGCCTGTAGTCCCAGCTACTCGGGAGGCTGAGGCAGGAGAATGGCATGAACCCAGGAGGCGGAGCTTGCAGCGAGCTGAGATCACACCACTGCACTCTAGCACTCCAGCCTGGGCGTCAAGCGAGACTCCACCTCAAAAAAAAAAAAAAAAAAAAAAAAATTGCAGCCCAGCCACACCTGGCTCAGGCTTCTAATCTGTAGAACTGTAATAATACATGTTTGTTGCTGTAAGTTACTAACTTTGTGACAGTTCATTACAGTAGCAATAGGTGTCAGTGTTTGAGCACCCTCCTTGGACCAGGTCCCTGGGGTGACATGTTAGCAGAATGTGGCTGGAGGCAGGGTGGGTTCTGGAGGCTGTTAACCTATTGACCCATCCTCTGAGTTCCCTCCCTTCACCCCCCATCCCCCAACCGGCCCTGGTGTGTGATGTTCCCCTCCCTGTGTTCATGTGTTTTCATTGTCCAACTCCCACTTATGAGTGAGAACATGTGGTGTTTGATTTTCTGTTCCTGTGTTAGTTTGCTGAGGTTGATGGTTTCCAGCTTCATCCATGTCCTTGCAAAGGACATGATCTCATTCCTTTTTTTGGCTGCATAGTATTCTATGGTGCATATATACCACATTTTCTTTATCCAGTCTATTATTGACGGGCATTTGGGTTGGTTCCATGACTTTGCTATTGTAAATAGGGGGCTAGGGTTTTGAGGGGGAAATGTCTCAAGGGCGCAGCATCAGCTTTCTTTCTTTTTTTTTTTTTTAAATTTAACAGGTTTATTTATAATTATTATAAAGTTGAACCGCTGAAACTTGTTCACTGAAACATTTTAACTTGCATTAATGCTTTACGCCTCTGCATTTATATTAAAAATTCACACACAAATGAAAATGGAAAAACTGCCAATACCTGATTTCTGTCCCCTATTTTTCCACTCGCAATCATATACTTAGGTACCTTTTGACCCCATGGAAAAAAAATATCTAACGTTCAGAACTACCAATAACAGGAAGAAGAGAATTTTTTTTTTTTTTTTTGAGAATGAAATGTTTCCCATCATAGTGGATTCTTAAGCACGTTCTCCACGTATGCGGCGTGCTAGCTGGATGTCTTTTGGCATAATTGTTACACGTTTGGCATGGATAGCACACAGGTTGGTGTCTTCAAAAAGGCCAACCAGATAGGCCTCACTTGCCTCCTGCAAAGCACCGATAGCTGCGCTCTGGAAGCGCAGATCTGTTTTAAAGTCCTGAGCAATTTCTCGCACCAGACGCTGGAAGGGAAGTTTGCGAATCAGAAGTTCAGTGGACTTCTGATAACGTCTAATTTCACGAAGCGCCACAGTACCAGGCCTGTAGCGATGAGGTTTCTTCACCCCTCCAGTAGAGGGCGCACTCTTGCGAGCGGCTTTTGTAGCCAGTTGCTTCCTGGGTGCTTTACCACCGGTCGATTTGCAGGCAGTCTGCTTTGTACGAGCCATGGTACAGAGACCTCCTTACTTACCCCCCTTCTTCTTCGGCTGGAGCTCAGCGAGCGAAAGGCGGCGCTGGCGTTAGAGAGCGACGGCGGCGCGGCGGCGGCTGCGAACACAATTCAGCATCAGCTTTCAAAGGGGGAGCGTTGCTCAGTGAGGAGACTTTGTTGTTTAGTTGCATAAATTGGGGCTTCTGTTTTGTTTCGGTTTCAAACACTGGCCGAGAAAACATCCCTTACTAAGACTATATGGAGTCCTGGCCCCACAGGAAGCCCCGTGGTTGGGAACGGGGAATGCAGGGAGGCGACCAAGATACGTTCCCAGAAGCAGGACCAGCTACATAATTCATAGGGCCCAGTACAAAATGAAAATATAGCACCCCTGTTCAATGATTATTAAGAATTTCAAGATGGTGATAGCAGCACATTTAACCATGCATGAGGCTCGTCTAAGGATGGGGCCCTGTGTCACTACACCAGTCACACCCTATTAAGCTGTCCTTGACCAGAAATAATGTGACCTGTGTGTGTCCTCAGCACTCTCTGATGTCATGAATGTTTTCAGTGCTTGTTTCCCCAGGAATTGACTAAACCATAGGCCTCAGCCCTGAGGACTCACTTTCTTATCACAAAACTTGTCTTGATTGCACTGGATATCTGATGCTGTTTGAAAGATACTTTGCTCAATTCTTGGGGAGAAACCGCATTCCAGGGTTGGGAAGGGAGAGGAGGCCGAGGAGGGGAAACCTGACACTTTCTCAGAGACTTTCTGGCTGTGTGACCTCGGACAAGCAACTTAGATTCTTGCTGTCTCAGTTCTTCATCTGTACAGTGGAGATCATGTTGCTGACCCCAGCGTGATGTCATGGGGCTAATTAAGGTGCTCAGAGAGAGGGCCACTGTCTGGCATGTAGGAGCTAAAAGGAGGGCTCTCTGGCTCCTCATCCATCCAGTTTTCTGCCCAGAACGAGTGGTCAGAAGTCTGCAGAAGAGCATGGGCGCAGCGTGTAGTTCAGCACAGCTCCCCAGATAAGTTTTGTTTGGTGTTTTTCAGCACGATGCATGTTATTAAAATCTCCAAGCTACAGTGTTAGCTTCAGGAAACACATATAACCTGTGTGGTAAAGTCAGCCCCAACAATCCACTCCCAAATGGATTTCTCAGATTAACATAAATATGTATCCCTCATTAACTTTCTTAATTCTGAATTCTAGAACACATAAAACATACCATTGTCACACAGACAAAATAAAGCATAGACTTTCTCCATACTTTGTGGAACTTCTTCCTCTTGTGAGACTCCCACAAAGTTTCTAGAAATGCCTCTGGTGTCTTGGACTTTTCTATCCATAGAGAAATGCACCAGAGAAAGATGCGCATTGGAAGAGGCTGGCTCACCGCAGGCCAACTCCAAGCAGGAGGTTGAGGATCTGCATATGAATCCTTGAGTATTCATGGCTCTTGGTTATGGCCTAGGAGGGCACTGGCATAGGTGTAGGTGAGGTATATGCGTGTTGAGGGCAGATAAGGGAAAGCAGGGAAGTAAGAACATCTGGGGCTCAAGTCCTCACTTCCAAGATGACAGAGAAAGAAGAAACAATGGTCATGTCCAAAAGGGCCATGCCATGTGCAACCTGTTTGCTGCATGAACTGCACCTGATGCATGTTCAAGGCTGAGGCCATTAAGAAGTTGGTGGCCAGGTGTGGTGCCTCATGTCTGTAATCCCAGCAGTTTGGGAGGCTGAGATAGGAGGATCACTTTAGGCCAGGAGTTTTGAAGCTGTCCAGGTCATGCATTTCCTAGGAAAGCCTCCAGCAGGGGTATGAACACCTCTAAGTCACTTCCTAATGTGCTTCTCACTCAACCATGTTCAGTTTTTCCCTAGCCTCCTAGACAATCTTCACCTATTTTTAGGATACTAACTTAAACTCGGTCAGGTCAAATTAACACAACATTCACAGCTGCCTAAATGACCTTTTTTTTCACACAGCTGTGCAAACTGAGGAGGCCAAGAATATATTGCAGAAGAGTTAAGGTTTAATGTTCGTGGATAAGCTTTCTTCCCCATGAAAACACTATGCGGCACTTTACGCTAGAGTGCTTGGTCTAACACACACAAACTCCCCACCATATCTGGCACAGATACGCTCCACATGCTATGTTAAGTATAATTTCCTTTTTTTTTTTTTCTCCTGAGAATAGTCTTTCTTCATTCCTTAAGGACTCAGCTTCATCCCAGCACTTTGGGAGGCCGAGGTGGGTGGATCACGAGGTCAGGAGATCGAGACCATCCTGGCTAACACGGTGAAACTCTGTTTCCACTAAAAATATAAAAAATTAGCCGGGCGTGGTGGTGGGCGCCTGTAGTCCCAGCTACTCTGGAGGCTAAGGCAGGAGAATGGTGTGAACCCAGGAAGTGGAGGTTGCAGTGAGCGGAGATCGCACCACTGCACTCCAGCCTGGGTGACAGAGCGAGACTCCGTCTCAAAAAAAAAAAAAAAGGACTCAGCTTCTTACATGGGCTTTCGTGGAGGTTGCAGAGCAGCACGTGCAGATGTAAATCGGGGTGAGGGTGTTCGATTCTTGGTCCTTTCGGCCTTCATGAGATAAATTCTTGACTACCTTGCTGTGAATGGCACAATTTGCACAGTGATGTAGCTTCACATACAACTTAGAAAGCACATAGGCGTCGAAGATGCTTGCTTCAGAAATGTCTCTGAAAGCTGCAGCCTCTACCATGTTTCAAATGATGAACTTTTTTTTTTTTTTTTGACAGGGTCTCTCTCTGTCACCCAGGCTGGAGTGCAGTGGCATGATCACAGCTCACTGCAGCCTCAGCCTCCCAGACTCAAGTGATCCACCAGCCTCAGTCTCCTGAGTAGCTGGGACCATCGACATGGGCTACCATGCCTGGCTAATTTTTAATTTTTTTCTAGAGACAGAGTCTCACTATGTTGCCCAGGCTGCTCCTGAACTCTGGCCTAAAGTGATCCTCCTGTCAGCCTCCCAAACTGCTGGGATTACAGACATGAGCCACCACACCTGGCCACAAACTTCTTAAGAGCTTCTTCCTTGAACATGCATCAGGTGCAGTTCATGCAGCAAACAGGTTGCACATGGCATGGCCCTTTTGGGCATGACCATTGTTTCTTCTTTCTCTGTCATCTTGGAAGTGAGGACTTGAGCCCCAGATGTTCTTACTCCCCTGCTTTCCCTTACCTGCCCTCAACACGCATATACCTCACCTACACCTATGCCAGTGCCCTCCTAGGCCATACCCAAGAGCCATTGAACAAGCCATTGAACTGAGCTTCCGTAGCCCCAGCCTTGCTCAGAATCCATGCCTACAAGCAGCTCCCAGCCAGGGTGTGAGTGAAATAAGGAGTGAACAGGGGAGGGAAGCAACTGTGGTCCAGTGAATCCGGGGGATATCCACAAACTCATCCCGACCAATGCTTGCCACCTCTTTCCCAGCAGGCTGGTCGCTAGCAAAAGGCAGAAGCAATGGCTTTGCTTCTGTCCACCCTGTCCTGGCTGAGCTGGAGGTGCTAATTAGTAGTGAAGTGGCAGGCTGTGGGGGAGAGGAAGGGAGCCAAAGGTCTGAACTCCCTGGCCTAGAGAATCTGGAACAAGCCAGAGGAAAGACTGGCCGCTGCAGAGAGTTGGCCCTTGGTGAGCTGAGGGCAGTCAGGCAGGGCAGGTTTAGTTCCAGGGAATGGGTTTAAGGACTTCTTTCCTGTTGGTGCCTCTAAAGCTTTGCTGATGGTCGAATTCCAAATTCCTCCATCAGTCTCAAAGCTGGTATCAGCCACTTTAATTGGAATCCAGGGAAGACAGAGTGGGTGGAAGAGAAGCGGGCAGGGTGGGAGAGAAACAGAACCAAGAGACTTTGGGTCTATGTAACAGTTTTCTTCAGGCAGTAAATTCCTCTTACATGCTGGGAGGAGCAAAGGGTGGGGGAAGAGGGAAGGCCACTCTTCTCCCAGGGAGAAGTGGTTTGTGGGTTTCTGTGCTCAAAACCTGGGGCTACTCTTTCTTTTCGAGGAATTTTATCTTACATTTTATAAATTAAGAAGTACTTGTTCATTGTTGACAGCCTAGGAAACACAAGCAAGCAAAAGAAAAAGAAAAAAGTTACTTGTATCTCCCCATTTTAGAGATTACTATTATTAACATTTTGGGCTATAGCCTTCCATCCTTTTTTCTCTATGCACAATTTGTCTCACTGTCTGCAATTATACTATAATCTTGTTTTGTTATCTGTTTTTTTACTTGTATGTATCGTAGACATCTTTTCATGTCCATAGATGTGGATCATGGACTGTTTTTTTAATGGCAGTATCATATTCCAAGGTTTAGATGTACTTAACCCCCATTGTTGAAAATTTAGGTTTTTTGTTGTTTTTGCAGTGTTGATGTTATCAAGCTACATCCTTGTAGCTTCATCTTCATGCACATCCTTAATAATTTCCTCAGAATAAATTTCTAGATGCATTTCCATAGGATATATTTCTATGTGCATTTTTTTTTTTCTTTTTTGAGATGGAGTCTCATTTTATTGCCCAGGCTGGAGTACAGTGGCATGATGTTGGCTCACTGCAACCTCTGCTGCCTAGGTTCAATCAATTCTCCTACCTCAGCCTCCCGAGTAGCTGGGATTACAGGGATGTGCTACCATGCTAGGCTAATTTTTGTATTTTTAGTAGAGACGAGGTTTCACCATGTTGGCTAGGCTGGTCTCAAACTCCTGACCTCAAGTGATCCACCTGCCTCAGCCTCCCAAAGTGCTGGGATGAGCCACCATGCCCGGCCTCTATGTGCATTTTCAAGGCTTTATACCAGTGCTCTCAACCAGGACTGAGCCCTCGCCCCCAAAAGGCATTTGGCAATGTCTAGAAATGTGTTTGAGTGTCACAACTGGAGGGGGAGGTTGCTGCTAGCATCTAGTGAATAGAAACTCCCCACATCAAGGAATTATCAAGTCCAAAATGTTAATAGTGCCATGGTTGAGAAACTTTGCTTAGACATGTGGGTATTTTAATTCTTTGAAATATGTGTGGGGCTGGAGATTCTAAGCCTTGGAAGAACATGAGGTGGAGGTAGTCAGTTTAGCTGGCTGAAGCTCAACCAAAACCAACCTAATCTCATCCTACCCTTCACTTGCAGAAGGACTTGGGTGGCCCTGCTGATTTGGAGTAGGGAAATCACTGATGTGTGCTACTTGGAGCTTGTCCCTGCATCTGTGAGACAAAGAGAGGCAGGATGCCCTGGGAGGAGGGTACAGAAGTAAGAGAGGCAGAGAGAGAAGGAATGGGGAGGGTGTGTGGTGTGGTGCTGAACAATGTAATTCTTGTTGCAATTAAAAGAGGATTGTATGTTGTCTTTAGGGACCTGAAGGCCAGTTCCCAGCACCGAGGACCCAGGCAGGCAGGACACATGCAGTTGCCTAATGCAGGAGGAGGGAGTGACCAGGAAGACTCTATTGTCCCCCTTGAAGCTGGCATAGGGAGCGTGAAGTCCTGTGTCCTGGGGTGCTGGCCAGGGCCTGCAGGATCAGGAATGAAAAACACCATGCATTGCAGTTCTATGAGATCTGAAATGTTGCCCTATCCATCAAGTCTCCTTCTCAAGGAAACCTATGACTCATTGAACTGGCCACTTTATTTGTTCATCTTTGGAATGCATCACAATCATTCATTCATAACCCATATAATTACTGAGCACCTACTAGATGCCAGGCACTATGAGAGGCAATGAATAAAATAGAAACAGTGTCTGCTGTCATGGAGGAAACAGTCTCTGACAGTTCATCAAGCAGCAAAAATTCTATGAAGAGGGCATACAGGGTTCAGGGGAGCTCAGTGGGGGAGCACCCCACCTAGGGTGCATGGGGTCCTACAAGAGGTGCTTCTGCTCTTGTCACAGGGAACCTTTCTGCCTCTATGTGAGAAAGCCCAGGCCAGCCAGTAGAGAGAGAGGCCCAGCCCTTCCAGCTGAGACTAGACATGTATGAGGCCATCCTAAACCATCCAGCCATAGCTAGATCATTTCAGATGGGAAGACCCACCCTGACAACCCATAGAATTGTCAGACATGGTAAACTGTTGTTGCTTCAAGCCACTGAGTTTGGGATATGTTTGTAAACAATCAAAGCTAACTAGTACAAGTCACGTGGCTGCTCAAGAGTTATTGACGAAGGGTGGGGTGCTATAATTGGCCAGACCTGGGTCAAATGCCCACTTATATGCCCAAGAGACTCTACTCTGTAACAGAAGACATGTTGGGAAAGCTTACCTGGCAGATCCAAAGGATACTTGTCACTGTCTGATGTAGTGATGCATGGACAAAAATGGCCTCAGCATCTTCCAGTCTGTTCTTTTGCCTGTATTCTCAGTCTTGGTTAGTAGTACTACCTTCCATCTGATTGCTTAAGCCAAAAGTCTCAGTGTCATTCTGGACTCCTTTCTTTCCCTTAACTCACACATTTATTCAATCACTACCTTCTGCCGAAATTGCCATCAAACTTTTTTTTTATTATATCCCTGGATATTCTTTGCCCTTTGAGACTCAGCCTGGGCGTTACCTGACCAGGAAACTTTCCTGAAACCCCAAGTTGGGCTAAATAACTCTCTTGAATGCATATCTGTGCCTTACTTAACACATTCTGTGGCTGCTTTTGATCATGGGTGTGGCTCCCTCACTGGACTGGAAGCTCCCTGAGGGTAGGGACTGTTCACAAGATGTGGTTGGGAGTGATCATGCAACAGATGTGTGTGGAACTGAACCAAATTCCTCTGACACAGTTTTCACCTTTTTTTTTTTTATTAACTTAGGTTTCAGAAAAAAGGAATGAACTCAAAGCCTTTGTCCCTGAAGGATTTGAGGGGAAGCTGATCAGTAGTGGCCTGCCAGGGTTAATGAAGGGATTCAGGAGGCAGGTGGAGAGGTAGGCATGGGACCGTGTGGCTGTAGATTTGAACACTACGGCCTCCCCAGCCTCCCCAAACTATGTGATCTTAAGTAAAATATTACTTATTTGAGTCACCTTCTCCTATCTGCGAGAATAGAGTAATCGTATTTTTCTAGTAGGGTTGCTGTGAAAGTTGAACAAAGATAACATAGGCATAGCATCCTACACCATTGGTAGGTCCTTAATGAAATTAGTTTATTTCTTTTCTTCTTGAAATACCCCCTGTCTTGCAGCAGGTTCCCTCAGAATCAGAACCTGAGAGAACACTTTGAGTATAAGTAGTTTACCTGGGAGGTGATCCCCGAAAGGAATGAGAAGTGAGATGGAGATGAGAAAGAACCCAAGGTATGTTAATAAACCAGCTACCAGCCAGCTCAGTGGCTCGTGCCTGTAATCCCAACACTTTAGGAGGCTGAGGCAGGAGGATTGCTTGAACCCAGGAGTATGAGACCAGTCTGGGCAGTATGGCAAAACCTGGTCTTTACAAAAAATATGAAAACATTAGCCAGGCATGGTGGTGTGCACCTGTAGTTCCAGCTACTCAGGAGGCTGAGATGGGAGGATCACCTGAGCTCAGGGAGGTTGAGGCTGCAGTGAGCAGTGATTGTGCCACTGCACTCCAGCCTGGGCGATAGAGTGAGATCCCGTCTTGAAAAAAAAAAACAACAAACAAACAAAAAGACCAATAAACCAGCTATCACTGTGGGCGACTGGGACCATATGTGTGGGGACATCTGGGCTGTTGTGTAGATTAGAACATGCCTCAGAGGACGAGAGAATAGGAGGTATTTATCCACCCAACTCTGTCCACCATTGGCTCATGGATGCTGTCAGGGCATTATCAAACCAGCTCTCTGTTTTGCCTCCTGTACTGGGAAAAGCTCTCAGGCAGAGAATCAGAAGAGCTTGCAGTAAGAAGCCATTGGCGCAGATAGGAGCGGTGAGAGCCAAGGGGACATGTGCAGAGCCCTGGCAGCCTTGGCTACACTGCCTTTTTGCTGAAATGATATTCTTCATTCCCATACTTATTATTTCTTATAATTAACAAATATTTCCCTGAGTAACGAGGATTAGAAATAAAATGCAAGTGGGCTATTTTCTATTATCACTGTGAATGGATGAAATCTCTAGAAATGCAACTGCTTGCTTACTGTACTCTGTAAGTATAGTAAGAGCAGCAGCAGAACTGTCAGCAGTGGTTAAGCGGATGATCAGCTGCAACTCGTCAACCCTTAGGGCTTTCAGGTACTCCTGCTCCGACAATCACAGCTATCAAAGAGAAGGGAGATGGGGAAGGGAAAAATATGTGGGAAAAATGTCATGAATATTCTCTTTTAAATTGGGGTGTGACAGGAAGTTTACAGAAAGGGTGTGGGAGGGAAAAACAAATGCATTTCAGTTAGGTATTTTTCTGAGCATTTTTTGGTTTGTTTCTGTAAGTTTTTATTTTGATATAGTTTTAAACTTATAGAAAAGTTGCAAGAATAGTACAAGGAACTCTTTTATACCCAGAAACGTCCTTTATCTAGATTAACCATCTATTTCCAATTGACCCCCTCCCTCCCTCTCACTTTGTAGTACTTAGGTATAAATACATATTTTTAAGTCATTCAGAGTAAGTTGGAGACAATGGTAAAGACCCTTTACCATTAAATACTTCCAGATTCTTTTATATAACCATATTCAGTTATTTCTGAGCATTTTTAACCACTTTGCAGTATTTTCAAGTGACTCTCAACTGCAGGAAATTCTTTACCGAAAAAGAAAAAAATGCATCAATATGGACTGAATCAGTACACTTGTCAAATTTCCCCCAGTTTGATAGTGAAAGGCAGGTTAAGGCTTATGGACTACCAAAATTTTATTGATTTTTATATCAATTTATTTAAAAAAATCTCTAATCCTCTGTAAATTGGTGAAACATTATGGACTCTGGAAAACACTACCTACTTGGCTAATTTTTTTTCCCCTAATAGTCTACTGCAATGTGATGGCCCTTTTTAAATTTATTAATCATCAGAGTCCTATTAAAGGACAGAGTATTATAGCTGGAGGGGCTCTTAGGGATTCCTCTAGTCCCACTTTACAGTTAAGCAAACTGAGGATCGCAAAGGCATTGCCCTCACAATCTCAGGGCAGTGGCTGGGAATGGAGTTCAGAGATCTTCACTCTAGACTCAGAAGACCCTTCAGGGAAAACCAGTCTAATGTGCTTGAGGGGAGACCATGGGGGCTCCTAGGGACCTGCTGAGACCCAGAGTGGGAGACGGTGAGTTGGGGAGAATGAGACCTCAGCCTCCAACCTCCAGCCCCCATCAGACAGTCCTCTTTTCTTCTCTGTTTCGTATGTTGAACATAAGGTTTTCTGTGAAAAGGGGGCCTTACTTCTTTAAAAAAAAAAAAAAAAAAAGTCTTAGAGAGGTTTCAAGACAGGCTCGGTATTACCTGAAAAGTTGATGCCAGACGGGGCTCAGGCCTGAGCCTTCCGCCTTCATACTATACACCTCTCATAATCTGCCTGCAACTCTTCTTTCAAAGGAAAAATCAATGCCCTTGGGGGACAAGAGGTTTAAAAAATTCATCCTATCGGCCGGGCGCGGTGGCTCAAGCCTGTAATCCCAGCACTTTGGGAGGCCGAGACGAGTGGATCACGAGGTCAGGAGATGGAGACCATCCTGGCTAACACGGTGAAACCCCGTCTCTACTAGAAAATACAAAAAACTAGCCGGGCGAGGTGGCGGGCGCCTGTAGTCCCAGCTACTCGGGAGGCTGAGGCAGGAGAATGGCGTGAACCAGGGAGGCAGAGCTTGCAGTGAGCCGAGATAGCGCCACTGCACTCCAGCCTGGGCGACAGAGCGAGACTCCGTCTCAAAAAAAAAAAAAAAAAAATTCATCCTATCAAAGGATGATTTCATTTTTCTAAAGCCCCGTCTCTACCATTCATTCTTCCTTGACTGGCACCTTGACTTTATGCTCAGCAAGACGCCACACATAGCTCCACTGATGTTTTCCAGAGCCAGGACACTAATCTTACTCTCCCTAGATGATCAGTGTTCTTATAATTTTAATTGCAAATAATGCATTTCATTACAGATAATTCACATAACTCTTGCTCTGATTTGTAATGCCAAGATCATCAACTTTGCTTTACCTCCACCCTTCACTAACTCACTTAATAAAAGATGAGGTCTTATTTTCATTACTTTTTTCTTCCTAATTTTTGGTCAGACTTTTTTTTTTTTAACTTACTAGAATATTGTTCCCTATTTTGAAAATTATTATCCTATTAGTTATTTTAGGCCAATGTTGTTTTTCCTCTGTCAGGCAACAGTGTTTTCAATTTTTCAGATCACTCCTATATATAATGGAGTTTAGTGCCAAACAGACTTAGGTTTCTGTTTCTGCCATAAGCGAGCAAGTGTCCCTTAATAAGTCTTGAATCTCAGTTCCCTCATCTATAAGCGGGAATGATAATTGTGGTATTTATTTTATGGGATTGCTTTGATTACTAAATTGTAATTTATACGAAGTACTGGGAATGAGTATCTGATATGTAATTAATATTTGCCAGTTATTATTTTTATATAGGAGAAATTTTTGATTAATTTCAGTTAGCCAAATAAATGAGACAGGTATGATCTTTAAAATTTAGTTTTTTTTTCTTGTAAGTTGACACTTGAGTCATATAATATACATAAAATTATTATTATTTTCCTTCAAAAAGAGGACAAGTCGGAGTATGTTTATGCCTCATGCTGTGGGTAGCCCGGTAGAACCAGAGGTCCTCTGTAGTGTGCATGTGAACATGTCAGCCTGATCAAAGTGTCATTATTATCTTGTGATGTGGGTTTTTAGTGTGGCATTCCTTTCCATGTATCTTTAGTTTTTAGTATTTATCAAGAAATGTAGAGGAAAAGAAAATGTGTCAAAGACTATTTTAAATAAAAGAAGTTAAGAGAAAAAGGGAAAAAGCCAGACATATGACAGAAAGTTGTAGAAACACTTTCCAGCAAAATTCTCTGGAGACAATATAGGTTTCAGCTTCCAGCCAAGATGGAGTGACAGGGCCTGGATTTATCATTCTGTCCGAAACAACTAAAAAACTAGACAAAATATATGAAAGATGGGTTTTCAGATATTGGACATCAGGCAGAACAGGACAGAGATCTCCAAGAAAGGAGATGCAAACAAGGTGAGCCTACAATTGCCCTGATTGACTTCCTAGAGAGAGTTTTCAGGCTGCAATGCCAAGCAGAGCTCAGCCATGTCCTTGAGTCGAGGAGACGGAGCTAGAAGTTTGGGGAGGTCAAAATGGCTAGAGTTCACAAAGAAGAGTTCCAGAGAGAAGACAGCTGCAGAGAGAAGTGGAGAAAAGAGCTGCAGCAGATAGAGTGAGCTGCAAAAGGAGACAGACAGAGAGAGAGAGAGAGAGAGAGAGAGAGAGAAACGCTGTGGAGATGTGCAGAGAGTCTCCTTCAAATATTTTAGCTAGTGCTACTCAGTGCATGCATGTGAGAAAACTGCCCAATGTCAGGGAAATAACCATTCAAAAGGAACAGAGGGAACAACCCCACAGGACTGGGAAGATTGTATTCCCACCAGCCGGAATGGAAAACCTCATAATTCATGGGGCATTGGATAGAGTACTCAGAAGGATATTGCCTTAGTATTTGGGTAAAATTATCCCTAGAATTGGCCAAGCATGGGGGCTCATGCCTGTAATCCCAGCACTTTGGGAGGTTGAGGTGGGCAGATCACCTGAGGTCAGGAGTTTGGGACCAGCCTGGCCAGCATGGTGAAACCCTGTCTCCATTAAAAACACAAAAATTAGCTGGGTTTGATGGCACATACCTGTAGTCCCAGCTACTCTGGAGGCTGAAAAAACTTTTAAAATAAGCCTTGAAAGAGTCAAACTATTTTCGAGTAACTTAACTGCATTCCAGAACAAAGCTCAACAATCTTTATAGGAACACAAAAAATATGCAACACTCAACCATGCAAAATTCACAGTGTCTGACATCAAACAAAAAATTACAAGGTATGCAAAGAAGCAGGAAGATACAACCCATATTGAAGAGAAAAAGCAGTCAATAGAAACAGAGTCAGAAATGACACTTATGAAAGAATTAGTGGATAAGACCACTAAAGCAATTAGGATAATTATATTTTATGTGTTAAGAAAGTAGAGGAAAATTGAGCGTGAAAGGTAGAGACATGGAAGTTATATATATATATATATATATATATATATATATATAGACCCAAATCAAGCTTCTAGAGATGGAAAATACAATATCTGAGATGAAAATACATTGGATAGGATTTATTTACACACTGCAAAAAAAAAAAAGTTAATTTGAAGACAAAGCAATAGAAAGTATAAAAAGCACACACAGGGGAAAACACTGGAAAAAGAAAAAAACAGCAAGTACCAGTGAGCTGTGAGACAACTTCAAATGGCTTAATGTGAGTGTAATGGAGTCCACAGAATGGTGGTGGGAAAAAATATTTGAAGAAACACTGGCCAAAATATTTTCAAATTAGATTTTTAAAATTCCACTTATTCAAGAAGCTCAACAAACTACAAATACAAGTAATATGAAAAAAACCACACCAATATACACAAGAATAAAATTGCTTAAAGCCAGTGATAAAGAGAAAATCTTAAAATAACCAGAGAGAAAAGAACAGTATAGTTGGCCCTCTGTATTCATGGTTTCTGCATCCATGGATTCAACCAACTGCAGATCAAAAATATTTGGTGAGGACATGCACAGTGGCTCATCCCTGTAATCCCAGCACTTTGGGAGGCCAAGGCAGGCAGATCAGTTGAGGCCAGGAGTATGAGACCAGTCTGGCCAACATGGTGAAACCCTGCCTCAACTAAAAATACAAAAATTAGCCAGGTGTGATGGCAGTGCACACCTGTAGTCCCAGCTACTCAGGCAGCTGAAGCACGAGAATCACTTGAACTTGGGAGGCAGAAATTGCAGTGAGCCAAGATCACACTGCTGCACTCCAGGCTGGGTGACAGAGCAAGACTGTGTCTCAAAAAAAAAAAAAAAAAAAGGAAAAATAACAATGAAACAAAAAATAATACAAAAAGCAATATAGTATAACAATTATTTATATAGCATTTACATTGTATTAGGTATAAGTAATCAAGGGATAATTTAAAGTATATGGCAGGATGTATGTAGGTTATATGCAAATACTATGCCATTTTATCTAAGGGATTTGGGTATCCTTATGGAGTCCTGGAACCGATTCACTGTGGATACTAAGGGAAGACTATACTATAGACAGAGGAAAAAAACAAGGGTAATGACTGCAGACTTCTTGTTGGAAACAATGCAAGCCAGAAGGCGGTGGAATAATATCTTTAATTCACTGAAAGAAAAAATCCTATCAAGTGAGAATTCTATATTCAACAAAAATATCTTCCAAAAATGAGGATAAAATCCTTTTCAGACATACAGAAATTGAAAGAATTCATTTCCAGTAGACATGCACTACAATAAACATTAAAGGAAGTCCTTCAATTAAAAGGAAAATCTACCAGCTGAAAATCTTGATCAAAATAAAGGATTAAACAACAACAGAAATGGTAAATTGTAGATAAATATAAAATAAATTTTCATATTTTAAAAATATCTTAGCCAGGCATGGTGGCTCATGACTATATTCCCAGCAATTTGGGAGGCCAAGGTGGGTGGATCACCTGAGATCAGGAGTTTGAGACTAGCCTGACCAACATGGTGAAACATTGTCTTTACTAAAAATACAAAAATTAGCCATGCCTGGTGACACATGCCTGTAATTCCTGCTACTTGGGAGGCTGAAGTAGGAGAATCGCTTGAACCCAGGAGGTGGAGGTTGCAGTGAGCCAAGATTGCACTATTGCACTGTAGCCTGGGCAACAAGAGTGAAACTCCATCTCAAAAAAAAAAAAAAAAGAAAAGAAAATCTTTAAAAGATAGTGTTTAAAGCAAAAATAGTAGCAGTGTATTTTGAGGTTTTTAGATATAGAATATTTGAAGTAATTTCACAAAGGCCAAGAAGGGGGAAATGAAGTAGATTGTTGTAAGATTCTTATATGATATATGAAGTAGTATAGTATTACTTAAAGGTAGATGATAATAAGTTAAAGACACATACTGTGAGCCTTAAAACAACCACTAAAAACAAAGAGTTGTCATTAATAAGCCAATAAAGTCAATAAAATGGAATCATGAAAAATGCTCAACTAATTCACAGAAAGCAGAAAAGGATGAAGATATGAAAAAGAACAATTAGACAAAAAGAAAATATGTAGCAAAATGATAGATTTAAACAGCCATATTAATAATGGCACCAAATGTAAATGATCTAAACCAGGGCTGTCCAATAGAACTTCCTGTGATGATGCAACTGTTCTTTTTGTCTGTGTTCTTTTATACTTAGTCACATGTGGCTCTTGAGCACTTGAAGTATGGCTCGTGAACTGAATTTTTAATTTTATTAAATTAATTTAAATTTACATAGTTATAGGAGGCTAGTGATGTAATGGACAGTAGAGTTCTAATACCCCAGTTAAAAGGCAGAGATTGTCAGCTGGTTAAAAAAGCAAGGCCCAATGATATGTTGGCAAAAGAAACTCTCTTTAAACATAAAGACACAAACATTAAAAATAGGAGGATGGAAAAAGATACAACATGCAACATCAGTCAAAGAAGGCTGGAGTAGCTCTATTAATATCAAAGTGGATACCAAGAGGACATAACCACTCGTCTGGAGATAAACATTTTATAACTTTTTTTTTTTTTTTTTTTTTTTTTGAGGCGGAGTCTTGCTCTGTCGCCCAGGCTGGAGTGCAGTGGCCGGATCTCAGCTCACTGCAAGCTCCGTCTCCCGGGTTCCCGCCATTCTCCTGCCTCAGCCTCCCAAGTAGCTGGGACTACAGGCGCCCGCCACCTCGCCCGGCTAGTTTTTTGTATATTTAGTAGAGACGGGGTTTCACTGTGTTCGCCAGGATGGTCTCGATCTCCTGACCTTGTGATCCGCCCGTCTCGGCCTCCCAAAGTGCTGGGATTACAGGCTTGAGCCACCGCGCCCAGCCTCAAGAGATAAACATTTTATGTAGTCATCCTTGGGATTATATTGTTGCTGCTGGGGGCAGCTGAGGACAAAAAGGAATTGTATTGGTTTGCTAGGGCTGCTTTAACAAAATACCACAGACTGCATGGGTTAAATAAAGAGATGTGTCTCACAGTTCTGGAGGCTGGACGTCCAAGGTCAAGATGTGGAAAGGCTGGCTTGCTCAGAAGCCTCTCCTTGGCTTGCAGATGGCTGCCCTCTTGCTGCTGCTTCACGTGGTCTTTCCTCTGTTCCTGCACACCCCTAGGTCTCTCTGTGTGTCCACATTTCTCCTTTTATGATGCCAGTGAGATTGGGTGAGAGTTCACCTTAACACCTAATTTTAACTTAATCACTTTTTTTTTCTTTTTTCTTTTTTTTTGAGACAGAGTCTCGCTTTGTCACCCAGGCTGGAGTGAAGTGGCGCAATCTCAGCTCACTGCAACCTCGGCCTCCTGGATTCAAGGGATTCTCTTGTCTCAGCCTCCTGAGTAGCTGGGACTACAGGTGTGCACCACCACACCCGGCTAATTTTTGTATTTTTAGTAGAGACAGGGTTTCGCCATGTTGGCCAGGCTGGTCTTGAACTCCTGACCTCAGGTGATCCACCTGCCTTGGCCTCCCAAAGTGCTGGGATTACAGGTGTGAGTCACCACACCTGGCCACTTAATCACTTCTTAAAAGGCCCTATCTGGCCGGGCGCGGTGGCTCAAGCCTGTAATCCCAGCACTTTGGGAGGCCGAGACGGGCGGATCACGAGGTCAGGAGATCGAGACCATCCTGGCTAACATGGTGAAACCCCGTCTCTACTAAAAAATACAAAAAAAAAACTAGCCGGGCGAGGTGGCGGGCGCCTGTAGTCCCAGCTACTCGGGAGGCTGAGACAGGAGAATGGCGTAAACCCGGAGCCGGAGCTTGCAGTGAGCTGAGATCCGGCCACTGCACTCCAGTCCGGGTGACAGAGCGAGACTCCGCCTCAAAAAAAAAAAAAAAAAAAAAAAAAAAAGGCCCTATCTCCAGATACGAAACAGTCACATTCTGATGTACTGAGGTTAGGCTTCAGCATATGAGTTGGGCGGGAACACAGTTCAGCCCGTAACAGATAGGGACATTGTCTATCACAGCCGTCCTCCCCAGGAACAGTGCCTTGGGGCTCCTGTGGTGTGCTATAATTATTGGGCAGCAGGTTGTGCCTCCCCGACCTTATGACAGTGAGGCATGGAGAGCCCTACAGAGGGGGACCAGGAAGGCTATGGGGCTGTGCTCCATGGCTTGGGAGAGTTGTGGAGGAAAGTAGAATGGGGAGGAAGGGAATCCACATCCACCCAGAATCCTGAGTTGCTGGTATTGTCTCTGTTGAAACTTCTGACAACACATTTGTGCCTCTCAGATGTATCCTTTTTGTTAATTACAGTGTCACTATATGCTTTTTTCCTTTTGAATTAATGAAAGATGAACTCCAAGTAAACAATATTGTTTCTTCAGATACCCAGGAGAACCACTGCCTGCAAACACTGACCCTTCCTCAAACCCACCAACTCGCTCCACCCACAAGTGGCCTTTTACTGTCATGGCAACATTTGTTTTTATCTAATGTGGAGGTACTAGTCTGGCTTTACTTTGCCGAATGTTAGGAGACTGGACCTAAGTCATCAATGTAGCCCCTAGAGGCTGGATGCAATGGCTCATGTCTGTAATCCCAGCACTTTGGGAGGCTGTGGCAGGTGGATCACCTAAGGTTGGGAGTTCGAGACCAACCTGGCCAACATGGTGAAACCTGTCTCTACTAAAAATACAAAAATACCTGGATGTGGTGGTGCATGCCTGCAATCCCAGCTATTTGGGAGGCTGAGGCAGGAGAATCACTTGAACCCAGGAGGCGGAGGTTGCAGTGAGCCGAGATCACACCACTGCACACCAGCCTGGGTGACACAGTGAGACTCCATCTAAAAAAAAAATTGGCCCTTAGAGTGTAAGGTCTCTCCTCTCCTCTCCCCCTTCCATCCTCTCCCCTTCCCCTCCCCTCCCCTCTCCTCCCTTCTCCTCCCCTGTCTTCCCCTCCACTCCCCTCCCCTCTCCTCTCCTCTCCTCTTCTTTTGAGACAGGGTCTCACTCTCACCCAGGCTGGAGTGCAGTGGCGTGATCTTGGCTCACTGCAGCCTCCACTCCCCAGGCTCAAGCAATCCTCTCACCTCGGTCCCCCATGTAGCTGGGACCACAGGCACATACCACTACTCCTGGCTAATTTTTGTATTTTTTTGTAGAGATGGGGCCTTGCCATGTTGCCCAGGCTAGTCTCAAACTCCTGAGCTCTAGCAATCTGCCCTTCTTGGCCTCCCAAAGTGCTGGGATTACAGGCATGAGCCACTACACCTGGCCATGGAGTGTAAGGTTTCTAGGTGAGGTTTGGAATTTGGAAGAGAGATTAGAAATGAGGCTGGGAGAAGGTGCTGTGGGAATGGAGGCTTCAGGGGCCCTGAGCTACATGATCTGTAAAAGAAGTTAGGGTGAGTCTATAGAGCAATCTAAAACAGATGGATTTCCTGAAATCACCACTGTCTCCATGGCAACAGCTCAGCTGACTCTGTCAGTTGTTATAAAGTGTTCTCTCCTTGGTGTGGACAGAATCTTGGTGTTAGTGGAGGAAGAGGACCTGGGACAGAACATATTGGACTAACCTTAGAAGGGAGAAGACAAGATTTGGGTTAGCTATTAGAGGCTTAGAAAGATTCTCCCAAGTGTTGGGGAGATGCCAGATGTTGCCTGGTCTAATGATTTTTATGAGAATAATGGCAGCAGTTCTTGAAGTTGGAAGGCTTTGGTACCTTTCTTCCTGCTGCTAGACTTTGATAACCAGAGGACACCTGCCAACCTGTAATTGATTCATTTGATGAAACATTTATAGAGTACCTAGCATTGGATTCTGTCAAAAGCATCCATCATGCTGGTGAATTACATCCTGTCCCTGTGAATATCCATTCCTTATGTTTCCTGTGATAGATTTGCCACAAATAAAGGCTAATATTCTGAATTCTCCCAATGGCCAACTGCTTATTTTCACCCACACTCTTGTTGTGTGTGTGCTATGCTCAGGGCACTGTGTTAGGTGTTGAAGTTATAAAAAGGAATGAACCAGGCACAGGCCCTTCCTTGGGAAGCTGACGGTCTAGATAGGGGGATGAACTGTGATGTGTCAAGAACGAATGGCAATACAAGGTGTCCTGTGCCCCAAATTAATGGTCCAGACGATGAGCTCCACAGGAATCCAAAAGGGCAGGCTTGCTTCCAGTGATGGAGGAGGTTCTAATGGAGATCAGGCTTGAATGGGCTTGACTGAGGGCAGGACTTGGTAAGAGGGAGAGTGGTTGGATTTTGAAAACAAGTGAGTTAGAGACCAGCCTGGGCAGCATGGTGAAACCCTGTCTCTACAAAAAATACAAAAATTAGCTGGGTGTGGTGGTGCACCTGTAGAACCAGCTATTCGGGAGGCTGAGGTGGGAGAGTCACTTGAACCCGAGAGGCAAAGGTTGCAGTAGCCAAGACTGTGCCACTGCATTTCAGCCTGGGCAACAGAGAGATTCCGCCTCAAGACAAAACAAAACGGGTGAGAAGGAGAGTGGCAGGAGAAGAAGTACAGTGACTGGAGTGAGTGTGGGTGGCTGTTCAGGGGAAAGGAGCAGACTTACTCAGGGGAAAGGAGAAGAAGGGTTCAGGGCATGGATAGTGGAAAATCAAATCAGCAAGGGAGGGTAGAGGCTCAGGATATCAGGACTGTGAAGGTTAACACAGGGAGTTTAGACGATCCTGTACGCAGTGGAGGACTGAGAAGGGTTTTAGAGCGGACTACAGGTGTGTACCACCATGCCCGGCTACTTTTTTTTTAGTTTTTGGACAGACAGGGATCTTGATATATTGCCTAGTCTGGCGTTCAACTCCTGGCCTCAAGTGATCTTCCCACCTTGGCCCCGCAAAGTGTTGGGATTACAAGCGTGAGACACGGCATCCCACTGGTTATAGGGTTCTGTGGGCCTCCCACTCTCCCAGGAGGTGAACAGCTTGCTCTGGATTCATTGTCATCCTCTGAACATCTCCAGAGTCCTCCAGACTGTTTCCACTTGCTCCTTACAGGGATGCACTCGCTAACCCAGTCCCTTGGGAATGGGGTGCAGTCACCCCACCAGCTGATCTGTTTTCTGTTGTTTACTTGTTTGACTTCTCCAGAGCAGCCAAATGAACATCATCTTCAAGATTATCTTGGCATAGCCATTAATGGATTCTGCACTGCAAAAGTGTTGAAGCCAGTGGCCATACTTTAAAAAAATGCATCCTGTTGGTATTTTTCATTTGTTAAGACTCTCTTATCCTGAAGTTTATATAGGGCTTAGGATGTTCCAGGTACAAAGCTAAGGACCATATGTTAGTTTTGTTCATTCTTCATAATGCCTCTGATGGAGGTACCAAAATCATCCCCACTTTGCAGATGAGGCTCTACAAGATAAGTGAGTTTACCGAGGTCACATGACCAGTAAGTACAGGAGCCGGGATATGTGCCCAGCACTTTCACTCCAGAGTCCATATTCTTAACCACCTCGCCCACAATAATAGATTTGGGTCTGAATACCAGTACAGTCACTTACTAGCTGTGTGGCTTCAGGCAGTATAATTCCTGCCTCTGGATTTTGGCTTCCTCAGCTGTAAAATGAGAATAGAAAGACCTGCCCCATGGGGTGATTCAGTTCAGTTCAACAACCCACCCCCTCTGCAGTGGCCCCATGCTAGGTACTGAGGGTCTAAAGATGTGAGAGATGAGCCCCGCCCTTAAGGCCCAGAGGGTCTCAGTGTGTTTGGGTGAGTGTGAAATGCACAAGGCTATGGGAACCCAGGGTTAAAGAGCCTGCCTGGGTTTGGGGTCCTGGGAAGTCATCTGAAGGAAATTATGACTAGATTGGGACCTAAAGGTCTTTTCCACAGAAGAACCACACAGATAAAGGCATAGAACTTTGCAACAGCAGGATGGAGATGAATTGCAGCTCAGTGTAACCAAAGTGTGATGGGAAAGAAGATGGGAGAGGAGGGACTGAAAGCGAGGTTGGAGAGAGGGTGGGAAAGGCTCCTTATGTGTCACACTAAGAAGTTTGGGTTTTAAACTCTATGGAAGGTGACGTGCCATGGAAGGGTTTTAAGAATGGGAGTGGGGTCACATGTAGTGGCTCACGCCTATAATCCCAGCACTTTGGGAGGTCAAGGTGGGAGGATCACCTGAGCTCAGGAGGCAGAGGCTGTGGTGAGCCCAGATTGCACCACAACACTCCAGCCTGGGTGACAGAGCGAGACCCTATCTCAACAACAACAACAACAGTTTGGTGTCATGTCTTGATACACTGTGGTGGCTCTGTGGAGGATGGATTTGAGAGAGGCAAGACTACAGACAAGGAGACCAAGGAGGGAGATGTTGTGTTGGTTCTAGTGAGAGATGGTGAGGGCTACAAGTAGGAAAGAGCCTGGAATGGAGAGGACTTTGAACTTGACAGGTCCTGATAATTGCACGGACGGGGGTTGGTGGGGGGCGGGTGAGGAACAGGAAGTCTTAGCTAATGCTGCCTCAGCTTCCCAAGTAACTGGGATTACAGGCGCACACCACCACACCCAGCTAATTTTGTATTTTTAGTAGAGATGGGGTTTCACCCTGTTGGCCAGGCTGGTCTTGAACTCCTGACCTCAAGTGATCCACCTGCCTCAGCCTCCCAAAGTGTGGGGATTACAGGTGTGAGCCACCTTGCCTGGCCTAAAGAGGTTTTATAGATAAGAAAGTTGAGGCATAGAGAGGCTAAGTGACTTGACCCAAGGGCACATGGCTAGCAAGTGACCAACTGGGACTCATAGCCATGCAGTTTAACTCCAGCGCCTGCTCTCATCATCTCTGTGCCATGCCTGTCCTGACTGGTCCAGGGGGGCACGAGAGGGGCTCGATGACCCACCATCCCCACCACTGCTGCCACCGGTGGGAATTTTACTTGGGTGACCAAGTGGGTGATGGTGCCATTGACTGAGGATTCTAGAAGGGAGTGGAGAAAGATACTGGTTTACATATTACACCTGCTTAGTGTGAGGTGCCTGTGGACGCCCAGAGGAAGAAGCTACCCTTCCTCCTGGAACCTCTTGTCACTGAGCCACAGGGCCTCTAAACCAACACTAAATCACTATACTGCTTTCCATTTAGATGACAATTTGATTAAAAAAATTCTGGTGGTGCAAGATCTAAAATTTTTCATAATCTGAAGTGATTTTTCTCAGTTTCCAGTCCTCTGACTGGATGGCAGATTAAAATGTAAGGGTTTGATAAAAAAATAATGGAGCTGTGCCAACCTTGAGTGTTTCAGGCATAAAATTAAATTTAACATGCTATTATGCATTTGAAGACTTGTCATCATAAGGCTGGCCAGACAAATATGATTTAGAGGGTTAGGTTTTGAGAAATGAGTAGGAGAAATAAAATATGAAATATGATAATAGTGGAGACTAGACACATTTTGAAAAGCATTATCTGATGGTGTTAAGGCACCTTTTTGAGCGCATTGTTTAATGCTGCCTTCTTTTCTGCCTATTTGACCAAGGGACTCTGATGTGTTGGACAGGTTCCACTACTGAAATATGCAAATTTAACATTCCCTCTCCCCACATCCACACCACCACTTTCTCTCTTTCTTTTTTGTTTTTTGAGACAGAGTCTTGGCTCTGTCGCCCAGGCTGGAGTGCAGTGGTGTGATCTCAGATCACTGCAACCTCCATCACCCAGTTTCAAATGATTCCCCCACCTCAGTCTCCCAAGTAGCTGGGATTACAGGCATGTGCCACCATGCCTGGTTAAATTTTGTATTTTGGGTTTTCCCTTGTTGGCCAGGCTGGTCTCAAACTCCTGGCCTCAAGTGCTCTGCCCACCTCAGCCTCCCAAAGTGCTAGGATTACAGGCATGAGCCACCATGCCTGGGCCCTTTGTTTCATCTCTCCGAATTTTCTCGACATTCTCCTACCCATTTTCTCCTTTCCTGGGCCTTCAATTTGTACCCACCTCCACCCCCATCCTCATCCCCCATCTTGTTAGTTGCATAGTTTGACCTGGTTATAGACTTTCCAAGTTCTAAAAGTAAAACTAACATCGGATTCTTCCCATCCAGTCTACTTGAGTGCACCCTGCACCCCTCGCCTAGGCACTCTGGCACCTTCTGTTTTAGCCGCTGTCTGTCCGTGGTGGGGGCTTGGTGTCTTGTTGCTTCTGTTGCTCTGAGTGAAGTGTTCAAAGCCTCAGACTCCTGAGGCTCAGCTCTGTGCCCTGGCCTTCGCGGCTTGTCACTTCTGTCGACAGAAGAAATGAAATATAGGTCAGCCTCACAGATCCCAGTGTTAAAAATGAAAGCTTCATCCCCAGGCTCTGCAGGTCTGTAGATTGGCATGGGTTCCCCCACTTCCCAGCAACCACCCTTCTAAATTGCTTCTTGCAGCTCAGTACTGATGCCATCCGCTGTGCAAGAGGGAACCTGAAAATAGAAGAGGAGCTGAGATGTCTCCCTTGGCAAACACCATTCCAAAATGTGAAGAGTGCCTGAGTGGAAATTGTAAATGGCAGCATTGAGCCGGTTTCCTCCTTGTCGGGTTAGGAGGGTGGGCTGCTGGTGAGGGGAGGGTGGGTCCTGGGGGAGCCTGGAAGGAGTCCCTCTCCCTCGTAGGACCACCCAGAGCCCCCTCCTGTGGCAGCCAAGTGAGCACATACTGAGATTCTTCAATATTTTGATGAAAGGATCCCTCCTCCATCTCTCTGCTGCTCCGTTCCTAGTCCTTGCATTTGAGCTTTCTTAGAGGATTTAGCTGCCTTTCTGTGATATGAAAACCCAGGAGGGGAAAAGCAAGGCCTTTGAATTTATTTTTAATATCTGCACATTTCTCTCCTCCTGCATTCTCTCACTTTCTTCTCTCCCTTCTGCTTTCTTTTCTGATTTCCCGCTTTCTCTCCCTGCACTGTCATTCCCTTTTGCCCTTCTTAACTCCTGCAAAACTGGGAGATAAGTTTTCCTCCACATAAGAAGCCAGGGCCTCTGAGAAGCTTGTCTTTGAACAGATGCCTCACCCTTGCCCCTTTCTCAGGTCTCATTTTCCAGGCGAGCCTGTGCTTGACAAGAGACTGCGTTATCTTGTGGGAGGACCCTAAGGAGCCAGAGTACTTGACATTTAAAGCTTTTCATAAACAGTGTCTTCAGTGCCTGGCAAACCTTGAACCCTCCCAGCTGGCAGCAGCGAGGCTTTCTCATCGGGACTGGCTCAGCCTCGGATGTGACATTTTCCCAGGGCCTCAAGGAAATGGAATACACCCTGTCTGCCTTTTAATCCCTCTCAGTTGGGTTTCACAGACTTCTGTCAGGGGGGTGTGTGCTGGCTGCTTTTCCTGTAAACTAGAGTCAGGGGAAAGGGAGAAGATGGCTACGGGGGGAGGCAAATATGGATGCATTTAATATACATTTGGCAGGTCAAGCAGAAATATCATTGGTTACATAGTTTTTTGACGCTATCCTCCAGGCCAAATTAAATGACTTCTTTGGGAGTAGAGAAGGGCTTAAAAACAGTGATTTGAGTGACCCCCTATGAACATTCTAACCCTTCCCCACAGGTGACTCGGCCCACAAAGAGCCACAATCCTGGCAGATGTGGCAAATGGACACTACCACTGTCAGAGTCCACCCGCGTGAAGGACCCTGGGGCACATTGCTTTGTGCCTTGAAATTCAGCCCTGCCACTGGCTTGTGTCATCACCCTGGGCTAGTTACTCAGGCTGCTTGCAAAATGGGCTAGTTGGACAAGAGCAGTGCCACTCAACTCTGGCCGTAAACAGAACCTCCCACCCCCACCCCAGGGAGCTTTTAACACACATTGCCATCTAGAGAATGTGGATTAATTTGGTCTCAGGTGAGGCTTGGGTGGCTGTAAAAGCTCCCCAGGTGATTCTCACATGAAGCAGATGAGACATGCTCCCTAGACACAGGTCTCTGAAACTGGAATGTGCACAGGAATCACACAGGATCTTGCTAAAATGCAGACTCCAGTCCTGTGGTTTTCAGTGGGGCTGGAGATTCTTCTCTTCCAATGTGCTCCTGGGCAAAGCTGGTGGTGCGAGTCCCCAGAACACACTCTGCACAGCCAAAGCCTGGATGGTCGTTGAGGTCCCTGCAGTTCTGATATTATATGGTTCCTTACTGAGTTTTCTTGGTGAGGAGAGGGCAGGGAATTAAGTAAAAGATATATTTTAATGGTAGCAAAGAGGATACCTCCCTTTTATCCCTGGGGTAAAGTGATGTCATTTTTGGGAAAATGTGATGCAGTGTTTGGTGGGTAGGGTTCAGTTTGTATCCATTTTCAACCCTGGAGTGGGTTTATTTAGGGAGAAAAAGGGAAACAGATGTAGCTGTGTGTGTGAAGAGTGGGGAAGAGGAGAGCACGAAAGAACTGAGTGGATGTGTGTGCTCACAGGGTGAGGGTTCCATGCAGACAGATACATAGGCTTCTCCAGGTCCAGCTTTGGTGAGGAGACAGGAAAAGGGGCAGAATTTATTCAGCTGGGATTTAAGGTGAAGATCATGCTCCCTGGAACAACCCAAAGGCTGGAAGTTTCCATCTCCTCAGCCCCATCTCATTCTGGTGCTAAGCAGCCATTTGCTCCAATTATCCTTGAATTATAGTGACAGCTTTTGGTTTATGCAGGCCTTCAAATCATCCTAACCTAGTAGAGGAAGAAAATGATGCCTTTCTTGGCCAGAACATTTCAGCTGACTGCTTTTAAAAGACTCCCTTCTTCCTACCTATTCCCACGTCCCCACGCTTCCCTCTCACTAAAAGCCACAGACACCACTTCGGAGTGTCAAGATCTTACCTGATTCTGCATATATATATAAATAATTTTTAAAAATTCAAGGTCAACTTTGAGAGATATTGCTTGTATTCTGCCTTCTGCTTTCCCTAATCCTTATAGAACTACAAATTCCCATACATGAGCAGATTCTCCTGCTTTAAAATTATATTTAACTAAAGTTAAATACTTCAGGCCTTGTGGTAGTGATTTTCCTGCTTAAAGCAGGTCTTTAACAGGGCAGTATTTCTTGCTAAAATCCACAATCCAGGATTTTGTCACTGTTCTATTTTTAGAAATTCTTCCAATTTGTAGTCTAAAGGAGAGGAATGTTTTTCTAACAAAGATATTTTCCAATCTAGAGAAAAGAGGCCGGGCACGGTAGCTCACGCCTGTAATTCCAGTACTTTGGGAGGCCGAGACTGGCAGATCACGAGGTCAGGAGATCAAGACCAGGCTGTCCAACATGGTGAAACCCCGTCTCTACTAAAAATACAAAAATTAGCTTGGCGTGGTGGCACGTGCCTGTAATCCCAGCTACTTGGGAGGCTGAGGCAGGAGAATTGCTTGAACCAGAAAGTCAAAGGTTGCAGTGAGCCGAGATCACGCCAGTGAACTCCAGCCTGGTGACAGAGCAAGACTCCGTCTCAAAAAGTAAATAAATAAATAAAAGTAAAAGATTCAAAATATTTTAAAGTTATTAATCCTTGTGCTCTGAAACAGACATTTGTAACTTGAAAACAACACATATAGGGACCTTACCTCCCTAACTGATGTATATAGGGTTTGGCTTTTCTCAGTCCTAAGAGATTTAAAGATTTAGTGAAACATAAAGAACATATTTTAAGCAATATCAATACGCAGGCCCAATGTAAACGTCCCCATGAAATGTTGGACGCAAGTAGTCAGTCCTCAAACTCCTCTTAGCCGGGTGTGGTGGTACATGCCTGTAGTCCCATCAGCTACTAAGGAGGCTGATGTGGGAGGATTGCTTGAAGCCAGGAGTTGGAGGCTGCAGTGAGCTATGATCACACCACTGCACTCCAGCCTGAGTGATAGAGTGAGACTCTGTCTCTAAAATACAAGTTAAATGAAAAACTCCTGTTCTGTGTCACATATTTGTTGATTTTGCTCGTTTATTTATTCCACTGATATTTATTATGGGCTTATTGTATGCTTTATGATGGATTTACACAGCTCTTTGTGAAGCTCTGGAGATACCATGGAAAACAAAAACAGACCTTGTTCTCATGAAATTTGAAGACTGGGGAGGAAGACATAGTCACAGAGGTTAATATGTAAGTGCTATGAGAGGAGGGAACATGGATCTAAGAGCATATAACCAAGAAACCAGCCTAGCCTGGGCTGACTTGCTGAATGTTTCACTAGTCAGGGACCTCTGGGAAAGACAAGTTCTTTGGCGTTTGCTGCCCAAGGTTTAGAGGAACTCTGTGCTAGAGAGCCCTTGGCAAACAATTTCACTTTGGTCTTAAACATGAGACTCACTACATGTAAAATGGACTTCTGAGCCCTCCCTACCTGTCCACATAGCAGACCATTTCGTCAGAGCTTCGTCTTCTCCTACAGTGCTTTCTTTTAAACAGACAGAATGAACTGCTTTTTGGTTTCACTTTTTTTTTGCTACAAGCAGCTCTCTTGTGGCTGGCAAAAGTAAAGCCGTATTCTCAAGGACTCAAAAGACTCTCTATGACTTCCCTGGATCTTTAAAAACATTTTTCTGGAAGTAATTTTATTAGCCTGGGTGAACACTTGCAGTCATTGTCGCCATTACATTCTTTCTTCTTTTTTTTTTTAGACAGAGTCTCGCTCTGTTGCCCAGGCTGGAATGCCGTGGCACAGTCTTGGCTCACTGCAACCTCTGCCTCCTGGATTCAAGCAATTCTCCTGCCTCAGCCTCCTGAGTAGCTGGGATTACAGGCACATGCCACCACGCCTGGCTAACTTTTGTGTTTTTAGTAGAGATGGGGTTTCACCATGTTGGTCAGGCTGGTCTCAAACTCCTGACCTCGTGATCCACCCGCCTTGGCCTCCCAAAGTGCTGGGATTACAGGTGGAAGCCACCACACCCGGCCACCGTTACATTCTTAATCTTTACAAAGTGTGCTTATTTGCTTCTAATTTTGAATGTCTTTTTATTCCCTTTACCTCTTGCATGTGTGAAGAAGTAATTGTTACATAGATGTTTTGGAGATAGTGTTTGGTCCTGTGTTACTCCTGCAGGGTGTAGGTAGCTCCTCCTTGTCCTCAGTCTGTTCACTCATCTACTTTAAACACAGAGGATAGGGAGCTAGATCTCAAAATTATCAATGTGGAAAAACATGTCTGTAAGTGCCCCGGTCCTCCCAATGGCCATCCCATGCCAACTCTGGCGCTCAGCCACTTTACTTGATAATCTTAATGAAAGCAAATATTTTTGTGGGCAGACTGCATGCAATCCATTGAGTTGTGTACTTTATGGACTATTTTGTTTAATCCCCACTACAGTTGTTCACAGTAAATCGTCTTAATATTCCCACTTTTCTTGATAAGGAAATCAAGGCACAGGGAAGTAACTTGCTACAGTTATACAGCTAATAAATGTAGAGCTGGGATTTGAACCCATGAAGTCTGATTCCAGAGTTCCTACTCTTAGCCATTATACTTAACATTGCCTCTGAAATAAATATAAAACGTGCTTGGGGTATAAAGCCTAAAGTCGTTTCAGATAAGCAACTCCCAAATCAGCATGAGACTAAAGTTGACAGCTTTAAACAGCATAGAGTTCTTTAATGACTCTAAGGCAATGATTTCTCATGTGTTAGTATCACAACTGTCCTTCAACTGAATCTGTGAAATAGTTGGATGATTTAGAGTGAAGTTGTATAATGTTGGCATTTGAGACTATTTCTCTGAGTCTGATATCATGATATGGTTTCTGTCCACCAAGTGGGATGTGTGCTTTTGTAATATGGAGACACTAAGCTGTTTCTAAGAAGGAAACATTGCCCATTTGGCCCCACTTGTGTTGCTGTTTACTTTTCTATTTATGTAAATTTTTTACTTTCTGAAATAGTAAAGGAGTGAAGGATGTGTCATCTCCAAATATCCCAAATTGGTGTATTCATTATTTTGATCTAAAAACATTGGAGAAATTGTAGTTTTTAAGAAAGGCTAGCTGGCCTATATTTTCCTGCCTGTAGCAAGCCATAAAGATTCTTTTGGGAGGGGTGCCTTTTCCCTGCCAGGGTGAGAGACTATTCCTTGTCACCCGGGACTGGGATTTGGTGTTGCGACAGGCCTGAATAAATAGACTTTCTGAAGTAACCCCTATATTCTACTAGCTTTACACCCTCCATGTATCTCCTAGTGACTCCCTAGAGCTTACTAGCTCTATCCAGAGCCCCTTGTCATTTCTTCACAAATGTATCATTCTTTGTCTCAGAAGTATAAAACTAGCTTGCCTTGGCCACTTCTTTGGACTTTGCTGTCTTGTGAAGAGCCTCATGTACAAGTAAAACTAATAAAAACTTGTATGCTTTTCTCGTTCACCTGCCCTGTGTCAGGCTGGTTCCCAGACCTAGATGAATTGCCCCCATGAGAGCTCAGGGGAGGCAGAGGTGATCTTTTCCTCCCCCACAGTACACTGTAAGCTGCTTGAAAATGGTGTCATTCAGGGACTCACGCACTGTAGTGAAGAATACTCATTGGTGATGGTGGTGACAAAGATAGAGCCACTGCTGTCTTCTTCCCCTGGCCTTTTCCACTGAAGTTCAGAGTACATGACTGGATGCCCCACTAAACTGGACCAGTTCTGCAGTCTCCTGATAAATGTAGCAAATTGAATTCTTTGTTTCTCCCCATTTTGTTTTCTTCTTCCCCTAACTTCTGTAAACTCACTTGTACCGTTTCTTGGGCCTCAGGGTTGTTTAGGACCATCCATAGTGGGTAACCATCTGCAGACTTAAGAACATACTCTTTAATTCCACTTTTCTGGAGTAATAAAGATGTTTTGCAACTTTTTTGCCCTTGTGCCTCAGGGATTGCAGCAGATGTGTTAAGTCTCAGCTGGGCAGGTGTTAAGACTAAACACCATTGCCCATTGATTATTTAAACTTACATTTAAAATCCTGGCATGCTTGGCTTGGCTAAGTAGAAATAAACACAGCTGAATGTGATGTCCTCATCCAGCTGGTCCAAAGAAACACTGGGTAGAAATAATGAAGGTTCTTTTGAGTGTCCCCTCCCCCATGTCTCCCCTATGCCCTGTGCTTGCTCAAAGTCGAGACACACTTAGGCCTGAGCCTGTCATTTCTCCCAGGGGTGAGTGTTTCCCTCTTGTTTCTGGACAGTGGCTGGGCCGTTTTCATCGTTTCCCTTTCCCTGCTTTGACTCTGTCTAGATTCTAGTTCCCATTTAAGACTTGAAATTAATTGATTCTCTTTTAGGTTAAAATGGGCTCAAGGAACTGATTAAATTCCTCCCAGCCCTAAGTCCTCTGCTCTTCTGTGGGACTACTGCTTCATACAGCAACATGAACAAAGGTTTTCACTTAAATCCCCCAAGTAATTCATTTTTTCCTCAGCAGTAATCTTCCTGCCTTCCACAATTGATTAAATTTGTCCTTTTTGAGAATAGCTCAACTGTGGCCTCAAAAATCAGCTCTTCCTCTCTCTTCCTGATTCCATAGGTCTGAATTGCAGCCTTTCCGTGGCTGCTGGTTTCCTTGTTTTAACCCTACTATTCTAAGCTTTTGCCCTCTGTGATTCTTGTTTTCTCCTAGTGCCAATGGCAGGAATGAAGTACTATGGGAAATCCTTTTTAGAAAGAGAAGTGCAAAGACAGTTGGCCAATGGCATATTGATGACTGCCTGGTCTGCTGATTGTAATTCATAATGTTTGCAATTATAGGAAGCCTTGCAAGGGCTGGCATAACAAAGATAACAGCTGGTATCTATTTGATCACTTACTATGTGCCAGCCACAATTTTAAATACCTTAATACATATCTCATTTAATTTTCACAAAATCCTGTGAGGAAGCTACTGTTATCACCCCCATTTTATGTAAGAGGAACTTAAGTGAGGTTTGGAGAAGTTAAGTAGTTAATATGTGGTAGAGCTGGAATTTAGACCCAGTGGGTCTTGTTCTAAAACCTTTGTAGCAGTGGGTAAGAGAAAGGGACGAGCTTTGGAGCCAGGAGTCTAAGTCTGAGCATTGGCTCTAACATTTATTAGCTGTGAGACTGAGGCAGGCTTTAACTTTCCCAGTGCCAGTTTCTTCATTTGCATTTATAAAGAATATCATCTATCCTTCAGAGTCATTGTAGAAAGTATGGTTATAAAGTGCTTAGCACAGTGCCTGGTACATAGTAGGTGCTCAATATACATCTTTATAGTAATATTGAAATGGGGGAGTTCCCTTTTCCCCCTCGCAGGGAGTGTGACAGGAGTGATGGACAGTGAGATGGATGGGGAGCCAGCAGCAGGAGATGGAGTGGGAAGGTGGTCTTCCCTGGAGTCGGGCTGCCAGGCGGCCAGACTCTTCTCTGACTGCCCCCGGCTGAACTCTCCTTGGCACCTGTGTCATTCCGCCGTTGTTGGTCTGCTGGTATCTGTTGGTGTCTTCCTCTGTTCCTCTTGATGCCCAGCCTCTTGTGTCTGTGTCCGCTTAAGGTCTCGGGTTTATATGGGCACAGGATTGGGGGTGTGGCAGGCCAGAGTGGTCTTGGAAAATGCAACATTTGGGTGTAAGAGCAGGAGTGCCTGTTCTCACTTGGGTCTGTGGGGCACAGGCCTGAGGGTGAAGCCCTTGCCAGGGACCCTGCTTTTCTCTACTCAGTACCTCCTTTGCTCTTTCTCGTATCAATGTTACTTCTGCTTGGATATTGACTCTTTCCATTTACTCTATCATATCTTCTTCAAATGTCTTCAAAACCTTTAGTCTCTTGCCTCTACCTTATCAGTCACCTTTTGTTTGTCCAGACTTCTGTGGAATAGAGAAAAATATATGAAGGAAGGGCTTGTGGTATGGAATGCAATAATCAATTGGTGCAGCTGATACACTTCAAGAAATTAAGACAAGGACCTGATTGATCTGAAGAGAGAAAATTCAGGTTTAACTAGAGGACAAAAATATGTCATCATGGTCTCAGAAGAAAGCCAAAGAGAGAGAAAAAAAAGGAAAAGTATACATCAGACAATAACAATTCTCTCCGGGAAAGACGTATTTATGGCGTCTCATCTCATCAAAAACACTTTTCCTCTTAATTGACTGAAAACCACTCCTCAGCCTAAGAGAGCTCGAGCCTGGTCATCTGGGATGTCCTTTTGAATATTTCCCTCTGGTTCCCATTTTCCTGCAATCTGGTATTGCTTCTATAATTTTCTAATTCAGTGACACTGGAAACCATTCAGTCCCCCACTTTCTCTCCTGTACTGCTCAGCATGTGTGACTCCAGTTGTCATAGCATCTCAGTTCTGGTATTTTGGACTGTGGGTAACAGTTTCATAAAGCAATTTTTAAGAAAAATGAAAACTCATATAGCACTTATTGTGAGCCAGGCACTGCTCTATGCCTTTTATAGATATTAAGTCATTTAATTTTTAGAACAACCCTAGGAGACAGGTACTATACTTTTTGCCATTTTGCAAACAAAGAAACTGAAGCATAGAGAGATTCAATAACTTGCCCAAGGTGATATGGCCAGTATTTGGCAAAGTGAGAATTTGACTCTACTTAGCCCGCATTTAGTGTTCAGTCTCTTAACCACCACTCTGTACTGCCTCTTACCTACCTCAGTGATATGCGGTATTCTCTGATACTTTCTATTCTAGTCCATACTCTATACTTTTAATTTTAAAAATGGTATCTGGGTGTGATTCATGAAATGATCTCACCGCTTTATAATGGGTACCAACACAAAGTTTAAAAATCATTGGGCAGGAGTGGGAGGAGGGAGAGGATTGGGAAGGATAGCTAATGGTGCTGGTCTTAATACTTAGGTGATGATCTGTGCAGCAGACCACCATGGCACACATTTTAACTATGTAACAAACCTGCACATCCTACACATGTACCCCTGAACTTAAAGTTGGGAGAAAACACACATTGGGTTAGACCCTCTCTGTTGTGAGATGGACACATCAGCCTGCCTTTGCCTGGTGCCTGAAACATTCCATTCATGTCTCTCCTTGTTCTGAACCATGCTTACCCAGCAAGTCAGTGCTTAGGATTTGGCCTCCCACTGAGGACTGCCTGCAGGGTAATAATGCATTGGCTACATGGACTTTTGAGTCTCCCGGTGAATTAGAAAACCATCTCTCTGGTTTAGGCTGTGAGGCTGGATAATGTGAATCTGCCCCCAAGAAATGGCTCCTTGAGAAATGGAGTCACCTGATCAGACATCATTGCCAGTGAGGCTAAGGACTGTGAGGACCTGGAAGATTTTGTCAAGGTCCACCCTGTGACATCTTTTGTAGGATAGCTTGCAAGATTTCTTCCTTGGGTGGTGAATCCTAGCCCTGAGGACTGACTGTGGGAGCATGATTTAAATGACTATAGCACTTAGCATTTGCTCCATAGCCAGAAATAGGGCTCAATACCCCTGCTTTTTCTCCCTGTCCTCGTTTACTCACATATCTTTCTACAGAAAAGAAATTGGTGTTACTTTCCCACCTCAGCTTTATTATACTGCATGAATAAATGCAACACATCACCTCCAAATAATTGATTGAAATGCAATCCCTTTCCCTCTCACTCCAGCCAGTCTCTCTCCTAAGATGGTATCTAGTGGGGCCATGTCTTCATGCATTATGCATCTCTATGATTATGCATTAACTTCTAGAGAACTAGCAAGTGATACCTAAATTCTTCAAGCATGTTTGGTTATGCTAAATAATTGATTACATCTTTTATTTATAAAGATTTGCTTGCTGGAAGTTCAGACACGAGTTCTGCCAACGCATCTTCTCTATCAGATTTCAACTTCCCGGCATGAAGTCTGAAAACTCATCTACAGATTTCAGTCTATGAAAGCCCTTAGGCAGGCAGCCAGAATGAAGTTGGGCATTCCAGACAAGTGAGATTGGCTTTAAGCCAACAAGTACCTGTACTGACCTCTTCCCACGGTTGTGGGGATACAGCTTGCCAAGGCCTTAAGCGCCTGGGAAACCTATTTCCAACTTCAAGGCCTTAGTAACTGCTGTGTCCTAAATGATGAGCAGTTAGGTACTTTTTGTACCTGAGTAAATGTAATCAGGTGATTGGAGAAGTTATTAAACCCTCCTAGTTTGTATGAGTGGGAGGATAATATCAGTAAAAAGAATTATGGGTAACCATCTGGGGAACAGACTGCACAATGAAAACATTTTGTTTTGTCTTTTAAAACATATTTGGGATAAATTACAAACAGACAAAATAAATGTAACTATCATGGTCAACAAACACAATTATTGATGTAATCAAGATATAACTTTTTTCAGCCAGGCACCATGGCTCACACCTGTAATCCCAGCAATTTGGGAGGCTGAGGCAGGCGGATCAGTTGAGCTTAGAACTTTGAGACCAGCCTGGGCAACATGGAGAGACCCCGTCTCTACTAAAAATAGGAAAATTAGCCAGGTGTGGTGGTGCGTGCCTGTAGTCCCAGCTACTCAGGAGGCTGAAGTGGGAAGATGGCTTGAACCTGGGAGTGTTGCAGTGAGCCAAGATGGTGCCACTGAAACCCAGCTTGGGTCACAGAGCCAGACCTTGTCTCAACAATGACAACAACAACAAAGAAGTTAGTGGCCGGGTGTGGTCATGCCTGTAATCTCAGCACTTTGGGAGACCAAGGCGGGGGGACTGCTTGAGGCTAGGAGTTCAAGACCAGCCTGGGCAACATAGTGAGACCCTGTCTCTACATAAAAATTAAAAAATTAGCCAGGCATGGTGGCACGTGCCTGTAGTCCCAGCTACTTGGGAGGCTGAGGTGGGAGGGTCTCTCAAGCCTGGGAGGTAGAAGGTGCAGTGAGCCCATGATTGCACCACTGCACTCCAGCCTGGGTGACAGATTGAGACATATCTAAAATATATATGTATAAAACTTTTTTCCTATTGCCCTTTTATACTTTAATAGGCTGGAGTGCAGTGGCATAATCACAGCTCACTGCAGCCTTGATCTCCTGGGCTCGAGAGATCCTCCTGCCTCACCCTCCTGAGTAGCTGGGACTACAGGTATGAGCCACTATACCCCACTAATTTTTATTTTTTATTTTTTGTAGATACGGGTATCTCACTGTGTTGCCCAGGCTGGTCTTGAACCCCTGACTTCAAGCAGTCCTCCCACCTCGGCCTCCCAAAGTGCTGGGAGTGCAGGTGTGAGCCACTGAGCCTGGCTCAACTCATTTTTAGGAAATAAACTATCCTCCTGTCACTCTTAAGTTATAAGCTCAGTCTCAGTCCAGAAATTAGAATGACCAGCCCAAGCTGATAATCCAACCTTTGAACTTGATTTAATGTTTATCATCCCCTTTCTCATCTCAGGCCTGGATCCGACTGGGAGTCTCAGTGGGAAGAGCTGGGGGCTAGGTGGGAGGCTCTCTGTAGCTTCTCTCTGTTTATGCATGTTTCTCTCCTTACACATTCTCAGTGTGCTAGCTAGTTTCTGAATCCCCAGGATTCAGGTAGGTAGGGAGTTAGGGATAAGGGAACTAAAAAGGTTGACTTTCCACTCCCTGAGCCCGGCCGGCGTTTGACATGTTGGACATTGTGGTGGGTTCTTCAGAGACCCCCATGATTGGTGATCTCTTGCCTGTAATTGTCTGGACATATAAAGACGCGTGTTGCGTGTTTTTTGTTTGTTTGTTGTTTTGTTTTGTTTTGAGACAGAGTCTCACTGGAGTGCAGTGGCACAATCTCGGCTCACGGCAACCTCTGCCTCTCAGGTTCAAGCGATTCTCATGCCTCAGCCACCTGAGTAGCTGGGATTACAGGCATGAGCCACCACGCCCAGCTAATTTTTGCATTTTTAGTAGAGGTGGGGTTTCGCCATGTTGGCCAGGCTGGTCTCGAACTCCTGGCCTCAAGTGATCCACCCACCTTGGCCTCCCAAAGTGCTGGGATTATAGGTGCAAGGCACGATGTCCGGCCAGAAAGATGCAGCTTTATTTCAGGTGGTCTCTGGGGATTTATTCTAAGACCCCAGCAATCCTGTGCCCACCTCTAGTTTCTTGCTGCTGGGGTCTCTCTGCCCCTCCAGTAGGTGGCTCTGTGAGACAGGACCCAGTCTGACCTCACACTAGCTCTCTGTTCTGAGTGGCCACCTTTGGTCCCCACAGCACACTCTACTCAGGAAAACCCAGAAAGGCAGACTAGCTCCCGCATGCCCCTCTGTCCTGCTGTCATGGCCCACTCTGGGTGTCACAGGCATGCCTCTGGGACCTGTATGTCTGCTGGTTCCAGCTGTAGTGAAACTGCTTTAAAGCTCTCCAAGTGGTCCACACAAGCTGCCTGACTGGACTTGGAACGAAGAAGATACAACTCTTGCCCATCTTTCTTTTTTTTTTTTTTGAGACAGAGTCTCGCTCTGTCACGCAGGCAGTGGTGTGATCTCGGCTCACTGCAAGCTCCGCCTCCTGGGTTCACGCCATTCTCCCACCTCAGCCTCCCGAGTAGCTGGGACTACAGGCGCACCCATCTTTCTTTGGGGGATTTTAAGGGGGACACTACAGCTCATTAACAGCTCCCCCAACAAAAGTTATTCACTTATCTGCCCCCCACTCCCCACACTCTGACCCCTTTTCATATCTTTGATCTGGAGGAGGCATCCAAGAGTGACGGAGCCAGGTCTCAATAATTTCCTTTGTGAATTCTGTGTAAGGGGGTCTGTTTCACAGTCATGTGGGTATCTGATATCTATCATATTGGTGCCTCAATTGAAATGGAGGCAGAAAGAGTCCCATTCTAATATCTCATTCCATAAACAATAGAGAAAAAGGCAAAAGTATGTGTTTTAGTTCTCTCTCATTGCCTACCAGCCAGAAATGGAGTGGTTTAAAACAACATTGATAGACTATTTCTCGTGATTCTTTGCTGGCTGGTCAACTTCTCTGCTGGGCTCACCTGGGCTGGCTGGCGCAGCTGCCGTCACTCACACGGCTGGGGGTTGGCACTGACTGTTGGTTGGGCACCTTGGTTTTCTTTCTCATGGCTTCTCATTCCCTGGTAGGCAACAATGGTTTCCTTTCAGAACAAGCATGGCAGTGTTTCAAGGGACCAACGTGCAAGCTCCAAGGCCTCTCAAGGCCCAGGCTCTGAAAGTCACACAGCATCACTTTCATACAGTCTATCAGCCAAACAAAACCACAAGACCAGCCTACATATAAGAAGTGGGAAAAGAGGCTGGGTGCAGTTGTTCATGCCTGTAATCCCAGCACTTTGGAAGCCAAAGCGGGCAGATTGCTTGGGCACAGGAGTTTGAGACCAGCCTAGGCAACATGGCAAAACTCTTATCTCTACAAAAAAAAAAAAAATTAGCTGGCACACACCTGTAGTCCCAACTACTTGGGAGGTTCAGGTGGGAGGATCACTTGGGCCTGGGGCCTGGAAGGCAGAGGCTGCACAACTGCACTCCAGCCTGGGTGACAGAGACCCTGTCTCAAAAGATAAAGAAAGAAAGAATTGGGAAAAGAGACTCCACCTTAGTCTTAGTCTTTCACCCTCCTCTGTAGTTTACAACACAGAATTCTGCCTCTGTCAGTTCTGGTTCTAGACTTTTTCTGAGCGGATTTGGGGTAAAGGATTAGGGGAATAATTAAAAGTTATCTCTACATTGGTTTACATTTTGCTTACATTTGGAAGGGTAGAAGGAAGAGAAAAGAAAGTTTCAGAAGTTGAGAGGAGGGAGGAGAGAAAGTAGAGCCAACTGTGGCTGACCTTGGAAAAGCACTCCAGGGGACAGACCACAGATTGGGAACTGGGAGTCCTTGGTTTACAGAATAGGGTTCCAGGCCAGGCAGGTGCTTTCATTAATGAAGTTATGAGTAAGTCAATATGTCTGTCTGAGTTGGGTGAATGACACCCTCCAAAACTTATTGTGAAAATGAGCTTCACTATAGATTGGTTTCCCCCTTGGGGCCTGGCTAAAGCCTCACTATGAGATGTTATCCTGATACTGCTCCATAATGCCCAAACCCAGCCTGAGATCCTCCCCGTCCACCTGCCCCAGCAGACAAACCTCGCACTCCCATCCTTTCTCCTCTCTGACGTTTGTGCTCCTAGGGAAGGTGAGATCAACAGCAAGGCAAGGTGCTGGGTGCTGGCAAAACAACCTCGCCTTCAGGTTCCAGGTTTTTGAAAGAGTGACAGAAGCAAGGGAATCAAGTTGATTATTTCCTCCGTGTCTCTGCTCTGCTTTGGGCTCCACATTCAAAGCTTAGGTTTTTCATTTTAAAAATAATTGCTAAAGTCCTTAGGGGGTGGATGCTTTATGTGTGTTTATCTCCAGTTTAAGTTGAAAGGACCTGTGTTTCCCATCAGATGCCCCCAGCAGGAATGGCATTGGAGGCTGGTGATATTGGAAGGGCAGGTCAGATTCTGAGACATGAAGTGCCCGGGGCTGGTGTTGAGCCGACACAGGTGAGCAGGCTCAGGCTGTAGATTGTTGAAGCAGATAAGCACGTGGTGGGGATGGAGCGGGGTCGGGACCTGCGCTCACTTTAGATTTTAAACACATCAAGTCCAAGGAAGAATTTATTTTCTACTTTCAGAGAACAGATATATACATCTCTTTAAGAGAATATTCTGTGCTAAAAAAATTATTAAGTTTTCATTGTGGCTTTTCATGATCAACATGGCTAAAGCAGTAGAAGGCTGTCCAGGCGTGTCTAACTCTACGTACTGTAATCCTCTTGTCTTCTTACAAGCCTTGGCCCGTCTGAATCCTAGTGCATTTCTTTCAGCACACACATGGTAATAGATACTTTAGAACAGGGTTGGGGTGAGTTTGGGGTGCGTGGAAGCCTGTGCCCTGGCCTGGGCCGCCCCTGCACAGGACCAACAGGTGGAGTGCGGCTCTACCAGCCACGACCTCCTTCCAGGGCAGTGCAGGGAGACCACCGGCAGGGGGTGCTGCGCCCACACCGCTGCTACCAGTGTGTGGGCATTACCAGGCTTCATAAATTGCTGGAAATTTAAAGGTGGAGGGGATGTTAGAAACCGTATCATCCACTGGTTTCCATTTGCTCGTGAGGAACCTATGATCCCGAGAGTTGAGTTTGTGGTGGAAATGGAGCTAAAATAGAGCCTTTTCAGCTTCCAGGCCAGGACCTCCACCTTTCACATCCCCACTGCCTTCTCCTGGCGTGACTACAAATGTCTTACCAATGTTGAGAGGGAAATGAGTTGCATGTAGAAGAATCAGCAAGAACAAGAACAGGTACTTAGTGCTATTTGCCTGGAAAATCGCAGATTGAGGTTTTTTGCATTTGGCCCCAAATAACAGTCAACTCGCAACTAATAGGGGTAAGATTATTATTTTTTAATGATATTTAAAAATAGCACACTTGTGGAAAAAATTGCAATTTGCTACAAATCATCAAAACATTAGCCCATCCTCTGAGAGGCCATATGTTGTAGTGTCAGTCCTCACCTCTGTTGTTACTAACTGGGTGATCTTGGCCAAATTTCTAAACTCCATTTTGCCTCATCTGTAAAATGGGATTGGTGAAGATCAAATGAGATAAGACATAGAAAGTGCTTTTTTGGGTCACAGCATATCCTAAGTACTCAACAAGTGCCAACTGTAATAATAATAGGAGCCAACTGGCATTTATAACTTGGAACTGCCATGTAGTTGTATCTGCTACAATGGAGAAATGTTCCCTCTCACCAGTTGGATATGTAGCTGTTGGAAGGAGCTTCTCTACGGTCTACCAGGATCCTCTCCAGAGACCATAGTCAGGGTTTCACCATGTCGGCCAGGATGGTCAGTCTCCATCTCTTGACCTTGTGATCCACCCGCGTGGGCCTCCCAAAATGCTGGGACTACAGGCGTGAGCCACTGGGTCCGGCTGTGATAACTTTTTTTAAAGTAGAAATCTTTTGGTTCTTTTTTTTAATCAAGTATTTTATATGATGCTTACAGAATACATTTATTAAGTATTTTGTATAGCTCTTATTTTTTGTTGTAGTTATACAATTTGGGTGATGCATGCAAAAGGTAGATATAATTCTAGATAGTGGATTTTTTTTTTTTTAGCTAATTAGATTGGCCTCAGGTCCAATCTGTAATGTGTTTCAAATACTTAAGTTTTGTTTAGATTTGTTTAATCTTATCCATGACCTTTTTTGCCCCCCAGCCCTCCAAACTCATTGTGCCATTGATATCAACTTGACTTTGGTTTCTTCTCTTTTCATAGTTTGATCCAGTGGTTGTAAAACGCTTTCAGATCACGACGTGAAACTCTGTCTTAGCAGAAAGGCACAATATAAATCAGAGATGGCCAGAAAGGCAAGCATGAAAATAGTATCCCTGATTTTTTTTCCAGTAGCACATGATACAAAATTGAATAATTGCTGGGTATATTTGACAAATTGGGAATACAGTTCATTAGGGAGCTGGAGAACTTAAAAATCAGGCTGTCTTCAGGAAAATTTATTAGGGGATTACAGTGTGCAGCCACCAGAAAATGGGGCAGCAGGAACCTCGGCTGAATTGATGATCTGCCTGAGTGGGAGCTGCATCCATTGAGCAAAACTTTCTTTAGTCAAAGTGACTTAGAAGGAAAATTGTGATCAACAGCATGAATGAAAAAAATTAACATCCAGAATATCTAGAGAATGGAATTAAATCCACAAGGGCAATACTATTTCTACTACATTAATAGGCAAAAAAAATCTGAACATGTTGTTCACACAAGCAGCATTACAACTAGAAAACAAATCCTTGGAAAAGGACTCAGCCTCCTTAGTAATTATAAGAAGTTAAAACACAAAACCATGCAATGCCGTTAAAGTGGCAAATTATAATTATAAAATCAAAGTCTGGCAAGGCTTTTGAGAAATTTATATCCTCATACTAACATAAATTAGTACAATATTTCTGGAAAGCAACATGGAAAAGTGTAATAAACCATGAAACATCATATCCTTTGAGCTAGTATATGTTTGAGACTACATCCTGGAGAAACAAAGAAAGAAAAATGGAAAAAAAAACATAAAAATTATTTTAAAAAATTAAAAACAAACTATGGTCTGGCATGGTGGCTTACACCTGTAATCCCAACACTTTGAAAGGCTGAGATGGGAGGATCACTTGAGCCCAGGAGTTTGAGACTAGCCTGGGCAACATGGCAAGACCCCATGTCTGCAAAATTTTTTTAAAAATTTGACTGGGCACGGTGGCATGCACCTGTAGTTCTGGCTACTCAGGAGGCTGAGGTCGGAAGATCTCTTGAGCACAGAAGGTCGAGGCTACGGTGAGCTGAGGGCATCACTGCACTCCAGCCTGGGCAACAGAGCAAGACCCTGTCTCAGAAAGAAAACCCAAAAGTATGGTGTAAAATGAAATATAATATTACTATTAAGAATGATTTTTTTTTTTTTTGAGGCAAAGTCTTACTCTTGTCGCCCAGGCTGGAGTGTAGTGGCACGATCTTGGCTCACTGCAACCTCCGCCTCCCGGGTTCAAGCGATTCTCCTGCCTCAGCCTCCTGAGTAGCTGGGATTACAGGCACCTGCCACCATGCCAGGCTAATTTTTGTATTTTCAGTAGAGACAGGGTTTCACCATGTTGACCAGGCTGGTCTTATACTCCTGACCTCAGGTGATCCACCCACCTTGGCCTCCCAAAGTGCTGGGATTATAGATGTGAGCAACTGCGCCCGGCTGAGAATGATAGTTGTTGTGTTTTTTTTTTTTTTTTTAAGACAGAGTCTTACTCTGTCACCCAGGCTGGAGTGCAGTGACACAATCTCATCTCACTGCAACTCCTACCTCCTGGGCTCAAGTGATCCTCCCACCTCAGCCTCCAGAGTAGCTAGGACTTCAGGCGCACACCACCACACCCTGCTAATTTTTAAATATTTTTTGTAGAGATGGTGTTTCGCTATGTTGCCCAGGCTGGTCTCAAACTCCTGGGATCAAGTGATCTGCCCACCTTGGTCTCCTAAAGTGCTGGGATTACAGGCCGGAGCCACTGTGCGTGGCCAAGAATGATAAATTTGTGTGTTAAAAAACAAGTAGAAAGGTTGATATAAAATACAGTAAGTCCTCACTTAACATCATTGACAAGTTCTTGGAAACTGTGCCTTTAAGTGAAACGATGGATAGTGAAACCAGTTTAACCAAGGGCTAATTGATATAAATACAGAAATAAATTCCTACGACTATTTCTAGTCAAGAAAACATCACCACATTTCTAGATTAAGACCCAAAACACCTCTGTTAAAAATGGAAATAACTGTGAGCTAGACATGCATTTCAGAAAGATTAATAAAAACAAGTAAGATAACTTTTTACCCAGTTTTTGGTGAATCAGTGAGTGACAGCAGTCACGTGGTGGATAAGTCAAGGAATAAGTGTTTGCAATGAGAAAACTGTCAGGAGCCCCTCCTTCCACCATGCAGTTGAAAAACGAGCAGTAACAAATGTGGTGGCTCCTTGAGCACTTTTGCACTGCGTCGTTTATTGTCGTGTATCTGTAGGATTATTCTCTACTTTACACATTTTATTTTACTGTAATTTGTATTCATTTATTACCCAACCGGCTTATTCCACTTCAGGGTGGGAGGTAGCCAGAGCCTATTCCCAGAAACTCAAGGCACAAGGTGGTACCCAACCTTGGACAGGATGCCGTTCCACCATAGGGCCCACACACTCACACACACACAGTCGCTCAGATCTGGACCGTGTAGACACGCCAACACGTACAACACACATCTTTGGGATGTGGAAGGAAACCAGAGTTCCCAGGGAAAACCCACACAGACATAGGGAGAACTTGCAAACTGCACAGACAGTGGCCCCGGCTGGGAATCAATTTTTTAAAATCTCATCAACATTATAACAAAACCATGTTGATCAAAATGACACTTTTTTGAGGACCTGCTATAATGCTAAATGACAAATAGTTGAGCTCAGGCTGGGCGTGGTGGCTCATGCCTGTAATCCCAGCACTTTGGGAGGCTGAGACTGGCAGATTGCCTGAGCTCAGGAGTTCAAGACCAGCCTGGGCAACATGATGAAACCCAGCCTGGGCAACATGATGAAGTCTCTACTAAAAAAAAATAGAAAAAATTAGCTGGGTGGGGTAGCACACACCTGTAATCCCAGCACTTTGGGAGGCTGAGGTACAAGAATTGCTTGAGCCCGGGAGGCAGAGGTTGCAGTGAGCCGAGATCGTGCCACTGCACTCCAGCCTGGGCATTAAAGTGAGACCTTGTCCCAAAAAAAAAAAAAAAAAAAAAAAAATTTGAGCTCAACTTTATAAATATTGACTATAGGCTGGTTTTTAAAAAAAGCACAAGCGTTCCGTTATTTGCTGCGGTGGACCGTGGGCAGCCGGGGTCGGTGAAGGATCCCAAGATGGCTGGGCGAAAACTTGCTCTAAAAACCATTGACTGGGTAGCTTTTGCAGAGATCATACCCCAGAACCAAAAGGCCATTGCTAGTTCCTTGAAGTCCTGGAATGAGACCCTCACCTCCAGGTTGGCTGCTTTACCTGAGAATCCACCAGCTATCGACTGGGCTTACTACAAGGCCAGTGTGGCCAAGGCTGGCTTGGTGGATGACTTTGAGAAGAAGTTTAATGCCCTGAAGATTCCTGTGCCAGAGGATAAATATACTGCCCAAGTGGATGCCGAAGAAAAAGAAGATGTGAAATCTTGTGCTGAGTGGGTGTCTCTCTCAAAGGCCAGGATTATAGAATATGAGAAACAGATGGAGAAGATAAAGAACTTAATTCCATTTGATCAGATGACCATTGAGGACTTGAACGAAGCTTTCCCAGAAACCAAATTAGACAAGAAAAAGTATCCCTATTGGCCTCATCAACCAATCGAGAATTTATAAAACTGAGTCCAGGAGGAAGCTCTGGCCCTTGTATTACACATTCTGGACATTAAAAATAATAATTACACACACACACACACACAAAAGCACAAGCAACAATACAGCTAAAAAGAGATAATTTGTTACATGGCAGGATGAGAGGTTAATTTGATTTTTCTGTTGCTTTGATGTTTTGTATTGATCTCTCATTACAAAATTGGTTAAAAGCACAATTTTAAAGGCTGCACTATACATTGTTAAACATCAAGGACAGAAAAAAGGTAAACCCTTACATCTCCATTATGTGGTTTCTCACAGCTGTGCGGATCTGAAACACAAGCTAGAACAGCACAAAAACTGCATCTTGGAGCTGCACAAATTTCCTCCTGATTATACTTAGAGGAAAAGTGTGATTACCAAGAGCTTTGAGTGGATGTCGGAGAAAATCATGTTGGGTTAACTGTCTGGTTGGTTTATCTGATGACAGAGCTTTACCCACTTGGATCTGATGCTGGGATTGTTTTGTTTTGTTTGGGTTTCTTTGGAAGTGAGGGAGGCCAATATCGGATACAGGAAAGAGGCAAAGCATTGACTCCTTTCCACTAGTAAGCATTTACTTTCTTCATCAAGCCAATGCCACATTTCCGCATCCTTCGGCTTCCTTCTTCTGGTCTGATCCTTCTTGCCCCATAAGCTTGGCATTCTCTGATGGTTTTTTTTTTTTTTTTTGGCTGTGTTATCTACCTCTAACAGCAATAGTAATCTTAATAAAATATAGTCTCGCATTTCCTGCAAGTAGCTAGATGTTCTTAAGGCTTTAGACACAGCCTTCATTGTATGTAATAGTAGCCGTTTTTCTTTTTGTCCTTGCACCTGTGTAAGCAGAGCACTAAATCTAGTAAGTCTCACCCCGATCTGCCTCTTTATAGCAGCAAAGACACCTGTGTCTCTGTACTTTGACACAGATTTCTGCTTACATCGGGCAGTTGTGAGTCAGAGGGTGGTGGGCCTGAGTCAACACCATCTGCTTTCATCAGCCATGTTCCTGAGACCCAGAGTGAGGAGATTCCCATGGCCCCATTCAGGCACACACAGAGGCTTCATGAACATGTGCTTCCCCAGCAGAGGCGAGAATGGCACAGGGACCCTTGTGAATTTTTACTGGAGAAATGGTTACAGAATTCGCAGGCTGTTATTTCTGAATTCTTTCTTCCCTGTCTTCTCTTTCCCATATTTTTCTTTGTTCCCCTCCAGACATTAGAAGGCTTCAAGATAATAAGGTAATATTCATTGGGCACATGATGTGTATCAGGCACACTTATGCGTATTAACCTGTTTAATCTTCACAACCACCCTATGAGGTAGGTGGATACAGCTATTATCCTCATTTTACAGCCAGTGAAATAGGCAGAGAGGGTAACTTCTCCAAGCTCACCACATGGGAGAAGCAAGCTTCAAACCCAAGGAGTTGGCCCAGAGTACAGGCTCTGGGCCACTGTGCTCTGTGCATCGTAACAGGGAACCAGGCCTAGCTTGCCTGTGCTCTGGGGAGGGGTCTGATGGGAAGGAGACCAAAACTAGAGTGAAGAGTGAGGTGTGGGAGTGCGTGGAGAGCCTGACCTGTTGTCCTGTCATCCTGTCATTTACTCTGTGAATATGCCCAGTTACTTAACCTCTTTGCTTCTCAGTTTCCTCATTCGTAAAATTTCAGGAATATGAATAGCGCTTAACCCCTCATAGGGTTGTTGTGATGATTAAATGTGTTAATAAACTTCCTAGGACAGTGGCTGGTCCATGAATGTTAGCCATTATCATCAGCATCATCATTAATTTGGGAACCACTCTACCTCCTCTTTCTCCTAGACTGGTAGTGACAAAAATAGCATTTCTAGCAAGTTCCAGGTGGTGCCGATGCTTCCTGTCTGGGAATCACACTTTGAGAACCACTGAGGTGGAGGATCTGGAAGTTCTTCCTTTTTTAGCACCCCACATTCCATTTCTTTTCCTGAGCTCTGTCCCTGGGTTATTTTCACTTTCTTTTTTTTTTTTTTTTGAGACAGAGTCTCACTCTGTCGCCCGCGCTGGAGTGCAGTGGCCAGATTTCAGCTCACTGCAAGCTCCACCTCCCGGGTTCACGCCATTCTCCTGCCTCAGCCTCCCGAGTAGCTGGGACTACAGGCGCCCGCCCCCTCACCCGGCTAGATTTTTGTATTTTTTAGTAGAGACGGGGTTTCACCGTGTTAGCCAGGATGGTCTCGATCTCCTGACCTCGTGATCCACCCGTCTCGGCCTCCCAAAGTGCTGGGATTACAGGCTTGAACCACCGCGCCCGGCCGTTATTTTCACTTTCTATCTTTACCTAGAGTGGCCAGCTTGCATGGGAATCAATAACCAGTGAGAGGAACTTCCCTGGAACCTCACATTGACTCCTTTCAATGAATACTGTAATTTGTATTCATTTATTACCCAACCCGCTTATTCCACTTCAGGGTGGGAGGTAGCCGGAGCCTATCCCCAGCAATTCAAGGCACAAGGTGGTAACCAGCCTTGGACAGGACACCTGCTTTCAGCAGGATCTGATGGGTAGGCCTGTTTCCATGAAAGAGAGATGCAAGCCAGTAAAAAGACAGAGGTTAGCAAGTGTTGAATGCGTAGTAGGCACAGAAACATACCTGAGTGAGTGGATCCATGAATAAAGACAGCAGATGATTTTGAAAGTAATAGAAGGCCGGGCGTGGTGCCTCATGCCTGTAATCCAAGCACTTTGGGAGGCCAAGGTAGGCGGATCACTTGAGGTTGGGAGTTTGAGAGAGGTTTGGCCAATTTGGTGAAACCCTGTCTAAAAAATACAAAAATTAGCCAAACATATAGTTGTAGTCCGAGCTACTCAGGAGGCTGAGGCAGGAGAATCACTTGAACTCAGGAGGCAGAAGTTGCATTGAGCTGAGATCACACCACTGCACTTCAGCCTGGATGACAGAGCAAGACTCTGTCTCAAAAAAAAAAAAAAAAAAAAGTAATAGAAAAGTAGAGAAAAGAATCTTCCTCCCTGGAAGAAAACGACCTTTGAGCAAAGATGGAGGTAATGGAGGAAAGTGGGGAGAAGAGAGAAAGGGGCCCTAATGATCACATTCATGGTTGGAATTGTGAGGCTGTAAGAAGCAAAGGCTGCAGGCACCCTGGTCTGACCCAGACAGATGACAGCTTGCCTTTCACAAAGTAAAAGGTAATAGTGTATAAATGAGAACAAAGTATGAATTCCAGTCACTTTACTACCTCTGGGGAGGGGAGGGAATGGGGAGCAGGCCTGGGGTTCAGTATTTGTGTGACTGCTGACTTCAGAGGTCTGAATTCTGTCCAGCTCACTTGCTGTCTCAGTGGGTGGGGTGTAAGGGGACTTCCCCTCCAGGACCCTAAACTCTAGAATCCATCCTCATAAGAACTGTGCTGCCTCTGAGCACCTGGGCAAGCTCTGTGTGGGATGCAGGTACTCTGCCAAATAAGGGCTCTGCATCTTTTAGGCTGCAAGAGCAGAACTGGGATGTGAATTCAAGCCTAGGGCATTTTGCACCCTGGATCTGGTTTTTATGCTCTTACTTGCTGCAACTGTGATAGTGGCTGTTTCCCTGGGGTCTCCCAGCCCAAGCCTGGTCCTGGAGACTTGCTCACAGCAAGTCTCATTGCCCCGAGGCAGGAAGGCTGCAGAGAAAGTTACCCCTGGAGTAGGGAGAGAGGAGGGGAAACCAGTGGTCTCTTCAAGTGGCCTGCTCTTTGTTCGCAGGCCCGATGGGCTCCCCAAGGCTGTCCTAGCCAGGCTGGATCTGTGCCAGGCCTTGGCCCAGCAGCTGTGTTCCATACCTTGGATTCCTGACAAAGAGAAAATAATTGCTGCTTCCAGCTACAACCAGCTGGCTACCAGGAGAAGTCACCAGGGAGAGCTCTGCTGTATCCTCTCTGCCCCTACCCCCAGCTTTCTGTTCTCAAGAATGACACTTTGTTGGTCCTCTGCATGTCAGTCCCAGAGTTGGAAATGAAAACAGGAATTAAAAAAACGAAAATATCATAATGAGGTGGTGCATTTCACAATGGTTGTTGATGAGTCTGGGGGTTTCCTATGCACCCCAAGCAGGAAGTTTCAACTTGTTTTGAGACTGTCAGCTCTTGATTGGAGCCTTCCCTGGAAGAAGCAGTCGTTCAAGAGTGTGAGCTCTTTGTGTTTGTAGAAGAGAAAAAAATACATATATTTTCCTTTGGGAGGCCGAGGTGGGCGGATCACGAGGTCAGGAGATCGAGACCATCTTAGCTAACACGGTGAAACCCTGTTTCTACTAAAAATACAAACAATTAGCTGGGCATAGTGGCACGCACCTGTAATGCCAGCTACTCGGGAGTCTGAGGCAGGAGAACTGCTTGAACCCGGGAGGTGGAGGTTGCAGTGAGCCGAGCCACTGGACTCCAGCCTGGGTGACAGAGTGAGACTCCGCCTCAAAAAATATATACATATAAATATATATTATTAATATAAAAATATAATATGATATATCATATAAATATATATAATATATGATATATGATATATAATATATATGATATATTATATATATTATATGAAAATATATATTATATCATATAAAAATATATAATATATATATTTTTCCCCTTATCCTCCTAGGTTCCTCAGCTAGGGTCCTGTAAATCAGATTGACAAGAGACAGATTAACAAGAGAAACATAAACAAGTTTATGAACATGCACATCACAAATACACACGGGGGCACTCAGAGATGAGTAACTCAAAGGGGTGGTTACACCTTGGCTTATATAGCATCTTAAAAGAACAGTAAAGTTTTAGAGAAATGACAAAGACAAAGGAAAAGGACTTTGAGTTTCTAAGGCAACAAGTTGTGGGAAGGTAAATATGTGGGGGAGCTAATGGAAGATAAGGGCTAGTTGGGAAAGTTGGTTGTACAGATTCCTCTGGTGCCCTCTCCGGGCTGATAAGGGTCTAGAGTTATCTCTGGTGATTCACTTCTGTCCTTCTTGGTAGAGAGGGGAGGAGAGACACATTTACAGATTTATGTTCTGCTTTTAGGTAAATAGGGGGAGGGCAGGGAGCCCTTTTGTATCTGCTGCTGTGTAATTGCCTTCAGCTCAAAATAATCTTTATCCTAAAAGGCATATTTTGGGGTAGCATGTTCTGCTACCCTTCATGTTCAAGAAGATATGTTAAAAATTCTTTCTCTTAAACATATCCCTTCCCCCTCTTCCATCAATTCAAAAAATATTGACTATTCCATTGACAAACTTATATTTGGTTAGACTTATGGGATGCAGAGCTGTGTGCTGGGGGATACTGGGGGGAGGGTGAAATCCAGAGCTGAGTGCTGCTCTCAGGAAGCTTATAGTTGAGCTTATCAGTCAAGGTGTAAAAACAAGAAAGTGTCACTGACTGTAATCCTCACCAGCCCAACCTCTAGCTCCAGGCCAGCCTCCCTTCTCCTCCAGAAGTCCTTGGCCCTCCTCACCACCATAGGTACAACCGCTCCTTCCTTCTGGGGAAACCCTTCCTGACCCTTCCATCCCAAAACGTTTGCCTTCTCAGCAACCTACTTGTTTTCACAGACTTTGTAGTTTACCACAAACCCTTGGAATGCCTCTTGGTGACTTGGAGTCTTTAATTTTGGTGTTGCCATTTCAACTTTTGGAGGCTCAAAGAAGGCTTCTTCAACTTGTGAGGTGGATTGGTGAGGTTGGCCACACCTAGTACTTCTGTCCTTTCTCCAAATACTTCTATACCTTTCTCCCTCTCCTCTGCCTGGAAAATTCCTGTTCCTTCTTAAAAATCCAGATCAGAAATCACATCTTCTTTGCAGCCCTCCGGACTCCTTCAGAGAGACAAAGTCACCACAGCCTGTAGCCCTTCATTCTCCTGTGATTGGCTGGTGGGTTCTTCCTGCCCACTGCACAGACAAAATCAATCCACTGAGACAACGGCATTGCAGTAGAGAAAGAGTTTAATTGACATGAGGTAGCCCACATGGGAGAATCGGAGTTGTCATTCACATTGGTTTCCCTGAAGGCTTGGAGGTTAGGGTTTTTATGGGTAATTTGGTGAGCAGTGGTCGGGGGCTAGGGAATGGGTGCTGCTGTTGGTTGAGGATGAAATCATAGGGGAGTGGAAAATGGTCCTTGTGCACTGAGTCTGCCTCTGGGTGGGGCCACAGGATCAGTTGAGTCATGAGTTGCGAGTCTGAATGGGGTCAGTCTGAAAGGTATTTCTAAAAACCAATCTTAGGTCTTACAGTAGTGATGTTATCTATAGGAGCAATTGGGGAAGTTAGAAATCTTGTGACCTCTGGCCACATGACTCCTGAGCAGTAAGGGATTGTAGAAACTATGCTATCTTACCAGAATTCAGGCCCCTCTCATAATCCTAACCTTGTGACCTTTCCCTAGTTTTACAAAGACAATTTAGTTTTGGGAAGGGCCATTATCATCTTTGCTTTAAGGTAAAACTAGAAACTAAATTCCTCCCAAAGTTAGCTTGGCCTACATGTGGCCAGGAATGACCAAGGATAGCTTGGAGGTCAGAAGCAAGATGGAATCAGCTGTGTCAGAATTTTCTTACTGTCATAACTTTGCAAAGGCAGTTTCGCTCCTTTATGACATCTTTATTTTTATTTTTAAATTATTTATTATTATTTTTAGAGACAGGGTTTCACTCTGTCACCCAGGCTGGAGAGCAGTGGCACAATCATAGCTCACTGAAGCCTTGAACTCTCGGGCTCAATTGATGCTTCTGCCTCAGCCTCCTGAGTAGCTGGAACTATAGACATGCACCACCATGCCTGGCTAGTTTTTAATTATTTAAAATTTTAAATATTTTAAATACCAGCCTGTTCCTCAGGCTGGTATTGAATAACTGGGCTCAAGCAATCCTCTTGCCTCAGCCTCCCAAAGTGCTGGGATTGCAATTGTGAGCCACCACCCCTAATTTTGTTTGACTTAATCCTGGTGCCCTAAGGGTCTGGTCATCAGTGACAAAATCTCCGGGGTGCCAGAGCTTCTAGTGCTGGAGCACAGGCTGGGTCTTCTTTGAGAGTGAGATCTTCATGCTGAAAGTTGGAGCTTCTGCTGTCCCACTGGTTGGAGAAGTGTCTTAAACATGGAAACATATTCTGTAAATGGGAGTAATAATGGGTTTCAAGCTTGGCTGCATCTTGTAGTTACCTGGAGGGCTTTGAAAATAGCAACACTGGGCCCCCTTCCAAGAGGCCCTGATTTAATTGGTCCGAGAGCAGCCTGGGTTTAAAGCTCCCCAGGTGATTCTAATGTGCCACCCAGTTTGAGAACAGCTGCTTTGATGGGCTCCCTGACCACTGTCTAAGGAACGGAAGAGACCCGTACTTGGTAATGCTGGGGAACATGCAATGTAAGAGAAGACTGTGAGAACTAAAATACACTTGTTTAAAAAAAAAAACAAAGACAAAACCAAGACCTGCAGAAGTAAGTTTAGGATGTAATTATAAAATGGCCTAACATATAGACTCACTTAAGACAGGAAAAGGATACAGAGGAGACAAGAGCTAGTCTTGCTCATTAAAAGGCTCAAGACTAGAGGTGGGGCATGATGGCTCACACCTGTAATCCCAACACTTTGGGTGCCGAGGCAGGCAGATCACTTGAGGTCAAGAGTTTGAGACCAGCCTGGCCAACATGGTGAAACTCCGTCTCTACTAAAAATACAAAAATTAGCTGGGTGTGGTGGTGTGTACCTGTAATCCCAGCTGCTCGGGGGGCTGAGGCATGAGAATCGCTTGAACCCGAGAGGCGGAGGTTGCACTGAGCTGAGATCGCGGTCACTGCACTCCAGTCTGGGTGACAGAGCGAGACACTGTCTCAAGAAACAAAATGAAACAACAAGGCTCAAGGCCAGAAAGGGGAGACCAAGAGAAGCTAGACTTTCCTAGAGTCAGGGAAACACGAGTTGTAAGGGATTTAGCTATGAAGTCAGAACAGTTTTGACCGCCTGTCAATGGGAGTGTCCAAGGAGAAGACAGGAAAGACCATTGTTTCTGAAAAGACCTAAAGAGAACCAAAGCGTGGAGCAGCAGCTGTCTCTGGGAGACAAAAGGAAGAAACTTGACAGAGGCTGGGACTGATGGATGGACCATAACCTCTGATGTGGAGACATAATTCCAGGAGTGGGACCTGTGTACTCATAGAGGGTGAGGATGAATATGTTTCTTAATGTTTGAAATATGTTTAACTCCACAAGGGTAGGCCAGGGTACATACCTTTAAGGAGCATACATACTCTCAGTATAGTGTTCTATGCAGATGGCATCCCTTAGTGACCTTTTCCAGAGACAATGTAGGTGGTGCAGTTGTACAGGACCAAGGCCTTGTCCACTGCATATCATTGTTACACCCGAATCCTTACATCCTAAAGTCAAGTTTGGGGTTTCATTTGAACCTGAGTGGAGGAGAAATGAATTCAGAATCTGATGGGCCTTTCTGGTGGGGAAATCTCTCCTTACTTAGATATGAACCCGGGAGCCTCAAGATGTGAGATGGGGTGGCCTTTTCTGTAGCACACCTCTATATTATCTTGTGATGATTATTTTAAAAAGAAGCTTCATCCCATTAGAGGTGGAACAGCCCCCACTCTGCAGGATGAGCTTGGGCAGCAATTGACATGTGCCCTTCAGAACTTAGAAAATGTAGGCCGGGCGCGGTGGCTCAAGCCTGTAATCCCAGCACTTTGGGAGGCCGAGACGGGCGCATCACGAGGTCAGGAGATCAAGACCATCCTGGCTAACATGGTGAAACCCCGTCTCTACTAAAAAATACAAAAAAAAAAAACTAGCCGGGCGAGGTGGCGGGCGCCTGTAGTCTCAGCTACTCGGGAGGCTGAGGCAGGAGAATGGCGTAAACCCGGGAGGCGGAGCTTGCAGTGAGCTGAGATCCGGCCACTGCACTCCAGCCTGGGCGACAGAGCGAGACTCTGTCTCAAAAAAAAAAAAAAAAAAAGAACTTAGAAAATGTAAAGGAGAAAGGAGATGTGTCTCCTTTTCTTGACCAATTAGGATAGCTTTGTGACAGCTCCAGGGGAAAGGAACAGGACGAAGAGAACTGTGTATGAGACAGGAACGTGCCAAGAAGCGTAGGCTTTATCCAGTCCAGTGTGTCTCACACTGCACACTGTGGCCTCACAGGGCGTGTAGAACACTTCAGTTTGGATCGTGACCAACATTTAAAGCATAATAAAATAGAACAGAAAGTGTCAGTGCATTGAATTTAGTAAGGGTTAAATATTGTTTATGAAAAGTGTAGTTCAGTCATATTTGTGTGTGTTCTAGGTTGCAACGTATATTATATTACTTAGTGCAGGTCTCTATTTAAAAAACAAACAAACAAACAAAACCAGCTGCTTCCTTAACAAGCAGAGTGAAAATAGTCTTTTAATCTCAATGTCCAGCTAACTCAAGTTTGCCCAGTTGATAAAGTCCCAATTCATCTTGCTGTAAAAATCCAAGTTTTAAAATTTATTCTATTTTATTTTTTTGAGACGGTGTTTCGCTGTTGTTACCCAGGCTGGAGTGCAGTGGCACAATCTCGGCTCACCACAACCTCCGTCTCCCGGGTTCAAGCGATTCTCCTGCCTCAGCCTCCCAAGTAGCTGGGATTACAGGCACGAGCCACCACGCCCAGCTAATTTTGTATTTTTAGTAGAGATGGGATTTCTCCATGTTGGTCAGGCTGGTCTCGAACTCCCGACCTAAGGTGATCTGCGTGCCTTGGCCTCCCAAAGTGCTAGGATTACAAGTGTGAGTCTCTGCGCCTGACCCAAGGTTATTGTTTAGTAACAAACATGCTGGGAGCAAAAAGTTGTTGGATATGCCTCTGTTTAAGAGCCTTCTGGAAAGACAAAGTCTCCACCGGGCTAACGCAGAGCCTCTGCGGCCTCTGCGGCCTGTCAGTGGAGACCCTCCAGGTGGTTTTTCCTCACTTAGGTTCCGTGACTCACCTTGTCACTTGAAATCCTGCTTCCTATGGGATTAGGCCAAAATCAAATGCTTCTTCCCAGAGCTTTCTTTTCTTTTTTCTTTTCTTTTCTTTTTTTTTGAAACAGGCTGGAGTGCAGTGGCATGATCTTGGCTCACGGCAACCTCTGCCTCCCAGGTTTAAGTGATCCTCCCACCTCAGCCTCCTGGGTAGCTAGGACTACAGGCAGATGCCAGCATGCCCAGCTAATTTTTGTATTTTTTTGTAGAGGTAGGGTTTCATCATGTTGCCTAGGCTAGTCTCGAACTCCTGGTCTCAAATGATCTGCCCACCTCAGCTTCCCAGAGTGCTAGGATTACAGGCATGAGCCACCATGCCTGGTCCAGAGCTTTATTTTCGAAAGGTATCATGTTTTAGAATGTCCATGAGTGAGCTAATGCTGTGACAGTAACACATGGAAGAATAAGTACACTCATGCTACCCATAGCTGTCATTTTTGTTTGTTTGGTGAGACAAGTGGAAGCTGCTGGTACAGTACTGTGAGTGGCTGATAGTGAAATGAAAATAAAACTCAGGTATGGCTTTTACCCTCTGGAAGTTAGTGTGGACGGTGCTGACAGAGTGATAGCTTTCTTTGGGCTTGAACTGAATTCACATTCAAAGTTTTATTCTAACCATCAGGAGCCTGTACCCTTGAGCCCCGTTAGCCCTTAGGAAAGCCTAACACCCTCTACATTGCATATCAGCTGGAAAGGTTTATTTCTGAAGTTCAGGGGAGTTATTTATGAAAGCCACAAAATATTCTGAGGATATAGATTACGGGAAAACTTTGGGCTCCTTACTCTGGAACTATTCCAACTTGGTTTTCCTTTTTTGTTGTATTTGGCCTTCAGAAAACCCTTCCTGAATTCTTCCTATTATCATCCAGGTTGATAACCTTGTTGGTATTTAAGTGTGCAATTTGAAATATAATCAACATATGTTTACCATTTTCTTTGCGTGGGAGAGAGTGAAAATTGTTTCTTATTCATAGTTACCTTTGGCCGGGTGCGGTGGCTCAAGCCTGTAATCCCAGCACTTTGGGAGGCCGAGACGGGCGGATCACGAGGTCAGGAGATCGAGACCATCCTGGCTAACACGGTGAAACCCCGTCTCTACTAAAAAAAAATATACAAAAAATTAGCCGGGCGAGGTGGCGGGCGCCTGTAGTCCCAGCTACTCTGGGAGGCTGAGGCGAGAGAATGGCGTAAACCCGGGAGGCGGAGCTTGCAGTGAGCTGAGATCCGGCCACTGCACTCCAGCCTGGGCGACAGAGCGAGACTCCGTCTCAAAAAAAAAAAAAAAAAAAAAATAGTTACCTTTATTATGCTCATTAGGGAAAACAAAATGCCATGTTCCGCCTGCTCTCAGAGGCAGTGGAGGACAGGGCCTGGGGCCAAAATGTCTAGGTTCGTATCTTCCTGCTGCCACTAGTAAGCCCCACTGCTCACAGGCACAACAACAGCAGTTTTCAGGGTATATATCATCTATCCACCACTTACCAGGCACTTGACATTTCTTATCTTTAATCCTAAAAGCAGTTCTTCCAGCTTTGTTTTGTTCTTCCCATTGTACAGATGAGGAAACAGACTCAGAAAGCGTTAGGCAAGAGCTAATCACGGCTACTATGTATATCTTTTTATATTATTCTTTTAATTTGATATTGTCTTTCCCACTCACTCTAGGGCCTACTTATTTGTGGGCAGGAAGAGGAGGTATGCGTGTATTTAAGTTTAATTAGTATGGTATTAGAGAGCCTGTACAAAGCAAGGTCTATTTTATTTATTTATTTTTTCTAAAGATGGAGGTCTCACCATCTTGCCCAGGCTGGTCTCAAACTCCTGGGCTCCAAGCAATCCTCCTGCCTCAGCCTCCCAAATTGCTGGAATTACAGGTGTGAGCCACCATGCCTGGCCCAAAACAAGGTTTAGCCCGTACTTTCTCATGCTGGCCATCTATGTTCTGGTTCTGACATTTGTGTGGTTGGTGTTAATTTTAGACCTAAAAAGAGAAAGATGAAATTCGGTATTTGTTATCAAGTGTCGGAGACACTTATTTTCCCCAAACTTTTATTATGTACATTTTCAAACATACAGAATTTTAAAGAATAATACAGTAAACACCCACATATCCATCACTAGATTCAATATTTATTAACATTTGCCATATTTGCTTTATCTACATGTAACTTTTTTTCTCAGCCATTTGAAAGTAAGTTGCAGATGTTGTGGCCATTTACACCTAAATGATTCCATATGCATCCCCTAAAAATAAGGATATTATCATAACCTAATCTAATATCTTGTCCATATTCAGATTTCTTGTGTCCTCAGACTATCTTTTATGATTGTTTTTTGTTTTCAACTAGGAGCTAGTCAGGCTTATCACATTGTATTTGATTGTTATTTGTTTTCATTGTCTTTGGAACAGACCCTCACCTTTGACATTGACTTTTTGTTTTAGTTTTCTGTAGAATGTCCCACATTTTTGTGTGATTGTTTCTACCTTCCCTCTGTTTTCTGTAAACTGCGAGGTCAGTCTTACCGGCGTGCTTAGGTTGAAGTTAAGCTAATTTGGCAAGAATACCTGAAGGGTGATGCTGTGTGCCTCCTATTCATCATCAGAAGGTGTCGATTGCCTGCTTGTTCCACTTTAAATTTTTTAAAAAACTTTTAAGCTTTATCACTTTTATCAAACATATCGGCGCATCTTATGGTAATTGACAAAACTGAACAAGGTAGTTTTGTTTACAGAAAAAAAATTTAGCAAAAATGTGGATAGTACAGTCAATTGAAATGCAGTGTTCATACTTCTTAGGTATACAAGAAAATAGAAAATAAAAGTTCTCTGCTGCCCAATAAGAAAAATCAAGCCTTTTAGAAGACTTGAATGGAAATCAGAAATTTAGGAATTTGTGAGAAGAACTTCTTGGTGCGGATCCACATCTACATTTAGAGTTCCACTTGGTTATTTTTAAAAATAAATAAACCTCACAAACAAGACATCACAAAGAACAGAGAGCCCTACTGCCAATAATTGCCAGGACCAATATGCTATTGAAACAACTGGTAGAAATGTTACAGACACCTCTTCACTATGTAATGTTCCTGTAGTTCTGAGGTGAAGGTAAACCAACAGGAGAGAATCCTTGTTTGTTTTTTTTTGAGACAGAGTTTCACTGTTGTCACCCGGGCTGGAGTACAATGGTGCGATCTCGGCTCACTGCAACCTCTGCCTCCCAGATTCAAGCGATTCTCCTGCCTCAGCCTCCTGAGTAGCTGGAATTACAGGTGCCTGCCACTATGCCCGGCTAGTTTTTGTGATTTTTGTATTTATAGTGGTGACGGGGTTTCACTACGTTGGCCAAGCTGGTCTTGAACTCCTGACCTCAGGTGATTTGTCCGCCTCGGCCTTCCGAAGTGCTGGGATTACAGGCATGAGCTACTGAGACTGGCCGAGAATACTTTTTTTTTTTTTTTTGAGATGGAGTTTCACTCTTGTCACCCATGCTGGAGTGCAATGGCACAATCTCAGCTCGCTGCAATCTCCGCCTCCTGGGTTCAAGTGATTCTCTTGCCTCAGCCTCCCGAGTAGCTGGGATTAGAGGCACCTGCCACCACACCTGGCTCATTTTTGCATTTTTAGTAGAGACCCAGGGTTTCACCACGTTGGCCAGCCTGGTCTTGAACCCCTGATCTCAGGTGATCCTCCCGCCTCAGCCTCCCAAAGTGCTGGGATTACAGGAGTGAGCTATCACGCCCAGCTGGGAATACATTTTATAAGTAGCTTTGGATTAAGTGATCTTTCACATTTTTTTCTGACTATACCATTTTATCAAAAACATAATAATTACTTATTACTGAGTAAAAATAGTAGTAGGTTTTAATATTCACAACCAACCACTCTAGTGCTAACATAGGAGGGTACAAACTGTTGAAATTTTTTGATCATAACTAGATGATCAAGATGGAGCCCTTTTCGGCGGAAAAAAATTCCTTCTACTCCAAATTTGACACTGTTAAGAGGATATAAAGGAAAGTTAAATTATTTAAGATTTTTCACAAAAGATTTAAGAACAAAAGAGTAGATCCTGCTGAAAAAAATATGACAGCCATACCATCTGCAAAGTAAATCTTCTACAGAGGTGCAGCTTGACTCTTTTTGTTGTAATAAATAAACACTGCTTAGTTCCATAGGTGCTGTCACTGCAGCTAGTGCACACTAGTGCCACCCACTGTCCCCAGTGTGCAAAGAGAAGGGTGGAGGTGTGTTCTAGTATTACTGATGCTAAGCTCCATCTCTTGGTTAAGTGGTGGCTTCCAGATGCTTCCGTTGTAAGATTCTATTTTCCCCTTTGCAGTTAGGAAGCAATTTAAGAGTTGATACTTCTCCCAAATCCTTTCATCTAATGATTTTAGCATTTGTATTCGTTTGCTGCTATAACGATGTACTACAGATGGGGTGGCTTAAGCAACAGAAATGTGTTGTCACACAGTTCCAGAGGCTAGAAGTCCAAGATCCAGGTGTGGGGAGCTTCCTTTTTTTTTTTTTTTTTTTTTTTTTTGAGACGGAGTCTCGCTCTGTCACCCAAGCTGGAGTGCACTGGCCAGATCTCAGCTCACTGCAAGCTCCGCCTCCTGGGTTCACGCCATTCTCCTGCCTCAGCCTCCCGAGTAGCTGGGACTACAGGCACCCGCCACCTCGCCCGGCTAGTTTTTTGTATTTTTTAGTAGAGACGGGGTTTCACCGTGTTAGCCAGGATGGTCTCGATCTCCTGACCTTGTGATCCGCCCGCCTCGGCCTCCCAAAGTGCTGGGATTACAGGCTTGAGCCACCGCGCCCGGCTTCCTTTGAGGGCTGTGAGGGAAGGATCTGTTCTAGGCCTCTCTCCTTCGCTTATAGATGGTCGCCTTCTGCCTATGTCTCTTCACAGTGTTTTCCCTTTGTGCATATCTGTGTCTACATTTCCTCTTCCTATGAGGACACCAATCACACTGGACTAGTCAACCCTTGCCTCCCCGTGACCTCATTTTAACCTGATTACCTCTGTAAAGACCCTACCTCCACGTCAAGTCACATTCTGGGGCACTGGGGGTTAGGATGTAAACTTTTGAATTTTGGCGGGACACAATTGTGATTCTTGCCTGAATCTGTTATTTATTGGGGTCTTTAGATTTCTGTAAAACAGATTCTGAGATGCAGATTTGTGTGCTGGCATATCTAGTACTGTGCTTAGAAACATCTGTGGGGGAATAAGAAGCAGAATTGGACAGAGGGAGAAGCTGAATTGCAGCGCAGTTGCAACAGAGGCCTCAGCCTATATGCTACAGGGAGCTGTGAAACTGGGCAGTCCTTTGAGTTTTTTTGTTTTTGTTTTTGTTTTTGTTTTTGTTTTAAGATGGGATCTCGCTCTGTCACCTAGACTGGAATGTAGTGCCGTGGTCACAGCTCACTGCAACCTCAAAATCCTGGGCTCAAGAGATCCTCCTACCTCAGCCTCTCTGAGTAGCTGGAACTACAGGCATGTGCCCCCACACCCAGCTTTTTTATTTTTAATCATTTTGTAGAGATGGGGTCTCGCCGTTTTGCCCAGGTTGGCCTAGAACTCCTGGGCCCAAGAGATCCCCTCACCTCAGCGTCCTGAAGTGCTGGGATTACAGGCGTGAGTGACTGTGCCTGGCCTGGACAGCCCTTTGGAGATGTTCCAAATTGAGACAAAAGGCCAGATTTTGTACCCCTTTATCTACTAAGCATTGAATGCAGCCTGCCGCCAGGGAGGAGGCAAGTCTTGGGCTGTGCAGCCTCCCGGGTAGGGCAATGCCTCAGGAAAGACTCAGTTGTGAGCTGTTAGGCACTGACAGTCCCAGTAGTTGGGGAACGAGTGCCTGGACCTACAGAGGGTTGGGGTAGTGCTCAACGGCATCAGACACAATTAGGGATTGCAGAAGGGTGGTTTCCCCCCTAACCTGCATTAATTATTAGGTGGCACCTTTCTGAAAAGAAGATCTTTCCTTCATCAACTGGGAATGGATTATAGTTCTAAAAAGACAGGATAAATGCTTCTTTGTCTTTTGCCTTTTTTTTTTGTATTTTTGCCTTTTTTGAGGCAGCATCTCACTCTGTCACCCAGGCTAGAGTTCATGATTACAACTCACTGCAGCCCTGACCTCCTGGGCTCAAGTGATCCTGCCACCTCAGCTTCCTGAGTAGCTGGGACTACAGGCATGCACCACCACACCCAACTAATTAAAAAAATTTTTTTTTGTAGAGATGGTGTCTCACTATGTTGCCCAAGCTGGTCTCAAACCGGGGCACAAGCGATCCTCCCTCCTAGGCCTCCCAAAGTGCTAGGATTACAGGCATGAGCCACTGTGCCTGGCCATTTCTCTTTTAATTACCAATTTTCCAAGTCATGAACGATGTTAATTCATTTATACTCAGGGTTGCATTATGACTTTTGCCTTCGTAGGCCCCTTCTCCATAAAAATATATTAAAAATCATTTTACAGCTACCAGCCTGGCCAACATGGCGAAACCCATCTCTACTAAAAATACAAAAATTGGCCAGGCATGGTGGTGTGCACCTGTAATCCCAGCTACTCAGGAGGCTGAGGCATGAGAATTGCTTAAACCCAGGAGGCTGAGGTTGCAGTGAACTGAGATTGTACCACTGCACTCCAGCCTGGGTGACAGAGCAAGACCCTGTCTCAAAAAAAAGAAAATCATATTTTACAACTGTATTGGTATAAAGACAACTATAATCTAGGCTAGATTCATGGTTATATACTTATTACTATATTCTCTTTTTTTCTTTTTGAAGAAAACATATTGTGGGCTGTCAGCACTGTGCCTACTGTGTCTAGTGGGTCAGTTAGCCCTGGTAATGCCCTAGATTGAGGCCAGGCAGGTAATAAATGAAGAGGGTTGATTCAGAGTGCATGTACTACTGTATGGGGTAAGCAGGGGTGTCATGTGTAGCTGTCTCAGTGGAAGGGGTATGTAGTTCCTGGAAAAAAGTTGCCATGCAAGAAAGAGAGGTGGCCTGATGTTGCCAGATCTTTCCATGTTTCAGGAGAAGCCAGAAAAAGAGATTTTAAAATTTGAAATTGCCTATTTTTAGTTGTTGGATCAGTTTTTAAAAAAAATCCATGGGTTGGTTGTGGCCTGGGGGCTGCCAGTTTGGGAACTCAGCTAGCAGCAAGCCCCCTGAGAGGGAGGCTGCCCACCCTGATACTCCGCACCATGGAGGAAACTGGCACATGGAAGGCGCTTGTACATGCTTGAGAAGGAATGAATGAATAATTGGATTTTGATAGGTCAACTCATTAAAATTAGGTTGGAATTTATGCATAAGAACCAAGTGAAGGTCAGAAAACCAAGCCCTGGAATATGCTGCAAAGAAAAAAAAAAAGTCTGCCTTGGGGTTATTCACAGCAACTTAAAGCGATTTGGCAAGAATAAAAATGTGTGAAGAAACCTCTTGAAACTGGAGTTTGTGAACTAGGTCAGGCTGCCTTAATAATGCAGTCCCTAATTAGAGAGTTGAAGGGGGTTTATTGGTATCGTGAAAGAATATTGCATTATTAAATTTTCTCTTTTTTTTTTCTGTTTAAGCCAGAAACATTGTGATAACAACAACCTTGAAAAAAATGTGTTTTGTAACTTTTTGGTGGGGGAAGCAGCAAGTACACCTCACTGCCAAATATTCTTGTTTGTCCGTGGCCTGTGGCTGCCAGATAGAGGAATGTTTGGTTGGAATCCACTGGGTTCACACCGATCACCATGGTGAGGGAGGGTCTGAGTCAGAAAAAAGTACGAGAGGAGGATGAAGAAATCAGGACGGAGAGATGAGGATGGAGAGAAACAGCGCCCCCCAAGAGGCTTTCCCGGACTTTTCACTTTAATTTCCAGCTCTTTTGGCTCAGAAATAAAAGCAACAGTGATGGCTAGGGCCTCTCTCCATAAAATGTTCCCAAAGATGTCCCTCCAGAGCACAGCGCTCAGCCCTCTGAGTGTCTGGTTATTGTGGTCTTTATGCTTCATTGCCGCAAAGGTGCCTGCCAGCTCTTCTGTGAAACCTTGGATTCCTGGACTTTGACTAGCAATTGTCTTTACTCCCATAGAGAGATTGCTTATTTGAAAAAAAAAAAAATGTAATAATGACCCATAACTACTCAGTTCAGATGATGACAGCAGAAATTATTCTTTTTTTTTCCCCACTTCCCTGAAATTGACCAGTTTTGGTACTGTTTTTAATTTTTATCTTCCTTCAGAGGGACCAACTTTTTTTTTTTTTTTGAGAGGGAATCTCACTCTGTTGCCCAAGCTGGGGTGCAGTGGCACCATCTCGTCTCACTGCACCCTCTGCCTCCTGGGTTCAAGCGATTCTTGTGCCTCACCCTCCCAAGTATCTGGGATTACAGGTATGCACCATCACGCCAGGCTGACTTTTGTATTTTTAGTAGAGATAGGGTTTCACTTTGTTTGCCAGGCTGGTCTCGAACTCCTGACCTCAAGTGATCTGCCTGCCTCGGCTTCCCAAAGTGCTGGGATTACAGGCGTGAGCCACTGCACCAGGCCAAAGGACCAACGTTTTTGATATTAGTTTCCTATTTAAAGGCAGAGATATTAATGAGCATGCAAATAGCTATTGCAATATAAAATGTATGCACATCTTCCTGTAACACACACAAACTTACTGCCCAAGATAAAATAAAAACTGAATAATTAATGAAAAGGAAATTCAATGTGTCCATAGTACAGTAAATTATTCACTTTGTTCTCAATTAGCTCTAATTGTGATTTCAATAGTTGTATAAGATGGAGAGAGAGAGGTTGTGATGGGAGTTATCCTGAATCAGAAACAATGAATGTGTTTGCTCTTCCCCATTTCACCTCAGAGAACCTAAGCAGTCTGAGGACCAGGTTCAAAAAAAAAGTCTCTGTTGAGATCTGGGTCATCTTTTCCCTATAGCCGTTGCTTCCTGGTCACCCAGCCTCAACCTTGCAATGTCTGCCTAGTAATAAAAATAATGGTGTTTGCAGTAATATTTATTGAAATATTGTTATGTGCTAAATACCCTATACAGTGATCCTTCAGTATCTGTAGGGGGCCCTCCATGGCTACTAAAATTCACAGATGCTTGAGTCCCTTCTATGAAATGGCATAGTATTTGCATATAACCTTTGCACATCCTCCAATATACTTTAAATCATCTCTAGATTACTTATAATACCCAAAACAATGTAAATGCTATATAAGTAGTTGTTATTGTTATTGTTTAGGGAATAATGACATGAAAAAAGGCCTGTACATATTTAGTGTAGACATAAATATCCATTTTGCTTCCTCAGGTATTTTCTTTCTTTCTTTCTTTCTTTCTTTCTTTCTTTCTTTCTTTCTTTCTTTCTCTTTTCTTTTCTTTCCTTTATTTTCTTTTCTTTTTCCTTCCTTCCTTTCTTTTCTTTTCTTTTCTTCCTTCCTTTCTTCCTTCTCTCTCCTTTCCCTTCTTTCCCCTCCCCTCCCCTCCCCTCCCCCCACTTCCCTTCCCTTCCCCTCCCTTTGTGAGTCTAGCTCTGTTGCCCAGGCTGGAGTGCAGTGGCAGGATCTTGGCTCACTGCACCCTCTGCCACTCAAGTTCAAGTGATTCTCCTGCCTCAGCCTTTTGAGTAGCTGGGATTACAGGCGTGCACCACCATGCCTGGCTAATTTTTGTAATTTTAGTAGAGACGGGGTTTCGCCATGTTGGCCAGGCTGGTCTTGAACTCCTAGCCTCAAGTGATCCGCCCGCCTCGGCCTCCCAAAGTGCTGGGATTACAGGCATGAGCCACCGTGCCCGGCCTTCTTGCTCAAATATTGTCAGCCCACAGTTGAATCCACAGATGTGAAACTCATGGATAAGGAGGGCTGACCTTATGCATTTTCACTTAAGGCCCCCAACAACACTTTGATGTAGTCTTTTGTTTGTTTGTTGTTTGTTTGTTTGTTTACAGATAAAAGAACTGAGACTAAGAGAGAGAGTAAATTGGTATCACCCCAGCTGGGAAATGGCAGAGGGGCAGTTCCAGATTCCCTGTGAGCTCCCTCCCTTCTGTGTGGAGGGAGCTGACATTCTCCATGAGTTCTTCCAGGGAGCTTTGATTCCCATGCCTAGTAAATGATCTCCCCCACACCCGGAAGGGAAGCTTTGTGTTATTTGAGGAAAAGGAAGAGGCTTCGAAGAAGAAAGGAAGAAGCCACAGGGGAAATCATGGAAAGCTCTCAGGCTGAACTAGTTTATGCTATCGAATAGTTTTTTCTCAAGGGTTTGCCTTGGTATCATTGTTCTGAACAAATATTAGCAGATTAAAAAAATGATAACATTGACTTTTTTTTGTAAAATATTGCACCATTGACAGCTCAAAATATAGCTCTTCTTATACTTGTGTGGCCACAAGTACCAGTTGCCAAACATTTTTAAAAGTGGACTGGAAGCAGAACAGCCTTAGTCTTTGTCATTTTCTTAAAAACAAAAGAAAACACCCTTCTCCTGCCTTCCCCAAACCATTCAGTTGAGTCGCCTTGTTTTATGTGCTGTTGGCCAAGAGCTGGGCTGTCAGCAACATCCTGTGACAACTAAGAGTTCTTAACTTTCTGGCCATCAGGTTTTTCCTCTTATCACTGCATCTCTTCTCCTTCACGAGACCTCATTTCCCACACCAAGGCATGAAGGTACAAGCCAGAGTTATGACCCCTGTCTTGTCAGTATGAGGTCCTAGAATATATGTATGTATTTTAAAGCTCCTCAGATAATTATGATACAGGTAACCTGGCGCCAGAATGGTGTTTGGGACACCCTTGTTTTTTCTTATTAATGAGGAAATTGAGGCCCAGAGTGATAAGTAACTTGTCAGGGGCCTTCCAGTTCCTAATCTAGGCTCTGGATGCTGAAAATAACCCAGATAGAAGCCAGAGGAAGCCCATCGGTTCAGCATAGGCTGGCCTCCTGGGGCACAGAGCAGCATGAGAAGGGAAGGTGTGTGTCTGCCAGGGGTGCATGGAGAATACTCAGCCCAAAGTCTTCTATTTCCGCCCATTATCACCCATCTTCCACAGCCTTCAGATCTATCATAATCTCATCACATGATTTTTTTTTTTTTCAGATGGAATCTCGCTTTGTCACCCAGGCTGCTGTACAGTGGCGTGATCTTGGTGCATTGCAACTTCTGCCTCCTGGGTTCAAGCAATTCTTGTGCCTCAGCCTCCCAAGTAGCTGGGATTACAGGCATGTGCTACCACACCCGGTTAATTTTTGCATTTTTGGTAGAGGTGGGGTTTCATCATGTTGGCCAGGCTGGTCTCGAACTCCTGACCTCAAGTGATCTGCCTGCCCCAGCCTCCCAAAGTGCTGGGATAACAGGTGTGAGCCACTGTGCCTAGCCTCACATGAAATTCTTTATGGTATCCTATTGTTTTCAAGATCAGTTCTCTCTCTCTAGCATTATATACAGGTTGAGTATCCCTTATCCAAACTGCTTGGGTTCAGAAGTGTTTTAGATTTTATATTTTTTCGGATTTTGGAATATTTGCCATATACTTACTGGTTGAACATCCCTAATTCAAAAATCTGAAATCCAAAATGCTCCAGTGAGCATTTCCTTGAGCATCGTGTGGATGCTCAGAAAATTTCAAATTTTAGAACATTTCAGATTTTCAGATTCAGGATGCTCAACCTGTATGAGTCCCTTCCAGACCTGGCTCCTTGCCTGTTTTACTCCCTTCATTTTACCCCCACAGCCGCCCTGCCCCGAGGCCAAACCAAACCACTTGCTCCTGCTTGAACACACACAGCCTTCACACCTCCATACCTTGCTCACAGCAGTCCCTCCTTCATGAGCTCACGCTTCAGGTGCTCCTGTAGTACCTCGGTCTCTCCTTCAGAGTCCCTGTCATCCATTTGTTCAGTGTTTACCTAGAGACTGCCCACAAGTAAAGGGGCTACACCTGTCTTGTCTGGACCTGGATAAGAGCAGTTTTGATTGCGGCAGCTGTGAGGGGAGAAAGACCAAAACCTGATTGAGTGTGTTTAAGAGAGACTGGAACGAGAACTGCAACCAGTGATTGGAGACAATATTCAGTAAGTTTCACTATAAAGGGGAACAGGAAAATGGAATAGGATCCAGATGGGGAAGTGGGGTCAAGAGAGGTTTTTAAATTTTGCTTTTTAACATAAGAGAAATAACAGCATGGCTGTAGGCTCATGGGAATAATATAAGTATGTGGGGCAGTGTTGATGATACAGATGGGAATTTCTGAGTAATGTATGAGTAGGATGAGTGGACATGATGCACAAGGGAAGGGCCAGACTTAAAGAGACTGTGGCTTGGCCGTGTGCAGTAATGTAGTGATCATAGAGTACCCAGGCTCAGATGCTGGATGGTAGGTAGAGGTGGCGGAACCTGGGGAAGTTCTGATATTCTTACTGCAATCAGAAGCAAAGTTACCAGGTGAGTAGGGAAGGGAGGTGTCAGGGGTGAGGTGATTGGAGCAGGTATGAGGTCAATGTCTAGGACAGAGGGACTACATATGGATCAGGGAAATGTAATATGGTTGCTGGGTAATATTAAAGCCCAAATGAGGTTAGTGGTCATGATTGTAAAGTGAGACCAATCAACATGGTTGAGTGTTTTTCTCTGGTTGATTTAGTTGCACAGATGCCAGCTGAGAATACCTGGAAAGACAGATAGACAAAATCCCTGCCCTCGTGGGGATTATGTTTCAGTAAGGGCAGATAGCACTGACCAATAATTCCTTGTTTAATAACATGATGATTGCTGTATTGGTCAACACAGAGGGCAACAGAGCATCTAACGGGGTGCTTGTCTGAAGTGAGCCATGTATATACTGAATGAAGTCCTGGAACGATCCAAAATCTTGCCTTCTTTTTTGTTTGAATTACAAACTGTGTGGTGCAGTAGCAGAGTAGTAACAACATATGCTATAATTTTGTGTTTCTTAGTAATCTGCTATGACTTTCATGCTTATTGCTATATAAGCTGTAAATTAACCAGGAAAAGTAGCAGTTGCCTAGTATGTGAGAACCATGTAAACGGACCTAACCCAAAGCAGGAAGGACACTTGAGGAAAGTAAGCAGTATGTATAAAAGGCATGAAATATATCCACTCTCTCTCCTGTTCTATCCCCTTGTCATTTAATCTTCCTAGATGTGGGCATTTGCTTAAAGATTCATGCTGTGGGATGAGAGAACATATCTTTCTGCGGCTCATATGCAGCACAATAGATGGTGGCTTAGTGGAGGGAGGTAGATGGCAGAGAGAAGCTGCTGGTTATTTTAAGTATAATAGAATTTAGAAGATTTTAATAGTAAGAAGAAACCCTTTGCTTCTCAGCTTGCAGTCTCCAACACCCTTGAAAATGTTCTGATTTTGAAAGAATTGTTGAAACAGTACCTACATGGAAATCACCTCTGAATCTTGAACCTTGTATACCCAAACTTTTCAAGGGATGATGTAAGATTTAACTGAGATTCTTTGTAGTGCTATTCCATGAGATAAGTAGCCGTAGAGGTCCTTGCCCTGTCACTGGCAGCCCTTAATCAGACACACACACGTGCGCGTGCACACACACACACATTCATTCTCTCTCTCTGTCTCTCTGATCTGGCTGGTCAGAGAAACACTCAGGGACTCTGGGACAGTAGCATCAGCACCTGCCACAAGCTCGTTAGAAATACAAGTTGAGGCCAGGCACGGTGCCCCATGCCTATAATCCCAGCACTTTTGGAGGCCAAGGTGGGCAGCTCACAAAGTCAGGAGTTCGAGACCAGCCTGGCCAACATGGTGAAACCCAGTCTCTACTAAAAATACAAAAATTAGCCGGGTGTGGTGGCACACGCCTGTAATCCCAGCTACTCAGGAGGCTGGGGCGAGAGAATGGCTTGAACCCCAGAGGCGGAGGTTGCAATAAGCTGAGATCGCACCATTGCTTGCACTTCACCCTGGGCGACAGAGCAAGACTTCATCTCAAAAAAAAAAAAAATTATATATATAAAGTTAGTTGGTCCCTCTCTAGACCTATTGAATCAGAATCTCTTGGGCTGGGGTCCAACATCTGCACTTTACTAAGATCCCCTTCCTTAGATTGTATCCTGGCTCTATCACTGTCAAGTTTTCTTCATCTATAAGATGGAGATCATAAAGGTACCTACCCCCTACCTACACTTGTGGTGAGTATTAAATGAGTTACTGTGTATAAAGTGCTTAAAGAGGGCCTGGCACATAGAAAGCCCTTAGTCAATGGTAGCTCTTATTGTTATAGGGCACATGAAAATGTGAGAATCAGTGATGCTATTGATCTCACACCATAGTCCTTTGTTTCCAGCTTATTTATGAAATAATATCAGAAATAAATTACTCCTGCTTCTACAACTCCCCATGAAACTGGAGAGGTGTGAAGAAGCAAGGACAGGTGCAGTCAAACCCAGAGAATGAACAAGGCTTGGTTTCAAGAAGAGCTTTCCTAAGAATTTAGAGATTCGCTACCTTGTCACTATTGACATGTTTGACATTTAGGGCTGGATTTTTTTTTTTTTTTTAAGGCAAGGTCTTACTTTATCACCCAGGCTGGAGAACAGTGGTGAGATCTTGGCTCACTGCAGCCTCCACCTCCTGGGCTCAAAAGATCTTCCTACCTCAGCCCCACAAGTAGCTGGAACTACAGGCACATGCTACCACGCTTGGCTAATTTTTTGTAGATACAGTGTTTTGCCTTGTCGTCCAGGCTGGTCTCGAACTTCTGAGCTCAGGTTATCCACCCGCCTTGGCCTTCCAAAGTGCTGGGATTACAGGCATGAGCCACCGTGCCGTCCTGGATATTCTGTACATGGGCAGTTTCCATGCATTGTAGGATGCTGAGCAGCATACCTGGCTTCCACCCACTAGATGCCAGTAACACCCTTCAAGTTTTGGGTTGCAACACTCAATAATGTCTCAAAACATTGCCAAATGTAGGGGGTCAGAGTGGGGAGGGGAAGCAAAATCTCTCCCTCCTCATCAGAACCACAAGTTTATAGTGATGAAAAGTGTGGGTGTCTTCAGAGGGGGTTATCAGGGAGGGGATCTTTTCAGAAACAGTATGGCATTCATGCATGGGGCAATAATATGTGCCAGTGCTTACTGCTTGCCAGGCACAGTTCCAATTTTGCATGCAGTACCTCTTTTAATCTTTACAACAAACCTAGGGGGCAGGTACTATTTTCCCTACTTTATACATGAAGAAACCAAGCTTTAGAGAAATTGTCACAGTGATAAGTGATTTAACAGGGATTCAATCCCAGGGCCATTTTAGCCATTATGCTGTATTGCTGAGCACTACATATATGTGCTTCTCTCTCTCTCTCTCTCTCTCTCTCTCGTTTTTTCTCTCTCTCTCATTTTCTCTCTCCCTCTCTCCCTCCCTCTCTCCCTCTCCATCAATGGGGCTGTAGGCCTTTCCCTATCTATCTTCAGAATCTGGGAAGGACTAGAGAGGAGAAACAGTCACTAATTGGCCAGAGCCCAGAACTGACTTTCAAAACACTTGAGCTGACTGCAAAAGCAGACATGAAAGCACAGTGCCTTCTTCCCTGTTCCCTCTCCTCACCCCAGGTGTCACCCTCTCCCAAGAGGCCTTCACCCTGTGTTGGCTTCCCCCTCCTCTCCTCAGTTCCCTGGGGGAAAATCGCTCCCCATTGCACACCCTGAGCCACAGCCCAGCACCCAGATATCAAAGACTCTGCAGCTGAGAGACTAGGGGGCAGTTCTCACCATCAAAGGGAGCTGGTGGGGAGGTGGGGCAGGTGGAGTGTGAACAGGACTCTGAGTTCACATGACAGGATGACATTGTTTCCTGATCCGAGGGTCACTTTGCATTGACTGAGGCCCTATGGAGAGTCAGCAACTGGTGGTGGGTTGTAGAGAGCAGTGCTCTCTGGATCTCATCTCTCTGTTTATAAATTGAGAGGGTGGGGCCACATGGTGTCTAAGAGAGGGTGTACCTTACGAGGCAGGAGTTTCTCAGCCCTGGTTTTGCATCAGAATCATCTGCTGAGAGAGAGATGCCTGCTGTCTGGCCCCCATTTCTGATGCAGTCGGATGTTTAAGATCTCAGGTGACTGCAGTGCGCAGCCAGGGTGGAGAACCACTGCACTTGCCTGAAAGGGCTTGGGGTTGGACTGATCTGGTGTTGGAGTTCTGGCTTTATCACTTGGAGGTCCCAAGGCATTTATTTAATGTCTCTGGGTCTCAGTTTTGCAAATCTGTAAAATGGAAATTATGACATCTACCTCATAGGAGTAAAACAGGAAAATTAGGTACATTGGTAAAGTGACAGCCCAGGGCAGGCTGTCAGTGAGTCTCCACTCCCTTCTGACTTTCTGTTATGCAGGGATGTTCCTCACCTGTTGATGGACACGTGGATTATTTCTGCCTTCTGGCTATTGTGAATAATACTGCTATGAACATGGATATATAAGTATCTGTTTGAGTCCTATCACTGCTCTCAATTCTTTTGAGTAAACACCTAGAAGTGGAATTGCTAGAACAAATAAGTTTATGTTTGTTTCCTTCCGTCCATCACATCCTCTTTTCCACCCTCAGGGCTTTGCATCTGTGAGTCCCTCTGCCTGATCTTGCCTCCTCTGAACCTTGCTCAGTTGACTTCTTATCGTTTAGGTGTTAGCCTAAATTCTTGCTTCTTCTGCAAAGCCTTCTCTGGTCCTCCAAACTAAATTACCCACTTTTTAATCTCCCTTATATTATTGCGTTCATTTGCTCTGTAGCACTTTCCATACTTTGTCATTGTATAGCAAGTAACTTACTTTTCAAACTCCTGTTAAACTCCCGGTTCTGAGCTCAGTGGCTGGTACATAACAGCAGCTCAATGAAACTGTCTCATAAAGTCTCGGCTCTCCTGACACTCATGTTTATGACAAGCCAAGGCTGAATGGGATGCAGAATGATGGTGTAGGTATTACAGGCAAGGGAGTAAATTGGAAGGGCAGAAAGGAAAACCAGAGTTTTGACTTTCAGCTTGTGTTTTGAGCTGGCTAAAAGGACGTGATTCATTCAAGTTCCTCCTGATAGGATGAACTGTTTCCAGGGCACAGGCAGTGAGCAGGGGCATTTAGAATGTGGGCTCTTCCTGCCTTAGATTGTATCCTGGCTCTATCACTGTCTAGTTTTCTTCATCTGTAAGATGGAGATCATAATGGTACCTACCCCCTACACTTGTGGTGAGTATTAAATGAGTTACCATGTATAAAGTGCTTAAAGAGGGCCTGGCACATAGAAAGCTCTCAGTCAATGGTAGCTCTTATTATTTTTATTTATTAACGTTCACTCTGATGCTATAGAGATATAGATTATAAGCGAGGGTTAGAGAGCTCTGCCAAGTGCTTCCTTCTGTCGAGCACTCAGGGATGGCTCTTGAAGGGGGCTGTCCATCTCTGTCTCTGATCAGGTCCAGGATTAAGGGAGTTTTACTTTTTGCTTTTTAGCATCTTTCTAGGACTGTTCTCTGTCATATAGTCAGGACGGGGTCACTACAATCATTATCAAAACAATGTACCAAACAGGGAAATCAGGACAGATAGGAGGTTATGTCTTCCACACAGAAGCCAAAGGAGTTCTGGACTCTGCCTCTTCCCATCCCTGGCTGCTGGAGCTTGGGTTTGTGATCCAAGCATGGGCAACAAGGTACTTCTGCCATGGAATCCTGGGTGGTCTTGATAGCTTCAGGCATAGGTGTAGGGTCGTATAGAGGTTCTTCTTGGCCTCTGTGGAAGATTCAAGGGTCCAAGTTATGACACATGTCTGGTGGTGGCAGGTATTCAGGGGTGGTGATGCCTGTGGGAGCATCCTAGGCCAATGGTTGGTTTTTTATTCCTTTGTTCTGTTTTGGGACAGGTCTCTTTTATTTTACAGTAAGAAAATATATATAATAACAAAATCCAGTAGGAATTCAGTAATTGTTTCTTTAAATAATGCATTTTTGAGCTGTAACTCATACTGTACAACTCACCTATTTAAGGTATACAAGTCATTTGTTTTTAGTATATTTGCAGAATTGTGCAACTATCCCTAAAATAAATTTTAAAACATTTTTATTCATAGAACCCATTAGCAGTCACTCCCCTCTTCCCCTTGCCTCCACCCCCTACGCCATGTAGCACCAGCCTGTTTACTTTCCCTATAGATGATAAACTATTCTGCAATCAGGATTTAAGATGTACCTTCCTTCCATGAATGAAAGGTTCCTGCTTATGTTTTGTATTCAGGTTATCTATTGTTGCATAACAAATGACCCCCAAATTTAGCAGAGTAAAACAAAACATATTTATTTTCTTACAGTTTTTGTGGGGCAGGAGTCCAGGTACAGCTTAGCTGGATCCTCTGCCCCGAGATCTCTCACGAGGCTGCAGTGTGTTGGTCAGGGCTACGATCTTGCTTGAAGGCTCGACTGAGGAAGGATCTGCTTCCAAGCTCACCCATGTAGTTGTTAGTAGGATTTGGTTCCTTGAGGGCTGTTGGACTGGGGGCCTCATTTCCTTACTGGCTGTTGGCTGGAGGAATCCTCAATTCTTTGCCACGTGGGCCTCCCCAACATGGCAGCTTGCTTTATCAAAGCCAACTCAAGAGAGAATCTGCTAGCAAAACAGAAGTCACAGTATTTTGTACACTAATCATGGAACTGACATTCCCTCAATATTGCTATATTCTTTTGGTTAGAAGCAAGTTACTAATAGGGAAGAGACTACACAAGGCCATGCATGCCAGAAAGTGGGGAGCACATGGACCATCTTGGAGGTGGCATAGCCTGTCCTGCAGGACCATCCCTGAGTTCTCTAGGCTGCTCCATATATTTTTAAATTCCTGCTTTTGTTTTGTTTTTGGCTTGAGCTAACCAGAATCAATGACTCTTGTTTGCATCCAGACTGCCATACTTGTTTATTGCTTACGATTCTGTCATCTTGTGATTCTGGTTTCTGTTGATTCAGCACCTTTCTCTGTGAAGTATGAGCTACTTGGTAAAGCATTTGGCATTACCCATTACTCCTTTTATCCCCTCAAAGTCACCAGTTCTGTGTCTGAATATTTCATTACCTCAGAACCAGCTAGTAAGCATCCATCTGAGCACTTGTTTGAATATGAGTCTCCACAAAGATCATAGAAGAGAAATTAAGAACAGAGAATTAGCACTGTCAAAATAGGAAAACTGAATCCTGTTAATGGGACAGCCCATAAATCCTCACATTCATCCCAGAATGTGTTTTTGTGGTTTTTCTTCATTTGGGTCATGACCAGAGGGTTGGTTTCCTCCCAAGAGCTTCAGCAGAATTTAAGCATCAGAAATCCAGTGCAAGCTAGTTTAAGCAAGAAAATGAAGTCTGTTGGCTCTGGTAACTAGGACATACTGTGGAGGCTCCCAGGATCAAAAGAAGAATGACAGAGCTCCTAGGTCAACAACCAGTGACTCAAGACAGGTTTAGCTCTTGTGGGCATCTTCATTGTCTTCATGTCTCGCTTTCTTGGCCTCAAGATTTGCTGTTGTCATCAGGTTTTCTCAGCTTGGTAATATGTAATGTTTGGTAAACCCTCGCTTAGGCTTTGAGCCAGAAGAGGGAAAAGCATTGGTTCGGGTGTTTATTCCCATGTCCTGGAAGACAGGGCACTATGCTAGGCCAGGGCCAGGTCACATGGCTAAATTCCAGTTGTTAGAAGAAGAACCATGGGAATCCAACAGCCACTACTGCACAGTACAGGCACTGCTGGAACCATTGTTGGTGCCATAGGGGTAGACAGAGAACCATGCAAGTGATCCCTAAATTATTGGAGATTCCCAAAAGGACAAGACAATGTCTGTGGTAAAGGCCTGACTGGCAAATGTGGATTAGAGTGATCCTTTTTTAGCCAATTTTTTTCACGGGGTCTTGGAATTAATTTTATTGCACCCAAAGTCCAGCCTACTGGTGAAATAGAATCACATTGAATTTTTCCATTCTAGATTTTACTTGTTCCCTGACTACTTGACAGTTAAAACAGAAACAAGAAGGCCAGGGATGACAAGGAAAATGACTGTCCATTTCATGGACTCATGACCAAGGTTAAATTACAGTAACAAAGGAGGCCAGAGCTTTTTATTTGCTGCTACTTTCTGTGATTTGTGGGCAGATTGTTGTTTGTTTTTTGCTTTTAACCTTTCAAGTGAGGAATGATTTGTCATGTTCATGAAACCCACATGTATTCAGGGACCGCTTATTCTTAGAGTTAAGGGTAAATCTTGTTTTTAGAACCAAATCAATATAGATTGAGATCAAGATTGGTCAAACACTTCTGGAAGATGTAATATTGTGCTCTCTTTAAATATGTTTACTGACACCAGTAATGGGCACTGCCACTTAGAAATATGCTCTTTATATATCTCTCACCCTTTAATAGGTGCCAATTAAGAGGTGACATAGAGCTCAATCTCCGCCCTGCTGAGAGTGTACGTGTGAGATTGAATTGCGAATGTACATTGATATGGTTGTGACTTTGCATCAAGACTGGCAAGAAACATTAGCAAATAAAAGATTTGCTGTAGGGAAAAATATTCAAAGATCAAAGTTTGTTAAAGAAAGTTCTCTGCTTATGCATGGTACTGGGACGCTACAAATCAAAAAGGCTGCCTCCTCTCAAGTTGTTGATTCTTCATGTCGCAGATTTCTCCCCAACACCATTTCACGTGTGTCCCTGTTCAGGAAAGAAAAAACATGGTGGGTGTTTGAAAGTTCGGGGACCATTGCTGATGTTGTCCCTGCTTGTGTCTTGCAGCCTACTTCTGCTTCCTCCTGGCCGCTCTGGGTGTGACAGCTGGCGCCCATCGCTTGTGGAGCCACAGGTCCTACAAGGCCAAGCTGCCTCTGAGGATATTTCTGGCTATTGCCAACTCCATGGCTTTCCAGGTGAGGATGGAGGGTCCTCTCTGTGTTGGGGGACCCAGTGCAGATGGCAGTATGGGAGGAGGGGAAAGATGGGCTGACACCCCTCCATCCCCATCCTAGACTCAGTGTTCAGGCCCCGAGCACGCCCAGTCTGTCCCAAGTGTTTATCTCTTTGTAGCTTTTAGATATAGTAAAATGTCCCCTGGGGGGTTTTGTGCCCTAAGGCATGCCAAACTACTGAGGGGAAGGGAGACTCCTCTATCCAGTGCCCATGCTGTGAACATACCCTGAAAACCTCAACATTTGTCTAGCCCTAACCAGGGGCCAAGTTCTGTGATAAGCACACTGGTATGCATATAGTATTTGATCCACACAGTAGCCCTGTGAGCTAAATGCTACATGTCTCCATTTTACAGATGAGGAGAATGAGGTTCAGTGAGGTTAAAGAACCTGCCCAAATCATATACCTAAAAACTAGTACGTTCAGGGCTAGGCAAATGCAGGCCAGCCTGACTCCAAGTTATTGCTCTTCCAAAACCTAGTCCTGAGGTAGCCCTGCGAGGTCCTGGTGGAAAGACGATTCCATCTGAAGTTTGAAGACTCAGGGATTTTACTCTGATGGGTGCTAGCTGTGAATCACTTCCTCAACTTCATTTTCTTTATCCGTAAAAATAAGAACAAAACTTCATTCTCAGGGTTGTTATAAACTCAATGAAAACTGCAAGGGGCTATAAAAATGTAAGAGACGGTCATCACTGTACTAGGATTGGGCCATGTTCTTTAGGACTATTCCAGTCCTAGGCCATTCCCCACCTCCTTGGGTACTTTCCTTGGGTACTTTTGGTTTGGTCATGGATCTCTGTTTTCCCAATTCCTAATCTGAGTGAGAACAACTTGTTTTCAAAATTTCTGCCCCCATATGAGTGTAGATGATTCTGGGCCCCGTGCATTTTCACTCATTGGGAAGGAATAGTGATTGCCAAAAGTGCTCTAGAGTCCAGGGAAACAGGTGACCCAGGAGCTTCCCTGTGGCCCTCAGACACACAGCTTGTGTGGCCACCTCTGCCATGGGCCTCCCACTCCTATGAGACAACCTGATGCGGAATATTTCTCTAAGTGCTCTTGTAGCTCAGAATTCATTTCCTTATTTTAGGCTTCTCTCATACAGTTTGACTTTTCATAAGGTAAATAGGATATAACACAATAGGTCAATTAGGGAACACAGTTGGTGGTGTGTATATATACTGCTTGTAATTCAAGCACAGTCAGGAATTAGTACTGAGGTTCTAGGAAATAAGCTATTAAGCATAAGGGAGCAGTTGGCAGCTTCCTGGTTCCATGTCCATTTGTTCACCACTGGCAGTGTGAACTATGCTGCACTTTATTTTGACTTCAGCCATCTTATTTCAGTGTTGTGCTTTCAAAATAATAATTGACTTAGGTCTTAGATGACGTTCAGGACCTAACTTGATAATTTTCATTTCTTGTATTCAAGCAATCCTTTCTTTATAGCCTCCAATGACACACTCATGTAGTTATAAAACATTTCTATTATTGGACTTTTTTTCCAAGATAAGTAACTTGTAGCTGAAGCCTAAAACTGATTTTTTTTCTCATGAAACTATTTGTTTATAACTCAAAATTTGAAAACCTAAGTTTTCTTAACAAAACACCACAAAACAGAATATTAGACTATGATTTAAAATTTATTTTAAGGAGAAAGTACACTGTAGATGGAAGTACCCAGGTCCTAGAATAAATTCTTGGCTCTGCCATTCGCTAGATGTGAGCCTTTCTGCAAGTATCAGTTCCTTTATCTGTAAGGGGGGCGATAATAATATTTGCCTCACAGAGTTGCTGGGAAGATAAAATAATGAATAAAAAGTACCAAGCTTATGGTAGCACCTGGTGAATATTGTTCTCACCTTCTCTTTTATGAGAATTGATATATTGTTTAATTGGTTTCTGTATGCTAATGTCTGTCATATAGAAAACAATAAATGATTGTTAGGCAAATAAAAAAATGAACAGCTTTAAAATGTAGTTTTAGAAACCATCAAATTTGAACTATGCATACTTTTTCAAGGCCCACATTTGTAGTGGATTTTTAAAATTCATTCAACAAATACTTATTGAGCACCTACTATGTGGCAGGCACCGAGAAGGCACAGTGAGAATAACAATGAGCAAAGAGTCACAAGCTTCGCCTTCATGGAGCTTTTCTGTCTAGCAGGATATTAGAATCCCCACAGTTTCCCAGTGGAAATTTCAGTGTTTCCTGGGCCTGGGGTTTTATAACAATGTCACGTAGACCTAGGTGGAAGGTACCTCTGTAAGATCAGCATAGGGCCAGTTTCCATAACATGCAGAACTGTGGCAGTGGGAGAGCACCAGAATAGAACTAGAACTAGTCAGTGTCTAGGACACTTTCTTTAAACCACTTAACCCTGTGAGGAGAACAACCTGGGGAAGTGAAAAAATGCTATGATCTGCCAGTGTAGGGTGGTGACTTTTAACCCTGACTTAATGCAGTCATTGATTTAGTTGCCCTTTGATAATCCATGGGTTTTTAAAGATAGTTTCAAAGATTCTCTCTCTTCTCTCTTTCACTAGAATGGTCATGCCTTGGCCAAAATGGACAAGTCATGCCATAGCTGTCTCTGTTTGGGAGCAGCAGGGCTTTTGCTAGATGCTACAAATAAGACCTTGAGCATTAAGAACAGTGTTCTTAAAGTTGAGACTTACACATTTTAAACTCCTTTTCTTTTTCTTCTATAGAAGATGTATGTGTGGGGCTGAGAGGCAACAGTAGGAAAGGTGGAGATACTTTTAGTCTAAAAAGATGATGATGGGCTGGGCATGGTGGCTCATGCCTGTAATCCCAGCACTTTGGGAGGCCAAGGCAAGTGGATCACCTGAAATCAGGAGTTCGAGAGCAGCCTGGCCAACATGGCAAAACCTCGTCTCTACTAAAAATACAAAAGTTAGCTGGGCATGGTGGTGCATGCCTGTAGTCCCAGCTACTTGGGAGGCTGAGACAGGAGAATCACTTGAATTCAGGAGATAGAGGTTGCAGTGAGATGAGATCATGCCACTGCACTCTAGCCTGGGTGACAGAGTGAGACTCCATCTCAAATAAAAAAAGATTGTGATGGGGTAGGAATGCCTGACAAGGAGCTATAAAATCCTCTGTCCCCTCTGAACCCTTGTATTCAGCAAAGATCCCCTGAGTTCCTCTCTGGTCTATCCTCCTTCCTTGCCAGTAGGATGAAGTCAACCTAAGACTGCTTGCAACTTCCTTATAATTTGCTCCAAGTCAAAGATGGACCCAGGCGAGAGATTCCTGTTCTCCAAGAGTTAAGTTTTCACAAGCAAGAGCCAGGATTCGGATTTGTGCTGTCACGCTCATGCATCTGCTCCTGCTGACTGTATCTGGGTCTCTCATGGACCCAGTCCAGTCAAAAGCACCTACTAGAGGCTTCAGCCCACTCCCTCATGGCTCATAGTTCATCATCAAGTCATGGTAATGAGTTGGATTGAGAGCTGGAAGAGAACTAAAGGGATTTAGCTTAAATTCTGTATTTTACAGAGGAGTAAACAGAGAATACCAGTGACTTCTCAAAGTTCACACAGCTAATTAGTGGATAGACTGAAAGCCCACTCTCCTGATTCAGGCCACCCATTAGATATTCTTATATGCTGTCCTACAGCGTGATTTCTAAACAAATAGAATTGAGTCTTTTTTTTTTTTAATCCTCTCTGACTTTCTTTAAATTGGTGTATTTAGACCATTCACACTTAAAGTAATTATTGATATAGTTGGACTAATATCTACCAAGGTAGCAATTATTGATATAGTTGGATCAATATCCACCAAGTTTCTGTTTTCCATTTGCTGCTCTTTTTCTTACTCTTTATTTGTGTATTCTACTCTTTTTCTATTTTTATGTGGTTTCAATGCACCATTTTGTATAAGTCTATTTTCTCTCCTCTCTTAACATATCAATTATACTTCTTTTTTAAAAATTTTTATGGATTGCCCTAGAATTTGCAATATACATTTACAGCTAATCTAAACCCACTTTCAAATAACACTATACCACTTCATAATAGTACCTGCAGTAGCGCAAGGACCTTATAACAGTCTATTCCCAATTTCTCCTTCCTGTCTTTTACGACGTTGTTGTCATTCATTTTACGCATCCATAAGCTATAATCACTAAACAAATTGTTACTATTCTTATTTTGAACAAATTGTTATGTGTTAGATTAAGAATAAGAAAAAAAAAAAAGAATAAGAAAAATAAAAGTTTCTATTTTACCTTCACTTATGTGGATCCGGGTTTCTGATATAATTTTCCTTTTCTCTGAAGAACTCCTTTTACCATTTTCTGTAAGGCAAGTGTACTGGTGACAAATTCCCTCAATTTTGGTTTGTCTGAGAATGTCTTTTTTTTTTTTTTTTTTTTTTTAGTGACAGGATCTCAATCTGTCACCCAGGCTGGAGTGCAGTGGAGCAATCATGGCTCACTGCAGCCTTGAACTCCTGGGCTTAACCACCCCTCCCACCTCAGCCTCCCTAGCAGCTAGGACTACAGGCACGTAGCACCACACCCAGCTTGAGAAAGTCTTTATTTCTACTTCATTTTCGAAGAGTAATTTTGCTGAGTACAGAATTCTAGGTGGGTGGATTTTTCTCTTTTAATACTTAAATATTTTATTTCACTTTCTTCTTGCTTGCACGGTTCCTGAAGAGAAACCTAGTATAATTCTTCTCCTCACTCCTCTATATAGGTAAGGAGGGATTTTTTCCACTCTGGCTTCTTTCAAGATTTTCTCTTTGTCTTTGATTTTCTGCAGTTTGAATATGATAATACCTAAGTATTAGCCAGGCATGGTATAAACCCTAAGTGTAGGGCTTTTTGGTATGTATCCTGTTTGGGGTTTTCTGAGTTTCCTGGATCTATGGTTTGGTGCTTGTCACTAGTTCAGAAAATTCTCAGCCATTATTACTTAAATATTTTCTTTTTCTTTTTTTTTTTTTTTTTTTTTTTTGAGACGGAGTCTAGCTCTGTTGCCCAGGCTGGAGTGCAGTGGCGCGATCTCGGCTCACTGCAAGCTCTGCCTCATGGGTTTACGCCATTCTCCTGCCTCAGCCTCCCGAGTAGCTGGGACTACAGGCGCCCGCCACCTCGCCCGGCTAGTTTTTTGTATTTTTTAGTAGAGACGGGGTTTCACCGTGTTAGCCAGGATGGTCTCGATCTCCTGACCTCGTGATCCACCCGTCTCGGCCTCCCAAAGTGCTGGGATTACAGGCTTGAGCCACCGCGCCGGCCTTCTTTTTCTTTTTTATCTTTTTTGAGATGGAGTCCCACTCTGTTGCACATGCTGGAGTGCAGTGGTGTGATCTCGACTCACTGCAACCTCTGCTTCCCAGGTTCAAGCAATTCTCCTGCTTCAGCCTCCCAAGTAGCTAGGATTACAGGTGTACGCCACCACACACAGCTTATTTTTGCATTTTTAGTAAAGACAAGGTTTCACCATGTTGACCAGGCTGGTCTCGAACTCCTGGCCTCAAGTGATCCACCTGCCTAGGCCTTCCAAAGTGCTGGGATTGGGCCAGGTGTGGTGTCTCACGCCTGTGATCCCAGCACTTTGGGAGGCTGAGGCTGATGGATTACGAGGTCAAGAAATCGAGACCATCCTGGTCAACATGGTGAAGCCCCGTGTCTACTAAAAATACAAAAATTAGCCAGGCATGGTGGCACACACCTGTAGTCCCAGCTACCTGGGAGGCTGAGGCAGGAGAGTTGCTTGAACCTGGGAGATGGAGGTTACAGTAAGCTCAGATCGTACCACTGCACTCCAGCCTGGTGACAGAGCAAGACTCCGTCTCAAAAAAATAAAATAAAATACAAAGTGCTGGGATTACAGGTATGAGCCATTGGGCCATTGCACTCCAGCCTGGGGAACAAGACTGTAACTGTCTCAAAAAAAAAAAAATAGCCAGGCATGGTGGCGTGTGCCTGTAATCCCAGCTACTTGGGAGGCTGAGACATGATAATCGCTTGAACCTGGGAGGCTGAGGTTGCAGTGAGTTGAGATTGTACCACTGCCCTCCAGCCTGGGCGACAGAGCAAGACTCCATCTCAAAAAAAAAAAAAAAAAAGAAAGTCATTGATAATGCCCCTACAAAGTAGGTACTATTATTTTCCTCATTTGATAGGCTAGAAAACAGAAAAGTGGTTATGTAACCTGTCCAAGGACATTCGGATTTAGTGACAGTTTTATGTGACAGAAGAGGGGTTTAAATGTAAGCATCTGGACTCCAGAAGTCACCCTCTTACTGCTGTGCTGTAATGCAATAGTCCTCAGCCTTTGTGGCACCAGGAACCAGTTTCATGAAAGACAATTTTTCCATAGATGGAGGGGTGGGGGGATGGTTTCAAGATGATTCAAATACATAACATTCATCATTAGATTCTCATACCAGTCCGTGGCCCGGGGGTTGTGGACCCTGCTCTAATGCCTCTCCCAGTGTCCAAATACATATTTATCCTTTCATTCAGCAAACACATGTGTTAAGTATTGTTCCAGGCACAGGAGAACAAGACAGACAAGGTCCCTGTCCTCATAACGTGTATACTACAGTAGGAGAGAGAGCAAATGAACATGTGAGCAAATAAACAAACAAATGTGTTCAGAGAGAGAAGGATATAAAGAATTAAACAGAGTAACGTCACATGGAGGGCATCTTTAGAAAGTGTGGTCAGAGAAGCCCTTGCTGAGGAGGTGGCATTAGTGCTGAGACCTGAAGGAGAGGAGGTTAGAGGGAGAGCATCCAGAGGGAGGAGTCAAAGCAAATGTAGGAACTAGGATGCTGTGTTCAAGGAGCAGAAAGATGGCCAGCATGGCTGGTCTATGTGAGTGCAAGGCCAGAGTGGGGGACGGGGGCCACATCAGTGCAGGGCTCTGTCAGGCAGAGTTCAGATATTGTTCTACATATCACAGGAAGGCACTGCCAGGTCTTAGGCAGGGAGTGACATGGCCTCATGCATTTCCATGGCTTGAGTAAGTCTCAGACCACAGTCAGGAGACCCCAAAGTGTTTGTGCCAGGTTCAGGATCATAGGCCATCCCCCAAGGCTGGGTCTCTGTAGGGTGTGCCTGTCAAGGAGGGAGACTTGTATGCGAGGCAGCACCCTCAAGTACAGCTCGTGCTGTTAGCAGCAGCATGCAGTGGCAGTTGTGTAGAAGAGAACAAAGCAGCAGAACTTTAGTGCAGCTCAGGAATCCTTAACCTTATGTGGCTCTCTGTGGGTTCTAAGTCTCCCTTCAGAAATCGTGTTTCAGTGTTGCCACCTTTCCTAGCCATGAGCCCAAGCTTCAGAAGTGGTCCTGACCCGGATGTCCTGACAGCTTTTCCTGGTGTGATTTTGGAAGGTGATTTGCACATCATGCCTCACATTGTCTTCTTCCACAGCATTTCACTGTCCTAGGCACATTTGGGACATTTGGAAGTCATGTGAAAAGAGCAAATAGCTTGGTCATCTCTAAGCAATGATGCCATACGGTGATTTATCAGTTCATTAAAGCATTGTCATTCCATGCATGCTGCATTGTAACCCCTTCCATCATGCAGAATACTCCGACAGACAAAGTGGTGCAGGTGGGAGGTGGCCTAGCGAGTGAGCGAGAGAGCAAGAAAGAGAGAGAGAAAGGAAACCAGGAAACTCTCCAGAGGCTGCTGAGGGGTACAGCATTTTCTTTCTGCACTTACCTGGCGGCATTAATTATACTTTCTACCAACAAAAATGAACCGATTTTTAAGGTGGAAAATAAAAAATGAACCTATTTTTAAGGTGGAAAATAAAATTTCCCCACCCCTAAGATGCCTTACTTGCTTATTTGTTGGGGATCTAGGTCAGTGAAAGTAGGTGAGATGAGAGAAATCACCTAAGAAAATGAACCTCAAGGGGATGAAAATGTGACGGTCTGAGCAAGAGGGTGATTAGACAGATGAACAAACCAACCAGCGGGGCTGGTCTGTTTCTCACAGCACCATCTCCAGATACGCTGGGAACTCTTTAATGCAGACCTTACCTGCTTTGGACAGTGGGTATATTTCTAACCACTTTAAGGCGATTAGATTTTTGTAAATCAAAAAAACCACAGTACTTTAAAGAGTTTTTATTTAAAGGAATATTTGGTAGAGATAATTTTTGTAAACAAATACTATCAGATTTTATGTTAATTTAGCCTGGCATCTGTATTGGAAGAAAGATACTGTTGTTGAAGGTGAATTCTGCATGCTGTCCTGTCAATTGGGAACCTATTTGCAAACACATTTTCAAGCTTTGTGTTTCATTCTGTCTGCTCTTCCTGAAGATCTTTAGAAGTGCTGCACGCAGTGAACCTCCTTAATCATGTATTTTCTCCCAACCTTTCTTTGTCATGGAATCACAGAAGGTTAGAGCTGGGATCACAAGAGGTTAGAATTGGGGAACCTTAGAAGCCACGAGTCTAATTCTTTTCCAACAGCTGAATCAACTAAGGACCAAATGTCTGAGCTTATTTTGTTTATTTTCCCAAACCATCTCCAAAAATGTTTATGGACATTGAAGAAGACTGTATTGCAATGCAATTCTTTGACAAGTCGTTTCTCCCTGTACCTGTCACTAGCCATTTGGGCTGAGACAGCGCATTGTCATTGCGTATTCTTTATGCCATTGCTAGCCTGCCAGACACTCTTACGTTGCTGCTTTCTAGATTTCCCAACCCACTGATTATTTTGCATTTTGGATGATTTCTCCCCCAGCTGCCTTCATTTGCATTTTTCCGAAATCAAATCTCATTGTGATAATTTCTATTCATACTTCTAACCTCTTTAGATCCATCTGTGTTATTCCTCTGTCCTCAATGATGTCTGCAGCAGCTCCTAATTTAGTACCAATCAGAAATGTTATTAACAAAATGTGTAAGCTTTGTTCCCAGACATTAATGAAGATATGAAATGAAACAGATCTAACAGACACAGTGAGGCCTTCTGTTAGTGGCCTCTTCCCCACCCCCTTATTAGATATTGAACTGTTTTTCATCCTTGGTCCTTGTTTATCAAAGTTCAGGCTTTTCAGTCATCGTGTTCCAATTCCTATAATGCCAGCCAGTGCTCTTGTCACAGGATTATCTCAGGAATGCCGCCTCAATGCCTTATCAAGCTCCAAAGATACATGTCTACAGGGGTCATTGAATCAGCAATTTTAATTAATGATAATATTTATTGAGTTTCAGATGCCAAATGGAAATTTCTAGCTTTGCTTTTAAAAACTCTTTTAGGAGGCAGAAACATTTGATTATTTTTACCTTCTTCCATTTGGATCTTTCACAGCTTTTCATGTAAATCTGCTGTTTAATTACCATTACATTTAAAAGTGCATAAGCCACTATGTGCTTGCGAGGAACACAAGTAATATCTAAGAAGTGGCCCTTAGATGAGGAGCTCATAATCTGAAAGAGCTGGCTAGACTTGTGTGCAATAAAGACTCTTATAAAAAGACAACGTGGAGTTAAATTGCTCAAAACTGTCACACTGACTCTTAGGGCTGCAGAAATTTGAATATGGGCTAGAATCGTTGGACAAAGCCTACCGCAGAAGGGGAGATTTGAGCTGCACGTGAAAAGGATTTGTCTAGGCAGAGAAGAAGAGGAGGGTAGGGACACATCTGAGCAAAGGTAGGGAGAGAGGAATGATTAGAATATACTGTAGGAGTTCACAGCATAGTTAGACAATCACCCAGATTGAAGAAGTAAGCTGACAGGTTATAGTGTGTTACAAATCTGGCTACCTGTGTGACATATCTCACTGGATGTCTCTTAGGCTTCTCAAACTCAGTGTGCCCCAATTCAAAGTTGTGACTCTACCTTCTCCCCAAAACTGTTCTTCTGTTCTTCTCCTAGCTTTCCCACCAGAAGTCTGGGTGTCATCCATGATTTCTCCATTTCCCTAATTATCCCTCACCAATTTTTAAGCCAATCCCTTCAGTTCTACCACTAAATTACATCTTTAGTCTGCACACTTCTCATTTTTACCGACTTTTAGTTCAAGATCAACTTTTTCCTAGGCTACTGCAAAAGACTCCTGAACTGGTCTTCCTGATTCAGTGCTTGCCCCTGTCTATATTGTAGCCAGAGAGAGCTTATTGGAAATTAAACGACTCTCCAGCTAAATAAATAAATAAGTATTTCAGTGGCTTAGCATTGTATCTGGAATGAAATCCAACCTCATTATTATGTTCTGTGGGGCCCTGCATGATCAGGGCCTTGCACATCAGTTCTCTGTGTCCACCCCAAGTTGGTGTACTTCAGTGTAATTCTGACTATAACCACCCAGGGTGAACATCAGATCCTGCAAGTTAAAGGCTGAGTGTTCCACATGACTGCCCCCACTTCAGATGCCTGCTGCAAGGGTTGCAGGACAGTAGTGGGGTCCCCAGGCTACCTGTACTTCTGAATGACCAGTGGTAAGTTTGGGGTTTCCACAATCTCCTTAGGTTTGATAATTCACTAGAACAACACACAGAACTCAAGAAAGTGCTATACTTACAATTACAGTTAACCCTTGAACAGAATGGGTTTGAACTGGGCAGCTTCACTTAAATGCATGGATTTTCTGATAGCAGGACCAGCCCCTCTTCCTGTCAACCTACTCAATGCGAAGATGATAAAGATGAAGACCTTTATGATGACCCACTTCCATTTAATGAATAGGAAATATATTTTCTCTTCTTATGATTTTCTTTTTTTTTTCCCTGGATCTGCAAAGAGTTATTGATTCAAAGTCGCCACATGGTGGGGGTACAAACATTCATCAGTTACTGCGCATGCAATTGGTGACATTTTAATGTGGAGGCAATTACCACCACAGATATCTTATTTCATTAAAAAATAAAATAAAATTTTCAAAGCCTCTTACAGGCCAAAGGGCTAAGAACAAGATCCTCACTCAGATACTCAAGAGTTTTCCTGAGGAAAACTCAGGAGTTGGAAACAGCTTTGAACATTGTCCCACCAGCCACAGCAAATAACGCTAAAGTCATAGAGCTTTGGCACTGACAGCATCAACATCTGCTGTTGTTGCAGAAGTGGCCCCTCTGCCCAGCAGAAGGGAACATAATGCCTGTGGGAGCCGCTGGGATGCATCTGAGAACTCCAGGGCCTGGAGTCAGCATAGAGCTGCTAAGCACGGTGTGGGCTTGTGTTAAACTGAAAAGGTGGGGAGTGGGGATTTGGGGTGACCAGTGGTTCCCACCACAGCCAGAGGCAGCAGACTCAGAACTGTGGGACCCAACATGCCTTGGTGGACAGTGGACAGAGGACGGTGGCACAGGTGCCTGTGGCTAGGCTGCTGCCCATGCTCTGGAGGTTGCCTCGGACCCGAGAGCCCAGGACAGCAGTAGCAGAGTGTGAGATGGGCCATCCCAGCAGCCAGAGCCTGCATAGGGTACCACGCACCCTGCCCTCCGCATCCCCTCTTGTGACTGGAGGACGCCTCTGTGTCCTGGACGATGGACATCAAAGCTGTGTCCGGCCAGTGTGTGCAATATCCAGAGGAAAAGGACTCTTCCCAAATGGAATCCTCCTCAGGGATGTGGCAGGGCTGTGTCTATACAGACTCTGCTCTCAGCCTCCTCAACCTTCCCACGCACCCAGGAGGACCTCTGTGTCTTGTGTCTGGCCAGTGTGTGCAATATCCAGAGGAAAAGGACTCTTCCCAAATGGAATCCTACTCAGGGATGTGGCGGGGCTGTGTCTGTACAGCCTCTGCCCTCAGCCCCCTCAGCCTTCCCACACACCCAGGAGGACCTCTCTGTCTGTCTAGGGGACCCCTAGCACTCGAAGAGAACCAGAGGCTCTGGCTGGAACACCCCTAAGCTTGCACTGAACAATACCCAGCAGGCTCAGACATGGGCTTGCCTCTCACCCCAGGGGTGTTCCAACACAGGGCCCTGTAGAACATAATAATGAAGTTGGATTTCATTCCAAATATAATGCTAAGCCACTGATTTATTTATTTATTTTGCTAGAGAGTAGTTTAATTTCCAATAAGGTCTCTCTAGCTATAATATAGAGAGGGGCAAGTGTTGAATCAGGAAGACCAGTTCAGGAGGCTTTTGCAGTAACCTAGGAAAAAAGTTGATCTTGAACTAGAAGGTGGTAAAAATGAGAAGTGTGCCGATTCAAGATATAATTTAGTGGTAGAACTGAAGGCATTGGCTTAAAGATTGGTGAGGGATAATTAGGGAAATAGGGACACCCAATGAGAGATGTCACACCAGCATCTCCCAGGAAGAGGCCAGCCTAGAAGCTAGGCATCCAGACCGCACTGCTGGGCAAGGTCAGAGGCACCAGAGCCGAGTATCAGGAGGTACTCATCCTGCAGGCCCTTGAGATGCCAACTCTGGCCAGAAAACCCAGAGCACAGGTGCCACTGCATCCCTACAATCGGGAGCAGAGCAAACTCAGCCCTGCCCTCTGTGCCCACCCCACTGGGCAGGCCATCATCATCCAACCAGGGTGTCTGATCAGGGTCACACTGAGTCCAAAGTCTCTTTTCCCAGGACTTTCAGGGTCTCCTGATACCAGGTCTCCTCCTCGCTTCCCCAGCCCCAGCCCCAGCCCCAGCCCCAGCCCCAGCCTTGAGGCTTGCCTGGGCCCCCGCTGGCACGTGGATCCTACTTATCCCCAGCTGCAGCCTCTCCCCCAGGGAAGCTGTCTTGTGGGCTGAGGCAGATCTGAGAGGCTGGGACCAGGACTTGAATAAGATTGGAGAAGGTTCCTGAGGGCTGCTGTTCCTCAGAGGACTGGAGTTTGCCTTCTGGTGTGTTTATGAACACATCTCAGGTTCAGGCTGGGTGGTTTTTGAGAGGAAGTGGGAAAAGACATTTGCCTTTTCCATCACCTTAAAATCACTGGAAACCCAGCCCTTGGGTGTGAAATCCACTGTGGCCGCCCCCAGCAGTGGTGAGCCAAGTATTGGCCTGGCTGCCCTGAGAGCCCCACACAGCCGCTGATGGAGAGCCTGATACGGGATACCGCCTCTCCACTCAGGGGCTGCCATGCCTGCTCTCCACATAGGGAGAACAGACACCAGCCGGCATTCACACATATTTTTCCTCCCTGGCCAGCTCAGAAGTGCTTTGGCCATGGTGGGGTGTGATGCGTGGAGCACTGGCTTCTCAGGATGGTGGGTGAAGGGTCCCAGGAACTAAGAAAAGGCCATTGTGTAGGTAGCATGGTGCTAGGACAAGCCTGGTACGAGATGACGTCTGAGACACATGATGCTATAATAAAGAATATATCTGGTCTTCGTGCCTGGATGGCAGGTCCACCAGCACCTGCAGCAGGTGCAGACCAAGAGCTGCATGGGCAGCTCTCAGCAGGAAGTAGGTGGTCCTGACGGCACTGCCCTTGTCCTCATGAGTGCTCTGGATGCTCATGTCCTCAGGACCCGTGGCAGTGGTTGCCGTAGAGCCGGGGCAGGTCCATCATGGCCTCAGTCAGCACGGACAGGAAGCCCAGAGTCTCCACAAACAGGGCCCAGTCAATGGACGGGTCCTGATCTAGCCCGCCATGTCGGCAAAGGCCAAGACACACTCCACATAGTCCGGGAAACTGCCCCGGTGCCAGGAGTGGTGAAGATCCAAGGATTTTATGCTTGGCTCCTTTGCCATGTGGATCTCAGGGTAGAGTTTCACCATCAGCAACATGGACAACATGATTATGCTCTGCTACAAGAGAGGTGACTCAAAATGCCTTCCAAACCAGAAGAATGTCAGGAAAATATTAGCCACCAGTAGCACCAGACACACCTAGATAGAGAAGCCAGCGGCATTCCGAGTCGTCTGGATGTGCCTGCACTGCGGGATCTACAGGACCACCCCTCCGAAGACCATGGCCCCAGCTTCCCCCCAGGAAACCAGCTGGTGCAGTGGCACCAGAAGCCAATCTAGGTCTCTGCTTCTATCCGGAACACTTGTGTTGCCCTGTTGGCTAGCCAACGCCCATCTCTCTAATCACATGGCCGGTCTTTCTGGTGATCTGCTCCCATACTGAGGCTATCTAGGGGCCCATGAAAGTCACCTCTAGCATAAGAGTAGAGGAATTTCCTATCACTCAGAAAATTCCAAGAGTTTTTAAAGCTCTGTATCAAGAACCAGACACAAAGACCAGATATATTCTTTATTATAGCATAATGTGTCTTAGACCTCATCTCGTACCAGGCTTGTCCTAGCACCATGCTACCTACACAATGGCCGTTTCTTAGTTCCTCAACTGTTCCAAGTCCTTCCCTCTACCTGAGACAATTCCCCTCTTCCTCCCACACTTCTGCCACCAACTCCTCTCAACCTGAAGATGACCCAGTTAAGAATGGCCTTGCTGGCCAGACGCAGTGACTCACAGCTGTAATCCCAGCATTTCCGGAGGCCAAGGCAGGTGGATCACCTGAGGTCAGGAGTTCGAGACCAGCCTGACCAACATGATGAAACCCTGTCTCTACTAAAAATACAAAAATTAGCCATGCCTGGTGGCAGGTGCCTGTAATCCCAGCTACTCGGAAGGCTGAGGCAGGAGAATCACTTGAACCTGGAGGTGGAGGTTGCAGTGAGCCGAGATCACACCACTGCACTCCAGCCCGGATGACAAAAACAAAAACAAAAAACAAATGGCCTTGCCTATATTAAGGTCCTTTTTTGTTCAGCTCCTTTATTGGCTTCACAGCTCTAATCCCAGTCTAAAATTATTTCACTTATGTTGACTTGATTTACTTTATGTTTAGTATTTGTCTCCTCCATAAACTATAAACTCTTTGAGGACACAGCCTCAATTGTCCTGTTTGTTCTTTATCTTCTAGTGCATACCAGTCAGTAAATATCAGTCAAATTAAGGATAAAATGTGGGAAAGATAAGAGTCCAGCCGAAGAAACCTGTCTGATTTTCAAGAAGAAGAAAAGTTTAGATTTTATAAGAAAAGTAATACACAGAGATTGTCAAATACTAAGCAAAATAATGATAGATTTTGGGGAGTATGAATGGAAAGAGGATGTTACCAGTATGCCGAATGTATTGCGGAGAGGAAAATTACTATAAGTGAGAGGCAGTTAGAAGGTTATTACAGAATCCAAGCAAATTGATACAAGCCTGACCAAGGGTGGTAGAGTAGAAATGGAGTGGAAGGGGAAACGCTGATATTGTAAAGAAGAGAGCCCATGAAATTTTTGTTTTTAACTTTTACTTTTATTTTGAAATAATTTTTTCAGGTCTTTTATTTTGAAACTTAGAGAAAAGTTGCAAAAAATTATGAGCTTGTGTATAACCTTCACGTAGATTCACCAACTCTTAGAGTACTGCTCATTTGCTTTATTCCCTTGCTCTTTCCTCTGTACATGCATGTGCATTCTTATGTATTCTTTTTTTTTATGAATCATTTGGGAGTACGTTATAGACATCATGCCCCTTTATTCCCAAATACCTCAGTGTGTTTTTCCTAATGACAAAGACACTTTCACATAGACAGAGTACACTTACCAAAGTCAGGGATTTAATGTTGATACAATGCTGTATCCAGGATTCTATAATAGTTCAGGGTCCAATTGAGGATTATGCATTACAATGAATTATAATGTCTCTTTAGATTCCATTCATCTGGAATAGTTCCTTGTTTTTTTAATTTTATGCCATCGATATTTTTGAAATGTACTGGCCAATTAAGTTGTAGAATATTCCTCCATTTGGGTTTGCTCATGTGATTAGACTCAAACTCTGCATTTTTGGTGGGAGTACTACATTAGCATTCTTGTGTCCTTCTCAGCATCGAAAAAGAGGCACATGACATCACTTTGTCACATTATTGGAGGTATGAACTTTGATTATTCGGTTAAGGTGGCATCTGCTAAGTTTCTCCACTGTAAGATTGCTATTTTTATTTTGTAATTATTGAACTAATTTATGCAAAGATTATGAGCCTATATAAATGTTTTATCTTCATCAAACTTTTACCCAATAATTTTAGCAAACATTGGTGATTCTTGCCTGAATCAGTTATTGCCATGACAGCTGCAAAATGGTGATTTTGTAACTCTGTTATTTCTTCTACATTTGTCAATTGGTATTTTACTGTAAAGAAAAGTGTTTGCTTCTTCTCATGTATTTATAACCCATGGACTCTTTTTTGATTACATGGATTATAATCCGTTACTGTCATTATTCATTTTAATGCCCAAATTACCCCAGTTTGTTCAGTGGGAAGCACTACAAATGGACTCCTCTTTCTTTTTAGTATGGTGTGTTGCTGTGTTGCCCAGGCTGGTCTTGAACTCCTCAGCCTCCTGAGTAGCTGGGATTACAGATGCACGCCACCACACCTGGTTCCTCTCATTTCGACATGCTCCATCATTTTTTAAGCACTTCCTTTCCCGCACAACAAAACATACTGAGCTCCCTGTGTACTTTTCCTACCCCAGTCCTGGCACCAGCCATTTCTCCACAGTCCTGATTCCTTTTAGTGGAGAATGGTATTTTAAAAACAAGTTGTGGGAACTAAATATGTTCATTGCTATTGAATTACCATTGTTTTCTAGGTCCTTTCTTCCCCCTCAATTTTTAACTCATGGAGTAAAGGAGATCTAGTTCAGGAGATTAGAATAATGGTCACATCACTGACCAAAAACCCTCCAAAACCTAAGTTGAAAAGATTTCCAGAAGACCAACTTATTTACCAAGATTACTGTCTATGCCATTTTAAAAGTGTATGTTAAATGTGTGGTTTTTTTTAAAGTGAAAAGTCTTATTTGAATACATTCTCGTTGTTAAGAGATTTAAACAAAAGAGTAATAGAAGAAAATATTAAACACTTCTTTCCTTATTTTCAAACTTTAAGTTTTATTGACACTTTTTAAACTACTAAAGTTGGCTTTTCAACACTTACCCAGCTTCTAAGACCTATGTAGACCAAGTGCTACATGAAGGCAAGGCAGCAGGTGGCAACTTGTCCTCTCAAAGCCACAATTTGCCAGGTGGTGTGAACTGCTGCCAGGCACTCTTGGGGACTTTCTGGGCTATTCTTACAGATTAGCCTATTGTCTGGAGAGAAATAAGTACTGACCTAGTATCAACAATGGGGAAAGCACCCAACATTGTTTTTCACTCTGAATTGGCATCTGAACAGGAGGAGATTAAGTTTAGACCCTGGAGACAGAGATAAAGCCTATTTCTAATGAGCCTTACAGTTTCTAAGGAGTGGAGCCATCAGTATCTTTTTCTGTTTGACCCCCTTGATAGAACAGCTCCTTTCCCAGAAAGGATGTCATTCAGATACGCACATACCACATGCATGCACACGCACATGCACATGTACATGCATATGCATGCACACACATATTTTCTACTCTAAAACCTGCCTGTTCAAGCTGACATGTTGACATGTTGGTCCTGGTTTCTTTTTCACTACTGACTGGAAACGAAGATGTGTTATGAATACAAGTGGAATTCCCTTTGGCTTTGTTTTGAGACTGCTTGGGAAGTTTTTTGTTCTGGAACCTTAAACAGCCACAAAATTGAAATAACGGACAGAAAGACCATCTTGGTGTCTGGTTGGGAGCAAGCATCTGTTTCCAGCTAGGCTAGGGGAAAACCAATCAATGATTCTGGTTTCAGATCTGCTGAATGGGACAAGCTAAATGCTGTTTACATTTAGCCTTCATCTTGCTAACCAGTGGAAATTATGTGGACCTTAAAAGACAATGTCCTCTATTGCCATTTAGATGACTGGATTCAAGAATTTATTTTGAGCATAAAAGGATGCTGGGGAGTAGTTCTGAAGGAGCAGGTTGCTTCATACCTCACTTCAGTGGACTCTTGAGATTGATGACTTTTACTCAAGTCACAGATAACACTCAAGGGCTGTGCATGTGGAGAAAAATCACCTCATGATCAATTTCAGTTTCTGCAGTCTCAGTGGAGACCCCACTTAGGGACATTATCAGTGATGGATAGTGAAGTAATGGAGGCACAAAAGACAGAATGGGTTCAAGCGAGGGCACTGCCACACCACTTGAGGTCTGATTGGTTGATTAGTTGCTAATGAGAATAAAGATAGACAGGTGACATAAAGGTATATTGACAGACGGGATTGCCAGATGAATCTTACTGCTTCATCGAGCAGAAACTGGGTTGTTTTCATGCAGGAATATAGAAATGTTTTCAAGAATAACTTGTTTCTCCTGTATTGCAAAAGAATAATCTGTTTATTATAAAAATTTACAAAACACAGACAAAATAAAAAAGAGTCACCCACAATCCCAGTTCCTGGAGAGAACCACTGCAAACAGTTTGGCTAAGATATTTCCTTTGTTTTTCCCATGCTTAAACATAAATTTTTTTTAATGAAAAATGGATTCATAGTGTTCTGAGAAGTACTTTTCTTTTCTTTTCTTTTTTTTTTTTTTTTTTTTTTTGCAACAAGGTGTCACTCTGTTGCTTAGGTTGGAGTGTAGTGAGGCAATCTCAGCTCCCTGCAACCTACGCCTCCCAGGTTCAAGCGATTCTCCTGCCTCAGCCACCCAAGTAGCTGGGATTACAGGTGCCCACCACCACACCCAGCTAATTTTTGTACTTTAGTGGAGATAGGGTTTCACCATATTGGCCAGACTGGTCTCAAACTCCTGATCTCAAGTGATCCTCCTGCCTTGGCCTCCCAAAGTGCTAGGATTACAGGCGTGAGCCACCACGCCCGGCCAAGTACTTTTCTTTTAACTACTTTTACCTTCATCTTTCTAGGTCAATACTACAATAGCCTTTTTTTGTTAGTTAGTTTTTAATACAACACTAACAGAATTCTTTTTAATAGTTTCAGAGTATAGGATCAAGCATAAAAGTATTTTTCCTCATTCCTACCCTCCAATTTCACTCCCATGAGGTAACTCTAAGATTTTTTCTCTTACTATTTCTTTCATGTATATATAAACTTTTACTGTGTGTGTTTACACACACAAGTAGTATTTAATTAATTTATCACAAAATATTTAATCAAATCCTGTTATGAGGAAATGCAGGGTCTTTCCAAGTTTTTATTGCAGTGAGCATCCTTGTGGTTAAATCTCTGCACCCAACCATGATTTCCTTAAGATAAATTCCAGAAAATGAATTGTTAGATTAAAAGATATGCAGTTTTAGGGTTTTTGATATGTAGTGCTCATTTGCGCTTCACAAACTTTCTGCCCATTTCACGTTCTCACCAGTAGGCAGCATTGAATTCTTAATTCTTCAGACTTTTAAATTTGAAGTATAATGCACACACTGAAAAATGTACAAGTGGCTGGGTGCAGTGGCTCACGTCTGTAATCCCAGCACTTTGGGAGACTGAAGCAGGAGGATCCCTTGAGCCCAGAAGTTTGAGACCAGCCTGGGTAACATAGTGAGGCCCCATCTCTACAAATAATTAAAAAATTAACTGGGCATAGTGGCATGTGCCTGTGGTCCCAGCTAATGGGGAGGCTGAGATGGGAGAATCGCTTGAGCGATTAATTGTAACAGACTAAATGCCATCAATTCTTGCCCCTGATAGCTCAGCCCCCTGACACCTTCCCGTGTCTCCCATTACAAGAGGTCCAATAGGTTGTGCTCCCCACGTGCGCTGAGCCCCGCTTCAGCTCTGTGGGCTGGGCAGACTCTGCTGCCTGTCCTTCTAGGGGCACCAGAGTCTGTTTTGGGGCTCCAGTGAGTGCTGTCCCGCTCCTCAGCCACCGCTGCCTCTCCACTTGGTGGATTGCCAATACACCCAAGGAGCCAAAGTTGTCCCCCTTCTGTTTCTGTTATACTCTGTTAGAGCAGTCCTAAAATGATGCCACTGGTGCCTTGGTAGTTTGCAGAGATTTGGGGAAGTAGCCATTTGGGTTTTTTTTTTTATCTGCTGGCTTCCTGATCTATGTGAGTCACACATGAAGAACATCAAAGTAGGGAGAGAGGCAGAGACATCTGGGCCAAGAACGGGCACCCTTCATACTCAGGATTGCCCCTCTCTTCTGACAACCAAGATTTCATCCTAAGAAGATGTCTCCCTCATTTTTTTAAATTTTTAACTTCAGGGGTACATGTGCAGGTTTGTTACATAGGTAAACATGTGTCATGGGGATTTGTTGTACAGATTATTTCACCGCCCAGGTATTACGCCTAGTACCCATTGGATATTTTTCCTGATCTTTTCCCTCCTCCCACCCTCCACCCTTGATAGCTCCAGTATGTTTTTTTCCCCTATGGGTCCATGTGTTCTCATCATTTAGCTCCCACTTGTGAGAACAGTGGTATTTGGGTTCCTGCATTAGTTTGCTAAGGATAATGACCCCCAGCTCCATCCATGTCCCTGCAAAGATCTTGACAGAACTACAGTTCAACCCAGCAATCCTATTACTGGGTATATGCCTGAAGGAATATAAATCATTCTACTATAAAGACACAGGCACATGTATGTTCACTGCAGCACTATTCACAATAGCAACATAGAATCATCCTAAATGTCCATCAGTGATAGACTGGATAAAGAAAATGTGGTATATTTATACCATGGAATACGGTGCAGCCATAAAAAAAGATCTCTCTTTTCTTGACACAAATGATCTAGGAGACTTCAGTCGCCCCCACCAGAGCTTTCCTTCAGGTCTCTACACTAATTCACCCAACAAGCCTGAACTTCCTGCAGTGGGTACGTCCCACACATAAGCTGAGATCCCTGCTAAGTGAAGATTTACTCTTGTTCTGATGAAAACCACTCCAGACCACAGGGGATTGAACTTGAGGTTGAGGAACTGTGGGTTGAAGATAGGAGGAATGTGAAACCAGCAGTGAGGACTGGTGGGGGAGGGGAGGCTGGGAGGATTCCTAGGAGGATGCCTGGCGGTGCGGTTCCTCTCTTCACTCAGGCTCTCATTCTCTCTGCAGAATGACATCTTCGAGTGGTCCAGGGACCACCGAGCCCACCACAAGTACTCAGAGACGGATGCTGACCCCCACAATGCCCGCCGGGGCTTCTTCTTCTCCCATATCGGGTGGCTGTTTGTTCGCAAGCATCCGGATGTTATTGAGAAGGGGAGAAAGCTTGACGTCACTGACCTGCTTGCCGATCCTGTGGTCCGGATCCAGAGAAAGTAAGTGAATGGGGATGACAGAGAGCTGTCTCTCAGGGGCCAGGACATAGAAACAGCACAATGAGGTGGACTCATAACCCCATAGCATTCTTCTCAAGCATTTGTCCTAACAATTTGGCCATATTTATAAGATTCATCTCTATTTATTAATTTCCTTTTGCTCATTAAATTTTGCCCATTGGCACATTTGTTTTGAGTTATAAGTTTCATTTGTAATGGATTTCCTTTAAGCCCAGTGTCATTACCTTCAGACTAATCTTGCATGGCTGATTTCATGGAATCTGTTTCTGTGTTTCCCCACTGCCCCATTCATGATTCTCTGGAGTAGCAGAAGAGGGACTTGCTTCATTTTAGTGACACCCTTGACTCTACTTGACTCCAAAAGGACTGGACTCTCTCCAGGTATCCTACTCCTGTTCTGAAATTCTGTTGTAGTGAAACCTCTCCCCCGCCCATCACTCATGGAAACGTTAACACTAGTAGGTTTCTGTGCAGAGAAAATGAGACCGCTCAACAGAGGGCCTCAAAGCACTCATATTCCCTGATGGTGTCGGCTGAGCATATTGAGTTGGCCAGCATTTGCAGGATGAAACTGCTTTCTTTTTGTAAGCACATGAAGAAAGAGTGCCTATAATCGTGCTGGCAAGTAGAGAGCGACCTTTGTTCTCAGGTTGGTCTGGGTCTGTAAAGTTTGGCTATGATGAGCTTTTAGCACCTAAAACAATAGATTTATGTACAAAGATGGGCAACATATGGACCACACTCTAATTAGAGCCTTGAGATAACATGTTGAATAAGTGGCTACTAGTGACCATCTCCACCAATGGGTAGGAGTCATCTGAGGACTTACCTAAACAGAATCTCCTTCTCAGTCTGAAAATGGACATGAAGGCCATGCCTTTGTTCAACACAAGAATCTTTGCGTGAAAGGAAGGATGGCTTAGGACTGTGCTCTTTTCCCCCAAAGCCTCTCCTTTTACACTGCGGGGAGCAGTAGACATAGTGAGAAACTGGCAGACCACGGAGACAGACTGCTGGAATCAAAGTCTCTGACTCCTCCACTTACTAGCAATGAATTAACCACTCTAAGTCTCAGCTTCATCTATAAAATGGGAGTAACAGTAGTATCGATCTCCTACAGCTTTTATGAAGATATTTTAAAAATGTATGGAAGATGCCTGGCATATAGTAAGAGCTTAGTGAATGTCAGCAATTATTATTATTACACAGGCAGTTGCTAGACTAGAGAATTCTCTGTGTTTCCATCACTGCTTTCTGTTGGTTTCACTGTAAGGTTTTCTCTGTACGTCTCAATACAGCTCTTTTAGGTGAAAACACCCAGTATCAATTCAGCTCTTTTAGGTGAAAATACCCAATATCAAGTTTTAAAGCAGAAAATAACAAGATGTTTTCTTTTTTTTTTTTTTCTGGAAATGGAGTCTTGCTCTGTCACCCAGGCTGCAGTGCAGTGGCGTGATCTTGGCTCACTGCAACCTCTGCCTCCTGAGTTCAAGCGATTCTCCTGCTTCAGGCTCCTGAGTAGCTGGGACTACAGGCATGCACCACCATGTCCGGCTAATTTTTGTATTTTTAGTAGAGACGGGTTTCACCATATTGGCCAGGCTGGTCTTGAACTCCTGACCTCAAGTGATCCGCCCTCCTCAGCCTCCCAAAGTGCTGGGATTACAGCCATGAGCCACCGTGCCCAGCCAACAAGATGTTTTCAATTAGCAATTCAATGATTTATTGATGTTGATTTTCATTGTGAGTGTAAAATATTAAAGGTCATTACAGAAAAAGCTGAAAAATTCAGAGAAGTAGAAAGAAAATCATTCACAGTCTTAACAGATAAACAGACACTATTAATATTCAGTAGTATCTCTTTCTATTTCATATATGGTGCATGATGGCAGTCATATCACATATGTAATTTTATGTTTCACTCTTAACCTCAGATTGTATTGTAGACACCATTGTCAAAGGTTCAGAAGATTCCGTCAGTTGAGCATGTCATAGTTTATTTAACCATCACTCTGGTTAGCTATGTACGTCATTTCCAATTCTGTGATACAAATGATGTTGCTATATAATTAGTAATGCTTTGGGACAATCAGATCTTAGATTAATTTGAAGAGCTCAGATAAGAAGGCAAAAGATTTTCTGTTTTATTAATGAGAAATGAGCCAGATATAATAGTCTGGGTTTCTCTGACCATAAAAATGGAAGATTTTTTTCATCTTTTCTCATAAAAAAATGTAATCTGATTCATTATGTGTGTACTGGCGGCACATATGTCTAAAGACTATTTCTAAATGCAGGAAGAAGAACAAAGACTATTTCAGCAAGTTCCCTGAATAGTCATCTAAGAACATCTTTCATCACCAGTTCAGTGACTAAAGGAGGCTTTGGCTATCAGAAACCATTCATTCATATCATCATGTCACATATATCATTGAGCTCCTACTGGGAATCAGTGCTAAGGATACAGCTTAAAATTTAGAACACGTTCTAAACTATAGAGGTCACCCCTAGTTGCCTGGTCTAGCCCCAGGATGATTAAGGTAGAGGAATACTGCTCTTTGAGAGTACAGGCCAAACAGGGGAGATATGGCTCTGGATCATGTAGTTTGCATGTTCAAGGCATGCTCCTGGCGGTGCCCTTTATTATCTCTAGGAATTGCCTAGGCCCAGGAAGGCCAGGCTTTCCCTAGCCAGAAAGGTTTTTAAGATGTCAAAACGTCCTGATATGTATGTGTGTGTTTGTGTAATACATCCTGTGAGCAAACTAGTGAAATGTAGATAGAAAGATGAAGCTGGAAGTACATGCATCTTAGATTATTCACTCAGTGTTCTTGTGATTATACTTTACTGTTTGAAAGGGGCTCCAGCAGTCCTCAGATGTGTGGGTGAGCACTGAAGTCCTGTGGTAATTATACAGCGTAGAGAACATAGAGATCTGTAATCCAAAATAAGGTTTAGAATCACTGAAGTAAATGAAGCAAGTTTCCAACATACACAGAGGCAGTCAGCTGTTCAGATATTTTCATGTTTGTGAAGCTGGCTTTACCGGTCCTGTCAGTTAGGCGGTGGAGAGGAGAGTCCTCACAGGAATCGAAGTCATTATAAGTGGGGATATGAGCTGAAAGGGTGGATCCTGGTGTCAGGCACCATCACAGCAGATCTCAGTTCTTGCTACCCTGGGCTGAATGGAGAGCTTCCTGAGTAACAGAAAAAGGTGTCCAGCTGCGTTTGGGGCCCAGACTTGGGTCATTTCAGTGGCACACTTCTCGTGGGCTGAATCTCCACCTGCTCCTGTATGATTTTCCTAGAGGAACAGTCCCTATTCCAGTTGGAGGCAATCAGAATTCATAGCTGACTCTACCACACCCCCAGGGTGCAATGCTTGTGCAGATCAATCAGCTAAGTGCCTCTTGGAGAGTTTACTCAAACAGGTGATAGAAACTGAGGATTTAGAGACACCTCCTTCAGTCCACTCAGGACACTAACACTGATATTGCAGTTGATTGATAAACTTTTGCTGAGCCATCCTAATAACAACTTACTAAAGAAAAGCTTGGCAGAGAGTCATTCTTAATCAGCTTTCCATTGTACTGTCTCATGGAAGAGAGAAGGTAGGAGCAGGAAAACAACACATTTCAAACTATACTTCCAGACCCTAAAAGATAGTCTTACCAAGGCTGTCATAACAAGTAGTTAACTGGACTAAACCACATTTTGCTGCACTGTCAATGTGTAAATTGTGTAAAGGGCAGCCATTAGGAGGTGCAAGGGAGAGAAATCAGTGGTATTGCCTCTAGGCTCTGACAACTAGGGCCCCTGTCCTAGGTCTTATGACTTAAAGGGCCACACTTCTCTCCACAGAGTGAGGAGATAGATCACAGGGCCAAAGGAACATGCTACCTGCCTAAACCTTCCTTGACTTCTGGGCCATACCCTGGATTCCTAGGGTCCTCGATTCCTGCCTAAATGCCCTGAGCTCACTTCTAGAGCCTATAGCAGCCTCCTCCTGGGATCCGTCCTCCCAAGAGGAAATACATAGAGCCTAGGCCTGAAGAGTGGCCAAGGGGCAATGTTAGCACAGGGACTTAAGCTTAAAAGTGTGAGCTCAGATATCCACCTAATGGGACAGAGCAAAAGGGGAAAGGAAAAGGGATGAACCTCAGGCTGGGGACTTCCACCTATACTCCAGGCCTGAACCCTGCAAATGTTGGGGTGAACCTATCGGTGAGCCATTCATAAGGTTGAGTGTGGATCCATCAAGAATTGTGTTTAGCTTAAACGAGACAGAAGGTTATTTCTCTTATATATAAAAGAATTCTGGAGATAGGCAGTCCAGGGAGGACATGGCAGCACTGCAGGGTCAGTAGAGAACTGGGATTCCTTTATCGTTCTGCTCTACCATCCTTAGCAGGGGACTTTCATTCTCAGTGTCATTTCATGGTGCAAACTGATCACTAAAGCTCCAACTAGAAGGGGAATCAGGGAGGCCGAAGGGAGCACATTGCTGAGTTGAGTCGGTCGCCTTTAAGGAGTCTTCCTAGAAGATACAACCTATCCACTTCTCTCTCATTGACCATATCTGTACCCAAGGAAAACAGGGAATGTATTGTCTTGGTTAATACATTGGACCCTGGAGTAAAATCTTGGTTTTGTTTCTAAGGAAGGAAGGGTGAATAGATAAGGGGTGAACAATTGGCAGTCTCTGCCATAGCCACACAGTTGTTCTGCCTTAAGCAAAGCAATTAGTCATCTCATATTCCTCAGTCATATTTTGTGAACCAAGTGGGTAGCCTGCCTGTCTCCATTAATGAACAGAAACTGGAGTCTCAAATCATCTTTCTCAGATGGCAAAATGAAGATAAACTCCAGAGACTGTTTCTCCTAATGCTTTGCTTATTCCATTGAGTCCCATTTTAGGGAAGACATTCCTCTAGAGGTTACATGTAAACACTGTCATGCCTTTTTAAAGTAACCAGGGAGGATGCTAGTCCAGACACATAAAAACAAGGTCCTTGCCTCATTGCCATGGTGATGAGATAAACTGAGAGAAAATAGATGGAATGGTTCAAAAGAGCAAATCACTTCTGTTCTGGTGCCTTGGGAAGAGATCAAAATGTATAAATATTGCCATTCCAGGAAGAAAGGCACTCGAATATCTAGAATCTTTTTGAGGCCTGTTTCACCTCAATTCGTCCCCTAGTCTGTTACCACTAGTCCTCTCTCCTGCCTCCCAAGAATAAGCATCACATCTCTCAGTGATACCCTCTTTTTTGTTGTTTTTAAAGGCTCATTTTTTTAAAGAGCAGTTTTAGTTTGAATTTAGCAAAATTGAGAGGAAGGTTCAGAGATACCCCATGTACCTCCTGCCCACACGCATGCATCGCCTCTCTCATTATCAGCATTCCTTACCAGAGTGAATATTTGTTACATCTGTTGAACCTACATTGACACATCACTGTCACCCAAAGTCCATGGTTTCCATGAGGATTCACTGTTGGTGTTGTATAGTCCATGGGTTTGGACAAATGTATAATGACAAATGTATCCACTATTGTATTATAATACCGAGTATTTTAACTGCCTGAAAATCCTCTGTTCTCTGTCTGTTCATCACTCCCTTCCCCCAAGCCCTGACAACCACTAATCTTTCCACTATCTCTATAGTTTTGCTTTTTCCAGAATGTCATATAGTTAGAATCATACTGTATGTAGCCTTTTCAGATTGGCTTCTTTCACTTAGCAATATGTATTTGTGCTTCCTCCATGTCTTTTCATGACTTCATAGCCCATTTCTTTTTAGTGCTGAATAATGACCAAAATGTGGTCTAGATCTATTGAAGTTTATTTATCCATTCACCCAGTGGAGGATGTCTTGGTTGCTTCCCAGTTTGGTAATAATAAAGCTACAGTAAACATCCATGTGCAGGTTTTTGTGTGGACATAAGTTTTCACCTCCTTTGGGTAAATACTAAGGAGCACAATTGTGGGACTGTACAGTCAGAATATTTTTAGTTTTGTAAGAAACAGCCAAATTGTCTTCCAAAGTGGCTGTATCGTTTTGCATTCCCAGCAGCAATGAATGAGAATTTCTGTTGCTCCAAAACCTTGCCAACATTTGTTGTTGTAGGCCGGGCGCGGTGGCTCAAGCCTGTAATCCCAGCACTTTGGGAGGCCGAGACGGGCGGATCACGAGGTCAGGAAATCGAGACCATCCTGGCTAACATGGTGAAACCCCGTCTCTACTAAAAATACAAAAAAAATTAGCCGGGCGAGGTGGCGGGCGCCTGTAGTCCCAGCTACTCGGGAGGCTGAGGCAGGAGAATGGCGTGAACCCGGGAGGCGGAGCTTGCAGTGAGCTGAGGTCCGGCCACTGCACTCCAGCCTGGGTGACAGAGCGAGACTCCGCCTCAGAAAAAAAAAAAAAAAAAAAACATTTGTTGTTGTCTGTGTTCTGGATTTTGGCCATTGTAATTAATATGTAGTGGTATCTCAATGTTGTTTTAGTTTGTATTTCCCTGATGACATACGCTTATTGTTCCATCTATATATTTTCTTTAGTAAGATGTTTGTCAAGATCTTTGGTCCATTTTTAAATCAGATTGCTTTCTTATTGTTAAGTTTTCAGAGTTCTTTGTATACTTTGGATAACAGTCTTTTATCAAATATGTCTTCTGCAAATATTTTATTCCTATCTGTGGCTTGTCCTTTCGTTGTCTTGACAGTATCTTTTGCAAAGTAGAAATTTTAAATTTTAATGATGTACAGGTTATCAATTCTTTCTCTCATGAATCATGCCCTTTGATGTCATATAGAAAAGTAATTGTCAAACCTAGAGTCATCTAGATTTTCTGTTATCTTCTAGAAGTTTTGTAGTTTTGTGTTTTACATTTAGAATTATAATCCATTTTGAGTCACTTTTTGTGAGGTGTGTGAAGTCTGTGTTTGAATTCTTTTTTTTTTTTTTTTTTGAGACGGAGTCTCGCTCTGCTGCCCAGGCTGGAGTGCAGTGGCCGGATCTCAGCTCACTGCAAGCTCCGCCTCCCGGGTTTACGCCATTCTCCTGCCTCAGCCTCCCGAGTAGCTGGGACTACAGGCGCCCGCCACCTCGCCCGGCTAGTTTTTTGTATTTTTTAGTAGAGACAGGGTTTCACCGTGTTAGCCAGGATGATCTCGATCTCCTGACCTCTTGATCCGCCCGTCTCGGCCTCCCAAAATGCTGGGATTACAGGCTTGAGCCACCACGCCCAGCCTGAATTCATTTTTTTTGCACGCAAATGTCCAGTTGTTCCAGCACCATTTGTTAAAAAGACTACCTTTTCTCCATTGTATTCCCTTTGTTCCTTTGTCAAAGATCATTTGACTATATTTACTTGGGTCTATTTCTAGGCTCTCTGTTATAATCCATTGATCAATTAGTCTGCTCTTGTGCCAGTACCACACTGTCTTGATTACTTCAGCTTTATAGTAAGTCCTGAAGTCAAGTAGTGTCAATCTTCCAACTTTGTTCTCCTCCTTCAATATTGTGTTGGCTATTTTGAGTCTTTTGCCTCCACATATAAACCTTGCAATCAGTTTGTCAATAGCTACAGAATAACTTGCTGGGATTTTAATTGGAATTGCATTGAATATAGATAAAGTTGAGAAAAGCAGACATTGACAATATTGAGTCTTCCTATTTATGAGCATGGGATAACTCTTCATCTATTTAGTTCTTCTTTGATTTCTTTCATCAGTGTTTTATGATTTTCCTCACACAGATCTTGTACATGTTTTGTTAGATTTAAACTTGTTTCATTTTTATGGTGCTAATGTAAATGGTATTGTGTTTTTAATTTCAAATGCCACTCATTCATTGCTGGTATGCGGGAAAGCAAATCGACTATTGTATATTAACCTTGTATCTGGCAACCTTAATATAATAGCTTATTAGTTATAGGAATGGTTTTTTATTTTCGATTCTTTCAGATTTTCTACAAAGAAAATCATGTCATCTGCAAACAAAGACAGTTTTATTTCTTCCTTCCCAATCAGTGTACCTTTTACTTCCTTTTCTTACCTTATTGCATTAGGTAGGACTTCCATATAATGTCAAAAAGGAGTGATAAGAGGGTACATCCTTACTTTGTTCCTCATCTTAGGGGAAAAGCATATAGTCTCTCACCATTATGACATTAGCTGTATATTTTTTGTAAATATTCTTTATCATTGAGAATTTACTGAGAGATTTTATCATGAATGGGTGTTGCATTTTGTCAGATGCTTTTCCTGCATCTATTGATATAGTCATGTGATTTCTCTTCTTTAGCCTGTAATGTGATAGATGACATTAATTGACTTTCAAATTTTGTGTTTTTTTGTTTTTTGTTTTTTTGACTTTCAAATTTTGAACCAGCCTTGCGTACCGAGTATAAATCCTACTTAGTTGGAGTGTATAATTCTTTTTATATGTTGTTGGATTTAATTTGCTAACATTTTGTTGAAGATTTTTAGCATCTGGCTCATGAAAAATATTGGTTTGGGCTGGGCGCAGTGGCTCAAGCCTGTAATCCCAGCACTTTGGGAGGCTGAGACAGGCAGATCACGAGGTCAGGAGATCGAGACCATCCTGGCAAACACGGTGAAACCCCGTCTCTACTAAAAAATACAAAAAAAAAACTAGCCGGGCGTGGTGGCAGGCGCCTGTAGTCCCAGCTACTTGGGAGGCTGAGGCAGGAGAATGGTGTAAACCCCGGAGGCGGAGCTTGCGGTGAACTGAGATCCAGCCACTGCACTCCAGCCTGGGCGACAGAGTGAGACTCCGTCTCAAAAAAAAAAAAAGAAAGAAAAAAAGAAAAATATTGGTTTGTTGTTTTCTTTTCTTATAATATCTTTGTCTTGTTTGGGTATTATGGTGATACCTCATAGAATGAGTTAGGAAGTATTCCCTCTGCTTTTATTTTCTAAAAAAGAGAGTTTCTCTTTTAGAAATTATACCAATTATCATAGAGAATTAAATATGTGGTCAAATTCACCAGTGAACCTATCCTGGCCTGGTTCTGTCTATTTTGGAAGGGTATTAATTATTGATTCAATGTACTTAATAAATATAGGCCTATTTAGATTGTCTATTTTTTCTTGTGTGAGTTTTGGTAGATTGTGCCTTTCAACGATTTGGTCCCTTTCATCTAGGTTATCAATTTTGCAGGCACAGAGTTGTTCATACTATTTCTTTTTTTTTTTTTTTTTTTTTTGAGGCGGAGTCTCGCTCTGTCGCCCAGGCTGGAGTGTAGTGGCGCAATCTCGGCTCACTGCAAGCTCCGCCTCCTGGGTTCACGCCATTCTCCTGCCTCAGCCTCCCAAGTAGCTGGGACTACAGGCGCCCGCCACCTCGCCCGGCTAGTTTTTTGTATTTTTAGTAGAGACGGGGTTTCACCATGTTAGCCAGGATGGTCTCGATCTCCTGACCTCGTGATCCGCCCGTCTCGGCCTCCCAACATACTATTTCTTTATTATCCTTTTAGTATCCATGGGATCTGCAGGGGTGTCCCCTCTTTCACTTATGATATTAGTAATTTGTGCCCTACCTCTTTTTTCTTAGTCTGGCTAGAGGCTTATCAATTTTATTAATTGATTCAAAGAACCAGTTTTTTGTTTCATTTATTGTTAAAATTGATTTCCTGTTTGTAATTTCATTGCTCTCTGCTCTAATTTTTATTATTTATTTTTTTCTTCTTACTTTGGATTTAATTTGTTCTTCTTTTTTTAGTTTCCTAAGGTGGAAGCTTAGTTAATTGATTTTAGATATTTTTTTCCTAACATACGTAGTTATGCTGTAAATTTTCCTCTAAGCACTGCTTTCATGGCATCCCACAAATTTTGATGTTTTATTCTTACTTTAACTTAGTTAAAAATATTCTTAAATGTCTCTTGAGATTTTTTTCTTGGCCCATGTGTTATTTAGAAGTGTGTTGTTTGATTTCCATGTATTTTGGGGTTTTCCAGTAGTCTTTTTTTTTTTTTTTTTTTGAGACAGAGTCTCGCTCTGTCACCCGGCTGGAGTGCAGTGGTGCAATCTCAGCTCACTGCAACCTCTGCCTCCCAGGTTCAAGTGATCCTCCTGCCTCAGCTTTCTGAGTAGCAGGGATTACAGGAGAACACCACCACGCATGGCTCACTTCTGTGTTTTTAGTAGAGACAGGGTTTCACTCTGTTGGCTACACTGGTTTCAAACTCCTGATCTCAGGTGATCCGTCCACCTTGGCTTCCCAAAGTGCTGGGATAACAGGTGTAAGCCACTGCACCCAGCCTCCAGTTGTCTTTTATTATTGATTTCTGGTTTAATTCCATTGTGGTCTGAGAGCAAACATTGTATAATTTCTATTCTTTTAAATTTGTTAAGGTGTTTTTTATGGCCCAGAATGTGTTCTATCTTGGTGAATGTTCTTTGTGAGCTTGAGCATAATGCATATTCTGCTATTGCTGGATGAAGTAGCCTATAGATGTCAGTTATATCCTGTGGATTGATGATGTTGTTGAATTTAACTGTGTCCTTACTGATTGTCTACCTGCTGGGTCTGTTTGTTTCTGATAGCAGGCTGTTGACATCTCCATTTATAATTATGGATTCATCTATGACTCCTTGCAGTTTTATCAGGTTTTGCTTCACATATTTTGACACTCTGTAGTTAGGTGCCTACACATTAAGGATCATTATGTCTTCTTGGAGAATTAACCCCTATATCATTATGTAATGTCTCTCTATTCCTGATAACTTTTTTTGTTTTGAAGTCTGCTGTGTCTGAAATTAATATAAGTACTCCTACCTTCTTTTGATTATTATAAGAATGGTATATCTTTCTCCATTCATTTAGTTTTAATCTGTATGTATCTTTATATTTGAAGTGGGTCAGTTTCTTGTAGACAACATATAGTTGGGTCTTGTTTTTTGATTCACTCTGATAGTCTCTGTCTTTTAATGGATACATTTAGACTATTGATGGTCAAAGTTTTATTGGTGGAAATAAATTGATATTTCCATCCAATTGATATTTACTGTATCAATTGATATGGAATTGATATTTACCATATCAATTGATATGGAATTGATATTTACCATATCAATTGATATGGAATTGATATTTACCATATCAATTGATATGGAATTGATATTTACCATATCAATTGATATGGAATTGATATTTACCATATCAATTGATATGGAATTGATATTTACCATATCAATTGATATGGAATTGATATTTACATATCAATTGATATGGAATTGATATTTACCATATCATTGATATGGAATTGATATTCCATCCAGTTGATATTTACTATATTTGTTACTATTCCATTCAATTGATATTTACCATATTTGTTACTATTTTCTATTTGTTGCAATTTTTCCTTTTTTCTATTTTTGTCTTTTATTCTTTTTCTGCCTTTTGTGGTTTTATTTGAGCATTTCTTCTCATTGATTTTTAGTTTTGGAAGTTTCTATTCATATTTCCTCAAACTCAGATTCTTTCCTCAACCATGTCCAGTCTACTTATAAACCTATCAAAGGTATTTATCACTTCTGTTACAGTATTTTTTATCTCTATCATTTCTTTGTGGTTCTGTCTTAGGATTTTCATCTCTCTGCTTATATTGTCCATATGTTCTTGCATGCTAACTGCTGTATCCATTACAGACCTTAGCATGTTAATCATAGTTATTTTAAATTCCTTTGTGACAATTCCAAGGTCCTTGCTGTGTCTCTTCAAGCTGTGTTTTGTTTTGCTTTGGTTTTTGCCTTTTATTATGCCTTGTAATTTTTTCTTGGTATCTGGACATGATGTCCTGAGTAAAAGGAACTGCTGTATATAGGTCTTCAGTAGTGTGGTGGGAGGTGTGTGTGGGGAGGAGATGCATACTAGAGCCCTGTGATTAGGTCTCAGTCGGTTAATGAAGTTATGCCTCTAGACTGTGAACTTCACAAGTGTTTCTTAATTTCTTCTCTCCTCATTTAGGTGGAACAAGATGGCTAGAATGGGCTGGAGTTGGGTATTTTCCCTCCCCCAGGTTGGTTAGGCTGTAAGTAAAACCCCAGCAGGTGAGGCTCTGGCCTACTAGTTTCTCCTGAAGGTGGATCTTGTTAAGAACAGAATATTCTGGTATATTTCGAAGTGGTTCTTTTCCCCTCCTCCTGGTGGAAATACAAGGGAATTTTTTTTTTCTGATATTTACTCTGAGAACCTGGTCAAGCTCCTGGAAGGAAAAGTCACAAAAGCATGGGGGACTCCCTGTGACTAGATCCCCCTTGGAGATTTTAACCTTCAGACTTGTCCACACCTAGCCTCCAGCAATTCATCAATTAAGGTCAGGTTTTCCTAACACACCACTAGTTCCTTTGAAGGTTTCTGCTCCCTATGTTGTGATTCTCTATATCTGCCTGTCTGCCCAATTTTGGGAACAGTGGTTTTCCCTGTAATCTCACATCTCTTACTAATGTAAGAGTTGCTGACCTTTTTTCAGTTTTTTCAGCATTTTACTTCTTGTTAGAATGAGTGGCAACTTCTGAGTTCTTCATGTGGAACCAGACACTGGAAATTGATACTTTCCTTTTTTTTTTAACTTTATGTAACCATGTCTGTCTAACCCCTAAGTGTATTTTTCCATTTTGAGCATCATATATCTATCCAGGGCAGGGTGGTTAGACAAGACAATATTTGACTCCTCTTTGCTTCTCTACCCCACCTTCGTCTTCCACTTTAGGGATTCTCAATGAAGTGGGATGAATCGTCTGGGGATTTGCAACCAACCTGACTCCATCTCCCTTGACTGAATGCATTGCTCTTTGATCATGGTTTTATGCAGGGCTTTGGGGAGTCTCTTTTTGTTCTGAGTCCATTTGCCATGAAGACCCCTCTACTTGTTGCTAAGTTAATAGAACGATTCCTCCCTCGATGTTAGTGATGTTGAGCACATTCAAAGCCTTGGTTGGTTATTTGTATTTTGTGAAAAACTCTGTAGAAATCATCTCAAAGGAGAGACCCTAGATGATGAGACATTCAAACATCTAAACATATGTTTGGAATTTGGGGAGAGACATGGAGACAGGGGCTTTTAAGTACAACCACGCTCTGCCACTTCCTTACTACTCAGTTACCCTGGGTTTGGTGACTGCCTGTTTTACTCAGGTTCTTTACTGGTCCTGCAACAGGGAAACCAAACTTGGCCCTAAGGTAAGCATCACTTGGCCATGCTATAAGCAGAGCTCAGTTCTTTGGTATCCTTTCTGCCAACTCACAGTTTAATAACAGATGCCATGAGGCATGTGGCATTTTCTCAGCTAATTCAGCTTCTTTCTCTTTTCTACATGTATCACTTATTCATTTGACAAATATGTCAGGCAATGTTAGATGCTGGAGATTGAACAGTGGAAAAAAGAATAAGATTCTGGAGAGTGCTTGCCCTATCTTTCTAGAGCTCCCCAATTTGGGTCTGGGAATGTGGGAAGAGGAAACTCCAGCACACATCTGCCTGCTGCCTGACTGGGCCCCTCTCTCTACAGACACCTTTGCTCCTCCCCATTCAATCTCTCCTGTTACTCAGTCTCCGTTCCATTGATCTGTTTTTTGCTTCACTCCCTCTTGTCTATTTGCCTCTTTCTCTCCCTATATTCTTTGTCTTTTCACCTGCCAGACAGCTTTGTTCCTTTTTTTGTCCCCTTCTCTGCATGGAGACAATTTGCCTCAGGTATCACACTGTGTTCTTAATGCCATGATGTTCTTCTTCTCTCACAGTCTTACAAGAGAACAAAAGCTATTTAACCTATCGCTCAGCAAGACTCTTTTTGTTGTTGTTTTTGGTGGGGAAGTGAGGAATTTTGTCCTCTTATATTCTCTCCTTACTTCATCATCCTGCTTTGATTTATTCTTTTCAAACATCCCTTGTGAATGTAAATATTTCCTCTCCTTGAATCTTACCTCCCATTTTTAAGAGGCAGTATATCTTTGGCTAACAGCTTGAGCCCTGGAGTCTGTTACTCTGCCCTCACCTCAAACTACTACATCTTATCCTGGCTCTGCAAAAATTTTGAGAGTGTCCCTGAAAATGAAAGTGACTGTTAAACAAAAAAAAAAAAAAAAAAAATTGAGAACAAATTATTTTTTTCTTTGAATGATTCTCCCTGCCTCCAGCTGTAGTTGGCAAAAATTAAAATTCTGAATCTTCCAGTTTCAAGAACTTGGTAAAATCAACTAAAGAGGTGTGAGCTGTGTTTAATTTGATACCTTTTGTTAAAAGTAAATGGAAAAGGTAAAATATCCTTTAACTATTTTTATTACACTTTTGACCTTTCTAAAGAGACATGACTGTTGTAGCCAAACAGCTGAATTATATTCTGGGATACAAGACAGAGATGATTCAATATTGAGGTTACAGCATCAACACCAAAATTTCCCTAATGTAGTGGTTAAAATATTGGGCGGGGGAAAAATCAGTGTGGTACATAATTCAACAGCTTTTTATGACTTTTAAAAATTTTCCAACTCAAAATGTCCTTTTTTTTGCCTCTGTAAGAGGTACTTTTCCTACTAGAACTTTAGAAGAATTTGCATGTGTGTGTGTGTGTGTGTGTGTGTGTGTGTGTATAAAAATACACCAACTGCATTAGCAGTCATTTTTCTTTCTCCACTTTGACCATCTCATTTCTATGTGCAAGAAATTCCCCTGGCAAGATAAGGAGACAGTTGCTCAAATTTCTGGAACCTGAGTATGTCACTCACTAGTGTGGTAAACATGTTAGTATACAGGTGTCAATGGATTCTGAGACTGCTGTTTGTAAAGTATTAACTTGTTGATGGCAATAAAGGCATCCTCATGCATCTTTGATTCACTTCAGTAGCCAATAATAGCTGTTATTTTAAAAAATATATTTATTTATTTTCCCCTAGATTGCTATAGTTGCTATTTATTAACTGCTTACTATGTACTTACATTATGTCTTTACACACATTGTCTCTTATCCTTTCAATAACTGTCATATAGATGGTGGTACCTGGATTCTAGACTTGAATTCTAAATCTTGGCTTCCCATAGCCTTGATTAACCAAGTCAAAAGAAGAACAGTATAAGTTTGCGCTAAATTGTTCTTTCTTTAGTAAAATGCTACTTTACTACCAAAGCTAAGGAGAAAACCTGGCTAGTTTTTATGCAACATTTAAATATTTATGTAGAAGTTAAAGCAAGGTTAAATTTTACAAAAGAGATTTTTATGCAAGTAGATACAATTCTCACTAATATTTAGATATTGTCAATTCCTGGTTCTCTTTCTAGGCTATGTAGAGAGTAATCTTTTAATCTACCCTGGACATTTTCTTAAAATAAAGAGACTTTCAAGAAAAGTTTATGGCTCTAGCTGCAGGGCATCACCCAGTAATCAACAGTACTATAAAAGATTTTTATTCAATCGTTATTCATGTTCTAAAGAATTCAATCTATTATTATTGGTTTATGCATCAGAGAAAACAGCTCTTCTTGTCTTTTTAGTGTCTCTTCTTCTTTCCCATATGGTAAGATATAAAAAGTAGAGAAAGCTTTTCATAACAGAAAATTCATTTTCTAGGTATTATTTCCTCTAACAATTAGCTTATAAAATTTCTGTAACCCCACAGCTCTTGAAATCTGTATGATAGAAACAGAATCTAAGAATAAAATTACACTTTTTAGCATAAAATGTAATATAGGTTCATTGTAGAAAATTTTTTAAATGCAAATCAGCATCAAGATTAAAATGAAATAACTTGCAATCCTTCTACTTAGAAGAAAGATCAGTTAAAATGTTGCTGTATGTTTTTTTAAAGTTTTTTATGTATCATGCTAGCTTTTTAAAAATGTATGCATATCCTATATACTATTTAAAAGTGATTAAAGTAAGAAATATACATTTAATATTTACCTTTATTATTTCATTTCCAGCTTCTTTATTTTTGTATGTGTGTATCCTAATTTCCACTTGATATCTTCCTTCTGCCTGAAGAACTTCCTTTACATTACTTGTAGCACAGGTTTATGGGCAATAAATTCTCAGCTTTTGTTTGTCTGAAGGTCTTTATTTTACCTTCATTTTTGAAAGGTATTTTTACCAGACATGAAATTCTGGGTTGTCAGCTTTTTTCTCTTGGTATTTTAAAGATGTCAGTACCTTGTCTTATGCTTTACATAGTTTTTGATTCATATCACTGTGTGATTTGTATTATTGTCCCTCTGCACATAATGTTTCCTTTCTTCTCACTGACTTCAGTATATTTTCTTTATCTTCAGTTTTCAGCAGTTTGATTGTGATGTATCTACATTCTTTTTTTTTTTTAAGGAGAGAGGTATTCTTGAGACTCTGGGCTTCTTAGATCTGCAACTTGTTGTCTTTCATTAATTTTGGAAAATTCTTAGCCATTATCTTTAATTTTTTTTTAACCTGTTTCTCTTTTTCTTTGGAACTCTTTTTTTTTTTTTTTTTTTTTTTGAAACAGGGTCTTATCACTCAGGCTTCAGTGCAGTGACATGATCATAGCTGCTTACTGTAGCCTCAAACTCCTGGCTCAAATGATTCTCCTACCTCAGCCTCCTGAGTCAGACTATAGGCACACACCACCATGCCTGGTTAATTAAAAAAAGGCTGGTCTTGAACTCCTGCCCTTAAGTGATCCTCCTTCTTTGGCCTCCCAAAGTGCTGAGATTACAGGCATGAGCCACAATGCCTGGCTTCTTCTGGGACTCCAATTACATTTTATTTTATAGCATTTTATGTTATCCCACGGATATTGGATGTGCTTCACTCTTTTTTATCTTTATGTTTTTGTTTGGATAATTTCTTTTTTTTTTTTTTCTTTTTTTTTTTTTTATTATACTTTAAGTTCTAGGGTACATGTGCATGACGTTTATATCATGTATAACTCCCCAGTGCAATCCCTCCCTCCTCCCCCCTCCCCATTATAGGCCCCAGTGTGTGATGTTCCCCTTCCCGAGTCCAAGTGATCTCATTGTTCAGTTCCCACCTATTGGCATATCTTCGAGTTTACTAATTCTTTCCTCAGCTATATCTAGACTGCAAATGAACCCATCAAAGGTGCTCTTCATTTCTGATTTTGTTTTTATTTACCAGATTTGCATTAGACATTGATAAAATCTCTCATCTATTCATCATGTTCACCTTTTCCATATCCCTTTAACAGGTTCATTGTAGTTACTTTAAAGTCCCTACCTGATAGTTGTAATATCTAGGCCATTTCTGAGAATGGTTCTATTAATTACTTTATCTCTTGACAATTATTTTTGTTTCCCCCACTTTCACTTTTTTTTTTTTTTTTTTTGAGACAGAGTCTGGCTCTGTTGCCCAGGCTGGAGTACAGTGGTGCGATCTCAGCTCACTGCAAGCCCCGCCTCCCGGGTTCACACCATTCTCCTGCCTCAGCCTCCTGAGTAGCTGGGACTATAGGTGCCCGCCACCACGCCCGGCTAATTTTTTCTATTTTTTAGTAGAAAGGGGGTTTCACCATGTTAGGCAGGATGGTCTGGATCTCCTGACCTTGTGATCCGCCCGCCTCGGCCTCCCAAAGTGCTGGGATTACAGGCATGAGCCACCGCGCCCGGCCCCCTTTCACTTTTGTGTGACTCAATTTTAATTGAATGCTAAACATTATTTCTGTAAGAACAGAAAGACCAAGGTAAATATTATGTATGCTTGAGAATAGGCACATCTCTTCTTCTTTCAGACCTTCAGTATGTGTGGGTGGAAGAGGTTGGGGCTGGGTCAATTAATCAGAAGTTGAGCTGAGTTTAGATTTTACTGTTGCTATTACTATCCTTGGTGCACCACAGACTTCAGTGGATGACTGCCCTTAATATGTGCTTAGAGCCTGATGTGCCAGAGGAGTTTTCTAAGTATTCATTCTGTACCCTCAGCTTTTAGCTGTCCCTGCACACCTGTGTCACAAAGTAGATCTTTCTCTATGCTCTTGTCCCTGCACAAAGGGTGGACTTCTATTGCTTGTTTCTCTGTGCATGGCTCTTTATAAGAGTATAGGGTTTCTTCATTGTCCTGGTCCAGTATCAGTCTTAGGCAAGGCTCCTGTGCCTGAACCTTGGGGGGTCAAGGGTTTCTCAGCATTCCTGCAGTAGCCGACCTCTGCTTCTGAGCAGTGCAAGATCCTGGGTACAAGCAGGTTTCCTGCTCCTCCTCTAGGGGACAGAAGATTTTTGCTTCTTTTTTTTTTTTTTTTTTTTTTTTGAGACGGAGTCTGGCTCTGTCGCCCAGGCTGGAGTGCAGTGGCCGGATCTCAGCTCACTGCAAACTCCGCCTCCCAGGTTCACGCCATTCTCCTGCCTCCGCCTCCCAAGTAGCTGGGACTACAGGCGCCCACCTCGTCGCCCGGCTAGTTTTTTGTATTCTTTAGTAGAGACGGGGTTTCACCGTATTAGCCAGGATGGTCTCGATCTCCTGACCTTGTGATCCGCCCATCTCGGCCTCCCAAAGTGCTGGGATAACAGGCTTGAGCCACCGCGCCCGGCCAGATTTTTGCTTCTATCTCTCCCTCAGCAGCAATGTTTCTTTACCTATGTCTGGGGGTGAGGGTTTCCCAACACCTACCCCAGAGACAAACAGTTTGCTTCAGTTGCTCTCCCAGAGCAATAGACTTTTGACCAGTCCTAGGGGCCAGAAGGTGTTCTATATTCGTCCAGCAGCTTAAACATATTTATGCCTCGTGTTCCATTATTGGAACGCTAAGCATGTGGAAGTTATTTATATCCTACTGCTCAAGGTCATCACCAAGGTCTGATTGCAAAAATTCAAAAAATTACAACCTCAGGCATAAATGGGTTAAGACTTTGCTTTGTAAGAGAGGATCTTGGGGAAGAAGGCAAGGCTTTGTTCTTGTTCCCAGTAGCAACTGATCAGCTCCTCAATGTCTATGTGGCAGAGAGGGTCCTGGGTCTCCTACCCTGTCCCCAGCCTTCCTTGTGAGCACCCAGTGAGGGGCCCTAAAGAAAAGCTTGAGAGTACAAACTCCTTTCTGTCTGAGGCTTGAGGCTATCCCATATTGACCTTCAAGGATTTGTTAAATTTTTAGCTGACTTCTTCTTATCTACTTGTGTGGTAGTCATCTTTCTCCTTGCTTTGACAAAATTGAAGCCATTCATATTCATGTGTACTTTCTCTCCTTGCATGGGTGTATGACTCTGTGGAATTCAGATTACTTAGTTGCCTTGTGACCTTAGCTCTTGATGAGTTAAAGTAAAGTTATGGTTGTGTATATTAGTCAGCTTTTTCTCATTGTTGGGGTGAGAGCAATATTCCCTAGTGACTTTCTACATCTAAGCAGATACAGAGCTCTGCATCCTATTTTATAGTCTGCATTTTTTATCTAACAGAATACTGTAAAATTTTTCTAGTTTAATGGTTGCTTAATATTTCATTGTGAGGATGAATCATAATTATTTTTGATGAACACTGAAGGATTTCTACCTTTTTTTTTTTTTTTTTGAGACAGAGTTTTGCTCTTGTTGCCCAGGCTGGAGTGCAATGGCATGGTCTCGGCTTATTGCAATCTCTGCCTCCCACATTCAAGAGATTCTCCTGCCTCAGCCTCCCAAATAGCTGGGATTATAGGCACCCATCACCGTGCCCAGCTAATTTTTGTGTTTTTAGTAGAGAAAGGGTTTCACCATGTTGGCCAGGCTGGTCTCAAACACCTGACCTCAGGTGATCCACCTACCTCAGCCTCCCAAAGTGCTGGAATTACAGTCATGAGCCACCATACCCGGCCCCATCTTTTTTTTTGATCATTATAATAGTGGTATGATGGTCAACTTTGTATATAAATCTTTGACCACAGCTATGATACTTTCATTCAGCTAAAATCAGAATTGCCAAGTCAAATAATACATAAAACTCTTGGCTTTTGATACCTATTTTCATATGGATTTAAAAATCTTTGATTACAGTTTTATGTTTTGGGCCATTTGTAGCATTGCCTTTTAAAACAGATAGCTGGGTGTGGTGGCTCATGCCTGTAATCCCAGCACTTTGGGAGTCCGAGTTGGGAGAATTGCTTTAAGCCAGGAGTTTGAGACCAGCCTCGGTAACAAAGAGAACTCCTGTCTCTACCAAAAATAAGAAAATTAGCTGAGCGTGATGGCATGTGCTTATAGTTTCAGCTACTTAGGAGGCTGAGGCAGGAGGATTGCTTCAGCTCAAGAGTTTGAGGCTGCAGTGAGCTGTGATTGAGCCACTGCACTGCAGCCTGGGTGAGGGACACAGGGAGACCCTGTCTCATAAATAAATTAATAAACAAATAAGATACACTGTTCTATTCTATACCCATGGCCAAAGTCAAAGACACTGTCTCTTTATTTCCCTCCTTTTTTGTTGAAGAGAAAAATCTGACATAGTGGAAACATCCCCACGTCCCTGTCCAGAATCCTCCCGCCTCTCGGTGGAAGAAGAAGGTAGAATGGTCACAAAATCTGGTGTCTATGTAGGTAAATTAACAGATGGGGTATGTTGCGTATTTCTCATGTTTACTCTCTCCAGCTCTCTGTGCTAGGACATATGACTCCATAATTCATGAATGTCACCTTAGTCCTGGTTTACAACATGAAAGACTCTTTTTCTAAAGAATCTGGTTAATGCTGGGCTAGAAAGAGGGTGGCGTAGGAGAAATATTTGTTTAAACAAGAGATCTGAAGCCATAAATGCATGTACTTAAGGCAAGACACGGAGTGATTAACGAGAAACACATCCATTACTTTTGCTGTCCAAATTGTTCTTTCCATAAGATGATTTGTGAGGTTGATGTCCTTGTGGCAGCAATTTTCTGAAAATATTAAATAAGGCTGCGTCCCTGTTAAAAATCGAGAGCATGATTCATACATATTTGTGAAATGTGAGTACCTTTTATCTCTTACTGCTACAAACTGCTGACAGCGATGTATTATGGAGACTCCTTGTCAGTTGACAGTTGAAGTGGAAATATTGTTGTAAGTAATGAATTTGTTGATAGCTGTTCCATTACCCAGAATGAATATTTAGATTAGTCATGTGCAGGCTGTCATGTCAGAACTACCAGGAGCTTTTCCTTTTATCTAATGTACTCTAATTCCTCAGTCCCCATCTCACCATGTTATATCCTATTGAATGTGTCAAGGGATGATTAGATTGAGAGATGCGAGGTTTTGTTATTGACACAATTTCTACAGGAGCACTAGAGAAATTAAACTCTTGCTGAACAAACCTGGGTGGAACTCTCAGCCATTTTCTTTATTTTTTTTTATCAGTACACAGCACATCCAGAGACAAGGAAGAGCCCTCAGTCGAGAGGCCGCATGTGAGATGCTTCGTGAATGGCACCAAGGGCATATATTGAAAGTCACCCTTCCCGGATTATACATTTTAGCTTTCTTCCATACTCATTGAAACCACTCTGAAAAGTGCTGCTTGATGCTGCTTGCCCTTTCTGTGTCCCTGGAGGTATTCTGAAGGTCAGAAGAGAGATATACAACAGTGAGGCTTGGTGATAACATATAGAGTAACAGACGGGGGATTCCACACCCAGGCATTTTTTAACGGTGTGAAGCATAGACAGAACTGCAGTCTGTGCTAACATTAGATTATTTATTCATTCAGTCAGTTGACACAAGGAGGCAGCTACGGGGGGTAAAATATGGTCCTAAAATCAAAAAGATTTCAGTTTTGTCATTGTGTCTCTGAGATTCTGATTCCACATCTAGAGCAGGGTAATGATGATACCTACCTTACAGAATTATTGGGAAAATACATTAGTTAATATATGTGAAAGTATGGAGGAGATGTGCAATAAATATTTGTGTTATTAACTACACATACAGCTCTATATGAGCTATTCCATTTATAAAGACTTTAGGTTCTAAAAGGCTGTACAGGTGTTGATTATTTTTATAAGTCAAAAGTGACTAAGTGGAGTTTAAGCTATCATTTCCAGATGCATTTCTATAAATAAAAACATAAGTATATTCTGTTGATTTGGGGTGGAGAGTTCCACAGATGTCTATTAAGTCCACTTGGTCCAGAGCTGAGTTCAAGTCCTGAATATCCTTGTTAATTTTCTGTCTTGTTGATCTGTCTAATATTGACAGTGGGGTATTAAATCTCCCACTATTATTATGTGAGAGTCTAAGTCTCCTTGTAGATCTCAAAGAACTTGCTTTATAAATCTGGATGCTCCTGTATTGGATGCATACATATTTAAGATAGTTAGCTCTTCTTGTTGCATTGATCCCATTACCATTATGCAATCCCCTTCTTTGTCTTTTTTGACTTTTGTTGATTGAAAGTCTGTTTTATTAGAGACTAGGATTGCAAACCCCCCCCTTTTTTTTTTTTTTTTGCTTTCCATTTGCTTGATAAATATTCCTCCATCCCTTTATTTTGAGCCTATGTGTGTCTTTGCACACGAGGTGGGTCTCCTGAATACAGCACACCGATGGGTTTTGACTCTATCTAATTTGCCAGTCTGTGTCTTTTAATTGGGGCATTTAGCCCATTTACATTTAAGGTGAATATTGTTCTGTGTGAAAATCAACAGAATATACGTTCTTCTCAGCACCACATCGCACTTATTCTAAAACTGACCACATAATTGGAAGTAAAACACTCCTCAGCAAATGCAAAAGAATGGAAATCATAACAGTCTCTCAGACCACAGTGCAATCAAATTAGAACTCAGGATTAAGAAACTCACTCAAACTGCACAACCACATGGAAACTGAACAACCTGCTCCTGAATGACCACTGGGTAAATAACGAAATGAAGGCAGAAATAAGTAAGTGCTTTGAAACCAATGAGAACAAAGACACAACATACCAGAATCTGTGGGACACAGCTAAAGCAGTGTTTAGAGGGAAATCTATAGCACTAAATGCCCACAGGAGAAAGCAGGAAAGATCTAAAATCGACATCCTAACATCACAGTTAAAAGAACTAGAGAAGCAAGAGCAAACAAATTCAAAAGCTAGCAGACAATAAGAAATAACTAAGATCAGAGCAGAACTGAAGGAGATGGAGACACGAAAAACCCTTCAAAAAAATCAATGAATCCAGGAGCTGTTTTTTTGAAAAGATTAACAAAATAGACCACTAGCCCGACTAATAAAGAAGAAAAGGGAGAAGAATAAAATAGACACAATAAAAAATGATAAAGGGGCTATCACACAGAAATGCAAGCTACCATCAGAGAATACTATAAACACCTCTGTGCAAATAAACTAGAAAATCTAGAAGAAATGGATAAATTCCTGGACAGATACACCCTCCCAAGACTAAACCAGGAAGAGGTCGAATCCCTGAATAGACCAATAACAAGTTCTGAAATTGAGGCAGTAATTAATAGCCTACCAATCAAAAAAAGCCCAGGACCAGAGGGATTCACAGCCGAATTCTACCAGAGGTACAAAGAGGAGCTGGTACCATGCCTTCTGAAAGTATTCCAAACAACAGAAAAAGAGGGACTCCTCTCTAACTCATTTGATGAGACCAGCATCATCCTGATACCAAAACCTGGCAGAGACACAACAAAAAAAGAAAATTTCAGGCCAATATCCCTGATGAACATCGATGCAAAAATCTTCAATAAAATACTGGCAAACCAAATCCAGGAGCAGATCAGGAGATCAAGACCATCCTAGCCAACATGGTGAAACCCCATCTCTACTAAAATACAAAAAAAAAAAAAAAAAAATGCCAGGTGTGGTAGTGCGTGCCTGTAGTCCCAGCTACTCGGGAGGCTGAGATGGGTGAATTACTTGAACCCGGGAGGCGGAAGTGGCAGTGAGCTGAGATGGCGCCACTGCACTCCAGCCTGGTGACACAGCAAGATTCCATCTTAAAAAAAAAAAAAAAAGGCTTATCCACCACAATCAAGTCGGCTTCATCCCTGGGATGCAAGGCTGGTTCAACATATGTAAATCAATAAACGTAATCCATCACGTAAACAGAACCAATGACAAAAACCACATAACTATCTCAATAGATGCAGAAAAGGCCTTCAATAAAATTCAACACCTCTTCATGCTAAAAACTCTCAATAAAATAGGTATTGATGGAACATATCTCGAAATAATAAGAGCTATTTATGACAGACCCACAGCCAATATCATACCGAATGGGCAAAAGCTAGAAGCATTCCCTTTGAAAACCGGCACAAGACAAGGATGCCCTCTCTCACCACTCCTATTCTACATAGTATTGGAAGTTCTGGCCAGGGCAGTCAGGCAAGAGAAAGAAATAAAGGGTATTCAAATAGGAAGAGAGGAAGTCAAATTGTCTCTGTTTGCAAATGACATGATTGTATATTTAGAAAACCGCATCGTCTTAGCCCAAAATCTCCTTAAGCTGATAAGCAACTTCAGCAATGTTTCAGGATACAAAATCAATGTGCAAAAATCACAAGCATTCCTGTACACCAATAATAGACAAACAGCCAAATAATGAGTGAAGTCCCATTCACAATTGCTACAAAGATAATGAAATACCTAGGAATACAACTCACAAGGGATGTGAAGGACCTCTTCAAGGAGAACTACAAACCACTGTTCAAGGAAATAAGAGAGGACATAAACAAATGGAAAAATATTCCATGTTCTTGGATAGAAAGAATCAAAATCAGCCAGGCGTGGTGGCTCACGCCTGTAATCCCAGCACTTTGGGAGACCGAGGTGGATGGATCACAAGGTCAGGAGATCAAGACCATCCTGGCTAACATGGTGAAACCCTGTCTCTACTAAAAATACAAAAATTAACCTAGCGTGGTGGCGGGCGCCTGTAGTCCCAGCTACTTGGGAGGCTGAGACAGGAGAATGGTGTGAACCCTGGAGGTGGAGCTTGCAGTGAGCCGAGATCGTGTCACTGCACCCCAGCCTAGGTGACACAGCAAGACTCCGTCTCAAAAAAAAAAAAATCAATATCATTAAAATGGCCATACTGCCCAAAGTAATTTATAGATTCAGTGCTATGCCCATCAAGCTACCACTGACTTTCTTCACAGAATTAGAAAAAACTAGTTTAAATTTCATATGGAACCATAAAGGAGCCCATATAGCCAAGACAATCCTAAGCAAAAAGAACAAAGTTGGAGGCATCACACTACCTGACTTCAAACTATACTACAAGGCTACAGTAACTGAAACAGCATGGTACCGGTACCAAAGCAGACATACAGACCAGTGAAACAGAACAGAAGCCTCAGAAATAATGCCACACATCTACAACCATCTGATCTTTGACAAACCTGACAAAAACAAGCAATAGGGAAAGGATTCCCTATTTAATAAATGGTGTTCAGAAAACTGGCTAACCAAAAGCAGAAAACTGAAACTGGACCCCTTCCTTACATCTTATACAAAAATTAACTCAAGATTGATTAAAGACTTAAATGTGAGACCTAAAACCATAAAAATCCTAGAGGAAAACCTAGGCAATACCATTCAGGACATAGTCATGGGCAAAGACTTCATGACTGAAACACGAAAAGCAATGGCAATGAAAGTCAAAATTGACAAATGGGATCTAATTAAACTAAAGAGCTTCTTCACAGCAAAAGAAACTATCAGAGTGAACAGGCAACCTACAGAATGGGAGAAAAATTTTACAATCTATCCATCTGACAAAGGGCTAATATCCGGAATCTACAAAGAACTTAAACAAATTTATAAGAAAAAAACAACCCCATCAAAAAGTGGGCAGAGGATATGAACAGACATTTCTCAAAAGAAGACATTTATGTGGCCAAGAAACATATGAAAAAACGCTCATTATCACTGGTCATTAGAGAAATGCAAATCAAAACCACAATGAGGTACCATCTCACACCAGTTACAATGGTGATCATTAAAAACTCAGGAAACAACAGATGCTGGAGAGGGTGTGGAGAAATAGGAACGCTTTTACACTGTTAGTGGGAGTGTAAATTAGTTCAACCATTGTAGAAGACAGTGTGGTGATTCCTCAAGGATCTAGAATCAGAAATACCATTTGACCCAGCAATCCCATTAATGGGTATATACCCAAAGGATTAGAAATCATTCTACTATAAAGACACATGTACACGTGTGTTTATTGCAGCACTATTCACAATAGCAAAGACTTGGAACCATCCCAAATGCCCATCAATTATAGGTTGGATAAAGAAAATGTGGCACATGTACACCATGGAATACCATGCAGCCATGAAAAAAGGATGGGTTCACGTCCTTTGCAGGGACGTGGATGAAGGTGGAAACCATCATTCTCAGCAAACTAACGCAGGAACAGAGAACCAAAACACTGCATGTTCTCCCTCATAAATGGGAGTTGAGCAATGAGAACACATGGACACAGGGAGGGGAACATCACATACCCTGGCCTGTCCGGGGGAGTGGGGGGGTTAGGGGACGGATAGCATTAGGAGAAATACCTAATGTAGGTGATGGGTTGATGGGTGCAGCAAACCACCATGGCACATGTATACCTATGTAACAAATCTGCACGTTCTGCAATGTATCCCAGAACTTAAAGTATAAGAATAATAATAATAATAATAATAATAATAATAAAATACATAAGTAGTCTTATCAAAGCTTTAAAACCAAGAGTACTCATCTCTTCCTTACATTCTATTAAATATTTTCCCCCTTTGTGAACCTCTGATGTCTAGTGTTTTCATTTGCCACCCACTGACCAGCTGATGTTCTGCTGATTTGGGTGGTCTCCGAACACAGCAACTTGGAACTCATGGAGCCACCCTTGGCTTACAGCAGACATGTCAGCAACAGCTGTTTCACTGTGCTTAGGCTTAAGTTCCCTTATAAACTCCTGGCCTTCACCAGCATTAACAAAGTGTAGGCCCAGAGGGTAATGATGATATCTATCTTACAAAATTATTGGGTGACTAAATTAGTTAATACATGTGAAAGTTAATTTTTGCTAACATTTAGCTCCAGTCTCAAAAAGTTCCCTTTTTCATTTTGCCAATCCCTATTCCTTCCTCTTTGATCACTATTCACTCAGCTTCAAGAATTCTTCCTGCTGTGCCATGAGCCCCCTGCAACACTTGGCGTTCTGTTATGCTTTCAGTTTGAAAAACTATTTTTACTTTTGTTTTCATCCTAATTATGTGCCTCTTTTTAGCAGCATCTTTTTTTTTTTTTTTTTTTTTTTGAGACGGAGTCTCGCGCTGTCACCCAGGCTGGAGTGCTGTGGCCGGATCTCAGCTCACTGCAAGCTCCGCCTCCCGGGTTCACGCCATTCTCCTGCCTCAGCCTCCCGAGTAGCTGGGACTACAGGCGCCGCCACCTCGCCCGGCTAGTTTTTTGTAGTTTTTAGTAGAGACGGGGTTTCACCGTGTTAGTCAGGATGGTCTCGATCTCCTGACCTCGTGATCCGCCCGTCTCGGCCTCCCAAAGTGCTAGGATTACAGGCTTGAGCCACCGCGCCTGGCCTTAGCAGCATCTTAAAGACACTCACTACTTTTATACTTTTCTAGCTGATGATGTTACTGCTGTTCATAAAATATCTCAGAACTTTAGCACAAACCTAGCTAACACACCCCTAACTAAGAACCAAAGGGGATTCACAATTTCGGAGGGAATGATAGGATGAGGTCTTTGAAGAAGTCTACATGAAGACTTTGGGTATATACCCAGTAATGGGATTGCTGGGTCAAATGGTATTTCTGATTCTAGATACTTGAGGAATCACCACACTGTCTTCTACAATGGTATGAACTGCTTTGTTCATACCTGTGAACTTCCTTAAATGGAAAATTTATAAGTAGAGGCATTTCTATAATGAGGGGAAGATATCTTCCCTTATAAATGGAAGATACAAAGGGAAAAAAAAGAGAGTCCTTGCCTTTATGTACCTTGTAATTTAATTGGGAAGAAAAGGCACATACTTATGAAATAGCCAGGGACTCCCAAATTTGTATATGAAAGTGACACTGTAGTAGATGAGGATATTAAGAACCAAAGGGGATTCACAATTCCGGAGGGAATGATAGGATGAGGTCCTTGAAGAAGTCTACATGAAGTGATGGTTCTTTCTGACTGGCAGGGTGAGAGCCTTCTGACGGCTCTCATTCTTCAGGAACAGAGTTTATTCTCAGTTAAGACTTCTTTTATATATCTCAGTAAATGCTAAAAATTCTCTGTGTGTAGGTCTTACATGTTTCTTTTTTGGTTTATTTCTAGACATTCTGCAATTTTTGTCATTATTATGAACAGGAATCGCTGAATTTTTATCACAGACAGTGAGAGGGACTGTGAGTGGATGCCCAGACATCCAACCTTCCCTCCCTAGGTATCCTAGGCTAACAGCGGGAAGTATCACGTTGACCAGACAAGTTTCAGAGTGTCACTGGGAGCCACCTACCTGGAGAGGACGTTATCTCGGTTGTTGCCCACGGGCATGCTGGCCAGAGGCAGGGGGTCCTGATGGAGAGCCAATGTCCAGATATTTGATGTAATCCCACCTTAGAAATTAGAAGTTCACATTCTCCCCTTTTTGCTTTTCTTAAAGAAATGCTTTCATGGGTTCAAAAAAATTTTTTTTTAAAGTAAAGCATAGGCTAGCTCCCTTCTTGCAGAAAGCTATCTAACTGCAAAGGGTGGTCTAAGAGTCAAATTCTTAATCTAAAATATGAAAATTACCAAGAGTAAAAGGAATAAATTCTCAGTGAAATAGAGACCAAAGAAATCATTGTTAACCTACCAGCCAAAGAAAATTCCTGTCAGAAATTGGCTTTGGACAGGCTCCCTGTCTGAGTCACTTACTTCTCTTCACACTCCCTGTTTCCCTATAAAACAATAATAAAACTGTCACACTGATAAAAAGATCCTAGTGCTGAGATAATGTGATTTGTCAAAACATGCTCATTCACTTTGGGAGGCCGAGGTGGGCGGATCACCTGAGGTCAGGAGTTCAAGACCAGCCTGACCAACATGACGAAACCCCATCTCTACTAAAAATACAATAATTAGCCAGGGTGGTGGTAGACCCCTGTAATCCCAGCTACTTGGGAGGCTGAGGCAGGAGAATTACTTGAACCTGAAAGACAGAGGTTGCAGTGAGCCGAGATTGCACCATTGCAATCCAGCCTGGGTGACAGAGCAGGACTCTGTCTCATTAAAAAAAAAAAAAAATGCTCATTGACTCAACTGAAATGTGCTGACTCTTCCGCCATTTGACTTTCTTTTATAAACCTAGTGTTATTAGTCTTCCATTTTAAAGAAGAGAAAAGCAATTACTCAGATGTCCTAACTGTCAAGAGATTTGGAGAAACTGTATACATATATGGTTCTTAGCTGGGCATAATTTGAAAGCCTATCTATTATCTAGCTAGCTAGCTAGCTATCATCAACTTTCAAATTCTGTCCAACTAGTTCTGCCCCACTGAGAACATGGATTTCTGTGATAATGAAAACTTTCTCTTACAATCAGAGGGCCAACAATTTTTGTAAAGGACTGAGAGAGCTACATGTCATATGTGACGGTAATAACCAACATTTCAGGGGGAAAATGTGATGTTAAGAGTCTTAGAATCCCAGGTGGTGGTGAGGGGATTTCTGGATCTTGAAGGTCAAGTGTTTCCGGAGAAAAAGAGGAATAGAGATTAGGAAACACCTTCTAATGTGGGAGCTTGAGCAGGGAGAGATTCGACAACTGTGGTAGCTCTATTTAATATGACAATGCATTTCTTCTCTGTGCCCTTTGTGTCTTTGCTGATTGTTAACTGTACCAACTACCAGGAAAAGAGAAGAGGGTGTGGGCGACCAAGATTTAAACCATTCAAACTGCATATTGAAAGTTTGGGTACAAGTTGTATTAGAAGAAGGGATGATTAACTTGAGGGGTCTGAGATCTTTCTCTCTCTCTCTCTTTTTTTTTTTTTTTTTTCTTGAGACAAGGTTTCACTTTGTTGCCAAGGATGGAGTACAGTGGCATGAACAGGGCTCATTGGAGCCTCGACCTTCCAGGCTCAAGTGATCCTTCTGTCTCGGTCCTCCCAAGTAGCCGGGACTACAGGCACATACCACTACACCCAGCTAATTTTTGAATTTTTAGTGGAGACAGGGTTTTGTCATGCTGCCCAGGCTGGTCTTGAACTCCTGAGCTCAAGGGATCTGCCCGCCTCAGCTGCCCAAAGTGTTGTGACTACAGATGTGAGCGTGCCTGACTGAAGTCTTTCTCTTCTTTTTTTTTTTTTTTTTGAGACGGAGTCTCACTCTGTCACCCAGGCTGGAGTGCAGTGGCCGGATCTCAGCTCACTGCAAGCTCCGCCTCCCGGGTTCTCGCCATTCTCCTGCCTCAGCCTCCCGAGTAGCTGGGACTACAGGCGCCCGCCACCTCGCCCGGCTATTTTTTTTGTATTTTTAGTAGAGACGGGATTTCACCGTGTTAGCCAGGATGGTCTCCGTCTCCTGACCTCGTGATCCGCCCATCTCGGCATCCCAAAGTGCTGGGATTACAGGGTTGAGTCACCGCGCCCGGCCAAAGTCTTTCTCTTCTAATTGTCACCAGCATCTAATGTGTCTCCATCTCCTCGGTTACTGTGGACAATTATGAGCTGACATTGCCTTGCATATACATAGGCAAAACATTTACTTTGAAGTGATCCCCGTCAGGTATTCTTTTTACTCTTGAAAATTTAAAATTCTAATAAGCCCAGTATAAGTCTATATCTAGTCTTAGAATAACAATAACAGCTTCCAGTTGTTATTTTTTATAATTTCTATAGCATTCTTTATGATGTTGATTTTAGTATATTGAGGACCTATTGTGCACCAGACACTTCCTTGTGCATATGAAATTCCTCTTCCTTATCTCTATGCATGGTAGACTCTGAGGCTCTGAGAAGTCGACTCAGTAATATTTTGTAAACGGTGGAATTGGAATCTGAACCCAACTCTGTCTTGGTCCAAAGTGCATGCTCTTTCTACTGAGTTACGCTGTCATAATATTTATAGGGAATAATGTCTTTCTTCTTCCTCCACTTCACCCTATTGCCTGCTTACTTTGCTGGTATGTTTTATATTTTATTTCATTTCTGAGTTATTCAGAATAAGAAACTGTGCCTTCACGAGGTCAGGAGATCGAGACCATCCTGGCTAACATGGTGAAACCCCGTCTCTACTAAAAAAAATACAAAAAATTAGCCGGGCGAGGTGGTGGGCGCCTGTAGTCCCAGCTACTCGGGAGGCTGAGGCGGGAGAATGGCGTAAACCCGGGAGGCGGAGCTTGCAGTGAGCTGAGATCCGGCCACTACACTCCAGCCTGGGCGACAGAGCGAGACTCCGTCTCAAAAAAAAAAAAAAAAAAAAAAAAAAAGAAACTGTGCTTGCTTAATTATGAGTCAGAGCTGTCTCCTGCATAAAATTTTTTAACAACTTCCTCTTGGGAAAAAAAATTGCAACTGTTATCTCAATGCCATGGCCACAGTTACCCTATCTCTTGGCTTCTGTTTTGTACTTCACTTCCTACTAATGCCATTCCCCTCACACTTCAGGCTATTTCGTGACACTGTGCTTTTGCTCATGTTTCTTTGGCTTAGATCCTCACTCCTCGAAATGTAGTTCCAGGACCAGCAGCATCAATGTCACCCAGGAGCTTGTTAGAAAGGCAAGATCTCATGCCCCACTCCAGACCCCAGGTGATTCAAATGCACAGTAATGGTTTTGAGAAGCACTGACGTAGAATGTTCTTATTATGTTTTTCACCTAGTTAATTTTTTCTTACATTTTATTATATTTTGTTTTGTTTTCGCTCTTGTTACCCAGGCTGAAGTGCAATGGCACAATCTCAGCTCATGCAACCTCCGCTGCCTAGGTTCCAGCAATTCTCCTGCGTCAGCCTCCCGAGTAGCTAGGACTACAGGCTTGTGCCAACACGCCTGGCTAATTTTGTATTTTTTGTAGAGACGGGTTTTCACCATGTTGGCCAGGCTGGTCTCAAACTCCTGACCTCAGGTGATCTGCCCGCCTCAGCCTCCCAAAGTGCTGGGATTATAGGCATGAGCCACCACACCTGGCCAATTTTTAAATTTTTCATTTCAATCGGTTTTTGGGAAATAGGTGGTGTTTGGTGACATGAATAAGTTCTTTAGTGGTGGTAATTTCTGAGACTTTGGTGCACCCATCGCCCAAGTGGTGTACACTGTACTTAATGTGTAGCCTTTTATCCCTCACCACCCCCCACCCTTTCCCCCAAGTCCCCAAAGTCCAGTGTATCATTCTTATGCCTTTGTGTCCTCATATCTTAGCATCCACATATGAGTGAGAACATACGATGTTTGGTTTTCCATTCCTGGGTAACTTCACTTAGAGTAATAGTCTCCAATTCCATCCAGGTTGCTGTGGATGCCATTCTTTCTTTTTTACACCTAACCAACTCTTAATCATTCTTCAAAACTCACCTCTAAGAAGCTAAGGTCAGTAGTTCTCAAAATATAGTCCAAAGACTCTTGGTCAGGGGGTCCCCAAGACCCTTCCAGAGGGTCTGTAAGGTCCTCTTGTCCAACGACACATCTGTGTGAGACAGACTTTCTTCATAGACTTCGACGAAAACAACATATTGCAACAGACTGCCTGCAGCAGCAGATAGGTGAATCCAGCTGCTTTTCATAAAGCCAGACTTCCAGAAGATCTGCAAAGATACCACACAGTGTCATTCTTCACACTGAGTCTTTTTGTTGCATTGAAAAATACAGTTATTTTTCCTAAAAATATGTAATTTATTTACCATGTAATAGGTTTATATTTCAATGAATTGATATATTTAATATTAATTTTATATTAACAAATACACATATTTTATATGTAATCTTTTAGATATAATTTTATATAATTAACATATTAACATTTGATATTTAATGAATTAATAAAACATTTGCCATACAGCAAATAGCAATAGCTCTAACCCCCATAAACAAAAGGTCTTTGGCATTCTCAATAATTTTTTTTTTTTTGACACAAGTTCTCACTCTGTCACCCAGACTGGAGTGCAGTGGCACACTCATAGCTCACTGTAGCCTCAACTTCCCCAGGCTCAGGTGATCTCCTACCTCAGCCTCCAGAATAACTGGGACCACAGGTGTGTACCACATTCCTGGATAATTTTTGTATTTTTTGTAGAGACGCAGTTTTGCCGTGTTGCCCAAGCTGGTCTTGAACTCCTGGGCTCAAGTAATCCACTGGCCTTGGCCTCCCAAAGTGTGTGATTACAGGCATGAGCCACTGTGCCTGGCCTCAATTATTTTTTTAATGTGAAAGGGTCCTGAGACCAAAGAGCTTTGGATCAATTTTCCGGGGGATGAACAAAGTGCCCTCCTTAGCAGGTCTGTGATATCATGGGCATAACTCACCGTTATGCTTATCATTTTATATTAAAATAATCTGCTCACAGAGCTCTCTTATTAGACAATAAGCTTCATGAGGACTATGTGCTATTCATCTTTCCATTTACTGAACCTGATGAACTACCTAACAACCCCTCCCACTCCCATCCAAAAATAATTGAGGACCAAGGAGTATGTCTACTATCTAGTTTATAGAGAGCACTAGACAACCTACAGCTGAGACCTGCAGCTTTAGCAGGCATGAACTGTGCATGATGCTGAAGGAAGCAGCACATGGACATCACCACTCGTAGAGTTTCGTCCCCTCGAAGTGTGTTTCACCAGCCTGGAGTTCTGTCTCCCGGCATGAGGCAGGGAAACTCTGTGAGCATACTACCCATTCATGCACGGTCACGCCAGATGAACAGTAATCTCCAGTATTCATGGTGCCTTCAAAGGCCGGGTGACCCTCAAAGATACAGGGAGAGGACTACCTACAAAGATGTGGATGTTTCAACAGGAGACCCATTTGGCCATGTCTTCTGTCAATTACCTTGGCCAACTCCAGTGTGAGAGGAGGAAGGCATGGGTCTTCCCTACATCAGAATCCCATGTTGTCAGACCAAATTCTACCACAAGTAGCAGTGTGAGACTTAATGAAGACCTACCTCTGCCCTTTGGACACTCTGACAGCCCCTTGCATGGAAGTCATGATAACGGTAGTCTCCGTTATCTAAGGGCACACACAGTTCACCTTCTATTCAGAATCCAGCCGCAGAATCCTGTCAGTGGTGGGGCATAGGATGGAGCAAGGCCCTAGGTAATGCCCCTCTGAAAAATGTTTGCTACTGGGAGGTACCCTTAGAGTATTTTTAGCCAGGCCAAATATTTTGAACACCTTTATTTTACCAGTGAAAATTCATTTCCCTTATTCTAATTACAAATTCTTTAGGGGTGATTGGAAATAAAAATAGTTGGAGCCTTGTAACAGACCTCTGGTATGTGAACTGATTAGCTCGCCAGGTGCTCGCTAAGCATACCCAAAATATGGATTTTTTTTGTTACAGTACTTCATATTTTAATGAATGCCACTAAGGTGAAGAATCACACGCACACACACACACACACACACACACACACCCCTCTCACCCTATTTATACTAGAGAATCTTCAAGTAAATCACAAACAGTATAACAATGTCATTAAGTTCAAATGCACATAGCGGAGCGAAAACTAAATATAGTGGTGCCTCACTACTCAGCTATCTAGGAGTTTCATTTAACTGGAATAAACCAAGGACCTGTAAATAAACGAAGAGAACCATTATTAGACACTATATGCCAGAATGATATCCATTATTGCATGGAATCCTCGAAACTCCAAAGAACATGTTCCACCCTGTAGCTCCGTATAAAGAGATCTTCGAATCTGTGTCACAATCCTCCTAGGTTTTCATTCTTCGTCTCGGCACGACCGACTCCTTCAAGTCTCACCCAGAGCCCAGGTGTTCTTGATTTGCACACAAATTGAGTAGTCTTAGTTGTCTGGTTTTCAAACCCTTGACAGATAAAGAGAAGTTAGAAGGAACAAAGAAGCAACTGCTGGTGGCAACACTGGCAAACAGAAATGACAGCTGCTCAGGGTAGACCTGAAATTAAGGGATAGGCCAGCAAAATTTAATAAGTAAATATAAGAACCCAGTTCTTACAGTAACTGACTCATATATAAATAAGATCGAGACTCATACCTCAATAGACCCTGCTGGCAAAACACAGAGCATCCACTGTTGTTTCTCAAGATCATGCTCAGGCCATGAGATACCTCTTAGGTACCACTGCAGACTCTTTCTGGACTTCCTCTGTCCTAGGGCATTTGGCCATTTGCTCTGAGCAGCTCTCTGTGCACTCCAACTGGCTTTGGTAGATTCATCCCAACACACCCTCTTCACACCTGCACGTGTAGGTGTCCTGCCTTGGGACTCCTCTGTTGGTGTTGGAGCCTGAGGCACCTCTCAGCCTCCAGATTTGCAATCCAGAAGTTTGCATGTGGTGGAGGGGCTGGGATGAAAGGCGGGAGCTGGTGAGACATTCTTCTCCCAAACATCTCCCAAAGGGAATGTCCTGAGGTTCAGTGGCTCAGATGGCCTCTTGGAAGATGGTGCAGCCCGACTGAGATAGCAAATAGTGGCTAGTACAGTAACACACTCTCCTGTTAGCTGCCCCACCTCCCCTGCTTCCCACACTCTTGCCCTGGACTTGAGCTTTGTTTATAAAATAATAGCACATAAGCTTTTGACTCGAGTCCTGCTGTCTGGGAAACCCAGGTTAAGACATTCCTCACTATCAAGGAAGGTCAAGTTTGTTTCATAATCTCTGATTAAGAAGGCAAAAAAAAAAAATGAGTAATGATTTCCATATACAGTTTCTGTATTTATTTTCTCCTCTTACTATCATTCCTAACATAAACAATTTTTTTTAAGTCCAGGTAATCGAACATGTATATCTTCAACTAGGAAGAAGACTCAGCTGCGTGAAATGATTATCTTCCTGAGTTTTTACAGCACGGTTGTACTGAAGGGACATCAAATGATGCAATAATCATAGTTGAGAGGAGATCTATCAGGGTAGACGGTCTGGAGAAAATCAATCTCGAGCTGATATCTGAAGACTAGAGAGCATGAGGAGGACAATGCAGCTTGAACACAGGGAGGGAACCCGTGTAACCTTTAGAGCACATTGTTGTGCACAAGGGTCATATCTTTTACATGAGAAACGAAGACGCTGTGTTATATCAGCCTGTTCATTTTTACCCTCAACAAGAAAACTGGTCAGCCCACCTAATCCATTCAGCTGCCTCAGCTGATATTGATGGTGAAGGTGGCTAAAATAACTCCATTGGCTCTTTTCCCCAATGGAGACTGACTGGCTGCTGGTGTGTAGCTTATTATTGATAGTTGTTAGAGTTTTGGAATTAAACTTGCTCCCTTGAATGGGGTGGAGGATTGTACTCTGTTGTCCTTTCAGCAAAAGATCTACATATATGTAGGCTAAAACAATCAGGGGAGCACACCTGCACACATACATGAACACACAGGCACACATGCACATGTGTACAGGCACTACTATCTAGTGTCACTGTCATTCCTTTAAAATTTTCCTACCAAAAAAAGTAGAGATGGCTGGGTGTGGTGACTCATGCCTGTAATCTTAGCACTTTGGGAAGCCAAGATGAATGGATCACTTGAGGCCAGGAGTTCAAGACCAACCTGGCCAACATGGTGAAACCCTGTCTCTTCTAAAAATACCAAAAAATTAACTTGGCATGGTGTTGCATGCCCGTAATTCCAGCTAATGGGGAGGCTGAGGCAGGAGAATCACTCAAACCCAGGAAGCAGAAGCTGCAGTGAGCTGAGATTACACCACTGCACTCCAGCCTGAGTGACAGCGCAAGACTCCATCTGAAAAGGGGCCAAAAAAAAAAAAAAAAAAAGCCAAAGCCAGAGAAAAATATCTTTTCTCTGCTGCATTGCAAGGTTGTGAAGAAGATGCTTTTGTGAAGCAGTGGTCTGCCCTCTGCTTCCTCCACAGGGAAGGAGATGTATCCAGAAGATGCAGGCCATGCATCTGGATGATCCAGGTAAAAGGTTTTCTTCCACAGACCGCTTATCATGGAGTAGCACAGGGGAGGAGATGTCAAGACTAATTCAGGGTCAAAGCCAGCTCTGGAGTAGTTCGATTACAACCTTCAGAGAATACTTCAAGCACAGCAGTCCTAAGTGCTTTCACTTAAAGACACTGCACACAGGAGAGACAAAACCCATTTTCAACTTAAACAATTCAAAAAGCTTGGAAGATTTTTGGCAAAATTCCATAGAGCTACCCCCAAAATGGGCTTCCATTTTCAGATGTGCATCCACGTGCATCACATATTTCACCTCCCTGTGGGCAATGCCAGAGGAGACAAAGGAAGGGGGAGAGAATGTTCCATGCATTTGCAAACTGTCAAAGCATATCATTTGTCCTCTAAATAAGTGTTTACTAAGCATCCATATGATTTTTCTTTGTCCCCTACAAGATGTAAAAATTGTAGGGAAAATGAATTTCTGGCCAGGCTTTACGTAAAATAAAAAACCAAACACGTTTCATCAAGATGCCAGTGACAGCTCATCGCTCATCATTACAGTGCATTTGTGGGGCTGTAATTTCTTTCTCACCCGTTGTGGTGTTTGCTTCTTTTCACATTTCCTCAGGCTGGCCCCCTTGGAAGTCGGCAAGTCATTTCCCCCGCTTCATGCTCTAATAGATTTCACTCTAGAGATCTCACACACCACCAGCTCTGGACTGCTATGTTTAGGGTTAGCAAAGCAGTAGGAAAACGCTTGCAGACAGTGATTTCTTTTTCATCCAAAGAAAAATGAGAGTTTGAAGATGCTTATCACACCCAGATTTGGGGAAATAAAAAGAAATTCCAAATTATTTCTTCTCAGCAAAACACATTTTTTGTTTCAAGGCTATTCTTAGTGTTTCAGTGCTCTTTGTCGATCCAGTTTATTGGAGTTGACGAAATTGAAAGGTTAGCACCCATATCTGGATTTGTGTTCTGTGTCCAAGGCTTACTTGGATTGGGGTGCTGTTGTGTGCAATGCCTTTTGATTGTGTAAAAATGGACTCCTTGTCCAGAACTAAATGCTGAGGAACATCTTCCCAATTGTGGTTTTGGTGCGATGAGAATTTGGGAGGGGTGGGCAGTGGAAAGGCTTTCAGCATCCGTTGTGGACCTGTCCTTATCAGTTGTCACCTTCAAGCTGTAGAAAGCTGCTCTAGAAATACTTGTAAAGTGAGTTTGACTGCTTTTGCCTTTGCGTTTTTGACAAATATTTGGGTCTATGGTCTCAAATCTGTGGAGGAGAGCCAGTCTATTTTTTGGGTCATTCTTGGGTTGATCCCACCCCTTCCCTCTAGTTCTTCCTCTTTCTTTTGCCCTCTGATTTTTTTTTTTTTTTTTTTTTTGAGACAGGGTCTTACTCTGTCGCCCAGGCTAGAGTGCCGTGGTGCAATCTCTGCTCACTGCAATCTCCACCTCCCAGGTTCAAGCGATCCTACTGCCTCAGCCTCTCTAGTACCTGGAACTACAGATGTTCACTTCCACGCCCAGCTAGTTTTTGTATTTTTAGTAGACATGGGGTTTCACCGTGTTGGCCAGGCTGGTCTTGAACTCCTGACCTCAAGTGATCCTTCCACCTTGGCCTCCCAAAGTGCTGGAATTACAGGTGTGAGCCACTGGCACCTGGCCACTCTTTTGCTGTCTTGATGAGTTTAGGCACCTTCTCCTATCCCAGGGTCTGAGTGTTCATAGGTAGGCAGAGAGGAAGTCACTCACATTCCAAACCAAGACCTAACCTGTGAAAGTGGCTGTTAATCTTAAATATTGTCAAAATTTTACCATAATTGGAAGCTCAGGGAATGACCTAAAAGCTCAAGCTCAGAAATTGTTCATTTAAACTGGGGGTAGAAACCCTCAAAGTGAAATCTGTTGCTACCTGGGAGTTGGGTCCTGATAAGAATGTCTTTAATTAAGTTCTTGGCTTTATGTACACAGTCCTACATGAGCACTAATCCAAGAGGTAAGCATCTTATGAAGAACCCAAAAGCAGTCTGCACAGTTATTGCATGGTTGTGGTTTTTGGGAAACCTTGGGATTGTATCTCTCATACTCCTTGCCTTACTGAAATCACTGTAGTGTTTTTATTTTCTTGGGAAACCAAGACTCATCATTTATTAACCAAAATATCATTCAGTTAGTTATTCCACAAATATTTAGGAGTGCTTGCCATGTGGGATTCTCTCTGTGAGACCTTGGAGAGTCGGCCTTTCTGCTGAATTCTGCCAGCCCAGCAGTGTATCCATGTCATAGGTCTGGTTACCCTAGAAACTGGCTCTGAGATGGATATTACACTGTAGAAAGTTTACTGGAGCAGGTCCTTGGGATCAATACCTGTGGAAGAAGGGCAAAAGCAAGATGGGTAAAGGGAAGAAGCTAGGCTTTGAACAGTCTCAGTGGAGACATTAGCCCAGTGGGGACCAGGCCTGGACAGTGGGCTCCTCTGGTCAGTCACTGATGTGCAGTCATTAGGGGAGAAGCATGACCTCGGGCAAGGTAGCTCTCCACCAGAGGCGGCACTGTCAGCTACTGGGAGAGTAAGTCCTTTAATCCTACGTGGGGACCTGGGTGGCACATCACAATGTCCATTACAGTGTGCTAAGATGCTTTTAGCTACTCTACAGAGAATCTTGACTCAACTGGCTTCAACAATAGGACATTCCTTGCATCTCAAACTAAGACATCCGGGATAAAGCACCTCCAGGATTGGTTAGTTCCGTGGCTCACCAGCTTATCTAAGGAGCTCTCCATCCATCTGCTCTGTCACCCTGAAAAGGCAACTTTGCTTCTCAGGCTTCTTCCTTTCATAGTCACAGATGGCTGTTGCCGGACCGGGTGTCACTGCAGGAAAGAGAAATGATTTCTGCCCTTGTGCTCTTTCTATTGTTGAGGAAGATATTTCCTTGTATTTCTCTTTCTTTATTGTGGTGAAATATACAAAACATAATATTCATCATTTTAACCATTCATAAGAGTGCAATTCTGTGGCATTAAGTACACTAATGATAATGTATAACCATCACCACTATACACAAAACTTTGTCATCATTCCCATAAAAACTGTGTTCTCATGGAATAATAACTTTCTCTTCACCCTCAGCTCCTGGTAATTTCTTTTTTTTTTTGAGACGGAATCTCACTCTGTTGCCCAAACTGGAGTGCAGTGGCTGGATCTCAGCTCACTGTGCAAGCTCCGCTTCCTGGGTTCACGCCATTCTCCTGCCTCAGCCTCCCGAGTAGCTGGGACTACCGGCGCCCGCCACCTCGCCCGGCTAGTTTTTTGTATTTTTTAGTAGAGATGGGGTTTCACCGGGTTAGCCAGGATGGTCTCGATCTCCTGACCTTGTGATCCGCCCGTCTCGGCCTCCCAAAGTGCTGGGATTACAGGCTTGAGCCACCGTGCCCGGCGCTCCTGGTAATTTCTATTCTCTTTTGTCTCTATGAATTTTCCTATTGTAGGTGCCTCAAGTATAAGCATACAGTATTTGTCCTTTTTGTCTGGTTTATTTTACTAATCTTAATGTTTTCAAGGCTCATCCATGTTGCAGCATATATGAAAATCTCATTCCTCTTCATGGCTGACTAGTGTTCTAGTGTATATATGTACAACGTTGTCTGTCTACTCATCCACTGAATAACGTAGCTACCAACATGCGCATACAGATATCTGTTCATGTCCCTGCTTTTTATTCTTTTGGATACATACCTGGGAGTGAAAATCCTGTGTCATGTGATAACTTGATATTTAACCTTTGGAGAAACCATCAAACCATTTCCTGCAGTGGCTGCGTCACTTCACATTCCTCTATCAGTGCATGAGGAGTCCAGTATTTCTACATCCTTGCTAACATTTACTTCCCTTTTTTAAAGGTACGGTCATCCTTTCTCTCGAGTCTTATTGGCCTCTATTGTGTCACATGCCCACTCCTAAATTAATTATTTGCAAAGTGAAGGAGATTACCAAAATTGCCTTAAACCAATCAGGACCAGGGCCCTGGATAGGGTCTACATTCCCCTAAAGCAGGACAGTAAGATACCTGAAGAAAACCCAGACATTCCAGCAAGAAAGAAAGGATGGGATGAGGAAGAATAAAGCGAAGCTACCATCAATGTTTGCAACAGGGTGGCTTTAAAAATAGAAATGCCCAGAGCAGAGATTCTGATTCACTTGGTCTGCAGTGAATACTCAGCATCAGTCACTTTTAAATGTTCCCAGTTGATTCTAATGTGCAGTCAGGACTGCGAGCCCTGATCTAGCAGGTTAGGCTGCCTGTTAAGCTAGCATGTGTGAATACTGAGAGATGAGAAGGACAACATGCTACAGGAACGCTGTGCAGTGCACCTCGCCTGGTCCAGGGGGACTGAAGAAAACCCCTGAGAGGAAGTGATGTTCAGACTGGTACTTGGAAGAGGCAAGTCAGCCAGGGCTGGGGAAGAGTGTCATAGACACAGGACAGCGTGTGGTTCAGTTTAAGAACAGGAAGAAGCTCAGTCTATCTAGAGTGTACACAGTGTCCGCTTCTAACCTTGAGGGGACAATATTTTTACTCAAATATATGCAACTCATGGGGCAAGGTCTATGTTCAACACTCCAGCTGCATTTACTGCTGGGTAAGTTTCCCTCTCCCTGTGCCATGTTCTTGGTTGGCTGAGTGAGCAGCAGGTTATACTAGAGGCAGCAGACATTCAGGGTTTAAGAATTGAGTTTGAGACCTTCCCATGCTCTATACATCCGGTGTGGCTGTAGGGAAGGCCCATGACCTCTCTGGACCTCTGCACAGTTCCTGCAAAAGACGTTATAAAAACTACGTCATAGGGCCATTATGGAACTCATTAAAAAACGTATGTGAGCGACATCATAAATATGCTGATGAGTTGCAAACTTCAACTCCCGTCCCCACCTCTCTCTAGGGCACATCTCGACTCCAGACCTATATGTTAATATCTCCTACCTGGCAGCCCCGTTTGGAAGTACATTGGGCATCTCCCACTTACCATGTCCAAGGCAGAGCTCTTCATATGCCACTCCAAACCAGCTCCTCCTCCGTTCTCCCCTACATAGGCTTAGGGCATCTTCATCCTTGGTGTCATCCTTGACTCCACTCTTTCTCTCCAACATGGAGTCTGTTAACAAGTCCTGCCACTCTACTTTAGAAATATACCCAGATTCTGACCATTTCTTACCACCTCCATGACTATCCAGGTTCAGGCCACCATATTCTTTAACCTGGATCATGTGACAGTTGCCTACAAGGCCCTCCAAACTTGATCCCCCATTATTCCTACTTTATCTCCTACAACCCTCCCTCTTGTTCATTTGCTCCAGCTCCAAGTTTCATGCAACCCCAGTCTGCATGACTTCAGGGCCTTGCTATTTGTGGGTACCCTGCCCCCAATTAGCCAGATGGCTAACTCTCACTTCCTCAAGCCTTTAGTCAAAAACCATAGTGTCGGCAAGCCCTCCCATAGACACACTATTTAAAATTTCAGTGCCTGCCCTTAATGTATCATATTCTCCTTCTCTGCTTTGTTTTTTTCTTCCTGGTATTTACCACTAATGTGCATTAGTTTTGCTTATTTATATTGTTCATTGTCTGTGTTCCCTGCCAGAATATACCAGATATAGAGATCTCTGCCAGCATACTCCGCTCCACAAAGCCGGGGATTGTCTGTTTTATTCACCTTTTTTAAATTTTGACATGGAGTTTCGCTTCTTCACCCAGGCTGGAATGCAATGGCATGATCTTGGCTCACTGCAACCTCTGCCTCCCGGGTTCAAGCAATTCTCCTGCCTCAGCCTCCCCAGTAGCTGGAATTACAGACATAAGCCACCACGCCTGGCCTTGTTCACCTTCTGTCTCAGTTCTAGGGCAGTACCTGGCATGTAGTAAGCACCCAATACATTTATTAGTACAGCATTTTATAGAAGAGAAACCTGAGGCTCAGTGCGATTAAATAATTCATTCAAGGTCACACAGCTAGAAGGCATTGTGTAGTTAAATGTTCTGTGATGCTTTTCAACAACAAAAAACCCATTTAGCAAAAGGACAGGGCAGCATCAATGACTCCTCTCCAGCCCTCCTCCCTATCACCAGATGAAGAAAGGAAATCTAAAATGAGGAAGGAGTAGGTGCAAGAGGGCGCTGTGGAGTTGCTCTGTGGCCCCTTGGCGAGACCATTCCGGTTTGAGTGTTATTAGATGAGGAAGCTGGGGAGCCATCTCAGCACTTCTTCTGAAGCACAAAGGCCAGTGACTGTTATTAGAAGGAGACCAGCTGCTGGAGGCTGAAAGTGCACAGGAGGAAGGGGTACTCCCTACTCAGGAAGGATTTGCTAAGTCGGCTTGAGATGGTCAGGGAGGATTTTTAGACCGTTTTCAGCATCAAGACCCATCTCACTGGCTATCCTACACAGACTTACTGTGCCCCCTAAAAATTCCTTCTTTCATCCATTCTACTGAACATACAAAGAGGAATCCTAGCCGATTACAGGGAGGACAATCAGGGAACAACCCTAGAAGTAGATCTCTGCAGCATCATTGGAATGAGGACAGTGATTATTATTTTTTTTTAAGAATGTCTTTTTTGAGGAAGGGGAAATGTGCCTGGACCACGGGGGTTCTAGTTGGGGAAGCCCGGGCCTTTTTCCTCCTTACCCTTGGGAAATCACATTGCTATTGCTGTCTGTTCACAGGGACCCACCCGCTTGGCAGGGTAGAGCTTCTAGAAGCAGAGCCAAGGCAGGCAGGAGGCTCTTCAAACAGTTCAGAGGGAGGAGGCAGGGGCAGGGTCTGAGTGGAAGCTGGGTGCTACAGGCTGGGGTCAGACTAGAGAAGGCTGGTTCCACAGGACTGGGGTCAGACAAGAGGAGCCAGAGCAGGGCCTTGGTCTCTCCCTGGGAGGCCATGGCACCTCCCTCTGCCTGGGGCCTTCATTACCCGAGGGTGTCTACTCCAAACCTGCTGCAAACATTCAGAGAGAGAAGTGCCCAGGGCCCGGCAGAGAGCAAGCTTTCCACACATGTTTCTCTCCCTCTTCTTTCAGAAGCAAGATGGGGGTGGGGACAATGGCTCAGAGCAGGACTGGGAGAGGCTCCCTTGAAAGGCCTGGCTTGTAATCCAGAGAGTGGAGGAAGGAGAGGAAGCTGCTGGAGTTGCAAGATGGCTTCTGTTGCCATTGTTCAGTTGCTTTCTCTCCTCCTCAGAGGTGCAAACAAGAAGTAACAGAGCCAAGTCTCTGGGTACCTCTTCCATGTTCCCTCCGTAGCCCCTTCCTCCTTACATGCTCACCACCAGCTCCCAGGTCCTTGGCCTATGCAGGGCCTGTGCACTCCACACAGACATCCTCTTCGATAATGCTCCCAGGTCTTGGCTGTGGTCCTTTCTGGAAATTGCCCTTGGCCACAGACAGCTGCCTCGCCCAAACATTTGCCCGCCCAGGGGCTCCTTGAGGCCAATGCCCAGATAATGCAAGGATAATACCTTTCAATTTCATACAGGTCTTAAGATCATCTGGCCCAGAATGCCCCATCGGATCTGCTGAAACTCACTGTGGGTGACCTCCCTCTGCCCAGTGCTGCCTTCCTCCCTTACTCAAAGATCATCTGGAGAGAACTCCCTAAGAGCCTTCTGCCCATGACTCTAGAAAGCCACCTCTAAGGCCCTGAGTCCCTTAGTTGTCTTTGGTCTTTGCCCCTCCAAACACAGCCCCCTCATTTGACTTCCTTAGGCACCCACTATCCACTAAAATGCAGCCATCCTGTATCCCAGTGACTGGAAAATGGGTGCTGATGGGTTAATATGGTGCCCAGTAAAAATATTTACCATGATGGGAGTTGACGCACAGCTAGCAGTCTGCAAAACACATTGACGTACGTTATTTCAATTGCAAGGCAGAATAGCATGGTGGTCTCTGAAGTGACTGCCTGAATTTGAATTTCTGTCCCACCGCTTATGAGTCTTGCGACTTTGGGCCAGCTACCCCTTTCTGTTGCTCAATTTCCCTATCTGTAAAACGGGGGTAATAGTCCCATCTTCAGAGAATGTTTGTTAGAATTAAATGAGTCAATACATATAAAGGTCTCAGACTGCCCTAGCATATGGCAAGCACATAGTATGCCTTAGCTATTAGTATTTGATCCTCACAACAACCCTGCGGTACTGCAATTTCTACCTGTGTTGGGTACGTCTCAAGACACTCATATTCTCAGCCCAGCTTTTCACTCCAGCTGTGTGTTCAGCCACCTGCTGGCACAGGTGTAACAGCACCTTGCTGAGCTGTGTGGCTTCTCTTTTTTTTTTTTTTTATTATTATACTTTAAGTTCTAGGGTACATGTGCATAACGTTTATATCATGTATAACTCCCCAGTGCAATCCCTCCCTCCTCCCCCCTCCCTATGATAGGCCCCAGTGTGTGATGTTCCCCTTCCCGAGTCCAAGTGATCTCATTGTTCAGTTCCCACCTATGAGTGAGAACATGCGGTGTTTGGTTTTCTCTTCTTGTGATAGTTTGCTAAGAATGATGGTTTCCAGCTGCATCCATGTCCCCACAAAGGACGCAAACTCATCCTTTTTGATGGCTGCATAGTATTCCATGGTGTATATATGTGTGTGGCTTCTCTTACTTCCTGCCTGAGATGCCTGTAGAGCCCACTTGGCTGTTCTGAGCCAAGCAAACCTGGAAGTGTGAGGGAGCCAATATCCCACGTGGCACCCCTTGATGCCAAGGAGGTATTGGAGCCAATGGAAAAACAGTCCCTTATTTTATTCCCTGAGAGGATAATCCAGAGGTATATTATGTCCCATCAAAATCCAAGTTCAGCTGCCCCAGCAGTAGCTACTCCAGTCATGCATGCAGTCACCACTCCCCCCTTTCCCCATTTCCTTGAGCCCATTTGCCCATCCATGCCTGTCAATGGAGCTCACATCCCAGATTTTTTTTTCTTTTTTTTTCTTTTCGGGACAGGGCAGGGGGCAGGGCATCTAATTGTGCATAGGAGAAGAGTGAAAGAATAAAAAGAGGCATGTTCTAAACACCATGGAATACTATGCAGCCATAAAAGGGAACAAGATCATGTCCTTTGCAGGGACATGGATGGAGCTGGAAGCCATTATCCTCAGCAAATTAACACAGGAACAGAAAACCAAACACCGCATGTTCTCACTTATAAGTGGGAGCTGAGCAATGAGAGCACATGGACACAGGAAGGGGAACAACACACACTGGGGCCTGTCAGTGCGGCAGGGAGGGGAAAGCATCAGGATAAATAGGCGATGGGTTGATAGGTGCAGCAGACCATCATGGCACATGTTTCCCTGTGTAACAAACCTGCACGTCCTGCACATGTGTCCTGGAACTTAAAATAAAAAATTTTAAAAAGAACCATACACTAGAAGAAAGAAAAAAAAAAAAAGGCACGTTCAACATACATAATCAGATCTGGACTCAAGTCAGTGTTCCGCCTACCAAATTTCATGCCCTCACACTGTGCCTGCACTCCTCACACTGCCGCACATCTGTTAAGATGCATAAGATACATATGCATCTTAACAGAGGCCTTCCAGAAGCTTGATTAGGCTGCTGGAGGCCGAGGAGGAACACGCTGTGAACAGGTAGCTTCAGATACTTTCATGTTCCAGCCCTTCTCCTGTCCCTGCGTAGAGGCAATCCTGCATGGTAAGCGGGCGGTGAGCAGTGGCTCCACTTGGCTGAAGCCGGGGGTGGGGGCTGCACCTAACTTGTCTTTGAATCGCCAGCACTTAGCTCATGTATCAGTAACACTCAGGGTCTGGCACATAGCAGGTACTCAGTAAATGTTTGCTGGATGCATAGGTCCAGAACTCAAACTATGGGTGATTTGCTTCTTAATGATTACTTTCTATGTGGCCATGCCTGTTTCTATATTTATTTTTTTGTTGTTGTTTGTTTTTTTGTTTTTTGGGGTTTTTTTTGCTGGTTTGGAATGTATATCTCTGATGGACAGAGAACTTTTTTGGAGTGGAAGATTGTCCACCTTTTTACCAAGGTGAGTTAGTACAGAATTATGTACCTAAAATTATTTAAGAAGTATTAAATGTTTCTCAAAATTATCTGAGAAAACCTGAATATCAGGTTGATTGAAGAAAGAAATCTCTAGGTGCTATCTCGAACTGGTGCTTGTGGGATAAATGTCACTCTAAGATACATGGGTTTGGCCAGCACAGTGTTGATTATACTGAAATTCTTCTGAGGTATGCCACAGGGCCTACCACTTCCTATAGCATTCTACCTGTCCCAACTCTCAAATTTGGGTCACCTGCTTAGCCCCTGCAGGTATATGGGTCCTGTGAGCCCCACACAACAGGCTTCCGTATATAGAAAGCGTTGAAGGAACTGACTGGCACACTTCCCTCCTTGGGCTTTTTTCTGACTTTCCCTGTGACTTGCCCAGCCCATCCCCTGTCCCATCAGCGGGTCCTCCTGGTGATACGGTGTCTTGCCCTGTAGGTACTATAAGATCTCCGTGGTGCTCATGTGCTTCGCGGTCCCCACGCTGGTGCCCTGGTACATCTGGGGAGAGAGCCTGTGGAATTCCTACTTCTTGGCCTCTATTCTCCGCTATACCATCTCACTCAACGTCGCCTGGCTAGTCAACAGCGCCGCCCACATGTATGGAAACCGGCCCTATGACAAGTACATCAGCCCTCGGCAGAACCCACTCGTCGCTCTGGGTGCCATTGGTAAGTAGGGGTGGTGAGGGCCAGTGGGGAGAATGGTGGCCCAGGTTTTCTTGGCCTCTCAGTAGTTTTGTGGAATCAGTAAAGAGAACCAGTGGAGTGGAGTTCAGTGAACTTGAGCTTTTATTTTTTTCCGAAACAGAGTTTCACTGTGTTGCCCAGTCTGGAGTGCAGCGGTACAATCTCAGCTGACTGCAGCCTCTGCCTCCTGGGTTCAAGCAATTCTCCTGCCCCAGCCTCCTGAGGAGCTGGGATTACAGGCATCCACCACTATCCCTGGCTAATGTTTTTTTTTTTTTTAGTAGAGACGGGGTTTCACCATGTTGGCCAGGATAGTCTCGAACTCCTGACCCCGAGTAATCCGCCTTCCTTGGCCCGCCAGAGGAGCTTTGGCTTTAGGATCCTGACTCTTGGACAAGTCGTGTGATCTCTCTGATTTACAGTTGTCCTATCTGTGAAATGGGACTAGCAATGCTTACTTCATAGGAGTATGTAAACCGCTTAGTACAGTGCCTGGCATGTAGCAGGTAATCAGTAACTACTAGTTATTCATCATGACCATGGAAATGTTCTAAAGGAGAAGCAGCAGTTGACCCTTCTCTCAAACTGCCCTGACCATTCTGGCCTCAGCTGTCCAATCAGTTGGCAGAGCTTAAGAGAAAAGGCCTTCAAACAAAGGCGTGGGAAGGAATGAGATGTGGCATTTCACGGGACCATAAAACAGTTACGAGCGAGGCCTCTGGAGTCAGTGACTTTGGTTGAGTCCTGTTTCCTCCACTTACTCTCTGGGCAAGTCACCCGTTCTTCTACCTTTTGTGTCCCCATCTGTAAAGTGGGGGTAATATTAGCACTTACCTCCTCCTGGGGTCATTAGAGGGCTAGATGAGTCGATACAGAGATACAGAGTGTTCCTGCCAGTGCTTGTATGAAACAAGCCTTCATGATGTTACTTTTTTTTTGAAATGGAGTCTCGCTCTGTCGCCCAGGCTGGAGTGCAGTGGCATGATCTCAGCTCACTGCAAGCTCCGCCTCCCGGGTTCACGCCATTCTCCTGCCTCAGCCTCCCGAGTAGCTGGGACTACAGGTGCCCGCCACCATGCCTGGCTAATTTTTTGGTATTTTTTAGTAGAGACAGGGTTTCACCGTGTTAGCCAGGATGGTCTTGAACTCCTGACCTTGTAATCTGCCCGCCTCGGCCTCCCAAAGTGTTGGGATTACAGGAGTGAGCCACCGTGCCCAGCCTGTGATGTTGTTTTTATTGCCAGTCATGTGTTCTTAGGCACTTACTTGTCCCTTCTGTGCATTTATGTCCTCGTTTTAATCATAGCAGGAATAATCATAGCAGTTACTTCAGAGACCTCAGGCTAAAAGGAGTTAATACCTGTTAAAGCACTTAGCACTGTGCCTGGTACATGACAGGTGATTAAGAAATATTAGCTGTACCTTTATAGAAGCAACTCAGACTTGTTGGTAAGCTGAGCCTTGATCAAACACAGGAAGGTTCCTACTGTTAAGTAGAAATGGTCTCTGTGTCACTCGGTGATGAGATGCTGCATCACTTCATTAGGGCCATCTGTTTTTCAGACCCCAGGGATCCCAAAGTTCTTGTCAACTTGCATTGATGGCAGCAATAGAAGGTGGAGCGAACACTACATTTAGGCAGGGAATAACTGCATAAGCAAGGAGAAAGTACCTTGGAAAACAGGAGGAGTGGTGCCCCGACCCTTTCTATGGCTTTCCCCTCCTCTTGCCCTGCATCTTCTAAAAGGAGTGTAGTGCAGGGAGCTGTGAGCAGTGTTGATTCTGTGAGTAGACAGAAATGGGGACAAGATGGGCGGTCACCGTGTAGGAATGGATGGGCCAGGAGACTCAAGCAGTGTGGCCATGACACGAGCCCTAAGGAGCTGGGCATTGGTTATAAGTCTATCCATGTCAACACTGGACTCCCAGTTTGCCTCCCAAGAGTCCTTGGAAAGCTCTTGCCATACCCAACTGTGCAGTAGAGTGGGGAATACATCATAGTGCCTATTTCTGAAAATAGGGTGAAGAAACTTTTCCATACTGCTCTTTAATCCAGGAAAAACACTAAAAATGATGAGGCGGTGAGGTGGTGTGCAGGGTAGGGATGTCCTAAATTTAAAAGAAAATTGCAGACCATGCATGGATCCATCTTGAGGTACTCAAAATCTTCTAAACAGGGTCAATAGGAGAACTATATGATGACTAGTAGCCACTTAAGAAGTAAGAGTCTGACAGTTTCTCAAACAGTTAAAAATAGTTACTGTATGATCCAGCAACTCCACTCCTACATTTATACCAAAGAGAAATGAAAACATATGTCCACACAAAAACTTGTATATGAATGTTCATAGCAACATTATCCATAATAGCTGAAAGTGGAAACAACTCAAATGTCCATCACTGATGAATGGATATACACGATGTTGTACATCCATGTAATGAAATACTGTTTGGCAATAAAACGAATGAAGAGCTGATACTTGATACAACATGAATGAACCTTGAAAACATTTTTTAAGTGACAGAAGCTAGTCACAAAGGACTACATATTGTATGATTTTATTTATATGAAATGTCCAAAATAGGCAAATCTACACAGATAGAAAACAGGACTGGGAGGGAGTAGGAGGCGGTTGGGGGTGATGGTTAAGGCACGTGGGTCTTTTTGGAGAGTAATGAAAATGTTGTAAAATTCATTGTGGTGATGGATGCATAACTGTGAATATATTAAAAGCCATTAAATTGTATACTTCAAGAGGGTGAATTATACAGTAAGTGAATTTTATCTCAATAAAGCTGTTTATGAAAATCAAATGAACTAATTCATTAGAGAAATGAAAATTAAAGCCACAATGAGATATTACCTCACACTTATTTGAATGACTATTATCAGAAGGATAAAAGATAACAAGTGTTGGTGAGGATGTGAAAAAAGGGAACCCTTGCACACTGTTGGTTAGAATGTAAATTAGTATAGTCATTATGGAAAACAGTATGGAGGTTGCTCAAAAAATTAAAAATAGAGCTACCATATGATCTAACAGCCCTACTTCTGGGTATATATCCAAAGGAAATGAAATCAGGATGTTGAAGAGATAGCTACACTCCCATGTTTAAACAGGATTATTCACAGTAGCCAAGATGTACAATCAAATTAAGTGTCCATCAACAGATGAATGGATAAAGAAAATGTATCATAGGCCGGGCGCGGTGGCTCAAGCCTGTAATCCCAGCACTTTGGGAGGCCGAGATGGGCGGATCACGAGGTCAGGAGATCGAAACTATCCTGGCTAACCCGGTGAAACCCCATCTCTACTAAAAAATACAAAAAAAGAACTAGCTGGGCGAGGTGGTGGGCGCCTGTAGTCCCAGCTACTCGGGAGGCTGAGGCAGGAGAATGGCTAAACCCAAGAGGCGGAGCTTGCAGTGAGTGAGATCCGGCCACTGCACTCTAGCATGGGTGACAGAGCAAGACTCTGTCTCAAAAAAAAAAAAGAAAATGTATCACATATGCATCATGGAATACTATTCAGCCTTAAAAAAAAGAGAAAATCCTGTTATTTGCAACAACTTGAATGAACCTGGAGGACCTTATGCTAAGTGAAGTAAGCCAAGCACAGAAAGACAAACGCTGCACAATCTCACTTCTATGTGGAATCTAAAAAATTTGAACTCATAGAAGTAGAGTAGAATGGTGGTTACCAGAGACTGGGGCAGAGGGGTTGTTGAGAGAGATTGGTCAAAGGGTACACATTTATAGTCTGACTAGAGGAACAAGTTCAAGAGGTCTATTATAAAACATGGCAATAGTGACTACAGTCAATAACAATGTATTGTATTATTGAAAATCACTGAGAGAGTAGATTTTAAGTGTTCTTACACTTAAATCACTGAGAGAGTAGATTTTAAGTGTTCTTACCATAAAAACATAAGTATGTGAGGTAATGCACATGTCACTTGGCTCAATTTAACTATTCCAAAATTTATACATATCTCAAAACCCCATGTTGTACATGATAAATATATACAAATTTTATTTGTCAATTAAAAAATAAGTAAAAGAAATTTTAAAAATCAAATCAGAGAAGCCATGAGAGCGCTCATGAGTACATCTTTTAAAAGAAGTGAGAGAGTAATGCAAATCAAAACCACAATGAGATACCGTCTCACACCAGTTAGAATGGCGATCATTAAAAAGTCAGGAAACAATGAGAGCTGGAGAGGATATGGATAAATAGGAACACTTTTACACTGTTGGTGGGACTGTAAACTAGTTCAACCATTGTGGAAGACAGTGTGGCGATTCCTCAAGGATCTAGAACTAGAAACACCATTTGACCCAGCCATCCCATTTACTAGGTATATACCCAAAGGATTATGAATCATGCTGCTATAAAGACACATGCACACGTATGTTTATTGTGGCACTATTCACAATAGCAAAGACTTGGAACGAACCCAAATGTCCATTAATGATAGACTGGATTAAGAAAATGTGGCACATATACACCATGGAATACTATGCAGCCATTAAAAAGGATGAGTTCCTGTCCTTTGTAGCGACATCGATGAAGCTGGAAACCACCATTCTCAGCAAACTATCACAAGGACAGAAAACCAAACACCACATGTTCTCACTCATAGGTGGGAACTGAACAATGAGATCACTTGGACACAGGGTAGGGAACATCACACACCAGGGCCTGTCATGGGGTGGGGGGAGTGGGGAGGGATAGCATTAGGAGATATACCTAATGTAAATGATGAGTTAATGGGTGCAGCACACCAACATGGCACCTGTATACACATGTAACAAACCTGCATGTTGTGCACATGTACCCTAGAACTTAAAGTATAATAAATAAAATAATAATAATAATAATAATAATAAAGAAAAGCTTCATGAAAAAAAAAGCAAGAGGGTAAAAGCTGCCCACTGACCACTGGAAGGGGTAGAATAATATATAAGTACATTCTAGATACTTAAAGATATTTTAGTTACCTGTTTGAATGATTCTCCTTTCTCTCTCCTAAGCTCTTCCAAAAAAGGATTTTTAAATCACTCCAGCCCACAGAAACTATTTTTTAAAAACAATTGTACATCAAAATGATGATCTGTTATCAGCCATTTAGCATTTACCTTAGGAAGGATAGCTCCGAGGTCATAGCATCATGTCGACAGTTCACACAGGAAAGTTAATCTTATGGCGATGTGCTAACTTTATTGCTATTTTTTCTGTTCATGTTGTTTGTCTAGCTAACTAAGTCAATGCCTTTGGAGGCAGTAACCAAGTCTTTTGCTCCTCACCGAGCCTGACACCATGTCCTGCACATGGTAAACCCTGAAAAAATAGGTGATGCAAAAAATCTATGCAGAGAAGTGGTGATTGAATTATTTCAATGCCCGCTTTGTCTTCCAGGTGAAGGCTTCCATAATTACCATCACACCTTTCCCTTTGACTACTCTGCGAGTGAATTTGGCTTAAATTTTAACCCAACCACCTGGTTCATTGATTTCATGTGCTGGCTGGGGCTGGCCACTGACCGCAAACGGGCAACCAAGCCGATGATCGAGGCCCGGAAGGCCAGGACTGGAGACAGCAGTGCTTGAACCTGGAACAGCCATCCCACATGTCTGCCATTGTACCCTCGGTTCATGGCTTTGGTTACAATAGTTCTCTTGTACATTGGGTTGTGGGAGGGGCAGAGGGTGGGGAAGGAATGGAATTATGTGGCTTGGGAATTTTTTTGTTTGTCTCAAAATAATGTTGAAATACAATTATCAATGAAAAAACATTTTTTTTTTTGAGACAGAGTCTCACTCTGTCACCCAGGCTGGAGTGCAGTGATGCAATCTCGGCTCACTGCAGCCTCCACCTCCCTGGTTCAAGCAATTACCCTGCCTCAGCCTCCTGAGTAGCTGAGATTACAGGAGCCTGCCACCATGCCCAGCTAATTTTTTTGTATTTTTAGTAGAGACGGGGTTTCATCATGTTGGCCAGACTGGAGACCAGTCTGACCTCAGGCAATCCACCCGCCTCAGCCTCCCAAAGTGCTAGGATTACAGGCGTGAGCCACCGCGCCTGGCCGAAAAACTTTTTTCTTTTTTTTTTTTTGAGACGGAGTCTCACACTCTTAACCTAGGCTGGAGTGCAATGGCCGGATCTCCACTCACTGCAAGCTCCACCTCCTGGGTTCACGCCATTCTCCTGCCTCAGCCTCCCAAGTAGCTGGGACTACAGGCGCCCGCCACCACGCCTGGCTAATTTTTTGTATTTTTTTAGTAGAAACGGGGTTTCACCGTGTTAGTCAGGATGGTCTCAATCTCATGACCTTGTGATCCACCCTCCTCGGCCTCCCAAAGTGCTGGGATTACAGGCGTGAGCCACCGCGCCTGGCCGAAAAAACTTTATAAGTCAATATTACTATAGTTTAGAATGTGGACATGTGATTTAATCGCTGTAGCTAAAATACGTCAAATATACATTGTCATGTGCTTGAACATGAGGCTAACCCTGACAGGAGGAAGGAAAGTAATTTTCTTTCAGTGTGGTTCCAGAGAGCATTTATTTTATTTTCTACCAATTAACCCAGCATTGCTTTTAAACAACCATCTGAAGGAGCAGAGAGGCAGGGTAGAAGACAGAAAGAGGGTCTATGTGGTAACTAAAGAATGTTTCTGTTTTGTAATTATTGTGTGTGTGTGTGGTTTTTTTTTGTTTGCTTAAGAGAATCAAAAACTGAAAAAAATGAGAATACAGGAAATGGCTCTTGTATATATATTTTTTGCCATGTTTACCACTTGTTAATGCTCTGCTGTCTTTGCTTCAAGAGAGATTTGTTCACTGCCCAGCTCGTTTTGTGTCCTGAGCCCTATGCCCAGCCCACCTTATAAATCATGCCTGTTTAGATGTTTGATTTTGTTCTGTGTGCCATTGTCATCTTAAGGGTGTATAACTCAGACATGCCAGATATCAAATTAAGCTCAAATTAAGCTCTCGTTTAAATGTTTAAACACCTAATTTATATTCTAATTGATCCCAGCCACTGATGCATGTACTTTAGCTACTTCTGCTAAATAAGCATATTAATTTTCCACATCAGACCATCAGATCTTAAGAACTAACAGTTATCCAGAATTCCGTGTCTACTAATGTTTCATCTGCATGCAGCGTTTATTGATTTTGTAGCAAAATATAAAGTGATCATTATGTAGCTTCTAGATTAAAAAATTTTGTGTGTGAAGTTGCTTTGTAAAGAGCATGTGAAATTAATGGGACAGCGTGTCCTTTGTGTTAGATGTTAGAGCAAAAGAAAGGGCTTATAGTATTAGTATTGGAGCACTTTGAAGATAGATATTTTCAGAAACGATGTAGGAGTTAAAAGTTACATTTTAAATTTTAGAAAAAGATATGATGGCAATTGGAAATAGTCACAATGAAGTTCTTCATCCAGCAGGTGTTTAACAGTGTCATTTTGCCATTGATAATGTGTAAACTGTGAGTGATTTACAATAAATGATTAAGAATTCATTGATGTTCTTGTCCAGATACTTCAATGCTGTTTAAAGGGTGTTCTTTCCAGAGTGCTTGATGCGTTCTGATGATTGTATGACTCGCATTGGGATTTGGGCTCTGGGCTAACAACAGCCCCTGAGACCAGGCCTGTCCTATCCTATCGGCCTTAGGCAACAGCCGGGGAAGCCAGCAAGTTTTATTTGGAATGTAGAACTCCTCGTGGTATTGTTCCCTGATTCTCACTCACCAGCAGTCACTGGGAGTGCTTATAGATGATAAATGGGAATCTACTCCTATATGTCACCCAAAGGAGCATGAAGGACATCTTCTCCTCTCCAGGCCCCACCAATAGTTACCAGAGGTGGGGGAGATGGACTCCTGTTTTGACTCTAGTGCTGCCTCTCTCAGCCTCACGTCTGCACCATCAAAGTCTCCACCCATCTTTTGCCCCAAAGCAGCTGTGGCCCTGCTGTCAGGTAGAACCTTCTTAACCTGTCTGCAGTTGAGTGGGATTCTAGCCATTGACAGGTACCAGGCCAGATTTCATCATGTAAGGACCCTTTGGATGTGACCATAGCATTTTTCAGCTGCTTCATATCCCAGTCACACATTGCTAAGACTTTGTATAGAGTGCAGGTGGAGGGTAGTCATATTCCAAGACAAGTTTGTATCAGCATGATGTGAAATGGCCCTTAATTGGGAATATATATCTTTGACTCCTAAAAGTACTAAACTTACTTACTTGTCCATTAGTCAAAAAGATGACATTTGGAACAGCTATTTGGAATCTTTTCACAAAAGGAGGGTATTTCCCAGCTAGACCAAATAAATCTAGAACCTCCCTCCTCTGAACCTGAGTGCCATCTTTTTTTGTGCAGCAGAGCCCATGAATGACCTCGGATTGGAATGATTTGGAGGAAGAAGTGGACAAAGGTTAGATTACACGAGTGTCTTCCCTGTTAACGTTCCTTTCAGGTCTCAGCAGCATCTTAACAGAAAGTAACTCTGGGAGTTATTTCCCAAACCTATCCAAGGTAGCCTTAGAGTGATACACTGTTTGAAAGTTTCAGTTTAAGATAAGAAAATGATCCCCCCATATCCAGTCTTTAATCTCCTCATCCCCACAAGGCTTATTTCGGAAGCAGCCACCCCTGCATCTAGGTGAGGGGAGCCCAGGGAAAGCAGTTCCAATAGCATGTGTCCCACAGGTGTCATGGCAGACTCATGGAGCCAGCCTGGGACAGTAGAACCAACTCAGGTTCACCTGGAGTCCCCAGCTCTGCTCCTGGCCAGCTCTGTGGCCTTGAGAAACATCAGCCTTTCTGGATTCAGTTTCCTTCTCTGAAAAGAGAGGACTCTTCTCTAAGGTCCCCTTCAGCCCCAACATTCGACCACAGCAAGAGATGTGTGAATCCACCTCTCAAGTTAGCACTCATCCTTTCTGGACATAGAAGGTCAAACATTGGGAGTGGGAGGGAATAAATGAATCTGAATGGGAGAACACAGACTGAGGCTGAAAGGATAGAATGTTCTTGGTTTTAAAAAATCTGCATGTATTTTGCACATTCCCAAAATGCAATGAAGCAATTAAATATAACCCATCATGAAAAACAATTTAATGAGGTAAATTATTACAGAAAGCTCTATGGCTTAATGGGGTAGTAGAAATAACACTGGACTTGGAGTCCTGAGACCTGGATTTGAACTCTAACTCTTGATCTGACTGGCTGTGTTACCGGGGACCCAGATTAAGTCTGAAATATGACATATGAAATTGTAATGTACTAGCCTACGGAGCCTCTCTGAGCCTCAGTGTCCTTGTCTACACAACAGGAAGAGCAACATTTATGTGTATTAGATGAATCTGGAAGCCTCATCCCACTGCCTGGGGCATTGCAGAGCCCCGGGAGACATCGGTTGAGGATGAGTAGCGTGCCCCGCACACAAGCCAGAGACCAGAAGTGAGCCAGCTTCTGGGCCTGGTTTTGCTAACTAACCAGATGACTCTAACCTCTGGGAACTTCGGTTTCACTTTCTGTGAAAAATCAACTGGATTGGATTAACCTGTCCAGCTCTGCCGTTCTGGGGAGTCTTTGCAACCGTGTGCCTCCCTCAGTTCCAGGCCTCTGCGTGGCCCTCCGTACCCCTGTCTTCCTTACTGTGCCTCGCACCTCTACCGAAGGACGAGTCTGGCCTGCAATGTCCCTGTGCTTCAGTCAGCTTATCAGGACCTGGAATAGAAGATTTGTGGAGGGGAAAGGTTGAAACTCATGGATGAGAGTAAGCTTTGGGGATTATCTGTGAGGTTCGTTTGTCCATTTCACTCCTGTCCCCAATTACAATGGGGACTGAAAGCCAGTTGTGTTCTCAGTGGCTGAAAGAAATCTCCTAACCTTTATAATCCTTTTTTAAAAAGTTTTCCCATTTTTGGCCAGGCGTGGTGGCTCATGCCTGTAATCCCAACACTTTGGGAGGCTGAGGCGGGCGGATCATGAGGTCAGGAGATCGAGACTATCCTGGCTAACGGGGTGAAACTCCATCTCTATTAAAAATACAAAAAACTAGCCAGGCATGGTGGTGGGCACCTCTAGTCCCAGCTACTCTGGAGGCTGAGGCAGGAGAATCACTTGAACCCAGGAGGCGGAGCTTGCAGTGAGTCGGGATTGTGCCACTGCACTCCAGTCTGGGTGACAGAGCGAGACTCTGCCTCAAAAAAAAAAAAAAAAAAAAAAACTCCCATTTTTAGCTTAGGGTGTTAATCAAACTCCTTCCCCTTCCTCTACGTCAAGAATGTACTATAAATGAACTGGAAATTCCTTTCCTTGTTCCCTCTGCTATTTCCCTGTGGACTGTAGAGTCCGAAGCCCCCATCCCACCCCAAGGATATTCCTGACTTCAACATTTGCAAGAGGAGAGAAGGCCTGTCTCAGGGCAAGAAGCCTGGCTGCCCCAGCAGCTTCTGTGGGCTCCGACGCAGCCTTCTTTCCCTCTCCATTCACTGCCCCTCCACCACCCCGTGGCGCCATGACTTCCCATCTGGAAGAGCAGTCAGCCACATCCTGCCTGTGACTACTTCACAGAATGCAAAGGAAAATATCAGCTAACAGCAGCCTGGGCTAGCTGGGGCTGTGAAGGCTTTGCCCTGCAAAAGAGTACCCTTCCTTACAGCTCCTGGCCTACATTTACTATGGAAAAAAGATGGCATGACCTTCAACCAGCCATCTGAATCCCTCACATAGCTGCCCTCCTTCCTACTTGTTCTCAATCCTCTGTGGGGCAACTCTCAATGTTACCACTGAGAGGAATCTCAGAAGTTGCTTGCTTGCTTTCTTTTCGTTCTTTCTTTCTTCCTTTCCTTTTTCTGTCTTTCTTTCATATAAGGTCTCACTTTGTCACCCAAGCTGGAGTGCAGTGGCACGATCTCACCTCACTGCAACTTCCCCTCACTGTAACCTCCACCTCCCAGGTTCAAGCAATCCTCCCACCTCAGCCTCCCAGTAGCTTGGATAACAGCTGCATGCCACCGCACCCGCTTTTTTTTTTTTTTTTTTTTTTCGGGTGGAGATGGGGTTTCACCATGTTGGCCAGGCTGGTCTTGAAACTCCTGACCTCAGGTGATCCGCCTGCTTTGGCCTCCCAAAATGTTGGGATTACAGGCATGAGCCACCGTGCCCAGCCAGAAGTCTCAGAAGTTGCTTTCTTCTAGAGGTCCCCACTGTGAGACAGAGGTAGCAGCCCCTGTGCTGCGGGTGGACAAAATGACTGGGCCCACCACAGCAAGGGCGTGTTTGCAGTCTTATGACCAGATTTCACATAAGCCTGTGCTCACAGCACATGTATCACAAAACACAGGAGCTGTGTGTAAGAGTGCGTCCTTATTCTGAGCTGTGTGGCGAAACTGCTGCGTGGGGTGCAGGGAGCTCCCTATAAGGTACATGATGTGAGCATTGGTGATGAACTAGGCTAACTGGGATCTCCGATGTCTCAAAGACAGATGGAATGGTCATGTAGGCAATGTCTTCCAGTTCCAGTAAACGGGTTCTGACACCCAAGGCAGAGGGATAGGGAAGATTCACTTCAGCTCCTTCCTGGCCCTGTAGTTGCTGCCCATGAATCCAAGAATGACTCTGTTAGAACTGGCTGAATGCCTTCTATTTCCTCCTCAGAACTAAAGGGCACTTTCATTTCTAGCATCATAAAGTGCTTATTTCGGATGTACCAACCAATGAGCACATCTATTTGCACTGTTGTCCACAGCTCCGGCTGGACTGCACTATTTGCAACACACGGGATCCACTGACTCTTTGAGTCAGTGTGTTAGAATGTACACGCAACTGCACCATGGCCAACCAGCAGATGAAGGATCTCAAAGTGGGTATTTTGGCCTGGATGATTTCAAATAATTAACAGTGAAATTTTTTTTTTTTTTTTTTTTTTTTTTTTTTGTGAGGTGGAGTTTCGCTCTTGTTGCCCAGGCTGGAGTGCAATGGCACAATCTCGGCTCACCACAACCTCCACCTCCTGGGTCCAAGCGATTTTCCTGCCTCAGCCTCTGGAGTAGCTGGGATTACAGGCATGCACCACCATGCCCAGCTAATTTTGTATTTTTTGTAGAAACGGGGTTTCTCCATGTTCGTCAGGCTGGTCTTGAACTCCCAACCTCAGGTGATCCACCCGTCTAGGCCTCCCAAAGTGCTGGGATTACAGGCATGAGCCACCACGCCCGGCCAACAGTGACTATCTTGATTTTGTCTCTGTAGAAAATCTTTAAGCAATGGCCCTTTTCACCACCTTTTCAATCCATTTGAAGTCAGAGGCTTGGGTCAGTCTTAAGACACAGAAATGGACAGGCCCTTTTGATGTGGTTTTATTTATACATTACCTGATTCTTTGGCCTACCTCTATACCACAGAGGAATATTCAGATTGTTACCTTGTTGGGAGACAAACCGCCAAAGGAAAAATATTGAAAACCTCTGTTCCATCATGTATATATGTAAGAACTAGAACCAGTGACTGCTTTGGTCTCTTCTTCTATCAAAAACTATGGGAATCAGTAGCCAACAAGCTCAGAAAATGCAAGCTTCTGCTTTACCCAAGCAAAAGATATGGCCAGAGGCTATACTAGCGTTATATCCCATAAAAGAAAAAAACCGGCCAGGCGCAGTGGCTCACGCCTATAAGCCCAGCACTTTGAGAGGCCAAGGCAGGTGGATCACTTGAGGCCAGGAGCTGGAGATCAGCCTGGCCAACATGGTGAAACCCCGTCTCTAGTAAAAATACAACAATTAGCTGGGTGTGGTGGTGGGCACCTGTAATCCCAGCCACTGGAGAGGCTGAGGATGGAGAATCACTTGAACTGAGAGGCAGAAGTTGCTGTGAGCCAAGATCGCACCATTGCACTCCAGCCTGGGCAATAGAGTGAGACTCCATCTCAAAACAAAAAAAAAGAAAGAAAAGCAGGGAAGAGGCTCAAGGCCAGAGTGTTGAGGATTGTTCAGCTAATCGGCCCCATGGCGAAGGTTTTCTGTATGTAAACAGCTGTAGGCTGACATATAATCATGAAGCTGGTAGATATTCATGGCATGCCATTTGGATGGCTAGATAGTTCTAAATGTCACCTTTTGGTTTTTGTTTTGCTTTGTATTGTTTTGTTTCTTAAATTTCTATCTAAAGGATGTCCTTAAAATGAGCATTGCTATGTCCAAAAAGTTGCAGCATTATAATTCTTGGAAGTAATAATTTGCTTCAAAGTAAGGTCAGTCACCATCAGATGCCATAGTGATTTGTCTGCCAAAGTTCTATGCACCATGTTAGAACTTGGCTGAGTGTGCACAAAGCTCAGCTAATGAAAACCTTCCCACCAACTTGTCTTGGTTAGTTTGTTTGATATAATATATTTTGTTGTAACATTCAGTCTGTTGTTTTTCCATTTGCTTTAAATTTAGCACTGCCACATAAAAAAGAGACAGAGAAAATAGGACAGCTTGAAGAGGTGTAAAAATATAATTACTCTTTTGAAAGTATGCATATTTATCTATTTTCTGCTAACCCCCATCTCACTTGTCTTTCCACTTGGCTAAATAGACGAATGTTCCTGGCTCATGGATATATAGCACTTATGGGTTACTTCAAATTGAGAACATCCCTTACTGCAATTTCTATGCCACTGATTTTAGTACATTTTTAAAATTTCTTTTGCATCAAAAAAGAAATCAAATGAAAGCATATCAGGCTTGAAAGACCACTGGTGGTACCGTAGAACTTCCACAAGCCAATCTGCAATAATAATCTGCAATCTGCAATAAGGAAGGAAGGAAGGAAGGAAGGAAGGAAGGAAGGAAGGAGGGAGGGAGGGAGGGAGGGAGGGAGGGAGGGAGGGAAGGAAGGAGGGAAGGAAGAAAGGAGGGAGATTCATTAAGAAGTATTTTCCCAAACTACACCTAGTTGTGACAATATTTGGCTCAATTTTATAAATCTATTACAGTTGCATCTATAAAACAATAGGCTAATAATTCACAAGTCATATGTAAGAGCCATGCAGACCATGACTGTCTTCTTCACCAGTGTTTTCCCTGCCCACATGACAAGGCCTGAGAGGTGGCATGTGCTCACTAAAAATTTACTGAATGAGCCAGGTGTGGTGACTCACACCTGTAATCCCAGCACTTCAGGAGGCCGAGGTGGGTGGATCATGAGGTCAGGAGATCGAGACCATCCTGGCTAACATGGTGAAACCCTGTCCCTACTAAAAAATACAAAAAATTAGCCAGACGTGGTAGAGACATCTGTAGTCCCAGCTACTCAGGAGGCTGAGGCAGGAGAATGGCGTGAACCCGGGAGGCGGAGCTTGCAGTGAGCCGAGACTGCGCCACTGCACTCCAGCCTGGGAGACAGAGCGAGACTCTGTCTCAAAAAAAAAAAAAAAAAAAAAAATTACTGAATGAATGAATGAATGAATGGGTAGGTGCACTGTACTACAATGCAGAAAGAAAACTCTGCCAGTCCTGGTGGCTCACACCTGTAATCCTAGCACTTTGGGAGGCCAAGGTGGGAGGATCACCTGAAGTCAAGAGTTCGAGACCAGCCTGGGCAACATAGCAAGACCCCATCAAAAAAAAGAAAAGAAAAGAAAGAAAATTCCATTTAGTATTTCTGTGTCACATCTTCTGTTTGTCCTGTTAAATATGAAACTGCAAGCAGGCAGGGCCCGCATTTGTCCTGTGCACAGTTATATCCTAAGCTCCCAGCAGCAAGAGCTTACCATGTAGCAAGACCTCCAAAATTTTTGTTGAGCTGTTGGTGTTTAGGAATATGGATAGGCCCTTCTCTTGGAAAATTGTTGACCCAAGCTAGGCACGGTGGCTCACGCCTATAATCCCAGCACTTTGGGAGGCCGAGAAGGGCGGATCACCTGAGGTTGGGAGTTCGTGACCAGCCTGACCAACGTGGAAAAACCCCATCTCTACTAAAAATACAACAGTAGCCAGGCGTGGTGGCTCAGGTCTGTAATCCCAGCTACTCGGAAGGCTGAGGCAGGAGAATTGCTTGAACCTGGGAGGTGGAGGTTGCAGTGAGCCAAGATCGCGCCATTGCACTCCAGCCTGGGCAACAAGAGTGAAACTCAGTCTCAAAAAAAAAAAAGAAAAGAAAAAAGAAAATTGTTGACCCAGAAATCTGAATTTACCAAAGTAAATAAATTAGAAGACAATTCTGAATTTTACATTTTTACGGGTTTCCTTTCATAGGCAGGCCTTGAAAATATGCCTTAACTATAAAGTCTTCATGTAACTTTAAAGAAGCACATGTGCCATAGAATGCAAGATACGGCTGACTCTGCCAGGACTGTGCAGTCACAGCGCCACTTCCAGATGGTCAGAGTTAGAAGGCTGTGCCTCCCTGCCACTAGATCAACCACTAAGCCACAAACAAAAAACTGTGCTAAGAAGTGAAACAGGCAATGGCAGTGTTACGGGCTGGATTTTGTCCCCTCAAATTCTTATGCTGAAGTCCTAACCCCTGGTACCTCAGAATGTGAATGGAGATAAGGTATTTAAAGAGGTAATTAAGTTAAAAAGAGTTCATTAGGTTGGGCGCTAATCCAATCTGACAGGTGACCTCACAAGAAAAGGAGATTAGGGCACAGATACACACACAGGGAAGAATGCATGAAGTCCCTAGAAGGCAGCCATTTACAAGGCAAGGGAAAGGCCTCAGAAGAAACCAGTCCTGCTGACAGCGTGACCTCTCCTCCTCAGAACTGGTAGGAAATACATCTGTGTTGTTTCAGCCACTCAATTGGTGATCTCTATTATAGCAGTCCTTGGCAAACCGATGTAGACAGATAAGTAGAAATGTCTTCTTTTAGACTCCTTTCTACTGTTTTATAGACTAGAAGGATAATGCAGAAGTGTCCAAGTCCCAGACAAGACTATCAGAAGGCAAAAGCAAACACTGCCTCCTGCTCTCTCCCCTCCCACCCACGCGCTCCCCGGCCCTGTAATTGTCATCTCAGCTGGGTCTCTGTCTCCACTGCGACTGTATTAATTCTCCGTGGGCGGGAGGTGGTGATTCTGCAGAGAGAGCTGCCTTACAGATGAGCATCACGTCAGTGTCCCAACAGAAAACAACACTGGAAAATGTTTTGCCTTTCCTTTTTACAATCAACAAGAATCCACTTAGCTTGAAGGCAGAGGACTGAACCTAGCAGGGAGATGGGTATTGTTTCTGACCCTAAGAAGGAAACCCATTTCCCTTCTCGGTGTCCGAATACACTCATGTCATCTGGACATTTTTCACCAATTACTTTTGCAAACATTGTGGAAAAATAAGTGACTTAGTAAGTCCTGAGCCTTCACTTAAGAAAGTGGCCTGGGCCTCATTGAATAGCGGGTAGAAGAAGGAAATGATCCATGTATACTCTTTTATAGACAAAAAGAGTTACATTCTTTCACTGCAAAAAGGCCAACCATCATCAAAACAATTTAATACATTCTACCTCTTCCATAGAAGCTCAAATCAAACGTCTCACTCAGTCAAACTGAGTTAGGAGAGAAGCTGTCTGCTGGCTCCCAGTTCAGCTCCAGCAGGCCTGTTTTGAACACCATCGGCTGAGTCCTGTTCGTATCATTAAAAAATTATCTTAACTGCTCGCTGCCAAAAGTAATTTGCCCAGCATTGTCCATTCCTCGGAAACAGAACTAATGTTTCCTGTGGCTGTGAATGGCTGTGAAACAAGATAAATGCCTACAGGCAGCTGGAGAAAGTAAGCTGCCATCAGAGAGGAGTCCTCTGTCGGAAGGGGTGAGACCTAAGGGTCACATGCACGGATGGCCACAGGCCACTCTGCAAAGCATCAAGACCCTGAAAGAGGGACAGTTCTGGGAAATTTGGACTGCATAGGCAGGTGCATAAGGAGTCTCAGGAATGCTGCTGGCTTCAGATTCTGATCCCTGTGTCACCTCTCACCCTCATGTGTAAGACCCAGGAAAGTAGAATGTGGTGTGCGTGCATGTGTGTGGTGTATGTGAGTGAGCACTCCACTTCTGAAGTGTCCCCTACCCTTCCCCCTTCCCTCCTCTCCCCTTCTCTTTCTCTCTCTGTCTCTGCAGTCATTCCTAAGGCCCCTGATTTGGCAGTGAACCTACTGAGGGGTGGAGAGTGATCCTTTGTTAGTTGGGTAGTGACTCTGCGATGCAGACAGCTGAGGAGAAGCTTGGCAAGACAAAGAAACATCTCTGCCCGCCTCAATCCTTCCCCACCACTGGATTCTCTCTCCCTGGGAGACTTCTCCTTCTCCAAGGCTGCGCTGTGTGCCACCTGTGTTTGCTGAGCCCCTCCACCCTACTGTACACCCTGGGAGGCTGATGGGCATGCATTATACCAACAAGCTGGTCGGGATGAAGAATGGGGAGCACTGGCAGGATGGAGGAAGGAGGGTGAGGCGCAGGTGCTTATCCCCAACTCCCTCCCTTCAGGGTGGCTGCATCCCCACCTGACAGACTGTACTCAGCGCTGATGAGGCCAGTCGGGCCCCTCTCTTCCTCGTCTGCTCTGTGGCTCTGGGTGCTCTACCCACTACCTGTGCATTCAGTGGGAGCCTGCGTGGCAGCCATGGAGATGCACCTCTCAGATCTTCTTGCATGGAAGAACTTGCCATTCAGCTGCAAGGCTGCAGTGAATTGACTGCCTTCAGCCTTCAAAATCAATTTTATGGCTGTTCTTGCTGCTGCTGCTGCTGCTATTTGCCATGCTCTTTCTGAACAGCCCCAGCTAATGACTGAACATGATGGGGATACCAGGGCCAGGGGTCCTGACCATTTCTGTGCGACAACAGAGACTCCTCTAACTGGCTGTCCTTGCTCCTGCTCCCGCCTGGGTTGGTTAAGACTCAGTCAGATCAGACTCATGCTCTGAGCTTCCCTGGCCCAGTCCTGCTTTGTCCCTTCTTTTTTATTACAGGTGATTTGCATCGAGACTGAAGGTTTTCCCTGTTCATTCCTGCTTGCTGCTCCTTTTATCTTCCATAGACTATAAGCCCTAATAAATCCTAACTTCTAACTAACTCCACACTCCTAACTCCGTCCCAGCATCTGCTTCCCAGAGAATCCAACTAGCACGTGGTTTGATTAAACTCTACTCAAATCACCCAATTTGATGGTGCCATCTTTCCCATCAGACCCCTGACTGACGCGCCTTGACATTCAGTTAGTGAAATTCCACATGGGTTAACATATTGACTTGGGGAGAAGACTCTCCTGAACCCTCCCAGGCTATCCTGTCATGCTTGTGGACAAAGAGGAATGGAACTCCTGGACCACAGTTCCTGTGGGTTCCTGGCTTTCCTACCAGCCTTCCTCATCACCCACATCCAGACTCCCAGCTAGTTCCTCCAGGCCTGTGATGGGATCCTGAGATAACAGGCAATGCTGGAGAAAGGGGGAGAGGCTGCTGGACTGTGGGGAACGAGCAGTGACAGTAATGAGAACCACATGTCTCAACAGGAGCTTAGAAAAGCACATTTAATCCTAATCAATCAGAAGAAAATGTCCAGAGTCACTGAAGCAGTGAGGCAAAAATAGTATTGAGAAGGTTCAAAGTCTACTCAGAACCCCTGAAATCCAAACTTGTCACTCACTGGGAACTGGACTTGCTGGCCTTCCCAGGCCTAATGTGTGCTCTGAAGAAGAGAAGATTAAGAAGCGGGCTCTCTGCAGGCAGGATGGCTGTGAATTGCTTGGCTTAGGACACAGGATGTCTAACGCATTTTTGGGAAATATCTAGGTTGATAATTCCCAAACCTATTTTTGCAACACCCTGAGAATTTTCTAATTCTCACCAGATGAGATGTGTGCCACAAAACCCTAAAAACGAAACTGACTTAGTTATAAAAAGTGAATATATCCTAGAGAGTAGGAAGACAGCCTGCATTTTTCAGGGCTCTTCTAATTTCAAAAATGCTGGCCTGTTAACAAAAAATATACTTATTATCAAACAGTATATCTTCTTTGAGGTTCAGAAAATTGGGTCCTATTGTACATGCAGCATTTTTAGCAGAGATAAAGGGAGAAGGGGAAGTATGACTGAACTGCAAGTTCTCAAACTTCAAAAATGCTAAGATTCATTCCATTCATATTGGTTCTTGGTTCTTTCATGTAACACATGAAACCCAATGATCTTCACTTATAATGTCCCCCACCCCCAAATCTTTAGAGTTGTCATGACTTGTTGATTTGCATGGGGAACATAGGGAAATGCCAAGTGGGGCAGAAACAGCTCCAGTCCTCAGACAGCAAAGTGAACCCTAATTACCAGGTACTTTGGCCCAGGCAGCTTTCAGACTCCAAGCTCCTTCACCTGGGAGCTTGTTTCTCACCTTCAAATGGAGCTGAACTGTAATTGTAACTGTATTTGAGTCAGGATCCACATTTGTGACGAGGACTCATTCCTGCCTTACGCAAATTTGTCCCTGAACAGCAGCAAAAACTTAGGAAATCTGCAGGCTTCACTGCTCTTCCCCTCCCCACTCCCCTTCCATGAGACCTGGGTCTGCCACTGCAGGAGCCTCTGTCAGGGGCCGAAATGTTGGTGCAAGCCAATGCCTCCATGCTTCTGCTCTCTGCAGTCTTTAGCCACCTTCCCAAAGGCAAAGCTGCACTCCCTCTCTGCACCCTAGCCTCTCTGTTTGCCTCAGTGTTCTTTTGTGATTTATTTCCTCTGACTCTTCCCTTCACTGAATACAGCTCCCCTGTCCATTTTGATTGTTTTCTAAACTCCCATTGGAAACAAACACTCTATTTCAGCCTTCCAGGGTAGAAGCTGCTCCACTCCATCACCCCACAATCATCTAGGGCCAGGGAAGGGAGATAAACATTCTCCTACTGGTCACTTCTCATCGATATTTCTAATCCAGCACGTCTCCATTCTCAGGCGAGAACCTCTGCCCTTTGGCCCTCCTCCCCTGACGTGTACATGTTCGCATACATGCCATTTTCTCCTTGTTCCTCTCACCCTTAGCCTCCAAAACATTCCCCCTTCAACACTATGCATCTTTCCATCTGACTTATATACATTCTCTCTACCTCAACCTCTAGGAGATAGTTATGTCTGCTCTTCTCCCTCCCCACTCCCCTTCCATGGGACCTGGGCCTGACACTGCAGGAGGCCCTGTCAGGGGCTGAAACGTTGGTACAATAAATTTATCCGTACCGGTTAGAATTGGTTTGACTGTACACGAAATACCCAGCAAAGTGGCTTAAATAATACAAACCCTCTCATATAGTCGAATCAGGGCTAGAATGGTGACTCCATGTTGTTTAGGGATCCCTGTCTTTCTGCTCCACCATCCTAGCCTTGGTTTCCATCCTTAAAGTGGTTCATGGTCCAAACTGGCTGAAAGGCTGGAAGAAGAAAGGAGAAGAAATGGCAAATGGGCACACCTTCTCGGTGATTGCTCACTTTTTTTTCTTGCGCCCCCCGCCCCCTTCCCTAGCCAATGATTTTTACTTGCACATTTTTGGCCATCCCTAACTGCAAAGAAAGCTGAGAATTGTCAACTGGGTCCACTGCTGTTCTGAATAAAATCAGGGTTCTATTAGTAATGAATAGGCAACTAACATTCTTGCCTTGTAATTCCAGACCAGTATCATTGACCCTCATCTCTCCTCCAGCAGCCTATTCCTACTTCCATTTTCTGCACTCTGCTCCCCCAAGCCCTTTTACATCCTGATCTGTCTAATCTTCTCTCCAGCCCTCACCACCAACCCTTGCAATTCCCATGCTCTCCTTCCCTCTACGTCTGTTCTTCCATCATACGGAGAAACCACACTGAGTCCCTTCAGCCTTCCATTTTCCCCCACTTATAAGGTGTGGTATCAATTTGCGTCCTCTGAGAGGCAGACATCAAGCAGGAATTTTCTGTTCAAGAGGTTTGTTGAGGGAAATGCCTGTGAGGACAAAGGGCGAGGGAGCAGGGGTAATTAGGCAAAACCTTTGAACCATGGTGCACGCAGGTCTACATCTGAGGAAGGAGAGCGGGAAGGGAAGGAGGGATTGAATGGGAAGAGCCTCAAACCTCAGCAGAAGTTCAAGAAAATCTCAGTCAGGTCTCTGGAGAGTCTCTGAGCTAAAGATTCCCATTAGAGGAATGCTGTATTGGGTAGAACTGGCCCAGATCCAATGCTCCCTCTGTGTTCCACATGTGGCCCTTTCTACCACCACCGTGTTTACCTACATCACTGATCATCCACACAGCTCTCCTGCAGTCTCAGCAGAGGTTCTCTTGCCTTGCTGCCTGTATCCTTGATTGCCTGCTTCATATTTGCTCCAGGTCCTTACTTCATTAATTAGTTCATTTGCTCCTACTTTTTTCACTCTCTCAGGAAGGGGTAACAGCAGGCAGACGCAACAGTGTAATGGGCTCAGGGAATGACAAGGGATTTGATACAGCTGGAGCAAAATGTAGGAGGCACATAATAAATGCTCAATAAATATGTATTGAATGAATAAATACATATTTTGTCTCTTCCAGAAGACCTCAAGCTTTACCTAATAACTCACAGGTATTAATACAAAGTTGTCAGGAAAGTCGATCTACTAATTTCTTACTGTATTAGAAACAAAATTATTTTTCCAAATTCCTCATTTCATTGACTGCCTGGTATGGAACCTATCAGACACTAGGTGCTTAATGAATAAACGTTTGTGTAATTAAGCTGAATGGGAAATAAATCTTTCACTCTCTGGGTATCACATGCATATTAGTGGCATTGGACAAAGGGAAATGAACAGGGGGAAGCCATGATTTATGCTCCTAAACCTCTTCTCTACCTCTGGTATATCCATCTTTCAATACTTTATGATCTTGAACTGATCTTATCTATCCCATAAATACATTATGTCAGAACTGATTGTAACCAACAGGATATTACTGAACTGCATGTCGTCAGATCACAGTGTTTCTCTCTTCGGATGATGATTTTCAGGGCTTTGGATGCCAACCAGAAGAAGCTGTAGGAATTGGCACAGATCCAGAGCATGGACAAAGACTACACTTCTGCTGAAGGCAAAGGTGAAAGAGCATTATCTAAAAAGCAACCAAGACTTCATGGGGGAGCAGTAAACGGGACCAGAGTCAGGGAATAAGGAACACTTTTCAGAATTGAACTATAGAAATGCATCCTGCAAGGGTGGAACCAAAAGATTCTTTCAATCAAGTATCAGGGAATAGTTTTGGGTGAAATCAGGCTGGATTTGTGTGTAAAGTTGCTATAGACACTCTACAAGACATTAGTGTATCTGGCTAAGCACGCTGGCTCACGCCTGTAATCCCAGCGCTTTAGGAGGCCGAGGCAGGTGGATCACCTGAGGTCAGGAGTTCAAGACCAGCCTGGCCGACATGGTGAAACCCTATCTCTACTAAAAATACAAAAATTAGCCAGGCATGGTGGCACATGCCTGTAGTTCCAGCTACTCAGGAGGCTGAGGCATAAGAATCTCTTGAACCTGGGAGGCAGAGGTTGCAGTGAGCTGATATCGTGCCACTGCACTCTAGCCTAGGCAGAGCAATACTCAGTCTAAAAAAAAAAAAAAAAAAAAGTTATTAGTGTATCCAAAGAGGGAAAGACAGACAAAGGGAGATTCATCAGAGGGAAGGTGGACAACATGAACTACAGGGTCTGCTATGCAGATCTTGTTTTATCTGTGCAGTGTATGTACACTAGCCTATGGCTTCCCTCTGCAGTCCCAGGGGCCATACTCCTAACCTAGATGTCCCCATCAAACTCTCAGAACCTAATGCCAGTGGATATGTGGACTGTCATTTCCCTTGCTCTGATTCATGCTCAACATCCACTCTTGTCATTATAATTTGATTTCTCCTATAGGATGAGAACCCACTAAGTATTACAATCCACGTGTCAGTCGCATTTCTCATTGTGATTAACACCCCAGCCATTTGGTTTGCTCTTCAGTGTCTTGCGAGCAAGGCTACTGTGAATCTTTCCTCAGGAGTACAGATGGAGTCACATTTCTGAGCCTACAGAGCTGAGGGCAAGACCTGAGAATGGTGATGTCAAAATGCCAACCAGCAAGACCTCTTGGTGGTTATTCAGCCAGCCTTTTCTTGTGCCGTTCCACAGTCTTGATTGAGACCTTTTTTAGATGTCACCTTGAGATGAGCTGTGTGAATATCCAATTTAAAAAGGTGCAGAAGGAAACTCTGTGAGTATATGTGTGTGTGTGTGTGCATGCATGCGTGCTTGTGTGTATACATGCATGCCTGTCCAGAGAATTGTAGCTTCTTAACAACATTAGGAAGCTCAAATAGAATAGTTGTGATGGTTAATATGAGGTGTCAACTTGATTGGATAGAGGGATGCCTGGATGGGTGGTGAAGGATGGTTTCTGAGTGTCTGCGAGGGCGTTGCCAGAGGAGATTGACAGATGAGTCTGTGGACTGGGAGAGGAAGACCCATCCTCAGTGTGGGTGGGCACCATCCAATCGCCTGCTGGCATGGCTAGAACAAGGCAGGCAGGAGAAGGTGGGATCGGTTTGCTTGCTGAGTCTTCTGGCTCTTTCTTCTTCCCGTGCCAGGTGCTTGCTTGTGCGCCTCCTGTGCTTGGACATCAGACTCCAGGTTCTTCAGCCTTCGGACTCTAGGACTTGCACCAGTGGCTTCCCAAGGGCCCTCAGGCCTTAAGCCACAGACCGATGACTGTATTGTCAGCTTCCCTGGTTTGAGGCTTTTGGACTTGGACTGAGCCGCTACTGGCTTCTCTCTTTCCCAGCTTGCAAACAGTCTATTGTAGGACTTTGCCTTGTAACTGTGTGAGCCAATTCTTCCTAATAAACTTCCTTTTACATATACATATATCTTATTGGTTCTGTCCCTCTGGAGAACCCTGACTAATACAGTAGTCAATTCAACCTGATCTATCACATGGTCTTTCATTAAAGTTACACCTTTTATTATTAGAGGTTTCCTCAAAGTAAATGTTGGGTGAATGAGTGGGATGGATGGAGAATGGAGAATGGATGGAGGGAACAAAAACAGAGCTATTTAGTTTTGGCTTTGAATTTAATAGCTCACGGGCATTAGTACAAGTTGCTGAGTTAGGAAAGATAATATGCCAATTTCTTACAGTATTGGAAGCAAAATTATTTTTCCAAACGCCTCATTTCATTTAAACGGTGACTTTAGAGAATAGCTAAATTTAAAATAGAGCCAAATAATAGACTCTCACGGATTTTCCCTAAACAAAACAAATGAGAAATTATCTGTTTACAACCCTTACACTGGAAGACAGTGGCTTAAGTAAAGGAAAATCTGAAAGCTGTGTTGAAGCATTTAAAGATTCAAACAGAGAGGGTAAGGATTCTCTTAATCCATGAGTCTTATGTTGATACCTGTAGGGAAATGGAGGCTATGGATGATATTTAGACCTCAATTCACATTTTCACAGAATTGAAAGTCTAGGCAGTATTTATGGCTCATACTTGTGTTAGGACGTTATTTTAAACCTACATATAAAAGTATCTGGGGGTGGTAAATTGTACTCAATATTAGTGAATTTTGTTAGGAGGCACATCAGCTAAGACCCAGTTGGAGAACAAAATGACAGCCACATTTTTTTAATTCTTCACCACAAGGTATAAAAAAATTTCTTCAAGTCACCAAGTGACTGATGATCGTTCATATTAATCAAGATAAAACTAAAATAAGCTACAGAAGAGCCCGCCGCACACCCATGCTGCGGAGTGGGGGGCCTGCCGAATGAACTGGCAGAAGAGCCACGCTGTACACGTTTCCTTGACAACTGTTCCCATAGAGCCAGTGTTCAAAGAGAGGTTCAAGCAAAGCAACTAGAAAGACTAATTGGTGATCATGCTCCAATATCTAAAGTGGTATCGAGATTCCATGATATTGTGCGAGCTACTTCTAAATTTTGGTGAGTGTGTTTTCTCCTTTCTCCTTTCACTGTTATTTTTAGTGGAATTTCTCTTTCATTTGTTTCATTCCAAATTAAGAAACCCCTTTTATAAAAGGATAACAACCACAGTTAAATTGCTACCTTGGAAAATATAACCTATAAAATAATTTTGTCTCACTTAAAAACATTTTTCTGAGATAGGGTCTCACTCTGTCACGCAGGCTGGATGGAGTGTAGTGGTGTGATCATAGCTCACTGCAGCTTCCACCTCCTTGGCTCAAGTGATCCTCCCTCTTCAGCCTTCTGAGCAGCTGGTACTACAGGCACATATCACCACACCTAAAAGAATAGCACGATGCTAAGTTTTTATTGTTTGTAGAGACAAGGCCTCATTATGTTGTCCATGCTGGCCTCAAACTCCTGGCCTCAAGAGATCCTCCCACCTCAGCCTCACAAAGCCCTGGATTACAGGCTTGAGCCACTGCACCTGGCCCCTTTCTCATTTGATCCAGCAATCGCACTAAAGGGGCAGCAGCTGAGCCACACAAAGGTGACTATAGATGGGAGGTAGTTCTTAGAGATTTAATCACAGCTTTTATAAAGTGTCCTTATGGATGTAGGTCTGAGGCACACCCCAACAGTCCTAGTGTGCTGCCAAACACTAGGATGTTAATTCATAACCCAAACTGTCATGAAAATGCAAGGGCACCCTGAGAAAGAGAAGACACAATTCCACTGTGTCAGCCTCTTTCCCTTTTGCTGGCAGAAGAGAGACATCTTGGCAAGAAATTCCAGGTGAGAAAGGAAACCTGTCTGCAAACAGTGAAAAATTTGAAAAGGGCTGGGGATGGAGCAGTGAGCACAACAATGGGATAAACAAACCAAAAAAAAAAAAAAAATACCCCATTATGTTGCAATAAAAGAAATCTGTGAGGTGTCCAAACAGCATTACTAAGATTACTAAGCCAATTCTGGTCACCCAAATAAGAGAATCAGAAATGCAATTACTCCAACCCTGAAGAGTAAATACATCAAGTAAGAAGCCAAAGCAAAAGCAATCAGAATAAAGACTGAAATTCATCAAAGCACCTTAAGAAAAATTGCCTTTTTCTTTTCTTATTTTCTTGGTGATATTTTAGATGCCTTTTCCCAAATGTGCAATTATCAGCAGAGTGAAGTAAAAAAAATGAAATTGCAGTGTACATATACTAGAGTGGATGAAGGCAAACGCACAGATTGAGGACTGTCAGCAGTGGCTGGGCACAAACTTGGTCAGCCACCTGTGTGACCTCCAGTACAGAAAATCCCGCAAGTCCTTGAGATGCTGGGCCTAAGAAAGGCACTTATGAATTATTTCATCTTGAGTAAAACAAACCACTGGGCCAGGTGCGGTGGCTCACACCTGTAATCTCAGCACTTTGGGAGGCTGAAGTGGGCGATCATTTGAGTACAGGAGTTCGAGACCAGCCTAGCCAACATGGTGAAACCCCGTGTTGACTAAAAATGCAAAAATTAACCAGGCATGGTAGCGCATGCCTGTAATCCCAGCTACTGGGGAGGCTGATCCAGGAGAATCACTTGAACCCTGGAGACGGAGGTTGCAGTGAACTACTGCACTCCAGCCTGGGTGACAGAGCGAGACCCTGTCTCAAAAAAAGAAAAAGAAAAACAAACAAACAAACAACTGCTCCCCAATTTCAGCAACAAAACAACAGCAAATCTACTAGAAGTTATACTCCTCTCATTGTAGGAAGAAGAAGTGGCATGGCCAGGGTGGCGAGCCACTCCCACGTTGTGATTTGACCCTGTCTCTTACCTAAGTGGTTTGGTACGATGATCAGACGTGTCTTCATACAATCGCCAACGTCAGCCTGGCTGTTCACTTGTCATGTTGTCCCTTTCTCAGCCACAGGCACTTTCTCCTGATCTCAATAGAAGGATTTGTATATAGAAACAGATTCTAGCTCATGACCCCTCCCCTCTAAGAGAGGGATTCTCAACTCCAAGGCATGTCTTGTGTCAGTCACTACAGGAAATTATTTATTCCCTTAAAGAGAAATAATTAGAATTAACTTTTGTTTTTAACTAAGCAACTAAGTAGTACAGCCTTAGCCATGGCATTGACACCACTCTGTGAATTTTGAAGTATTATGATTTGTATATTCTTATTTATTGCTTTCATTAATTGTAAACTTTTTTTTCTTTTTTGAGATGGAGTCTTGCTCTGTTGCCCAGGCTGGAGTGCAGTGGTATGATCTCGGTTCACTGCAACCTCCACCTTCTGGGCTCAAGCAATTCTCCTGCCTCAGCCTCCCGAATAGCTGGGACTACAGGCGCCTGCTACCACGCCCTGCTAATTTTTGTATTTTTTGGTGGAGAAAGGGTTTCACCATGTTGCCCAGGCTGGTCTTGGACTTCTGATCTCAAGTGATACGCCTGCCTCGGCCTCCCAGAGTGCTGGGATTACAGGCGTGAGCCACCACGCCTGGCCAATTGTAAACTTCTTAAGCCCAAAGTGTATGTGTGGTGGAGCGGGGCGAATCTGCTATTTCTCTTAGTCTGTCCGGCGGTCAGAAATTTAGTCAACAAATACTTCCAGATGACGGCCTGTGTGCCGGACGCCCATTTAGCAGGGTGGAGAAGATGGACTTCACACCAGCGTGGGGAGTGTTAGGAAGGAGGAGCAGGCAGGGCCCGGGGCTTGTGGAACGGAGGGACTAACCTCTCGGAGGGCCCCCGGCCTGGCAAGGGTCAAGAAACACCTAGGACCTGTGATTTCACTCTGGAGTTTTCTTGGCAAAGGCGATGGGGAAGGGAGGACCCCTCGGGCAGAGAGAACAGCACAGGCAGGAAAAGCCCCAAAGTAGCAGAAAGGATGAAATGTTCCAGAAGCAGGAAGTAAGCCCTTAAGACCTGAAAGGTGGGCACAGTCTTGGAGCCCTTGCGAGGACAGTTAGACTTGATCCTCAGGGCACAGAAAGGCAATGAAGGGTTTTAAGTCAGGCATCGGTTTGATCCGTGTACTGTGATCAGTCACTGTAGCCTTTTGATTTTCAGACCATGTTGGAAATGGTCTGAAAATCAGACCATTGCCTAACTGCTGCTCTGTTACCTAAGAGCAATTCCACGCTCCACTTCCAGGACCGTCAGGGAACCCATCACATCCATTTTACTTTCTCTCATGCTTGTTTGTGGCATATAAAATAGATTTTAAATAACAACTAAACAACGTGAAGAGTAATTAGGAGAAAACATTCTATTTCATTTGTAATATTTATACTGTTCCATATTCCCCTACCAGACTCAAAGGTGAGGCAGTATGGTGTAGTATCTTAAAGAGTGTGGACTCTGGAGCCTGGGTTCAATTCCCAGCTCTGGCACTTACTTCTTTGTGTGAACTTGGGCAGATTACTTATTTTCTCTATTCCTTGGTTTCCTCATTTGTAAAATGGGGAATAATAGTAGGACCTCAATAGGCAGAGTGATCACTTAATTTATCAGACACAGTGGACATTTTGGAGATAGACGGGGGTTCTAGCATAGGTCGATGTAAATAAAGTGCTTAGAATAGTGCCTGGCACATAGTAAGGGCTGCTTGCTATCATTATTAGGAAGCTTTCATTTACTCCTTAGAAGATGAGAACCACCACCAAGTTTTAAACATCAACATGGGCCAGGTGCGGTGGCTCACACCTGTAATCCCAGCACTTTGGAAGGCTGAGTCGGAGGGGGATCACCTGAGGGCAGGAGTTCGAGATCATCCTGGCCAACATGGTGAAACCCCATCGCTACTTAAAATACAAAAATTAGCCGGGCATGGTGGTGGGTGCCTGTAATTCCAGCTACTAGGGAGACTGAGGCAGGAGAATCGCTTGAACCTAGGAGGTGGAGGTTGCAGTGAGCCGAGATTGCACCACTGCACTCCAGCCTGGGTGACAGAGTGAGACTCTGTCTCGAGGAAAAAAAAAAATTTTTTAAATCAACATTGTTGGAAAAGAGAATTGAGAAATATATTTAGAACTCCATGGTACTGTAGCAAACTTGACAGTATTTTAATTTGATAAAGATTATCTTTTGACAGAAAACTAAGCAAAGAAGAGAAAAACTAAATAAAAACAAACCATAGATGGGCTTGGAAAGACAAGTCTTTTGGTGGGCAATACTGGTTCAATGCTAAAGTAAGTACTTTTTCAAATAGGTTTAAAACAATCTGATTTACAGATTTGGGTGTTAATCTGCCAGAAGCATCAACTAGATGAGCATTTAATTTAGTTCTGATTATTAAAATAATAAGCGCTAGTTATAGATAATTTGAAGAAGAAAATGAAAGTCATTCATTCCCCCACCGCTAAAAACAACCAGCATTTACATTTAGTTACATGCCCTAGTATGCAGCATGCCACTTTCTGCATGCTTTCCCCCATGTATTCATATATGTGTATATGTGTGTGCCTGTGTCCATTAAAATTTTTTCAAAATCAAGATCATAATGCATATGCATTGGTTTGCTAGGGCTGCTATTAGCAAAGTACCACAAACTGGGTCGCTTAAAACAGCAGAAACAGAAACTTATTGTCTCATAGTTCTGGAGGCCGGAAGCCTGACAGTGAGTTGTCAGCAGGGCTATGCTGTCTCTGAAGGTTCTAGGGGAGGATCCTTCCATACCTCTTCTAGCTTCTGGTAGTTGCTGGCAATCCTTGATGTTACTTGGATTGTTGAAAACATCACTCCAACCTCTGCCTCTGTCTTTACATGGCCTTTCTCCCTGTGTATCTTTGTCTCTATATGTTCACAGGGCCTTCCTATGAGGACATCAGTCATTGGATTTGGGGCTCACCCTAATCCAGTATGACCTCATTAGCTTCACTAATTATAGGTGCAGATACCCTATTTCTAAATAGAGTCACATCCTGAGGCTCCAGGTGGATATGAATATTTGGGAGTCATCATTTAACCCAGTAGAGCATGTAATGAAGATAGCTGACTTCACAGTGTAAGATACTATACTATGCCTACAACCTAGAGTGCCCCAAAGTGTAGTATTTGAATCCCCTCTTGCTAAAAAGTACTGCTAATCTTTGAAAGGAGATTCAAATACTATACTTTGGGATACTCTAGGTTTTAGGGTATCCTGAAGTGAGCGGGGGCTTCTGACATCATCCGGGATGGAGGGAGGAAAATCCAGTCTCCCTAGAATCACAGAAACTACACCCTGGACTTGGCCACTTCACAGGGCAAGCCACCTCAGTGTGAGCCACCATGCTGAGCAGGGCCATTGTAATGTCAGCACTCGCATAGCCACTGCCTGGGCACCCACTTGCCTCCCGAGGTGCTGCCCTAGAGGAGACTAGTGTTTCCTCGCCCATGGACCACAGCGATCGCTGACACCGTTTTTCCTTTTGACTCCAGGGTACAGCAGAGCACCAGTCCCATCTCTTTCCACACTCAAGATAATCATTTTTTTTTTTTTTTTTTTTTTTTTTGAGACGGAGTCTCGCTCTGTCGCCCAGGCTGGAGTGCAGTGACCGGATCTTAGCTCACTGCAAGCTCCGCCTCCCAGGTTGATGCCATTCTCCTGCCTCAGCCTCCCGAGTAGCTGGCGCCCGCCACCTCGCCCAGCTAGTTTTTTGTATTTTTTAGTAGAGACGGGGTTTCACCGTGTAGGCCAGGATGGTTTCAATCTCCTGACCTCGTGATCCCCTCGTCTCGGCCTCCCAAAGTGCTGGGATTACAGGCTTGAGCCACCGCGCCCAGCCAAGATAATCATATTTTAAATGACGCTTTGCCTGATACTGTTGGTGAGCCTTATTAGGCCCTCTCAATCCACCCCAAAAAGTTATCCAACTTTGAATTTCAGTGAGAGGTTACTGAGAGTCTCAGTCACTTCCCCCTCAGAAGGCCCCTGGGCTCCTGAGTGAGCAAGTGAGACCACTTCCTCCCTAGAACAATTTGTACTAAGAAGCACTGGGAACAATACCTTGGTTCATCCCAGAAAAGGTACTGTCCTTCCCTTAGGCCACAGGTGCCTAACTGCCTCTGACATTTCAGAACAAGTACATAATTATTAAGGTGTTCTTCCCATGAGAAGGAAAGGAAGTTGGGAGGCTGGTAGTCTCCTCCTACAGACCTAGAGGTCAGGTGTCTGGCATCATTTGAAAGTCCACTGGCCATGTCCTACTTTGAAATTTAGCATCATTGCCATAAGCTCCATAGCATCCTATCACATGGATATAACATACTGTAACTTATTTAACTTTTCCCATATTTTGATACATTTAGGTGATTTCCTACTATAAATTAACTGAGATAAAAATCCCCATTCAGGGCTGGGTGTGATGGCTCACATCTGTAATGCCAACACTTTGGAAGCTGAGGCAGGAGGATCACTTGAGGCTAGGAATTTGAGGTGGGCCTGGGCAACATAGGGAGATGTCATCTACAAAAAAATTTCAAAATTAGCCAGGTGTGGTGATGTGCACCTGTGGTCCCAGCTGCTGGGGAGGTTGAGGTGGGAGGATCACTTGGGCCCAGGAGGTTGAGGCTGCAGTGAGTTGTGATCATGCCACTGCACTCTAGCCTGGGTGACAGAGCAAGACCCTGTCTCAAAAAAGGAAAAACAAAAAAATCCTCATTCATTCATTCATTCATTTTGTAAATATTTGTTAAGTATCTACTATATGCTAGTCATTGTGTTAGGTCCAGCAGGATCTAAAGGTCTTATTCTCAAAGAGCTTATGTTGTAGTGACAGGAAAAGAGGATTGCAAACAAGTGACTGTAAAATGGAATGCCTTCATATTTACAAGGAAGAAAAATAAAATGGTGCAAGACTGTAGAGCTCTAGGAGTTGCTATTCTAGATAGGGTGAGCAGGAGGGCTTGTGGAAAAGCTGTTGTTTGATACAACCTATCCAATCTGGCAAATTGGGGAAGGTGTTCTATAAAGCACAACAGCATCCACATGAAGTTTTGTCTCGTTTTCTTTCATTGTTGTTTTGCTAATTGTATCACATATGAAAATAAATAAAACGGGAGATCACTTGATTAAGTGAAATTACCACTGAAATCAACACAAGTACAGTTTGTACAAGTAAATGATGAGTCTACTGGATTTTTAAAAATCAGTGGCTGTTCAAAAAAAACACAATGAATATCATCTACTCTATGAAATGTATGTGCTTTTAAATGAAAGGACAACATTGAAAACTTTGAAAAGCAGCCATCAAAACATGCTCCCTTGAAATGTGGCTGGATCTGTGTGTAATGGTTTCTTTCTTCTTAAGAGATTTGAGGGTTTTTTGCCCTCAATAGTTTTGTCAACAACTAAATTGACACCAAATAAAGACTCGAAGACCTACTCAGACTCTGAAAGTAGATCTTTCACAACCTACTATTGCAATTTACTTTATTAAAAAGACCCTCTCTGCCTTTAAAATACTGCCCTAAATTTCACATACTTGAATATCTTTGTCCCACTGATAACCAAGTTCTTCATAATTTTGTACTTTAATTTTATCACACTGCAACATTTTAGGTAGCCAGATGTCCAAATGTTTTCAAACTAAATTCCTGCTGTTGCTGTTTAAAATGTGTATGTGTGCATATGTATGCTTGTGCACGTGTGTGTGTGCGTGTCCACGTGTATGTGTGTGCATGTGCGTCTGGGTGTATGTACATGTGTATGTGTGTGTACATGTTTATGTGTGTGGGTGTGTGTATATGGGTATGTGTATGTGTGCACATGTGTGTGTGCATGTGTGTGTGCGGCATGTGTATTCTGATTATCTATCTATCATCTACTGTGGTCTTTCTAGCAGTGTTATCTAACTTCTTAGGTGGTGGCTCAGAACTGCAGACCGTGTTCCAAGAGATGAGGGTAGAAGCTGCCAGTATTTAAGGCCTAAAGGGAGCCTGGCACAGGGGCCACTTGCACTGCATTCTATTTATCAGAACAGTCCCAAAACCTGCTGGATTAAGAGGAGGTGACATAGACTTCACCTCTCAAACAGGAAGAGTATCAGAGAATTTTGTAGCCATGTTTAAGCTGCTACAATATATATTTAACTTTTTATTATGGAAATGGAAATGTTAAATATATATAAAAGTTGACAATAAGTATGCAAACCTCCATGTACCCACCATTCAGCTTCAACAGTTGTCAACTCATGGCTAATTTGTTTCATGTATACCCCACCCACTTTCTCTACCCCGATATTATTTTAAATCAAGCCCTAATACTAATTCATCCATTGCAGTTAAGTTTTATAGTGCTGTGCTGAACAGAGGAGAGAACCTCCTTTAAAGGGATCATCTATTCATTTCATCTCACAGACTTTTCTTTATTAATACCAACCTGCTCTTACCTCTTAGAAGGTGTGTTTCTTCCAAGAAATCTCTATTTGACCAGACACAACAAGCGCTTTCCTGAATATGTTCTGGTGAAACACAGATGGGACTAGGAGTCAGGAGACCCGGGTTCTAGCATCCCAGCCACTGACCAGCTATGGTAGATGATAAATCATAATGACAATAGTTAACTCCTACTGAGTCCTCACTTGACTCCACATTCATTGTTTCACTTCTACAATTATTCCCATTTTACAGATAGGGTTAGAAAAGTTAAGCAACTTGCCCAGGATCAAAGAATAGTAGAGGTGGGATCATATCTAAATCATACTAGGCCCTATTTCCTCCTGGATCCAATGGGGTCAATCATACAAACTCAGCCTACTTCACTGGAGAATCGTACGTTAAATGCTCGATTTCAATATCAAATCGCAAAACCTTTTGAAATAGGTAATATATTTTCGTGGCTCAAAAATCGAAACAATATCAAACTGTGGTGGGTCCGGCTCCCCCTCCTCTTCCATTTATGTCATTCCACTTCCTGCTTTCTCTGTACAGGCAAGCATTTTTATTATTTATTTATGCAAATACAGCAAATGTGAATGTGTGTATTATTGCTTTTCCTTTTTCTCACACCAAAGGTAGTGCCTTTATGTGTTTAATCTGTATATTCCTGTACCAGCAAATAGCTGTCTCATCTTGTTTGATACCTGCCTAGAATCTCATCATGTGGACACACCATCATTTATTTAACAAGTTCCCCACTGATGGACATTCGATTTTCCCCAACCTTTTGCTGCTACAGACAATGAAGCACAAAGGTTTATTTCTGTGGGAAAACAAAGATACCAAGTGTCTATGTGCATTTATTACAGGAAGAACAGTCAGTAGCAGAACCTCTTAGTTCCCTGGTTTGTTCAGTGAAGTCATTTCTCACCCAATTCTGATGTTTAATACAAGAAATTCATCAGGTTTGACTTAAAGAACTATTCCTTCTTTCGGAGGCTTCTGATCAGGGAACCCCCAGGAACCTAAGAATCCGAACCCACAAATGTATCATTATCGTCACCACTCGTTACCAATCTTGTCTAGGTTTGCTTATTTTAAAACTCTGCCCTACACTCCGAGGTCTGTGTGAGCTTGCTGGTCTAAGGTCTGATATCTTTGAAGAAGGACTTCTGGGAAAAGGTATCTTGAAGTGTGTGTTTCCTTTATCACAAATTTGTGCAATTGAAAACCCATGCTAGATACACTAAGGATATAGCCCAGAGAGATATACGATTGTTGACATAAAGAGAGATAGGAGGCAAAATCCAAAGGGATGTATCTCATGACTTTAGGAGTTTCCCCTTGCTTTCCTCTCTACTCTTGAAGACAAGGAGTGATTCTTGAACTGACTTTAAGACCGAGTTTGCTGTGGCCTCTGTGGTGATGTCAAAGATGGCCCTGGATTTTCCTCATTTCTCTTCCTTTTGTCATTGCCTGAAATTCCAGTTACAGATTTAGTTGGGTTTAAAGTATCTCATTTGAAAGGTAAATATCTTCAGTCATTCATATCTTAACAAAAATTGCTGTTCTATATTACCCTATCCTAACACCCAGTACAGATCAGCCATGCTGAGCTAGAATGTACCGAGGGTTGGAGATCGTTTTGGAGCTAGTGGAGAGGTGAGTGGGAAGGGAGCCGAAGGGGGAACAAATCCAGAATAGTGGAGGCCTAGAACTCTTATCACCTCCTCCATAGAAGGAAAGGGAAGGGAAGCAGAGAACAGAGACGTGCAGCAGAGAACTGGGTGGGCCTGAAAGGAAACATTGCCCTCTCTGTAATCTTGCCCAAGAGCAGTTCTCCTTATTTGGACATGCTTACCAAGGATGTCTCCACTGCCTACTGTTTGTCAAGGCTTACTATTCTAACCGTAAATCAGAATCTAGAGACGGCAGAACAATGTCTAGCTGGAAAATACACGTTGGTCTATGTAGTTATTTGGATAGCAGTATCATTAGCACTGTGGTTTAACCACAGAACATTTTGTTTCATGGTCTGGATTTCAAAATTCTCAAACATATCATTATTCCCACACCAAAAGTAGGCCAACAACCTACACTAGAGCCAAGATTTTTAAGAAAGGATGGAATGAGGGAAAGGAAAGCAATACTCACATTTTGAAAGAGCTAAGTTAATAATTTCTAAAACGTTTCAACAGAAAGGAATCTCAGCTTTATGGATATATCAGTCCTCCATCCTCCCCTCTGCAAAGACTCCCCGAGCAGCTGACATCTTTAATATAAGGTACCATGCCGTCCTGTAAATGGCAAAGTAATCTAATGCAGCATCTGTTTTTTCATAGATCAATCTCAAGGGATCAAAAAAATCCCATCATGCAACCATGTGTGCTGGACCCTTTGCAGGCTTGGCAGATATTAAGCAATAGTGTTCTACTTCCCAAGCTTCTGCCAGGATTGTCTTTTTGTTTGTTTGCTTGTTTTGACAAATGTATGTAGTTTCTGGGTCTCCTTTTGATTTTTTAGTTCATCCTCGTTCTTCCTCTCCTGGCCATGGTAAATACTATACATTGATACCCTCCTCCCTTCTCTCGCTATGCATTATATTCTGTATTATTTACTTTCTGTGACATAAATGCTATTATTTAAGCAATACAACAATATTAGTAGTTAACAGTTGCAATTAGTAGTAATTAATAGTAGGACTCATTAAATAATATGTGTTAGAAAAAACATAACAATGTTTTTCAAAATAAACTTTTTATTTCAAAATAGTTTTCTTCAGCTTTTTTTTTTTTTTTTTTTTTTTAAGAGACAGGGTCTAGCTCTGTTGCCCAGACTGGAGTACAGTGGTGCAATCCTGGCTCACTGTGACCTCCACCTCCTGGGCTTAAGCAATCCTCCTGCCTCAGCCTCCCAAGTATCAGCTTCTATTTTATATTTACATTGTACTTCATTCTTATCCCCTGTTGGAAGACCCCATTGCTGAACTACAGGAAGCCAGACTGTGGGATGTGCTTGAAGAATATTTCAAGTAGCACTAGTCACCTGTGAAGAACACAGGCCAATGAGTCAGATCACGTGGGTAAACTTTGATAACAACATTTAATTTTCCTGCGCCTTAGTTTTTTCCTTCTGTGAATGAAATTATTTTTAAAAATCTTTTAAAATAGTATCTAGCATAAGCACTTTTGCATGCACTATCTCATTTGCCCCTCAAAACAACCTCATTAGGGTGGATATTCCTATCCACAGACCAATCTGACTTTGGTCACTGTTAGGTACTGCAGACATTGTTGATTCCTATACACCCTTCCTTCTTTGCCAATAGGACAGTGATTTTCCAGATGTCCCTCCCTCAGGGAAGAGGACTCACCCAGCTCACTGGCGAGTCCTGAACAGCCCAAGCCAATCATGATGATTTTCTTCTCTCAGCTGGTGGTTGTTTTAGGGGTGGGCAAATGACTCAGTTCTGGCTAATGAAACAAGAGATGAAGGTAAGGGAGAGGGAGAGGAGAAGCTTCCAGGAAAGTCTTCCAGGTCTTAGATGAGACAGTCCCTCTGGACCTCGTGCCTGCATCTGATGTCTAGAACTGCGGAAACCCTCTTGTGTCTATGTGGGGAACTAGCACAGGGGAAAGCTGACAAGTTCGGATGACAGAGCGAAAAGACGGAAGAATGCAGGTCCTTGATGAAGTCACTGAGCCAATGAATTAACCAAGCCTAGATCCATCCTGCTTTAGGACTTCATATTACCTGTTACAGAAAGCAGTAAATCTGCCAGGCACGGTGGCTCACGTCTGTAATCCCAGCACTTTGGGAGGCCAAAGCAGGTGGATCACGAGGTCAGGAGTTCGAGACCAGCCTGGCTAACATGGTGAAACTCTGTCTCTAAAAGATATAAAAAATTAGCCAGGCACGGTGGCATGCGCCTGTAATCCCAGCTACTGGGGAGGCTGAGGCAGGAGAATTGCTTGAACCTGGGAGGCGGAGGCTGCAGTGAGCCGAGATCACGCCACTGCACTCCAGCCTGGTTGACAGGGCGAGACACCGCCTCAATTAAAAACAAATGAACAACAACAACAACAACAAAAAACAAACAAACAGTAAATCTCCTTATTGATTGCCCGGGTTTTCTGCTCTTTGCAGTGAAAGACAACTTAGATAATGCGTCAAAGCTTAAGGTAGGTTTGACTCTTGGCTCCAAAGGGACAAGTCGGCTCATGTGAGTCTAGGTACTCTCCCTGAGGCCTCGAACAGTGGTTCCTGACCTTGACTATACATTAAAGCCACCTGGGGGCACTCAAAACATGTTTATGCCGGGCTTTTACCCTCACAGATGCTGATACAATTGGCTTAGGCTGGGGTCTAGGGCTTGATAATTTTTTAAAACCTCCTCAGGCAATTTTAATATGAGAACGATTGGTCTAAAAGCACCAGAGGACACAAGAGATGTATTTTAAGACTCTTTTTCCTTCTCAATGCAGTCCTGCCTCTTCTCCCCCACGCCACCTCATGTTCTTAGCACCTCCCAAATATAGGGTGAGCATACATCCTAGTTTAGCTGGGACAGCCCCAGTTTATCACTATTGCCATGGCATAATTATCAATAGCAACCCCCTTTATTCTCAAAAGTGTCCCAATTTGGAGGATTGGTTGCCCTAACTAAAAGCCCTCATAGTGGTGCTGTCTTCATGAAGACTCTGCCCACCACCACTCCTTTATTTCAGATCGATGTGTGCCTAGCCCAGGGTTGATAGGAGGCTCAGGTGTGAAAAGAACCTATTCAGCTTTCTAGAGTTTTGTTTTGTTTTGAGACGGAGTTTCATTCTTATTGCCCAGGCTGCGGTGCAATGGCACAGTCTCAACTCACTGCAACCTCCGCCTCCCAGGTTCAAGCGATTCTCCTACCTCAACCTCCTGAGTAGCTGGGATTACAGGCACCTGTCACCACGTCCAGCTAATTTTTGTATTTTTAGTAGAGACGGGGTTTCACCATGTTGGCCAGGCTGGTCTCGAACTCCTGACCTCAGGTGATCCGCCCACCTTGGTCTCCCAAAGTGCTGGGATTACAGGCATGAGCCACCACGCCCAGCCTAGAGTTTTTAATAAGTGTTTCAGTCCCCACCTTAGAGATTTGAGAATTAGGGTAGAAGAGGGGTAGATTGGGAATTAGGAGAGAATCCCAGATGTCTTATAGAAAGTTAAGTATGCCCTGAGCTATTTTTAGGTCCTAAATTCTTTGTTACCACTCTGGTGTGCACATAATCTTGCCTGAAGTCAGGAGAACATTTGAAATGTTTCCCCCAGGTTCTCCCCAACCCCAGGATTCTCTGATAATGCACATCCTGCTGCAGCTTTTCAGAATTGGAAGAGGAAATTGCACTGTGGGAGCTGCTGAAGCAGAAGAGAGCTCTTGATTTAAGATACTGGAGTGATACTCAAAGCAGATAGCTAAAGCATCCAGCAGAAGAAATTGAGAGGCCTGGAAAGCAAAAACCAAGAGAGAGATATTGAGTTGCTTTACAACAAGCTAATGAAGGTTTAGGAAGTTTGCTTGGGGTTAATAAGGCACTCCGGATACCATGCAAGTAGCTAACATGTGGACATCAGAGGAAGCCAGCTCTGTCTACCAGGGCAGAGCAAGCGGAGTCTTATCTGAGAATCAGAGATCTGATGAATCTTTTGGGGGGAAAGAAGGCCTCCAGGAAGCTGTGATGAAGACTCCTAAACAAGAAGGAACCATCAAGGCCTCCCCCTTTCACTTTACTGGACAGTGCCTTACGTGTTTGGAGAGGTTACTCTGTGGGAAGGCAAAGTTGAAGGCCCTAAAAACTCTCTAGAAACCCTGGTCAGTTGTTGAAAACCAGAAATTCTATAGAATGAGACATTTAAAAGTTGGAGAACTCAGGAGTTCTCTTATCCAACTCAGAAGAGATTAGAAACTGAAGAGCGAGTTTCCTGCTCTTGCCCTAGAGGCAAGAGAACTCTCCCCTCCCTCCAGAAGAAAAGCAGGGTTAACTGCGGGACTGTTTCAGTTATGTATTGCTGTGTCACGAAATACTCCAGAACTTAACAACTTAAAACAACCACCATTTATTTGGTCGCAGTTTTGACGTTAGGTCAGGGTTAGGCTGGGACAACTCAGGTTTCTCCATATAGCATCTCCTGGGACAACTTGACTTTCAAGTTGGCCTGCTCACATGGCCGGCCAGTTGGGGCTGGCTGTTAACTGAGGCTAGTAGACCCGGGCCTTGACTCTCTTCCATGTTGGCCTCTCCAAGTGGCTGTTTGGGCTCCCTCATAGCATGGAAGTTGGATTCCAAGAGGGAAAAAGAGGAAACTGCTGGTCCCACTTAATGGCAAGGCTCAGAACCAGCATAGCATCACTTCCACTGTATTCTATTGGCCAAAGCCCAGATCATAAGCAGAGGGGTGGAGAAAGAGACTCCATCTCTCAGTAATAAAAGTGACAAAGAATTTGCTGCCATCTCTAATACTCTACATGGGCAACGAAAAAAGTTAACCATTGAATGTCACGATAAATGGCTATGGAAGTATAACTTCAAGGTTGTCAATGAGAAAATGTCTGGCCCTCCAAATGGGAGGGAAAGAGAAATTTGGGGGGTTCAGTGTTTCTGGTGATTCATTAGTAAGACAGCAGAAACAAAGGCCATTTTCATTATCACTGCTACTGTAATTTACACTCCTGGTCTTACTATTAAATTTGTGTAGCGAGGGGAACACAAAATACGTATCTATACCCCGAAACTTTAAAAGATTGACATGACTTGAATTATTTAATCTGAAAACATTAAGTTAAAATATTTACTATGTGCAAGATAGTATAATAGGTCCTAAATCAAATATAAAGTGACTCAAAATGTGGTTTTCTGTCCTCTGGGAGCTTTTCCATTGACTTAGCAAGTAAGAGCCAAACATGTGCCAAACACTGTACTAGGTATTACTAGCAGGCGGAGGCAAAGCTGGAAACCCCAGTGCCTCCACCTCTTTCTAGAGAAAAATATGAACATAAAGATTATAAGGCCATCAGGCCGGGCACAGTGGCTCACTCATGCCTGTAATCCCAGCACTTTGGGAGGCCAAGGAGGGCAGATCACGAGGTCAGGAGATCGAGACCATCCTTGCCAACATGTTGAAACCCTGTCTCTACCAAAAATATAAAAATTAGCTGGATATGGTGGCATGTGCCTGTAATCCCATCTACTTGGGAGGCTGAGGCAGGAGAATCGCTTGAACCTGGGAGGCAGAGTTTGCAGTGAGCCAAGATCATGCCACTGCACTCCAGCCTGGTGACAGAGTGGGACTCTGTCTCAAAAAAAAAAAAAAAATTATAAGGCCAGGTAGCAAGTATGACCCAAGCTCCATACATGAAAGTTATGTATGTGTATAGTAGAAGAAAGAATAAAGATAAGCAACTCAAATATTAATGATGGGATTATGAGTGGGCTTTTGCTTTCTTCTTTACACTTAATACTTGACTATTTTCAAAAATGAACATTACTTTCAAGATAGAGCACATATTACTTTAAAATTCAATATAATGTTTTAATAGAGAAATGACCAGAATGTTCTGCGATCCCAAAGAGAGTCCCTGGCTCCTCCTGGAAAGAGAGGAGAGAAGTTCACATCAGCCTCTTAGAGTGACATCAAAGTCATGGTTTGAAGGGTGAATAGAAGTTGCGGTTGATATCTGTCTTTTTGGATGAACTTTTGTTTGCAGGAAAATTCTTCATTGTGTGTAGTACTGTTGACCCCCTCAAGCAAAGTCAGAGGGCTAAGAGGCTCCATTTCCTTCCTTCTTTCTTAGAAGCCAGGGCATGTACAGAAAAACTAAATTCAACCTGCGAGACCTCCTGCCCAGGATGTTGAATCTGGTGTGAAAGGCACAAAGAAGGGATGGGTAGAATTTATCTACAATAAAAGGGGGGCCAACAGCAACATTGCTGAGCAGAAGCAGTGGTGAAATCCTACTAAAAAATAGCTGTGGCCAGGCTATTTTAAAATTAGATATATATAATTTATTTAATAATTTTATAGGTATATGCTGAGTTTATTAGCAAAGATGCAGTAGAAAAAAGTGGCATCAGTTAGACAGTTGGAGAAGAGAAAAGAATAGTTCTTCTAAACAGCAGGAAAGGTCTACATGGATTTAAGAGATCTGTGTGCGTTTAGGAAGCTGCTGGTAAAGTATAGTTCAATGTAGCTGAACCATGATGAGTAGCAAAGGAACTTGCAAGGTTGGTGGGCACCAAATTCTAAGGATGCTGAAGGCTAGGACATAGAACTTGGACTTTATTTGGTAGTTAACAGGAGAACACAGAGGGTTGGTGAGCAGCAAGTGTCATCATGCAAGTGACGCTTAACGATGTGAAATCTGGTGGCCATGGATAGAATGGTCAGTTAGGAGCTGCTACAACAATATATGAGGAGATGGTAACACCTTGAATTAGGCTGATGGCCATGGGAATGGAAAGGACTAATGCGTAAAAAGCTTTATAAATAAGGAATTTTAAACTGGCACCTCCTCTGCTAAGAAACAAAATGAAACAAAATGATTTTAGCCCAGGTGCAGTGGCTCACGCCTATAATCACAGCACTTTGGGACAGCCTCTTCAGCCAGTGGGCAGATCACCTGAGGTCAAGAGTTTGAGACTAACCTGGCCAATATGGCTAATATGGTGAAACCTCATTTCTACGAAAAAATACAAAAATTAGCCAGGCTTGGTGGTGTGCACTTGTGGTCCCAGCTACTCAGGAGGCTGAGACAGGAGAATCGCTTGAACCCAGGAGGCAGAGGTTGCAGTGAGCCAAGATCACACCACTGCACTGCAGCCTGGGCAACAGAGTGGGACCCTGTCTCAAAACAAACAAAAAAACAAAAAAAAAAGAAAATGATTTTAGACATACATGTGTATACAATCACTGTTTATAAATGAGCTGTGTTTTCTTTTATACACAGACTATAACATACCACATAAGCCAACTATAATTCTCTTCAAGTAATAGAGTAGTGAATTTATTCCATACATTATGCAAAATACAAAGGATATATAGAGCCAGGCAGAAATACAATGCATCATTCCATGAAAGTGCTCAGTGTGTGTGCTTGTGTGTGCGTGTGTGTGTGAATTTGGAATGTGCTATGTAGCAGAAAAACTTAAACTGTAGATGGATGTCTCAAATTCCTCTGAGGAATCAGACTGTTTCTTGTAACTCTGCTCTTACTGCAGTTGGAATTGCTGATAAATACAAGAGACCATTGCTGAGTAAGTGGGAGTTCACTGCGTTTGCCTATGGAAAAAACTCTGATGGGTCCAATGACAGTGACATTTAAACAGCTCCTTAGCAAACAAGATGAGCCAAGGCAATTATGTGATATATTGAAATTCCATTTACAACCCTCCTTCTATCATGTATTGATTCTACTTCCTAATTATATTTGAAATTCACACCCTATTCTAGTCTAACCCCTCACTGTTACCCCAAAACTCAACTCAAAACCACTCCCTTAACCGCAACATCTGCAGTCAAAGTCAAATCCCTTGCTCTCCCGTGAAGGAGACTGTCTGCTTTCGTGTTGCCCCTTCTCAGCAAGTCTGTGCTCATTGGCCTTGCTAAACAGGCAGCAGGCTTCATGACTCCTGCCCCCAACCACCTTTGGGCCTGACTCAGGACTGACCTATCAGATGATCTTAGTCGGTAATTTGGAATTGGGACCCAGCGAGTCTAGCTGTAAGTGGTGGATCTGAAGATGATGTAGAGGCTGGAGCTTGTTGCCCTTTTGGGGGAAGCCAAGGTGACATAAAAACAGAGCAATGGGACTAATCTGGAAAGAGAGAGGAATAGAGCTGCCAAAGGAAATGGACGCAAAAGACTCCATTACCCCAGAAGGAATGAGAAAGACAGGGAGATAGAGACAGACTATTAGCTACTCTGGTTTCTGATATTTCAGGTTCCAGCTCCTGGGTCTTGTGAGGCCAGAATGCACTTCCTACCTTAAATTCCATGACATTTCCCTACATCCTTATAATAAGCCCTCCTTGATTCCAGCCAGTTTGGAGTAATTCTTATTATTTGCACCAAACATGCCCTAATTAACATCCCACAGCACCTGCTCCATGCTCTGTCTTAGCACTGACCATATTACACTGTAGCTGATTATTTGCTGTCTCCTTTCCTTCTTGGGCTTTGAACCTCCTCGAGGGCAAGAACTTTGTCCTACTCGTCTTTTGTATCCTTAGCCCTTAGAAGAGTGACTGGCTTATAGCAGATATTCAGTAAATGTTTAGAAAGTACTTTTAGAGTTAGGGGTCAACCCTTTCACAACTTGTATTGATTTTGCTTTAGTGTGGCTCTTATTTTTCCGTTGGGTTTTGACAGCATAAATGTTAAGCATAAGCAACAGCTTCTGCGCTGCTCTGGGAGTCTCAGAGCCCTGTACTAGAAGCTGGTAAATGCCAGACGCCTGGGCTGGAAGGGACCTTGAGAGGCCATTGCTCTATAAAAACTAGACATAGCTCTGCAGTGAAAGATTGGCCACTCTCTTTTATTTAAAAACGTTACTTAACTTCCCCCACACAAATATTATAGCAATACTAATGGAAAGCTAAAATTTTTTAAAAAATTATCCACAGTGTTATCACTGCAATAAAATAATGTGTTTTCAGAGTCCACATCCCCTGCTTGTCTCTGCCTATATACATTCATATAACTTTTACGGGGTTGTAGTCATTACTCAAATACAAATCTTTCTCTCATTTTCCTTTAACAACTCATCGTAATTATTTCCCCATGTTGCTACAGAAACTTTCTAAGTTTTAATGGCTCTATAAAGTCATCATTGATTAGATACGTATTAAATTACTTAAATTCTCCTGCTATGGGCATCTTTCTTAATTTGATCTTGCTTTCTTTCTTTTATTCTTTTTTTTTTTTTTTTTTTTTTTTTTGAGACGGAGTCTCGCTCTGCCGCCCAGGCTGGAGTGCAGTGGCCAGATCTCAGCTCACTGCAAGCTCCGCCTCCCGGGTTCACGCCATTCTCCTGCCTCAGCCTCCGGAGTAGCTGGGACTACAGGCGCCCGCCACCTCGCCCGGCTAGTTTTTTGTATTTTTTTAGTAGAGACGGGGTTTCACGGTATTAGCCAGGATGGTCTCGATCTCCTGACCTCATGATCCGCCCGTCTCGGCCTCCCAAAGTGCTGGGATTACAGGCTTGAGCCACCACGCCCGGCCTCTTTTATTCTTTTCTTTCTTTCTTTTTTCCTTTCTTTCTTTCTCTCTTCTTCCTTCCCTTCTTTCTTTCTTTCTTCCTTTCTTTCTTTCTTTCTTTCTTTCTTTCTTCCTTCCTTCCTTCCTTCCTTCCTTCCTTTCTCTCTCTCTCTTTCTCTCCCTCTCTCTTTCTTTCTTTCTCTCTCTTTCTTTCTTTCTTTCTTTCTTTCCTTCTTTCTTTCTTTCTTGTCTTTCTTCTCTTCTTCCTCTCTCCCTTTCTTCTTCTATTACAAATATGGTTAGATTAGGCATCTTTGCATAAATTCTTCTTTTCTTTCAACTTGGTTCTTTTAGAATAATTCTGTCTAAGCACTGATACTGGCTTAAGGCCCTGCTTTTATTCAACAACAATAACTGAGCATCTACTGCTTCAGCTGCTAAATGCCAGAGACACAATGACAAAAATAGTGTCCTGGCCCTCAAAAAGCTCTCTTCTTGTTGATGGAGAGAGATATAGTGACAAATACATTAGAAAACGCCATGGTAAACTATAAAACAGATAAAAGCAAATTGCTATAAAGCCCAGACTAACTTGTCTGGGAGCGTGTTTGATTTGCTATATTTCTTTTTAAAAGATGTGTATGTTCCCTGCCCCAGCAACATATGGGTATACCAGCTTCCTTGCAATCTCTCTGGCCCCAATGTCATTACTAGAGACAAGCAAAGAAGGAAATTCGAAGTTCCCCTAATTGTAATAATAATCATTTATTGAATTCTTATCATGTTCTAAGGGTTTATGTGTCTAATACAATTATCTTAATAACAATGTGAGGTACTTATTATTGTCTTGTTTTATAGAGTAAGAAATAGAAGCTCAAAGATGTAAAATAACATACCAGGGTCACACAGCTCAAAAGTCATGGAACTGAGCTACAAATTCACCCAATTCAGCTACAGAACCAGACTCTCTTCTGTGGCTAATACACCACAATTAGGAGACTCTTTTACAAACTGAAATCTCTTTCTCACTGAGGATGGGCACAGCTGGGCTCTGTCCTCTGTCAATATAACCCCTTCTTTCTGGCAAGGGGCTTATTGGAAAGCATTGTCTGGTTCTTGAAGCCTTGAAGACCCGGTTTTACATTTATTAAAATGTATTCTCTCTTTCCTCTTCCCACATAACAGGCCCTCTTCCTAACCCTCATCCCCACCTTCAAGGGTTAAAGCAGTGTTTGTTCAGCAGCCAGCATCTGGATAGCACCTGGAAGCCCATTCTGATATGGCTGTACTACTGGAGTACTCCAGCAGACACAGGGACCAGCACATTCTCCAGCTCCTTATTATGGCTCAGTGTGATCTTCATAGACGTCACATTTGTCCCTCCTTTGACCTTTCTATTTCCAGTCACTACAGTAATTGTATACAAAAAAAAAAGTATATATGAGCTTACATATATAAAAACACATAAACATTCTCACAAATGCTTCCTAGGTATGGAATAATAATAAGAATAGTTAGCAACCAATCTGCATCTAAATCCGAAAAGAAAACATTGTCTTTGGGCTCCCAAGAAATAGTTCCTGAGACAGGGGCTCATGGGCAAGTGACTTACTAAGGAAATACTCCCAGTATTTAAATGTAGTCAGCCCAGCTGATCATATACATTAAGAAAACCCTTTCTAGGCCGGGCGCGGTGGCTCAAGCCTGTAATCCCAGCACTTTGGGAGGCTGAGACTGGTGGATCACGAGGTCAGGAGATCGAGACCATCCTGGCTAACACGGTGAAACCCCGTCTCTACTAAAAATACAAAAAAAAACTAGCCGGGCGAGGTGGCGGGCGCCTGTAGTCCCAGCTACTCCGGAGGCTGAGGCAGGAGAATGGCGTGAACCCGGGAGGCGGAGCTTGCAGTGAGCTGAGATCCGGCCACTGCACTCCAGCCCAGAGGACAGAGCAAGACTCCGTCTCAAAAAAAAAAAAAAAAAAAGAGAAAACCCTTTCTATATCGTGAAATGTGCATAAGCTATACAGAGAGATGCTATATTCTTCCTATTGCTTTGCCTATGTGGAGAACTCCTTATCTTAGAAGGAGCCATCAGTCTGGAAATGAAATATAAGCTTCTTTTAAGCATGCAAGCCGGAAGGAATTTTATTCTTGCTCTCCAGTGCTGTTTATTTTTAACTTTTTATATTGAAAATCTTTGAACATACACAAAAAGAGAGAAGAGAGCATAATGAGCCCCTGGAGAGGGTAATGAGCCTAGTTTTAACAGTTACCAACTCATGGCCAATCTTGTTTCATATGTACCCAACATCTTCCTCCTTCCCTTATTATTTTGAAGTAAATACTAGATACTGTATCATTTCATCCATGAATATTTCAACATGTATCCCTAAAAGATAAGGGCATTTTTTATTTTAGTTTGTTAAATTAACATGCCATAAAACTGCCTTTTTGGTGTGTACACATGAATTTTAACACATGTATAGGTTTGTGTACCATCATGATGATCAAGGTACAGATCAGTTCCGTTACCCCAGAGGACCCTATTTTATCTGCAGCCACAAAGCCATTATTACACCATTTAAAAATTGACAGCAACAAAGAGAATATTAAGAGTAAACATGATTCTATTTCTCTGCAATCATGGGCAGAGACACACTCCAATTCATAGTATCCCTTTTACAAATGACATACTCATGTCTACATGTAAATATATATATATATATACATAGAACATGTTCTAAACATGTTCTATGTGTACATTGTTCTAACATGTTCTAAACATTCTTCACCCTTGCTTCTGACAAGAGGTCCAAATAAACATGACCCCTTTGTAACAACTTACTCATTTCTTCTGCATATAATAACCTTCCTGACCAACACAGATCTCTGTATTTGATAGACATTTCATAACACCCTCAGTTCTCCTATTTAGTAGAATTGTACACCTTAAAAAATGACTCATTGTTTATATTTTTAGAAGCATGGCGTGGTCTTAAGTTTTTGCTAAATGATACAGTGTTTTATCTGAAATAACTCAAATACTGCTTTTATTTCTTAAAAAAACAGCTTAGAATCCAAGAAATGGAAGGGAGCTTAAAAATCATACATTAGAATCTTCTCATTTCATGGATGAGGAAAATCAACTAAGAGAAGTTTAAAATTTTACAAAGGGCAAACAAGGGCCAGACGTGGTGGCTCATGCCTGTAATTCCAATGGTTAGGAGGCCGAGGTAGGTGGATTGCTTGAGCCCAGGAGTTGGAGACCAACCTGGGCAACATGGTGAGACTCCATCTCTACACAACACACACACACAATTAGCCAGGCATAGTAGCACATGCCTGTAGTCCCAGCTACTCTGGAGGCCGAGGTCAGAGGATTGCTTAAGCTCAGGAGTTCAAGGCTACAGTGAACCATATTCATACCATTACACTCCAGCCTGGGCAACAGAGCAAGACCCCATCTCCAAAAAAAACAAAAGGTTAACAGCTAGTTAGGTGAATAGTTGAGACCAAAACTGGGTCTCCCAGACTTGAGGCTGTTTCCACTATAACATATTGTTGGCCATGATTTTTTCCTCACTCTTGCTGTTGCCTGAATGTGGATTCCATCAGCAGTTGCATATCCATATGCCATGAGTAACAGTTAAGAATACTTAAAGCTACCAAAAAAAAAAAAAATGCTTTATGAAATATCCAGAAAAGGCAAATCTGTAGAGACAGAAAGCAGACTAGTGGTTGCCTGAGGCTGTGAGTGAGAACAGGGATTTGCAGCAAACCAGCATGAGAGATCTCTTTGGGGCGATGGAAAATGTTCTAAAACTGGATTGTTGTGATGGTTGCACAAGTCAGTGAATCTACTAAAACTGTACACTTAACAAATGAATTTTATGGTGCCTAAGTGTAATTATACCTCAATAAAGCTCTTTCTAAAAAACAGTTGCAGAGATATTTCATGATTTCTTGTAATGAGATGTCTAAAAGCAGCAATCCCCAGACTCATGTTCCTCCTGTTTCGGGTCTGCCATCCCAAGCGTGTTGGCCTGTTCTCCTCACGCGCCTATTCTCATGGTCCCTAGATGGCTGTTACAGCCCCAGGATTGGGTCCACATACCTGCCTAGAGGAAATACGGTATCACTGAGTTCTTAGCTCCTGCTGTCTTTGTAAGTCTCCCAGCTCACTTCTTCTGACCTTTTTTGGGGCAGAACCAGGGCACACGGCACCCACCCCTATATGCAAGAAGCCTGAGAAAGTGCGTAAATAGCAAATGAGAGCGGAGTTATCAAGATTGTTTTAACCCTGGAGCGGGTCACGTTGCCTCTCTGAACCAAAGTGAGGCTCTGTTGGCAAGAAAAAACACGGAGGAGCTGAGATGGATGTTGAATGAGCAGCTAAAAGTGGCCGCCACACTGGGAAACTCACAATGTGCTAAATATGTTCTAATTTGTTCAGAGTTTTTATAGCATAATGGTTAAATGCACAAACTCTGGAAAGAGGCTACCAAGGATTCAATCCCAGTCCCACTATTATGGGCTGAACTGTGTCCTCACCAAATTCACATGTTGAAGCTGTAACCCCCAGTATCTCAGACTGTGATTGTTCGGAGATAAGACCTTTAAGCAGGTGATTAAGTGAAAATGAAGCCATTAGACTGGGTCCTAATCTAATCTGACTGGTGTCCTTATAAGAAGAGGAAATAGGATACACAGAGACACCAGGGGTGTGCATGCACGGAGGGATGGCCATGAGGAGAGGCAGCAAGAGGGTGGCATCTGCGTGGTGTGCATGCATGGAGGGATGCCATGAGGAGAGGCAGCAAGAGGGCGGCATCTGCGTGGTGTGCATGCACGGAGGGATGCCATAAGGAGAGGCAGCAAGAGGGCGGCCATCTGCATGCCAAGGAGAGGCCTCAGAGGAAACCATTCCTGTTGGCACCTTGATCTTGGACATTCAGCCTCCAGAACTGTGAGAAAATAAATTTCTGTGTAAGCTGCCACTTAAAATAAATTTCTGTTTAAGCCGTCTATGGTATGTTGTTATGGAAGCCCTAGCAAACAAATATATCCACCCAGCTCACAGTCTGACCGTAGATGAGTTAATTAACCACTCTGGGCCTCTGCCTCTTTCCCTGTAAACTGGGGATGATTAGAACCCTGCTTCATAGAGTTATGTGAGAACTAAGGAGTTAACCTGTAGAAAGTACTTGGAACAGTGGCAGGCACACAGTAAGCATAACAGCAATGATGGTATGATGTACACATGTGGCTACATTTAAATGTATTATCTTGGCACATCTTTTATTCACCATCATTCTTTTATTGAACACATGTCTATTGAATATTGAATACTGAATATGTGCCAGGCGTGAGCTAGACACTTGGAGACAACTACAAGCAAGGTAGGCTGCGTCCTGATATTGCTGAGCTTGTACTCTGATGGGAGAAACCAACAATAAATAAGTCAACAAATATATAAACAATGTAATTACAGATTATAAGAAATGCTGTGAAGAAAATAAACATAGTGATGAGACAGAAAAGAGAAGGAGCAACTGTCTTAGGTTGGGCAGGCAGGGAACAATTAACCTGAGATCTGACCGGTGAAAGGCAGCCTGCCATATAAATAGCCAAGGGAAGAACTTCCCAGGCAGTGAGGACGGTTTGGGCAAAGACCTTAAGGAAGAGTTTGGCCTGTTCTAGACTGGTCTAGAAGGCTCACATTGCTGCAACATGGTGAGCCAGGGGAGTAGGGCCACAACCAGGCTGAAGAGGTGTCCAGGCCTCAGAGCACTCAGCACCCTATAGGTGGTGGGAAGGCACTCAGGTTGTATTCTTATGCAATAGAGCGCACTAAAGAGAGACATGGTCTGCATAATGCACTTATTTTTAATCAGGGAGACCAGCTGTAAATACTAATAGATTGAAAAAGAGGTGGTGGCAAGGAAAATGGAGAGGAGTCCAGGCAGCCATTTGCATGTGTGTTTGTGTATTTAATAAGGACCACATATTCCACCATTACGCTGGCTTAGTGGAGTATTTCAGACTGTTCTATGTCTCCTCACCTGGGGCTTGGGCTGCCCTTTCATTCTACCGCCATTCCTAGAGGTGTCAAGATACCTGCCTTCACCTCTATGCGGTGCTTCTAGACAGTTTACAAGGTCCATGGCTGTTGTACAGGGAGTTGTCCACATGAGGAGGTGAGAGGAAAGGCAAGCTTAGGTGACTGAAGGATGGACAGGTGTGTGCCGGCCACTGTCCACTGATAGACTTCAATGAAGAAATAGGAATATGAGTATAGTTGTTTTTTATAGAACCAAAAATTGGTTCTATAAAATTGTTTCCATTATTTCAGTATGCAAACTTCAGGGTTGCAGAGAAAACAGGAGTGTCCCTACAATCCTGTGAAGATGGTTTGGTTAGAGCTTCACAGGATGGCAAGGGTCAGGAAAAGGGCCGCTGAGTGGTTCCATCAACTGTCGCTAAAAGAGACCTGAGCCAACTCCACCCCCTGCCAACAAGAATGGAGGCTGGTTGCCTGGCAACCGTGAGGCCCCCTTCCTGTTTAGTATTAGAAGTTTTAATTAATCAAGCAAGGCTGCTCTTGATGTTATTCTCATCTGGTTTCATCTGTCCAAACTTATTAATGCAGAAGGACAGGGGCTCCCACAGTGGCTTGCCTCAGTCCTATACTGCATGGGTGACCCTATCTCTAATATCATAGTCTGTGAGCACTGTTAGAGTATCTAAGGTCTGCAGCTTTAATTTTACAGCTGAGACCCAGAGAATTTGGCTGGCTCAAGGTGACACAATCAGTTAACGGCACAAGAACCCTCTTTGAACTATTGCAGTTCCCTGACAGGAGGTTGCTGGTTGGAATTTAACTGAACTGGCTTGACTTGACTTCCCACTGGGACCTCCTTCTTGGTAGGGTACTTGAAGGCCTGTCATGCCTGTTTGTAATGCAAAATGGCCCCTTGCAAAGTTGTACTTGTAGAATTAGTCTCACTAACTCACAATTAGGTGGAGAACAGACGGAACCAGTGGAAAGACTTTAGAACAAGGGCAGTTCTGTTATGTTCAGGTACTGTATCTATAGTGAAAAAAAAACTTTTTATAAAGGGCAGCCAAGGAAAGGTCCAACCAGAACCCCCAGGGAAAAGATGGAGTCAGCTTGCCTTTCCAAGGCTCAGGGCTCTGTGGGCTTGAAAGGGTTGTCTGAACGAGCATTGGAGGGCTGGCACCCTGGAGTTTGAATCTGTGGAGATCAGGGGCCGGGATTGCAGAAGGTAGTACTGAATGCCTACCTTTCAATTAGTGCATTCAAAAGGGCAAAAGGTGAGGGAGGCAATTCGGTGTGGATATGCAGTTCTAAGTGACATATAAAAATCCGACAGGCTCACATAGTGGCAGCTATGATCTGAGACTGCAGGACCTGGTTCTCAGGGACCTGTTTTTCTGAAACGAACTGGCTGGCTCAAGGTGTCACAATCAGACACAATAAGCCCAGGGTTTATTCATTTTGTCCTAGGAGACAGGCGCTAGGTTTGGAATTTAGCATGCATCAGACCCTGTGCTTATCTGCCCTGCCTAATTTCTTTTACAGGTTGCCAAGGTTCAAATGAAGGCGCAGGCAGCCTAGAAGAAGAATGGGGCAGGAATAGGAAACAAATAGTTTAGGCAGTGGGGGAAATAAGATAGGGCTTTGTTAGCCAGGAGGCCGACCCAGTTTTTTGAAGTGGGAAGAGGGGAGTACTTTGCAATTCAATAATCACTGAGTGCCAACCTTAAGTGTCAGGAAGGTAACAGGCTACTAACGGGCAGAGCAGAGGCCCTCCTCTTCACAGCCCACATTTTTCTTTTTTTTTTTTGAGACGGAGTCTCGCTCTATCGCCGGGCTGGACTGCAGTGGCCGGATCTCAGCTCACTGCAAGCTCCACCTCCCGGGTTTACGCCATTCTCCTGCCTCAGCCTCCCGAGTAGCTGGGACTACAGGCACCAGCCACCTCGCCCGGCTAGCTTTTTGTATTTTTTGGTAGAGACGGGGTTTCACCGTGTTAGCCAGGATAGTCTCGAACTCCTGACCTCGTGATCCGCCCGTCTCGGCCTCCCAAAGTGCTGGGATTACAGGCTTGAGCCACCGTGCCCGGCCCCGGGCGCGGTGGCGTGTGCCTGTAGTCCCAGCTACTAGGGAGGCTGAGGCTGGAGGATCGCTTGAGTCCAGGAGTTCTGGGCTGTAGTGCGCTATGCCGATCGGGTGTCCGCACTAAGTGCGGCATCAATATGGTGACCTCCCGGGAGCCCACATTCTTCACTCAGTGTAACTCTGAGGCCCACTTTCTTCTTAGCACCAATTGGTTCTACTCATCTGACTTTGATCTTCAGCAGCCTGGGGCCTGTGGCAGTCCCAAAGTGAGTGTATGTGTGTGTGTGTGTGTGTGTGTGTGTGGTGTTGGTAGAGGTGGGGGGAGGAGGGGGTTGTGCTGGCAAATTATAGAATATTATAAAGTTGTTAAAAATGACTTAGTTCAATTCCTTTTTCAAGACCAGTATTACCCGTGATACCAAAACCAGACAAAGACATCACAAGAAGAGAGCTATAAATTACTCTATTCTATTTTAAAAGGTCTTGTTTATTTCATGTTTGTAAGCATAATAAGTTCACTGCCTGATGCACACAGCAAGTCAGTAGGCTGATACACTGGGTTGCAGAAGAGAATGAAGTTTAATTGTAGGGCAGCCAAATAAGGAGACAGAAGGAAACCTCAAATCTGTCTCCCTGTGGAGTTTGAGGGTAAACTGTTTAAGGGTTTTGGGTTGACCATAGTGTGGAGATCACTGATGGGTCAACGAGTGCAGAGTGAATCATGGGACAGGAAGATACAGAAACTGTATTCTCATGCTGATTCCAGTCCTCTGTGGGGGTCTTCAAACTTGTTGGCATCAGCTGTTTCACTGCAATTTCAGAGCTGAAAATCATCTTAAGCAATTCTTAAACAAAGGTCTTATGAATCTAGTGTCAGAGATCCTGTCTATTTTAAATAAAAGCCTTAAGTAATTCTAATGTCAGAAATCCCATCTATAGGAACAACAGGGATACAAATGGTATCTGGTGCTACACGACTTTTGCTTACAAAGAAATGGGCCAAAGTGCAACCTGATTAATGCTTAATTATAACTCTATTTCTGTCCAGAATTCCTGTTAACCCTGTAAGGATGGTTTTGTGTTTACTTAATTATTTCTCACAGTGGTTTATCTTTGTATAAGTATAACCTTAAAGGTCTAGAATCCATGTTTATGTTAATATGACCTTAAATTCCATTTTAACAAATACTCATTCATTGTTTACTATACACAAGGCATTGTTCATGTCTCTATTGGTGCATTAATCACCTCACACTGGAATGATACGATTGTGCATCTGACTTCCCTACTTAAAGGTAGTTTCTTTAAGGCAGTGTTCATCCCTCATTCGTGTTTGCATCCCCACCACCTTTCATAGGCCATTCCCATAGTAGTAGGTATTTAACATATGTTTGAGGAATTTAGATGCAAATGTGTGTACAACTTTAATATAAGGCTGAACTTTTCAAGAAAGAAAATAGAGGAGTGGACCCTGGGAGATGATTTTGAGGTGAATTTAGGTATGTGTGTATGTGAGAGGAACAATATTAATGGGGAAGGAGGCTAGAAAGTGGTATAGAATCAGGCCATGTCAAAGAGCTGGAGTAGCATTTTATTGCTAATGAGGAGATTGAAGAGTTTGAGGACAATGAGAGATCCTTTTCATATTAGTTTTTAGAAAGAAAATTTTTGTAAAACCTAATGAGTATCAGTTACACATATGGCTTTCATTGTAAATAACAGGTAACCTGATTGCCTGAATTAAAACAAAGAAGGAAATGTACTGATTTGTAAAACTAAAAAGTCCAGAAGTAGGGTGGACTTCAGGCAGATTTGATCAAGATCCCACGTTCAGTTTTCTGTGATTATCTTGACATTTTCCTCCTCCATGTGTAGACATCATCTCCAGACTGGTTTCTCTCATGGTTACAAGATTGCTACCGGCAGAAACCAGAGCTATTTGATTCTTCCCCCACCCCCCAAATCATTAATGAAAAGTCCCAAGTTTCACTCTGATTAGACCAATTTAGGTCTCACCCTCCATGAACAAATTAATGTAGCCAGAAAATTTGGATTAAACTGATTGGCTTTGGCTGATTGAGGCCGCCTCCATAGCCAAGCTTAGTCTGCCCAAATGACATGACAACTGCACAATAGGAGAAAGCCCAAGAGGCAGATGACAATGTTTACTATGATGTGGCAGAATAAATGTCTAAGGCTATGGAAGAAAGTCATGAGAAAGAAGAACAGCAAAGGAGAATTTGTCTTACTTTATTAAAATTATCAAAATAAAATGGTATTGGCATAGAGAACCCAGACACAGATATGTTGATATTAAAATTAATTCATGACGAAGGTGGCAATTTGATGGTAAAGCACTTTTAATTAAAAGTGCTGGCATAATAATTAATCAAACTGGATAAAACTAAGTTAGTTAGATCCCTACCTTGTAACAGAAAGAAATCTTAAAATTATAAATAAGGCCAAGTGCAGTGGCTTACACCTGTAATCCCAGGACTTTGGGAGACCAAGGTGGGTGGATCACCTGAGGTCAGGAGTTTGAGACTAGCCTGGCCAACATGGTGAAACTCCATCTCTACTAAAAATACAAAAGTTAGCCAGGCGTGGTGGCAGGTGCCTGTAATACCAGCTACTTTGGAGACTGAGGCAGGCGAATCCCTTGAATCCAGGAGGTGGAGGTTGCAGTGAGCCAAGATCTCGCCATTGCACTCAAGCCTCATCAACAAGAGTGAAACTCTGTCTCAAAAATAAATAAATAAATAATAAAATAAAATAAAATAATAATAGAAATTCTAAATGTATCAGAGAATTAAAAGGAATAAAACAAAACCACACACACATACACTAAAAACATTAGAAGAAAATTGAAAGAATATTTGAATAATATTGGGTTGGAAGAGATCTTTCCAAGTAAGCCTAGAAACCCAGAAGCCGAGAGAGCGAGATAGAGAGAGACAGAGAGAGAAATATTTGACCTTAAAAAGTTAAAAATACTTCTATGTCAAAAACATCAAAACCAAAGTCAAAAGGAAAGTAAAAACTAAAAAAAAATTTGTAAAATATATAGCAGAAAAGGGATTCTTGTCCCTGATATATAAAGACCTAAAATTTTTCCAATAGAAAAATAGTAGTCAGGGAAATGAAAAGAAAATATCAACTTGGCAATGTAAAAACCTTTAAAAATAATGATAACAATCAGTCTTGGTGGGGTGTAGAGAAACTAGTATTTTCATGTATTTCTGGTAGTGGTATAAATTGTTACCACCTTTTTAGAAAGATATCTGAAAATATATGTGAACACTAAAAATATTTACCTTTGACTGGGCGTGATGGCTCATGCCTGTAATCCCAGCACTTTGGGAGACCAAGGCAGGCAGATTACTTGAGGTCAGGAGTTCGAGACCAGCCTGGCCAACATGGTGAAACCCCATCTCTGCTAAAAATACAAAAATTAGCTGGGTGTAGTGGCTATAATCCCAGTGCCTGTAACCCCAGCTACTCGGGAGGCTGAGGCATGGCACGAGAATTGCTTGAACCTGGGAGGTAAAGGTTGCAGTGAGCTGAGATTACGCCACTGCACTCCAGCCTGGGCGACAGAGCGAGACTCTGTCCCCCTAAAAGAGAAAAATATCTACCTTTTGAATCAGAATCTCACATTTAGGAATTTTTTCGGAAATAAATGATTTCTGAATAAATGATTCGCTGTCAGGAACTGAAATACAACACTGGTGGAGGAGAACGGTTTGATTATTTGACAGATCTCGGAGAACATTACAAGAAGAATCCTATGGTGGAAACATTGGGTACAGTACTACAACTCAAGCAGCCCCTTAACATGACTTGTATAAATGCTGCTGAAATAGAAAGCAGAGTTCAAGAACTAAGCAAATTAGCTGAGACTACAGATAAAGTCAAACAAGGCTTTTGGAAAGAAATTCAGACACTGCAACAACAGGAGTGCAAACTTCTTTACAGTTGAAAAGAGGGTTAAAGGTAAGAAAACAAAAACAAAAATAGATATTAAAAACATCCTGCCCTTTGATCATACCAGGGTTGTTGTGCTTGCCTGTGATCCCAATAAGCCTGTTTCAGATTACATCAATGCAAATATCATCATGCCTGAATTTGAAACCAAGTGCAACAATTCGAAGCCCAAAAAGAGTTACATTGCCACACAAGGCTGCCTGCAAAACACAGTGAAGGACTTTTGGTGGATGGTGTTCCAACAAAACTCCAGAGTGATTGTCATGACAACGGAAGAAGTGGAGAGAGGAAAGAGTAAACATGTCAAATACTGGCCTGATGAGTATACTCTAAAAGAATATGGTGTCATGCCTGTTAGGAACATCAAAGAAAGCACCACTCATGACTATAGGCTAAGAGAACTTAAACTTTCAAAGGTTGGACAAGGGAATACGGAGAGAACAGTCTGGCAATACCGCTTTCGGACCTGGCCGGATCACGGAGTGCTCAGCAACCCCGGGGGCATGCTGGACCTCCTGGAGAAGGTGCACCATAAGCAGGAGAGCATCATGGATGCAGGGCCAGTCGTGGTGCACTGCAGTGCTGGAATTGGCCGGACAGGGACTTTCATTGTGATTGATATTCTTATCGACATCATCAGAGATGAAGGTGTTGACTGCGACATTGATGTTCCCCAAACCATCCAGATGGTGTGGTCTAAGAGGTCAGGGATGGTCCAGACAGAAGCACGGTACCGATTTATCTATATCGCAATCCAGCGTTATATTGAAACACTACAGCGCAGGATTGAACAAAAGCAGAAAAGCAAGAGGAAAGGGAACGAATATACAAATATTAAGTATTCTCTAGCAGACCAGATGAGTGGAGACCAGAATCCCCTCCCGCCTTATACTCCAATGCCACCCTGTGCAGAAATGAGAGAAGACAGTGCTAGAATCTATGAAAACGTGGGCCTGATGCAACAGCAGAAAAGTTTCAGATGAGAAAACCTACCAAAACTTCAGCACAGAAATAGATGTGGACTTTCACCCTCTCCCTAAAAAGATCAAGAACAGACAGAAGAAAGTTGATGTGAAGACAGAATTTAGATTTGGAAGGCTTGCATTGTGGTTGACTACTTTTTGATAAGCGAAATTTGAAACCATTTAAAGACCACTGTATTTTAACTCCACAATACCTGCTTCCCAATTACTCATTCCCTCAGACAAGAAGAAATCATCTGCATAATGTAGACAACATTATATTTTATAGAATTTCATTTTAAAGTAAGGAAGCGGTTAAATTGTGCACTATATTTTGCAGATTATGGGGATTCAAATTCTAGTTATAGGCTTTTTTTTTCTTTTTATAACCTTAACCAGTTTAATTTTTTTTCCTCATTGTGGGGGATGATAAGAAGAAGAAAAGATTTGGGAAAATTAAGTATCAACATCCTAGAAAAGTGAGAACAATCTCATTTACCATCATGTATCCAGTAGTTGACAATTCATTTTGATGGCTTCTCTTTATGGCCAAATGAGAATTAGGCCAGTGCCTGAGATTGTCAGAAGTTGACTGTTCTACCTTTGCACTGGCATTAAATAGTCATAGAAAAAGAATCACAGATATTTATGAATTAAGAGGTGTAGCTTTTTTTTTTTTCCCAGCCGATAGTTTAGCTGTTGACTGAGAAGGTTGTGGTGGGAAAACGTTTGACATATTTTCTTTGCATTTGAGTAATTGTCTTGTACTTAGAAAAAAGGCATCCATGAATGACCAGTGTCTTCGGCTGTCAAATGTTGCCGACAAACTTACCCCAAAACTTCATTGGCTTAAAAAATGCCCCACCCCCAACTGTTCTTCAGGCTGAGCTGGGCTCAGCTGGGCTGTTCTTCTACCAACCTGCAGGTGGCCACTCATGTGGTCAGCAGGTCAGCGGAGAGACTGGGATGGTTGGGCTTCTCTCTCTGCCTGCAGTCCTGCATCTCTCCTTCTCCGTGTAATCTCTCTAAGTGGCCTTGCTGGCAGGGTAGCTAGACCTCTGACATGCAGCTCAGAGCTCCCAAGAGCTTGAAAGAAGCGGCCAGGCCTTCTGAAGGCTTAAGTCCAGAATTGTCGCAGCATCCTTTCTACTGCCCTCTATTGATGATGATGATGATGATGATGGTGGTGGTGATTTTTTCTAATCAGAAGAGAGCTGGAGTATTACCTCTACTTACTAAACAAGTTATAAGCCCAGCCCAGATTCAAGAAAAGGGTGTGAAGTGGAGGTGCAGTTAATCAGGGGGCCACTAGTCTAACAGACAGTCACAACCAGTGCCATGGAAAACCAAAGATATTAGCAAAAGTAGAAGTTGCTAGTGACCTTGGGAAGCTGAAGCTGTTTACAGTAGCTGGGACAAGTTGAAAGTCAGACTGAGAAATAAAGAGAGGGCCTCCAAGAAGCTTCCTGAATGATTTCTGCCAGCCCTGAGCCTAGTTTTGGAACCAGCATTTGGGGAAACTGATCTTGTGAGGATGGATATGTTTAGGGACACAGGGCTTTTGAAAGCAGCACCACCCCACTGGGGCACCCCCAGACTTGGGAAATGTGACTCTTTTTTTTTTTTTTTTTTTTTTTTTTTTTGAGACGGAGTCTTGCTCTGCCGCCCAGGCTGGAGTGCAGTGGCCGGCTCTCAGCTCACTGCAAGCTCCGCCTCCCGGGTTCACGCCATTCTCCTGTCTCAGCCTCCCGAGTAGCTGGGACTACAGGCGCCCGCCTCGTCGCCCGGCTAGTTTTTTGTATTTTTTAGTAGAGACGGGGTTTCACTGTATTAGCCAGGATGGTCTCGATCTCCTGACCTCGTGATCCGCCCGTCTCGGCCTCCCAAAGTGCTGGGATTACAGGCTTGAGCCACCGCGCCCGGCTGAAATGTGACTCTTTTAGTGCCACTGGCTTTTAGTCAGGCCACAGTGAGAAGGAACAGCCCTAACAGGCCTCCAGTCGGGTTGAATGAGCTCATTTTTGTTTTAGTCAACCGGTAAGATTTGCTAATGTTCTACCTTAAGTGCCTTCTCCAAAGACATCCCTCTTTGCCTCATATGTTGAAACATCATTCATTGTGGATATTTCAATGAAAATATCATTGGTTGACTTTTGTAATGGTAACAGTAATAAAATCTTTGCCATGAAGTTAGGGTCTCCTTGGATTCTTCTGACTTTGGCTGCTGAAAGGAAGGCTGAGATCCAGCCCTGGTAATATTTCTTTTCTGAGGTCTCTCAGTCCCTTGAGACCCTGAGGTAGTTTGGCTGCCATTCTCACAGAAAAAATGTATATTAGACCCCACCCCCACCCCCAATATTCATTGAACATTGAATTGGCTCAGAACACAGGTTGACCTGAAGGTATTGCCTTATTAGGGAAACGTCATGACTGCTGTCTTCTAGTCAAACTTGTAAAGAAAAAGATTCCAGTTCAGTATGTGCAGCAAGAAGCTTGAATCCTATTCTTTTTATTGCATTGTGACATTGACTCATTCTCCATTTTGCTTTGGTTTTGTCTTGACTTGACTTTGCGGGTAAAGTCTTTCACCAGCACACAAGTGTTTGATTGTACAAATATATCTCCTGCATTAACATCTCTGCCTGTTGCTTAAGATCCGTTGTTTTTATACTCAGAATGGAAATACCTGATCTTGGCTAGCTTTGTTTGTTATATTGATTTCATTCAGATTTCCCTCCACAAAGTCAGCAAACTATCACGTTCTTATGTAAACTCAGGCCAAGGCCAGAGTTATCATAGTCCCTAGGTTGCTAAGGCTTATCATGTGTTTGGTAAAAGATGATTGCAGGTTCTCAGATGAGGTTACTTTAAATGGGATAGAATCAGGCAGAGTGACTGGGATGATGGAGAAAGCTCAAGGTGCAGGTTTAAAAAAAAGTTGTAGAAATGAAAAGTTCCAAAGACATGGTTTCTGAGGAAGTCAGAGAGCCGAGGGCCAGAGCAGTCCTTAATGGGTGAATCAGGTTATTTGGAAAGTCGGTGTGACAGACACATGATGCCGTCTACTTCTAGGTTGCTGGTAGGTATTAAATATGCACAATATTCCACAGCTCACTGAGAATTTTAAAATTATAAGCAAAGGATTTTATATTTTGGGGTGAAAGAGTTATCTGGTACATAGTATTGGGGTTTTTTAAAAAAGCTAAATTTCACAGTGTTAATAACTTTTTTAAAAAAATAACTAAAAGGCACTTCATGTCTAGTGTATGGCCCTTCTGAAACTTACGGTCATCTCTCCCACTGAAATCAAGGTCTTTTCAAATGTGGCTAAATGGGGATGAGAAAACATGGGTAGGACTTTCTTGGTGTGTGTGCATTCTTTAAAGAGCCCAGTTGCTTCAGGGAAAGAGCTAAGAAAATGGTCAAGATTATTTTTAGAGGTTATTTTATTGGGGATTTTAAGAACTAATGACATCTTGAGTTATTTTTAGTTCAGGGGGATGTGGAAAGGCTTGCAATTATGAAGTGTTTTGTTGTAACCTAGTATCCATAAGGGAAACTTAAGACTGTAGACATAACTACAAAGCCAGTGCAGTTTTTGTTTTCTGTATGTGGTTGGAGGAATCAAGTTTTACATTTGGCAAGCACATGGCCTCCCTGATGTCACGATGCCTTGGTTAGGATCTGTATTTGCTCTCAATTTTGTTGAAATCTTTTTTCCTTCTTCCTCTTGAAAAGTTCCAAAATACAGTTTATTGGATCATTCATCACTAAAAATGTGTTCCTTTTTCACTACAGGCAGTTCACACAAGGCAAAAACTATTAAACAGTTGGTTTTAGTGTGTCGTATAACTTTGCTGTATATTAAACTAATTTTGACAGGTTTTCATCCTAAGCCTCAAATCATGTAATTAATAATTTTCCTGTTTATTTATGACCTAATTGTGATTCTTTTATTAATAAAAGCTAATGGGAAAAGGATCCCTGATTAATAAATAAATAAATAATAAATAAACCACACATACGTGTGTGTGTGTGTGTGTGTGTGTATGTATATACTATACATCGTTACATTGTTAATAGTGGCAAAAAACAGAAACAGGTATTTACCAGTAGGGCTATGGCTAAATAAATTGTGACACAACCAAATTATGGAATATTATTCAGCTGGTAGAAATGACTGCTCAGCTCATTTTTTGAGGCCCCGATACCAAAACCAGACAGAAACATCAGAAGAAAAGAAAACTACAGACTGGTATGTCTTAGGAATATAGATAAAAAAATCTTCAACAACATGTTAGCAATCCAAGTCCAGCAGTGTATTGAAAAGATTATACATCATGACCAACTAGAATTTATTCCAGGAATGCAAAATTGATTTAACATCTGAAAATCAATCCGTGTAACACATGAAATTAACCCATTTATGCCTGAAGTTGCAATTTTTTAAATTTTTGCAATCAGACCTTGGCAATGACCTTAAGCAGTAGGATATAAATAACTCCCACATGCTTAGGGTTCCAATAATGGAACACTAGGCATCAGTAGGCTAATAGAATTAAGGACAAAAGTATGATCATCTCAATAAACACAGAAGAAAGAATTGACAAAATCCAACACTGCTTCATGACAAAAGCACTCAACAACTAGACTAGAAGAGTATTTGTGAAACTTGATAAAGGCCACCTACAAAAATCCCCACAGCTAACATAATGTTCAATGATGAAAGGCTAAATGCTTTCCCCCAAGATCAGGAACAAAATAAAGATGTCCATTCTTGTCACTTCTATTCAACGTTGTGCTGGAGGTTCTAGCCAGAGCAGTTAAGCAAGAAAAAGAATTATCGGCATCCAAATTGAAAAAGGAAGGTGTAAAACTATCTCTATTTGCAGATGACATAATCCTGAATATAGGAAATCTTAGGGAATGCATGCGCACACACACAATACCAGAACTAACGAATAAGTTTAGCAAAATTACAGGTTACAAGATTAACATACAAAATCTATTGTGTTTCTGGCCAGGCACAGTGCCTCACGTCTGCAATCCCAGCACTTTGGGAGGCTGAGGTGGGCGGATTACTTGAGGTCAGGAGTTCGAGACCAGCCTGGCCAACATGGCAGAACCCTGTCTCTATTAAAAATACAAAAATTAGCCAGGCGTGGTGGTACACACCTGTAGTCCCAACTACTGAGGCAGGAGAATCTCTTGAACCTGAGAGGTGGAGGTTGCAGTGAGCCGAGATTGTGCCACTGCACTCTACCTTGGGTGACAGAGTGAATAAGACTCTGTCTCACAGAAAAAAAAAAATGCAATTGTGTTTCTATACACTAGCAACAATCTGAAAACAAAATTATAAAAAACGATGTATTTATAATAGCATCAAAAATAATAAAATACTTAGGAATAAATTTAACAAAACAAATGCAAAACTTATATCTGAAAACTTCAAAACATTGTTGAAAGAAATTAAAGAAGACTTAGATAAACGGAAAAAAATTCCATGTTCATGAATTGAAAGACAAATATTGTTAAGATGGCAATATTCAATACAATCCCTAGCAAAACAACAGCTAGCTCCTCTGCCAAAACTGACAAGTTGATTTAATAATTCATATGTAAATGGGAGGGACACAGAATAATCAAAATAATTTTGAAAGAGAATAAAGTCAGAGAATGTCTTAGTCTGTTTTGTGCTGCTATAACAGGATAGCACACACTGGGTAATCTGTGAACAGAAATTTATTGGCTCACTGTTCTGGAGGCTAGGAAGCCCAAGATCAAGGAGCCAGCATCGGACAAGGGCCTTCTTGCTGCATCATCCCATGGCAGAAGGGCAAAGAGAGGGCAAGAGGGGCAAAAAGATGGGACAGAAAAAGAGTGCAAAAGAGAGCAAGAGAGAAAGAGTGCATGTGAGCAGGAGAGCAAGAGGGGCAGAGCCCTCATAGCCTAATCACCTACCATTAGGCCCCACCTCCCAACAATGCTGGGTTGGGGATTAAGTTTCTAATACATACTCTTTCAGGGACACATTCAAACCATAGTGGAGGACTCAGACCTCTTAATTTAAAAACTTACTACATTAATCAAGGCAGTGTGGTGCTGGCATAAGGTAGACAGATAAATCACAGAATAGAATTGAGAGTCCAGACACAAACCCTCACATTTATGGTCAATTGATTGTCAACAAGGGTGCCAAGACAGTCCAATGGGGAAAGGAAAATCTTTTCAACAAATGGTGCTGAGCCAACTGGATAACTTCATGCAAAAGAATAAAGTTGGACCCTTTCCTCATGTCCTACACAAAAAATAACTCAAAATGGATCAAAGGCCTAAACGTAAGAGTTAAAACTATAAAACTCTTGGAAGAAAGTATAGGAGTAAATCTGGCGGCCTTGGGTTAGGCAAAGTCTTCTTAGATATGACATCAAAGACATTAGCAACAAAAGAAAAAATGTAGCTAATTTGGACTTCATCAAAATAAAAAACTTCTGTACTTCAAAGGATATCATTACGAAAGGGAAAAGACAACCAGAATAATAGGTTTTCATACATACATACATACTTATTTATTTATTTAGAGTCAGCGTCTCACTCTGTCACCCAGGCTGGAGTGCAGTGGCGCAATCTCGGCTCACTGCAACCTCCGCCTCCCAGGTTCAAGTGATTCTCCTGCCTCAGCCTCCCGAGTAGCTGGAACTACAGGCACCCGCCACAATGCCCAGCTAATTTTTTTGTATTTTTAGTAGAGACGGGGTTTCACCGTGTGAGCCAGGATGGTCTCGATCTCCTGACCTCGTGATCTGCCTACCTCAGCCTCCTAAAGTGCTGGGATTACAGGCGTGAGCCACCGCGCCTGGCCAGGATGTCATATATTTAATAAGAGACTTGTATGAAGAACCATCACAACTCAATAGTCAAAAGATAACTCAATTAAAAATGGGCAAAAAATCTGAGTAAACATTTCTTCAAAGAAGATATATGAATGGCCAGTAAGCGCATGAAAAGGTGTTCAATATCATAGCCCTCAGGAAAATGCAAATCAAAACCACAGTGTGATACCACTTCACTCATTAGTATGGCTATAATTTTAAAAAGACTTAATGGACAATAACAATTGTCAGCAACTATATGGAGAAATAGAAATTCTCATACACTGCTGATGTTAATGTAAAATAGAGCCTCCAGGACAGTGAGCCAATAAATTTCTGTTCACAGAATACCCAGTCTGTGCTATTCTGTTAGAGCAGCACAAAACGGACTAAGACATTCTCTGACTTTGGCAATTCTTCAAAAGGTTAAATAGGGGCAGGGATTGCATTGGGAGTTATAACTGATGTAAGTGACGAGTTGATGGGTGCTGACGAGTTGATGGGTGCAGCACACCAACATGGCACAAGTATACATATGTAACAAACCTGCACGTTATGCACATGTACCCTAGAACTTAAAGTATAATAAAAAAATGAATAAATAAAAATAAAGATAAAGAAAAAAAAGAAAAAAAAGGTTAAATATAGGGTTATTGAATGACCCAAAAATTTCACTACTATATATATAACCAAAAGAAATGAAAATGTATATCCACATGAAAACATGTACATGAATGTTCACAGCAGCATTATTTCTAATAGTCAAATGATGGAAACAACCCACAAGTCTACCAACAGATGAACGGATAAACAAAATGTGGTACATTCTTTCAATAGACTCTTCTATTTGGCAAGAAAGCAATTAAGTAGTGATGCATGCTACAATATGGATGAATAAGTTAAAGAATCCAGAAACAAAAGATCACATATGATACAATTCTATTTATATGAAATATTAAGCATGGGAAAATCCATGGATACAAAAATTAGTTTAGTGGTTGTCCCTTGCAACCTTAATCTACTTTGGGGGGAAGTGGGAGATAATGAGTATAGAATAATAGGACTGATAATAGGTATAGAATTTCTTTTTGAGGCAATGAAAATGTTCTAAAATTGATAGGGGTCATAATTGCCCAATTGTGTACATATACTAAATATCATTGAATATACCATTAAATGGGTATATTGTATGGTATATGAATTATATCTTAATAAAACTGTGATTTTTAAAAAATAAATGAGTTAAATTTGTATGTATTGACTTGGAGGGATGTCCATGGTATACTTTTAAGTCAGAAAAGAGAGTTCTATAGTAATATACATACTGTAATCCCACTTTTTATTTTAAAATGTGAATAAATATATGTACATGAACAAATTTTCAAAGGATGCATACCAGACTGTTCATACTGGAGGTAGGAAGGAAGGGGGTGGCAGCAAGGGGAGATTATTAACTTTTTATTAGATATATTTGGATTTTTTTCACTTTTTTTTTGAGACAGAGTCTCACTCTGTCACCCGAGTCATCTTGGCTTACTGCAAACTCCACTTCCTGGATTCATGTGAATCTCATGCCTCAGCCTCCTGGGTAGCTGGAATTACAGGCACGTGCCACCACGCCTGGCTTATTTTTGTAGTTTTTAGTAAAGAAGGGGTTTCACCATGTTGGTCAGGCTGGTCTCGAACTCCTGACCTCAAGTGATCCACCTGCCTCAGCCTTCCAAAGTGCTGGGATTACAGGTGTAAGCCACCGCACCTGGCCTTTTCACTTTTTTTTTTAGAAAAAAACTTTAGGTAGTTGATTAATTTATAAAAGTTTTGGTATACTTGTTGAAAATTAATTCCTTTGACCAAAGATATTTAAAACCCAAGAAAGGATCCACCAGCATCCATGTAAGATTGTAACAACCGGATTTCTCCCTGTGAATGACATTCATACAAGGTAACTCTATTGCTTCCTACAGTTGCAAACACTAATGGATCTCCTTTTTTACAGTGCCAGTTAAACTGAACTCCAAACAATGGTTGGTTATAATGTTCCTCGAGATTGTTTACACATTTGAAAGAATATTTGCATTTCTTTGACTTCCATTTTCCCTTTCCCCAGCTTTTCCTTTCAGTTGCCTTTGGTGTGTTTGTAGGTGGATCAGGGCATTCAGTGTTTGTTAACACTTTCTATACTGACGGCGTCATCATTCTCATCTCCAAAGAGGTCCGGGTTGCTGTTCCTGTCACTGCTTAGCTTCTCAGTTTCACTTTTTAATTGTGCATGTAGGAAATGTATTTTTTAAAAGTGAAATAAAGAAAGAAAATCAAATCATTGAAAAAGAGAGTGGGGACAGAAAGAAAGGGAGATTGGAGCAGGGGAGAGAGTGGAGGCTGAGGGAAGGAAGTAGGGCAATCAAGCATACTAAAGGTGACCAGGACTTGCCCTAAAAGAGTAGAAATAAAAAGCAGACAGACTCCCAGGATGCTGTAAAAGTAGGATTAAGAAATAGGACTTAATTCCTGAGTGAAGATGAGATGGTTTGAAGAGAAAAGGAGTTGTTGCTAACTCCCAGATTTCAGGCTGGTCTATGAATAAGGAGGCTTCCTAGAGTGTGGTTTTGAATTGGAGGTACTGGCTGGCTGATCACTTAAAGACACAGGATGGATGAGTGGTTTGCAAAGAGATACCATTAGACAGAGGGAGAAACCAGTGTTAGAAGAGACAGGACCACGCGTAGGATGTTGAGGACCACGTCTGCACAAGAGGAGCTTCCTGGGAAGGAATATGTGAGAAGCAGTCAGAGAGGAAGAAGGAAATCCAGGAGATTGCAATGACATCCCAGGAACAAAAGGATGGGTGAATTTCAAGGAGGACAACCAGGAGTCTGCATCAGTTAGCGGAACTTGGGACCAAAGGGTCATTCACTGTAAAGCTACAAGGAGCATTTTTGACAGAGGAGGTGTGGAATTGAAAGACTAGTGGGGGCTGAAAGTAAAAAGCAAGGACTGGAAGTAAAGGGGAGGTAGCAAGTGAAAACTATACTTTTGAGAGTGTTCTCATCGAAGGGAAGGGAAGTGATGAAATTGGAGCTTGATTAAAAAGGCAGAATCTATGGAAGGTGTTTTTAGGATGGAGGAAATACGCATATGTTTGTAGCCTAAGTGGAATGACCATTTGAGAGGGAGGGATCAGATACCAAAAGAGAGAGTATTAGGAGAGGACAGAATAAAGAATAACAGCTGATAGAGTTTGGCTTGGGAATAAAGGCTTCTTCTTTATTATTCTAAGAAGGTAGAGAGAGAAAGAGAGATGAAAAAAGATACTTTTTGGTGGAGAGAAGTTGAGAATATTTTCCAAGAGCCCCCAATCAGGGATGATATTGAAAATATGTAACAACCAGTGCAGAAAAGACACCAGCCTGTCAGACACTGGCTGCCCACCTCAGCAGATCCAGGAGGCCTCCTTCTCCTTTTGCTGTTAACTCTTTAGTTGCCGGATCATAGCAAGGTCTCAGGGTAAAGACTGGGCAGTTGAGTGGCAGACAGCAGAGTGGGACAATAAAACAATCAGGCTGAAGCAACAGCACTTGCTTAGAACTTTAAAAAACTGAATAAGAATTACTAAAAGTCCTTAAAAACAGCCATTTGTGGCAAAAGGGATATCATACTGCAAAATAATTAGTCATCAGCTCTCTAATTTAGGAGGTTTTTTAAATCAGTAGAGAATGGATGACTTTCATAAGCTTAATGCATGTTGGCAAAAAGTCCAAAGAGGGGACTGATTAAAATCAAAATTGCTTACTCTTTTGGCTTATTATCTTGTAGCAGACAAGAATCTCCTAGCTAAAATAGGGAAAATGGAGTAAAATAGGGAAAATTTCAGAACGCAGGATCTGGTTTTCATTTGCGGCTCTCCCTCTGAACACCAGTTGCAGATGGCTTTGCAACTCTGCTTCTCACTGAAGGAGGATGGCAGGAGTGATACAGGAATTCAGAGAATAAAGGAAAATGCTCCGGAATTCCCAGATCACAATTGCCAAGTGCATTAAGATGGAAACTGTCACCAAGGTAACATGTCACCTCCAAAGGAAGGTATCACTGTGCTTGTCAGTACCTCATTTTGGAAATACTTCTTCCTTATCACTCCAAACCATTGCAGCGATCTCACGCCAGATATGCTGGTCTGACGGCTGCTCACCTGCGAAACAGTCTGAAAACTTTGTCCTTGATCCGTGGTGTGCTGTAGCCTTTCCAAATAGAATTTTCTTACAGAAAGAGGCCTTGACAATCATCTTATCCAGGCCCTTTAGATATGAGGAAACTACAGCAGATGCTTATTTAATAGAAGGTTAAGCAACATTTAGACCCCTCACTCTTTTAATCCAGTATCCTTATTTCTAACTTAGTTGTTGGAAAGCTTAAACTATAATTTATATAAATAAAAAGGGAATTTCTTGACACATATTACATGCTAATAATTCAGGCAAGATGCCAGAACGAGACATCCTCAGAGGTTTTAAGATATAATATGGAGTGCATTATATTTGAATGAATAGCTGATATGCTGACCCAGCTGGGCTCATGGGTACAGTCAGAATGCAGCTTTATTCTCTTCCATTAAATCTGCTCCATGGGGCCTGTTTTCCTGCCCCTCAGATGACTGAATACACAGGCCCTATGACATTTTATGCTACTCCCAAATAATTAAAAGACCTCTGATTACTTTTAGCCAAAAATACACTCTCATTTCAGTAATTAATATGCATAGTACAGGTCGAGCGTGGTGGCTCATATCTGTAATCCCAGCACTTTGGGAAGTCAAAGTGTGCGGATCACTTGAAGTCGGGAGTTTGAGACCAGCCTGGCCAACATGGTGAAACCTCATCTCTACCAAAAATATTAAAAATTAACTGGGCATGATGGCGCATACCTGTGAACCCAGCTATTTGCAAGGCTGAGGTGGGAGGATCACTTGAACCAGGAGGCAGACGTTGCGGTCAGCCGAGATTGCACCACTGCACTCCAGCCTGGGTGATAGGGTCAGAGTCCGTCTCAAAAAAAAGAAAAAAAAAAGGTTGTTAGAAGAGATAAGATACAGGCATACCTTGGAGATATTATAGGTTCGATTCCAAACTACTGTAATAAGGAGAATATTTCAATAAAGCAAGTCTCTCTCTCTCCCTCTCTCACACACACACAAATATATATACATAGTACAATTTTACCCAGAAATTCAATTTTAGGTATATGCCCAAAGGAATATAAATCATTCTACCATAAAAACACATGGACCTGTATGTTCATTGCAGCACTATTCACGATAGCAAAGTCAGGGAATCAACCTAAATGCCCATCAACAGTAGGCTGGGATGGGCATGGTAGCTCATGCCTGTAATCCCAGCACTTTGGGAGGCCGAGGCGAGCAGATCACTTGAGCTCAGGAGTTTGAGACTAGCCTGGCCAATGTGACGAAACCCTGTCTCTACTAACAGCACAAAAAATTAGCTGGGCGTGGTGGCGCACGCCTGTAATCCCAGCAACACAACAGGCTGAGGCAGTGCTTGAACCGAGGAGGCGGAGGTGGTGGTGAGCCAAGATTGTGCCACTGCACTCCAGCCTGGGCGACAGAGTGAAACTGTCTCAAAAAAAAAAAGGAAAAGAAAAGAAAGAAAAAGAAAAAGAAATAGACTGGATAAAGAAAATATGGTACATATACACCATGGAATATTATGCAGCCATAAAAAAGAATAAGATCATGTCCTTTGCAGCAACATAGATGGAGCTGGAGGCCATAATCCTAAACAAATTAACGCAAGAACAGAAAACCAGACACCGCATATTCTCGCTTAGAAGTATAAGCTAAACATTGAATACACATAGACAGAAAGAAGTGAACAACAGACCTGCAGCCTACTTGAGTGTGGCAGGTGGGAGGAGGGACAGGATTGAAAAACTCCCTATTGAATACTATGCTTTTACCTGGGTGACAAAATAATCTGTACATTAAACCCCTGTGACACGCCGTTTACCTATATAACAAACCTGCACATGTACCCCTGAACCTAGAAGTTTTTAAAAAAATGTGTGGTATAGTAAAATAATCTTAAAAATTCCACACTTCAGTGGGAAAAGGTGGGTAATGGTAGGCTTCCTGTGTTTTCCTTTCAGCCTAGTGCTTCCACCTCTTTCTACTCTCACTAGCTACTCGGTTCCTCCAGGATGGAAGAGGGGAAGAAAGAGCTGAGGAGTTGGAAAGGTGTTGGTAGCTCTGGCTACCATGGCTACCTCTGGCCATGGCAGATGTTTCCAGCGGACTCTTTCTCTTATGAGCCCTGTGGTGGGTTTGTTGGACATCACTTACCACAGCCACCCTGCTGGGGAGCTTCTTACCACCCATTCATCCCCTTGGCACGAGCAGGTTCATTTTGCCTTGGCTTCGTTGCTTTAGAGTTTTGCCCTGGACCCTGAACATTTGGAGGCAAACCTCTGGCCTCTTTCTGCAGAGACCCCTGCCTTTCCAAGCAATCCTCTTGGGTACAATCAAGGCCAATCCTGCCCTGTGTCACTCTCTTAGACTTGTCTTCTGTGAGAGTAAATTACTTCCCCAACCACAGTCTCTACCTGATATTCAGGCCACTTTTGCTAACTCTGGTCCTTCAGGTTTCTCAGGCATGAGCCAGGCACCAGTCCGTGGTGCTCCCCAAACTGCAGGGGACATCCGCGGAGCTCTCCAAGAGGTCTTCCTGAAGTCTTTCTCACCAGACTTAAGGTGAGAGAAAAACCCCATCCCCCTCCCTGTGGTAAGTGCAGAGAAAGAGCCTCTTAGAACGCCTATGACAGGGGAAATGAGAAATTCAGGAACACTCCTTTGCAAATCCTACATAGTAGTCCAGAACTTTGTTTGGAATGTGAGTGTGGTTGACAACTATTATCTGAGCCCTCTCTCAGAATGGGAATAAAATAAAGGCTTCCATTTAACATCCTGTGACCGGATGTATTCTTACTATCATTCCAATTGCTCTTACAAGGTTTTCTGTAATAGACAGTTTTGATAACAATAAAATGCCATTCCAGTGAGACAGAGTCTTGCTCTGTTCCCAGGTTGGAGTACAGTGGTGTGATCTCTGCCCACTGCAACCTCCGACTCCCTGGTTCAAGTGATTCTCCTGCCTCAGCCTCCTGAATAGCTGGGATTACAGGCATGCACCATCACACTCAGCTAATTTTTTGTATTTTTAGTAGAGACAGGGTTTCACCATGTTGGCCAGGATGGTCTCGATCTTCTGACGTCGTGATCCACCTACCTCAGCCTCCCAAAGTGCTGGGATTACAGGTGTGAGCCACTGCACCCGGCTGACTTTATTGTTTATCAGAGACTACTTGGATTACCAGTTGTTGGATAAGGTTTGACAATAACTTTGTTATACAGAGATTTTTATTATAATGAGAGTCATTGCAATTGGACCAGCAGCAGGGATTTACAGAATCCCTGAGAGCGTTATTTATGAGCTGTGCTTCTCAATTCTGTTTTTTCAAATGAATTAGGGAAGTGATTTGAATCATAAAACAACAAAAACAAATTGACTGCCCAAGAGAAAGAAAATGAGCAAGAATATGAAATTTCTTTGTAATTCTAAATGTTCTGTAGTGGTTTCAGTTAGATAATAAATTCATTTATATCAGGAAAAACTACCCCCCTCCTCCCAACTCAGATAGATGGATGTTTGTGTTGTTCACCAGAGTTAGGACATCAACCTTGTAGAACAACATGGTGTCGAAATCAGGATGCCTCATTGTGGTTCTGTAGAATGTTGATCTCTCTGAGTATGGATCTCCATTTGCCACAAAATTTTACAAAGTTTGTGGCTGGCATCTCTTTCTGGGCCTTACACTCTATTTCTTTCATGCCCCAGTCTCTAACTCTGTGCTTGTCTCTTTCCTTACAGCCTGAATCATTTTGGAACGTATCAACAGATTATTTAAAGGTACAAAATGAACATTTGTATGTATTTTTTAAAAAGACAGCCAGTTGTGATCAAACTCCTTACCATCGGTAGGACACACACGAGAGTTCTGAGATCAGAGGAAGAGAGTTCACATATGATAGGGCAGAACCAAGCTCAGTGGTGTAGGGGTTCTTGGGAACAGGGGGAGTGCTGCAGGTGTTAGACAGAGAACCTAAATCCTTCACCGCCAATAGCCATTCCAGAGATGGCCTTTGAATTGGAGGCAGAGTGGACAGAACCTTTATTCAATGTCACATTTTACAATGGATCAATGTGACAACCTCCCAAGTGATGCCAAGGAACAGCACATTCTCCGAGAGCTAGCTTCCTATAAAAAGGAGTAAGAAGAGGATGTAGGAAGATCCTCACAAATATGTGCTTACCTCATCAACACAACAATTCCTAACTCTCACTCCCCAAATACTCAGGACCAACCTGCCTTGGGGCCTTTACTGGTCTTTGTGAGGTAGAAGCAAGTGCTGGCTGGAAGCTTTCAGAGATTCATTTAAAATTCATCCCCCCGAAAAAATACTCAAAAGAAAAAAGAGACAACCAGTTCTGGAAAAGTATTTCAGTCTTACACCCATATGTGATTTAAAATATCCAAGGTCATATTGAGTACATGGTGGACAACAAATTTTAACAGATGGAATATCAAGAAAAAGGCACAGAGAAACCCGTGTTTTGTTTGTACTCTCGAAGCTTCACTCGAACTCTCATGACATTCACAGAATCTGCTTATAGCAACCAACTCTCCTTCATGGCCAGCATTTTAACATATAATTTCAGCTGGTATTATCACTGTCAGGAATGTAATTCATTCCTGACTTTTTGGGTTTATTTGGAGATGAAGGCGGCAGTGATTAAGTGGTGCTGAGGAATGGCACTGAGCCTGCGATCCTCACAAACTCAAGTTGGTTTTTTTTAGGAAACACAGGCCTGGCTCTAAATGAAAATGAAAATGTTGAAATAAATTAAACGTGGTGCAAGGGCTCTCAATCCTTCCACAAAAAAATGGGGGAGGGGAAAGTAAGGGCGTTTTACAAATTGGGAGCCCTATTCCCAAGAAAGGCAGTGACATGGCATGGCCATGTCAGAATCACCTACAGTTCTTTGTCAGAATACCTATGTTCTGGTTTCCCCCACCATCACCTCCAATCAGGTTCTGACTCTGGGTCTGAGGTGAACCCAGGCATCTCTATTTTTTCTAAAGCCTCCACTGGTGATTCTGATGTAAAAACAGAATACCACTTCTGTGTTTGAGGGACAGCTAATTATTTGGCTGGATCCAGTTCTGAAAGAATAAATTGGAAGGTCTAGCTAGAGGACTCTTTCCATTATTGCAGAGAGAAATGAATGGCATGGGGACGGGGAGTAGACGTATTATCATAGGTGGGGTTCATGGATGGGCCTCAAGCAATTCTTAACTTTGGGGGAGTCAGACCACTTTGAGGGTCTGATTCATATGTAGTTACTCTCCTCAGGAAAATACACATAAGCTAATTCTCACAAAATAATAAATTCATTTATATCAGGAAAAACCACCCCCCACCCTCCAACTCAAATAGATGGATGTTTGTTCTGTTCACACAAACTGTTCCCACAAAATTGAGCATATACTTTCAAGAGTGTCTAGACTCTCTTGAAGTTTTTGCTTTTGCTGTTTTAATTGAATAGATAACTGTCCCACTCATTAAAATAGGGAAAACAAGAGAAGGCAAGATCCCTGGTCTCAGGAAGCTTACAGTCTAGTAGCCAGGAGAAAATAAGAAATCAATATACAGAAAGAAAAAAAAAAAAAGAATCAATATACACATAGTAGACGATAATCACAAGAATTGTGGGAAAGGCAGAGTTCTGGAACAGAACATTAATTGCAGAATTTGAACATGCCGAATTGGAGAAGATTCTTAGAAACACCTGGTTGGGACGGGCGCGGTGGCTCACGCCTGCCAGCACTTTGGGAGGCTGAGGCGGGCGGAGCACTTGAGGCCAGTTTTGAGACCAGCCTGGCCAACGTGGCGAAACCCCGCCTCTACTGAAAATACAAAACTTAATCGGGCATGGTGGCTGGCGCCTGTAATCCCAACTACTCAGGAGGCTGAGGCGACAGAATCGCTTGAACCCGACAGGCAGAGGTTACAGTGAGCCGACATTGCGCCACTACTCCAACCTGGGCGACAGAGCAAGACTCCGTCCAAAAAAAAAAAAAAGGAAAAAGAAAAAAGGGAATACCTGCTTGGAGAGACAGCAGTTTAAAGGAGACAGGTGTGGTACGGAAGTCCCCAGAAGAATGGAGGGCAGACTGACAAAGGCGGATTGATAAAGGAGAGCCCCCTGTGGGAGGCCAAAGAGGCTGTGTTTGGAACCTAGGCTCATGATGAGCCTGAGATAAAAGTGGCATTGATCCATGCTGCTGCAAGAGGTCACTGACATGGTGCCATGGGGTCCCATGGTAGCTTGGGGGTCTGGGGTGGGGGAAGCTGTCAAAACGCTGATGAACATAGTTTATGACGGACTCAGACGAGACCCGGGGAGGAAAGCTGCAAGGTGGCGCTGGGAGGGCAGCTTTGGTGTCTGCTGTTCATTGCCAGGGTCAGAAGTTGGCTCTGTGTTTGTTCAACAGGATGGTAAAACAAAAACAAAACAAACAAACAAACGCGGGACAGCGCTGAGTGGAGGAGAACTACATTCAGCCAATGGGCATGAAAACGAATTTTAGCTGCTTTGTGCAAAAACCCTAGGTGTGCGGACGAAAGGGAGCCACGCAGAAGGTTACAACAGGTCAGGAATAAATAACCACCAGGCGGAGGATCCCAGATTCCGTCCTTCCTTTTGTTGGATGAGGAGTGCCAGGCAAACGCGTCCACAAAGGCTTCGGAAGGAAGCGGCTCGCCTGTCCACACCCGGCTCCTGCCCCGGGTGACTATTAGGGCCCCCGGGGGGTGGCATAAGCCCGAGACCCAGGGGATCAACTCTCCCCGAAGGCCTAGCAGCGGGGACCCCAGAATAAGTCGGGGGCGGGCCCCGGCGCGGCAGGAGGGGGCCGGGCGGGCGGGCGAGCAGATCCCACCCCTTCCTGAAGGAAGCGCCCTCCCCGCCGCGACTGCTGCCGCCTTCGCCGCCGCCGCAGGTCACAGCCCCTCGAGGCGATAGCGGCCCCGCCGCACCAGAGCAGGTAGGCGCGGCGCCCCCTCCCCTGCCCGGGCCCGTCGCGCAGCCAGGGGGCGTCCGGCCCGGCCCCGCGCGCAGCCAGCAGGCGGAGACCGGGGACGGCGGGGGCTGCAGCGCTGCTGGGGCGGCTGGGTCCGCCCGGCTGCGGGGCCCTGCTCGGCTGCGGCCCCCTCCCATAGCGTCCTGGGCGCGGGGCCTCGCGCTCGAGCCCTCCGCGGGCGCACGCTTCCCGGCGAGTCCAGGAGTCTGTGCCGGCTCTGCCCCGCGCGTTGCGAACGCCCGAGCCGGCGCGCCTTGGTCCCAGCAGCCGCAGTGCCGCCAGCCCGCTTGCCCGCTCGCCCGCTGCGGCCCCGGCCCCGGCCCCGTCCTTTGACAGGTGTCCCCACCCCATCATCTCGTTATCGGGTGGACTCGGGTGAGAAGCGACCCCAAGTTTGACCTCCCGGTCCCTTCACTTTGCCGTTAGCCAGGTCAGGCTGGCTCGGGAAGCAGGGGATCCGGGAAGGAGGCACTAACTTGCTTTGCCCTGTGTACCGCCCTCCACTCTAAATGCACAGTCTTCTTTCCTTTCCTGGGTGCATACTTGGGAAGAAATGGGATTTTTGGTTTTTCGGCGGGAGGCTGTGGTAGGTGGGTTACCTAGGCTCTTTGGTAATCCGCTGCAATGAAAAGTGATTAGCTTTGGGTTCTGGAGAGAGTCTTTGAGTGGTTTTCCCCTCCTTAAATGAATCAAATGGAGAATGAGAGGGTTTTCCCATTTTAAATTCATACTCCTTTTCTCTCTACTCATTCCTTTCCTCCACCCCTACCCCTGCAGCACTTTATGATGTCCCAAACATTTCACTGGTCCTTTTGGTCAGATTTATTCCAGCCACACCGCCTTTCACGGTCGGGCCAGGATTGTGACTGCATGTGGGAACAAAGCTCAGGTAGAATGGAAGTCCATCCTCCCGAGTGAACCCATTCCGATGTCCTACATGCGAGGTCCTATTGGGGAACCAGATATACTAATGCCATGTTGAAAAATAAAACCAAACAGTTATTGGATCTAAAACAATAACAAAGCCTAAATGGCAGGATCAGTTTCTGCTTCTTTCTCTGCTTGAACCAAAGACATTTTAATAGTGCAGGGCATGAACTCCATTCTGGTCAGCAGTTCATCGAAAGGATACTTGAGTGTGGGTGTATAAACTCCATCGTAGCAGTCATTAAACTGGCCTACTTAAAGTTTCCTATTCAAGGAAAAATTGTTAGGCTCATATATGTGACCTATCAAAGAATTTTAGTCTCAGCTCTCATGTATCAAATCCCAAACTTTTTCTTGTATGTGTTCTAGAGACTCCATATTTCCAGGATTAACTATAGCTGTCATCTATTAATGAGCTAGAAATGTGAGTTTAATCTTCAAGGCATAAGCATAGGAATTTTAATGGTGCGTTCCTTATACATTATTTAATAAATGTTGCAAGTCCCCCAAGTTGGAAGCTTACAAACTGGACATGGTAAATAAAAGGGTAAAGAAGTTTTGCTAACAATAATAACCAGTTGATAGATGTTATGACATTCACAAATATATTAAAGTATTTGAAAAACACTTTAATGCATGTTTATTATAGTCTGCCATTAGCTGAATGCAATCTGTTTGGATTATTTAAATCGGCATTTAAGTCTTCAGAGCAATTGCTTAATTTGTGCATTTCTCACAAATGCCTTTTCCGTGTTGCTTTGTGAGGGGATAATCTGCTCTATGGAGTAATTTTTTTTTTTTGCATGAACACAATAATGCGTTATATTTAGCCTTTGTTGTAGATCTACCACAATCATGTTCACAATGACCTTGCAGGGGTTTTTGTGCTCACTTTACCTGCTTTGCAGTTGTCAAGAGGGAAGGCCCTTTGCTTTACACTCTTGTCTATCTTCCTGCTTTGTCTCCCTTGTGACCCACACCTCTTTAGTACAGTGGGTCAGATTAGCAGGGCAGCCTGGAGTCATGAGAGAGGAAAAACTAGCTGGCCCCTGCAATCTCAGCCATTTGGTTTCACTGTAATCCGGCCATTTGGGATCAGTTCAGTAACCAATTAAGCAAGACAAACACTGACAAGATAATGTGTTACTTCTCAGTCATTCGCTTTCACAGAAGAATCGGTAACGCTCAGAATCAGCACTACAGTGTGATTAGGTTCTAGTAAGGGTCAAATGAGATGTATGCTGAAGTTCCCAAAACATTATAGTTATTGTCCAAGTGTTATTGAATCCGGATCTAAGTTCATGAAAAGAGTAGGACTAGACACAGGTGTGTAATAAGTGTGCCCTACTTTTTTGTTTGTTTTTGAGACAGTCTTACTCTCTCGCCCAGGCTGGAGTGCAGTGGCACAATCTCAGCTCACTGCAACTTCCGCCTCCCGGGTTCAAGCTATTCTCCTGCCTCAGTCTCCCAAGTAGCTGGGATTACGGGCATCCGCCACCATGCCTGACATTTTTTGTTTGTTTGTTTTTCTTTTTTTTTTTGTATTTTTAGTAGAGATGGAGTTTCACTATGTTGGTCAGGCTGGTCTTGAATTCCTGACCTCAACTGAACCACCCACCCTGGCCTCCCAAAGTGCTGGGAATACAGCCATGAGCCACCATGCCCAGCCCCTGTCACACACGTCCCTGTGAAGAGAGTCCACCAACAGGCTTTGTGTGAGCAACATGGTGTTTATTTCACCTGGGTGCAGGCGGGCTGAGTCCGAAAAAGGAGTCAGCAAAGGGTGGTGGGATTGTCATTAGTTCTTACAGGTTTTGGGATAGGTGGTGGAGTTAGGAGCAATGTTTTGTGGGCAGGGGGTGTATCTCACAAAGTACATTCTCAAGGGTGGGGAGAATTACAAAGAACCTTCTTAAGGGTGGGGGAGTGCAAAGAACTTTCTTAAGGGTGGGGGAGATTGCAAAGTACATTGATCAGTTAGGGTGGGGCAAAAATAAATCACAATGGTGGAATGTCATCAGTTCAGGCTATTTTCACTTATTTTGTGGATCTTCAGTTGCTTCAGGCCATCTGGATGTGTACGTGCAGGTCACAGGGGATAAGATGGCTTAGCTTGGGCTCAGAGGCCTGACAGCCCTTACTTATTTTAACTATAAAATTTTACTCCTGGAGCTGATGGTGCCATGTATCTTTATGCTTTTCATAGTTGTTTAACTATTTTCAAACTTATTCAAAAATTATTGGAACTTTAAGTTATTGTTATCACCAAATATCATTTCCTGGTATGTTTAGATTTTTTTTTTTTTTTTCTGGTATGTTTAGATTTTGAAAGACAACTTGTGGCAATGGAAAATCAATCATCATGCAAAGAGATTTTTAGATCAGCTATTTGGAACATTTTGAGATAATCGTGAAATCTTTGGCAGTAGCCTTCAAATTCAGCCCCAAACTGTTCTGAGTCAAACCAGCTCTGGTAGGTAGGGCTTGAAGCTCTTTTACCAAGTGAGAAATGAATATTTTCCTTTTTGGCATCTATAAACAGCCTGTTCCAGATCAGTGCTGTCCAAAAGAACTTTCTGCACTGATGGACGTGTTCTATAATCTGTCCAGTATGATAGCCATGAGCCACATGTGGCTATTGAACACCTGAAATGTGGGCTAGTGTAATTGAGGAACTGAATTTTAAATTTTATTTAGCCTTAATTAATTTAAATAGCCACATGGGGTTAGTGGCTACCATATTGGGCAGTATAGTTCTAAATTTTCTCCCCACGTTTCCTAGAGAGATAGCACTTAAGGGCAATTATCTTTTAATTAGAAAAAAAAAAAGTGGCAGTTGGCATTGATAATACTAGAATTGAGATTTGACTTCATAATCCTATTGCTATGAAAAACCACTTGTGAGGCCACGTGCAGTGTCTCACGCTTGTAATCCCAGCACTTTGGGAGGCTGAGGCAGGTGGATCATGAGGTCAGGAGTTCGAGACCAGCCTGGCCAATACAGTGAAACCCGTCTCTACTAAAAATACACAAAAAAATTAGCTGGGCATGATGGCAGGTACCTGTAATCCAAGCTACTTGGGAGGGTGAGACAGGAGAATCGCTTGGACCCGGAAGGCGGAGGTTGCAGTGAGCCAAGATCATGCCACTGCACTCCAGCCTGGGCGACAGAGCTAGACTCCATATCAAAAAAAAAAAAAGAAGAAGAAGAAGAAAAGAAAAACCACTTGCACTTGCTCTGAAGAAGATATTTTGTGGTGAAGTTCAACTCTACTCTAAAAACAGTTTCTCTTTTTAATTTCTATATGTCTGCTAGCCCCAATAATAAGCAGCACCCAGAGTTGTTTAGATGCTTGGCCCCTCATGTTAATGTTCATGAACTGGAGCTTATTTGCTCTTTTGCACATTATAGATCATGTATTCTTAGAGTCAGTTTCTTTATGTTTCAATTTTTCAAGGGAGAGGAGGTTCAGGGAAAGGTAGGAAGTAGGTAGTGATGCACATCTCTCGCGCTCTTCCCTTGATTGCAATCACAGAGACCCTGTGAAAAGTCTGACGAATGGGTACTCCTGGCTCCAGGAGCAGCTGAAGTCTCTGCCTCTATTGAGCCCTTCTTGTCTGGTTTCTTTCTCTTGGGTTTCAAACCCAGATCCTCTTGCTCAAGTCCAGCCTGTGGAGATTACCAAATCCACTTAAGGTATAACCTACCATTATTTTTAGTAAAACCATAAAAATGGGATTTGATTTAACATCAACCATGTTGTTTCCATTTTTAAACTAATTTGCTCTGATTAAAACCATTATTTTGATCATAGAGAGGGACATGTTGTTAATTAGACTGTTTTACAAGACGCTGCCTCTCATGTTTCTTGGGTGAGTGATGCTCCCTCACCCAGCATAAGTATCTAGGGTATTTCTGTCCAGGCCAGGGCTCAGGGTCCTGGGGGTTCCCCTCCTCTGGAAGGGACTCTCCCTCAATCAACTATTTAAACATTTATTGACTATGTTTGTGCCAACTAATTAAAGTATAGATTGAAATAACCCCCAAATTTTCCGTCTTGAAGGTATTAACACCCGTGATAACATTTCCCAGATTAGTGTCCATCCCATAGGGTGATGGGGGTGCTTGAATAAATGTTCCATATAATCTTTTTTATTTATTTATTTTGGAGATTTACAATGCACAATAGCATGGTAAAGCATCTGAGATGAGATACATATACTTATTTAATTTTTTATTGTTAATGTTTTCTGTTCTTTTCTTTTCCCTTTTAGTAGAGACAGAGTCAGGCCAGGTGGGGTGGCTCACACCTATAATCCCAGCACTTTGGGAGGCTGAGGTGGGTGGATCACAAGGTCAGGAGATCGAGACCATCCTGGTGAACATGGTGAAACTCCGTCTCTACTAAAAATACAAAAAAATTAGCCACGCGTGGTGGCGGGCGCCTGTAGTCCCAGCTACTCGGGAGACTAAGGCAGGAGAATGGCATGAACCTGGGGGGCGGAGCTTGCAGTGAGCGGAGATCGCACCACTGCACTCCAGCCTGGGCGACAGAGTGAGACTCTGTCTCAAAAAAAAACAAAGAGAGACAGAATCTTACTCTGTCGCCCAGGCTACAGTGCTGTGATATGATCATATCTCACTGCATTCTTGAACTCCTGGCCTCAAGATATCCGCCCACCTCAGTCCCCCAACAGCCCCCCAGGTAGCTGGGACTATAGGCGTGTGCCACCATGCCTGGCTGTTAGTGTTTTCAAAACAATTTTTCTTACAACACTTACTGTAGTATTTTTCAAATTACGTGTTTGGGTTGTAAAATCAATTGAACAGGTTAGGATCAGCATTTTTCTTGATGAAATAAAATGTGTAATAGAAGTGGTCGCTGTGCGTCCTTCTTAGTGAGGGTTACTAGTGTTTGATGAAACTTTGGCTCCTCCATGTATAACAAGTACCAGGCCACAAGGCAGTGGAGAGTAGTGGTTAAGAGCACTAGAGAGGCTGGGCACGTTGGCTCACGCCTTAATCCCAGCACTTTGGGAGGCTGAGGCAGGTGGATCACTTGAGGTCAGGAGTTCAAGACCAGCCTGGCCAACATGGCAAAACCCCATCTCTACTAAAAATACAATATTTGCCAGGCGTGGTAATGTGTGCCTGTTATCCCTCCTCCAAGAAAAAAACAAACAAACAAACAAACACTAGAAAAACAGGGTCCTGAACCCCTAGGTTCAAATCCTAACTCTGCGTCACTCAGTCCATATGTAATAAGCAGCATATATGCATATTTATTATTTGCATTATTATTACATAAGTGTATATGTGTATACTGGTTCATGATGTAAAATATTGCCTATGAAACTAGGCTTGGGATCCACTTCAGGAAACACTGACCTAAGACAAAAATAATAGCTAACAGTGAGTAACATTATTGCGTGCTTACCAAGTCCTCCATGCTGAATGCTTTACATCTGTTATCTTGTCTCTCACAACAGTCCTTTGATGTAGGTATTGCCATTATCCTGCAGTACCTACATCCCAGTAAGTAGTGAAGGCAGAATAGGAACCCAGGCAGTCTGGTGACGGCCCAAGCATTCAACCACCTCACCTCCCATCTTACCATGTGATAGTGATACATAGATGGACACCTACAAAACTGTGAGGTTCAAAAATTGTAGAGCATTGTACAAGTACAGAAATAAGCCGATGCCAGTTATTTTCTGTATAAGAGGAGGCCTGATGGGTGACAGGGGAGTCACTTGCACATTTAGGCAGGAAGAGACCTCACTACTGCCAGCCTGTGGTCTCTGACGGTTAATGTCCTTGAAAAAGCAGCCGTATGCCCAAAGAAATGTGCTTGTCCCAGAGACTGACTACAGATTGTGTCTCCAGAGCTGTCTTCCTTCCCTCCTAACCACTTCCTAACTTCTGCACACATTTGTTTGTACAAATAGGACAAATGGTCTAAATAGATACGTCCATCTTATAAATCTACCACTATTTACTACATCCTAAGTTGTCTTTTCAAAATCACCTCCTGCCCACAAGTGCCTCGTGACATAGTTTTAATAAAATAAATAGAAAACAATGTTGTTTTAAGAATTTCACATGACAAGAGAAGTCTTGAAAGTGAGGCTGGAAATATTTTTTCTCCAGTGCAATCTAGAAAGTAAAACTAATTTCATTTTGGAACTAGATTTCAGTTTTCCTTAAAGGTCAAACTTAATGTAATTGAATCACTTGAAGTCCATAAACTTTGTCAGGTAGACTAGAAGAAACAACAGCTTGCCATCATGCTTACTTTTCTTTAAAAAGTACAGAAGCTGTGTCTAACATGTGAAAAATTCTAAAGCTATTCAGATTTTGCTCAAGGCTGTAGAATCGTCCATCTCTGAGGACAGTGATCCAGACTCTATCTGTGGAATACAAAGGAGCAAGATGAACTGCCTTTGAGAAAACATTGAGAGTTGGGTAATACTTTTAGACAAGTGTAGACAAAGCTTAAGAAGTAACTGTGCTTAACTATGGCAGTATAGGAAATTAGCCCATAGTTTAAATGATGTTATTTAACTCTGAAGCAATTATAATGAATTATAATGACAATCAACTGAATATAAACATAAATGTCTCCAAAAATAGCATAGCTTTACTATTCATCAAATATTTTGTTTATTAACAAAGTAGATTTCTTACTCTTTTTTTACGCTTATGATGACTTGACTGCCAAAGAAATATTTAAATGGCAATAAGTGGAAGTTTTAAAGCATAAATTAAAACTGTATGTAGCTAAAATTAACATTATGTATTTTTTAAACTCTGCTGGTTGATAAAATAGTCTTTCAAGTTATTTTCATTCTGTTGATTCATGAGTGAATAGTGTTAATTAAGAAATGTTCAGCTGGGCGTGGTGGCTCAAGCCTGTAATCCCAGCACTTTGGGAGGCCGAGACGGGCGGATCACGAGGTCAGGAAATCGAGACCATCCTGGCTAACACGGTGAAACCCCGTCTCTACTAAAAATACAAAAAACTAGCCGGGCAAGGTGGCGGGCGCCTGTAGTCCCAGCTACTCGGGAGACTGAGGCAGGAGAATGGCGTGAACCCGGGAGGCGGAGCTTGCAGTGAGCTGAGATCTGGCCACTGCACTCCAGCCTGGGTGACAGAGCGAGACACCGTCTCAAAAAAAAAAAAAAAAAAAAAAAAAAGAAATGTTGATACCATTGTAATGCAATCCAAATAGAAATAGTATTTTTTTTTACTGAACTTGAAGTATTTGCAAATTAAAATTAGAATTCTGTAATATAATCATCCTGGAACTTCTAATGGAAATATACCTCCTGGAATTTCTAAATTCTAGTTTGCACTAAAACTTAAAAGTGTATTTATATAGAAACACTGATAACTAAAATATACCTACATGTAGTAGCAGGAATATCAACTTGTGGGTGACATTTTTTTCTGCCTTTGTGGTAGTATGTTCCCACATACCATAGACTTCAAAAGTATGGCATTTTGAAACATTTTCCAGTCTTGTCATTGACAGCACAGTGTTCACAAAAACCATATTTATCTCCTGTATTTTTAGCAGCTAATAGAATTGTTCTTGAGGAAGCTGATTATCTTTTCTATGACATTTTGATTGGTGTTTCCCCATTTTAATTTCAGCTTACATGTGGCATAAAATTGATTTATATGAAAAGGAGTGGCTTGCCATTTTATAACAAAATTTTCATTGTATATGTATGCACATAAAAATAAAGACGAAAATTCTCCATTAACTGATTCGCAGAACGATATAGTTATGATCAAATAGTGGCACATCGTGATCTTTTAAGATCAAGCCACTGACCCAAATCAATGTTCATTTACAGAGCCATAAATGTAGCAATTCAGAAATGTTGCTTTTTATTAGCTATCGGACAATATTTGTGAATTCCCTAGCACAGTCTCTGGCTCAAAGTAACTTTTATTTTTCACTCTTGTTTCTTGTTCATAACACAGGTTCTAACTTATTTTATCACATGAGAAATTAAAGAGGATTGTTCTGGATGATAACTGCTCCCCTGTTCAGTGTCTCAGAGTTAGAAAATGCCTTTGGAAGGCACGCGATTTATTTCTTTAGAGTCTTGGCTTGACCACAGCCATCACAGAAGGATGAGACTCCATTCCACTTTGGCCTATGAATATTTTATATTAGTTCTCGACATATTGTTTGTCCAGGCCAACTTAACATGACTCTGATGTTGTACCTTAAGGCTTACTTTGGTTTTATCTGGCTTCTAGTTTGCTTGCTTGTTGCATATTTACCTTGCCTTTCCAAATAAATCACTATCTCTTTGTGTTTAGAAATTTTATTAAGTAAATGTTTTTGTCTTAGGGCATTTGATGGTTTTTCGATAGGAGTCAGCTATTTTGTAAATAAAGTCCAATTGGAACACAGCCATACCCATTGTTTACATGTTACCTGTGACTGCCTCTACATGGACACTGAAGAGTTGAGTAACTGGAACAGAGATCATGTGGCCCATAAAGGTGACAATACACTGGCTTGCCTGTTGTTGACTGAATTTTTAATTTTGATTAATTCAAATTTTAATAGCCTCTATGGCTACTGGACAGCAGTTTCAGATGGAACACAAAGGTGTGCTTTCCTCCAGGCCAGTTAACTATGTGATTTGGCTTCTTGTGCTGCCCTAAGATGAAGCACCCTTCCACTGGGTTCTTCAGACAGACCATTGACCTTTGCCCATGGCTGGCCTGGGCAGACCCTGGAGTGAAGAAGTTCTTGATGAGGTGCTACCTTGGACAGCACCACAAACCCGGAAGAGATGGCAAGCCAGGCAGGGGGCAGAGGTTCTCAACCATGGCTGCACAGTAAAATCATCTGAAGAACTCTACAATTCCAGCTGCACCCCAAATCTATTAAATCAGAATCTCTGGGTGGGTCAGGGAGCTCAGACACCAAACTTTTTTTTTTAAAGCTTCCCAAGTGATTTCATTGTGCTCTACTGGCTGGGCAACATCACAGGTGAGCAAGATAGCCTGTGTACTTCAGAATTCCACCATGTCATCACAGGCATGCGTATGAGCAGATGGGCAGGGAAATGGACACATGAAGGCCAGTGGACCCCTAGCTTAGCTTAACAGGAAGGCTGTCGTGGGGACCTGTTTTCCCACCTGGTTTCTCTAGCACCAGGACCCATTTGCTCAGTAGGGCCAAAGTGTAGATTTGTGTGTGACAGGGGTGAGCTTCAAAGAAGGAAAAATGTAGGATCTTCCAACTCACACATCCAGTGCTTTCCACTTATATATTCAAAAACATTTATAGAACATGTTTTAACCCATTTTTGTGTTGCTATAAAGGAACACCCAAGGCTGGGTAATTTATAAAGAAAAGAGGTTTATTTGGCTCCTAGTTCTGCAGGCTGTACAAGAAGCGTGGCACCAGTATCTGGTTCTGGTGCGGGCTTCAGGCTGTTTCCACTCATGGTGGAGGGTGTGGGAAAGCCAGTGTGTGCAGAAATCACATACTGAGAGAGGAGGCAACCAGACAAAAGGGAGGGAGGGGCCAGGCTCTTTTTAACAGACAGCTTTCTTGGGAACTCATAGAGTGAAAACTACTGTGAGGATGCTACCAAGACATTTATGAAGGATCAGCCCCCATTACCTAAACCCCTCCCATTAGTCCCCACCACTAACATTGGGTATCAAATTTCAACATGAGGTTTGGAGGGATCAGATATCCAAACTATACCAGAGTGCCTACTGCATGTTTAAGATATGCCACACTTATTCAGTCTAGTGGAGTGACCGCCATGTAAACAGTTACCATACAGTGGAGTATGCATGCTAATTGAGAGGCATCCTAGGGTACCATGAGAACACAAGGGGCAGCCGCCCCGGATAGATAAAGGGAGAGACATCATGTGGTGCTTTCCAGAGGTGGTGACACCCAAGCTGAGTCTTTTAGGATCAAAAAGAGTAGTCACGTGAAAAGGTGAAAATAAAAAGCAGATACACACTGGGATGAGGCTGTGGCTGACTTTTCTATCCCTCTAAGTCTGAACACTATAAGACAGCTCCTTCCTAAGGAAGACTCTCTCTGCTATTTTAGCAAACCTCATGGAGTGTCCTTATTTTAACTGGCCTTTACGATTTACTCATTCATTCATTCATTCATTCAAATATCATTTACTGAAGCATTGATATGTGTAGACATAATCTAGGTATTGGTGGTAGAGCACTGAACAAAATGGACATTTCTGTCCTCGGGGAGCTTTATATTATAGTGGGGAAGACAGACTGTAGAAAAATAAATAGTGTAGTGTATGCTGTATGTGCTATGGAGAAAATAAATCATGGTAAAGAATTTAGGGTTGCTGGAGAATGTACTCTAAGTCTCATTGCTGAATGAGGCAACCCCCTTCCACCCTTTCTCATCCCAACTCTTCATTCAGCTCCCAGTCACTCCTGTTTATTTCTTAAATAACTGACAATCTGGCTCCATGTCTTCCTGTACCTCCCTTTCTCCCCCAACTCTTGCAGTAACCTATGGCAATGACATCATCCTAGAGGGTCTGACCGATGAATTCAGCCTCAAACTCCATTGGACCTTCTTAGCATCTTCACCCCCACTAAACCATACCTACTCACTCTCAACCCTCCACCCAACTCTTGTCTGGCTGCTATTTTTTTCACCTCAGAAATCTTAACCCCACTATCCCATTCTCTGAACATAACTGTGCATCCTTCCAGCTCTTTCATACCCTACCTCCTCAATCTCTTTTTTCATTGAGACGTCTAGTCTCTTGACTTCCCTCAGCTGCCCAAACTCTTTCTTATAGATCCATCTGTATCTCTGTTTTCACAGGCTATAAAGAACTGCCCAACAGTGGGTAATTTATCAAGGAAAGAGATTTCTTTGACTCATAGTTCTGCGTGACTGGGGAGGCCTCAGTAAACTTAAAATCATGGCAGAAGGGGAAGCAGGCACGTCTTATATGGCGGCAGGTGAGAGAGAGAGCGTTCATGAGAGAGAGCATGTGAAGGTGGAACTGTTAAACACATATAAAACCATCAGATATTGTGAGAACTCACTACCATGAGAACAGCATGGGGGAACTGCACTATTGATCTAATCACCTCCCACCAGGCCCCTCCCCCAACACATGAGGATTATGGGGATTACAATTCTAGATGAGATTTGGGTGGGGACACAGAACTAAACCATATCAGCCTCCTTTCCTCAGAGAATATGATATCCATTTTTCTTTGTGTTTAAGACCAGTGCATCACCTGAACCTCTAATACCATCTCCTCTCACCTCCTTTGGGTCCGGGGCTTTTGCTCTATTATTATATTCCTCTCTTCTGTGGTCCTGTACCTCTGTCTGCTCTTTGCTAGCTCCTTCCCATCAGACAGGCATTTGCAAGTTTCTTCCATTCTAAAAAATAATTCTCCTGGGTTAAATAAATTAAGGTAGATCTCTACAATAGAATACTATGCAGTCATCTAAAATATTGACGGAGTTGTATATATCTCCAATAAAGAGACGAGTACAAAAAGAAGTGAAAAAGTTTAAAGAGCTTTGTTAAGTGATTTAGTTTGCAAATTTTATTTACTTACATGTTTAATCCTTACTTGTGGTAGAATCCACATAACAGAATTGACCACCTTCACTATTTGTAAGTAGTCCTAAGTATTTTAACATTGCTGTACATGCAATCTCTAAAACTTCTTTCATCTTATAGAACTGAAACTCTATACCCATTAAACAACTCCCCATATCCTCCTACCCCTTAGCCCCTGGCAACCATTGTTCTACTTTTCTCTATGAATTTAATTTCTCTAGATACCTCATGTAAGTGGAATCACAAGGCATAGTATTTGTCTTTTTGTGGCTGGCTTATTTCACCTAGTGTAATGTCCTCATGATTCATCCATGTTGTAGTATGTGTCATAATTCCTTCATTTTTTAAGGCTGAATAATACTCCATAGTATATATACCACATTTTAAATCATTTTAGTTTTGAAGAAAAATATTTTTGTTAGTATATGTAAATGTGTATATTCATATGAATAGATTACATGCAAACATGCACACATATATATTTGTGCAAAGGATTGCACATCAAATGTAACAGTGGTTATCTCTAAATTGGGGATTTTTTTTTAGTACTTCTCATCTTCTTCTTTATCACCATCTCTACCTTGTAAAGTATTTCCAATGAGCACATTTTCCTATAGTGAAAGCCAAATGAGATTACCCCTCCATGGGTCTTCATTGGCTGCAACGCCATTACCCCCAGGATGGGTCACTTGCCCACCTCTCTAGCTCACCTGTCACCACTCTCTGCCTTACTCATGATTCCCTGAGTGTCACAAACTCTGTTTCCTGCACACACAAGTGGTTGGGTGCCTTGTAGCCCTGCCCATGCCCTGGTATCTGCATGCAGTGCCTCCTCACCAGCTTAAAGCCTTCACATCCCTGAAGACCCAGCCCAGGGCCATTGCCTCCTCGCTTGCCCACCACCTGCCCCAGTGCTGGGTTAGTTTCCTCTCTTTGGAGCTCCCTGGTTTCCTGTACCAATTTCCAGCTGCTGCACTTGTTTCCTAATTAATTATCTATGAGTTGCATGGGAGTGGGACTGTGTCTTCGTATTCACACCATCTAGCACAGAGCCCAGTCAACAAGCTCAGCAATTTGGGGAGCCACTTTTGGTTGAGAGGGACTGAATTGCAGCATGCTAAGAAAGGCAGCTGGGAAAGGAGATGGAAGACTTGCTCTGGGGCCCTTCATTCCACAACACCCTGCTGCCCCTTGCATGAACAATGTAAATATTTTAAAATGTATTACATTTTATTAAAAATAAACGAGATGTTACTGAAAATAAATTTGATGTTTAAATGATTGAAAAACTACATTTTAATTTTTTAAGTAATTTCAGCTGTTTAGGAGGTACATGTCCAAGTTTGTTACCTAAATATATTGCATGATACTGAAGTTTGGGATACAATTGTTCTCACCACCCAAATAGTGAGCGTAGTACCCAATAGTTAGTTTTTCAGTCCTTGCTATCCTCCTTCCCCTCTCTGGTAGTCCTCATCTTTATGTCCATGAGTACCCATTGTTTAGCTCCCACTTATGAGAACATATGGTATTTGTTTTTCTGTTTCTTCATGAATTCGCTGAGGATAATGGCCTCCAGCTGCATCCATGTTGTTGCAAAGGACATGATTTCATTCTTTTTTATGACTGTATAGTATTCCATGGGGAATATGTACCACATTTTCTTTAACCAGTTCCCCACTGATGGGTACCTAGGGTGATTCCATGTCTTTGCTATTGTGAATAGTGCTGTGAGGAACATGAGTGCATGTGTCTTTTTGGTAGAAAGATATATTTTCTTTTCGCTATATATCCAGTAAGAGGACTGCTGGGTTGAATGGCCGTTCTGTTTCAAGTTCTTTGAGAAATCTCCAAACTGCTTTCCACTGTGACTGGACTAATTTATATTCCCACCAGTAGTTCCTAAGCATTCCCTTTTTTCTGCAGCCTTGCCAACATTTGTTGTTTTTGGACATTTTGGTAATAGCTATTCTAACTGGTGGGAGATGGTATCACATCGTGGTTTTGATTTGCATTTCTCTGATAATTAAACCTTTTTTAAATTATTTATTCTTTGAGACAGAGTCTTGCTGCAATGCCCAGGCTGGAGTGAAATGGCACAATCTCAGCTCCCTGTAACCTCTGCCTCCCTGGTTCAAGCTATTCTCCTGCCCCAGTCTCCCAAGTAGCTGGGACTACAGGCGTGTGCCACCATGTCCGGCTGATTTTAGTATATTTAGTAGAGATGGGGTTTCACCATATTGGCCAGACTGGTCTTGAACTTCTGACCTCAAGTGATCCACCCACCTTGGCCTCCCAAAGTGCTGGTATTACAGGCATGAGCCACTGCACCCAACTGATTAAACCTTTTTTTTTTTTCATGTTTGTTGGCTGCTTGTATGTCTTTTTTTGAGAAGTGTCTGTTCCTGTCTTTTGCTCATTTTTTATTTGGGTTATTGTTTTTTGCTTGTTTAATTGTTTCTTATAAATTCTGGATATTAGACCTTAGTTGCATGCATAGTTTACCAACATTTTCTTCTCCCATTCTGTAGGTTGTCTACTTTGTTGATAGTTCTTTTGCTGTGCAGAAACTCTTTAGCTTAATTAGGTCCCACTTGTCAATTTTTGTTTTTGTTGCAATTGCTTTTGAGAACTAAGTCATAAATTCTTTCCCAAGGTGTTCCTGGATGGTGTTTCCTAGGTTTTCTTCTAGGATTCTTATAGTTTGAAATCTTACATTTAAATATTTAATCCATCTTGGTTAATTTTTGTATATGGTGAAAGGTAGAAGTCCAGTTTTATTTTATTTTATTTTATTTATTTATTTATTTATTTATTTATTTTTGAGATAAAAAATACCCGCCAGCACGCCTAGTTAATTTTTTGTATTTTTAGTATAGACGAGATTTCATTGTGTTAGCCAGGATGATCTCGATCTCCTGACCTCATAATCTGCCCGCCTCAACCTCCCAAAGTGCTGGGATTACAGACGTGAGCCACTGCACCCGGCCCCAGTTTTATTTTTCTGCATATGGCTAGCCAGCTATCCCAGCACCATTTACTGAGTAGGGAGTCCTTTCCCCATTGCTTATTTTTTGTCAATTTTGTCAAAGATCAGATGGCTGCTGGTGTGTGGCATTAATTCTGGGTTTATTCTGTTCCACTAGTCTGTCTGTTTTTATACCAGTACTATGCTGTTTTGGTTACTGTAATCTTATAGTCTGAAGTTGGGTAATGTGATACCTCTGGTTTTGTTCTTTATGCTTAGGATTGCTTTGACTATTCCAGCTCTTGTTTGGTTCCATGTGAATTTTAGAATAGGTTTTTTCTAGGTCTGTGGGAAATGACATTGGTAGTTTGATAGGAATAGTGTTGAATTTGTAGATTGTTTTAGGAAGAACGGCCATTTTAATAATACTGATTCTTCCAATCTGTGAGCATAGAATGTTTTCCATTCGGTCGTGTCATTTGTAATTTCTTTCAGCAGTATTTTGTAGTTCTCCTTGCAGAGATCTTTCACCTCCTTGGTTAGATATATTCCTAGATTTTTTGTTTTGTTTTGTGTTTTGCAGCTGTTGTAAATGGGATTGTGTTCTTGATTTGGCTCTTAGCTTTTTTTTTTCTTTTTTTCTTTTTTGAGACAGAGTCTTGCTCTGTCATCCAGGCTGGAGTGCAATGGCACAATCTCAGCTCACTGCAACCTCCACCTCCTGGGTTCAAACAATTCCCATGCCTGAACCTCCCAAGTAGCTGGGAAGTGTGTACCACCATGCCCAGCTAATTTTTGTATTTTTAGTAGAGACAGGGTTTTGCCATGTTGGCCAGGCCGTTCTCAAATTCCTGGCCTCAAGTGATCTGCCAGCCTCAGCCTCCCAATGTACTGGGATTACAGGCATTAGCCACTGTACCTGGCCAAGTTTATAGGATTTTCTAAGTATAGATTCATACCATCCACAAAGAGAGATAGTTTGACTTTTTCTTTTCCTATTTATTATCTTCTTTCTCTTGCCTAATTACTGTGGCAAAGATTTCCAGTACTATGTCAAATAGGAGTGGTGAGAGTGGGCATCCTTGTCTTGCTCCAGTTCTCAAGGGGAACGCTTCCAGGATTTGCCCATTCAGTATAATGTTGGCTGTAGGTTTATCCTAGATGGCTCTTATTATTTTGAGGTATGTTCCTTCAATGCCTAGCTTCTTGATTTTTATCATGAAAGAATGTTGGATTGTATTGAAAGCTTTTTCCATATCTATTGAGATGATCATATGGTTTTTGTTTTTAATTCTGTTTATGTTGTGAATCACATTTACTGATTTGCATATGTTGAACCAGCCTTGCATTCCAGAAGTGAAGCCTACGCGATCATGGGGAGTTAACTTTTTGATGTGCTGCTGGATTCGATTTGCTGGTATTTTGTTGAGGACTTTTGTGTCTATGTTCATCAGGGATATTGGCCTGTAGTTTTCTTTTTTTGTTGCATCTTTACCAGATTTTGTTATCAAGGTGATGCTGGCTTCATAGAATGAGTTAGGGAGGAGTCCCTCCTCCTTGATTTTTTGACTAGTTCCAATAGAATTGGTACCAGCTCTTTCTTGTACATCTGGTAGAATTTGGCTGTGAATACATCTGGTCGGGGGCTTTTTTGGTCGGTAGATTTTTTTTTTAATTACTGCTTCAATTTCAGAACTTGATATTGGTCTCTCCAGAGCTTCACTTCCTGATTCAATCTTGGAAGCCTGAAAAAAAACACTACATTTCAATCTTTTTTTTTTTTTTTTTTTTGAGGCATAGTCTTACTCTGTCATCTAGACTGGAAACAGTGGTACAAACATGGCTCACTGCAACCTCGACCTGCCTTGCTTAAGCCATCATCCCACCTCAGTCTCCCAAGTAGCTGGGACCACAGGTGTTCACCTCCACACTTGGCTAATTTTTGTGTTTTTTTGTAGAGTTGAGGTTTTGCCATGTTGCCCAGGCTGGGCTCAAACCCCTGGGCTCAAGGGATCCACCTGCCTGGGCCTCCTAAAGTGCTGGGATTACAGGCATAAGCCACTGTGCTCGGCCCTACATTTCAATCTTAATGTTACTGGTCAACTCTGGTGCTTATGCTGGGTCGGGTGGGCAGGGCCTTCTATTGTGTTGGGCCCATCAGGCGTGTTCAATAAGTATCTGTTAACTTCCTTAATAACCCTGCTAATTCCCTATGATCAAACTTCTCTTCCTTAAATTCATCCACTTTGACAGGCTGGGACAAGAGGTATTTAAGGGCAAAGGAGGCCTCTATTATCATCCTCCAAGTCATGCTATAGTGACTAGCTGCTCACACTTACATGTATGTTTGACCTTATGGGAAATAAAAAGAAATCAAAAGATCTGCTACTGACATGGCACCTACGGTGTTTAAGCACCTTAGTAAGTGAAAACTTAATGAATATTTGCTGCACTTGATGTTGCCAGCTACGTCTAGTGAGGGGCAGTTAATATCCGATTGTTCATAATAGTGGTTCACACTGACAAACTCAGAAAGGCCATCAAAATTTGGTAAAACAAATCTTGCAAGATGGTATAGTTAGGTAGTTTGAGAACATTTTCTTACGTATCAAAGGAGGATCTGTAGGCCTCCCTTAAGGGGCATTGAAGGGATAGAAGGAAAAATAGAAAACGGTTTTAATTACTGTAGAAGTGAACTGACTGGAGTGGTCTTCAGCTTCTCAGCCCACAAGGGTTTCTCTTGATTTTCCTTGAAAGAAGTGGCCCTATGTGAATGATTTACCTAGAGCATCTGAAATAATTTTAGGAAAAATACTGATTGATGACAGGACATTTCATGTTTGAAATGATACATTTTTTAGCCCTTGAATGAGTATGTGGTATATTGGCATAGGTAACCTGTACTCTGCACCAGAGTCACAGCCTCTTCATTCAATGTTGTCTTCATCCAAGATCAGGCCCTTTTTGTAGAAATCTGGCTAGTTAGTTCTGTTTTTTATATTGTTGTTTTCTTTCATTTTTGTCTAGTAGGCCAGAAAAAGAAGTAACAACGTTACTTGGAATAAGCATTAGACTTGCAGATGTAATATCAGCATTCAAGTCCTGGCCTAATCACCTGCTATATTGGCTGTGTGTTTGGATAAGTTATTTATTTAAGCTTAGATTTCCATTTTTCAGCAGTAAAATGTGGATATACTTGTCTTTCTGGCTCTCTAAACTGTATGTGGTTGAAAGTAGGGATCATGGCTCATCCACCATTGGAAACTCAATATATGGGATAGATCCTTGCAAGTAAGAACTCTGTAAATATTTGTTGAACAAGTAAGATTGATCTTATCTACTTTACAGGTTGTTTTGAAGAGGAAGTAGAATGAGAAGCAGCAGAGTGTAGTGTTAAGAGCACAGGCCCTGGAGTTAGACCCCCTGGGCCCAATTCTGGTTCCAGCATTGCCAGGAATGTGATGTTGGACAGGTTATTACTTTTGTGCATCTGTAAAAGTGGATCCTAGTACCTACCTCCTAGGGTTGTTGTATTGGTTGTGCCTGGCACATAGTAAGTGATATATATATAACAGTCATTAATATAGTGCATGAAACGTTTTGCAAAGTGCTATTCACATAAAGGTAATATTTATTCCATGTGGTCTTGCCACTATTGGACACACTGTGAAGTACTTTCAGTACTGTGTCTTTCCCAGTCTTAACTAGTGGTAACTCCTTTCAGTTTCACATTTTCTTCAGTCCAGCTAGTGTGTCTTTCACCTGGATCCATTTAATGACACTGATGATCACCTTGATGCAAAGTATAAGCTTCCAAGAAGGACTGAGCTTGAACTGACCTGCCTGGAACTTCTACCTACTGTCTTCTTCCACCACTTATTTAGAAATAAGTCTGATAACGCCATGCATTACAAATTTTTAAGACAATGTTAAATAACCATGGTTTGATGTGTGAAAACCCTGCAGTAGTTTCCACACTGGTTTCCCTACCTCCTGCCTTTTGGCCACTGGAGGCTCGTGCATAGGTCCTGCTTACCTCATCTTCCCTGAACTTCACTTTCACAAGGTCTCCCTGCATCCAAGAGCCCTCTTGAGTGACTACTTGTTTACAGGACCAAATCCAAGCTACAGGGATTGGCATTCAAGGCCACGTATAATCTGAACCCATTTTATTTGTCCACATTTTTCTTCCAGTTCCTCTCTTATGTAGACTTTTACTGCCCACTGATGTGAACCATGTCCTGTCTTCTTCTGTTTTTGTGGTTCCCACATTGAAATGCCCTCCCTGGCCCATTCTATTTATTTACATTTGTACACAGCTTTAAGGCCCACTTATTCCATAAACCTTACCTTTTCCTAAACATTGACTGGCTTCCTCCTATATTTTTGCATTTGGTTATATTTAAGAGCTTTATTAGATGCCATTTTGTATTAATATCTTCTTGTTAAAGACTCAGACCAAGTTGATAATATTAAAATTATTATTATTATTATTTCTTTTTTTTTTTGAGACGGAGTCTCGCTCTGTCACCCAAGCTGGAGTGCAGTGGCCAGATCTCAGCTCACTGCAAGCTCCGCCTCCCGGGTTCACGCCATTCTCCTGCCTCAGCCTCCCGAGTAGCTGGGACTACAGGCACCCGCCACCTCGCCCGGCTAGTTTTTTGTATTTTTTTAGTAGAGACGGGGTTTCACCGTGTTAGCCAGGATGGTCTCGATCTCCTGACCTTGTGATCCGCCCGCCTCGGCCTCCCAAAGTGCTGGGATTACAGGCTTGAGCCACCGCACCCGGCCATATTAAAATTATTATAGGCTTTCCAGTTAGGCATTTAGGAAAACTGTCCTTGTTTTGTATGTGTAAGTAAAAAAATAAATGAATAACGTTTTTCTCTTGGCAGCTGTATTTCCACCTCACTGAGTGTTAAGTATAGCCCTAGAGTCCAGACCATATGCGGTAAAACAAAATAATATTATAGAGCAAGGCAGGGCTGTTACTATTATGGGAACCATAAGGATATATTTCTTGACTTTTTATGGGAACCATAAGTATATATTTCTTGACTTTTTAGAATACATGAGACTTGGGCTGTTTTAATATATCATTATTTCATCACTATTAAACCATGGATAGAGTGTTGAATTAAGAGCCGGAACTCCACCGTTATTTAAGTACATAGTGGGAATTCAGTATTTAAGTACATAGTGGGAATTCAGTAAATGTGTACAGATTGATTTGTGGCTTGCTTTGGGCTCCTCACTGATTTAGTGTGATTTGTACATTTCAAGTCATTTCTTTGTACTAATTTAGAATATCATCTAATACTGAGGTTTTATTAAATTTAAGAAATAATGAAATAAAATGTTGTTGCTAGAGTACGAACATATACATCCGTTATTATAATCAACATCCTTTTCCTTTTCTTTCCCTCTCTCTGTTCCTTCTTTTTCTTCAGTTTTTTCACATCGATGGTTATTTGAAATGAGGACAGCAATGAGCTAGGAGCTGTATAGATGTGTAGATGAATGAAACATTGCCTCCTCTCTCTAAGAAATTACAGCTGAGCATAGCAGACGTACATGTGAACAACTATGGTCTACCCATATTATAAGATTGAATCAAATCAGGGTTAAATATTTACATAAGAAAACTTTGGGGAAATACAGAGAAAGGAATAGAAGGTTAGAAAGTATATAACTTATAATAAATCATCTTTACTAAGCTTCTAGTATGTGCCAAACCCTGCACTAGATAATTAATTATGTGACTGCATCCCCACAGCAAATATTTGAGGTAGGTACATTAATCTGCTTTTCAAAAATAAATAAATTGGAATGCACTGTGATTAAATAAATTGCTTAAATTCAAACAGCTAGTAGAGACAGAGCTGGGATTCAAATCAACCTGTCTTAGAAGAGTAAGTTCACAAGATCTATTGTACGTCATGGTGACTAGAGCTAATGACAATATGTCGTATACTTGAGCATTGCTAAGAGAGTAGATTTTAAGTGTTCTCACCACAGAAAAATAACTATGTGAGATAATGCATATATTAATTAGTTTGATTTATCCATTCCACAGTGCATACATATATCAAAACATCATGTTGTACACCATAAATATACGTAACTTTTATTTGTCGATTAAAAAACAGCACACAACAATAAATCAACCTGTCTTTATGTCAGGATAAAAATATACTAATTATGTAAATAAAAATGTTTCAATGGGTGCTTCTTTTAAATACCACAGAGCTTTGCAAGGGTTTGCATTTCCCTAGAAGGACTTAGCCAGGATAAAAAGGAATAAGATGCAAAATATTAATATAAATAATAATAATGCTTAGAAGGAAAAAAGCAAAACCTTTTTAAGAAAACACCCTTCAGTTCTGAAGCTTCCCAGGTAGTGAAACACTAATTAAAAGAATAGGTAATAGCCAGGCGTGGTTGCTCACACTGTATTCCCAGCACTTTAGGAGGCTGAGGTGTGGGGAGGATTGCTTGAACTCAGGAGTTTGAGACCAATCTGGGCCACATAGTGAGACCCCATCTCAACAAAAACATCAATAAATTAGCCAGGCATGGTGGCATGCACCTGTAGTTCCAGCTGCTCAGGAGACCTAAATGGGAGGATTGCTTGAGCCCAGAAGATTAAGGCTGCAGTGAGCCATGATCACACCACCACACTTCAGCCTGGGCAACAGAGCAAGACCTTGTCTAAAAAAAAAAAAAAAAAAAAAAAAAAAAGGTAGAAACATTGAATGACTATGACTTATTTGGGCTTAGACACCAATTTTATGTGCAAGTGTTTGCCTCAACAATTCCTTCTTCCAGATGAACATTAGAAACATTGTCAAATTCCAAATTAATCTCCTTAATTTTTCTATTGGATTATCTGATATCTCTAAATTTGGCAAGAGTGGTTTTCTTCACAGTATTCTATTAATAATTTACCTTCCGGCCGGGCGCGGTGGCTCAAGCCTGTAATCCCAGCACTTTGGGAGCAGACGGGCGGATCACGAGGTCAGGAGATCGAGACCATCCTGGCTAACATGGTGAAACCCTGTCTCTACTAAAAAATAGAAAAAACTAGCCGGGCGAGGTGGTGGGCGCCTGTAGTCCCAGCTACTCGGGAGGCTGAGGCAGGAGAATGGCATAAACCCGGGAGGCAGAGCTTGCAGTGAGCTGAGATCCGGCCACTGCACTCTAGCCCGGGCGACAGAGTGAGACTCCGTCCAAAAAAAAAAAAAAAAATAATAATAATAATTTACCTTCCAGGAACATTTATTCAAGTTTTTGTGTCTCTTAGTAGTTTTGTGGGGTTTGTTCATGTAAATTTCTTATAGGTAGTCCTCAATATTTTATGGGTTTTGTTGATGTTGTAAATCTGTTTCCATTTTTTTCTGTATATTTAAAAGTTTTTTGGATTTTTATCCTTTATCCAATTCATTATATGAACAGTCATTAATGCCAATAATATTTTAGTCAATTCTCTGGTCTTGCTGTTGCAGATAATAATTCTATGTTATTGTAATTAGACCCCTTATTTTTGTTTCTCATCTTACTGAATTGGTAGAAACTGCCAGAACAGTGTTAATGATCATGGTAATAGTACTCATTCATCCTAATTTTGTTTAATAGGAAAGCTCTCCTTTCACCCCAAAGAATGATACTGGATGATAGTTTGAAAAAGAGAGATACTCGGCCGGGTGCGGTGGCTCACGCTTGTAATCCCAGCACTTTGGGAGGCTGAGGCGGGTGGATCACTAGGTCAGGAGATTGAGACCAGCCTGGCTAACACGGTGAAACCCCGTCTCTACTAAAAATACAAAAAAAATTAGCCGGGCGAGGTGGCGGGTGCCTGTAGTCCCAGCTACTCGGGAGGCTGAGGCAAGAGAATGGCGTGAACCCGGAGGCGGAGCTTGCAGTGAGCTGAGATCGCGCCACTGCACTGTGGCCTGGGCGACAGAGCAAGACTCCGTCTCAAAAAAGGAAAAAAAGAAAAAGAGAGATACTCATTATAGAGTCTTTCTATTCCTGGTTTTCTTAGCTATTTTGTAAGGAATGATCACTGAATTTTAGCCAATGTCTTTTGTGTTTGTTTGTTTGAGACAGGGTCTAGCTCTGTTCCCCAGGCTGGAGTGCAGTGGCGTGATCTCAGCTCACTGCAGCTTTGACCTTCTAGGCTCAAGTGATCCTCCCACCTTAGCCTTCTGAGTAGCTAGGACTACAGGTGTGCAGCACCACACCTGGCTAATTTTTGTATAATATTTTTTGTAAAGTTGAGGTGTCGCCATGTTGCCCAGGGTGGTCTCAAATTCCTGAGCTCAAGTAATCTGCCCATCTCAGCCTCCCAAAGTGCTGGGATTGCAGGCGTGAGCCACTGCACCGGGCCCCTCAAATGTCTTTTTAACATCCTTTGAGTTGATTCTAAGGCTTTGACTCATTAATATATTATATGTTGATAATAACAACTATAAATTTTCTGGGATAAACTCTCCTGGGTCATGGTTTGTTTTTCTTCTAATATATTGTTGACATGCTATTTTCTATTTCAGATTTTTTTTTTTGCCCATCTTACTTATCAGGGCAATAAGTATATATCATATGTAATTACATTTGAGGATCACATTGTACATACACTTTTATATCCTGAATTTTCTGCACACGTAAGCATTTTCCTATGGCATTAGAAATTCTTCAGAAACATATTTGAATGGCTGCGAATTAATTGTAGGTACATTATAACTTACTCCTTCCCCTGGTTTTCATGGCTTCAAGCTTTTTTCTAACTTTCTGCTGTTATAAAATAATGCATAGGCCGGGTGCGGATTATCATGCCTGTAATCCCAGTGATTTGGGAGGCTGAGGTGGGTGTATCATTTGACGTCAGGAGTTCGAGATCAGCCTGGCCAACATGGTGAAACCCTGCCTCTATTAAAAACACAAAAATTAGCCAGGTGTGGTGGTGGGAGCCTGTAGAGCCAGTTACTCAGGAGGCTGAAGCAGGAGAATCGCTTGAACATGGGAGGCAGAGGTTTCAGTGAGCCAAGATTACGCTACTGCACACCAACCTGGGTGACAGAGTGAGACTCTGTCTCAAATAAAATAAAATAAAATAAAAATAATGCAGAGATGAATATCTTTATATATAAACCTTTGTTCACATCTTGGATTGTTTCCTTAGTGTATTAGTTTCCAAGGGCTGCCACAACAAATTACCACAGACTTTGTGGCTTAAAACAGCAGAAAGTTACTCTCTCACAGTCCTGGAGGCCAGAAATCCAAAAGCAAGTTGTCAGCAGCGCCTTGCTCCTATTGAAGGTTCTAGGGGAGAATGCTTCCTTGCCTCTTCCAGCTTCTGATGGCTCCTGGCCTTCCCTGGCAGCAGCATTCCCATCTCTGCTTCTGTCTTCATGTGTGCTCCTTCCCTATGTGTGTCTATTTCCTCTCCTCTTTTGTGTAAGGACCTCAGTCATTGGATTGAGGTCCCACCCTAAATCCAGGAAGTTTGCTTCTCAAGATCCTTAACTAATTGCACCTGCAAAGCCTCTATTTCCAAAGAAGGTGACACTCACAGGTAATGGGGATTAGGTCTTGGACACATCTTGTGGAGGGACACAATTCAGTCCAGTACACTTACTGTGAATTTGTGTGAGCAGAAATACGAAGTCAAGGATGGGAGCATTTTTAAGCCTCCTGATACTTATTACCCAGTTGTTTTCCAAAGTGTGAAAGCACCTGCTCATTTATCATCAATGGTATGGAGAATACCCATTTGTCTACCTCTTTACCTGCATTAAGTATTACCATTTTAAAAAATATCTTTTCTTCTTGGTTAGAGTAAAAATGGAAATTCATTATTTTAAAATGTCTTTAATAATTGGTGGAGTTGAACAAAATTTTTGTGTATTATGAACATTTGTAGTTCTTCTGTAAAATCTTTGTTTACATCTCTTGCCCATTTTTCTTTTGATGTATTAGTGCTCTTCTTATGGATACTACCATTATATATGAAGAATATTAGCCAGTTCTTTGTCATATTGCTTATAAGTATTTTTCTGGTTTGTCATTCACCTTTTAATTTTGCAGAATTTTAGCTTTCTGTGGTCAAACATATCAATATTTCATTGTTTTTTTAATGGGGTCTTGCTATGTTGCTCAGGCTGGTCTCTAGCTCCTGGGCTTAAGTGATCCTCCCACCTCTGCCTCCTGAGGAGCTGGGACTACAGGCATGCACCATCATGCTTAGCTATTCTTTCTTTGTTTTTTAACCTAGAAAATGCTTCGCTATCCAGACATTAGCTAAATATTTACCTAAGTTTTCTAGCCATGTTATAGTTTTACACTTTGACTCTTTATTTCACCTATAATGTGAAATAATTATTTCACATAAGGTGAAATAATTTCACCTATAATGTGTGTGATATGAGTATCTAAATAGGTGGGTCATTTTTTTCCCTATTTAAAAATTGATTTTCCCAGCACATTTATTAAATAATTCTTTTTTTTTTTTTTTAAGACGGAGTCTCACTCTGTTGCCAGGCTGGAGTGCAGTGGCGCTATTTCGGCTCGCTGCAACCTCTGCCTCCCAGGTTCAAGCGATTCTCCTGCCTCAGCCTCCTGAGTAGCTGGGATTACAGACGCATGCCACCACACCCCGCTAATTTTTGTATTTTTAGTAGAGACAGGGTTTCACCATGTTGGCCAGATGGTCTCGATCTCCTAACCTCGTGATCTGCCTGCCTTGGCCTCCCAAAGTGCTGGGATTACAGGTATGAGCTACTGCGCCCAGCCTAAATAATTCTTACATTCCTCACTGATTCCTTTAAAGCAGTTGTTTTCAACCAGAGGTGATTTTTGCCCCTCCCCACAATACTCCCAACTCTGCCTGGAACATTTGACAATGTCAGGAGATATTTTTGGTTGTTGCAGCAGGGATGGGGGTGCTACAAACATCTAATGGGTAGAGGCAGGTATGGTGGTAAACACCTTAGGGTAAACAAGTCAGCCCCCACAACGAGGGATTATTCAGCTAAAAATGTTAATAGCTCCTCTTCTGAGAAACCCTATTTTAAAGATTAACTTACACTAGCAATCTTCCCCATATTAGATATTCTTTAATACTCAAACCACTGCGGCTACCCAGTCTAGAACATACAAAAAGAGCTGCTCATGTGAGAAACAGCTCAATTGCAGGCCAATGCCTACACTTCCTTGAGTGTTCCCTTTTTTCTTCCAACTTGAAGGCCCTTTTAGATGTTTTATTACATATTTATACATATGGGCCACACATCCTGACTGCGAATTGCACGGTTTCTCCTTGTCACTGTACCTCTGAGGTGTACCTGTGGCCTCCCCACCTGAATTGCTTCTATACCATTGCTACAGTTTGAATCTCCCCTCCAAATCTCATGCCAAAACTTAATTGCCATTGTGATTGTTTTGAAAGGTAGGACCTTTAAGAATGATTAGGTCATGAGAGCTTCACCCTAATAAATGGATTAATGCTGTTATTGAGAGAGTGGGTTAGTTGTCACGGGAGTTCAGCCCTGTTTTTCTCCATCTTGTGCTTGCCCTTCCCCACCATTTGACGCCTTCTGCCATATTCCGTCCCAGCAAGAAAGCCCTCACAAGATGCAGCCCCTTGATCATGGACTTCTCAGCCTCCAGGACTATGAGCCAAATCAACTCCTATTATTTATAAATTATCCAGGTTGTGGTATGCTGTTATAGCAACAGAAAATGGACTAAAACCACCATGTAGCATCAGATTGATCCAAACAAACCCTCCAAACTGGGTGAAAAAGATGCAGCAGTTCTCTGGTGAATGCAAGAATTGACACAGAAACAATTTTACTTCTGTAACTTAATGTAGGAGTCTGTCTTGGTGCTGTTTATTCAGTTCTGTTGATTTGTTTGCTGGTTTTTTTTTTTACAAAACCACATTATTTTTATTACTAAAGTTTATGATATACTTTCTTTAAATACTTTGTGTTTAAGTGTATTATACACTTTAACATATGTTAGGCCAGCCCCCTTCATGGCTCTCATTCTAGATGAAGTTGGAATGTTCGTGGAATTTTATGAAACCTACATAAAGCTGTGGTTTCTAAATTTTAATGTGTATTACAATCACTTGGGGAGCATGTTATGACAAGTTTCTTGAAATCTTACCCTCCCTCTGCGCTGATTCTGTAAGCTGGGCATCTGTAAACTAGGAATCTGCATTCTAATCAGCATCTGAGGTGATTTTTGAGGCAGTAATCCTTGGACCCCATTTAGAGATACACTGCTGTAAAGTAATCTGCACTAGAATTGGTAACTTTTTGCTGTCTCTCCATTTATTTGGGATGTCTTTTTATCTTTTAGCAAAGGTTTCCCTTTATAGGTTACATCTTGCACATTGTACAGGCTTTTTTCTATTATATCTTGTAATTATTTTTGTGAGTACACAGAAAAGCTGTTGATTTTTAGATGTTTATGTTGTATTCAGCCACTTTGCTAAGCTCTGTTGTTAAATGTAATAGTTTTTCAGTTAAATCTTTTGCAGGGGTGAAGTGAGGGGCTTGGTTGGTAAATAAGCCTATCACGTGGAAACAAATTATTTTTGCCTCCTCCTTTACAGAATTATACCTAGCATTTCTAGCTGTTCACATTGTCCAAGCTTCCAGAACACTGCAAAATAAACACTAATAGAATCCACCCATAATTTGTTCCCGATTTTAAAGGGAATGCCTCTATTATGGTTTCATAGTTAAGAATGGTGCTATTTTAGATAGGACTTTAAAAAAATTACATCAAGGAAGTAGCCTTCTAGACCCAATCTTCTTAAAGCTGCTTTTAAAAAAGAGTATGTATATACTCTTACTCAATGCCTTTTCCGTATATGTGACATTTTCCCTTTTTTTTTTTTTTGAGATGGAGTCTCGCCTTGTCACCCAGGGTGGAGTGCAGTAGCACAATCTCGGCTCACTGCAACCTCCGCCTCCTGGGTTCAAGTGATTCTCCTGCCTCAGCCTCCTGAGTAGCTGGTACTATAGGCATGCGCCACCACGCCCAGCCAATTTTTGTATTTTTAGTAGAGGTGGGATTTCACCATGCTGGCCAGGATGGTCTCCATCTCCTGACCTTGTGATCTGCCTGCCTTGGCCTCCCAAAGTGCTGGGATTACAGGCGTGAGCCACCGTACCCAGCCTGACATTTTTCTTTCTTTAAAAAATGCATGTATTAATAAAATTCCTAACCCATCCTCACCCTTATGAAATAACTTATAGTAAGTTGTGGTGGCTTACTCTTGTTGTATATTCTTTTTTTTTTTTTTGAGACGGAGTCTTGCTCTGTCGCCCAGGCTGGAGTGCAGTGGCGCTATCTCAGCTCACTGCAAGCTCCGCCTCCCGGGTTTACGCCATTCTCCTGCCTCAGCCTCCCGAGTAGCTGGGACTACAGGCGCCCGCCACCTCGCCCGGCTAGTTTTTTGTATTTTTTAGTGAGACGGGGTTTCACCGTGTTAACCAAGATGGTCTCGATCTCCTGACCTCGTGATCCACCTGCCTCAGCCTCCCAAAGTGCTGGGATTACGTGCGTGAGCCACTGCGCCTGGCCTACCCTTTTTATATATTCTAAGTTTTATTTTCTAGAATAGCAATTTCTCACCAACTGTGAGAGGTTTTGTTCTAAAATGTAGCTTGCCTGGCAGAACTCCAGTTACTAAAACCAAGATTTCAAAGGGGATTAGGGATAAAGCACCAACTTTGGTTTTGAATATGCAACTAAATTCAGTAATGTGAAAGTTCTAGATGGTAACCTCTTCTAAAACAAACCAAATTTGTTACTATTGAAACCTGGGCTGATAGGTAACTTTTTTCCTGATTTACACTCTTTCATTGTGCAGAAAACATTTCTGTGGCTTTATATTTTATTGAGAGGCTGATGCTTTGGACTTAGTCTTCCTTATTTGTTTCTACAAATCTAACTAACTACTCTTTGAACTATGGCCATTTAAAAAATTATCAAAGTACTTACTGGCATGTTTGGGAAAGCTGTCTGACAATCCATATATTGAAAAGATGGAGTTAAAAGAGATCTTTCTGAAGTACCAATTGATAAAACTGCTTACAAGATCTAAGGACAGTAATAATTGATGTCTTTTTTGTCTGTTTAAGACATAAACGGTGGATATGTAAAAAAATTGATAAGTAATTGTAAAACTGCCTCAGCTCAAAACAGTGAGAGTTGATATATTTTACTCAGAAATAAAATTGGCCTGTAGTTTTCTTTTTTTGGAGATATGCTTATCAGTTTTTGTCATTGGAAATAGTCTATACAAAAGTTTGAGTAGCTTTCCATAATTTTCCATATTCGAGCATAATTGATTTAGCATTAAAATTAGCTTTTCCCTAAAAGTTTGCAAGTGTTAAAGGATAGCTGTCAGAAAAATATAAATTCATGGCTCTCATACAAATATATAAACGAATGCATTACTTTATGGTATACGTTAATCAGTGAGGGAATCAGGCAGATGTTATAACCAGTTCAAAAGAGAATTCAGAAAGTGGACACATCTATGGACCACCAACATTGATTCATAAACAAATATTGAAATACATGTGCAAATGGAAGCAAAAGTGGTTGTTTTGTGGGAGGGTGGGAGAAAGAAGAGTCAATTAAACGTTTACTTGACAGAACAGAATTTGCATGTCTATAGACAAGAATTATTTTGCATTGCTGTTACCTATAACTTAAAGTTCTTTGTATATACAATTATAGATGTATGTATATACACACATATATACACACACATACCCCTATCAGTAGAAATATATATTATAGATACTTTATAACACTACTTTGCGTATCTTCCTTTTTAAGACACTTGATGTGTCAATTTTCTGTGGTGGAGATAGTGGTTTTAGAAGCAGCTCTAGGATTTCTTCATGTTAATTTTGCTGTCTTAAAAAGTTCATTGATTATTGCTTTTACTTTGTTATTGTCACCCTCATGTGTTTCCTCATGTGTTTCTTTCTAAATTCATGAAGAGGGTGCATCTTTTGCTCTTCCTTCCCTCCTTTCTTTCTCTACTATAATGAAAATATCTAAGACCACGAATTTATCCCTGAATATAACCTGGGCTGCATCTTCCTACATATTTGACAAATCTAGAAATACTTGCATATCAATTTTTATTCTCACCAGCATTGTCCTTTTAATTAAAAGTTTGCTAACTTGATAAGCAAACATGTTATCTTGTCTTATTCATACTCTCTTTTCAGTTCTCCACTGGCTTCCTTTTATCAGCCTGTACAAATGCTCAGTACTAATGTGCTGTTTTACTGTAGCTCCCTCAAAAAAAAAAAAAAAAAAATCTTTCTTTGATCCTGACTGATCTTTGAACTATTGCTCCATCTGTTTGTTTACAGCCAAAATTCCTCCCATCCCTTTCTCAACTTAATTATAACCTGGTTTCTGACCCAGTGCCCTACTAAAACCTTTGATGCCAATGTCACCAGTGACCTCTGAATCCAGCAGATTCCTCTCAGTGCTAGTCCTGGTTGAACTCTAAGGACATTTGACATTGTTAACCACCTCTTTGTCTTGCACCTTTCTTTCCTTGGCTTTCACGATAACATTCTTTCCTCATTTTCTTCTATTTCCATGCCTTTTTTTTTTTTTTTGAGACAGAGTGTTGCTCTGTCACCCAGGCTGGAGTGCAATGGCATAATCTCAGTTCACTGCAACCTCCACCTCCCAGATTCAAGCAATTCTCCTGCCTTAGCCTCCCACATAGCTGGGATTGCAGGTGCACGTCACCACACCCAGCTAATTTTTTGTATTTTAATAGAGATGGGGTTTCACCATATTGGCCAGGCTGGTCTCGAACTCCTGACCTCAGGTGATCCACCATGCCTGCCCCTTCTATGACCATTTTTTCAGCCTCCAGTCCTCCATTGCCCCCTAAACATGAGTGTTCTCCTTGGCTCCATCATTTCTTCTCATTCTACATAGTCCACCTGGGTTATTGCAACAGTGACCTTTACTTGAATCAGCACCTCTGTGCAGCTGACTTCCAAACCTCTGTCTTTAACCTCTTCTGAACTACAGGTTCTGTTTCTATCCTTGTATTTCTCTCCTAAATGTCTCGAAGGCATCTCAGTGCAGTTCATCCAGACTTGGGTTTCCTCGGGCATCTTATTTTTCTTCTTTTTATTCCCATCTTAGTTACTAGAGCTTTACTCCTTACTAAGTCTCCATCTCTACTTCTTTTTATTTTGCTTTATCTGCCCTGCCTTGGCTCCATTAGCCATTGATATGGTTTGGATCTGTGTCCCCACCCAAATCTCATGTCAAAATGCATCCCAGTGTTGGAGGTGAGGCCTGGTGAAAGGTGATTGGATGATGGGCGGTGTTTCTAATGGTTTAGCACCATCTCCCTAGTGCTGTCTCATGATAGAGTTATCATGAGATCTGGTTATTTAAAAGTGTGCGTTACCTCCCCCTTCACTCTCTCTTGCTCCGGCCGTGTAAGGTGTGCTTGCTTCCCTTCGCCTTCCACCATGATGGTAAGTTTCCCGAGGCCTCCCCAGAAGCTACTATGCTTCCTGTACAGCCTGCAGAACTGTGAGCCAATAAAACCTCTTTTCTTTATAAATTACCCAGCCTCTGGTATTTCTTTATAGCAGTGTGAGAATGGATTCGTACAGCCATCTACCTTTTATGCCATTGTATATTGGCTGCCGAGCACTGCTGGAGAAAAATTCTGTGGAGACAAACTTAGAAACTCCAGGCAAATTTAGGCCTTCAGTGTGGAACAGGATGTTTTTTTTTTTGAGATGAAGTCTCACTCTGTCACCCAGGCTGGAGTGCAGTGGTGTGATCTCGGCTCACTGCAAGCTCTGCTTCCCAGGTTCATGCCACTCTCCTGCCTCAGCCTCCCGAGTAGCTGGGACTACAGGTGCCCGCCACCACATCTGGCTATTTTTTTTGTATTTTTAGTAGAGACGGGTTTCACCATGTTAGCCAGGCTGGTCTCAATCTCCTGACTCCATGATATGCCCGCCTCGGCCTCCCAAAGTGCTGGGATTACAGGTGTGAGTCACCGTGCCTGGCCCCTGTACAGGATGTTTTTTATAAGTCTGTTCACCCTCCTCACGCCTCAGTGATTACTCCAAACTCACATCTCTTCACTCCCCTGTATCTCTCACTACCTGCTGTCTCCCTTGCTTCCTCCATCCCTCCTTTGCCCTCCCTCTGACTCCTCCTCTCTCTCAAGAGAGAGAGTTATCTTTGCGTTTTACTTTCATGGAGGAAATGGAGATTATCAGGCATGATCCAAGCCTTTCACTTTCCTGTGTCTCAGCCCTCCCCTCCTGGGCTGAGAGCCACTCTTCTGAACTCTCCTGCAGCACATGGAGCCCTGCGCATTCCCTCCCTCTCTCCATACTTTCAACCTCTACTTCTTTCCTATTGACCATAAAATATGTTCAAATCTTTATTATTATTATTATTATTTTTTTTTTTTTTTTTTTGAGACGGAGTCTCGCTCTGTGGCCCGGGCTGGAGTGCAGTGGCCGAATCTCAGCTCACTGCAAGCTCCGCCTCCCGGGTTCACGCCATTCTCCTGCCTCAGCCTCCCGAGTAGCTGGGACTACAGGCGCCCGCCACCTCGCCCGGCTAGTTTTTTGTATTTTTTAGTGGAGACAGGGTTTCACCATGTTAGCCAGGATGGTCTCGATCTCCTGACCTCGTGATCCGCCCGTCTCGGCCTCCCAAAGTGCTGGGATTACAGGCTTGAGCCACCGCGCCCGGCCATCTCTATTTTTTGAAAAGCAGATTTCTCTCTTAATTTTTAGGTAGGTCTCCCTTTACTCATGCCTGCACATCTTTCCTTTCTTTCACAGCCAAGCTTCTCTTGAAAGTAACCCACTTTCACTTTCTCTACTTCCCCACCTCCCTTTCATGTTAAATCATTGCAGTGGGACGTCTGTCTCCACAGTCCTGCTGAAACTGCTCTGATAAAGGCCATCAATGATCTACTCACTAGCCAATCCCTTGGCCTCTCTTCAGCCCTCACCTGTGGCATTTGAGACATTTGACCTCCATAACAAAACTCTCATAGGTGGGCATGGTGGCTCATACCTATAATGCCAGCACTTGGGGAGGGCAAGGCAGGAAAATCGCTTGAGCCCAGGAATTTGAGACAGCCTGGGCAACATAGTGAGACTCCCATCTCTAGAAAATGTCAAAAAAATTAGCCAAGCATGGTGGCATGTGCCTGTGGTCCCAGCTACGTGGGAGGCTGAGATTGTAGGATCTCTTGAGCCCAGGAAGTTGAGGCTGGAGTGAGCTGTGATTGTGCCACTGCACTCCAGCCTGGCCAACTGAGCAAGACTCTGTATCAAAAAAAAGAAGAAGGAAGGAAGGAAGGAAGGAAGGGAGGGAGAGAGGTGGGGAGGGAGACAAAAAACAGCTCTCTCTTGTGCTTCTGCTGTCTCTCTGATCGTTCCCACTCCCCTTCCTTGGCAGCATCACCTTTGTCCTCCCACTGCTGGTGCTTCTCTGTCTTTGGCTCTCCTGTGCTCTGTGCTCCTCTCCCCTGCCCTCCTCCTGACTCCTCTCTCCCTTCACACACTCTCCGCGTGTGCTGACTGCCCTCTGCTTTCATGCTCCCTCTATTACCACTCTGTGTAGACTCCCAAATCAACACATCCAGCCTGACCACTTACCTGAACTTGAGACCCCGGTTATCTCCTGCCTTCTGTACATTTCCACTTTTGTGCCCCAAAGACACCATAAAACTTGATCCATCCAAGACGGTAGGTAAAGAGGACAAGGACACTTTGGGAGGCCAAGGTGGGCAGGTCACGAGATCAGGAGTTCGAGACCAGCCTGGCCAATATGGTGAAACCTCGTCTCTACTAAAAATACAAAAATTAACCAGGCTTGGTGGCACATGCCTGTGGTCCCAGCTACTCAGGAGGCTGAGGTAGGAGAATCACTTGAACCCAGGTGGCAGAGGTTGCGGTGAGCCAAGATCGCACCACTGCACTCCAGCCTGGGTGATCGAGTGAGACAATGTCTTAAAAAAAAAATAAAAATAAAAAGGACAAGGAAAAGTAACTAGAAATAGTAAGAGAGAAAGGAGAATGAGAGAGGGGGCTGTGGGCAGGGGAAATACATTTCCAATGAATTTTTATGGCTGTCTCCATTTGCCTCTGCTCTGTTTGGAACACATGCCATCTTCATCCCCACGTTTCTTTATTAGAGCTGTGGTTCTCAAAGTGTGGTCCCCAGGCCAGGAGCACATCAGCATCATCTGGGAGCTTTGTAGAACTACAAATTCTCAGGTCCCACCTGGGGCCTACTGAGCCAGAACTTCAGAGGTGGGGCCCAGCAATTTCTGTTGAAACAGCCCATGCAGGTGATTTTGATGCCTGCTAAAGTTTGAGAGCCGCCGCACTGGTGAATGGCTCATTCTTTATGGCCTAGCATCAGTGCTGCTTCACCTGCAGAGCCTTCCCTGGTCCTGTCAGAACTGACGTTCTCCTCCATGTTCCTGTAGTACTTTATTCATACCAATTATATCGCACTTAATCTATTATAGTTAGCTCTTTGAGAGTCCTCCTCCCCCATAGATTATGAGGTCTAAGGTTAATATTAATCTTTGTATTTCTAGCACCAGGCCTGGTGCCTGTGAAAAGTGAACATATATTACATTATCACAAATTACTTTTATTTTCCTGCTCCTATGACCTCTTTTCACTCTCTCCTTGCCTTTTCTTCCTTTCTTCTTTCCTTGAACCTGACTTCTGGATACGAATAAATTACCAGAATGAGACCTTACCATGCAGAGGCAATGTTTTCGTTGGATTCAAGCTTTCAACCCCTTTATATCTATCTGTGTCAGGGTTCAAAGAGAAGCAAAACCATGGTGGATACACACACAGTTCACAGAGATTTGAGCTTACTTAATTGTAGAGCTGGTTAAACTGTGTGAAGCTGTTTTCTTCACTTCTGCTGCTGGAGCTAGAAGTCTACTGGACAGAGTTGGGAAGGGAAAGATGGACGGGAAGGAGGCATGGCGGGAGAGCACAGGGAAGCCACCTGCCACAAGCTCAGCTAGAACTCATGAGCATCAACCCAGACCCACAAGGACACTGGAACCCGGTCAGCCCTCATCAACCTTGATGGTGTGAGTGTCCTGCAGAAAGAGGGTACCTTTCATCATGGAGCTAAACACAGTCCTGACCCAGCAGAGAAGCTCAAGAAGCATCGAGAGGAAGAGGGAGCAGTGGCAGGCCCAGCAGATGCCCCACACCAAGTGGGGGAGCCGCAGAAAACAAGTTTGTGTTTGAGCTGCAAAAGCATGTGCCCTGATCCTTAGAGCATAAGAACAGAATGGCTTTGAACATCTAAAATTATTCCACAATAAAATGGGAACATTTTTAAAAAATGGCTGCTGCTTCACTTTCACCTCCAAATTACGTGTGAAAATGTCTCTTGTACCCATTCTAACCAGAAACACACAGGTCAGGAAACTCTGGAAAACACAGGTCAGGTGAGCCAAGGTGACACAGTACAAAGCCACCACAATATCTCATGACTGAAGCTGAAATACCTGAGGTTTACTCTCTGAAGTAAAATAGGAGATACGGGCAATTATTTGAAAAAAAAAAAAGACCCAGTATGGTCTAGGTGATGAGGGAAACCTTTCCTAGATTGGCTGACAATGGAATCAGTTCTGGAAAGATGGGTAAGAATTACATGGGGAAGACATCCCGGGAGACAAAATCATGATTCTTAACCGAAGACCCTCGGTCACCAGTGAAAGGCATAATTATGCTCAGTATGTAGTCTTTACTGAGGTAGGATAGACTTTAGAAAGACTATCAGTAAGGATCGAAAGCAAGGCCGTCGAGTTTTAATTAATTAGAAGACCATCTAAGCATTATAATTAATTGAGAGGTTTTTGTAAGTGGCGAGTGTCATAAGGGATAATAAAGTTTAGTTGTAGTGATAGTAGCCGAGGAGCCTGGATTCAACTGCTTACTAGCTGTGTCACCCTGAGCAAGATATTAAACCTCTGTAGGCCTTTATACATTTGTATACAATTATACATTTGTAAGTTGGCAGTAAAAATAGTCTCCACCTTACAGAGTTGCTGTAAGGGATTAATAAGAGAATCCATGTAAAGTACTTGGCAGAATGTTAGGCACAGGGCATATGAACTGCTGCCAATATCCTGTCATCATTGTCATCATCATTATTATTGTCATTATTATTATTTCCCAAAGAAATACTTGTTTAGGCAGGGTGAGTCCAAAGGCCAAATGATATGTTTGACCATTCAAAGTACCCGGCCAATTGAGCAGATAGGATCTAGCGCTGATTGCCAGAAGAAATGTGTTCTACTTGTTCTTATTGCTTCCTTGGATTCAAATATAGTTGTCCTCATCTCCTCATCCACAACCCCAAAATGTTTTTCTGTACTTTCCTATCAAAGTTTTTTATCTTGGGCGGGCACAGTGGCTCACACCTGTGATCCCAGCACTTTGGGAGGCCACAGTGGGAGAATTGCTTGAGCCTAGGAGTTCGAGACCAGCCTGGGCTAAATGGTAAAACCCTGTCTCTACTAAAAATACAAAAATTAGCCAGGTGTGGTGGAGTACACCTGTAGTCCCAGCTACTGTGGAGGCTGAGGTGGGAGGATTATGTGAGCCCAGGAGGTGGAGGCTGTTGTGAGCCATGATCATGCCACCTCAGTCCAGCCTGCATGACAGAGCAAAACACTGCCTGAAAAGCAAAAAACAAAACAAAAGAAGAGGTTCTTTTTCTTTTGCCTAAGAAATGGGCTTTGCAGCCTTTTTCCACTACCTGCTTTTATCAGGCCTTGGGCAAGGACAGTTTTACAACCCAGGGAACAAACCACAGCCACCCTGCCGATTCATGAGGCTGTGTGCATGTGATCATATGGTCTCCCTGTGGCAGAATTTAGGGACTTGTCTTGTGGGGGCTAGGAAAACGGAATAATGTCTATCCACAGTCGTGGGTGTCATTTTGTAACCATATTCAGAAGCTGTTAAGCATTTTTCTGCCAGAGAGAAAGGGCTGGATATCTTTTCATCTTTGTTAAACAGTGAAAAACAAAGAATGGAATGTTATCTTTTAATTAAAGAGCTATTCTACCCCCCTTTCTTTATCCTGATTATCAAGTTTTCATAAATCTTTATCTCCTATAAATCTTCAGTCTCATCCCTCCCACCTCCCATCGTTAATTAGACTTTCTGGTTTGTAGCCACTTGAAGTGGAGAAAAATCACTGAACTAGACTTTGGAAAGAATACAGTTCTGGTTTTATTACTCGATTTCAGGATTGATCGGATCCTCAGAATGTACTTTCATTTACATATCTACCTTTTAAAACAAAATCTACAGATCCTATCAATGCAACGATTTTTTTTCTCCTTTACCAAGCCCCAACTGACTTTATTAAACACACAAATTCACTAGCAGAGTACATTTTAAAGTTTCTATTCATTGAAAGGTGTGTACTGCCGGTCCTGTCTTAGCTGGGTTTGCAAGAATGAAATGCCTCAAGCATTCTTTCTATTGTTGCCTCCTACCTCCAAAATATTTCTTGAATTCATTGATTTCACAATGCTTGATTCAGTATACAATGTTCTCTCTCTGAGAACATTGTGATAGGTTCCTCCTCCCCCGGTACTGTAGCCATGCTGTAATCCTCCTCATCAGTAAAAATCCTTCTCATTTGGTTTGTAATCACAGCACGTTTCTCTGGCTTTGTTTGAACGGTCCCTTACCCAGAATGCCTGTCTAGCTTTATCTACTTGGTGAATTCCTTCCAGACCATCTTAATGTCATCTCCTCTAATTCATCTGTCCCAGTTTCCTCTGGTGGGATTATGCTTGCCTTACTCTGGGCTTTGTAGAACTGGTTTGCATTATCAAAGTTGCTACATTTGCATGCGTGATTATGTAATTATGTCTGTCTCCTCCTCTAGGTGCTTTCAGGTCAGAGTCTGCCTTTTTCATAATTGTACCTTCCCACTGTAGCAGGACGAGCCACAGACAAAACTCCTCAGACACCGAGTTAACGAAGGACGGTGTTTATTTGGCTGGGGGCCTAGACAAGAATCCTGTCTCAAGAGCCGAGCTCCCGGAGTGAGCAATTCCTGTCTCTTTTAAGGGCTCACAACTCTAAGGGGGTGCGCGTGAGAGGGTTGTGATCGATTGAGCAAGCAGGGGGTACGTGACTGAGGGCTTCATGCACCGGTAATTAGGTTGGAACAAAACAGGACGGGGATTTTCACAGTGCTTTTCTATACGATGTCTGTAATCTATGGATAACATAATCAATTAGGTCAGGGGTCGATCTTTAACTACCAGGCCCAGGGTGTGGCATCGGGCTGTCTGCTTGTGGATTTCATTTCTGCCTTTTAGTTTTTACTTTTTCTTTCTTAAGAAATTGGGCAAAAGACAATATGAGGGGTGGTCTCCTCCCTTACCACTACCCAACACAATACCTGACCCAGGGAAGGCAATGGGTAAATACTTGTCAAGTGAATGAAAATCTCCTTCTTCAGTGGTTATATAAATAAGAAGGAAAGACATAATAAAGACAATTACTTGAGTAATTTTCTGCCGAAACTAAAGAAAGAATTTGTTTGTGATTTAAAAGAAATGGGTAGTCATTCACAGCTAAATAATGAAGTGTGGGGGTCCCAAGACACATGTCTCTCTTTTTAGAAACGTCTACCTAAATGCACAATGAATGTTTTTGGAAAAAAAAAACAGATTTTGTTTTCAACACAAAAATCGAAAACTAAAATACTTCTGAAATAAACTTAGATTCTGCAACCTAATTTTGAATTATGGTCATGTTTTAGTTGTTGTGTTTTTTTGTGTTGTTTTTTGCGTGATCTCGGCTCACAGAAAGCGCCACCTCCTGGGTTGACGCCATTCTCCTGCCTTAGCCTCCTGAGTAACTAGAACCACAGGCTTTCACCACCACGCCCGGCTAACCTTTTTTTTTTTTCTTTTTTTTGTATTTTTAGTAGAGACAGGGTTTCACCCTGTTTGCCAGGATGGTCTCGATCTCCTGACCTCGTGATCTGCCTGCCTCGGCCTCCCAAAGTTGTTGTGTTTTAATAAAGTAAGTTATTTGAACCCGGGTGTGGTGGCTCACGCCTGTAATCCCAACACTTTGGGAGACCGGGGTGGGCAGACCAGCCTGGCCAACATAATGAAACCCCCATCTCCACTAAAAGCACGAAAATTAGCCAGGTGTGGTGGCAGGAGCCTGTAATCCCAACTGCTCAGTAGACTCAGGCAGGAGAATCGCTTGAACCCAGGAGGTGAAGGTTGCAGTGAGCTGAGATCACCTCACTGTATTCCAGCCTGAGTTATTTTTAAAAAAAGGTTATTTGTGTTGTAGGAGTTATTAAGAAATTATTTTAGGCAAATAGAGAGGAAAAGGGGTCTCTGGGAAGTTTTCTTTTTTTTTTTTTTTTTTTTTTTTGAGAGGGAGTCTCGCTCTGTCGCCGGGACTGGAGTGCAGTGGCGGATCTCAGCTCACTGCAAGCTCCGCCTCCCGGGTTTACGCCATTCTCCTGCCTCAGCCTCCCGAGTAGCTGGGACTACAGGCGCCCGCCACCTCGCCCAGCTAGTTTTTGTATTTTTAGTAGAGACGGGGTTTCACCGTGTTAGCCAGGATGGTCTCGATTTCCTGACCTCGTGATCCGCCCATCTCGGCCTCCCAAAGTGCTGGGATTACAGGCTTGAGCCACTGCGCCCGGCCAAGTTTTCATTTTTTAAAGCATTTCCGTAAAAGTTTCTTGTAAGGCCCTGGCTCTTAAAGCCAGGTTGGCAACCTTTGATATACAAATTCTGGCCATTAGAAACTGGATCCGGGCCGGGCGCGGTGGCTCAAGCCTGTAATCCCAGCACTTTGGGAGGCCGAGATGGGCGGATCACGAGGTCAGGAGATCGAGACCATCCTGGCTAACACGGTGAAACCCCGTCTCTACTAAAAAAAAATACAAAAAACTAGCCAGGAGAGGTGGCGGGAGCCTGTAGTCCCAGCTACTCGGGAGGCTGAGGCAGGAGAATGGCGTGAACCCGGGAGGTGGAGCTTGCAGTGAGCTGACCTCCGGCCACTGCCCTCCAGCCTGGGCAACAGAGCGAGACTCCGTCTCAAAAAAAAAAAAAAAAGAAAAAAAAGAAACTGGATCCACCCAAAATGGCGATTCCTGCAGCCTTCTGGCCCTTGCCTTACATGTTCCTGGCAACACGGCCGCTCCCACATATCCCCACGTGTGTAGAGCATCATGGCCAATGTGTTTGCATATTAAAAGGCTAGGGTGAGAGGGCCAGCTTTTTCGCAGGGCTATGTAAATGACATGCCTAGTCAAACCAATCCCCTGAGCCCTATGCAAATCAAACACGGCCTCCTCCAGCCTCTGTATATATACCTGACTGGTATCTGTGACAGGTGGGGACCTTCTTTTTTGGTTTTGGAGCACCGACCCCCATCCCTCTGGCTCTGTACTGGGGAGCCTTTTCCTTCTGCCTTTCTCTTTTCTTTCTTGCCTATTAAACTCCTTAAAACCACTCCAAGTGTGTCCGTGTCGTTTTATCTAAACTAGCATGAGGACCAAGGACCCTGGTGTTCCTCCACTCATCAAAGCCGTATCATTTGGACACTACCCTCTGACAAAGATTCTTCGTGTGACTAAACTTTAGTCAGGGCTTCTGAACCTTCTACTGGGCCCACCTGTGAATGCCTTGTAAAATCCAGTTTTAGCAAAAAAAATCCCAGCCTTCAATACCTCATCATTCCCCATGTCAGCTTTCTATTCTCCACCATCCCCTAGGTGCCATCTGATCACCCTGGTGTCTTCGGCAAGAATCCCGTTAGGTTGGTTTAGCCGGAATCCCCTCTTACCCCTGATATTTCCTCTTAGTAATTTTCTGTCCACTGCCCCCCTACCCAGCCTCTTGGCTATAGATTCCCACTTGCCCGTGTTGTATTTGGAGTTGAGCTCAGTCTCTCTTCCTAACTGCAAATTGCATTGCAGATGTCCCTGTACCTGTCTCCATGGTCCTGAAGAAAGTCAGCCTTACTGTGCTTTAACAAGTCTTATTAAACGTTTTTTTCTGTAACATCTGTCTTTCCTTTCATTCTTTTATCATTGTGCAGAACCTAAAGACCATACATCATGCTGTCTGATGCCTCTCAGGGAAGTATAAATTTTGATTTCATGCATTAAGATGCTGAATTTCCTTTGTACCCAAATAAACCTACAAGCATCTCTTTTCCTTTGTAATTTTATCATTTAACTCAGCGGGAAATAAAATTGCCAGGGCTCCTGCCGGCTAACTGATTGCCAGCATGTGTTCTGCGGCGTCTTATTGGAGCTTACTCCCATCTTCTCAAAGCCATTTCGAAAGTGTCCAGTGTTTTTGTCTCTCCACATTGTTTCACTTTCGTTGCTTGTGGATTTTGGTGAGATAACCAGGATTGGCCACACTCAGTCTTACCATTTCAGACCAGAGGACTCCCAAGGCAGGGAGCTGTGGTTAGAATATGGGGGTGGTAGTTCTTCCTGTAGCCTCCTAACCTATTTCTACCTCTCATGTTTTTATAGTTTTGGAGAATACCATAAACAAAGAACAATTTTTTTTTTTTTTTAATAAAGGTCTCGCTCTGTTGTTCAGGCCTGGAGTACAGTGGTGCAATCATGGCTCACTGCAGCCTCAACCTTCCAGGCTCAAGCAATCCTCCCACCTCAGCCTCCCAAAATGCTGGTATTGCAGGCGTGAGCCACTGCACCCAGCCCAAAGAGCAAATTTAATCCTCCAAGCATCACCTTCACCTTATCACTAACAAGTCAGTGCTGCCCATTGCCCAAGTATGGCCCCCTTCAGTGCCCCTCCTGAGCATTCTGTCCTGGCCCCACACAGTCTGACTGGGGATGCCTCACTAACCTCACCTCCCACTAATCTCACCTCACCTCACATCTCCTCAACCAGTTACCTGTGTGTCATCCCCTCTGCATCACCGAGTCTTCTCCACAAACATTTTGCATTTCCCATTCACCAAGATACTCTTGCTGATAGCCTTCCATTCCCTTTCAGTATCTTACAATTCTGTTTATCACGCAAGGCCCAGCTCGAATGCTACCCTCTCCGTGGACCCTGTTCTAATCCCCATGGGCAGAATTAATCACTCATACTGTGTAGACATAAGAATTCATCTTCTATGTGTGTATGGCAATTTTCAGGCTGTTCCGCATGCTATAGTTACTTGTTTACGTTTCTGTTCCCTTAGCCAAGGCTTCTGCTTTTGTTTTGCCTTTTTCAATCTTGTATTTCCCATTTTGTAGCACAGTGCCTTTCATTTATTCTTCGCCAGATACTTATTGAGCACTGCTATGGGTGAGGTCTTGTTTTAGAGACTGGGGAAAAACAAAGAGCAAAAGGTAAAAATCCCTACCCTCGTGGAACTTGCAATTAGTGAAAGAAGAAAGTCTGGGATTAAAATAGATAAAATGTAATATTAGGTGCTATGGAGAAAAATATAGCAGGGTGACACAGGGAATTCTAGGGGTGAGGGGATTTTCAATGGGATGCTCAGGGAAGGCCTCGCCAAGAAGGTACCATTTTGGCCAAGACTTGTGGTAAGGGAGAAGCCATGTGCCTTTCTGGCGGGACAGGGGACAGTACACCATATGTGTGGCCTGTGCAGGGCGGTGTCTGATGTGTTCGAGTAATGCAAGGAGACCGGAATGGCTGGAGCCAGGGGTGAGTAGTGGGTAAAGTCAGAGAGGAAGGGACAGGTGCTCTGATGTAGGGGCTTAGCCAGTTTTTGTGTGTGTTTTGTTTGTTTATTTTTAGAGACAGGGCCTCACTTTGTCACCCAGGCTGGAGTGCAGTGGTATGATCATAGTGCCTATTGTATCCTCAGTTTCCTGGACTCAAGACTCTGCCTTCTGAGTAGCTAGGACTACAGGCACCTGCCACTACACCTGGGTAATTTGTAAATTTTTTCGTACAAACGGAGTCTTGCTATGTTGCCTAGGCTGATGTTGAACTCTTACCTCAAACAATCCACCCACCTCTGTGTGAACCACTGCGCCCAGCCTTAGCAGGGTATTGAGCTAAAGGATGACATGATCTGATCAGTGCCGTCATAGTATCTCCCTGGCTGCTGTAGCAAGGAGTAGTTCAGTTCAAACTCTTATTTTGGCTCAGGATTTTGGGCACATTGAATGTGGGTTGTGGAAGAAATTGAGGTGTCTAAGATTATCTCAAGGCTTTTGGCCTGAGAAGGAGGAAGGATGGAGCCACCATTCATGGAGCAAGGCAGACTGCGGACAAAGCAGGTTTGGGGAGCAAGATCAGGAGGATACCCGTGGGTGCTGACATAGAAAGGTGTCCACATTGCATGGTTAAGTAAAAAATTTCACACTTACACATATGTGGGGGAGAACCTGGGAGGATGTATATTGAAGCATTAACAGTTAACTGTTTTGGGCATGGCACTACTGGGCGTTTTTACTTTCCAATTATGAATTGCACGTCTATATAATTCACCAGTCCAGATAATATAAAGGTAACAAAAATGCCTAAGACCAGTCTGCCCAGGTCCACTGTCCAAGCCCTCAGAGTGACAGGTTTCTTTCATCATTCACTAGAAGGCACACAAACTGCAGACCACCTCACAATGACAAATTTATAAGACTTTTGTAAACCAGAATAGAAATGTACAGTAGACCCCTTTATCAGCAGTTTCACTTTCCACAGTCTCAGTTACTCATAGTCAACTGAGGTCCAAAAATATGAAGATATTTTGAAATAGATGGGGAGGAGTATATTCACATAGCTTTTATTACAGCATATTATTATAGTTGTTCTATTTTATTATTGTTGTTACTCTCTTACTCTGCCTAATTTATAAATTAAACTTTATCATATGCATGCATGTATGTATAGAAAAAACATCGTGGCCAGACTCAATGGCTCATGCCTGTAATCCCAGCACTTTGGGAGGCTGAGGCGGGTGGATCACTTGAGGTCAGGAGTTCAAGACCAGCCTGGCCAATATGGTAAAACCCCATCTCTACTAAAATTACAAAAATTAGCTGGGCATGATGGTGCGTGGCTGTAATCCCAGCTACTTGGGGAGGCTGAGGCAGGAGAATAGCTTGATCCTGGGAGGCAGGGGTGGCAGTGAGCCAATTTTTGGCCACTGCACTGTATCCTGGGCAACAGAGTGAGACCCCATCTTGAAAGGAAAAGAAAAGAAAGAAAAAACATCGTATATATAGAGTTTGTTACTATCCAAGATTTCAGGCATCTCTTGGGGGTCATGGCATGTGTGTGTCCCTTGTGGATAAGGGGGTACTACAGCATTCACCATGGGGCTAAAGCAACAGTAGTCATTTGCTTAGGAAAATCCTTTCTGGTGAGTAACTCTGTTCAGAAAACCATATTGTAGGCCAAAAGGTGACATGATAAATATAGATTTACAACAAAAGAAGTGAGGATATTTGTGTCGAGCAGGTTTGGCAGATTGCTGTTCTTTACTGTCAGGTTGTTTCTTTCCAGAAGGCTAACACTTATCCTCTGAATCAGAGAAGCTTTCTCCCCCGTATGGCGCTGTTCAGACACACTGAGAATGCTCATGGTTCAACTTCTTCAGTCAATGAATCTGCCCTTAATTCATCCCAGGCGACGAACAATTCAAGATATTGGGGGGAGTATAACTGATTTGAGAATCTAAATAATATGCTATAAATAGTTTTCTAAGGAAAAGAACAGATTATCTAATAATTGATGAGCTACTTCTATTTTTTTTTTTTTTTTTTTTGAGACAGAGTCTCGCTCTGTCGCCCAGGCTGGAGTGCAGTGGCCGGATCTCGGCTCACTGCAAGCTCCGCCTCCCGGGTTCCCACCATTCTCCTGCCTCAGCCTCCCGAGTAGCTGGGACTACAGGCGCCGCCACCTCGCCCGGCTAGTTTTTTTGTATTTTTTAGTAGAGACGGGGTTTCACCGTGTTAGCCAGGATGGTCTCGATCTCCTGACCTCGTGATCCGCCCGTCTCGGCCTCCCAAAGTGCTGGGATTACAGGCTTGAGCCACTGCGCCCAGCCTGATGAGCTACTTCTAAAAGAAGAATATTCTCTCAGTCCATTTTTTGTACTCTACCAAGTACCGTAGAGCTGCTTTAAAGGTGAATTAGTCAGGTTCCATTGCTGGGAAGGAAGTGGTGCAGGCAGGTGGCAAGTCCTGAAAGGTACAGCAGTGCCCATTGTCTAGAAACTGGGCAGCCAAACCCCAGTAGGGAGGAGCTTGCTGGTCTAGGAATGGTAAAGGGAACAAAAGGAGAAATCCCTTGTATGTCTCAAAGGATGATTCCCCCAACCTCTGCCCTGCCCTACTCTCCCACCTGGGAGAGGAAAATAGTGCCAACATATGATCTGCTTCATAGGGAAGTAGAGGCGGCTGAAGAAGGCAGCTGGCATAAAAAGCTGTAAAGGGACAGCCAGGAGAGGACTGTCCTGTAGAGGTAACCCAGGACCAAAGCCCAGTGCATCCTGGGTCTGGTAAGCAACACTGGAGCCTTTGGAGAGTCGCTGAGGGGCACGGTGGCCAGGGGCCAGGGCATGGAGCAGCTCATGCCGGTCACTACTTTTTTTTTTTGAGATGGAGTCTCACTCTGTCATCCAGGCAGGAGTGCGGTTGCGTGATCTCGGTTCACTGCAAGCTCTACCTCCCGGGTTCAAGCAATTCTCCTGCCTCAGTCTCCCCAGGAGCTGGGATTACAGGTGCCCACCAATACACCCACCTAAGTTTTGTAGTTTTAGTAGAGACAGAGTTTCACCATGTTGGCCAGGTTAGTCTCCAACTCCTGACCTCAGATGATTCACCCACCTCGGCCTCCCAAAGTGCTGGGATTACGGACATAAGCTACCACGCCCAGCCCAGTCACTACTTCTGAGAATGTTTGCTAGTCTCTGTAAGGAGAGTTGGGAAACATGTCAGTCCTCTTAGCAGTACGCTTGCAAGTTGTTAGAATATGTTATTGCTCTACGTGCTTCATTTTCTTGGTTGCTTCATTTTCTTGGTTAACTATGGAGCCACTTTTGCTGATGACTGTATAGTCAGAGTTTTCCAGAGAAACAGAACCAATAGGATATATGGAGATATTTAAGAGGAGATTTATTATGAGAATTGGCTTAGGCAATTATGGAGGCCAGAAGTCCTATGATGTGCCATCTGCAAGCTGGAGACCCCATAAAGCTGCTGTTACAATCCAGTCCAAGTCTGAAGGCCTGAGAGCAAGGGGAGCCGATGATGTAACTCTCAGTCCGACGCTGAAGGCCTCAGAGCCTGGGAGATGTGCAGGTATGTGTCTGGGGTCCCAAGGCAGAGACTGGAGTTCTGATGTCCAAGGGCAGTAGAAGATGGGTGTTCCAGCGCAAGAAAAGAGATAATTCATCCCTCCTCTGCCTGTTTGTTCTATTGGGGCTCCCAATGGATTGGGTGATGCCTTCCCACATTAGTAAGGGTGAGTTTTCTTTACTCAGTCTACTGATTCAAATGCTGATTTCTTCCAGAAACGTCCTGACAAGCACACTCAGGAATAATGTTTTACCAGATAACCTGGGCATTCTTTAGCCCAATCAAACTGACACCTAAAATTAACCATCACAATGATCTTCCTGCTTTTGCTCCTGTTTCTGAGGACACACTCTTATTCATATCCTGTAACCTTATAAGTGCTTAAAATAAACATGAAATGTTATCATTGGTGGGAAATGAGAGAGGATTTGAGGAAATAGGGAAGGTTGATCATTTACAAGGTCTGTTCCAGGTTGGTTTTTGTACCGGGTACTGTATGAAGTGAGAAACTGCACTGAGTCACCTTTCACGAGATGTGTGGAGCACCAACAGGCTTTGGAAGGACAGGCATCAGGCAGTTAACTGCATTTTACAAGTCCCTGGTCTCACTGTTTTTCATTCTGGTGATGTAGTGGTCCTAAGCGTTCTGGGGAATTCGGGTTCTGAGTTGTTGATTAATTCTTCTGGCCATAGGAAGGATGCAGGATGATGTACAACCTTCCCCATCATCGGTGCGAACTCCAACAAGAAACCTATGATCTGGTATATTTCACATGTGTTTTGTCCTTCCAAAGAAGTCATCAGCGTAAAGTAATTTCTAAGAGACTATTTTAAGGATTTGTTCCTTCTACTTCACCAAGAGGACATTAAAGCATATTCTACATGCTCTGTCAGGTTTCTCACTGAGTTCCTAAGCAGTCATCTTTCAGCTAGACTAGATCTGCAATTTTACCTTCTTTTCCTGGACCACAAGTGGGATGGGCATCAGTGGTACTGAGACAACCATTTATAACAACAATAATAGCTTCCAATTATTGAGTGCTTGCCATGTGCTTGTCAAATAGTCTCATGTATGTTAACTCCCTTAATCTTCACCGCGGCCCTAGGAAATAGGTACTTTTATGATCCCCATTTTATGGATGAAAAAATTGAGGCTTAAAGAAGTTTAAGCAGTTTGTGCAGCATCACCCAGCTACTAAGTGGCAGAGCCTGGATTTGAAACCAGAGATTCTGGATCCAGGCTATGTGCTCATGGTTCCTGCTCTGTTCTGAATTCCCATTAGAATGGAGCATGGAAGAATTATCATTTTGGCTATCACCCTGGTATAACACATCCACTGAGCAGCCAGTTTGAGGAGGAGGTCCGAGTTTAGAGTTTGGGGCTTGATGGTCAAATGCATTCGCCTGGCATTTCTCAGTCTTTGTGTTCTACCATTAGCCACATAAGATTCAACCTGAATTTGCCTCTCAGGTTCCCATCTCTTAAGCTTTCTGGGCCTGTCTGTCCTCTGGGGATCTGGGTGGTGCATTTCTTGTTGTGCTCTGGTTTGCTTCATGTTTGGTTGTTTCTCTTCACTGAGCCAGGCCTGAGGTGTGGATGTCAGAGCCTAGCAAGGAGAGCCAGCATTGTGAAGGCTCGCTGTTTGTTTTGGCACTTGGAGCTGTGACTATGGGCCAGAAAGAGGGTTGCTGTGACGCTATTTCAAAGCTGTAGACCAGGGGCTTCCAGGCACAAGGATCTCATTTTCAGTTAGCTTGTGGTCAGGCTGCCCTACACATTTGGCTTTTTGGTTTGTTTGTTTTTGCTTTAGGGATAGGAAGGCACATGAAATCACTGCATATGGCTGAAGGACTAGAAGGGATTCTTTTTTTTTTTTTTTTTTTTTGAGACAGAGTCTCGCTCTGTTTCCCAGGCTGGAGTGCAGTGGCACGATCTCAGCTCACTGCATCCTCTGCCTCCTGGGTTCAAGCGATTCTCCTGCCTCAGCTTCCCAAGTAGCTGGGATTACAGGCGCCGGCCACCACACCCAGCTAATTTTTTGTATTTTTAGTAGAGACATGGTTTCACCATGTTAGCCAGGCTGGTCTCCATCTCCTGACCTCGTGATCTGCCCACCCCGGCCTCCCAAAGTACTGCGATTACAAGCGTGAGCCACTGCACCCAGCCAAGAGATTTCTTTAGAACTGCTGAGTCAGTCATATTGGGAGTAATCACCTCACTATATCATCTATAAAATGAAATTAGTCATGTTACCTATACATTCCTATACTTCTCAGGGGACTGTGCTGAGTAAAATACAGTGAAATATTTAAGGAAAATGTATGTGTGCATATTTATAAAACCTTTCTAAAAATTGTATATGTCAAAGATGGGCCACTGCTAAGTGAGGAACCCATTCCCTGGCCTTACTTCCTCCCTGTGCTGAGGGGAAGCACGCAGTCACTTGGAACTCTTGGGTATCAGTGGATTCACCAGAGTAGGGTTCTGTTAAGTTAGTGTCACCTCAGAATCAATGTACCTCTTAAGTAGCTGATGAACAGAGTGACTTTGTCCTTTTTATAGAGAATAGGGTGAAACATCAGGTAAGGTGTTTGGGCTTCAATTAACAGAGTATCTGAATGTATTAGCTAGAGTGAAAGATTCAGCTGCTATAACAACAATAAGGCAACAATAATGTGGCTTAAAAATGAATTTTTTTTTTTTTCATGTAACAGTCCATGGTGGCTATTTTAGATCACTGAGGGGAGAAGGGTCTCATGATAGCCAGGCTATCTACAGCATAGCTCCTGTCTTTTGGTCATCATGTCCCAGTTCGTAGGAAATGAGTACGTGCCAGGGAGGCTTACATTCCATTGGCAAGAATTAATTCAGTGGCTACTTCACAGTGCAGAGGAAAATGGGGAGAGTCATGTAGCCAGGCAGCCATGTGCCTAGCTATTCTTCAGACACAGTGGAAGAAGAGAAGAATGGGTGTTCATAGTCAGCTGGCCGTCTTTGCTGGAATCAGTGTCTCTGACCACCAAGAATCAGTGAACACCCCAATTTCTACACATAGAACACACTTGCTTCATCCCAAGGGAGACAAACCAAAGCCCCATCCAGTGAATGCACTGCCTGAAAGTCCATGGTCACTGGGTAACATATGAATTATTTCCATTACGTTCCGGCATGGTTCCTGATGGTCTTGCAACCTGGGAACTAAAAGGCAAGTTATCTCCCCACTTCTGTACTCATACTCACACTCAATAAACCACGGTAGAACAGGGAGCAGAGAAAACACAATTAAAACTCCCACTGGAAAAAGAGGAGGAGGAAATGCACACAGCAGCCCCTGGTCCATAGCAGGGCTGGGATCCTGCGGCAGGCAATGGGAAGGGCCCCTGCCCCGGCGGAAGAGGAGCTGCCCTGACTAGATTCTGGTACTGTTCTTCAGGAGAGCCCTTACTCATGCTCTTGGTGTCCCTTGGCTTTGCCCTTGGGGAAGGGGCTTCTCTGTGTTCAGTTTCCTCCTTCACCAAATCTAAAGTGGGTGCTGGGGTTATCCCCTCCTTAGTGGCTGTTCAGCTTTTGCAGCCCACTGCCTGCTGGTGCCAATTTGGAAGTTTGAGAGTGCAACAGTCATTTTACTGGCTTGGCTATGGTCCCTTTGCTAATGCAGTTCAGGTACTCAGAACTTCCAGCCAGTTCACATGCCAGCCTTCTCTCCCAACCTTCTTTCCAAGACCTGGGCTATCTGCCTGCTTTATTTCTTTGCTTCCTTGCCCTCCATGTTTTCCTCTTGCAATGTAGTGGCAGCTACATGGAGCGCTCTGAGACAGCAGACTTGGGAGGGAAGGCAGAACCCTTATTTTCGTCTCCAATCTCTTGCTGTTTGAGGTATAGAAGTTATTGGCTTTTCCAACCCTTCAAGACACCAAATTTCTAAACTCTTTCTTTTCTTTTGTATCTCTCTTTGCAAATCAGTCTGGGTAGAGGCTCAATAGAAATGTAGCCTGCTTTCCAAGTTAGGTCAGGTGACAGGTTTTTTTTTTTTAAGGTCAACAGATTTTGTTGGTACACACCAGATTTTAGTCACACATTTTCCTTATGACTGTCTTTTTTAAAAACTGTGGTAAATTATCATGACATTAAATTTATGATGTTTAAGCGTGCAGTTCAGTGCAAAACTGAAACTCCATACCCATTAAACAATAACTTCTCATTCCCACTTTTCCCCCATCCCCTGACAGCCAACATTCCACTTTTGCTTCTGTGAATTTCACTGCTAATTCTGTGAATTTCACTACTTTTGTGTCTGGCTTATTTCACTTGGCACAATGACTTCAAAGTTAATCCATAATTCAGCATGTATCGGAATTTCCTTCCTTTGTAAGTCTGAATAATATTCCATTGTATGTCTATACCACATTTTATTCACCCCTTCATCAGTTGATGAACACTTGTTTTCCACCTTTTAGCTATTGTGAGTAATGGTACTATAAACATAGGTATGCAAATATCTGTTCAAGTCCCTGCTTCCAATTTGTATGGTTATATACACAGAAGTAAAATTTATGGATCACATGGTCATTCCATTTTTAATTTTTTGAGGAACTGCCATACCATTTTCCAGCAGCTGTAACATTTTGCATTCCCAGCCACAATGCACAAGGGTTCTAATTTCTCCACATCCTTACCAACTCTTGTTACTTTTTTTTTCCTTTTTATTTTTAATTATACTTTAAGTTCTGGGGTACATGTGCAGAACATTCAGATTTGTTACATAGGTATACACGTGTCATGGTGGTTTGCTGCACCCATCAACCCGTCATCTACATTAGGTATTTCTCCTAATGCTTTCCGCCCCAGCCCCCTACCCCCTGAAAGGCCCCAGTGTGTGATGTTCCCCTCGAGGTGTCCATGTGTTCTCATTGTTCAACTCCCACTTATAAGTGAGAACATGTGGTGTTTGGTTTTCTGTTCCTGTGTTAGTTTGCAGAGAATGACGGTTTCCAGCTTCATCCATGTCCCTGCAAAGGACATGAACTCATCCTTTTTTACAGCTGCATAGTATTCCATGGTGTATATGTGCCACATTTTCTTTATCTAGTCTATCATTGATGGGCATTTGGGTTGGTTCCAAGATTTTGCTATTGTGAATAGTGCTTCAACAAACATATGTGTGCGTTTGTCTTTCTAGTAGAATGATTTATCATCCTTTGGGTATATACCCAGTAATAGGATTGCTGGGTCAAATGGTATTTCTGGTTCTAGATCCTTGAGGAATCATCACACTGTCTTCCACAATGGTTGAACTAATTTACACTCCCACCAGCAGTGTAAAAGCATTCCTATTTCTCCACATCCTCTCCAGCATCTGTTGTTTCCTGACTTTTTAATGACTGCCATTGTAACTGGCATGAGATGGTATCTCATTGTGGCTTTGATTTGCATGTCTTTAATGACCAGTGATACTGAGCTTTTTTCATGTTTGTTGGCTCCATAAATGTCTTCTTCTGAGAAGTGTCTGTTCATGTCCTTTGCCCACTTTTTGATGGGGTTGTTTGCTTTTTTCTTGTAGATTTGTTTAAGTTCCTTGTAGATTCTGGATATTAGTCCTTTGTCAGATGGAGAGATTGCAAAAATTTTCTCCCATTGTATAGGTTGCTTGTTCACTCTGATGATATTTTCTTTTGCTGTGCAGAAACTCTTTAGTTTAATTAGATCCTATTTGTCAGTTTTGGCTTTGGTTGCCATTGCTTTTGGTGTTTTAGTCATGGAGTCTTTGCCCATGCCTATGTCCTGAATGGTATTGCCTAGGTTTTCTTCTAGGGTTTTTATGGTTTTAGGTCTTACATTTAAGTCTATAATCCATCTTGAGTTAATTTTTGTATAAGGTGTAAGGAAGGGGATTACAGTTTCAGTTTTTTGCATATAGCTAGCCAGTTTTTCTAACACAGCTAATTAAATAATAATTTAATTTTTTAATAATAAAATTAAATAGGGAATCCTTTCCCCATTTCTTGCTTTTGTCAGATTTGTCAAAGATCAGATAGTTGTAGATGTGTGGCATTATTGCTGAGACCTCTGTTCTGTTCCATTGGTCTGTATATCTGTTTTGGTACTAGTACTATGCTGTTTTGGTTACTGTAGCCTTGTAGCATAGTTTGAAGTCACATCCGTGTGATACCTCCTGCTTTGTTCTTTTTGCTTAGGATTGTCTTGGCTATGCGGGCTCTTTTTGGGTTCCATATGAAATTTAAACTGGTTTTTTCTAATTCTGTGAAGAAAGTCAATGGTAGCTTGATGGGGACAGCATTGAATCTGTAAATTACTTTGGGCAGTATGGCCATTTTCATGATACTGATTCTTCCTATCCATGAGCACGGAATGGTTTTCCATTTGTTTGTGTCCTCTCTTATTTCCTTGAGCAGTGGGTTGTAGTTCTCCTTGAAGAGGTCCTTCACATCCCTTGTGAGTTGTATTCCTAGGTATTTCATTATCTTTGTAGCAATTGTGAATGGGAGTTCACTCATTATTTGGCTGTTTGTCTATTATTGGTGTACAGGAATGCTTGTGATTTTTGCACATTGATTTTGTATCCTGAAACATTGCTGAAGTTGCTTATCAGCCTAAGGAGATTTTGGGCTAAGACGATGCGGTTTTCTAAATATACAATCATGTCATTTGCAAACAGAGACAATTTGACTTCCTCTCTTCCTATTTGAATACTCTTTATTTCTTTCTCTTGCCTGACTGCCTATGTAGAATAGGAGTGGTGAGAGAGGGCATCCTTGTCTTGTGCCGGTTTTCAAAGGGAATGCTTCCAGCTTTTGCCCATTCAGTATGATATTGGCTGTGGGTCTGTCATAAATAGCTCTTATTATTTTGAGATACGTTTCATCAATACCTAGTTTATTGAGAGTTTTTTGCATGGGCCGGGCGCGGTGGCTTACGCCTGTAATCCCAGCACTTTGGGAGGCCGAGGCGGGCGAATCACAAGGTCAGGAAATTGAGACTATCCTGGCTAACACGGTGAAACCGCATCTCTACTAAAAACACAAAAAATTAGCCAGGTGTGATGGCGGGCACCTGTAGTCCCAGCTACTCAGGAGGCTGAGGCAGGAGAATGGTGTGAACCCAGGAGGCGGAGCTTGCAGTGAGCCGAGATCGCGCCACTGCACTCCAGCCTGGGTAACAGAGTGAGATTCCGTCTCAAAAAAAAAAAAAAAAAAGAAATAAAGAAAACAGTTTTTTGCATGAAGTGTTGAATTTTACTGAAGCCTTTTTCTGCATCTATTGAGAAAATCATGTGGTTTTTGTCATTGGTCCTGTTTATATGGTGGATAATGTTTGTTGATTTGCATGAGTTGAACCAGCCTTGCATCCTAGGATGAAGCTGACTTGCTCATGGTGGATAAGCTTTTTGATGCGCTGCTGGATTTGGTTTCCCAATATTTTATTGAGGATTTTTGCATCGATGTTCATCAGGGATATTGGCCTGAAATTTTCTTTTTTTTGTTGTGTCTCTGCCAGGTTTTGGTATTAGGATGATGCTGGCCTCATCAAATGATTTAGGAAGGAGTCTTTTTATATTGTTTGGAATCGTTTCAGAAGGAAGGGTACCAGCTCCTCTTTGTACCTCTGGTAGAATTCGGCTGTGAATCTCTCTGGTCCTGGGCTTTTTTTAGTTGGTAGGCTATTAATTACTGCCTCAATTTTAGAACTTGTTATTGGTCTGTTTAGGGATCTGACTTCTTCCTGATGTAGTCTTGGGAGGGTGCATGTGTTCAGGAATTTATCCATTTCTTCTAGGTTTTCTAGTTTGTATAGAGGTATTTATAGTATTCTCTGATGGTAGTTTCCATTTCTGTGGGATCAGTGGTGATATCCCCTTTATCATTTTTTATTGTGTCTATTTGATTCTTCTCTCTTTTCTTCTTTATTAGTCTGGCTAGCGGTCTATCTATTTTGTTAATCTTTTCAAAATGCCAGCTCTTGGATTCATTGATTTTTTTGAAGGGTTTTTCGTATCTCTGTCTCCTTCAGTTCTGCTTTGATCTTAGTTATTTCTTGTCTTCTGCTAACTTTTGAATTTGTTTGCTCTTGCTTCTCTAGTTCTTTTAACTGTGATGTTAGGGTGTTGATTTTAGATCTTTCCTGCTTTCTCCTGTGGGAATTTAGTGCTATAAATTTCCCTGTAAACACTGCTTTAGCTGTGTCCCAAAGATTCTGGTACGTTGTGTCTTTGTTCTCATTGGTTTCAAAGAACTTACTGATTTCTGCCTTAACTTCGTTATTTACCCAGTTGTCATTCAGGAGCAGGTTGTTCAGTTTCTGTGTAGTTGTGCAGTTTTTAGTGAGTTTCTTTTTTTTTTTTTTTTTTTTTTTTTTTTGAGATGGAGTCTCGCTCTGTGTCGCCCGGGCTGGAGTGCAGCGGCCGGATCTCAGCTCACTGCAAGCTCCGCCTCCCGGGTTTACGCCATTCTCCTGCCTCAGCCTCCCGAGTAGCTGGGACTACAGGTGCCTGCCACCTCGCCCGGCTAGTTTTTTGTATTTTTTAGTAGAGACGGGGTTTCACCATGTTAGCCAGGATGGTCTTGACCTCCTGACCTCGTGATCCGCCCGTCTCGGCCTCCCAAAGTGCTGGGATTAAAGGCTTGAGCCACCGTGCCCGGCCTCTTTTTTATTTTTTTTGAGATGGAGTCTCGCTCTGTCGCCCAAGGTGGAGTACAGTGGTGTGATCTTGGCTCACTGCAAGCTCCGCCTCCCAGGTTCATGCCATTCTCCTGCCTCAGCCTCCTGAGCAGCTGGGACCACAGGTGCACACCACCACACCCGGCTAATTTTTTGTATTTTTAGGAGAGATGGGGTTTCACCGTTTCAACCAGGATGGTCTCGATCTCCTGACCTTGTGATCTGCCCACCTTGACCTCCCAAAGTGCTGGGATTACAGACATGAACCACCACGCCCAGCCTTTAGTGAGTTTCTTAATCTTGAATTCTAATGTGATTGCATTGTGGTCTGAGAGACTGTCTGTTATGATTTCTGTTCTTTACATTTGCTGAGGAGTGTTTTTTATGTGGTCAATTTTAGAATAAATGTGATGTGGTGCTGAGAAGAATGTATATTCTGTTGATTTGGGATGGTGAGTTCTGTAGATGTCTATTAGGTCTGCTTGGTCCAGAGCTGAGTTCAAGTCCTGAATATCCTTGTTAATTTTCTGTCTTGTTGATCTGTCTAATATTGACAGGGGGGTGTTAAAGTCTCCCACTGTTATTGTGTGGGAGTCTCTCTTTGTAGGTCTCTAAGAACTTGCTTTATGAATATGGGTGCTCCTGTGTTGGGTGTATATATATTTAGGATAGTTAGCTCTTCTTGTTGCATTGATCCCTTTACCATTATGTAATGCCCTTCTTTGTCTTTTTTGATCTTTGTAGGTTTAAAGTCTGTTTATCTGAGACTGGGACTGCAACCCCTGCTTTTTTTTTGCTTTCTATTTGCTTGGTAGATCTTCGTCCATCCCTTTGTTTTGAGCCTATGTGTGTCTTTGCATGTGAGATCAGTCGCCTGAATACAGCAAACTGATGGGTCTTGGCTCTTTATCCAGTTTGCCAGTCTGTGTCTTTTAATTGGGGCATTTAGACCATTTACACTTACGGTTAATATTGCTATGTGTGAATTTGATACTGTCATGATGCTAGCTGGTTATTTTGACCATTAGTTGATGCAGTTTCTTCATAGTGTTGATGGTGTTTACAATTTGATATGTTTTTGCAGTGGCTGGTACTGGTTGTTCCTTCCCGTGTTTAGTGCTTCCTTCAGGAGCACTTGTAAGGCAGGCCTGGTGGTGACAAAATCTCTCAGCATTTGCTTGTCTGTAAAGGATTTTATTTCTACTTCACTTATGAAGCTTAGTTTGGCTGGATATGAAATTTTGGGTTGTAAATTCTTTTCTTTAAGAATGTTGAATGTTGGCCCCCACTCTCTTCTGGCTTGTAGGGTTTCTGCAGAGAGATCCGCTGTTAGTCAGATGGGCTTCCCTTTGTGGATAACCCAACCTTTCTCTCTGGCTGCCCTTAACATTTTTTCCTTCATTTCAACCTTGGTAAATCTGACAATTATGTGTCTTGGGGTTGCTCCTTTTGAGGAGTATCTTTGTGGTGTTCTCTGTATTTCCTGAGTTTGAATGTTGGCCTGTCTTGCTAGGTTGGGGAAGTTCTCCTGGATAATATCCTGAAGAGTGTTTTCCAACTTGGTTCTGTTCTCCCTGTCACTTTCAGTTACACCAATCAAGGTTTGATCTTTTCACATAGTCCCATATTTCTTGGAGGCTTTGTTTGTTCTTTTTCATTCTTTTTTTCTCTAATCTTGTCTTCATGCTTTATTTCATTAAGTTGATCTTCAGTCTCTGATATCCTTTCTTCCACATGATTGATTCAGCTATTGATACTTGTGTATGCTTCATGAAGTTCTCGTGCTGTGTTTTTCAGCTCCATCAGGTCATTTATGTTCTTCTCTAAACTGGTTATTCTAGTTAGCAGTTCCTCTAACCATTTTTCAAGGTCCTTAGCTTCCTTGTGTTGGGTTAGAACATGCTCCTTTAGCTCAGAGGAGTTTATTTTTACTCACCTTCTGAAGCCTACTTACGTCAATTCATCAAACTTATTCTCCATCCAGTTTTGTTCCCTTGCTGGCGAGGAGTTGTGATCCCTTGGAGGAAAAGAGGCATTCTGATTTTTGGAATTTTCAGCCTTTTTGCACTGGTTTCTCCTCATCTTTGTGGATATATCTACCTTTGGCCTTTGATGTTGGTGACCTTCAGATAGGGTTTTTGTGTGGACGTCCTTTTTGTTGATGTTGTTGCTATTCCTTTTTGTTTGTTAGTTTTCCTTCTAACAGTCAGGCTCCTCTGCTCACCTTCTGTTGGAGTTTGCTGGAGGTTCACTCCAGACCCTGTTTGCCTGGGTATTACCAGTGGAGGCTGCAGAATAGCAAAGATTGCTGCCTGTTCCTTCCTCTGGAAGCTTTGTCCCAGAGGGGCACCCACCAGGTGCCAGCCAGAGCTCTCCTGTATGAGGTGTCTGTTGATCCTTGCTGGGAAGTGTCTCCCCATCAGGAGGCACGGGGGTCAAGGACCCACTTAAGGAGGCAGTCTGTCCCTTAGCAGACCTTGAGCACTGTGCCGGGAGATCTGCTTCTCTCTTCAGAGCCGGCAGGCAGGAACATTTAAGTCTGCTGAAGCTGCACCCACAGCTGCCCCTTCCTCAAGGTGCCCTTCCGAGGGAGGTGGGAGTTTTATGCATAAGCCCCTGACTGGGGCTGCTGCCTTTCTTTCAGAGATGCCCTGCCCAGAGAGCACTTTTTGTTTTTTGATAATAGCTATCCTACTGGGTGAGGTGGTACTTCATCTTTTTTGAAGTGGCTTTTTAAACTTCTAAAAATTTTGGTGAAATATATATAACAAAAACTGCCATTGTGACCATTGCTAAGTGTATAATTCAGTGGCATTAATTATATTCACAGTGTTGTACAACCATCACCACTGTGTCTCTAAAACTTTTTAATTACCCCATTGATGAAAATATTAAGTGAATTTTAGACATTATGACAATTGGCTGCTAAATACTTCAGTATACTCCTCTAGAAAATGGACATTTTCCTGTACAATACAATCCTGTTATCATATGAGCCTTCACTCATTTTCCATTGGAGAGAACTTATAGGGCCACACTTGTTGCAAAGGAGGCTGTGAAGTATAACGTAGGTGAGCAGCCGCTTGCCAAATTATAATGGAAGGAGAGAGAGTGGATTTTGATGCTCTACCACCCTAAAGTAATAAAGCAGTAATGACTTTTTTTTAGTAGTTTGAAGGTAGGTGATATTGAGCATTTGGTAGTGTCTTAATGATGTTATCAAGGACTCAGTTCTTCCCACCGTCTAATCTGCCATTCTCCATATGTTGACTTTGGGTCTTCATGTTTTTTTGTCTCGTGATTTCATTATGGCTGCCGTAGCACTAGGTGCCATGTTTTCACTATAGCATCCCAAGTTGGAGAGAAGTAGGGTGGGCAGAAAAGAAACAATCCACTATCAGGGATGCAAACCCTTCCCATTTGCTACTCAGTAGACTTCCTCTTGCATCGCATGGGCCAGGTTAAAAGGAGTCTGGAAAGGTACTTGTTAAAGGAAAATGAGATCATTATGATTGGCTTAACAACTCATGACCTATAGCCTTGGGCTGAGCACATTGCTGTCCCTAATAAAATTAGACTTCTATTAGCTAAGAAAAAGAGGAGAAATGACTGTTGGGTTGGCAGTTACATCTGCCACATGTAGGCAATATTTTTATTATTATTAAAGATATAAACGGACTCTGAAGAGGATCTTGGCATAGAAACTCTAAGACAGTATTATTGAATTAAAGTGCTGGTAGAAGGGAATTCCTTCTGGGATTATTCTGTCAATAGTGTAGGGACAGGCCAGGTTCAGTGGCTCACGCCTGTAATCCTAACACTTTGGGAGTCCGAGGCAGTTGGATTGCTTGAGCCCAGAAATTCAAGACCAGCCTGGCCAATATGATGAGACCCTGTCTCTACAAAAATTAACTGGGCATGGTGGCACATGCCTGTAGTCCCAGCTACTTAGGAAGCTGAAGTGGGAGGATCACCTGAGCCTGGGGAGATTGAGGCTGCAGTGAGCCATGATCATGCCACTGCACTCTAGCCTGAGTAACAGAGTGAGACCCTATCTCAAAAAAAAAAAAAAATAGTGTTGGGACAATGTGCTCCATTGATTTCTGAGAAAGAGAATCCTTAGGTCACTGGCATGAAAGGATCCCTATAGTCATCTGTCAGTTGAATGAAGGTGATTGCTTTTAGAAATCAAGACAGCATTGGAGAAAAACTAGTTGCCATTGGTTCTACTTAGGAATCATCATATTCTTTTGGGAATGGTAATGTTTAACAGAAATCCTTTACTACATGTTGTTTCTTGCCAGCACTTATGAAAAATGTGGGAGGCCGGGCGCGGTGGCTCAAGCCTGTAATCCCAGCACTTTGGGAGGCCGAGACGGGTGGATCACGAGGTCAGGAGATCGACACCATCCTGGCTAACATGGTGAAACCCCGTCTCTACTAAAAAACACAAAAAACTAGCTGGGCGAGGTGGCGGGCGCCTGTAGTCCCAGCTGCTCGGGAGGCTGAGGCAGGAGAATGGCGTGAACCCGGGAGGCAGAGCTTGCAGTGAGCTGAGATCCGGCCACTGCACTCCAGCCTGGGTGACAGAGCGAGACTCCGTCTCAAAAAAAAAAAAAAAAAAAAGAAAAATGTTGTGGGAACAGGGGGATTGACCTCATTAATTGAATAATATTGTTTGTATCTGTGGATGGAGGGAAGTCGTATAATCTTGTTTTTTTTTTTTTTTTTTTTTTGAGGCGGAGTCTCGCTCTGTCGCTGGGACTGGAGTGCAGTGGCCAGATCTCAGCTCACTGCAAGCTCCGCCTCCCGGGTTTACGCCATTCTCCTGCCTCAGCCTCCCGAGTAGCTGGGACTACAGGCGCCCGCCATCTCGCCCGGCTAGTTTTTGTATTTTTAGTAGAGACGGGGTTTCACCGTGTTAGCCAGGATGGTCTCGATCTCCTGACCTTGTGATCTGCCCGTCTCGGCCTCCCAAAGTGCTGGGATTACAGGCTTGAGCCACCGCGCCCGGCCGGAAGTCGTATAATCTTAAGGTGACACCAGGTCACCTGACTATTATGCCTTCCCAAACTTAGGATTCAGTGAAAACAAAATTTTAATTGTTACCAGAACAAGTGTGACATTTGTTGGTTGTATTGCATATCTCCCCAGGCTGATTTATATCTGAGAGCCTGCAAACATTTTAGGGGAAAAACAAAAGAAACAGTCCTCATCATTACCCCTTATAATTACAAATGAATGATAAGATAATACAAGCCCTTCACATTTGCCCATGACACAAAAGAAAAATAAGATTTACAGGTGGTTAAAAAACAAACCAAGGATGCTCTTGGTTCATGGACACTGTGACAGTCGTGGTCATGATGGGTGACTCGTTCATCATTTCTGCTTCATTCCAGTTGGCCCTAAGAGCAGAATGAAAAATTACTGTAGCAGGGAACTCATTTCCTGATAAATTACAAGACAAAAAAAGAGAACCAAAGACCCCCAACAGCACTTTCAGCATAATACAGTTAACGTTTATTGAAATGCTGGCTAACATTTGTTGTATGCCAGCCACAGTTCTGAGTGCTTTAAACATATTTTCAATCCTCATAAAAACCCTATAAGGTAGATACCATTATTATTTCCACTTTGCTGATGAAGAAACTGAGGCACAGAGAAGACTTAACCGAGGACACAAAACTAGTAAGAGGCAGAGCTGGATTCCAAGCCCTGGTGGCCTGGTTCCAGAGTCTGTGAACTATAGCTGCCTCTCTCCATTGCCCCAGGCAGGACAAAGTCCTTCTGTTTATAATAAGCAAGTCCTTTCCAGCTCTTGGAAATATAAACTACAATGACACTTCACAGTCATTGTTGTAACTGATTCTCACGAATCAAGTTTTTTTTTGGTTTTTGTTTTTTGTTGTCGAGATGGAGTCTTGCTTTGTCCCCCAGAATGGAGTGCAGTGGTGCGATCTCGGCTCACTGCAACCTCCGCCTCCCGGGTTTAAGCGATTCTTCTGCCTCAGCCTCCCAAGTAGCTGGGACTACAGGTGCGCGCCACCACGCCCAGTTAATTTTTTTGTATTGTTAGTAGAGATGGGTTTCACCATGTTAGCCAGGATGGTCTCGATCTCCTGACCCCATGATCCGCCAGCCTTGGTCTCCCAAAGTGTTGGGTTTACAAGCATGAGCCACCGCACCCAGCCCTAATAAAACTTTTAAAGCTGTAAATGAAGATTGGGCTTTACTTTTCCATTTGTAGCTTCCATTTCCATTTGCAGCTTGAAAAAATAGAAAGTTTGTCTTCAAGGATTAGCATGGGTAACAGTATGCTTTGTTCTTTCACTCCGTAGCTTCAGTAGCTAATAATGTACAAACTGTTTTGAATTTGATGATAAAAGTATGAATAATCATGTGACTTTGACTTTTTATTTATATATTTGTTTATTTTTTGAGAAGGAATCTCATTCTGTCACCCAGGCTGGAGTGCAGTACAGCAATCTCAGCTCACTGCAACCTCTGCCTCCTGGGCTCAAACGATTCTTTTGCCTTAGCCTCCCGCATAGTTGGGACTACAGGTATGTGCCACCACACCCCGCTAATTTTTGTGTTTTTACTAGAGATGGGTTTCACCATGTTGGCCAGGTTGGTCTCGAATTCCTGACCTCAGATGATTCGCCCACCTCAGCCTCCCAAAGCGCTGGGATTTCAGGCATGAGCCACCCCACCTGGCCATGACTTTGACTTTATAAACACCCCCTTTTCAAACCAACGAAAGGAGTTAGAGTCTTAAATAATAAATTAATATGGGCTTATAGTAACACTCTGTTCAATTCCACAAAATCGTACATTTTCAATTCGCCAGGTGTTCTCTTGGATATTTGCAGCTTGAAGACTTCCAGAGCAACAAAAATGTCAACAGTGGGAGCCTCTGAAGACCTCATGCTACAGGTCATTTTCTCTCAGAGGAACAAAGAGAACTGCAGGGATGTCAGGTCACAAAGCGAGCATAGAAGGTGGGGATTTTCATCATCTGACTCATAGTGTTCAAGAGCCCCACTGTGCAGTCTCACTCACACCACAGATTGAGTAAAAGAGAGTGAAGATAACTCAGACTTAGGGAATGACATTTATTGGAAGAAAAGAACATGCGACAGAAATATACAGAGAGTTTGCAGTATTGGCTCTCTAGGAAGATTTAGCCATCTGGATGACAGCTTTGCAAATCATTTGGATAAATGATACCATTCGGAGGAGAGTCTTCCAAAGCAAATCTAAATGCCAGAACCCTTTCAAGAAAGTTTATGCAATTCTGGCTTTTTTCCTCCACTTTTTAGAAGCTCATGAGGTGACGTTGTCCTAGATATAATTAACCATTTAGGACATAGGAAGAATTATCTTTAATTTTTTTACTGTGAAGTATTATTGAAAGATTAATATAAATAGAGTAAATATTATGTAGAATATAAAAGAAGTATGGGCCAGGCACATTGGCTTACGCCTGTAATCCCAACACTTTGGGAGGCCAAGGAGGGCTGATCACCTGAAGTCAGGAGTTCGAGACCAGCCTGGCCAACATGGTGAAACCCCATCTCTACTAAAAATACAAAAATTAGCCGAGTGTGGTGGTGGGTGCCTGTAATCCCAGCTACTCAGGGGGCTGAGGTGGGAGAACCACTTGAACCCAGGAGATGGAGGTTGCAGTGAGCCAAGATTGAACCCCTGCATTCCAGCCTGGGCAACAGAGTGAGACCCCATCTCAAAAAAAAAAAAAAGTATAATTCAGAATGTAAAGATACAACAAACCAGGTGTGGTGGTGCATGCCTGTAGTCCCAGCTACTAGGGAGGCTGAAGTGGGAGGATCTCTTGAGCCCAAGAGTTTGAGTTCAGCCTGGACAACATAGTGAGATGCCATCTCTTTAAAAAAAAAAAAATGCTGGCCAGGTACGGTGGCTCACGCCTGTAATCCCAGCACTTTGGGAGGCCGAGGTGGGCGGATCACGAGGTCAGGAGTTCGAGACCAGCTTGATCAATATGGTGAAGCCTTGTCTCTACTAAAAATACAAAAATTAGCGGGGGCGTGGTGACAGGGTGCCTGTGGTCCCAGCTACTCAGGAGGCTGAAGCAGGAGAAACGCTTGAACCTGGGAGGTGGAGGTTGCAGTGAGCCAAGATTGTGCCACCATGCTCCAGCTTAGGCAACAGAATGAGACTCCTTCTCAAAAAAATAAAATAAAATGAAGAAAAATTTAAAAAATAAAAATAAAAATGAATGCAAAGACAAAACTATTTTAGGAGTATGGAATATTCCATTCTTCTCCCCCTCTTTCCTTTAAGAGGCAAGGGGAAAATTTACTCTTCTAGCTGGGAGGAAACTGGTTGATTTAGCTCAGGGAAAGAGTCAAACTTATTCTTGCTAGGAAATATAAGTAAAGTTTGGGTGACACTTTCTAATGTGACTAGAAGCAATGGACCAGTTTATTTTCATGGTGTCTGGAAGGATGCAAGAAAGAGATCCATCTCCTACTTTTAACTTTAATTCTCAGGCAGCAGTAAGGCAAAGTTAACAGAGTTAATTTGGCCATGGGCAGTGGCTCACGTGGGTGGATCACTTGAGCTCAGGAGTTCCAGACTAGCTTGGGCAACATAGTGAAACCTTGTCTCTACAAAAAATACAAAACATTAGCCAGGTGTGGTGGCTTGCAGCTGTAGTCCCAGCTACTTGGGGGCTGACGTGGGAGGATCACTTGAGCCCAGGAGGTTGAGGCAGCAGTGAGCTGTGATCGCGTCACTGCACCCCATCCAACCTGGGTGAAAAAGCGAGATCGTGTCTCAAAAAAAATAAAAAGATAAAGAGAGTTAATTTAATAATTGTTTATCCTTTGCAAAAATGTACTTTCAGTCAAGTATCTGAACTTGTCAAGCCAAGGCAGCTCAGAGAGTTGTGAAACTAAACCAAATTAAACATTCATCTCCAGGAACCTCCTGGAATCCTTCCCCAGTACCTGGAGCAGAGAGCACATCAGAGTCATTTCTCTATTGCAAATTCTTTAGTCAAAATATAAGCTGACAAGTGCAGGTAAGTGAGAATCAGTGGCTAAATGGGACATCCCAGTACCTCGGGCCAGGAAATTAGTATTAAAGCTATTGTAGCTTGATGCCATGGTCTTAGAATTATCTTGTTAACCCTCTTCACTCTACCTCCCTGCTTGAAAATTTCAATTTCCCACACAGACATTCCTAAAAGGGGAGCCAGCATGAGTATTTGTCCATTTGACAGTTGTGCCTCTCATTGTACATTAATAAGTTGTCATTCTGATTTATTCAGCAATCTGTTGTAACAATAGTTAACATTTTCTCTGGGGCTGATAATTTTGAGTACATTGGATCATTCTGTTTTTGCAAAGGTATAAAATACCAGACTTGGCTGAACCTCCAAGGTACTGCCACTCTGTCCTTGATGTCCTTCTCCCTCTCTTTGCATTCAATAGTGTTCATTTAGTTGAATCTCACAATCTAGGAGTTGAAAGACATTTCAGCTCCTAGATTCTGTAAAACCATAAGAAAATGGTGTTACAGATTTAAGTAACGACCCAGACCCGATTAGTCAGTTATTGGGAAAGCCGAGGTTGGGAACCAGATCTCCTAAGCATCTCGGCTGTACTCATCCTATTAGAGGGCCCTATTTCAGTGACAGACCTAGAATAATTGGTTTACATACTCAACCATCACTCCTATTTTCTGTGCTCCCTCTACATTTGACTACTTATGGAATTATTTTTGTTAGCATAATGGAGAGCTTTATTATGAGCCCACAACTTTTTGGACATAAATAAATGAATAGAGACTGACTAGCAATGTTGTGTAAGCTTAAAATGTTCACTCTTCTTCCATATTATATAAACTAGAAAGCCATGGACCACTAATTCATACAATAGTTTTTATATATTGCATAGAATGTTACCTATAAATAGTCGTATTCATTAGACCTCGCCTCAGTATTTCCACCACCTGGTATAGTACCTGGCACAGGTAGGGTGTCTATAATTTTGAGTTGGATTGTATTGGATTAGATTCATTGCAAATTAAATTATTGAAAGTGGCTCTAATGTCTTTCAACTCCTAGATTCTGTAATTTATTTAACACCACTGCCCAGATATGTGTTTAGACTAAGGCACACTGTTGAAAGACACTATTAGGCCCAGTGTCTATCTCCTAGTCCGAAAGATCTACGTAATCAGGTAGACCCGTTTAGGGAACTGAGACCTCCTGAGATGTTGCAGAAGGGATTGTTTTGGCATCCTGAAGTGACCATCATGTTCCCTGTCTTGTCTCAACACTTGGAGGGTCCAGAGAGTCCCAGCATGTGAAAGCAGTTGTCTTGGAGGTATTCACAAATCGGGCAGTGCTGGTTCAAACCCAGTAAACAAACTTGCTTTAACTGCAAAAACTTGTAAAAAATTGTAAAAACTTGTAAAAAATTGTAAAACACTTGTTTTAATTGTAAAACTCAAAATAAAGAGCATTGATATCTCCCTAGAGGTGCCATTTAATCACATTATTCTTCTGATTGTCAGGTCCCCAGTGTTGGTTACTAGGGCACTTAATTTTCTTAGAACAGGTGTTTTTGCCACAAGGATTATGTTGGCATCCAGTGTCTCAGATAGATTTTGTCTGGCAGGTAAGACATAAAGTGATAGTTATTTCTTTATGTTTAATACTGATAATTTTTCATAGACACTTCTGGAGCTTCTAGTTTTCACTTCATTTATGTGTGGGGGATTTTTTATTTATATATTTTTGTAACATCCAAAACGCCAGACATATGTATTTTTTCATTGTGTTTATTAGCACTAATTTAAAGTTATACACAATGCATTGTTTTATAGAGCATTCATCTTTAGTCTCCTGAGATTGCTGCTCAATAACATGTCATGAGAAAAGTTCAGATTTGCAAAGCATTTGTCATTTCCTCCTGATAAGTGCTAATTTATTTAGTAATCGTTTGTTTTTAATACCTTCGTCTGCCAGCCTGTAGATTTATGTACATGTCAGATCCATAAATACATAAATGTTAATATTAGCACTAAAAGTAGGTTGAAGTATACCTTTGGTACTTAGCTCTTCTAGTGAAAGTCCTAATCTAACCCAAACTCTTTTGTCTTTTCTTAAATGTATCGATACTTATACAAGGATAAATGTTTTTATGAAAAATTTTCTGGCCAGGCACTGAGGCTCATGCCTGTGAGGCTTTGGAAGGCCAAGGTGGGAGGATCACTTGGGGCCAGGAGTTCAAGAACAGCTTGGGCAACATAGCTAGACCCCATCTATACAAAAAAAAATTAATTAACTAAAAATAAGTCTTCTATTAGTTCTCAACTAAAACTCTGGAATATTTAAGCTAGATAACAATCATCCATGTTAACTGTTTCAGGGATTTCCCACATGAGTAGGTGGGAATGATGATACCAATTTGAATCATGGTTTCATAAAATACACTTTTTTTTTCAGTTAGACTAAACTTTCTATCTTGAAAGAGTGAAGTAAATGTTTTGCCTTAATTATTAATACCTATTTATTTTATTTCAGTGGTACAGGCATGGATGGGAAGAAATGCAGCGTATGGATGTTCCTACCTCTTGTATTTACTTTGTTTACTTCAGCTGGATTGTGGATAGTGTGAGTATACGCTCATTTAATTATTTAAGGATTCAGGTGCAATGTAGATAAAAATGTAAACCTTAATAGTATATGGCGGCCAGCCACAGTGGCTCATGCCTGTAATCCCAGCACTTTGGGAGGCCGAGGCGGGCAGATCACTTGAGGTCAGGAGTTTGAGACCAGCTTGCCCAACATGGCGAAACCCGGTGTCTACTGAAAATACAGAAATTAGCCAGGCGTGGTGACGCATGCCTGTAATCCCAGCTACTCAGGAGACTAAGGCACAAGAATCACTTGAACCCTGAAGGCAGAGGTTGCAGTGAGCTGAGATCACGCCACTGCACTCCAGACTGGGCAACAGAGCAAGACTCTGTCCCCATCCTGAAAAAAATAGTAGATGGCATATCTATATGACTGTATTTATAAATACTTTAAAATAATATATTTTACTAATTCAACCTTGCTAAAGTCCTCATTTCTTTCCCATTTTCTGTTAACCAAAGTAAGTAACAAGAGTGAGTAATAATTATGCAAAGCAGATGGTGAAGAATACAAGTTTATTTTGTGTTCATGTGTTCTTGTTGTGATGAACATTTTGTAAACTGGTTATTTGAATTAATTATTTACAAGATTTTTGAATTTGACGCTAATATGCTGTGGATTCCATCTGCAGTCCAGTTCATAGTCAAGTTATTCATGACTGGGTCTGATATGCTTATAAAATGAATATCATTATATCAGAAGTCCTGGCTTACCACAAAATGTTCCCACGCTTGCTTATTTTAGGTAATATTCACCTTAAGAAAATTATTTTAGTTCCTTAAAGTTTGTTAGGAAAGGTAGGACACATTCCTGAGAAGTTAGAAACTGAACTCTAATTTTAGTTTGCTCAAAGTTATAAGGTCTGTTTCCTTGTTCTCTAGTTTCCAGTTTATAGGCATGGCCATTAATTTGGGGGATGTTTTGAAAATTAAGGAAATATTACTAATAATGACATTTGAGCTTCAAAGAACTAGATGAGCTATGGGTAAAGAATTGTAAAAGAGCATTTCTCAGTTAGAAACAGTGAATATGAATTAGTGCAGTTAGTTTAATAAAACTGGGAAACAAATGATTCTTTTTTTCAATTTCTTTGTTCTATAAACTTATTCTTTTTTGATAGATACTTCATAGCTGTGGAAGATGACAAAATTTTACCATTAAATTCAGCTGAAAGGTAAAGTTTATCTGTGGGTATTTCATTGTTCGTCAATAGATTTGGCAAAAACTTTCCCACTGGGAAGGTTAAACTGCACAAATGACAGTGCTTTAACCTGAACTTCTGTGTTTTTTTTTTGTTGTTGTTATCCAGGAAATCTGGTGTGAAGCATGCACCATATATAAGGTAACCCAGCAATTCCCTTCTGTTCTGTGGGACCATAGGAAAAGTTAGGAGGATCATAGATTTTGATATAGTAACTATAAAACATTTCATCTTTTTCAAGCATTGCAGGTGATGATCCTCCTGCAAGCTGTGTGTTTAGTCAAGTTATGAATATGGCAGCCTTCCTAGGTAAGAAGAGTGTAAAGAATGCTTTATGTGCTTTGGTACATTTCTTTCTTATTTTAAATTCTCCCAAACCCTTATCGAAACAATAGGGGGCTTAGTTGATCATTTAGTATCATATCACGTCAGTATGCTGAAGCCAGCTCTTTGTCTTAAAGGTCTTTTTCTCTCATACATCCATTTATGTTCACCCTGCTGTCCTTACATTTTCTCTTCCCTTTACCATCTTTATCATTCAGATACTCTTGATTTGATTTATTTTGCTGCATAAAATAATATATTTCATGGTATAAAATCCTGCATGAGAATGTAATATTGTATAAGACGTTTGCTTTGAAAAGAATGCTTTATTTATTCCGTCGCTAGCAAAGATGAAAAAAAATGCATGGGCTTTGTGATATTTGTTGATGTGTGTAGATACTGTCTTTAAACCTAAAGGTCAATATTAGCATTAGGATTACACTCTCTCCTGTGCCTGTAGACATAGTAAGCTGGCAAATGGAGAAGTAGGCTTAAAAATAAGAAGAAGAAGAAGAAACCTTTGGTACTCATATTTAGCCCCAGTTCCTTACTTTTTCTTTGGGGTCCAAGACCCTCATGTAATATTCTGTCCCTCTGTGAGTGCATCCACGACCCTGCATAGTCCTCCGGAGATGGTGGGAACCAGCCATGCACTCTATCCTTTTTCACATCTACCTTGTATACCATCTCCTCAATGTCAGACTTTCCCAGTGTCTCTCCAAGAGTCAGCTAGCTGTCACTGTCAGCATGCTGTTAGGAAGGACCAGAGACAGCCCACCCTTCCCACAATGGTGTTCTGGAAGTAGTTCTTTTGATGGTGAGACTTTCACTCTAAGTAAAAGGTAGTAGTATTACTGAGGGAATATTCAACCTTTATGGGACATGTCCCCCAAAGAAGTAACCTGTTATTTCACCTCCCCCGCAAAATTCCTACTCATTCTTAATGTGTTCTTTTTTAATGTTTGCTATAAGAATGGGAAGACCTTTAGAAGTCAGTGGAAAATCAAGGGAGATGGGTGGTCCAACAGGCAACACAGGCAGAAACTAGTTGGTTCAGAAAGCCCAGAACATTAGAAACATGGAGAATGTTTCCCATCAGGCCCATCAGGACTCTCTTGAATCTGTAAGCTTCAAAAAGAAGTACACTGGGGAGCTTCTGTACAGTTAACAAGATTCTTCCCTAGAGCTAACCACCTTTCCATCAAAGCCCTCCCCAGCCTTCCCCAAAGCATATCCCATTTGCCAAAGCAGGAAGCATCTGGAAGGCATGGGCTGCTATACTACCACTAAGGAGAAAGTTAAATATACCCTGATGCGGGGGTTGCTGAGTCTTTAAAAAAGCTCTCCTCTTTATGCCCCTGGCAGTCAGGACTTTCACAGCCTAGATATTTACAGGTATCAAGATGGATGGCACCTGCAGCATCTGGTGCACCCGTGGGCACCAGGGCCAGTCCTGGGCAGTCAGGTTTGGTTGTCACTGCTTTCAGCCTCAGAGCTGCCAGGACCTTTATATGCGCTCCTTTTTTCTACTCTTGACACCAGTCTTCTGAAAAGACCTAATAAACTTATTCATCCCAAGACATAAATAGCTGCTAAGGAACATTCACATTTAACAGAGCGCAAAGCCCCAAGAGTGAACCTTGAATGGCAGGGTCAGGGACCTTTCCTGGCCCCTCTGCCATCATAGCACATAGGCTTGCAGGCTGCCATCTATTCGTATGATCATCCCACAGGGGGCAGCAACAATAATTAATAGCCATCATTTCTATTCCAGGAACAATGCAAAGCGCTTTGCAAATACTACCTCATTTAAGCGTGATACTCAAGTCTGGAATATAAAAAAGCTGTCACCAGCTGTCTGTCCTCCACTGGGCTTTAAACAAACCAGTGAGCACATTGGAAGCCACATATTGTTTCCTTTGTATGCTTAAGACAAATTGATATTTCCCAGTAGTCTTTAAGTGTATAATTTTAAAAAACCCAGTTTGTATCACTCACAAGTTTATCCAGTTATAAGGCTTATAATTGACTAATTACAAAAGCATTTCCAAAAACAAAGCAATGAAAGCAAGATCCCCTCTTCCAGATGACATTTGTCATCATCTTATTCTCCAGTCCTTCCTGCTCCACCAAGAAGCAATTAAGCTTTTGCTAGCTCTTGCTCTAAGGTATTACAACATCCAGTGTTTATTCTGTATTATCGTTCATCATTTTCAGTACCATCTGGTAGACATAAAATTGATTAAGATTAGTGTTCAATGGAAGCAAACCAACAAGTATTTATTTATCAACTCTGACAGTGAAAAAGAATCAGTTTACTAATGATTCCTCCTCTTAACTGTGGATACCTTCATCTCCCCAGGCCCGCCCTTGTTAGACTTCAGACTATTATTTTAGTCTACATAACTGACTTTAAGAAATAACCCACACCGCCTATCAGTCACTGCTTTTCAGCAGCCGTATAGATTATAATTTACAATCTAAAACTGAGTGAATGTAGCATGTATTAAAATTAGCAAAGATATTTTATCTTTTTTGGCAGACTAATCAAAGATTGAATGCTCAATTATTTTCTTTAGAGAATTAGTTATGCTCTTTGTCTTGAAACTGCATTTCTTTCCACGGGGTGAGAGAGAAAAAGACCTAAGACAAATTTCTTCAAAGGAATATGATTTCCTGCCCTGGGGAGGTTGTGAGGATAAAGCTAATAACTGAATGATTTCAGTCACCTAATAGCAGCCACTCTCCCTTCAGGCAAAACATATTGACGGCTGTGTTCTACTGCAGTCATAAATAGGAATTATTCATGCATAAAGAGTAAAACTAAACAAAACAAAACAAAAATTTGGCTAGGTACCAGTTTAGATCTGCAAGGAAGAGACGTTATTTTGAGTTTTGAACTTTAAGAACCCAGTCAGACTCAGAATTTAAAATGTAGTTAGAAAAATCAGCCATTATTTGATTTGCACTCTTTTAAAAATAGACAGGAAAATTAAGTAGGGGACACCTCTGTATAGCAAAGGACCGTTCTAAATACCAAAACCCACAGAAGGATGAGTTTTTAAAATCTTTTCTGAAACTGTTAGTGAAATCTAAAACTTTTAATGAAACAAAAAAATATATCTATTGATCAGAACGTGAATGTGGTAAAAGCTAGCATATATAAAGATGGCTTTGAAATGGCCTGTAAGTCTTTTTCAAGAAGGTATAATTAAATCACTACTTGGTTGAAAATGGACTTCATAACAGTCCCAGTCTGCCTCCATTCATACCTAAGTGTTAGTAAAACTGTTATGGGGCAAAATCTTTATTAGATCAATCGTTCTAAAAATTCAGCTAGAATCTATTTTAAAAGGAAAGCTTGCCTCCCCTGATCTGATTAATAATGGAGTTAAGAGGTAAAAAAGGGCAAAGTGTGGTGTTTAGAATGCAATTCTGGAAGTTAGGAGTGTTGGGTTAAATCCCTGTCTTCAAATTGGTTTCTGTTTCCTGCTGAATTTCATAATTTGTTCATAAGATAACTTACTATTCATATTACAAATAGGACAGCTAGCAATGCAGGGACCTGGAGATGTTGCATGTCCTGTGTTTACTGGACAGAAATAGATAATGAAGAGAGCGGCCATCAACTCTGTTCCCCTGGGCATAAAGGAACAAACTGTTTGGCTGGGTGGGTCAACATGAAGAGCCATTTCAGGAACTGGGTTTAGGGCTTAGGTCAAGTTCCAGCACCATCCTATCCCACAAAATGGCCAGAGAGAGTTTTCAGTGGTCATTAAAAAAAAAAAAAAAAAAAAAATTAGCCAGCCAGGCGCGGTGGCTTACACCTGTAATCCCAGCACTTTGGGAGGCCAAGGCAGGCAGATCACAAGGTCAGTAGATAGAGACCATCCTGGCTAACATGGTGAAACCCCATCTCTACTAAAAATACAAAAACATTATCTGGGCGTGGTGGCGTGCGCCTGTAGTCCCAGCTGCTCAGGAGGCTGAGGCAGGAGAATCACTTGAACCCAGGAGGAGGAGGTTGCAGTGAGCCAAGATTGCGCCACTGCACTGCAGCCTGGCGACAGAGAGACTCCGTCTGTATCATAGGCTCATGCCTATAATCCCAGCAACTTGGGAGGCCGAGGCGGTCAGATCACCTGAGGTCAGGAGTTCAAGACCAACCTGACCAATATGGTGAAACCCTGTCTCTACTAAAAATACAAAAATTAGCTGGGCGTGGTGGTATGGGCCTGTAGTCCCAGCTACTTGGAAGGCTGAGGCAGAAGAATTGCTTGAACCCAGGAGGCAGAGGTTGCAGTGAGCTGAGATCATGCCACTGCATTCCAGCCTAGGTGACAGAGTCAGACTCTGTCTCAAAAAAAAGAAAACAAAAATTAAGTGTGCTGTCTTAGTGTCTTGTTATTATGTCCTAACAGCCATACATAACTCATTAGAAGGATATCTTATGGTGCCTGTGTTGAGCTCTCTAGGCTTAATCTAATGACTTCTTTAGCTGATGACCACTTTGTGATGGAGTGCTGTGTGTTGAATTACTCCTCTCCCCTGCTCCTCCTCCTGTTCTTATCCAAAATTAGTAAGACATTGTGACTATTTTTCATCCTCTAGGATAGTTATTGTTGTTGTTAAAGACTTCAGATATAATTCCTACCTAGGTCCCTCAAACCAATAGTTTGAGAAACTATTGTTAACCCAGGTATAATGTATTAATTTTCCGATCAACAGTGGATACTAGCTGAAGCATATACTAAAGTATATATCAGGGCTGAACAATTTGAGATTTTTATAAATCATGATTTATCTCTATTTTGTTTCTAAAATCCAAATATTAATCAAGTTTTATACCACTCTTTGATCAGAAGTACTTAGAACAAAAAGTCAACTTATCGAGCTTAAAGCCATAGGGTTACACTATGAAATTTAACATACTTGGGAAATGCAAATTTATGGATAGATTTTCTTTATTAATGACTACTAATAATGGCCTGTAATCAAAGAAAAACCTTTAGCAAATAATTACCAACTTAATTGCTGTATAAATAAGGTAATTCTTGAATTTCTAATTGTCTTTCCTGCTGAACCTTAATGTCAAAATAAATTATCTTAGTAGTAAGTTTGTTTCCTTACATGTAGATATAATTTACATTAATTGAAAGTGATTTTTCATCATTTATTGACTAACCTCTGCCAACTCTTTGTATAAATATGAAAATATCTCTGCACTAGGCAAAAAAAAAAGGTCATCCTTAGATTAGGGCCTTGAGTATGGACTATCCCGAGGTTACTATTAGAAGTCAATTTGAAATTGAAATCTAAGTAACTTCCCTCATTCTCTCTTCAAATTCTCCAATACCAATTTGCTTCAAAAGATAGAGTGGACTTTTAAAAGGAGTAATTAATATTATTTTCAGGAATTAAGTTTTCTTGATATACTAGGTACCATTTCCAGTACATATCAAATCTCTCAATCTGCTGTGTTCAAATACAGGTTTCATATGTGTGAATATTGTAACTTCTCTAATTTAGATTAACTATCTTTGTTGTTTGACAGTGAACACCTCCAAGTAGAATCAAAGGGAAGTGAGAGTAAAACCAGTAATAAAGGAACTTGTACACTTCCCATTATTTTTCTTCCTCTCCCCAGGAATGGTTTATGGCACTAGCACCAGTAGTTTTGTCTAGATGTGGTAACCTTGTCTTCTTCCCATTATGTTCCTACCCTATCATTATTTTCCACACTATTCTAAGCTAAAGAATGACTGAGTTGGCCGGGTGCGGTGGCTCAAGCCTGTAATCCCAGCACTTTGGGAGGCCGAGACGGGAGGATCACGAGGTCAGGAGATCAAGACCATCCTGGCTAACACGCTGAAACCCCATCTTACTAAAAAATGCAAAAAACTAGCTGGGCGAGGTGGCGGGCGCCTGTAGTCCCAGCTACTCGGGAGGCTGAGGCAGGAGAATGGCATAAACCTGGGAAGTGGAGCTTGCAGTGAGCTGAGATCCGGCCACTGCACTCCAACCTGGGCCACAGAGCGAGACTCCATCTCAAAAAAAAAAAAAAAAAAAAAAAAGAATGACTGAGTCAGTCTGTCTTTATCCCATCTTATATGTTGTGTGCCAAGCCTCTGCAGTGCTCTCCTAAGCCAGTCTGTCCTGTGCTGACCTTGTTTTTGAAAACTCTGAGAACACCATTCATAGTCCTATCATCCTTGCCTCACCTAAGTAACATACGGCCCTGCTGCCTCGAGTCCTCTCTGCCTCTCTGCTTTCCCCAGATTGGGTGTAATAAAACATCTAAATAATCATAAGCATTGCATGGAAAGTTTCTCTGAAAAATTGTGGATCATTCCAGAGATGTAAAATGTACTGCGGTGAAAAGTTTAATTTTGCACATTGTGGCTTTAGAATTCTCCCTCTTACCTAAGAAAATAGTGCAGCAGCAAAATAATAATATTCATAATAGAATTCTGCCTCACAGTCTAGGTGTGTGATTTAATTTCTTTCATTTGAAGACTTTGCTTTACTCCTAGCCCTTGTGGTAGCTGTTCTGCGCTTCATACAACTGAAACCGAAGGTTTTAAACCCGTGGCTGAATATTAGTGGATTGGTGGCGCTGTGTCTGGCTTCCTTTGGAATGACCTTACTTGGTAATTTTCAGGTACTTGATTTGACCTTTTTCACCTCCCTCTGACACTGGTAAGACCTTCACTTGTGAGATTATCAACCCTATTGAGGTATAATCACCATATGGTCCATATAATTCTGCACAAACCTTTTTTTTAAAAAATTAGGACTCTTTTCCATGGCACCTCGGAGGCGTTCAGCTATTTCAAGATGAAGCTGAACATCTCCTTCCCAGCCATTGGCTGCCAGAAACTCATTAAAGTGGAAGATGAACGCAAACTTCGTACTTTTTTTTTTTTTTTTTTTTTGAGACGGAGTCTCGCTCTGTGGCCCAGGCTGAAGCGTGGTGGCGAGATCTCGACTCACTGCAAGCTCCGCCTCCCGGGTTCATGCCGTTCTCCTGCCTCAGCCTCCCGTGTAGCTGGGACCACAGGCACCCGCCACCACACCCAGCTAATTTTTTTTTTTTTTTTTTTTGTATTTTTAGTAGAGACAAGGTTTCACCATGTTAGCCAGGATGGTCTCCATCTCCTGACCTCGTGATCCGCCTGTCTTGGCCTCCCAAAGTGCTGGGATTACAGGCGTGAGCCACCGCGCCCGGCCAAACTTCCTACTTTTTATGAGAAGCCTATGGCCACAGAAGTTGCTGCTTAAGCTCTGGGTGAAGAATGGAGGGTTATGTGGTCCGAATCAGTGGTGGGAATGACAAACAAGGTTTCCCCATGAAGCAGGGTATCTTGACCCAGAGCCGTGCCCACCTGCTACTAAGGGACATTCCTGTTACAGACCAAGGAAAGCTGGAGAAAGAAAGAGAAAATCAGTTCGTGGTTGCATTGTGGATGCCAATCTGAGCGTTCTCAACTTTGTTATTGTAAATAAAAGAGAGAAGGCTATTCCTGGACTGATACTAGGGTGCCTCGTCGCCTGGGGCCTAAAAGAACTAGCAGAATCTGCACACTTTTCTTTTTTCTTTTTTTTTTTTTTGAGACAGAGTCTCACTCTGTCAACCAGGCTGGAGTGCAGTGGTGCCATCTCGGCTCACTGCAACCTCCGCCTTCCGGATTCACTCCATTCTCCTGCCTCAGCCTCCCGAGTAGCTGGGACCACAGGTGCCCACCACCACGCCCAGCTAATTTTTTGTATTTTTAGTAGAGACAGGGTTTCACCGTGTTAACCAGGATGGTCTTGATCTCCTGACCTCGCGATCTGCCTGCCTAGGCCTCCGAAGTTGCTGAGATTATAGGTGTGAGCCACCGCTCCCGGTCAAACTTTTCAATCTCTCTAAAGAAGATGATGTCTGCCAGTATGTTGTAAGAAAGCCCTTAAACAAAGAAGGTAAGAAACCTAGGACCAAAGCAGCCAAGATTCAGCGTCTTGTTACTCCATGTGTCCTGCAGCACAAACGGCAGCCTATTGCTCTGAAGAAGCAGTGTACTAAGAAAAATAGGGAAGAGGCTGCAGAACATGCTAAACTTTTGGCCAAGAGAATGAAGGAGGCTAAAGAGAAGCGCAAGGAACAAATTGTGAAGAGACGCAGACTTTCCTCTCTGCGAGCTTCTACTTCTAAGTCTGAATCCAGTCAGGAAAAAGATTTTTTGAGTGACAAGATCAGACTCAAAAAAAAAAAAAAAAAAAAAAATTAGGAACATTGGTTCCTAATATGCACAGGTTCTCCAGAGTTCAGCCTTTCTAATCTCTCAGGCTGGTCTTCCTGAGTTCTCTTAAGCATGCGAGGGTGTTAAATATGCCTATGAAATACAGTGTGGCTACTGAGAAAAGCAGCTACTAGAACAGCTGTATATTTTCTACAGAGGATTTCCAAGTGGTTTATACTTTTTTCGTAACAAGTTGCATCCTAATGTACCCTTCTAGAAAACTAATAGGATCATTGCCTTTCTATAACTAAACACCAAACATCCTTTTTGGATAAAAGCATGCTTTCAGATTAGCAAGTTTATGCGGAAGTCAAGTTTGAAAGCCCAGAATTTCTCTAGAACGCTTATGGCTTGTATAAAGATATACTACTCCTAACTCTTCTTCCTAGAAATTCAGAAGCCCAAGGTCACAACCTTTAAGCATAATTTTCCTTGCCAATACCATCACCCAACTCTTGACAAGAATGACTTTATTTGTAAAATAGACAAGGAAACCTCTGTACTATGATAGTGGTTGACTGATTTCCCTCCCTCCCCACCAACCTCCAACCTATGCTATTTATACTACTGCTAGAAACTTCCTCCTTGTGGGCAAACACTGATCCTGACACTCTTCCCCCTGTCTGTTGAATGAAACCCCCAAAAGCATAGGCATTAAAGACCCTCAGCATTCTAGTGTTAATTTAGTAATGTTCCTAATGAAAATAGTAGTGGATTTTCTAAGGCCATTTCTTGTCCTACCCTCAGCACTGCTGATTCATTCCCAAATGAATGGATCACTCATTTGCAAAGACTTCCCCTGGCACATAGTAGCAACCCAATAAGTATTTTTTGCTTGGCGAGTTGTAAATGGGCAATCCCACCAATTCCTCTAACTTTTCTATCTCCCATCTATATCCAGCTAAGCAACCAGAAAGCTGCATTCTTAGAATATATTGGCTGAGGCAGTGATTACCAGGAGAATATTTGACAGTTTATCCTGTTACGATCCAAAATGTAAGGCAAGGCATGGGGCATTTTAACTGAAATTTTGGTGGGAGTGTTTCCCCCACTTGCCGGCCTGTGCTGAGGGTACAGGCATGTTGTGAAGTGCTCAATCACTATTGTTTCTCTCAACCAGGGCTTTGATGAGTTACTAAGAACACATTTTGTTCTTTACGGAAGTCCTAGAAAACTCCCCAAGATTGGGTGGCTTTGGTGAACCACAAATACCCAAGACCATGAATGTTGACACTACTTATGAAGAACGTTTGCTGAAATATAACAGAGTACATGAGAAATGACAAATTAGTTTCCCATGGAGAAACCAGGTGGCTAGTATATGGGATGGGAGACAGACTTTTCAATCGATCCCTCATTATAATTTTTTTAAGTTTGAACTATGTAACTATATTATCTTGTTTTAAAGATTAAAAATAATAAATGAATAGATTTATATAGCTTGGAAAACCAATTTTCTAGAAGCAAAGTTTGATTTCAGGTATCATTATTTTGAATAATTTTGAAAATATATCTTTTGAACTACGAGAGAAAACATGGCTTCTTCCAAAAAAGAGGTAAAAATCCTACAGCCAAAAACAATAGAAAAAAGGAAAGTAATATTGATTTGATGCAACCATTATGAACAACAATGTCAAACAACAAAACATCTGAAGGCAATAGCAATTCAAAAAAATAATACTTTCACAATGGGTTTAAAAGCCATATCTTCAACAATAGATTTTACTTTCCTATATGTGCAATTAAAAAATATATGTTGAAGAAAAGGAAAAGGAAGAAAAAATTTTTTAAATATGTAAATATATAATAGTGAACTTTTATCATACCACCGTGCTCTAGCCTGGGCAACAGAGCAAGACCCCATCTCCAATACATGTATATGCATACAAACATATACGCTAGATTTGATGAAGACGTGGATAGACTTTGTTTTTTCTTTTTTTGAAGAAGTGGATAGTCTTGGTGAAGTATGATTCACTAAAAAAAATTATGATCTAATGGTGATAATCTGAAAAATATGTATATTTACATATGTATATATGTATATATACACATGAAAATACAAAAAGAGTTTTAAGTGATGGATATATTTTTTAAATATCAGTGGGTAATGATTTGGGGAGTTTACATCTATAACCCCCAACAGCAATACCCTAAATGGGAGTCCTCTATAAAAGCCTTGAGTATGAATCTTCAAATACTGTTGTCCTACTGTGGGTCTCTATATGTGGCAAAAGCTCATAGGTGACAGTTTTTCTTATTACTATGGGAAAATAAAACAAACAAAAAATTCTCATTAACAATGAATTAGGGCCGGGTGTGGTGTCTCACGCCTGTAATCCCAGCACTTTGGGAGGCTGTGGCAGGTGGATCATCTGAGGCTGGGAGTTTGAGATCAACCTGGTCAACATGGTAAAACTCCATTTCTACTAAAATACAAAAATTAGCTGGGTGTGGTGGCATATGCCTGTAATCCCAGCTACTTGGGAGGCTGAGACATGAGAATCGCTTGAACCCAGGAGTCTGAGGTTGCAGTGAGTGGAGATCGCACTACTGCACTCCAGCCTGGGTGACAGAGTGAGACTCTGTGTCAAACAAACAAACAATAACAACAACAAAACAATTACTTAGGCCAGGCACCATGGTGGTTCATGCCTGTAATCCCAGCACTTTGGGAGGCTGAGACAGGAGAATCACTTGAATCTGGGAGGCAGAGATTGCAGTGAACCGAAATCATGCTGCTGCACTCCAGTCTGGGCGACAGAACACTCCATCTCAAAAAAAAAAACAAACAAACAATGAGTTAGTCACATTACATAGACGGGCCAGTTTTGTAAGAGTGAAGAACAGAGCTTAAAGAGTTTTAGTTGTCTGTACCAATTAAATATTGACTTCCCTAGAATTGGCTGTCCTCCATCAGTAAATATATATTGGCCAGGATTGATGGCTCACGCTTGTAATCTCAGCACTTTGGGAGGCCGAGGCGGGATTACTTGAGCTCAGAAGTTCATGACCAGTCTGGGCAACGTAGGGAGACCCCATCTCTATAAGAAAAAAAAAAAAAAAAGATAAAAAATTAGCACTCTCCTCCCGCTACCAAAGGTGCTGAAAGGAAAGAAGGCCAAAGTGAAGAAGGTGGCTCCGGCCCCTGCTGTCGTGAAGAAGCAGGAGGCCAAGAAAGTGGTGAATCCCTGGTTTGAGAAAAGGCCTAAGAATTTTGGCATTGGATGGGACATCCAGCCCAAAAGTGACCTTACTCGCTTTGTGAAATTGCCCCACTATATCAGGCTGCAACGGCAGACAGCCATCCTCTATAAGCAGCTGTGATTAACCTCTGTAAGTGTTTCCTGCAACTAACCAGTTCACCCAGGTCCTGGACCACCAACCAGCTACTCAGCTGCGTTCGCTAGCCCGCAGGTACAGACCAGAGACAAAGCAAGAGAAGAAGCAGAGGCTGTTGGCCTGGGCTGAGAAGAAAGCTGCTGGTAAAGAGGACGTCCCCACTAAGAGACCACCTGCTCTTCAAGCAGGAGTTAACACTGTCACCACCTTGGAGGAGAACAAAAAGGCTCAGCTGGTGGTGACTGCACACGATGTGGATCCCATCAAGCTAGTTGTCTTCCTGCCTGCCCTGTGTCGTAAAATGGGGGTCTTTTACTGCACTATCAAGGGGAAGGCAAGACTGGGACATCTAGTCCACAGGAAGACCTGCTGCACTGTCGCCTTCACACAGGTTAACTTGGAAGACAAAGGAGCTTTGGCTAAGCTGGTGGAAGCTATCAGGACCATTTACAACAACAGATTCGATGAGATGAGATCCTCCGTCGCTGGGGAGGCAATGTCCTGGGTCCCATGTCTATAGCTCATATTGCCAAGCTCAAAAAGGCAAAGGCTAAAGAACTTACCACCAAGCTGGGTTAAATGTACACTGTTGAGTTTTCTGTACATAAAAAACAAAGTAATACAAATTTTCCTTCAAAACAAAAAAATTAGCCAGGCATGGTGGCGTGCACCTGTGGTCCCAGCTACTCCAGAGGCTAAGGTGGGAGGATCGCTTTGAGCCAGGGAGCCATGATCATGCCACTGTATTTCAGCCTGGGAGACAGAGTAAAGACCCTGTCTCAAAAAAAAAAAAAAAAAAAAAAAACGAAACACACACACACACAAAAGCAAAAACCATGTCCAAATCCCTGGTGACATTTTCTTAGCCTGGGAAGTTTGGGGTGTATGCTTGTAGAAACATTTCTTTTTCTGTAACTCTCCTGTTGTTTTCTTTTACTTTTTCTAAACAAATGTTTTTAAGGGTTGGGGCTATTGTTTATTTCCTTCATCCCCTCAGAGTTCAAACCATTTGAGAATAGAACAAAGAACTAATCTTTCCACAATCCATTATCCCATTGTTGGGATATTTCTTTTCCTATCTTTTCCCCTCATATATTCCTTCAACTTGCCTGTCTTCTTTGCTGAATGGGCCTTCATGTGTCATTATCCATTCACCCCTAAGCTCACGAATGATGAAGAAATCCATAACGTCGGAACTTCCTTGACCTTTGGATTTGGCACGTTGACCTGCTGGATCCAGGCTGCGCTGACACTCAAGGTCAACATCAAGAATGAAGGACGGAAAGTTGGAATTCCACGAGTTATTCTGTCGGCGTCTATCACTCTCTGTGTGGTCCTCTGTATCCTTTGAATGTGAAAAGGTTCTTTTGCCAGTGAGATGAAAACAAGGAAGTTGTCTCTGTGGCAGAACCCAGTGGGTTAGGATATTCTGCCAGATTATCTCAGAATCTTAAGGCAAAACAAAGGTAAATGGGTATAAAAACAAAAACTCTCAGACCGATTTTTCATGCCAAAGGGGAGATGGAGAAATAAAAATAAAACAAGGTCTGCCCTCTCCAGATTGTTTCAGTCTTCAGGAATGGTATCATACACTCTCCTTTCACTAATGATGTAAAAGTTCTTATTTGTGAAAATCAGAGAATGCATAGCCAAGGGAGAATTGTCATTTTTCTCTCCAGCTTAAAAAAATTCATTTGTGATTTTATTAATGGCCCTGTTATTTCATTTCATTTGTAGCTCTGAAATGAATTTCAGAGGACCAATACCTTTATATCTTTCCGGAAAACAATGAAGTTTTCTGGAAGACAAATTCAAGCTGTAGATTAACGCTGCGTGTGTAGTTTTCCTCAAATATTTCAGGTTTTGGGGTATTATACATTTCCCTTCTTCCCCTCAGAGTTTGAACTAATTGAGAGTAGATGCTAGGAGCCAGATGGGGATGAAGAAATCAGCCTTTATCCTAGTAAGGAAAGGAAAATGCTGCAAGTCTCCTCTCTCACACCTTGGAATTCAACTTAACCACCCAGTGACAAGCAGAGAAGCCAGGGAAAGGCAGAGGAGAGCACCTCACTCCGCTTAGCCCCACACAGATCCCAGAGAGAGTCTAGCTTAGGATGGAGTGCAGTGACCTCACCTACTGGTAGTGTGGTCCAATAGAAGCCTGCCAATTCCCATCCCACCAATCAAATCAGTCACTCATTCCCTGGCATGGAGTAATCAGAAGTGTTCAACACTTTCGGAGGTGGAGGCAGGAGGATCACTTGAAGCCAGGAGCTCAAGATCCACCTGGACAACAAAGAGAGACCCTGTCTCTACAAAAAAAAAATATATATATATAATTCAGCTGGGTGTTGTGGCAAGCACCTGTAATCCCAGCTACTGGGGAAGCTGAGGTGGGCTCGCTTGAGCCCAGGAGTTTGAGGCTGCAGTGAGCTAAGATCGACTCTGTCTCTAACAATCAATCAATCAATCAATCAATAAAAAAGGCCTGGTGCTGTGGCTTATGCTGTAATCCTAGCACTTTGGGAGGCTGAGGCAGGAGGGTTGTTTAAGTCCAGGAGTTCAAGACCAGCCTGGGCAAGATAGCAAAACTTGGTCTCTATAAAAATTTATTTTAGAAAAATTAGCAGGGTGTGGTGGTGTGCACCTGTAGTCCAAGCTACTTGGGAGGCTGGGTGGGGAGGATTGCTTGATCCCAGGAATTTGAGGCTGCAGTGAGCTGTGATCATGCCACTGCAATCCAGCCTGGGTGACAGAGTGAGACCCTGGCTCAAAAAATAAAAGGCAAAAATAAAAGAAATGTTCACTCCAGGAAGGCCCTCCTCAGGAAACCAGAGAAAGGAATCAAGGTTCCTAAAGGGTATATTGTACAGAAAACACAATTACACATCTTCAGTCATAATAATCACCAATATTTAGACACTGTGCTAGGCATTATTCTAAGTACTTTAAATGTGTCAACTCTTTTTATCCTCACTTAACATGTAAGAACAGTGAATCACAGAGAAGTTTAATTTGCCTAAGATCACACAGATAATGTGTGGTGGATCAAGATTTAAACTCAGGCTCAGCTCTTGCACTCTTAACTACTACAGGACCCCAAGTTAGAGAAAGTAGCTTTAGAATGAAACAATGGCATTTGCAGCAACCTGGTTGGAATTGGAGAGCATTGTTCTAAGTGAAGTAACTCAAGAATGAAAAAGCAAACGTCCTATGTTCTTACTCATAAGTGGGAGCTAGGCTGTGAGGACACAAAGGCATAAGAATGACACAGTGGACTCTGGGGACTCGGGAAAGGATGGGAGGGGGATGAAGGATAAAAGACTACAAATTGGGTACACTATACACTGCTTGGGTGGGGGGTGCACCAAAATCCCAGAAATCATCACTAAATAACTTATTCATGCAACCAAACACCACTCCCCAAAATCCTATTGAAATATAAATAAATATAAATAAGAAGTTCAAAAATAGCTAGAAAAAAATAAAGTATATCAATTCAAAAAAAAGAGAAAGTAGCTTTAAAATATGAATAGAATCAGACCCTAAGATGAGGGGGGAAAAGAATAAAATATGAAAACATACATAGTTCAGAGCCCATTCTATAGTTAGTGGAGTATTTGGACTATTTATTTCTTCTTCATTCACAAATTCCCATTTCACCATTTTGCTGATTTTTCAAAGCTCTACAGTCATGTTAGATAGAGAACATTTAAGGACTTAAGTTCAAGCCAAAAAACTTGGTTCTTGCTAGCAACCTAATAAATACTCTATGAACAAAAAGATCAAAACTCTGCCAATATAAGATATAAGGAGATATGCTTTCTCCATTAATTTAAGTAATAAGTTAATATTGCTTTGGCAATATTTTGCACCCTTGTTCAGAAGAATGTGCAGGCTTTAAATTATTCCGAGATGTTTTTTGTGATTTAAGACAGGGTCTCATTGTGTCACCTAGGCTGGAGTGCAGGGGCATGATATTGGCTCACTGCAACCTCTGCCTCCCGAGTTCAAGCCATCCTCCCATCTCAGCCTCAAGAGTAGCTGGGATTACAGGCACACACCACAACACCCGGCTAATTTTTGTAGTTTTAGTAGAGACGTGGTTTCGCCATGTTGTCCAGGCTGGTCTCGAACTACTGGGCTCAAGTGATACACACTGCTCAGCCTTACAAAGTGTTGGGATTACAGGCATGAGCCACCTTGCCCGGCCTATCCCAAGTTTTGAGCTTCCACCAAATGCTTCCGTTTCATGGTTTCTGAACATGTGGAATCTTTTTTTTTTTTTTCCCCTTTGGTTCTCAGGTGAATGGATTAAGGCCCAGTCAGAGCAAAGTTTGGCTGAAGTAATTTCACACTCTTGCTCTCTGAAAATTTCCCGATTTCAGGTCTTGAAGATAAAACTAATTCTAAGGAGACGTTTCTGATCTTTCTAAGTAAATGTATTTAGTTCCTCAGACACTTGGCCTTTCACTAAAGCATGCTATAAACTTTTTACCCTTCTTCCCAGCTCCTCCCTCCATTTATTCTGTTGTGTATATATAGATACAGATACACACACACACACATTCCATATATATCCAGGCGTAAGGGTCTCATCTGTTTTTCTTTTTTTGAACATGGGGCCTTGCCGTCACCCTAGCTAGAGAGCAGTGGTGCAGTCATAGTTCACTGCAGCCTCAAACTCCTGGGCGCAAGTGATCTTCCCACCTCAGCATTCCAAAGCACTGGGATTACAGGCATGAGTTACCCCACCTGGCCTCATCTGTTTATCATACAAGTTTAAACGTGATATGAGGAATGAAACTAATCTATACAGTATTGTCTGAAAGACAATAGTAAAAATTAGAAGAGACAGATGGGCCAGCCACTCAGACACTGTCAGTAGCACTGCAGAGCCACACACAGCTTACATGTCGGTAGTTAGTAATTTCATATGTTCGAAATTATTTCTGCAGATATGAATTCATAGTCATTTGCAATTTGCAGTGCTTTCTTCTTTTTTTTTTTTTTTTTTTGAGATGGAGTCTCGCTCTGTCACCCAGCTTGGAGTGCAGTGGCCAGTCTCGGCTCACCATTTGCAGTGATATTTTTAAAATTAGCTTTATTTTGGCTGGGTGCGGTGGCTCACTCCTGTAATCCCAGCACTTTGGGAGGCCAAGGCGGGTGGATCACCTGAGGTTGGGAGTTCGAGACCAGCCTGACCAACATGGAGAAACTCCATCTCTACTAAAAATGCAAAATTAGCCGGGCATGGTGGCGCATGTCTGTAATCCCAGCTACTCCGGAGGCTGAGGCAGGAGAATCGCTTGAACCCAGGAGGTGGAGGTTGCAGTGAGCCGAGATTGTGTCATTGCACTCCAGCCTGGGCAACAAGAGTGAAACTCTGCCTCAAAAAAAAAAAAAAAAAAAAAAATTGCTTTATTTTTCTGGCCAACTAATTACTTTGGAATTGTAATCCTTTTTCTAATCTCCCAGTTTTGTAAGCAGCTACAGAGTACAGCTGTTGAATACATGGTGCAGGAGTTAGAGTGCTTGTTTGAGTCCAGCTCAGCCAATTAATACCTGTGTGACCTCAGGCAAGTTACTTACCCATTTGGTCTCAGTTTCCCTATTTTTTAACAAACTGACAATTATTTGGATAAGACAGTATTTAAGGGCAAATAGAACATGTAAAAAAGAGAAACAAAAATAATGATAATAGGATTGTTGTGAGGATTAAGTGATACTGTCCATGAAAGCACCTAAAAGCATGTCTACCACCAAATAGAAGCTCAATAATGTTAACTGTTAGTATTCATACAGATTTTCCTGTTCAACAAGCTCTAGCAGGCTACCAGTTTTGCTAGTGAGGAGGAGAGCCAGACTTTTCCTATAATCTGTCTCTGCCCTGAAAAGATTCCAGTTTTAATGTGGCTGATGAGGGTATTTTCCTTGACTGCTTCTCCCCAGACTTCATCCTCATGGCCCAAAGCATCCACATGTACGCAGCCAGGGTCCAGTGGGGCCTGGTCATGTGCTTCCTGTCTTATTTTGGCACCTTTGCTGTGGAGTTCCGGCATTACCGCTATGAGATTGTTTGCTCTGAGTACCAGGAGAATTTCCTAAGCTTCTCAGAAAGCCTGTCAGAAGCTTCTGAATATCAGACTGACCAGGTGTAACCCATCAGATTTTCCTTGCTGGTGAGGTGGGTGTGACGGTGGGGGAGGGGCCAGTAGGACACACTCACAGGACTTGACACAGAACCTCATTTCTCAAACACACACACACACACACACACACACACGTTCATGGCCACATTTGCCAAATGAGCTTTTCAGGGCGAGTTATTTCTTTAATGAAAAAGCACAAGCCCTTATGTGTCGACATACACGCTGTTACACTGAAAATATATGCACGACAGAGCAAGAAGCTTGTGCATGATCACTTCTTATCCTTCCCCTTCCCAGCACTCCCTCCTCTTCCCATTCTCTCCACATGGCTCAAGCACCCTACTGAGTAGGGCAGGCCAAATGTTCCTTGGGAGTAATGCCAACTCCTGAAGTTGCCTTCAGGTCCAAAGGGCTTGGAACCAGCTCGTGAGGAAGTTCTGAATCTGGCACTAATATTCTTGAATGGATAATAGTGTATCATCGAATAGGACAGAAATTGTATTGAGATGTGCCCCTGTGTCGCCTGTGGAAAGGCATGGTGACTAGAACTTACCCACAAAAGCCCCCTTCGTCGTGGTTCAGTGGTCTGCTGCGTGGATCCCAGGAGAGACATGGGCCACAGACTGTGAAAGCAAAGCCCGCCACCGTGATCTGGACTTGATGCACTGTAACTGAGAATGATTTCCAAATGTGAATATGTATAGGGACGTGGTCTGCCAGGCCCAGAACAAGAAGGGGGCAGTGAAGGTATGGTTTAGTGTTTGCTTTCATAGTATGCCATGTACAATGTTTTATATTTCATAGTTTATTTTTCTTTTAAGTAACTACCATGAGTCTCTCTAAGCCTCATGGACAAAGATGTAGACCAAATGCAAGAGCTGAGCTTGCTTTGGGTTCAACCATGATCAAAGAAAAACAGAGGTCACTGGCAGGCTTACATTGGAAGCTATGAAAATATCACAGAAAAATGGAAAGAAATATGGATGTGCAGAGGTAATAAAAAGAGCTGCTGCTGGACATTTATCAAAGATAGGCATCTTAGAGTATCTTGTTGCAAGTCCAAATCAGGGGAGACTTTTTAAATATATATCTTTTGCTCAAATTTAGTAGGTTTTTTTTTTTTTTGATTAAGGGCTTTTCAAATGTGGAATTGATAGAATCCGATTGAAAGAATACCCTTCCTAAAAACCAAATGGACACAGCTGGCTCCCCTGCTAGCCAACCCGCAGTTCCCAGTTCCCACCTGCTGAGTGTTCAGAACTCAGACTGTAGGTGTGAGCTTTTGAGACTGTGCTTCATGAAGAAGAACAGAATTCCAAATTCAAACTGTGTTGGAGTGAGCCAAGTGGACAGACCCTCCATGAGTGCACTTTCTTTCAAGAAATCCCCAGATTGACCCCATAGAGGTCTGGGATTACATGGAATATAATATGAAAAACATTTTTCAGGCTGGGCGTGGGGCTTATGCCTGTAATCCCAGCACTTTGGGAGGCCGAGGAGGGCGAATCACCTGAGTCGGGAGCTCGAGACCAGCCTGACCAACGTGAAGAAACCCTGTCTCTACTAAAAAAAAATACAAAATTAGCTAGGTGTCGTGGCGCATGCCTGTAATCCCAGCTACTCAGGAGGCTGAGGCAGGAGAATCACTTGAACCCGGGAGGCAGAGGTTGCGGTGAGCCGAGATCAAGCCATTGCACTCCAGCCTGGGCAACAAGAGCGAAACTCCATCTCAAAAAAAAAAAAACAAAAAACATTTTTTAATTCAACCCAAGGTCTGAACTTCTTGAGGAAAAGGTCAATGTCTTTTCATCTCTGTATTTTTCCCCACCTCTTAGCACAGTGCCTGGCACGTATTAGGTGCTCAATGAATGTCTGTTGAATAGAATTATTGATAATTTAAGGGTAGGAAAAAGGAGTGTCAGAGAGAGACTCAAAGATGCGTGAGGGAGCATGGAAGATGGCTGTTTCATGTGAGACAGGAATGAAAGAAGTCATGAATAGGGATCAGATGGGGGAGTGAGAATCCCTGTAAGTAAAATGTGAGGAAAGGAGCAAGCTGAGAACAAGATTGTCCTGTCAAAAAGGCGTCTTACTGTAAATAGTCCAAGGTGACATTTGTTAGTTTTGAATACTGCTTTTGGGTTTTTTTCCTTTTCATATTTTAAAATTTTTATCAAAGAACAAAGACTTATGTAGTTTTCTTTTATTCTACACAATCCAAATTAAACAGCTTTTGGTGATGCAACTGTACACTTTCTTAAGAATATATCTAATACAACATTTTAGCAGAACCAAGCAATGACTGACATTATTCATTGGGATCTGGTCACTAAATAAAATTCTTTTATGCATAATTGTGATTTCTTTGTCTCTTACACCACTATTTCTTCTCTAATATTAAAACATGTGAAAACTCTGTCAGATATTATGTTAAAAATTAACTTGTGTTATATTGGTAGGGTGTTTTCTAACACCATCAACCAATTCTGTGATTTTCCCGGACACCAATTGAGTATCTGCAATTCAATTCTGACACTACCCGGGGTTTGTGTCAGATTCCACAGGTTTAAGGGCTGAGTCCCACAAGACTGCCTCACTTCCACTGCCAGGCACAAATACTGGGCCCACAGGTGACCCTCACTTCTGTCCAGATTGGCTACAAAGTCGAAGGGGCTCCCACACACCACCCGCTTAAGGTTCAAATAATTTGCTAGAACAGCTCACAGAACTCAGGAAAATCCTTACACTTGCGGGTTTATGATGAAGGCTACAATTTAGGACGAGCCAAACTAAAAAGAAGCAGAGAGGGCAAGGCATGGGGAGGTGCCTGGAGCTCCACGCCCGCTCAGAGCACATCATCCTCCCAGCACCTTGCTGTGTTCATCTACCTGGGAGCTCTCCAAATCTTAACCATTCAAGAGTTTATTTTATGGAGCTGGATCTCCAGATGCCCTCTCTCCCCAAAGCTCAAAGGTCAGCAGGTGTTTCTGCTGACCAGCCTGAGCCTGAGGTTATCCAGGGGGCCCCACCCTAAGTGACCTCATTAGCATAAACTCAAACTTCAAAGGTTTCAGAAGTTCTGTGCAGGAACTGGGGACAAAGACCAAATTCAGCCATGCACCCATAGCAATGTTTCAGTCAAAAATGCACTGAATATTAAGACAGTGGTCCCATAAGATTATAATACCAGCTAGACGTGGTGGCTCACGCCTGTAATACCAGCACTTTGAGAGGCCGAGGCAGGCGGATCACCTGAGGTCATGAGTTCGAGACCAGCCTGGTCAACATGGTGAAACCCTGTCTACTAAAACATACAAAATCAGCCAGGTGTGATAGTGCGTGCCTGTGATCCCAGCTACTTGGGAGGCTGAGGCAGGAGAATTGCTTGAACCCAGGAGGTGGAGGTTGCAGTGAACCGGGATCACACTATTGCAGCACTCCAGCCTGGGAGAGAGAGCGAGACTCCATCTCAAAAAAAAAAAAAAAAGCAAACTTACAATGAGGCCACGTTTTATCATCTGTGTTATTTGCTCGATTTTCTCTACCCCTGGTGTGGAAAAGTAAAATTTTTGTATCCTGAAATGTATAATCTACTGGTTATCAATGGAGACTGGATACCACTGTTTATATTATTTTTGTATTCAGGCATTGCTTCCTCAGGATAGGTTAAGTTTTGCTGTCCCAACATAAAACTAATAAAACTAAAGTTTATTTCTCATACTGGATGTCTATCCAAGTTCAGCAGGGGGTTCTGCTCATTGTAACAACTCCAACCTTGGCTGATAGACGTTTCCTCTTGGCACATGCTCCCACAGTTGCTCATGGCCAAGGAAATGTGGCAGACTGCTCCCTGGCTCTCAGAGCTCCTGCCAGGAATGGCAAACGTTACTTAGCTTACATTTCACTGGCTAAGGAAACCGAGTGGCCTTCTCTATGCATGGCACTCCTACCATGTGCCCACAATGGGAGATGCATTTGTGAACAGCCCAGTGACCACCACAGGATCCTCAACTTCTTTAGTCATTGTCATTCCTTTGAGGTGCAAGTTCCAAAGAATCATTAGAGAAGCCATCACAATTCAGAAATAGAGGAAAGGGACCATCTGTGGGGTTGGCACTATTCAATTCTCAGTGCTTTTCTTACTGTACCTAGATCCATAAGCAACACTTCACAATTTGATCACCCCCTTGCCACCTCTCTGCTTAAAACTTTGTTACTTGGCTCTCAGAATATTGTGCCCTTTTAATTTGCCTCCTGCTTCCCTCTCCACCCAGCGTCTCTGCTGGGCCACTTTCTCCCTGCCATCCCAACACTGGAGTACCCCATGGCTCCGTCCTGACAACTCATCTTACCTACCCACACTCAGTCTCTGAGTGACCTCATCCAGTATTCCAGTTCTAAATATTGCCATGGGCTGACGTTTCCCAAGTTCTCCAGGCCAGACCTCTATCCTCAGTACCATAGACCTGTGTCTTCAACTACCCTTACAGCATCCTCACTTGAAAGGCATCCCAAGTTTAACACATTCTGATCTAATCTCTTTAAAAGCATTCCTCCCACCCAAGGTAGAGACAACCCATCTTTCAGTTGCTTACACTGAAACTTTGGAGCAATCCTCATCTCTTCTCTCTTGCACACCCCAAATCCTCTCTGCTGTACCTTCAAAGTATACTAGAATCCATCCACTGCCACTGTCTAGTCCAAACCACTGCTATCTCTCCTGGATTTTTATAATAATGCGTAAAAATTACTCTCTCTTCTTCTATCATCTGCTAAGGTGTGTCCTCAATATAGAAGTCAAAATGATCTCTCTCAAAGCTAAATTAGGCCTGACGTGGCTCATGCCTGTAATCCCAGCACTTTGGGAGGCCGAGGAGGGAGGATCACTTGAGCCCAGAAGTTCAAGACCAGCCTGGGCAACATGGTGATACCCTGTCTGTACAAAAAAATAAGCCAGGCATGGTGGCACACACCTATAGTCCCAGCTACCCAGGAGGCTGAGGAGGTAAGATCACCTGAGCCTGGAAGGTCAAGGCTGCAGTGAGCCGAGATTGTGCCACTGCACTGTAGCCTGGGCAACAGAGTGAGACCCAGTCTCAAAAAAAACAAAGCTTAGATCATCATCTCTCCTCTGCTTAAAATCCTCCAGCACTCATCACTCGGCACTCAGAACTCCTCGTACTCAGTGAAAACCCCAGTCATTAAAATGCTCTACAAGGCCTAACAAAGTCTGCCTTTACACCTTTCCTTCTCTCTGTTTCAGTCCCTCTGCCTCCTTGTGTTCTTCCAACAGTCAGGCATGCTGTGGCCACAGGGCCTGATGTGGTCTGGCCGTGTTCCCACCCAAATCTCATCTTGAACTGTAGTTCCCATAACCCCCATGTGTCATGGGGGGGACCCAGTGGGAGGTAATTGAATCATGGTATTACTGAGGGTCCTCGTTCTTAAAGCTCCAAAGATGGTGGCGGGCAGCTTCCAAAATGACAGCAAGCCTCTTTTCTCTGACCTGGGGTTCTTGGCCTCACGGATTCCAAGGAATGGAATCTTGGACCATACGGTGAGTGTTACAGCTCTATTCAGCTTGATTAGGACGAACCCCAGGCACTTAGCCCACGCAGGAACAATGGTGAGCCTCTAGCCCAATTGGGAGCAGCAATGGGCACCGCCTCATTGGATCAGAAGTGCAGCGGACACCCTGCGGGATCCAGAGGGGTGGAAGTCAGTGGTGGTGTCTGCAACAACAGCAATCAGCAGTGGTGGAGAGCGAGCAAAAGCTTAGTTCGAATGGGAACAAACTAAGCTCGTGTGGGGCTTTCAGGCATAATTAGAAAAGCATGTGAAAAGATGCGGGCGCGGTGGCTCACGCCTGTTATCCCAGCACTTTGGGAGGCTGAGGCGGGCCGATCATGAGGTCAGGAGATTGAGACCATCCTGGCCAACATGGTGAAATCCCATCTCTACTAGAAATACAAAAAATTAGCCAGGCGTGGTGGTGGCATCTGTAGTCCCAGCTACTCAGGAGCCTGAGGCAGGAGAATGGTGTGAACCCGGGAAGCGGAGCTTGCAGTGAGCTGAGATCGCAGCACTGCACTCCAGCCTGGGCGACAGCAAGACTCTGTCTCAAAAAAAAAAAAAAAAAAAAAAGGAAAAAGCATGTGAAAAGAGTTCCCTCAGTCACAACTTAGTGGCTGGGAGAAGTATCTAGTGACTGGCTGTCCTAGGACCCCTCGGATAGTTACAGATCTGGAGGACAGTTGTCCAGGACAGGAGAGTAAGACTGAGAAGACCACGCCAGTGTCCAGGAGCAGGTAACTTCTTGGCCCTCAATGGTCAGGCATACCCGGGGCTCTGTGAGGGTGATGGCATGGGCTGGCACTTGTCCCGGGCAACCTCAGTCCTGCTGCTGTATCATCTGGTTAGTGGTTTCTGATTCAGAGGATCTTCGTCCCCTGGGGCAGTGGGCCTTCCAGTGATTCCCCTGACATAAGGGGCATGGATGAGGGGACGGCTTATTTCTATTTGGACAGTCTTTTTTAAAGTGTCCTTGTAGACCGCACTGGAAGCAAGCCTTATTAGGCATTCGATTTGCCCGGCTTTTCCTTTTTCCGAGCCTCCAAAGTCCAATTGCCTGAGGGCCATGACTAAAGCGGTGGCCTTTTTTTTTTTTTTTAAATCTGGTTTGTCCCGTTCCACCTGCTCCTCCTCATTCTATTATAAAAACCAAGGTTGCCAAGTTCAATAGGATTTCTAAGTTTTGCTCCGGGCCTAAGGTGCACTTTTAAAGTTTTTTTCTAATGTCTGCAGCTGACTGAGTGATCAACTTATCCTTTAAGATTAGTTGGCCTTCAATAGAGTCAGGTGACAGAGAGGTATACTTTCTTTTCTTTTTTTTTTTTTTTTGACGGAATCTTGCTCGTCGCCTAGGCTGGAGTGCAGTGGCGCGATCTTGGCTCACTGCAAGCTCCGCCTCCCGGGTTCACGCCATTCTCCTGCCTCAGCCTCCCGAGTAGCTGGGACTTCAGGCGCCCGCCACCATGCCTGGCTAATTTTTTGTATTATTAGTAGAGATGGGGTTTCACCATGTTAGCCAGGATGATCTCCATCTTCTGACCTCGTGATCCGCCTGCCTCAGCCTCCCAAAGTGCTGGGATTACAGGCGTGAGCCACTGCACCCGGCCCAGAGAGGTATACTTTTCCAATGCCTCCCTTAGTCTCTACAGAAAGGCAGTAGGATTTTCTTCCTTTCCCTGTGTTATAGTGGACATCATTGAATAATTCATAGGCTTCTTCCTAGTTTTCCTTAATCCTTCTAGCACGCAAGTTAACAAATGTCTGCAGCACCAATCTCCGTGTTCTGATTCTATGTCCCAGCAAACTGCTTGCTGGTCTGTGGGGAATCAGTCTCTTTCCTCTGTTGTCATCCTATCATTGACCTGACTGAGATACCAGAGATCACCAAACTCTCAGGCTGCAGTTATGATGCACTTCTCTCATTTGGGGTTAGTGTCTGATCTAGCAGTAACATTATATCTCTCCATGTCAGATCAAAGGATAGTCCTAACCCTTGTAAAACATCAATATAGCCATCAGGGTTATCTGAGAATTTACCTAGGTCTATTTTAATTTGCTTCAAGTCAGAGAAATAAAAAGGTACATGCACTCTCGCTGGGCCAAATTCTCCTCCTCCCACCGCTTGGAGGGGGCATAATCAGGGAATATTGGCACTCTTTGGATCATTGTTTACCGCTTTGTCTATCTCCTTTGGGACCGTTTGCATTGAAGGGGGGTTCTTATTAGTTGGGGAAAGAGCGGGGGGGGGTGGGGGGGACGCTGGGGTAGGGAGGTAGACTCTGAGGACTTTCTGTAGGGCATAAATCACACTTTTTACATAATTGCCAGTTGTTTCTTAATGAAAAGAAAGTTTATACATATGGCACTTCACTCCATGTGCCTTCTTTTCTACAAAAGAGTTCTAGCTATAAGATGGTGTTATAATTTGTACTTCCCTCAGGAGGCCAGGTTTCTTCCCCTTGAAGAGGATATCGTGGCCAGGCCGTACTGCAGAAAAATTTAAGTTGCCTCTTTCTTAGCATCTGAAGGTCAAATTGGTCCCAGTTCTCCAGAATACATCTTAGGGGCATTTTTGCCTTCTGGGGAATGTTTCCCATCTGAAAAAAGAACATAGGGATGCCAGCACCCCTAGCCATTTTCCGATAAGCATTAGTCCTAGAGCGTCCTCCATGGTCCTAATGCTTATTCCTTTCCAGGGTGCGTAACCACCCATGGATGTCTGCTTATTGGATTAGTTATGCTCACTGTTGTAGCAGTCCTGCACCCCTTTTCCCACCTTTATTGACCACAAAGAAAGGGGTCCGGGCTGCTGGATTCTAGTGGTCCTTCACGAGCGAGCCTAACATTGCCTTTGCACTCAGGGGTGAGTTCTAGAGCTGGGCTGGGTTCCTGAGTATTTCCTAACAACCCAGTTGCCCCATCAAGATGCATTCCCACAAACAACAGTTCTTATGCAAATTCATTTCAGAGAGGGTGTGGGTAACCTTTTGAGTCAGGATTGAGATAGAGTTTTTTGATTCTGTAAGTACTTTAAGGCTTGGCTGAGTGCAAACAGCTCCCACGTTTGAGCAGACCAATTATTAGGCAATTTTCCTAACTCGCTTCTACAAGAGTTTCCCTCAATTACTGAATACCCACTGTGTTTTTTTTCTCAATCACCTGGGAGGAACCATCTATCCTCCTGTCCTGAAGGGGGTTCCTCCTAGGTCTGGTCGGACTTTTGTATGGTAATTAAGATTTAAATCCACTGTTAGGAAATCTGCTGGGTTAAGGGAATTTTCATTGGTTAATGTTAAATTATCTTTTTTTTTTTAACAGAATAGTCCTACACTTTAAGATTTTTGAGTTAGTAAGCTACCCTTTTTGCTTTTTTTTGACTTAGTATAGTTTTGAATTGTGATGTGTGCTCACAATGAGGTTTCCTCTAAAGGCTAATTTTCTACTTTCTTTTGTTAGCAAAGAAGTTGCTACTACTGGGATCTCTTTCTTTCTCTCTTTGACTTTCTGTCTCTCTCTCCCTCTTTGAATCCCTCTTTCTCTCTCTCTCTCTCTCCTCTCTGTCTCTCTCTCTCCTTTTCTTTGTACATAGATTTTGGGAACACAGTGGAAGGACGTTCACTCGTTGCCCCCATTTGCCACCATAGGAATATGCACCTCCCTTTTAATTTACTCTATTCACTTTCATCCTGATCTATTATGTTGTTGTAGACCTAGTTCCAGTTGTTAAAGTACTGGGCCATCAGTTCTAAGGCCCTGGCCAAGGAGTCAAGGCTTGGAGATTGTATTGCAGAGGGGCAAGCTGGGTAGAAATTGGGGGAGGAGAGCATCCTACACAATGGGAGAGCAATCCTCCTAGCCATTTACAAACTTGAGGACCTGGCAAGGGTGGTGGGGGAAGGGGTCTCACATAACTGCCCATGTCGAGAGCTGTATACCTAAATTGGGAGGGGCACCAGGGACAAGACTCCCTGGGTTCATGGCCTAGATGCCTAAGGACACGGGGTAGAGCTTCACTAGATCCTTTTGGAGATACAACTTGCTCTAATGCTTGGGAGAGGAAGTGAAAGTCTGAAGTATTAGTACCTAGGAGGCAGGGATTGGAGGAAGTAGATTCAGACGTAAGCAGAATTTTGGGGCTACACTTTCAAGAAAGTCATGGTCAGGACCCTGAAGGTATGGGTCAGAAGGAAAGCTAGGGGCGCATGCATGGGCGCCTGTTGAGTAGAGACTTCTGGCGCAGCCGGGAGATTTGGGGATGACAGCTTTCTGCCTCTAGTCAGCCCTCACCTTCCCCAGGAAAACTGAAAGCGGAAGCTGGTTCCAGGCAGACCAATGCTCTCAACCCCAAAGGGTTGGGGGTTGTTAGAAAGCCCTTTCCCAGACAGCCTCACACCTGAGTCTTAAGCCCAGGAGCCACACTAATTGTTTTTTTAACTGGCTGACAGGTGCCCGGTATTTTCCTCCAATTCTAAGGAAGGATAGAACAGAACAGCAAGTGAAAGTGGCCCAATATTATTCACCACTTTGGAGAGTACCATCTGAGTCGCCAAAATGTTATGGGGGGCGTCCTTGGTCCTTGTTCTTAGAGCTCCCAAGATGGTGGTGGGCTGCTTACAAGATGGCGGCAAGCCTCTTGTTCTCTGACCTGGGGTTCTTGGCCTCACAGATCCCAAGGAATGGAATCTCAGGCCATGCGGTGAGTGTTACAGCTCTATTCAGCTTGATTAGGATAAACCCCAGGCACTTAGCCCACGCAAGAGCAATGGTGAGCCTCTAGCCCGATTGGGAGCAGCAATGAGCACCACCTCGCTGGATCAGAAGTGCAGCAGACACCCTGCCGGATCCGGAGGGGTGGAAGTCAGCAACAGCATCTGTGAAGACAGCAATCGGCAGCCCTGGATGGTGAGCAAACGCTCAGTTCGAACCGGAACAAACAGGGACCAGAGAGAGTGCAGTTGCAAGATTTAATAGAGTGAAAACAGAACTCCCATACAACAGGAGGGGACCCAAAGGGGGTAGCCCTTGCTGGCTCAAATGCCTGGGTTTATATCCCAATCATGGTCCCTCCCCCTGTGCTCTCAGGAGATAGATGATTGGCTATTTCTTTACCTCCTGTTTTTGCCCAATTAGCATTTTAGTGAGCTCTCTTTACTACCTGATCGGTCAGGTGTGAGCTAAGTTGCAAGCCCTATGTTTAAAGGTGGATGCTGTCACCTTTCCCAGCTAGGCTTACGGATTCTTTGTCAACCTAGGAAATCCAGCTAGTCCTGTCTCTCAATGGGGGTGGTTACTCTCATGCTGTTCTCATGATAGTGAGTTCTCACGAGATCTGATGGTTTTATAAAGGGCTTTTCCCCACCTTCGCTCTGCATTTCTCCTTGCTGCCACCATGTGAAGAAGGACGTGTTTGCTTCCCCTTCTGCCATGACTGAAAGTTTCCTGAGGCCTCCCCTGCCATGTGAAACTGTGAGTCAATTAAACCTCTTTCCTTTATAAATTAGCCAGTCTCAGGCAATTCTTCATAGCAGTGTGAGAAGGAACTAATACAGTGCCTTTGCTGTGACCTCTGCCCTGGGCAGTCTTCCCCTAGATATTTAAATCTCTCACCTTGTTCACCTACTCAAATGTTACATTCTCACTGAGACCCCTGACCTCTCTAAAATTCAACCCCTGCAAGCCCACCCCTGTACAATCTATCCCTCTTTCCAGTTTCATTTTGCTCTATAGCATTTTTTTTTTAAAACAGGGTCTTGCTCACCCAGGCTGGAGTGCAGTGGCACCATCTTAGCTTACTGTGGCCTTGATCTCCTGGGTATAGCATTTTTTAAACATGGTCCTGTAATCAGTTAAAATTCTAACATCCACAATACTGAGACATTTTATTCTTTTTGTTATTATCTGACTCTCTCTACCCCTAAAATATAAACTCCAGGAGGACAGAGATTTGTGTCTGCCATATATTCAGCCAGTACTTAGAACCAGTGGTTGGCACATAGGTAAGCACTTACTATTTCTAAAATAAATGACTGGTAGCTGCCAACCCCCAACTCCAGATGTTTTTAAAATATTTGGTCTATTAGATATGAGCTGCTCAGTCATTCAAGGCATTTAAGAAACAGTGCTCACACCTGTAATCCCAGCACTTTGGGAGGCTGAGGCGGGCGGCTCACGAGATCCGGAGATAGAGACCATCCTGGCTAACACGGTGAAACCCTGTCTCTACTAAAAATATAAAAAAATTAGCCAGGCGTGGTGGTGGGCACCTGTAGTCCCAGCTGCTCAGGAGGCTGAGGCAGGAGAATGGCGTGAACCCGGAAGGTGGAGCTTGCAGTGAGCCAAGATCACGCCACTGCACTCCAGCCTGGGCGACAGAGGGAGACTCTGTCTCAAAAAAAAAAAACCAAAAAGAGAAACAGTGCTATTGTAATCAATTTTGGAGGATACAATTGTCCTTGTGCTAGTCCCATCAAACAGCTTTCTAGGTCTGGAGGAAGTTCTAGATTATAATTTTTTTTTTTTTTTTGAGACAGGATCTCGCTCTGTTAGCCAGGATGGTCTCGATCTCCTGACCTCGTGGTCCGCCCGCCTTGGCCTCCCAAAGTGCTGGGATTATAGGCATGAGCCACTGTGCCCAGCTAATTATAGTTATTTTTTATGATGTCTGCAGCAACTAGTACATGTTAAATACCCAAATTCTAAATAAGACTTGAAATATCCTTATGCAAACTCTGTGTTAGTACCTGATTGCCTCTCATGTAGCTTCAAAATAAAATATTAAGGATAACTAAGTCCTTACTTGAGAAAACTAAATGTGTTTCATGTTTTTAAGACAAGAAACTGCTGGGCACAGTAGCTCATGCCTGTAATACCAGCACTTTGGGAGGCCAAGGCAGGAGGATCATTCGAGCTCAGGAATTTGAGACCAGCCTGGGCAACATGGCAAAACCCCCTCTCTATCAAAATACAAAAAAATTAGCGGGTATGGTGGTGTGCACCTGTAGTCCCAGCTACTTGGGAAGCTGAGGCAGGAGGACTGCTTGAGCCTGGGAGGTCAATGTTGCAGTGAGTCAAGATTGTGCCACTGCACTCCAGCCTGGGTGAAAAAGTGAGACCCTGTCTCAAAAAACAACAAACAAAAAAACAAAAAACAAAACAAACAAAAAAAGAAGCTGAGCTGACTCTTTAAGTCATACTCAGATTTTAAAATTTAACTCATCAAAAACTCTCCCCACAGGTCAGGCACGGTGGCTCATGCCTGTAATCCCAGCACTTTGAAAGGCTGAAGTGAGTGGATCACTTGAGATCAGCAATTCAAGAGCAGCCTGGCCAACGTGGTGAAACCTCATCTCTACTAAAAATACAAAAATTAGCCGGGCGTGGTGGTGCGTGCCTGTAATCCCAGCTACTCAGGAGGCTGAGGCAGGAGAATGGCTTGAACTCAGGAGATGGAGGTTGTGGTGAGCCGAGATCATGCCACTGTGCTCCATCCTGGGCAACAGAGGGAGACTCCATCTCAACAACAACAACAACTACTCTACCCACAAATGCTATCTGGGTCAGAATAAAGAAAAGATGTAAGGTATTCAATGAATATTTCTGTATAAAGCAGAACTAAGGGATTTATTTACCAGTCAATATTAGAATAACATCTAAGATGACTAGATTTTTGTAAACCATATTTAGATTTGTAGCCAGGGATAATTAAGAGCACTGGGGGGAAAGGGCTTTGACTAGACACAGGAACAAGTGGGTTCAGTGACTAGAAGTACTCCAGATAGAGACTAGCTGGTGATTTGCTTTTTGCATTGTCCTAGGAGACAGCTTTCTCAAAGTACATTTGATTTCCTTATCATATCCATAAACATTATCATTACTTGCCCTTGGAAGGCTTTAAGCAGTACGCTTTTCTAGTATAAAGCTGAAAGCACTATGTCTATTATTGGCAGTCTTTTTCTATTGTGGCATTTTATTGTGTAGGAATAACCAGTGGAGCTTCAAGCACAGGCTGCTAGGAATGGGAAGAAAACGAATTGGAGAGACACTGTGCAAAAGACAGCAGGTGTGACTTGCTGCCTGTGGAGGAGGGTGGAGGGGAAGAAAGCGTCAGAGACATTCTGAAGGTTCAAGCCTGCATGACTGGGAAGATGGGGACACTTGCAAAATGTAGGAAGACAAGAGATGCCACCATCTGGAAGGAGAGAGGGAGAGAATGATGAGACAATTTTGATGTTCCTAACTGCATACCCCAGCACAGGCCTTTTAAAAAGCCTCGCTGTGCTGAAAGGGATGAAAAAGCCTGTCCACTGCTTAGTACTAGTTGATTCATGTTGGCTGCCAAACAGATTATCACAAAATGTAGTGGCATAAAGCCACCATTTATTACACTCATAGATTCTATGGGTCAGGAATTCAGACAGGGCACAGCAGGGACAGCTTTTCTCTGAAGTCTGGGGTCTTTACCCCAGAGTCTGAAGGCTGGATGCTGGAAGCATCTGAAGGTCAGCGTGTTCTTGTGTCTGCAGGTCAAGGCTGGCTGTCAGGTTGAGGCCTTAGTTCTTCTCCATATGGGTGAATCTGGGCTTCTCACAGCATAGTAGCTGACTTCCCCAGAGCAATTGTCTAACCCCAGCTCTTGAAAAAAGTGAGTCAGCTAGAAGCTGTATCATAACCTAGCTTAGAAAGTTACAAAGCATGGCCTCTGTTGTCCCTTTTTGGTTGGAGCAGTCATAAGTCCTACCCAGACTCATGGAATGGAACATAGGCCCCACCTCTTGGTTACAGGAGTGTCAAAGTCACATTGTAAGAAGAGCATGTGGTGTGACATCCGTGAAAATGGAAGAATAAGGAACATCAAAAGTCCTTCCAAAAAAGCAACAAATAAACTGACAAAAACTGCCAGAATCAACTTTTTCAAAATTCTAGAACCTAACCAAAAGCTTACAGCAACCAGGAGGACTTAATCAAGAAAGTCTGAAACTACTTTTGCAAAAATTATGAGTGAGGGAAATCTAACATAACTGACTCCATCTTCCTTCTAACCTCACAAACTGTCTTTGCTCATTCCAGGCTAATGATAGGAGGAATTTAGTATTTACTTTTATTTTTCTTTTTTGAGACAGGGTTTCACTCTGTCACCCAGGCTGGAGTGTAGTGACACACTCATGGCTCACTGCGGCTTTGACCTCCCAACCTCAAACAATCCTACTGTCTCAGCCTCCTGCATAGCTGGGACTACAGGCACATAACCACCATGCCCGGCTAATTTTTGTTTTGTTTTGGTAGACAGGGTTTCATCATGTTGCCCAGGCTGGTCTTGAACTCCTGGTCTTGAGTGATCCTCCCACCTCCGCCTCCCAAAGTGCTGGGATTACAGGTGTGAGCCACCGTGCCTGGCCTACGAATTTATAGTTTAATTTTAAAACAAAGATGAAAATAGTTCCATCTCATAACCCCCTCCTTGCTCAGGACCAAAACTGCCTTTGTAAAACTAATCAAAGGCCACAAGCTTAGAAGTGTGATAGGGCCCTGAATTCTGCTAAGATGTAGGCACAAACTCATTGTGTCTTCTGCTAAGATGTAGGCATAAACTCTAACCAGTTGTTTTATAACTTGCCTTTTTAAAACTCTTTACTACTCAGAAGTCACATAGCCACTGGTCACAAGATTTGTAACTTCCCCAAATGCCCCTGTGGATAACATCACTGTTGTAAAACCTAAGACTGATGTTTGAGATATTTTTCAGATTTGAATGCTGTATGGACCAACTGGCACCACCCAATCAAAAAAGTTGCACCCAGATATCAGCTCAGCAAAAGACAGTATCGACCCCCTATGATTTCATCCTTGACCCAACCCATCAGCGTTACTCATTCCCTAGCCTCCTGCCCACCAAACTGTCCTCGAAAAACCCTAGTCCCCGAATTCTCAGGGAGGTGGATTTGAGAATTATTTCCTGTCCATCGGCTTGGTGGGTCCTGTGATAATGAAATTATCCACTGCAACACTCCTGCTGCTCTTAGTGCATTAGCTTTTCTGGGCAGTGGGCAAGAAGAACCCAGCTGGGTAATTACAAAACTACCTGAATCTCAGCAAAAGCTCAGGAAGCTCTGTGGTGTTTTAAGTTACCCTCCTTCTACCCCTCCACTCCTGTGCTCAGTGATGATGGCCTTGAAGGTAAAAGCCCAGGTTTCTAGTACAGGTAAGAATGCCAGAAGGAGCAGAATAATGGATCTCATTCACAAAGGACTGTGGTCATTCGTTTTGGGCTGTGCGTTTGTCTGCTTGGGCTGCTGTAACAAAATGCTACAGACTGGGTGGCTTAAACGACAGAAGTGTATTCTCTCACAGTCCTGGAAGCTAAAAGTCCATGATCAAGGTTCTGGCAGATTTGGCTTTTAGTGAAGGCTCTTCCTGGCTTGTAGATGTCACCTTCTCAGTGGGTCCTCACATGGTGGAGAGTTCTCTGGTGTCTCCTCCTCCTTTTATAAGGCCGCCAATCCATTGGATTAGGGCCCATCCTTACGACCTCATTTAATCTTAATTGCCTCCCAAAGGCCTTATCTCCAAATATAGTCACATTGGGGCTTAGCTAGGGCCTCAAGATATGAATTTGTGGGAACACAATTAAGTCCACAGCAACTTATCTGGTCCTAGCTGAATGGACTTACCATTATCTTGCCTAACTTGGAACCCTGCCAATTCTGAGGCAGCTACCAGGGTCCTTTGATAAAAGCAGTTAAAGGCAAATGTATTAATCACAACCCTGGAACAATGGATAACAGGTGGAGCAAACAGCAGTCTCACCAAAACACTTGACAGAAAAGGCTAGTGATGCTTTGGTGAACAAGGGCTTTGAAAAGCTCTGACATTCTTGGTGTTATGGGTTGAAATATGTCCCCTCCACCACAAAGATATGCTGCATCCTAATTCCCAGTATGTCAGAATGCAACCTTATTTGGAAATAGAATCATTGCAGATTTAGTTAGTTGAGATCACACTGGATTAGGGTAGGCCCTTCCTCTAATATGATTGGTGTGCTCATAAGATAGCTTTGTGAAGACACAGACACACAGGAAAAAATGCCATGTGAAGACAGAAGTAGAAATTGGAGTCATGCATTTATGACCCAAGCAATGGCATGCATTGTCAGCTGTCACCAGAAGCTACGTGGAATGCAACAGATTCTCGCTTAGTGCCTCCATAGGACACTAACTCTGCCAACACCTTGATTTCAGACTTCTAGCATCTAGAACTTAGGGAGGGTGAGTTTCTGCTGCTTTAAGCCACTCAATTTGTAGTACTTTGCAGCCCTAGGAAACTAATACAATAGTTAAATATTAAAAGACAGTATAAATGTATTTGTTGTTTGCTACTCCTTTTTCTCCTATCTGATTTAAAATACAACTGCATAAAGCAATAGTAATAAATCTATGTTGATGGGTACACAATATATACATGTGTAATTTGTGACAATAACAACATAAATTGTTGGGAATGAAGTTATGTGGGAGCAAAGTTTTGTATACTATTCAATCTAAAGTGGTACTGGCCAGGCGCGGTGGCTCTTACCTGTAATCCCAGCCAGTAGGGAGACTGAGGTGCAAGAATTGCCTGAACCCTGCAGGAGAGGCAGAGGCTGCAGTGAGCTGAGATCACGCCACTGTGCTCCAGCCTGGGGGAGAGAGTGAGACTCCATCTCAAAATAAACAAACAAACAAAAACTAGGGTGGTATTAATCAGAACTAGAATGTTATAAATATATGTTAATTGTACCCTCAGGGGAAATCACTAAGAAATAATTCAAAAATATATATTAAAAGAGATGACAGTGCTGGGCACGGTAGCTCACGCCCGTAATCCCAGCACTCGGAGGCCGAGGCAGGCAGACCACCTGAGGTCAGGAGTTCAAGACCAGCCTGGCCAAGATGGCAAAACCCTGTCTCTACTAAAATTACAAAAATTAGTCAGGTGTGGTGGTGCACACCTGTAGCCCCAGCTACCTGGGAGGCTGAAGCACGAGACTTGCCTGAACCTGGGAGGTGGAGGTTGCAGTGAGCCGAGATTGTGCCACTGCCCTCCAGCCTGGGTGACAGAGCAAGACTCCGTCTCAAAAAAGAAATGACAAGGAAATTAAAGCAGTATGCCAGAAAATATCTAGTTAACACAGAAAATGGCAGCAATGAAAGAAGTGAGGAACCAAAAAGATACACAAAATATAGAAATCAAATAGCAAAATGACAGAATTAAGTGCTTGTCAGTAATTATATGTCAATGGTTTCACCTCTTCAATTCAAAGGCAGAGGCTGGCATCATGAATTAAAACATAATCCACTACATACTATCTACAAAAGACACATTTTGGATTCAGGACAGAAATAAATAGAGGATGGTAAAAGAAATTCGGCTGGGCTGTAATCCCAACACTTTGAGAAACCAAGGCAGGCAGATAGCTTGAGCCCAGGAGTTCGAGACCAGCCTGGGCAATAGAGTGAGACCTCATCTCTACAAAAATACAAAAATTGGCTAGGTGCGAGGTCGCACACCTGTGGTCCCAGCTACTCAGGAGGCTAAGGTGGGAGGCTCGCTTGAGCCTGGGAGATTGAAGCAGTAAGCTATGATCTTGCCACCACACTCCAACCTGGGGCCACGGAGTGAGACCCTGTCTCCAAAAAAAAAAAAAAAGATATTCCATGTAAACAGAGGGTGAAGTGGCTACAGTAATACCAGACAAAATAGACTTTAAGACAAAAACCATTACAAGAGACAAAGAAGGACATTATAATATTAAAGAAGCTAGCAAGAAGCTATAACAATTATAAACATATATACACCTTACAATAGGGCAGCAAAATAGATGAAGCTAAAGAGAATTGAAGAATAGACAATTTAACAATAAGAGAGGGCACATTCAATACTTCACATTCAATAATAGAGCAACTGGACAGAATATAAACAAGGAAACAGAAGATTCAAACAACACTACAAACCAACTAGACCTAACAGATATACACACAGAACACTCCACCCAACAACAGCAGAATTTAAATTCTTCTCCAGTGCACAAAGAATATTCTCCAGAATAAACTATGTTAGGCCACGAAAAGTCTTGTTAAATTTTAAAAGATCAAAATCATACAAAGTATGTTCTCCAAGTATAGGGGAATGAAATTAGAAATCAGTAACAGAAGGAAATTTGGAAAATTCACAAATACGTGGAAATTAAACACTTAAACCACCAACGGGTGAAGGAAGAAATCACAAGGGAAATTAGAAAATATATTGAGACACATGAAAACAAAAACACAACATACCTCAACCTATGGGATACAGTGAAAATAATGCTCAGAGGGAAATGTAGAGCCGTAAATGCCTACATTAAAAAAAAAAAGAAAATGGCTGGGCACAGTGGCTCACGCCTGTAATCCCAGCACTTTGGGAGGCCAAGGCAAGCTGATCACTTGAGGTCGGGAGTTCAAGACCAGCCTGGCCAACATGGCAAAACCCTGTCTCTACTAAAAATACAAAAATTAGCCAGGCCTGGTGACAGGTGCCTGTAGTTCCAGCTACTTGGGAGGCTGAGGCAGGAGAATCGCTTGAACCTAGGAGGCAGAGGTTGCAGTGAGCTGAGATTGAGCTACTGCAGTCCAGCCTGGGCAACAGAGCGAGACTCCGTCTCAAAAAAAGAAAAAAAAAAAAAAAACTCGCAAAACAATTACGTAAGTTTCCACATTAAGGAATTAGAAAAAGAAACGCAAACTAAACCCAAAGCAAGCAGAAGGAAATACAATTCCAGTGGAAATAAACAAAACAGAGAATCAACAAAACCAAATGTTCTTCTTTAAAAAAGATCAACAAAATGGATAAATTTTTAGCTAGAACTCATAGGCCCTTCTCACCTCAACTTAATCTTACTTCTGTTCCCACCACTCCACTTAGACTGCACTTGAATAACTCAAGGGCCACTGCTATTCTCAACTGAATTCTTAGCAGCAATTGATAAATTTGAAGAGTTCCTTCTTCAATGGACTCCCCTGCCACTCTCCCGGTTCTCAACTTCCTCAATGCTCAGTACTTTCCCATCTCCTTTGCTAGTTTCTTTGCTTGGCTTGACCTCTAGAGTTGGAGCCTATGGGCTGTTTAGGCTCTCTTCTCTATCAACAGATGCTTCCTAAGCGACCCCATCCCATGGCTTTTAATAGCATCTCTATGTCAGTGAACTCTCAAATCTGATCTCCAGCCAGGCCAGCATTCTGAACTCTAGATTATATCCAACTGCTCTTCAGTCATGTTGACATCAGTATGTACATCGGCTTTACGTTGTATCAGCAGCACCGCTATTTTTCCTGTAGTATCATCTATCCAGTTGCTTAAGCTAAAAATATAAGAGTTACCCTTTTAAATCCAATCAATCAATAAGTGGTCACTGTCATGTCTAAACCCTATTTTGAATGTTTCCACTTCTATTTCTGCTATTACCACCCTAAGGCAAGCCACCACAATCCCTTACCTTCATTACAACAACAGCCTTCTTAGACCCAGCAGATTGACTCTCTCAAGTGTGAATTTTACCCCCTAATTGGAGAAGTTGGAAAATTATTATTATTATTATTATTTTTTTTTTTGAGGCAGGGTCTCCCTCTGTCCCCCAGGCTGGAGTGCGGTGGCACAATCTCAGCTCATTGCAACCTATACCTCCTGGGTACAAGCAATTCTCCCACCTCAGTCTCCTGAGTAGCTGGGATTGCAGGCGCCCACCACCACGCCCAGCTAATTTTTTGTGTTTCTGGTAGAGATGGGGTTTTGCCATGTTGGCCAGGCTGGTCTTGAACTCCTGACCTCAAGTGATCTGCCCACCTCAGCCTCTCAAAGTGCTGGGATTACAGGCATGAGCCACCGCACCCGACCAGAAGTTGGAAAATTAAAAGCACTTCCCAGACACCCTTACATGTACTTTGGGGTCAGAATTAGACATTGTCAATTAAATGCACTAGCACAAAGTTTGTCAAGAGAATCAAGACAGAGGCAATCTTCCTATTGCTATTGCTGCTGGTAAGCAAGGTCAGAGATGGAAGTGTTCTGTGTGGAGAGGTTCCAACAATGGGACCTGGCATTCCAGAGTCTGGCCAGCGTCGTGGGCATGAGCTGCAGTGGTAATGGTAGCAGGCTTCCTGAGCTAACCACTGTGAGGTGTCCTCTAACTCCACAGACCAGTGGTAGTTGCCCTGACTCTTCTGCCAGTTCTTCCACTGATGTTGTATACACCTAACTCCTTGTGATTTTTGCCTGCAGCACTCAACCCTGATATACCTAACTCATTCTTCCTGCATCCACTCATGCTCACCTATAAACCATTCTCCATTCCATACAGAATTCCTTAAATATGTAAATCACTCAGGTTATCTTCTGCTCAAAATCCTCCAGTGGCTTCTTACCATACTTAGAATACAATTCAAACTTCTTACTGGAGTACAAAGCCCTATCATCTGGCTTCGGCCCACTTCTCTGATGGTATCCAGCCACTGGGCTCTCAATTCCTGAAGCAGGCCAAGCTTTGCCCTAGATCTGTGCTGTGGTGTTCCATCTGCACGGGACATCAGTTCTCCCAGTTTCTTACATGTCTTCCATGTCATTTAGGTTAATGTCACCTTCTCATCATCCCCCACCCCCGTAGTTATTCTACCCTATATTCTCTGCAGAGCACTTACTAGTATCTAATCTTTTCTTGTCATTAGTCACCATTGTCTCTCTTTTCCAGGAATCTATGCACAATGGGAGAAGGAAGGAACTCTGTCCCCTCATAGCAGATCTGGGATGCAAGGTAAATGCTTAATAAATATTTAAGGAATAAATTTGGGTTAAATTTGTAAGGTAGAAATTTTACTTGTTAGTTACTCCAAGTGTCTTAGTAAAAACTCCACATTCTTAATTAGGTTGAGGATAATATCACTTTGCCATCTGTGCACAGGTGGTAGGATAACAAACTTTTGGAATATATTATACTCAACTTTGTACTCAGGGGAATAAGAAAACCCTGAAAACGATCCCTTTTTAACACTGCCGCTGGAAAAAGGGACTATCTAAAAATTACTAATTTTTTGAGGAAGAGGAATATTAGTTGGATTTCATTCAGGATTACTGCCATTTTCCCCAAATTACTCCAACTCTTGCAACATCATACTTTTGGCTTGTAAGGATAAACAAAATAGTTTTCTCTCTCTCAGCTCCATCTGCTGTACTTGGCGAGCGGCGGGGAGGGGGTGGGTGGAGCCTCATATTTGATATCGTCTGGAGAAACAGCACCACCTGCTGGGGAAAGGCTGCCGTGCATCTGCCCTGGCAAGAAGCCTTGTGCAACTACACCTTTCCTTGTGCAACTACACATTTGACGTTCTGCGTAGCAACGAAAACCAGCTTTTCAGACCAAAAGGAAGTCCTGCTACTCCAGAAATGTTGATAAGATTAGAGAATCTTCTGTCAAAGGCTTCTCTTCTAAAAAACCAACCTGGGCTTTGATCCAAGATTGGAAATCAGTGCCACTGTAGGAAAGAGAACAACAGAAGCACATCTGGATTAATAAACAGGAATAAAAACAGTCACAACTTTAAGAGGCCTTTGTCCCCCGTATTCTCTGCAAATAAGAGGCTGAGAAAATTTAGTGCCTTTGTCCTCTTTTTGGAAGTTCCAGAGGTTTTTTTTCCTTACTTCCCCTCATAAGGACTATAAATTCATCTGAATTCACCTTCTAGCTTACTATCCACATTAAAAAAAAAAAAAGTTTTTTAATGACACATAACAACTGTGCATATTTATGGCGTACACGGTGGTGTTTCAGTACATGTATACATTGTGTATCACTACTTACATTCTTAAATAGGTATTTTTCCTCTTGCCAATCTACTTCATCTTTCAAATTCTTCCTAAGACCTTTATCATTTGTGAGTGGGTTTCTCAGGATCTAAAAACGATTCCACTCAACTGGTTTTTCCATTACTTTGCAAAATAAATCTGGTATTTCAACTTTCTCTTCATTCCTGAAATCTATTTATTTTCTATCCTCCTTACTCAGTGTACATGGGTGGTAAAATGCCTCTCCACCTCAATCCTCTGCTGGCTAGATGCTGTGTGCCTTCTGTTTTATTCAATTCCTTTCTAATCTAGATCCCAGTGCCTAATCTTCTCTCATTTCTTCCTTTTCCAACTACTCCTTAAGTATCAAGATATACCCCTTTCTGCCATCTGCCTATGAGCTTTCCAAAAAAAGGTATTAAGCTCATCCTTTTATTATCATTTGTGGCTTTATCATCATTTACAAATTATTCCCATTTCTAAGATTTACCTAAACTCATTTCCTTTCTTTTTTACTCATATATTTTCATAATCCCTAGATTTCTTTTTTTTTTTTTTTTTTTTTTTTTGAGACGGAGTCTCGCTCTGTCGCCCAGGCTAGAGTGCAGTGGCCAGATCTCAGCTCACTGCAAGCTCCACCTCCCGGGTTTACGCCATTCTCCTGCCTCAGCCTCCCGAGTAGCTGGGACTACAGGCGCCCACCACCTCACCCGGCTAGTATCCCTAGATTTCTTAATTGGCTACTAGGTCAAAATTATCAACATAAAATATTTTATATCCCCTGTCCTCTCATAGTTCTAAGACTTCTTTTTCCTTATTCAAAGCATTTCTAAAATTACTCCTCCAGGATTCATGAGTTTTTCTTGATTAGTTAGGAGAGTTAACTCCCTCCTTCAAGCATTACCTTATAGACCTCAAAGTTAAGATTCTCAAAAATGTAAGGAACTCCACTCATATCCTGAATGCTTATTATCCAAATGGAATAGTAACCTTTATGTATACATAACTCAAATAATAACCAATGAATTGCCACTGGCGCTCCATTAAAACACACACATCATACACAATTAAGGTAAGAGCTAAATATTCTTGTTTTTCAGTTTCTCTTTTGCTATGGCGGCATGTGGATAGAGTTCAGGAACCTACATAAAAATGAGTGAAGAAGAAAATGCTTTTATTAATCACAACATGAAATTAACAGACATCCTATTAGAATTAAACCAGGATAAATACTGCTGTTATAAAATTTACATTTCTCACATCCATTCCAGAGGAAAATCTTACGTATTAGGGCTCATCTTAATCTTATGGACTGATTTCAGTAAAACTTTTTAAATAGTAAATAGCAATTAACATATTCTCAAACTGTGCTAAGTAGTTAGAAAGGTAACTATAAAATATATAATGATAACACCCGGCAGCATTAGAACTCTTCTATTAAGAACACATCTCTGTTTTAGCTGTTACATCAGTGTACTTTTTTCACTGGTAAGGCAACTGCTTGCTATGGGTGCCACAATGATTACCAAGTTTCTTCTTAAAAGACACTTGTTTGATCAAGACTCAAGTGAGTTTTCTTTCCCAATTTTGCTCTTTTGGAGCAGAAGGAAATACCTTGGTCTTTGATATATGTAAGGATGAAAATATGAAATACAGCTGTTATAATCTTCTAAATCACAAACAGGGGCAATGAATTATTATTAGAAATAAGTCTTTGAAATATTTCACTTTTAAAATAACAAGGCTTCTGAATAATCTCTCAAAACTAGCTTTCTATTTTAGTACATGACTTGATAAACATAGCACATTAGATAGGTTTTTAGCAATTTCTACAACACTTTGCCCTCACTAAGGGTTAGAGTATGATTTCAAACAATTTCTACATATAAAACATCTTTAAATAAGTTTTGTGTTCACTGAACTGAGACTTCTTTCACTTATGTACCTGTGGAAGTTAATTTGAGCATACACATATATACATACTTGCATACATATGTGTACATGTATGTTTTTTAAGTAAGTTACTTTTACCATTAGAATAAACCTAGACACTACAGGGACAACTCTGGGAACAGTGCGGTCTGCCTTAGCAACCCTGCTCTAGGTTGAGGAAGGCAGGTATAGTTCACTGAAGGATGTGATGAGGCTGTAGTAAGTCTTCTCGTCATCTGTTAATCCTGCGTTGCCTGGTCTCACCACCACAGCTACGTGCACATCTGCTTCCTCAGCAGCACTGGCCTCTGTGAAAATCAAAGGATGTGTGTGTGTGTCAGAAACACCAAAAAATGATGTCTGAGATTTGCATCAAAGCCAGCAGGGGGATGTGGGGATGGAAGAAATGAATTTGGCCCTGATTTGATAACTGTTGAAGCTAAAAGGTGGGAACCCTGGGGTTGACTATATTATTATCTCTTTTATATATGTTTTAATTTTTCCATCATAAAAATTTTAAAAATACATAACTGTACTTGACAGAAGAGAATGGCAGTGTATCCTACACTTCTGAGCTTTATTAAGTACTTATGAACGCAGAAGGATGGAGTCATGTTCTGTCCTACACCTTTCCTCCACTTCCTCCCATCAGCCCATACCGAGAACTGAGCTGTTTCCCAAAGGACAGGCTGTTGGTAATACCAATTAAAATGATATGGGGCTGGGCACGGTGGCTCACACCTATAACCCCAGTACTTTGGGAGGCCTAGGCAGGTGGACCCAGGAGTTCACTTGAACGCCAGACTTGAGTCCAGGAGTTCGAGACCAGCCTGGGCAACATGGCGAAACTCTCTCTCTACAAAAACAGAAAAATAGAAAAATTAGCTGGGCGTGGTGGTGTGTGCCTGTAGTTCCAGCTACTCTGGAGTGCTGAGGTGGGAGGATTGCTTGAGACCAGGAGGTCAAGTCTGCAGCGAGCCGAGATTGCAATACTGCACTCCAGCCTGGGTGTCAGAGACCCTGTATCAAAAAAATAAAAACACAAAGAAGATAATGGGACAAATGGAATCCTATGGTCTAATCAGCCCAAGATATCTGCTCTTACCTCCAGACCCTAAATATGTCATGCTCCCAGCCTAGAACGGAGCAAGTTAGAGTGGGAAACAGGATACTGGACTATGAGAGAGATGGCGCTTACTAGGACAGATAGAACAAAACTGGTGAGAAATCTGGAATACATCCTGTGGAGTTTAGATTTGGTATAAGAGTAATCCCCAATAGTTTCTCAGCCTTTGGAGAAGAGTCATAGCACCTGAATAGATTAACTGCAGGGCAGTCATGCTGAGAGAGTTAAGAAGTTCCCAGGAGACACACTGGGGCTAGCTGTCTCTTCCACCCACCCACCCACCTCAAGTGCCTATTTTCTGTTCTGCCTGTGAAAGGGCCTGTCACCTTCCCAGAGCAAACAGTAATCAAGACTACCCTCTCTGTGTGGGAATGCCTTCTTCAGCCCACCTCTGCAGATGCCACTGGAGAAAGGCAGCTAGCTTCCACTCACCCCTACTTCCTAGCCTGACTGCCCTGAGCAAAGTTTTCATCGTGACTGGCAACCCGGGAATTTGACCAAGTTGAGCCATCACAATCCACGTGGGACTTGACACTACGAGTGGCTGTTCCATATTCAGGCTTCTTATCTAATTCACCGCAGGGCAAGTTTTATCCCTAAGCATCTATTTGCTCTACTATTATAATACTGAGATACATTTTCATACTTGGGTATTATTTGGGATTTTATTTTTTATTTTATTTTTTCAGACGGGGTCTCTCTCTGTCGCCCAGGCTGGAGTGCAGTGGCATGGTCTCCGCTCATTCCAACCTCTGCCTCCCAGGCTCAAGCGATTCTCCTGCCTCAGCCCCCAACAGAGTAGCTTGGATTACAGGCGTGTATCACTACTGCCCAGCTAATTTTTGTATTTTAGTAGACACAAGGTTTCACCATGCTGGCCAGGCTGTTCTTGAACTCATGACCTCAAATGATCCATTCGCCTTGGCCTCCCAAAGTACCAGGATTACAGGCGTGAGCCACCGTGCCCAGCCATTATTTGGGATATTAACTTAGTTTTTCATTCTGCCGCAGCAGTGGAAAGCATGTGGTACCAAAACAGGACCAGAGAGAGAGAAAAGAGCGAGCAGGCAGACAGCGCCCTGCCTCATCCCATCTGCCAATGACCCAAGTTCTGGCCCCACCGCCTAAGCATGCATGTATGGGGCCAGCAGAAGACAAAGGGCAGGAATAAAACTGCCTTACAGAGAATCAAAGGGAGCCAATTTCATTTTGAAGCCAATTTAGGGATTATTTCTATTCTCCAAAATTAGGAATAATTTCTACAACTACAACTGAGGAAAAGGCTTAAGTGAGAAGAGAAAGATCTGAGATTATAGATGTACTATGTGATCCCAAATACAAAAACTAAGTGGCTACAAGAATATGAAGAAACTGTAAGTGGTCTGAGGACAGGGGTTGTAATTCTTAATATGGAGATAGAGCAAAGGTCCGGGGATCACAAATTGAACTGTGCATTTAATCCCAGAATTGGCTGGCTCTGAGCAGAGCACTCGCCACAAACCAGACCCTTAATTCTAAGACTGCAGAAATTTACCATCCAAAGTGCTAGGGAAATTAAATATAAGCAAAACTATAGACTTCCATCTCCAACAGCCTGAATGGTTAAAGAAAAACAATTCACAGATTAAATCAGCTAAACTCACCAGAACAAGGCCTATTTCCTTTTCATAAGAAGCAAAACATAGTAAAAGGTTTTCAAATTCCCATTCTTCACAGGAACTGGTAACACATACCCACCCTTCACTGATAGTAATGACCCCCCTCCCTACCACTCTAAGCCCCTCAAAATCACAAGAGTATACTGAAGTTTCAAATCAGGAAAAGGTTTCTATACAGAAAAATGATAGGCAAACATTTACAGTGAGTTCAAAGTAGAGGCCAGGTGAAATGGTTGTTGCTAAGGCTAATGCTCACTGACAGTACATTTCACATGGCCTGGCTACCTAGTCATTATACAGTGACCCTTGAAGCATTGTGTCTGTGCATCTGTCAGTCTCTCTTCCAGTGCAATCAGATATGTAAATATAAAGCTTTCCAGAAAGTAGAAAAAAATGAGCTGAGAGTTTGTAGAAATGCTTAAACACACAGGACATGGGCTGATCCCTGCCAAATCTTTTGAGTTTTCAAATCTCGTCAATTAACATCTAGATTTAAAATTCCAGGCCAGCTGTGGTGGCTCACGCCTGTAATCCCAGCACTTTGGGAGGCTGAGATGGGTAGATCACCTGAGGTCAGGAGTTTGAGACCAGCCTGGCCAACGTGGCAAAACCTCGCCTCTACTAAAAATACAAAAATTAGCAGGGCATGGTGGCGGGTGCTTGTAATCCCAGCTACTCAGGAGGCTGAGGCAGGAGAATCGCTTGAACCTCGGAAGCGGAGGTTGCAGTGAGCCAAGATTGTGCCACTGCACGCCAGCCTGGGTAACAGAGCAAGACTCCGTCTCAAAATATAAATAAAAATAAAAATAAATAAAATAAAATTCCAGTCTAGATTAACCAAGGACTGAAATTTAACAAAGACATTAATAATGACTGAATGTCTATTGTATGTCAGATAAAATTAAGCCTGCTCTGCCTCTATTTCTCTAGAAAAAGTTATTAAAACTTTTTAAGATATTAGATGACCTATGCTGATTGTTTTTAAAACCGCTTAGCAAATTAGTATCTGCGTACATACCTACAACTCTTGCCTATCTCAATAAACCAAAAGCTCAAGGGTCAGCAGAAGAGAAAGAACAGTTCAAACACACTACCTCAGGTAAGGCACCTTTACCAGAAGCCTGGATTTTCCTTTGAGTCCTAGCTCTGAAAATCTCAGGAGTGACATTAGTTCCATAGTAACAGATAGGGAGGGCTGGAGAGAGGACTCCTGCCTACAGACTGCTGAAGCTGCTACCAGGAGGCCCCAGGAGTCATGTGGAGTTGACTAAGCAAAAGAGCATCCTCCTCCTCTCCTCCGCCCCTTTTCCCTAATCCCCTTCCCCAGCCTCCTGTCACAGACACAGTTTTCCAAGAGCAGCTGCACAGTACACAAAGCCCTGCTTTGGGGTAAAAAGAAGGTATGATTTCAGGCCTGGAGAAACTTGCAACCCATCGCAGAATGGAAGAAACACAAGTATGCGGAGCTGCCCTCAAATACAAGGGAAATTATAAACCTACCAAAAGTAGGCTCAGTGGGTGATGCACTAACACTCTAAGGAGAATGAATGCTCAATCACAAGTTGGAGCCAGGGGAAAGCCTTACCAACCAGGGGCTTTTCAGTAAGAATTGCAGAGGCCACCTTCCTCCAGCATTCTTTACCTTTCACCTGCTTGTTTCCTCATTCACTACTTTCTCCTTCTGTAATTCTCTAGAGGACTCACATTCTTAGGTAGATGCTCGAGTATGTTTTCCATTTGATCAAAACTACTCTTGAAGGCCAGGCGCAGTGGCTCACACATGTGATCCTAGCACTTTGGGAGGCGGAGGCAGGAGGAACACTTGAGGTTAGGAGTTTGAGACCAGCCTGGCCAATATGGCAAAACCCCATCTCTACTAAAAATAAAAAAAAAATTAGCTGGGATGGTGGTGCGCACCTATAATCTACTCAGGTGACTGAGGCATAAGAATTGCTTGAACCCAGGAGACAGTGAGCCAAGATTGCACCACTGCACCCCAGCCTGGGCAACAGAGCAAAACCCTGTCTAAAAAAAAAACTACTCTTGAAATAATGTATATTACCAACAAAGTATGGTATACACTGTTTTGTGCATTCAACCCATAATGTAATAATATACATGCTACTGTTACTATAAACAATAAAGAGGGCCATGCTGAGTAAAAAATATACGTCTCTAAGTGAATCATGTATAACAAAGCCTGAGATTCACAACCTCAGAGATTCCTGGGGAAGGAAGACCGTCTGGCAGGGGTGACTCACCTACTCACAACGGGGAAGTGCATCAATTGGAACGATGGGCAAAATTGCTTAAGCTAATTACAGTTCTCTTTCTCTCCCTCTTTATTTTGGCTGGGTGCATATAGCTGATCTTACTATTGTTAACCGCATTTGATGTAGGTCTACAGTGACTTTATTGTCAACTAACCACCCCTTATACTCACACCTCTGCCTGCATGCTCCTTCCCATGACAATTCCTCTAAGTCTTCCTTTGTTAATTTCCTGTGTCATAGTGTGTATGTGTGTGTACATAGCAACAGGTGGGAAATCATGGACAAGGAGTTAAACGAGAAGAGTTAGTCTTTTCAATGCCACTTCCCCACATGCAACCCCCAGAGTTGGTTCATTCTTTTTCGAGACAGTCTTGCCCTGTCACCCAGGCTGGAGTGCAGTGGTGCAAACACGGCTCACTGCAGCCTCAACCTCCTGGGCTCAATTGATCCCACTGCCTCAGCCTCCCATGCAGCTGGGACCACAGGAGTGAGCTACCACACCCAGCTAACTTTCTGAATTTTTTTGTAGAGACAGGGGTCTTACATTGTTGCCCAGGCTAGGGTCGAACTCCTGGGTTCAAGCAATCCTCCTGCCTAAGACCACAAAAGTGCTGGGATTACAGGCATGAGCCACCATGCCTACCTTCACTGCTGTTTTTTGTTTGTTTGTTTTTTAAATTCAAACATGAACCAGACACTGTTTCTTTATATAAAACTGTAAAACTGATGTTTTAAGGATCCCCATATAGACTTTCTTTAAAGAGGCAATGTATTTGTAGTGCCAGGCCCAGTTCATATCCTGGAGTATATAATATAAGAAGTCTATTACTCACCTCGAGTAACATCTGTCAGAAACAACATGTTGTTGGTTGAGCACCCAATGCTGTCTGCAATCTTTCGGTAACTTTCACTCTCCACTTTGCGTCCAATCTTGGTATCAAAGTGACCATCGACAAGCTGAACAAACAGAAGGTGAGAGACTGACAATACAAATACACTTGCAGTGCCCCTCATGCCTTTCTCTGAACACATGATAATCACGGTTACTTCATTCATTCAGTAGTTACTGAAAATCTACTTAATAGGGAACTTTAAATAAAGATTTTACAGCAACAGACATTTGGAAGAAGAAAACTAGCAGCTTAATATACATAAGATCATTTTATAATCTACCTGGTTTTCACTAGCATTCCTTTTACATCTGAAATAGCTTAAAATAAACATGCCCTACATCCTACCCTTAAAGATGATTTGCACTCAAACTACTTACTGGATTGAATTTTACTCCTGATGAAAGATTCTGAACACTGTCCTTTAATCTTATGGTGAAAAAATTTCTCTAACCTGCCTTATGAATAAGCTATTATTTTACTTACAAGAAATTCTCATTTTCTAATTAAAACATTTTGAAATTCTACCAAGGGCTCATCTATGTCTCTGCCCTCTTGGAAACAATTGGAGTCAAATCTGTAACTTGCTAATTTAAGCAACAGTAATTAAAGTAAGTCCATATTTAGGGTCAGTTACTAAGATGTGATTTTTTGAATGTTTTCAGAACTTTTCACAAACTAAAAACAAGCATAGTAAGCACTCAAAGACAAACTGGGTTTGGCCTATGGGAAGCTAAAAATAAATAAATAAATAAATAAATAAATAAATAAAAAGTAATTTTAAGGTTTTTTTTTAAGTCAAGATTGATTTTGCGTATCTTCTTTTTCTTGCAGTTTGCCTCACTTAGTAACTAGAGAGTAAAATCCTTATTAGTGAACTCAGTAGGTACTTTTGTCCTGTCATGATTGTCACAGAGAGCAGAAAAGAAGTTGTATCTGTATTAAGAGAAGAGTAACCAAGGATTAAAGGGTTTCATTACTGATTTAATATTTGATTTAAAAATAAGACAGAAAGTAGGAAAATCCTAAAATTAGAATATGACAACCTCCAAAGCCAAAGTGTTCTTTGCACATGATAGGTGCTCAATATTTATTTTAAAAACCTGTCTGGCCAAGATACCTACTGTAAGTAACCTATTGTAAGTGTGGTCTATACTCAAGTTACCTATTATAAGTTAAAATTGCAAGGTCAGTCTATATTCCAGTTACCTATTGTAGGTTAAAATAAGTAAAATTTTTGTTGTTGCTGTTGAGACGGGAGTCTCGCTCTGTCGCCCAGGCTGGAGTGCAGTGGCGCAATCTCTGCTCACTGCAAGCCCCGTCTCCCGGGTCACGCCATTCTCCTGCATCAGCCTCCCGAGTAGCTGGGACTACAGGCACCCACCACCACGCCCGGCTTTTTTTTTTTTTTTTTTTTTTTTTTAAGTAGAGACGTGGTTTCACCATGTTAGCCAGGATGGTTGCGATCTCCTGAGCTCATGATCCGCCCACCTTGGCCTCCCAAAGTGCTGAGATTACAGAAGTGAGCCACCACGCCCGGCTGGTAAATATTTATTTTTAAAAAGTATCTGGCCAAGTTACCTATTGTAAGTAATCTATTTTAAGTTGTCTATATTCCAAGTTACCTATTGTAAGTTTATTCAGCTAATCAGCACTTCTTTTTAAAACTCTAAATGTAGTCACTTCTTTCATTGATCACCCCATCCTCCAGGGGGCGCAGGGATGATGACACAGAGGGGCTAGCAAGAATTTTCTCATGTACACGAAATGCAACAGGTTGACGACCTTAACTTATCACTGTATTTAAAAATGTGCCTGGTTCTCCTATAATATGCTGTTTCTTCTTAAACAAAAGTCTCCTGTCTCCACTTTTTTGAGTGCTTTACAAAGTGAACCTGGCTGATACTTCTTCAAAGAGCCAGAAACAAATGAGTGCACCTTGTCCTCTGCTGTATTCAAAAAATCTTTATGTATTTCTCAGGACTGCACAGTCCTGTTTTGCATCCCAACTGATTTTATTTTTGAAGACACAGAATAAACTTTATGTAATAACCTTATATAAAAGAAACTGTAAATACAATATAATTAAAAGTGATTATTTTCTTCTTACCTAATTTTAAACAACCAAAAAAAAAGCATTCTATTAGTTCCAATTAGTTTTCCTTTAACATTCATTATTTCATGCTTTGATAGCATCAAAAAACAAAGTAAACTAGGTAACCTACCTCAAGAATATCTCCCTCCGTAGAGTGCCCAAATAACAGTTTCTGTGCCTCCACACTCCCTGAGGAATAGATGTACACCTTCATTCCAGCCTCTCTCCATTTCCTGACTGCTGGAACTACATCTGCGAAGAACCTAGAGGGAAGACCACTAAGTTAAAATACAGGAACACCTCATCTAGCCATATGAAAACCTGTCAAAACAGATGCCATATGTTTCTCTATTTGTGCCCAAATGGTAACCTGAGAAGCAGCTCCCTGAGACTACAAACTCCTGCAGTTCTAATAAACGTATTGTCCGAGTTCCAGGCTCACAGCAGGTTAGAAGCAACAATCTATGTGGAAAGGAGGATAGTTATGAACAGACAGCCACTAGTGACAGTAAAAAGGGACTACAGATAAAAGGATGAAATGGGAAAGAGTTTTTTAAATTCCCAAAAAACTCAAAAAAGCAAACAACAGCTTTATTATACATAATATAATATATATGTTATAATATAACATAATATAATTTTGGATGTTCTTCATGACAAAGAAAGGTTAAATTATGTCCAGTGTGCTTTAAGAAAGCATGGAAATGCTTTTTTAAAAAGATCTGCACCCAAAATAATCAAAACAAAGTTTGAAGGCTCAAAGCTATAAACTTATGATTAGCTAGAAAATGGAATTACTTTTTTTATTTTGAGACAGGGTCTTGCTCTGTCACCTAGGCTGGAGTGCAGTGGCGTGATCTCAGTTCACTGCAACCTCCACCTCCTGGGCTCAACTGATCCTCCCACCTCAGCCTCCCAGGTAGCTGGGACTACAAGCAGGTGCTACCACCCCCAACTATTTTTTTTTTTTTAATTTGTTGTAGAGATGGTGCTTCGCCACGTCACCCAGGCTGGTCTCAAACTCGTTAACTCAAGTGATCCACCCACTTCAGCCTCCCAAAGTGCTGGGATTACAGGCGTGAGCCACTGCACCTGGCCTGCATTTCTTGAGAACTAAGAAAACAACGTTTTATTATATGGGGAAAAAAATTACGTAACAAATCAGTTGAGACTTGTAGCATCTCACATTAACCAGTCAGCCAAAGGTGTCTTTTTCTGACTTCTGACACTGTCTCTTTTACCAATTCCATAGTGTCTTCCATATTCATGGAGGAAATTAACATCACAGGAGAAAGGTGAAAAGAGAAGCACAAAGAACCTAGGTTGTAGAACCAGTCATCTTTAAAAAATTACCTGGAAAATGTCAGTGGAGTCTTCCTCTTTGTATGTATTAACATGCTTAATATGTTGCACTAATTGAAGGAAAGAGATCAACATATTCAAAACCAGTAGACATATAAGTATGTTATTCTGAGTACTAGTTTGCACTCATGGAGACAGGATTTCTCCTGTCTTCAGCAGTTAGTTGTATAATTAAGGAACCAAGACCAAGAGAAGTAAGGGCTAACTACCGGGTGCACAGTCTCCTGTCTCCACTTTTTTGAGTGCTTTACAAAGTGAACCTGGCTGATATTCCCAGATCACTGGCATATCCTGAAATTCCAGTCCATCCTTTAAAAGGTAGAAGCTCCTTGCAAAGTACATAAAGAAACAACATCTCAAGCCTGTAATCCCAGCACTTTGGGAGGCCGAGGCGGGCGGATCACGAGGTCAGAGATCGAGACCATCCTGGCTAACACTGTGAAACCCCGTCTCTACTAAAAATACAAAAAAAACTAGCCGGGCGAGGTGGCGGGCGCCTGTAGTCCCAGCTACTCGGAGGCTGAGGCAGGAGAATGGCGGTAAACCCGGGAGGCGGAGCTTGCAGTGAGCTGAGATCTGGCCACTGCACTCCAGCCCGGGCGACAGAGCGAGACTCCGTCTCAAAAAAAAAAAAAAAAAAAAAAAAGAAACAACATCTCATTTGACAGAAACACAAAAGAAATATACACAGCTGGAAACAATCTTGGATCTTAGGGTTTACAGCAGGCAATGGCCCAAAATCCTTAGAGGCAAAGTCTTATTAAGAATTTCACGGCTGGGCATGGCGGCTCACGCCTGTAATCCCAGCACTTTGGGAGGCCGAGGCGGGCAGATCACGAGGTCAGGAGATAGAGACCATACTGGCTAACACGGTGAAACCCTGTCTCTACTAAAAATACAAAAAATTAGCTGGGCGTGGTGGCGGGTGCCTGTAGTCCCAGCTACTCGGAGGCTGAGGCAGGAGAATGGCGGTAAACCCGGGAGGCGGAGCTTGCAGTGAGCTGAGATCTGGCCACTGCACTCCAGCCCGGGCGACAGAGCGAGACTCCGTCTCAAAAAAAAAAAAAAAAAAAAAAAAGAAACAACATCTCATTTGACAGAAACACAAAAGAAATATACACAGCTGGAAACATCTTGGATCTTAGGGTTTACAGCAGGCAATGGCCCAAAATCCTTAGAGGCAAAGTCTTATTAAGAATTTCACGGCTGGGCATGGCGGCTCACGCCTGTAATCCCAGCACTTTGGGAGGCCGAGGCGGGCAGATCACGAGGTCAGGAGATAGAGACCATACTGGCTAACACGGTGAAACCCTGTCTCTACTAAAAATACAAAAAATTAGCTGGGCGTGGTGGCGGGTGCCTGTAGTCCCAGCTACTCGGGAGGCTGAGGCAGGAGAATGGTGTGAACCTGGGAGGCGGAGCTTGCAGCGAGCAGAGATCACTGGGCAACAGCATGAGACTCCATCTCAAAAAAAAAAAAAAAATTCTTAGCAGGCCGGGCACAGTGGCTCATGCCTGTAATCCTAGCACTTTAGGAGGCCAAGGTGGGTGGGCTGCCCTGAGCTCAGGAGCTTAAGACTAGCCTGGACAACATGGTAATACCCTGTCTCTACTAAAATACAAAAAATTAGCCAGGTGTGGTGGCCTGTAGTCCCTGCTGTTCGGGAGGCTGAGATACAAGAATTGCTTGAACCCGGGAGGCGGAGGTTGCAGTGAGCTGAGATTGTGTCAATGCACTCCATCCTGGACAACAGAGCAAGACTCTGTCTCCAAAAACAAAAATAGGCTGGGAGAGGTGGCTCATACCTGTAATCCTAGCAGTTTTGGAGGCTGAGGCGGGGCGGCCCACTTGAGATCAGGAGTTCAAGACCAGCCTGCCAATATGGTGAAACCCCATCTCTACTAAAAATACAAAAATTAGTATGGTAGCAGGTGCCTGTAATCCCAGCTACTCCAGAGGCTGAGGCAAGAGAATCGCTTGAACCCAGGAGGTGGAAGTTGCAGTGAGCTGAGATTGCACCACTGCACTACAGCCTGGGTGAAGAGCAAGAATCAGTCTCAAAGCAAAAACAAAAACAAACAAATGAAAAGAATTTCTCAGCAATATGGTATGGACAACATAGCAAGACCACACCTCTACAAAAATGTGGTGGTTCATGCTGCAGTCCCAGCTAATCAGGAGGCTAAGGCCGGAGGATCACTTGAAAGCTACAGTGAGCTATGAAGGCACCACTGCACTCTAGTGTGGATCACAGAGCAAGACCGCAGCTCTAAAAAAAAAAATAGGCCAGGTATGGTTGCTCATGCCTGTAACCCCAGCATTTTGGGAGGCCAAGGCAGGCAGATCGCTCAAGCCTAGAAGTCTGAGACCAGTCTGGGCAACATGGTAAAACCCCATCTGTACTAAAAATACAAAAACTAGCCGGGCATAGTGGTACATGCCTAGTCCCAGCTCCTTGTGAGGCTGAGGTGGGAGGATCAACTGAACTGGGGGAGGTCAAGGCTGCAGTGAGCCATGATCATGCCACTGCACTCCAGCCAACAGAGTGGGATCCTGTCTGAATCAATCAAGAATTTCTCAGTAGTGTAATACTCCAAAGTCTCCTCAGGCAGGAGTGCTTTTAGGAACTCCATAACCAAGACTCAAAGAATTTGTGGAAGTTGCTCAAAAGAGCAAAGAAGAATGTGGTAGTGAGGACATCCTCTGAGTAACCTCAACATGATGGGGAAACAATTTCCTATATCTCACAGAGCAAAAAGCAGGTAATTCACAGTCCAGGGAAGCAGCCCAACAGAGCTGTCACTCATGTGCTAAGAATCAACTATGACTTAGTTCAAGGAAGTCACCATTTTCTAGTAAGCTATTTTAAACGGAGACTTTGACAAGTCCTTCAACCAACCCACAAGACCAGACAGGCAGGTCCGGGTAATCTAGTCAGCTGAAATATTTTAGCCCAGTTTTGAAAAAATGAAACAAAGCTCACTTGTTAGACTTAAAAAGAATGTGGATTTTTATCTATTTTACCAATCATGTGACTTACGCTGGAAAGGGAGACTAGTGAAAAAACATATTTGGATTTGGGACTGGTGAAACGTTTAGGCTGACTCGAGCACATACTCTGCTTTCATGCGCCCAGCTGTGAATGCCGCCCTCCACATGTGGCCCTGCAGCTGTTTGAGTGCAGTGGTCTTTCGATCCAGGGACATCTGCCAGCACACATTATCTACCACGGCCTGGATCATCTGCTGCAGATCATCCACTCCATTCCCAGACGCTGCAGGGATAGGAACAGCCCCATCCAGGTGGGCGTCCTCTTCAGCCTTTAAGTCAGAAACAACATGATGTTTGTTTTTTGCTTATTCAAAATAGAGTCATTTAAAACGAGACCCAAAAACCCAGCAGAACAACTTTCTCCATCATTAGCCCTAGTATGGCTGCAAATTGAAACAGCATATACTTGGGAGCTGATACAAATGATTCCTAAAAGAACCTGGATTAATACATTTGCATTACCTTTCCTTTTGCTAAAAGCTGAAATTTAAACTGAGAGGCATGTTGTTTATGAGACGAGAGAGCACACAAAGATAGAATTAAGACTTGATTTGTTGATTCACTACTGGGATCAACAAACCAGGACTTTAACTCAATCTGTTCATTTTCTCTGCACTATAACTAATTGAGAAAGAAACAAAGAAAATCTCATAAATTAGTTTATGCCTGGAATTCAGTGAAAAGAAGCTAGTGAAGTAATGAGGTTGGTTCACATTCAGTCTCCTATGATCTCCCACATCTTGCAAAAATCCTAATAGCCACTTAGAACAATGACCTTGTGACAAAGCAGCCCAATTTCTAAAGATACATATATACATATTTATATACAATAATGGGGGACTATGTATGTATGTTTCAACAAGGTTTTGACAACAAAAAAAGGTAAGGGAGGGAAGTAAAGTAAGTCCTCATTTAACATCATCGAAAGGTTCTTGGAAACTATGACTTCAAGTGACATGACCTTCTCAAATAATGTCATTTCCTTCAACATCATTTTGTTATAACATTTATGTGGGAAAAAAATTGGTTTTGTTATAGTTGGTTTAAAATTGAAAATTGAAATTGAAGTGCCATTTCACTTAAAGTCAGTTTCCAAGAACCTAAAAACAACATTAAGTAAGGACTCATGTATTTCAGATTAACCCTGAGTTATCCAGAAAATTAAACAAACCCTAATATTCCATGCCCAAAGGACATAACTACATTTCGAATCCTAATTCCTAACAGTAAAACACCTACAGAGAGCATTCCACAGTATCCAATATAGAACTAACTAGAAAATAACTGCCAGTGAGTTAGCTCTGCAGACCTTTTAAGATCTTTGCCATTGAAGCAATTTTAACAAGAAAAACAACAGAGCAGGAGTTCCGTAGCACACAATGTGGAAGGAAAAGACAGACTGATGACTGGTGGGAAGAGAGCAGAACAAAGCACAGGAGACCAAAGGAGGTAAGAGGGCTGGGTCAGAGTGAGCTGGGGTGAGGAGTCTGGAAGGGGAGTATGGGTGTGAGGACCCAGGAGCACTGTAGACGGGGCAGCAGGGACCTGCAGTGAGGAAGGAGGGAGTGCAAAATGATGAAGTACTGTCATGGAGAATGACGTAGCTTGGATGTGTGTCCCTGCCCAAATTGCACGTTGAAATTGCACCATCCTCCTTGATGCTGTCCTAGCAATAATGAGTTCTGGCTGTTTTAAAGTGTGTAGCACCTCCTCTCCCCACTCTCTTGCTCCTGACTTTCACCATGTGAGACGCCTCCTCCTGCTTTGCCTTCCATCATGACTAGAAGCTTCCTGAGGTCTCCCCAGAAGCAGATGCCACTATGTTTCCTGTATAGCCTGTAGACCTGTGAGCCAATTAAACCTCTTTTCTTAAAAATTACCCACTCTCAGGTATTTCTTTACAGCAATGTAAGAACAGACTAATATAGAGATGTTAATAAAAAATGCACAGACTGCTCAAAACCTTTTGCATTCTACCCAGAAAGGGCTTTTTTTTTTTTTTTTTTTTTTTTGAGACAGAGTCTTACTCTGTAGCTCAGGCTAGAGTACAGTGGCGCCATCTCGGCTCACTACAACCTTCGCCTCCCATGTTCAAGCAATTCTCCTGCCTCAGCCTCCCAAGGAGCCAGGACTACAGGTGCCTGCCACCACATCCAGCTAAATTTTTTGTATTTTTAGTAGAGGCAGGGTTTCACCATTTTGGCCAGGCTGGTCTCAATCCCCTGACCTCGAGTGATCCACCCACCTCGGTCTCCCAAAGTGCTGAGATTACAGGTGTGAGCCACCATGCCCAGCCTAGAGTTGCCTATTTCTAGAGCTATTTAAATTGCCTAAAAACGCCATATATTTGCAAACTTAGGCCCTTTCTGGGTGGGCTGGGGGTGGTAAGCTCATGCCTGTAATCCCAGCACTTTGGGAGGCCGAGGAGGGTGGATCACTTGAAATCAGGAGTTCTAGACCAGCCTGTCCAATGCGGTGAAATCCAATCCCCACTAAAAATACAAAAAATTAGCTGGGCATGGTGGCAGGCGCCTGTAGTCCCAGCTACTCGGGAGGCTGAGGGAGGAGAATCGCTTGAACCCAGGAAGCAGAGGTTGCAGTGAGCTAAGATCGCACCACCACACTCCAGCCTGTTCGACAAAGCAAGACGTCATCTCAAAAAAAAAAAAAGAAAGAAAGAAAAAAAACAAAGAGCAACTCCAGAAACAACAAACTGACATGATCCAGCCTTTAATCATGTACTGTGAATTCCTAAGCAGGCAACTCACTAAGTCACTGCAACTTCCATCCCTTACCAAACCAGGGCACTTATTTTACAAAATGCTCATAGCATGTTCTAAATCTCCAGGTACTCTCATTTCTAAGACACTTGGGAATGTAAGCCAGAAATGTCCCAACCTGTTTCCTCAAAAGACTGACATCCTGCTGGCACTCCTCTTCTTCCCAATGTGTCTGCAGGTACTCTTTAACATTTTCTTCGATGTAAGGAAATAAAATGTCCTGGATAAAAGAGTAAAAGAAAATACAAGAGTTAGCTTGTATCAGTTATACAAGATCCAGTTCTTCCACAATCTTACCTTACATAACTGTAACAAATAAATCAATGGAACTCTTTATAAAAATTGCTGCTGTGAATATAAGAGCAAGAAAGAGAGACAGAGGCCAAGAAACAAATAAACCAGACCAAGAGTTGGCAAACTACAACCTGCAGACCAAATCAAGTCCACTGCTTATTTTTGTAAATGAAGTACCATTCTTTTCAGCAGATTATTTGAGTGATATGTACAATAATGTGGTATGCATTGGGGATATAGCTGTGAGCAAGACACACTTGATCCATGTACTCAAGGACCTTTGGTCTAGCCATCTAGTTCCGTAGTTGGGAGACTTTTTCTGTAAAGGACCAGACAGTGAAGATTTTAGGTTTTGCAGGCCCTATGGTCTTGGTTGCAAATACTGAATTCTGCCATTGTGATGTAAAAGTAGCCACAGACATTGTTTAAATAAATGAGTGTGGCTAAATTCCACTAGATGTTACAGGGGACACTGTGCAAGCAGCAATTTATATTACTCTACACAGCTCAGTGATAGCTTACTGAAAGAGCCAAGAAATTTTGAAGATCTAATTACATTAGTTGCCTTGTAAATGTTTAGAAGTTCAAATATGGATATGCTTTTTTGTTGTTTTTTTTTTTTTTGAGACGGAGTCTCCCTCCGTCGCCCTGGCTGGAGTGCAGTGGCGCGATCTCGACTTACTGCAAGCTCCGCCTCCCGGGTTCACGCCATTCTCCTGCCTCAGCCTCCCAAGTAGCTGGGACTACAGGCGCCCGCCACCACGCCCTGCTAATTTTTTTGTATTTTTAGTAGAGACGGAGTTTCACAGTGTTAGCCAGGATGGTCTCGATCCCCTGACCTCGTGATCCGTCTGCCTCCACCTCCCAAAGTGCTGGGATTACAGGCGTGAGCCACCGTGCCCGGCCTATGGATATGCTTTATGGTCACGTGGTTGTTTCAATGAAAAGGTCATAGAATTAATAAAAATCAAACTGTTGTTACAACATTTACTCATCTCCTTTGAAGAAAACAGGTAATAAAAGGTACCTCCTAAAAATAGTGCTGAGAGGCCAGGCCAACATAGTGAAATCCCGCCTCTACTAAAAATACAAAAATTAGTCGGGGCGTGGTGGTGTGCGCCTATAGTCACAGCTCCTCAGGAGGCTGAGGCAAGAGAAACGCTTGAACCCGGGAGGCGGAGGTTGTAGTGAGCTGAGATTGTGCCTGCACTGCAGCCTCGGTGACAGAGTGAGGCTGCCTCTCAAAAGAAAAAAGAAAAAAAAGAATAGTGCTGAGAATACAGCTACATAAAGAAACTACTTTAAAAGCTTTCCAGCAGGGCACGGTGACTCACGCCTGTAATCCCAACACTTTGGGAGGGATCACGAGGTCATGAGATGGAGACCATCCTGGCTAACACAGTGAAACCCCGTCTCTACTAAAAATACAATAAATTAGCCGGGCGTGGTGGCAGGCGCCTGTAGTCCCAGCTACTCGGGAGACTGAGGCAGGAAAATGGCGTGAACCCGGGAGACGGAGCTTGCAGTGAGCTGAGATCGCAACACTGCCCTCCAGTCTGGGCGACACAGAAAGACTCCGTCTCCAAACAACAACAAAAAAAAGCAAAAACTTTCCAAGGCTGGACGCGGTGGCACCAACCTGTAATCCCAGCTACTTGGGAGACTGAGGCAGGAGAATCACTTGAACCTGGAAGCAGAAGTTGTAGTGGGCCGAGATCACACCACTGTACTCCAGTCTGTGACACGGACAGACTGTCTCAAAAAATAATAAAAATAATAAATAATAAAACAAAAGCCCTCCAAGGGAACTATACGACGCAAATGATTTGTAGTACTTGAGAACTTAATATTCTTTAGAAAACAAATTAAACAACACAAAGGCAATATTGGTGGGTTTTTTTTTTTTTTTTTTGAGACGGAGTCTGGCTCTGTCGCCCAGGCTGGAGTACAGCGGCCAGATCTCGGCTCACTGCAAGCTCCGCCTCCCGGGTTCACGCCATTCTCCTGCCTCAGCCTCCCGAGTACCTGGGACTACAGACACCCGCCACCTTTATATTTTTAGTGGAGACGGGGTTTTTACCGTGTTAACCAGGATGGTCTCGATCTCCTGACCTCGTGATCCGCCCGCCTCAGCCTCCCCAAGTGCTGGGATTACAGGCCTGAGCCACCACGCCCGGTCCCCATTGGTGGGCTATTATTTCTTTTTTTTTTTTTTGGAGTGCAGTGGCATGATCTTGGTTCATTGCAACTTTCCTCTCCTGGGCTCAGGTGATCCTCCCACCTCAGCCTCCTGAGTAGTCGGGACTACAGGCGTGAGCCACCACACCCAGCTAATTTATTTTTACTAGAGATGGGGTTTCGCCACGTTGGCCAGGCTGGTCTCAAGCTCCCGGACTTGGGCAATCATCCCACCGCGGCCTCCCAAAGTGCTGGCATTACAGGCATGAGCCACCATGCCCGGCCCCACATAAATTTATTTGGCTTTTTATTCTCTAACATTAATAGAGACATAGGCCCAGGCTCGGTGGCTCCACCTGTAATCCCAGCACCGTGGGAGGCCAAGGCCAGTGATCACTTGAGGTCACGAGTTTGAGATTAGCCCGGCCAACATGGTAAAACCCTGTCTCTACTAAAAACAAAAACTTAGCCAGGTGTGGTGGCTGGCGCCTATAATCCCAGACACGAGAATTGCTTGAACCCAGGAGGCAGAGGTCGCAGTAAGCCAAGATCACACCACTGCATGCCAGCCTGGGCAATAGAGCAGGACTCTGACTCAACAACAACAAACAAAATTAAGTGGCTTGATGGTTCCTAAATATAAATCACATCATACAAATAATTAATAAAACAGGTTACAAACAGTATGTAAAGCATAATCTTATTTGGGGGGATATTTAACACACTGAACAAAATATAAGAGAACATGAAAAATGTTTTCAAAGGTTCTCTCTGGGTTATGACATTAAAAAACTTTTTTGCATATCTCTTTTCTACAATAAAAATGTACAACCTTAATAGTGCAAAAAGTTAGCAAAATTAAATGTTAAAAAAAAAAATCAGAGATTGCTGACAGTGCTTTTCTTTTTTCTTTTTTTTTTTTGAGACAGTCTCGCTCTGTCAGCCAGGGTGGAATACACTGGTGCGATCTCAGCTCACTGCAACCTCTACCTCCTGGGTTCAAACAATTCTGCCTTGGCCTCCTGAGTAGCTGGGATTACAGGTGTGCGCCACCACGCCCAGCTGATTTTTGTATTTTTAGTAGAGACGGGGTTTCTCCATGTTGGCCAGCTGGTCTTGAATTCCTGACCTCTGAGATCCCCCCATTTTGGCCTCCCAAAGTGCTGGGATTACAGGAGCCACCACCAAGCTGGCCTGCTGACAGCGTTTTAAACAAAATCACCCCCTACAAAGAAAAATAATTAAAGGCTGTATCCAGAGAATAAAATTACGGGAAATTACATGCAACGGACAAGAAGAGCCAGTTATCTGAGGCAGTATGACTGAGGAATTTAGCAAAATCCAAATTCCAATCAGAGTGACTAGACTATGACTTCAACAGAACAGAGCTTATCAGCACAGGTAGTGAATCAGCTATACTATGATCAATCTGAAGAACCACATTTGTGCTGAGCCACTTTTCTTCCCTGGCTCAAAGTCACTTACTTTGATGATCTTGCCACCTAGCATCTTTCTCTATTAAAGTTAGCCTTCCCATGCAGTCTTCCCACAGATGTTTACTGTCAGATGTCTGTGATAATAATATTAGGAAAATGTAATACATTAGCTTTTTTTAATTTATTGCTTTTCTTCTTCTTCTTCTTTTTGTAGAGACAGAGTCTCACTACATTGCCCGGGTGGGTCTTGAACTCCTGGGCTTAAGTGATCCTCCCATCTCAACCTCTCAAAGTGCTGGAAGTAAATAACTGTCACAAGATCTGATGGTTTTATTTTATTTTATTTATTTTTTGAGATGGGAGTCTCGCTCTGTTACCCAGGCTGGAGTGCAGTAGCACGATCTCGCCTCACTGCAAGCTCCGCCTCCCGGGTTCCCGCCATTCTCCTGCCTCAGCCTCCCCAGTAGCTGGGATTACAGGCGCCCGCCACCACATCTGGCTAATTGTTTGTATTTTTAGTACAGACAGGGTTTCACCATGTTAGCCAGGATGGTCTTGATCTCCTGACCTCGTGATCCACCCGCCTCGGCCTCCCAAAGTGCTGGGATTACAGGCGTGAGCCACTGCGCCCAGCAATCTGATGGTTTTATAAAGGAGAGCTCCCCTGAACATGCCCTCTTGCCTGCCACCATGTAAAACGTCCCTTTGCTCTTCCTTTGTCTTCCACCGTGATTGTGAGGCCCCCCCCAGCCATGTGGAACTGTAAGTTCATTATACCTCTTTCCTTTATCAACTACCCAGTCTCAGGTATGTCTTTATTAGTAGCATGAGAACAGACTAATACACCAAGCTTTGTTTAAATACTTCTAACAATGAAAACTGCTACTTCTTGGAGTGGTCCATGCTATCTGCCAGATAGTTTCAGCAGTTGTGGTATTAGAATTGCTCCTCAAATAGGCTTCCCGAAGACCATAGTAGGAGCTATCAAGAAGTTTCTGCGTTCTGGCTGCCACATGGTCTCAGGAATTAAAATCCTACTGTCCTCATCTTCATGGGGGTAAACAGGGCTGGACCCACACGAGGTATGTAGGTTGAAAACTGAAACCTTAGGAATGAACATCAGATTTCACATATGCATTCAAAATTAATTAATCAATGTTGTACTGGTAAGACAAAAGATAATCCCATTAAGGAGATTAAATTATAATTAGCAAAAGATATGCTGTTATCTAATTAAGTGCAATGAATCACACTGAACAAGGGATGGTTATCAGTACAGAAGGGCTAGTAATTGGAGTAAGGTTTTAAGAAGCAGCACAAAAGAGACAGAATATCTCCATTACCTCCAATGAGTTCCAGAGAGGGAACTTGACTGGCCCAGAGTCCTAGTCCTTAACAGTGGAGGGGAAAGGAAGGCATTCACATTCATCTCCTTGAACTTGCCTAACATCCCTGCAAGGTAAGTCCTTTTTCATAGATGAAGAAACTGAGGTTCAAAGAGGTTTCACTGCAGGTGCAGAGTAAAGCCAGGACTCAAACCCAGGCCTATCAAACATCAACACCTGAAGCCATCCAGCTCTCACGGGTGAATGACTTCAAGGAACACTACTCACTAGGATTATCTAACTCCCTGGATCTTGACAGCATATTCTTTATGGAAATTTCTAATATAGCTTTGATTCCCCAAAGAGGTTTCATACTAAGAAAATGAGAGATTATGGTTCACCCAGCAGTTCTGTAACATTTCCTATCAAGTATCAGCAATAATAACTCAAGAAGTTATAGTAATGGGAGTAACTGCCAACATTTACTGAGCACTTAGTATGACAAGCACTTCTCTTTTCTACCTATAATCACTCCTTTGTGATCTTATCTAATTCCATGACTTTAAATATCATTTATACTAATGATCCCCAAATTCTTACCTTTGGCTTGGACCTTTTCCAAATGCCTACCCAATATCCCCACTTGGATGTCTATTAAGTATCTCAAACTAAACACGTCTGAAACCGCACTCTTGATTCCATCCCTTAATCCTCCTCCTCCCTCTACATATCCACATCACAGTAAATGACAGAGCCATCCTTCTAGATGCTCAGGCCAAAAACCTTAGTCATCTTTGACTCCTTTCTCTCAAACTCCACATCCAACCAATCCATCAGCAAATTCCATCAGCTCTACCTTCAAAATATATTCAGATCCAATCACTTCTCACCACTGTCACTATGAAGCATTCAAAATTTACTCAACTTACTGATAATGCATGGCCTGAATAACGTCATTTTAATCTTCATAATAACCCTATGAAATAGGAGCTCCTACTTCCTCCATTTTTCAAAGGCACATAAAGGTTAAGTACAAATTAACAAACTGGGATTACAGTTTATCAATCAGGTCTTTCTTTTTGAGTTTGTAGAGTCAGATCCCTGGAATCTACTCCCTGTCAGATCAGGGGGTGAAGATCTTTACCCCCATCAAAGGGATCTAATGAGCTTCCTGAACTTACAACGACTTGGACCCATACGAGACCAGCCCAGGGAGTTACCGAGTCTCTTGGAGTCCAAGTATACACAAGCTTAACTGTCAAACACTGTTCTGATAGTGAGCTCCAAAGTCCCACCCAAGGTCTCAATGCTGAAATTACCATTAGTGTCCAAACCGCACACCTTAGTTTCTCTTTACTCAGTAAAGGGGTATCAGGTCCACACTTTTTAGACTTAAGAAAACGAACTTGTTAGGTCACATCATGAATCACTGGAAAGAAAATCAAGCTAAGAAATGAACCCCTCATGCACATACGTAGAAGGCAAACAACCCCCTTCTGTCCTAAACATGTTCTGTCTTGGAAAAGAAACGCATTTTCCTGAAATGGTGTCACCTGGGAAAGGTCCAGAGAGGCGCCAGGAGGGCCTCTGAGGATAAAGCTACCAAGTTTCCACACAACTCTTTAGTGAGCTGATGGGAAAATGGTGCAATAGGATTAGGGCGGGTTGGTTTCCATTGCTCTTCTGACCTGCACCTCCACCAAAACCAATTTTGAAAATCAAATGAGTTGATAAATGTGAAATTCAAACTTTCATATAGAAATAACCTTTTATTGTAAAAAAGAATACTTTTTTTTCTTTAGTGGAGTGGTAGGTAACACAGGGTAAGCTGTAAGGATAGAAAATGTTAAGAACCATCAGACAAAGAAGAAGTAAGCACTTTTCAGGGCTAAACACAGGGTATCATTTTAAGTCTGTACGAGCAAGATAAAATTCAGCCTATGTATTTAAAATACAGGGGTTATAGCTTAAAATTAGTGCCCCTTTTAAAAATTGTTATTTATTTTTTTGATCATGCCACTGCATTCCAGCTCTGTCACCCAGGCTGGAGTGCAGTGGCACAATCACGGCTCACCACAGCGTACCTCCTGGGCTCAAGTGATCCTCCCACGTCAGCCTCCTGAGTAGCTGGGATTATAGGCGCACACCACCATGTCCAGCCAATTTTTTATTCTTTGTAGAGATGGGGTCTCACTATGTTGTTGCCCAGGCTGGTCTCGAACTGCTGGACTCAAGTAATCTCCTCGCCTCGGCCTTCCAAAGTGCTGGGATTACAGGTGTGAGCCACCATGTCCAACCCCTTTTACTCAATCAGTCTGACTATATATCTTTAAAAGATCTCTATGACTTTACTGTGTACCTAGGGAAAAAAACAGAAGGAATATTCACCAAATTCTTAGTGGTCACCTCTGGGTGGTAGGAGCATATCAGGGCTTTCACTCTCTATATCATATTCTTCTTTATCTGCAATTTTATAATCAAGGTGAACTAATTTTCTAGGAAGAATATTTGGGGAGGGTAGGAAAACCTTTCCTCTAGTCTTACATTGACAGATGCAAGTTTCTATAGAATAACATATTTCACTTTTTATCTTAATTTTGTTAATAAAATTTTCTCTTTTATGACATTTAATTTCCATTATCAACTGGTTTCATCCTCTAAAACTTGTACGTTTTGGAAATGTTGAGTCAATGAATTCCAATGCCACTCTAGAAACACTTTCAGTTAAATCATCCAAATATAATAAAGTACCACCTTGAGGAAATCTGAAATAGCAAGGATTGTAGAGTGTGGAAGAAACTGAATCCCAGTCCCTCCCAACCCATTCCAGAATGCATATCACCATCACCCAGCATGCACGGCATGCCTGATATGTTAGCACTATGTGAGGCTCTGGTCCTTGCCCTTGAGGAGCCTTCCATATAGCCTGGAAAAGAGGACACACATCCAACATCACAAGTCAGCTACTGGCTCCGGTAGCAAATACTACACATGGTACTGGCAATGAGTACAGAGGACGTGCTTAAATAGGTCCTTTAGAAGCAGAGGACCTCTTACTTCCATATTCCCACAGCTTAGCACAATAAATAATTTTTTTTTAAGTTAATGAGTGCATGAGCTCCACACTTGGGGAGGAAAAGGTATGACATTCCAAGTTGGAAGAATGGTGGCAGCAAGAAAGGGCATGATTGGAATGTGCATGTTCAGCTATGTAAAGTGTAAAGAAAGAGAGGGATAGAAAGTTGGAAAACTCAATTTGTTGAAGTCTCATCTCACAGCCAATGGGAGACTACAGAGGACTTTGATTGTGCAAAGGTAACCTATTTATGTAACTGTCTTCCTTTCTAGGTTCCCTGAGGGTGAGTTGGGTCTTAAGGACTCTGGATCCCTACCATATCCTGGAACATGACAGGTATTCAATTAAATGTGAGGGAAAGGAAAGAAGGATTGATTAGGCTGGAAAGATTATGCTAATGCTACAATACTGAAGGTTCTAGAAAAATAAGGAACCAGAAATCAAGGCCAGAGGTGCTTTCTATTTTTATAATTTTTTTTAAGACATGGTCTTGCTATGTTGCCCAGGCTGGTCTCAAACTCCTAGCCTCAAATGATACTCCAACCTTTGCCTCCCAAAGTGTTCGGATTACAGGGGTGAGCCACCGTGCCCAGCCTGAATTATTTACTTAATGCAGATTCTTTCGGTTCCAACGATGATGATGATGATGATGATGACATATTCTGTGTGAGAGCAGGATGAACATGACAGTCCCAGCTTTAGGGAACTAACAGGTGGCTGGGTGAGCAGATTGTCTAAGGCTCGTGTGGTAGGCAGCCCAGGTCTCCTGAATCCTAGGTGAGGCCCCTCCCAGCTAGGTGGGACAGTTTCCTTCCAGAGGAGGCTAGAGATGCTTTCTATCTACCTTTTTTTTTTTTTTTTTGAGACAGGGTCTTGCTTTGTCATCCAGGCTGGACTGCAGTGGCACAATCATGGCTTACTGCAGCCTTGACCTCCCGGACTCAAATGATCCTTCTACCTCAGCCTCCTGAGTAGCTGGGATCACAGGCATATGCCACTATACCTGGCTAACTTTTTTTATTTTTAGTAGAGACAAGGTCGTGCTACGTTGCCCAGGCTGGTCTTCAACTCCTAGACTCAAGCAATCCTCTCACCTCGGCCTTCCAAAGTCCTAGGATTACAGGAGTGAACCACCAAGGCTAAGGCTCTATCCACCTCTTGATATACGCAAGACGGTGATTCTCCAAAGGCTCCTCACCTTGTTTCAAGCCGAGTCAACAAAAATCCTCTCACATACTACCATGAATGTAGTTGGGAAACACTGCCCTAAGCAGTAGAAAAGGTTGGGGAGAAGGGGGCAGTGGTTTATCAACCCATCAATAACTACTTATCTGCCATTCCAGTGCTTCCACAAATTCTTAGAGATCAACAATATCCTGCATCTTATTTTTAGCGTATCTCTGCGTAGGGCAATAAGGAGCAGACTAACTGGGAGTAAACATGGTGGAAGTAATTGGAAGCATGGTGGGTTTCAGGAAATGTAAGTTCCCTCTTTTCCTTACCAATCCTTTCTATTTCCTCTCCAGTCTGATACTTCCTGCATTATAATCAGTGTTTCTATAGGACTTCATAATTTTCAAAGGCTTTTGCATTTAACCTTCATCACCACCTTTATAAACAAAACATATCCTAGTAACCCATCCTTGCGGATGAAAAAGCCTAAATCCGTAGACTGAATGAAGATAGGGAAAGAGACTCTATTACAGTTACTGGTGTCAGTAATAAATAGTACAGGTAGAAGAATGCTTCCAGTTTGCCATCCCTTGTAGGCTTTATTCTAGCTGTTTCATCGTGTGGGCAGAGTGCACATCATACACTTCTCAATGCTGGCAATAACAAAAGTAATAATACTTATCAAATGGATGTTTAACCAAAGTTGGGAGATAACTATCAGACTTCAAGCTGCCTTCCTAGAAAGACCATAATTTAATATAGCAGTTTTCATAAGGAAGATGTCAATTGCAACACTCCCCAATTATTATCTTCTAAAACACATTATTAGAATATAAGAGGACATAAATTATAAGCACTGTTAAATAATCAAGAATGAATTCACTATTTCTAAAAATGCTTTACCAGCCTGCACAACCCATTGACACCCCATCTCTGCAAAAAATTTTAAAAACTAGCTGGACATGGTGGCACATGCCTATAATCCCAGCACTCTGGGAGGCCGTGAAGGGAGGATTGTTTGAGTTCAGGAGTTTGAGACCAGTCTGGGCAACACTGTGAAACCCCATCTCTATAAAAAATAAAAATAAGTTAGCTGGGCGTGGTGGTGCACACTTGTGGTCCCAGCTACTCAGGAGACTGAGGTAGGAGGATTGTTTAAGCCTGGGAGGCCGAGGCTGCGGCGAGTTGTGATCGTGCCACTGTATTCCAGCCTGGAGGACAGAGGCAGACCTGGTCTCAGAAAAATAAAAACAAAAAAGAACAAACACCAGAGGTATGTGTCCTGTGGTAAAGGGCAAGGATGGTAGTGGTGGACTTAGATGCAGCGGGAACATCTAAGGAAAACTGGGCTCTGTTGCAGCTCTACTCCCAACAAGTTGCAATGATCCTAAGGCAAGACACAAAGATGTAGTATAAAATGAAAATTTGTTACCATATACTTTTTTAAGACAGAGTCTCGCTCTTTCACCCAGGTTGGAGTGCAGTGGCACGATCTCAGCTCACTGCAACTGCTGCCTCCCAGGTTCAAGCGATTCTCCCACCTCAGCCTCCCCAGTAGCTGGGATTACAGGTGTGCGCTACCATGCCCAGCTAATTTTTGAATTATTTATTAATTTTTTCTTTCTTTCTTTTTTTTTTTTTTTTTTTGAGACAGAGTCTTGCTCTGTTGCTCAGGCTGGAAGGGAGTGGCACAATCTCGGCTCACTGCAACCTCTGCCTCCCGAGTTCAAGTGATTCTCCTGCCTCAGCTTCCTGAGTAGCTGGGATTACAGGTGCCCACCACCATGCCTGGCTAATTTTTGTATTTTTAGTAGAGACGGGGTTTCCCCATGTTGACCAGCCTGGTCTTGAACTCCTGACCTCAGTGATCCACCCATCTCGGCCTCCCAAAGGGCTGAGATTATGAGCTACCACGCCTGGCCTAATTTTTGTTATTTTTAGTAGAGACTAGCTTTCACCATGTTGGCAAGGCTGGCCTTGAACTCCTGACCTCAAGAGATCCACCTGCTTTGTCCTCCCAAAGTGCTGGGATTACATGCCTGAGCCACTGCACCCAGCTTGTTACCATATACTTTTATAGCACAGTACTTCACATTGATTAAAGGACTCTCATACTAACTATGTCATTTAACATACACAGCAGCCAAGCAAAGGAGACAGGACAAACAGGAGGGTCCCATTTCCAAGGCTGAGTGCAGCAATGGAAAAAATAAGAGTTTTTATGAATAAGACAATCTGAGTTCAAATCCCAGGCATCTTCTTCAACTTTTCAGAGCCTTAGTTCCATCCTAAGTAAAGTGTAGACAGTACATACACATGGTCTTTTAGAATGAGTCAAGGATTGAGTACTGCGTGTATACAGTACTCAATGTTTCCTTCCATCATTCCACAGGAGGAAGGACTACAAGTTCACACACCTACTCTGACTTTAAATCTCCAAGTAGATTATCTTTCAACTCCCATGCTCAACCTCTCCATCCGCACTCAGATTCAAGAACGTAACTCAGCATCTCTTTAAAAGGTGTTTAAAAAATTAGTCACTGAGATACTCTACTAAGTTTTTTGTTCAGGTACATTTGTGAAATGTCACTCTCTTGAAATCTCACAAAGTGTGGATGTGTGTATATATGTATGATACTGAAGGTTCTGAGAAGTCATGCAATAAAGAAATCTATTTGCATTCATTCTGACTAGCATTTCCCAAAAGTGCATTTAATGGAATCCTTTATTACATAATTACCATAAACATCCACATAGACCTAACTTTCTTTTAAACATACTTTTAGGAACAATGGTTTTGATAAATGCATGTCTAACAAATTATAATAATAGATTAGATTATAATAGATCAACAATATTAATAACTAACAATAGATAGTATTATAGGACAGGGCACAAGAAATTATCCTTTAAACGAGATCCCTGAATCATTCTTTTGCAGCCTGCATTGAATTTGCACATTGCCTAGCATCAAACTCAGAAAAATTTATTCAAGCAACTAAGATATTTTTATTTTCGGATTTCAGAATAAGTCTGCCACAGACACAAAGATTCCAAGAAGTGGCTCATAATGTCATCTAGCCGAAGACACACTTGGGGAAAAAGGTGGGGGAGGGGTATTATGTTTTGATGCAAAATTGATTTTGTATGAGGTTTCTTACTCCCTAAATCTACCTTCAGATAATGGTAGTATCTAATGATCTAATGCCACATCACTACCTCTCCTGTTCTTATCTTTGGTCTCCTGATGACAGTAGAAAGCAAGAGAGAGCCAGAATGGAACGAGTGAGCTGTTAACTATAAATAACAAAAATGAGGACTCCTTTTTTCTCTGAAAACCAAGAAAGCGGTTACTCTGTCACAATCCAAAAAAAGGAAATTAATCAATCATCAGTATTTGTCCTGAAATTTTCCGCAGAGGTCTCTTGTGTGATTAAAAACGTGAAGAAGGTCAGGCGCAGTGCTCCCGCCTGTAATCCCAGCACTCTTGGGAGGCCGATGCGGGCGGATCACCTGAGGTCAGACCAGCCTGACCAACATAGCAAAACTGTGTCTCTACTAAAAATACAAAAATTAGCCGGGCGTGGTGGTGCACATCTGTAATCTCAGCTACTCAGAAGGCTGAGGCACCAGAATCGCTTGGGGCGGGAGGCGGAGGTACTCCCTTGAACCCGGGAGGTGGAGGTGCACCACTGTACTCCAGCCTGGGAGACAGAACAAGACTCTGCCTCAAAAACAAAACAAAACAAAATGTGGGGAAGAGGCCGGGCGCCATGGTTCATGCCTGTAATCCCAGCACTTTGGGAGGCTGAGGTGGGTGGATCACTTGAGGTCAGGAGTTCGAGACCAGCCTGGTGAAACCGTCTTTCTACTAAAAATACAAAACTTAGCTGGATGTGGTGGCACATGTCTGTAATCCCAGCTACTGGAGAGGCTGGGACAGAAGAATCCCTTGAAGCTGGGAGGCAGAGTTTGCAGGGAGCTGAGCTCATGCCACTGCACTCCAGCCTGGATGACAGAGCAAGACTCCGCCTCAAAACAAAAATTAAAACTGTGGAGAAAATGCTAAACTCGATTTCTTCTGAACCTATGCTAAGATGTCAAGGTACTGTGATTCTTCTAAAAGAATTTTAAGTGGTTGTTATGTTTGGTGTCCTAAAAGCATACATGGATTTTATATTATAACCTACATCAAGAAACTCATTCAGGCCAGGCGCCTTAGCTCATGCCTGTAATCCCAGCACTTTGGGAGGCCAAGAATTCCAGACTAGCCTGGGCAACATGGCAAAACCCCGTCTCTACAAAAAATACAAAATTAGCCAGGCATGGTGGCTCTCCCTTCCGTCCCAACTACTCCAGAGGCTGGGGCAGGAGGATGCCCTAAGCCCAGCGAGGTCGAGGCTGCAGTTAGCTGTGATCGCACCACTGCACTCCACTCCACTCCAGCCTGGGCAACAGAGTGAGATTATCTCAAAGAAAAAAAAAAGCCTCATTCACAGTTAATTTTTTTTAAAAAATGGAAACTAAAATAGAATTTAAAACCCAAGCTGCTCAGTTTCTCGGAAGATGGATTTTTCCTACTTTGTAATATACTTTGTATATCACGACTATGATTGTGTATGCAAGCACCTCTAAGAAGTACTTGTATCTACAATGAATTCTTTTTTTTTTTTTTTTTTGAGACGTAGTCTCGCTCTGACGCCCAGGCTGGAGTGCAGTGGCGCGAACTCAGCTCACTGCAAGCTCCGCCTCCCGGGTTCACGCCATTCTCCTGCCTCAGCCTCCCGAGTAGCTGGGACTACAGGCGCCCACCACCACGCCCGGCTAGTTTTTTGTATTTTTAGTAGAGACTGGGTTTCACCGTGTTAGCCAGGATGGTCTCAATCTCCTGACCTCGTGATCCGCCCGCCTCAGTCTTCCAAAGTGCTGGGATTACAGGTGTGAGCCACCGCGCCCGGCCTGCAATGAATTCTTAAACCTCAGGGAGCCAAATAAAAAGACAAGGCCTGAGGAATTCTTTCAAAAATTAAAGTAACATTTCATATTTACTTATTCTAACAGACAAAGAACAAAGAAGGAATCCGCTAAGTTGTAAGCTGAGGTGCAGACAAGTGCTGGTTCACAATGACATCCTAGAAGGAATGCTCTGGATAAGAGCTTTAAGCGTCTACGATTTTCTGAGGAAAGTGAACGGAATCTAAACGTGTCCTATCGCTCAAAAAAATCAGCGCTGTAGACCACAGAGCCTAACAGAGTAAAATAATACAGCGTGTAGTTTGGCCACTAACAGCAAGAGTGGGAAAGGGCAAAGAGGAACCTTGATTGACCGACACTAGGGCCACCTGAAGACTCATCTAGACACTTCAGTCTTTCCATTTTGAGATTAGAAGCTTCAAGGACCATTAAATCGCTGCCGCTGCCACAACAGGCCCGACGGAGCAGAAAGGCTGCGCTCACCGGCAAAAGTAACCGGGTGCACACCTGCCGGGTGGGGAGGCCCACACGGTCACACCCCGCCCCGGCTTACCTACCCTTCGGCGATTTTTAGCTTCAACTTCCATCCGTTCCCACCCGTCTGGATCCAACCAAGCCCAAGGGCGGGGGAGGGAGAAGCTAGTGCCGCGAGGAAAAGCATCCCCGCAACCCGCCGCAGGCTTTCTCTCCTCCCTCCCCATTCCACAGAAGAGGCAAAGCCACATCGCCTCTCCTAACCCTCGTCTCTAATGCAAGGCCTGCAATACTTAGAAAAAAATAATAACTGTTTTTAAGGAAAAGTAACATCCCCGCTCCCTTCCGCCCCTCACCTTCACGAAAGCAATCGGGGTTGTGGTACCTTCGATATCTAACAGGATCACGGTGACTTCGGCGGGGACCGAAAGCACGACCATTTCCCTACCGGATGCTACGGGACTCGGCCTGCAGTCGGGGAGGGTGGAGGGCGGCGCTGGCTGCGGCTGCGGCCCCCGGTACCGTCCTGGGCTTCCGACGGCCCCGCGCGATGTTGGAGCCAGCGACCAAGTGCAGCCCGCCGCGCGTAGGGAAGAGAACACCTCTGCACACCTGGAACTGGAAAAGGCGGCCGCCCAGGAGCCCCTGAACTCGTGAGCAGGACGGGGCAGGAGCCCGAGACCACGTGGGCACGAAAAGGGGCGGGCCGTGCTGGGTTCGGCGGGGCGGGGAGGGCGAAGGCCCAGCGCCGATTGGTCGCCGTCGGGCTTCCAACGCGATCCGTCAAAATGGGCCTCGAGTGGGCGGGAACAAAGAAGCGAACGCGGGAGCAGGGTACGCGAGAGCGCGCCCTCCGCAGACAGGTTGAGCGAGCGGGAGAGGCCCGGGGCACGTGCAGAAGGGAGCCCCGCGAGTGGCGCGCCGGGGATGTGAGTGCCCCTTGCCCTCTACTGCATCCAGCCCCCTCCCCGCCCACCGCCTCCGTCTTGGCATAGATACAGTCATCTGGCCAGCCTCCGCCCCTCCTCCCGGCCTCAGCCTGCCAGAGAGGCCGCGCGGGGCTCGGGCTTCGGCGGATCAGCCAGGAGGCCTCGCTGCGCCCCCTCGGCCCGCGCGCCAGTGGCCACAGCGGAAGAGACGCCCGCGCTGCGCTGCCCGGAGGGGCCGTCGCGCGCCCGCTTCCTGTTCGGCTGGTTCCTGCCAGCTCGAGGACAAAACACGCGTGCGCGCGGCGGGCGGGCGGGCGAGCGCGCTCGCCGCCTCAGTCGCCAGCGCCGGGCGCAGTCCGCTTTTTCCGGAGTAGCCCGGCCGCGGTGCTAGTCGGTAGCAGCGGCCGCCGCAGCGGCTCCGCACTGGCGAACCGAGGGCAGAAAAAGGCGGGGTTCACGGCTCTTTGGTAGGAGTGGGCTGGACCGGACGCCAGAGACAAAGGCTCCCAAGGCAAGAGGGACTGTGGCCCTGCGTCGGCTCTGTTCGGGACTGCTGACTCCAGGACTTTACGCCCCTTCGTTTTTCTCTTCTGATTCTTCTCTTCTCCCAAGCCCGCGTCCCCTCACGCGTGGCCTCTCTCCTTGCCGGGAGGGCCGCGATGGAGGTCCCGCCCCGGCTTTCCCATGTGCCGCCGCCATTGTTCCCCTCCGCTCCCGCTACTTTAGCCTCCCGCAGCCTCTCCCATTGGCGGCCGCGGGCGTCGCGGCAGCTAGCCCCGCTCCTCCCTTCACTCGCTCCCAGCTCCGCCCGGCAGGGGGCGCGCCGGGCCCAGCGCCACGTCACCGCCCAGCAGCCCTCCCGATTGGCGGGCGGGGCGACTATAAAGGGAGGGCGCAGGCGGCGCCCGGATCTCTTCCGCCGCCATTTTAAATCCAGCTCCATACAACGCTCCGCCGCCGCTGCTGCCGCGACCCGGACTGCGCGCCAGCACCCTCCTGCCGACAGCTCCGCCACTATGGAGGATATGAACGAGTACAGCAACATAGAAGAATTTGCAGAGGGATCCAAGATCAACGCGAGCAAGAATCAGCAGGATGACGGGTACCGCACGCTTCTTCCCCCGCTCCCCCTCCCCCAGCGCGCCGCACGCGCCCTTCGTCCCTCGTGAGCCGCGCGCTGCCCCCATTCTTTCTCGGAGTCGATTCCCCGCGTGCCCTCTGGGCCCCACTAGCTTGGAGGGAAGAGGAAAGTAAGAGATCGAGGGGGTGACTGGAGAGACCCGGGAAGAGTGGGGGAAGGGCGGAGGGGTTGGAGGAGGAGGGCGGTGGCGTCTGTGTCCCGAGCGCGCAGGCGCCGCGTGGGACCCGGGGGGGAGGGGCCGGCCTCCCAGCGCCGCTCGCTGCAGCTGCCGCCGCCTCTTCATTGTGTCTCTGTTAACCACTCGGCGCGATTTTCCTGGGAAGAGTTTTAGAGGACTCTGAGTTCGGGCACAAGCAGGCTACTGGTACCCAGATTCATAAAACGTATTATGATTGATGAGTTCTCTGGGTGGAACGTTGGCTTGACAGCTGAGGACGAGGATGGACCTAAGATAAGATGTGAGGGATTCATCTAAGAAGTTGGGCCTTCTATCTGAAGGAATCTGGGCAGAACCTTTACTATATTTTATTGGTCTCCTTTGAGTTTTGCTTTATGTAGTGCGGAGAGCGAGCTGTCCGCTGGTTTGAGTAACTTTGTTGGGAAATTGGGATTTTTGTGTGACATAGATTAAATGTAAACATGGATTAAATTGCTTACACTTAGGGGGTAAATGTCCCTGTTTTTATTCCACGATTTAATTTCAGAACTGAAGGATCATTTGAGTTATTGCTAATTTTTTAAAAAACCTTTTATTTCTAGTAAAATGTTTATTGGAGGCTTGAGCTGGGATACAAGCAAAAAAGATCTGACAGAGTATTTGTCTCGATTTGGGGAAGTTGTAGACTGCACAATTAAAACAGATCCAGTCACTGGGAGATCAAGAGGATTTGGATTTGTGCTTTTCAAAGATGCTGCTAGTGTTGATAAGGTAGGAACTGTGTTTTGCATTGTGCTGCTTTTGTGGTGTTGTGCACATTTTTCTGGGGGTTATATGCTGCTGTCAGATTAAATAAATCTGTCTTGTAGGTTTTGGAACTGAAAGAACACAAACTGGATGGCAAATTGATAGATCCCAAAAGGGCCAAAGCTTTGAAAGGGAAAGAACCCCCCAAAAAGGTTTTTGTGGGTGGATTGAGCCCGGATACTTCTGAAGAACAAATTAAAGAATATTTTGGAGCCTTTGGAGAGGTGTGTGATTATGTTTACACAAGTTAAGCTTGATGTGTTTATAAAATGTTTAATCCTGGTCCGATTTATACAGGGCAGATTCATGTTTCGTGTGAGGGTAGGATTAAATGACTGCTCAAGTCGCTTCCAGGGACTGTACCTTGATTTGATTGCTGCTCTGATGGAAACCCAACTATCTAATTTAGCCAAAACATGGGCACCTAAATGTGGTCGGTGTTTGGACTTGTTAGCTAGTGTCATCTTTGGGGTACAAAATAATATTAAAGGATGTCTTGTTTTTGTCTCAATTGCTTCAAATACACAACAAATCACTGAAGGTTGATGTTGATCATAAAGCAGTGATGTCTGTATAGAAGTCACCTGTTAAGAATAACATGTTTAAGTTGAAGCCTGAAAAGTACCTGTGGCATTCTGACACTCTGGTAGCGTTTTACAATTATGGGATGACCTTGAGTGTGCATCTCGATTTCAGATTGAAAATATTGAACTTCCCATGGATACAAAAACAAATGAAAGAAGAGGATTTTGTTTTATCACATACACCGATGAAGAGCCAGTAAAAAAATTGTTAGAAAGCAGATACCATCAAATTGGTTCTGGGAAGGTAAAGCCATTTAAGTACTTTAAATGAAAATGTTAAGGTTTTCTTTTCTCTTTTTTATTTTTTTATCTTTTATTTTTTGAAATTTCTCAATGTGTTTGAGAAAAGTAAAATGATTAAATTTTACAACTCGGGTTAAAATTCTATTTTCGTGTTTTTTAATTTGTTTATAGTGTGAAATCAAAGTTGCACAACCCAAAGAGGTATATAGGCAGCAACAGCAACAACAAAAAGGTGGAAGAGGTGCTGCGGCTGGTGGCCGAGGTGGTACGAGGGGTCGTGGCCGAGGTGAGACTTAATTCTTGGAATATGACTCCATGGTTTAAGCTGTATACTGCTCAATATGAGTAGTTCTGTATGAAACTAAAACTTTAAAACAATTGCAACGGGAGGAAAACGTTCAGCTTAGTGGGGGTTGTGTGTGGTGGTTTTTGTTGTGAGCTCACTGGTTTCAAAAAACTGTTAAAAGTATGGTCACTTTGACAATTAGTGTCATCACTGACAGGAAAAGTGTACCATTACATGATGCACCATGGCGTGGTAGGTTTTCTTGGGCAGGAGTCCTTGTTTTAAACAGAACAGTATACCTGTCTTCAGCTTTAATGGAAAATTGAATGATTTTCCATTAAATTTAGGAAGTTTGATACTGGCACAATTGGACTTTCTGCCCCCTTTTTTGGTAACAGCTGGAAAAATAGTTTTTCAAGCAGATAGCAATATATATGTCCATTCTGCCCTTTAAGATTTGCAGAGTGAGAAACAAGAACTCATCATTTTATGTTAGAATTGGGGGTCAGAAGTTGTTTCCTAACAATCATTGTGCATTGTTTCAGGTCAGGGCCAAAACTGGAACCAAGGATTTAATAACTATTATGATCAAGGATATGGAAATTACAATAGTGCCTATGGTGGTGATCAAAACTATAGTGGCTATGGCGGATATGATTATACTGGGTATAACTATGGGAACTATGGATATGGACAGGGATATGCAGACTACAGTGGTAAGAACATTTAACTTAATTTTATAAACCAGTGGTATTAAAATTCATTGTTAACATATAGTCCTGTTCTGAAATTGTGTGTATGGGCTTTCTGTTTGGAGTTAAGTGTTTGAGGCATGTTACAATCATAGGGTGATTATACTAACATAGCCTGGTGGTTATAAATGAACTAGGATGTATGATTTACGACTAGCTTATAATGGGTGTTAAAATATCTTAATATTTTAATACTTTTTATTTAGCATGCAAAGATTTGTAGATTTAATTGTTTCTCAGTGTATTGTAAAGAAACAGTTTTGTAGAAAACTATCTTAATGAAATTTCTGTGTTTTCAAAATAGGTCAACAGAGCACTTATGGCAAGGCATCTCGAGGGGGTGGCAATCACCAAAACAATTACCAGCCATACTAAAGGAGAACATTGGAGAAAACAGGTGTGTATAAGAGTACAGGAAAACAGTAGAAATGTCTAATTTAATTTAAAGATCAATAGACAAACGTAAAAACAAAATACTATGTAGCCTGTTTTTACTAAATTGTTGATTTTTTTTTAATTGCTTTATGAGCCTGTTTTGCCTAAAGTGTCTATAGATCTTTAACTTTAAAGTCTTATCTCACTTTCTTTAGTATTGCAGAAAAACTTAAGAGTTTTTCTGTTTGCTTTTGTGTACCAGGTGGTCTAGAGGAATAATTAAACATTTTAGAACTATTAACAGGTAAAGTACTGAAATGGGTACAACTTAAGGAAAACAAGAATGTTGTCTTCTAACTCTGACATTATACCTTGTTTGTACCCGCCAGCGGGAACTTCATTGCAGGCCGTGTGTCACCCTGACCACGTCTATCTCTGGGGGTCGCACGTTGCGGGCAGAGCGCAAGGCATACACCAGAAAACGCTGTCCTGTGGTATGGTCTCTTCCAACTTCATGTACCAGCGTAAAGATTAAAGTGGAAAACTTCAGACTTTGGCTTCTTTTTTAATCTTTTTGGAGATTAAGTGTCTAAACTTAACTTAAATGGTTTTTTACAGGAGTTAAAATACATAAATGCCTTTTTACAGCTTAATCATTTTGGTCTTCTGTTTAGTGTTGTATTTCAATTGTGGAGCCTCATTTTAAGTGTTCATTCTTTTAAGATTTAATGCTTGCTTTTTCTTTTTATAGCTAATAGTGAAATCTACAAACCAAAACAAGAACTTTTAAATCTGGGATATAAATTAAAGATCATATGCACAATTCAATTTATGTTCTTGTAATAATCTTATTAGAAATTGGTGTTTGTGATAGCATTTTACTTGGGTTACTAGAGATGCTTCTAGTAGACCTTCATCTAGCATAGTTGAACCTGTGAATATGGGAAGATTGTATTCCCAGATTCTTTCCTGAATAGATTTGAATTTAATATTATTTGGGAACTCCAGGGTGAGTTTATTGACTACCCAAACTGTATTTTGCCAATAAATATGCATATGATCTTTAATTATTGAAGAAAAGAATAAAGTGAGGACTTAAAACAGTTCATGAAAGTGGACCTTTAAAAGCTTGTCAGAGTTGCACAAATCTAATTGGTATTTTGTTTTTGTTTTTAGGAGGAGATGTTAAAGTAACCCATCTTGCAGGACGACATTGAAGATTGGTCTTCTGTTGATCTAAGATGATTATTTTGTAAAAGACTTTCTAGTGTACAAGACACGATTGTGTCCAACTGTATATAGCTGCCAATTAGTTTTCTTTGTTTTTACTTTGTCCTTTGCTATCTGTGTTATGACTCAATGTGGATTTGTTTATACACATTTTATTTGTATCATTTCATGTTAAACTTCAAATAAATGCTTCCTTATGTGATTGCTTTTCTGTGTCAGGTACTACATAGCTCTGTAAAAATGTAATTTAAAATAAGCAATAATTAAGGCACAGTTGATTTTGTAGAGAGTATTGGTTCATACAGAGAAACTGTGGTCCTTTATAAATAGCCAGCCAGCATCACCCTCTTCCCCAATTTGTAGGTGTATTCTATGCTCTTAAGGCTTCATCTTCTCCCTGTTAACTGAGGTTTCTACCACACCTTTGAACAATGTTCTTTCTCCTCTGGTTATCTGAAGACTGTCCTGAGAGGAAGACGTAAGTGTTGTGATTAGTAGAAGCTTTCTAGTAGACCATGTTTCTTCTGGATTGTAATAAAATTGTTAGTAGCTCCTTTTACTTTGTTCCTGTCTCTGGAAAGCCATTTTTGAATCGCTGATTACTTTGGCTTTAATCAGTGGTCACCTAGTAAAAGCTTTGTAATCATAACACAATGACTTTTAATTCTTGATAAAAATTCAGATGCACACAGGAGCACTGTAAAACTGGTAAGATCTAGGGTTTAAGAGCATTTAAAGTAATTATAACTCAAGGATTTTGGTAGAAAGGTATGAGTGTGGTCAAAAGTTAGATTAAAATTTGAAATGGCAAAAGATTTAGTTGTGTTGTTTTCTCACAGTCACCACAAGATTGAACAAAATGTTTTCTGTTTGGGCATTCTGAGGAAGTTGTATTACAGTTAGCTGTTAATGCTGTGTGAGTTTAGAAAAAGTCTTGATAGTAAATTTTTAACAGTGCATGAACTGAGTAGTTAAACATTTCCATATTCAGACATAGGAATAGTGGAAAAGGTATCTTAGGTGTGTCAGTCAATCCAAATGTGACTTGAGTCATTACAGTGGACCCTCCGGATGCACTGAAAAGAAGCTGTTTTATATCCAAGTTTGAGAGGACCTGGAATAAATAAACAGCTTTGAATTTTGCATTCAGTGTAGTTGGATTTTGGGACCTTTGCCTCAATGTTAGCTACTGGGATTGGCAGATGTGTTTGCAGGCAGAGTAGTTGATTTCACACAACGGGCGATCTCACAAAACGTGTTTTTTATGCTGATGAGCCCCAATTTTTTTTTTTTTTTTTTGAGACGGAGTTTCGCTCTGTCGCCCAGGCTGGAGTGCAGTGGCCGGATCTCAGGTCACTGCAAGCTCCGCCTCCCGGGTTTACGCCATTCTCTCGCCTCAGCCTCCCGAGTAGCTGGGACTACAGGCGCCCGCCATCTAGCCCGGCTAATTTTTTGTATTTTTTTTTAGTAGAGACGGGGTTTCACCGTGTTAGCCAGGATGGTCTCGATCTCCTGACCTCGTGATCCGCCCGTCTCGGCCTCCCAAAGTGCTGGGATTACAGGCTTGAGCCACCGCGCCCGGCCCCCACTTTTTTTTTTTTTTTTTTGAGACGGAGTTTCGCTCTGTCGCCCAGGCTGGAGTGCAGTGGCCGGATCTCAGCTCACTGCAAGCTCCGCCTCCGGGTTTACGCCATTCTCTCGCCTCAGCCTCCCGAGTAGCTGGGACTACAGGCGCCCGCCATCTAGCCCGGCTAATTTTTTGTATTTTTTTTTAGTAGAGACGGGGTTTCACCGTGTTAGCCAGGATGGTCTCGATCTCCTGACCTCGTGATCCGCCCGTCTCGGCCTCCCAAAGTGCTGGGATTACAGGCTTGAGCCACCGCGCCCGGCCCCCACTTTTTTTTTTTAATTTGGTGCTTACAACTTGGTTACAATGATTGTACTTCTTGGGCTATCAAGTTATAATGCTCTTGGCCTTTTTTTGCTGCTGTTTTGCTATTTGTTCTCACACACACCTAGGCCAAGTACCAGTGTTGGCTGTTAGAAGGGATTCTTTTCATTCAACATGCAACTTTAGGGAATGGAAGGAAGTTCATTTTTAAGTTGTGTTATCAGGTGCAGTGTCTAGGGTAGTGAATCCTGTAAGTTCAAATTTATGATTAGGTGACAAGTTGACATTGAGATTGTCCTTTTCCCTGATCAAAAAATGAATAAAGGCTTTTTAAACAAAATCCAAACTTTTAATCAAGTCTTGATATGTATGACTGAGAAAAAATATATCTAGAGATGATTGAGATGTTTTACAAAGAATTGAAGGGAAAGTAAGAATTCACTTGGTTTTTCTTGCAGGGGCTTTGAACTCTAGATTTAATTCAGATATCAGGGCCTATCAGTTCACCAACTGATGCAAATTTGAATAGATACTCTTAGGCTAAGTGTCCTAGGTTGGAGGAACTGTGAAGCTAGTATCAAGATCTCATTCCCAAACATTAATTTAGAACAAAGTAATTGGACAAGTTTATTGGGGAGGGGATAGAAATGAATTCTGAATTACCTATAACAAACAAATAGTTTGTATATGTTTTCATACATCGTATTTGCCTTTTGCATTGTTTAGACCAAATTCTGTGTGATGTTATCCTAACAAAAGACTTTAGTAATTTCATTGGTTAACGTGTTAATCTGTAATCGCGCTCATTTTTATAGTATGAGGATATTAAAATGAGATGTCTGTTGGGATGCTAGCATGGATAAGCATAGCTTATTCCATTACTCTTCAGTGCGTCTTTTCATAATAGCAGAGATCCTCACTAATCTTCACAAAATTTAATATAAGGGCATATCTGAACAATTAAGCCACTTGCCATTACCAAGATTTGGTTTAATGTCAATCAGGATGCTAGGCTGCATGCTGTAGATCATGCCTGTATTCCCAAGTACTTTGGGAGGCCAAGGCAAGTGCATTGAGTCCAGCCTAGGCAACATGGCAAAACCCTAGTCTCTACAAAAATTAGCTCAATGTGGCGGTGACACCTGTAGTCCCAGCTACTTGTGCTGAGGCGGGATGATTGCTTGAGCCAGGGAGATGAAGGGTGCAGTGAGTCATGTTCGTGCCACTGCACTCCACCCTGTTTGACAAAGTGAGACCCTGTCTGAAAAAATCACAGGATGCTGAACTTCACCAATTAAAAAGCTGACTAAGTTGGCTGGGCGCAGTGGCTCATGCCTGTAATCCTAGCACTTTGGAAGGCCAAGGTAGGTGGGTGGCTTGAGTCCAGGAGTTCAAGACCAGCCTGGCCAGTATGTCAAAACCCCAACTCTACTAAAAATACAAAAATCAGCTAGCAGGGCATGGTTCTGTACTCAGGTGGGAGGATTGCTGGAGTCCAGGAGGTGGAGGTTGCAGTGAGATCTGTGCTCCAGCCTGGGCAACAGAGTGAGAACCTCTCAAAAAAAAAAAAGGAGGCTAAGAGCAGGTGTGTTGAGCTGCAGTTGAGCTATGGTTGCTCCATTACACTCTTATCTAGCCTAGGCAACAGAATGAGACCCAGTCTCAATTTTTTTAAAAGGTGATTCAAAAACATGTAAGTATGAATAATTTTAGTTACAGCTGTATGTGTATACCATTTCAATTGATTCTAGTGTTGAGTAGTTACAAAGGGTCATTCATAGAAAACCCCCTTTCCGTGGCCGGGCGCGGTGGCTCAAGCCTGTAATCCCAGCACTTTGGGAGGCCGAGACGGGCGGATCACGAGGTCAGGAGATCGAGACCATCCTGGCTAACACGGTGAAACCCCGTCTCTACTAAAAAAATACAAAAAATTAGCCGGGCGAGATGGCGGGCGCCTGTAGTCCCAGCTACTCGGGAGGCTGAGGCGAGAGAATGGCGTAAACCGGGAGGCGGAGCTTGCAGTGAGCTGAGATCCGGCCACTGCACTCCAGCCTGGGCTACACAGCGAGACTCCGTCTCAAAAAAAAAAAAAAAAGAAAAGAAAACCCCCTTTCCTTAAACTTACCGCCAAATAGAGTTGGCATCTAATCTGTGGTTTCAACTTTTAAGCAAAAACAATGCAAATTCTATATATTTTTTATAGTCACTAGAAAATATTGGGGTTTTTTTTGGAAAATATTGTCTATAAAAATATAGGCTGTTCTTTTAGGATTGGTTGGGGTCTTACATTTGTCTTGAAATAGATTAGATATGGAATTTCAGCAAGATTTAGTTAATAGCAAAAAATAAAAAATGCACCTTTGACTTTACTACTTTTTATAAACTGTAGGAAAGGATATAGTGATGTTCTGGGTGTTACAGAGTAATGCTGAACATTCTGAAGACCTTAACTTCTGCTGTTCTTCCCTCCCCCGCCACCCTCCACCCCCAACCAGAATGAGCTTGGAATTGTGCTGTTTTTTGGTTTTTCTTTTTTCCTTCCCTGAGTTGGAGTTTCACTCTTGTTGCCCAGGCTGGAGTGCAGTGATCTTATCAGGGCTCACTGCAACCTCCCCTTCCCAGGTTAAAGCGATTCTCCTGACTCAGCCTCCCAAGTAGCTGGTATTACAGGCATCTGCCACCATGTCTGGCTAGAATTTCTGTGTTTTTAGTAGAGACAGGGCTTCGCCATGTCAGTCAGGCTGGTCTCGAACTACTGACCTCGGGTGATCCACCCGCTTCCACCTCCCAAAGTCCTGGGATTACAAGCATGAGCCACCGTGCCCTGCCAGAATTGTGCTATTCTTAAGTGTCAATTTAATCTCTGGTTTTACCCTTTAAAGAAATTTACCACTTCAAAGAGACTTAACCGGCCGGGTGCGGTGGCTCAAGCCTGTAATCCCAGCACTTTGGGAGGCCGAGACGGGCGGATCACGAGGTCAGGAGATCAAGACCATCCTGGCTAACACGGTGAAACCCCGTCTCTACTAAAAATACAAAAACTAGCCGGGCGAGGTGGCCGGCGCCTGTAGTCCCAGCTACTCGGGAGGCTGAGGCAGGAGAATGGCGTAAACCCGGGAGGCGGAGCTTGCAGTGAGCTGAGATCTGGCCACTGCACTCCAGTCCGGGCGACAGAGCGAGACTCCGCCTCAGAAAAAAAAAAAAAAAGAGACTTAACCACTCAAAGAGATGTACCCATTCGGGGAACTGTATCATAATCTTAGAGGGTGGTGAGACTAAAGTGTCGTTTGAAAAAGTATATTCAGCTGGACGCAGTGGCTCACGCCCGTAATCCCAGCATTTTGGGAGGCCAAGGCGGGCGAATCATGAGGTCAGGAGGTTGAGACCAGCCTGGTCAGTATGGTGAAACCCCATCTCTAGCAAAAATTAGCAGGGCATGGTGGTGGGCGACTCTAATCCCAGCTACTCGAGAGGCTGAAGCAGGAGAATCACTTGAATCCGGGAGGCAGAGGTTGCAGTGAGCCAAGATAGCACCACTGCACTCCAGCCTGGGAGACAGAGCAAGACTCTTGTCTCAAAAAAGAAAAAGTATATTCAACATCATCTTGTCACTTAAAATCCAAATAACCAAAAAGGCTAATTTTGGTTTCTTAAAGACCAGCACAAACTAGAAAATGTGAGAAACTTTACTTGCAGGCAAGTTTTTCTCATACTGTTCCAATGGTAATCTCCTTTTGGGAGTCTGACCAAAAGTGAATTCTCTTCAAACCCAAAAAATACATGTCTATAAATATTTTCAATGTAGTTTCAGGAAAATTAGAGACTTAGAAAACTGTTCTAAAATGCTCTTGAAGCTGTTGGCTTTTATGGTAACAAACTGACTAAAATTGAATTTGTTGTAGTTGATGAGGTTGCACAAAGGGTTTCTTCATATGCTCTCCACCTTCCACCTGAGTATTTGTATTGGCTGATGAACACTGATAGGGGATTGTTTTATTGATGACAGAGTCTCACTCTGTTGCCCAGGCTGGAGTGCAGTGATGCCATCATGTCTCACTACAGCCTCAACCTCCTGAGCTCAACCAATCCTCCCACCTCAGCCTTGCATGTAGCTGGGGCCACAGGCACATACCATCATACCTAGCTAATTTTTTTTTATTTTTAGTAGAGATGAGGTCTTGCTATATTGCCCAAGTTAAAGCCTTTTTTTTTTTTTCGTCTTAGAGATAGGGACTCACTATGTCGCCCAGGCTGGTCTCAAACTCCTTGGCTCCAGTGATCCTCCCACTTAGGCCTCCCAAAGTGGGGAGATTACCAGGATGTGTCACCACATCCAGCTTTAGCTTTAATCCCCTGATTTTAAAATGGGGAAGTCAGCTAATTGAATGTACCAATGCTGATTACATTCTGCAGTCTGTTAAACTATAAAACTCCTATCAGGCATACTTAACTTTAAGCATTAAGATTGATCAGTAATCTTTATTATTTTTTTATTTTTGTTTATTTTTATTTTTATTTATTTACTTATTTTTTTGAGACGGAGTCTCGCTCTGTCGCCCAGGCTGGAGTGCAGTGGCGAGATCTCAGCTCACTGCAAGCTCTGCCTCCCGGACTCACGCCATTCTCCTGCCTCAGCCTCTCGAGTAGCTGGGACTACAGGCGCCCACCACCACGCCCAGCTAATTTTTTGTATTTTTTAGTAGAGACGGGGTTTCACCGTGTTAGCCAAGATGGTCTCGATCTCCTGACCTCGTGATCAGCCCGCCTCGGCCTCCCAAAGTGCTGAGATTACAGGCGTGAGCCACGGGACTGGCGGTCAGTAATCTTTTATACACTTGGTTTCTGAGTGTTGAGATCTATTGTAGCAAAGTAGGATTATATTACAATTGATCCATTCTTCTTCCTCTAATGGAATTTGAGCCTGGATAATCTGGAGCAACTACTCTTCCCATGAAAGACATGGCCTATGATATTGACTCACTATTTAGATTGCCCTTGGACCATAAAACATCTGGGGCATATATGTTTTTCATAGACACTGCAAGCAGAGGAATGAAAGGAGGGTGTGAGTAGTGGGGGTTAAATGATATTATAGAATAGTTTCAGTATTTCATTACCAGGAAACCCTTTAAATTTCTTCTCCCCATAGACAATGTGTTTTGAATGGCTTTACTTGTCAAATATATTGCTCTCATTATGTAATAACATTTCTATTAATCAAAGATATATAGCTGTCGGAACTTACAATGTGATAATCTACATCATACCAAGTTAATTTAATGACAGCCAAATCAAGAATATTTCTGTTAACTTGTGTACATTTTTTAATGATATATAACGTCTAACAGGCTTTTTTTTTTTTTTTTTTTTTTTTTTTTTTTGAGACGGAGTCTTGCTCTGCCACCCAGGCTGGAGTGCAGTGGCCGGCTCTCAGCTCACTGCAAGCTCCGCCTCCCGGGTTCACGCCATTCTCCTGTCTCAGCCTCCCGAGTAGCTGGGACTACAGGCGCCCGCCTCGTCGCCCGGCTAGTTTTTTGTATTTTTTAGTAGAGACGGGGTTTCACCGTATTAGCCAGGATGGTCTCGATCTCCTGACCTCGTGATCCGCCCGTCTCGGCCTCCCAAAGTGCTGGGATTACAGGCTTGAGCCACCGCGCCCGGCCCCTAACAGGCTTTTAAAATACCAGAAACGCTGGCTGGGCATGGTGGCTCACACCTGTAATCCCAGCACTTTGGAAGGCAAAGGCGGGCAGATCATTTGAGGCCAGGAGTTCGAGACCAGCCTGGCCAGTATGGTGAAACCCTGCCTCTACTAAAAATACAAAAATTAGGTGTGATGGTGCATGCCTGCAATCCCAGCTACACGGGAGGCTGAGGCAGGAGACTCGCATGAACCTGGGAGGCAGAGGTTGCAGTGAGCCAAGATTGTGCCACTGCACTCCAGCCCCCAGGCGACACAGCAACACCATCTCAAAAAAAAAAAAAAAAATTTAGAAGTGAGAATAAGAGGCAACATTTCAAGAGATAATGGCTTAAAATTTTCCAGACGTGACAAAAGAATCTGCAAATTCAATATACCCTACAACTGCAATTAAGAAAAATAAAAATCTCCATGAAGATGCACTATGGCAAAACCAAAAAAATCAACAACAAAATCTTAAAAGCAGCCACATCTAGAACCAACTACCGGTAATCAGGAAAAGAAATAAAGGCACGTGTTAAACTACCATGAAGATGCAACCATCCAAATATAAAATGTGGAAAATTCGTAAGAATGTCCCATTTCTTCAACAAGTAAATGACATGAAAAGAAGTGGGAAATGCGAGTGGATCTAAGATTAAAAGAGACATGGTAAGCAACCTTTATTATAGTAAGCAAGAATATAAAGTGCAAATTAATGATCAAAAAGACAAAGGATCCAGCGTGGGCAATAGGGCCAGACTTTGTCTCAAAAAAAAAAAAAAAAAAAAAAAAAAAAGGGTAAGTGTGGGCAAGGAATGTGGAGAAAAAAGAGAACCCTTTCACACTGTTTGTGATAATGTAAATTAGTACAGCCGTTATGGAAAACAGTATAGAGGCTCCTCAAAATATTAAAAACAGAGCTACCATATGATCCAGCAATCCCATTATTAAGTATATATCCAAAGAAAATGAAATCAATATGTCGAACAGATATCTGCACTCTCATGTTTATTGCAACATTATTCCCAATACTCAAGATATAGAATCAACCTAAGTGTCCATCATCAGAAGAACGGATAAAGAAAATATGGTAGGGCTAGGCACGGTGGTTCACACCTGTAATCCCAGCACCTTGGGAGGCCAAGGGGAGTGGATCACCTGAGGTCAGGAGTTTGAGACCAGCCTGACCAACATGGCGAAACCCCAAATTAGCCGGGTGTGGTGGTTGCACCTGTAGTCCCAGCAACTCAGGAGACTGAGGCAGGAGAATCACTTGAAACCAGGAGGCGGAGGTTGCAGTGAGCCGAGATCGTGCCAGTGCACTCCAGCCTGGATGACAAGAGTGAAACTCCATCTCAAAAAAAAAAGATAAAAAGAAGAAAATTCCCAAATCTGTGACACCATGGATGAACCTAGAAGACATTATGTTAAGTGAAATAAACCAGACACAGAAAGATGAACACGTTCTCATTTACATGTAGAATCTTAAAAAAGTTGATTTCACAGAAGTAGTTAATGGAACAGCAGTTACCAGAGACTGGGGAGGGAAGGGAGAAGGAGGGGATGAGGGGAGAGGATGGTCAATGGGTACAAAGCTGCGATTAGGAAGAGTAAGTGTTGGTATCCTATTTTACAGTAGGGTGACCACAGTCAAAAATAAGGTATATCTCAAAATAGCTAGAAGAAAGGATTTTATATGTTCCCACCACGAAGAAATGATGAATGTTTGAGGTGATGGGTATTTTAATTACCTTGATTTGATCACATGTATACAGGTATTGAAACATATTGTATCCAATATGTACAATTATTGTGTCAATTAAAACTTTTAGCCGGGCGCGGTGGCTCAAGCCTGTAATCCCAGCACTTTGGGAGGCCGAGACAGGCGGATCACGAGGTCAGGAGATCGAGACCATCCTGGCTAATACGGTGAAACCCTGTCTCTACTTAAAAATACAAAAAACTAGCCAGGCGACGAGGCGGGCGCCTGTAGTCCCAGCTACTCGGGAGGCTGAGGCAGGAGAATGGCGTAAACCCGGGAGGCGGAGCTTGCAGTGAGCTGAGATCCGGCCACTGCACTCCAGCCTGGGTGGCAGAGCAAGACTCCGTCTCAAAAAAAAAAACTTTTAAAAATTAAGTACAAATCATTTTTATTATGACATTGTACAGGTTTTATGGAAAATAGAGAGTTACTTCCCCATGTTTGAAGAATTCCCATCCTATGAGTCATGGTGTACCAAGAGTACCACCCAATATGGAAATTTAAAAATCACTTTCCCCGGCTCCCTGATACCCAGAGCATAGACATGTTAACTCAGCTCTATCGATTAGAATTCTCTTGCATTGGACTTTGAGCCTGAAGCTGGTGAATCAAAAGAAGTAGGAATTTCGTGGAATCAGTGCTGGGATAGGGAGCAGCCATGGTGGCAATGAGTTTTCAGAAGAAGCAGTGGTTCTAGCAACAACATCCAGTATCTACACTAATAATGTTGAAAGGAGCAGCATCTGTGTGTAGCAAGACAGCAGCAGCAGCAGCAGCAGAAACAGGTGTCTTTATGAATCCAGTTCTGGTGTGATTTTGGAAATATTTCCTGGATGAGAGTTTCCAAGTGTGGCTTTCCAACTCCCCTGCAGAGCCTGAGATACCAAAATAGTCATTATTAAAATCACTCTTAGCTAAAACAAAGATAAATAAAAAACCCATGGGAATTAAGAATGGATATTTAACAAACATATTAATCAGAAGCACTTCCACAATAGCAGAGTAAGGACATCCAAAAATCTGCTCTGTCAAAGTGTGTCTGGAATTGGTTCCTTCCAGTGGGTTCTTGGTCTTCCTGACGTCAAGAATGAAGCTGTGGCCCCTCGCCAGGAGTGTTACAGTTCTTAAAGATGGTGCGTCCAGAGTTTGTTCCTTCAGATGTTCAGATGTGTCTGGTGGGTTCATGGTCTCCCTTAACCTCAGGAGTGAAGCCACAGACCTTCGCATGAGTGTTAGAGCTCTTAAAGGTGACGCACGTCCAGAGTTGTTTGTTCCTCCCGGTGGGTTCGTGGTCTCGCTGACTTCAGGAGTGCAGCCACAGACCTTCACAGTGAGTGTTACAGCTCATAAAAGTAGTGAGGACCCAAAGAGTGAGCAGCAGCAAGATTTACCGTGAAGAGCGAAAGAACAAAACTTTCACGGTGTAGAAGATGACCGCTGGGGTTGCCACTGCTGGCGCCGGTGGTGAGCTTTTATTGCCTTATTTGGCCCCGCCCACTTCCTGCTGATTGGTCCATTTTACAGAGTGCTGATTGGTCCATTTTTACAGAGTGCTGATTGGTGCGTTTACAAACCTTCTGCTAGGTGCAGAGCACTTAATGGTGTGTTTACAATCTTTTAGCTAGACAGAAAAGTTCTCCAAGTCCCCAGCCCACCCGGAAGCCCAGCTGGCTTCACCTCTCAAAAGCAATGAGGACAAGTGGCAAAAATGGTCAAAATCAGCATTTTCAGAACTCTGGATAATAGTCTTGCAACAATCCAAGGAGTACCTTTTTTCAAAGGCTTTATTTCAAGGCCAGGTGTGGTAGCTCATGCCTATAATCTCAGCATTTTGGGAGGCTGAGGCAGGAGGATCACTTGAAGCCAGAAGTTCAAGAGTATCCTGGGCAACATAGAAAGATCCTATCTCTACAACAAATTAAAAAAAGAAAATTGGCTGGGCGTGGTGGCTCACGCCTGTAATCCCAGCACTTCGGGTGTGAGGATCACGAGGTAAGGAGGTCAAGACCATCCTGGCTAACACGATGAAACCGCGTCTCTACTAAAAATACAAAAAATTAGCCAGGCGTGGTGGCACATGCCTGTAGTCCCAGCTACTCAGGAGGATGAAGCAGGAGAATCGCTTGAACCTGGGAGGCGGAGGTTGCAGTGAGCCAAGATCGTGCCACTGCACTCCAGCCCGGGTGACAGAGCGAATCTCCATCTAAAAAAAGAAAATTAGCTGGGCATGGTGGCACATGCCTGTAGTCCCAGCTACTCAAGTGGCTAAGGCAGGATTGCTTAAGACCGAAGTTAGAGACTGCAATGAGCAATGACCATGCCACTGCCCTGCAGCCTGCCAGGACCACAGAGTGAGACTATCCGCACCCCCCAGCCCCCCCCCAAAAAAGGGTTTTATTTCAATAAGAATAGGCAGCTTTGTGTATTCTCATCCTCCTCTTTCCAGATCCATGGTAGCCTTGAACACCAACATCTCTGCAACTACAGTGAGTACAAAAACCAGATGTTTAGGAACCACTGGGACACAACAGATTTAGACCATCCCACAAACACCAATTCCTACAGAATTGCAGCTATTTGACCTACCTGGTAATTCACTGAAACAAGCTTTATACTCAAATTTGTCCTTATCTCACCTGACTCAGAGCTCCCTCTATGCAAAAAGCCATAGCCCTAGATTGAGTCTCAAAAACATTCGATGGCAGTTGTTTAACATCACACCCATCTGAGGTGGCAATATGAGTTAGGGCTAATTAGAGACTAACAAATTAAAAAAAGAAATAAATAAAAACTGGGGAATAAATTATCCATTGAGGGCTTTAAAAATCTCCAACACATTATTGGGACTCTAGAAGGCCATACTCATGGCCAGAGCTGTACACATGCCCAGGAAACAGCTGAGAACGGGCTAATCTTTCACTGCTGCTTGACCATGAGGGTCTACACAAGCAGGAAGGGAAAGCTAAGGCAGAGTTGTTACCAGCCTGCTGGAGCATCAAAGTCATACCCCAGTACACTCAGAGAGCCCCTCAGCAAAGGCTTGGAGTCTTACTGCTTCAAAGCATTTAAGGAAAACACATTAAGTGAAATTGACAGAGTTGAAGAACAACAGTTGTAAACAATGAAACTTCATTTTCAATAATGGATAGAACAACCAGGCAGAAAATCAACAAGGAAACAGAAGACTCAGAACAACAGACTAAACACTAAAACAACCAGACCTAATAGACATCTATAGAACATGTCTCCCAACAATAGCAGAACACATATTCTTTTCAAATGGACATGGAATATTCTCCAGCATAAGCTGTATGCTACATTATTTTTTTTTAAAAAGCCTGAATTTAGAAAGATTGAAGTCATACAGAGTATTTTCTGTGACCACAATGAAATCAAATAAGGACTTAACATAAGGAAATTTGAGAAATTCACAAGTATGTGAAAATTAAACAACAAACTCCAAAATAGCCAATAAGTCAAAGAAGAAATACAGGAGAAAGTGAGAAGTAATTTGAGATGGATGAAAACTAAAACAGCTCTGGGCACGGTGGCTCTCGCCTGTAATCCCAGCACTTTGGGAGGCCCAGGTGAGCGGATCACACGGTCAGAAGATTGAGACCATCCTGGCTAACACAGTGAAACCCCATCTCTACTAAAAATCTAAAAAAAAAAAAAAATTAGCCAGGTGTTGTGGCAGGTGCCTGTAGTCCCAGATACTCGGGAGGCTGAGGCAGGAGAATCACTTGAACCCAGGAGGCAGAGTTTGCAGTGAGCCAAGGATCGTGCTACTGCACTCCAACCTGGGCGACAGAGCAAGACTCCATCTCAAAAAAAAACAAAAACAAAAACAAAACTAAAACAGCATATGAAACTGTGGGATCCAGCTAAGTTAGTTCATGGAGGAAAATATATAGGTGTAAATTCCTATATTTAATTTAGTTTATTTATTTATTTGAAACAGAGTCTCTCTCTATTGCCCAGGCTGGAGTGCAGTGGCGCAATCTTGGCTCACTGCAACCTTCGCCTCCCAGGTTAAAGTGATTCTCCTGCCTCAGCCTCCCAAGTAGCTGAGATTACAGCTATGTGCCACCATGTGAGCTTATTTTTGGTATTTTTTGTAGAGACTGGGTTTTGCCATGTTGCCCAGGCTGGTCTCAAACTCCTGGCCTCAAGCTATCCACCCACCTCGGACTCCCACAGTGCTGGGATTACACGTGTGAACCACTCTGCCCGGCCTGACATCTTGCTTTTTAAATAAAATATTAGGACTGGGCACAGTGGCTCACACCTGTAATCCCAGCACTTTGGGAGGCCAAGGCAGGTGGAGTTTGAGGCCAGGAGTTTGAGACCAGCCTGGGTGACATGGCGAAATCTGGTCTCTACAAAAAATACCAATAATTAGCAGGGCCTTGGTGGCTTGTGCCTATAGTCCCAGCTATTCAGGAGGCTCAGGGGGGAGGACCACTTTACCCTGGGAAGCAGAGGTTGCAGTGAGCTGAGATGGCACCGCTGCACTCCAGCCTGGGCAACAGAGTGAGACCCTGTCTCAAAAAAATAATAATAACAAAATAAAATAAAAAGTAAGATGTCAAATCAATAACTAATTTTCCACTTTAAGAAACTAGGAAAAGAAGAACAAATCAAACTCAAAGCCAGCAGGAGAAATGAACTAATAAGGATTAAAGTGAAAATTAATGATATAGAGGATATAAAAACAATAGAGAAAATCAACAAAACTAAAAGTTGGTTTTTGAAAATCAACAAAATTGACAAACCAGTAGTTATATTGGCCAATAACAAAAGAGAGAAGACTTAAATAACTAAAATCAGGAATAAGAGAGGAGACATCAAGAGAGACCTTACGGAAATAAAAAGGAATTAAGAAAATACAATGAACAGGCCAGGCGCGGTGGCTCAACCCTGTAATCCCAGCACTTTGGGAGGCCGAGACGGGCGGATCACGAGGTCAGGAGATCGAGACCATCCTGGCTAACATGGTGAAACCCCGTCTCTACTAAAAAAAAAATACAAAAAATTAGCCGGGCGAGATGGCGGGCGCCTGTAATCCCAGCTACTGGGGAGGCTGAGGCGAGAGAATGGCGTAAACCCGGGAGGCGGAGCTTGCAGTGAGCTGAGATCTGGCCACTGCACTCCAGCCTGGGCGACAGAGCGAGACTCCATCTCAACCAAAAAAAAAAAAAAAAAAAAAAAAGAAAATACAATGAACAATTGTATATCAACAAATTAGATAACCCAAATGAAATGGGTAAACTCCTAGAAAACAAAAACTACTGAAATTAACTTAAGAAGACATAGAAAATCTAAAGAACTCCAGTCTGGGTGATAGAACAAGACCCTGTCTCAAAAAAATAAAGTAAAATAAAAACTAAAACAAAAAGAAAATCTGAATGGATATATAACAAGTAATGAGATTGAATTAATAATTAAAAAAAAAAAACTTTCCATGAAGAAAAGCCCAGGACTAGATGCTTCCGAGGTGAATTTTACCAAAATGTTTAAAGAAGAATTAACACCAGTTCTTACAAATTCTTTCAAAAAACAAGAGGGAACTCTTTGCAATTCATTCTGTGAGGCTAGTATTACTCTGATATTAAAGAAGGATATAGACATAACAAGAAAACTGCGGACCAATATTTCTTATGAATATGTACACAAAAAGTATCAAAACAAACCCTAAGCCTGGGCATGGCGGCTTATGCCTATACTAGCACTTTGGGAGGCTGAGGTGGGTGGACTGCTTGAGGTCAGGAGTTCGAGACCAGCCTGGCCAACATGATGAAACCCCCATCTCTACTAAATATAAAAAAATTAGCCAGGCACATTGGTGCATGCCTGTAATCCCTGCTACTCAGGAGGCGGAGACACGAGAATTGCTCAAACCCGGGGGGTGGAGGTTGCAGTGAGCCAAAATCACGCCACTGCACTCCAGCCTGGTGACAGAGTAAGGCTCTGTCTCAACAAACACAAAAGCAAAAAACCCTAAAACTTAGGAAACTGAATCCAGCAACATATAAAAAGGATTATACACGATGACCAGATGGGATTTATCCCAGGAATGCAAAGTTTGTTTAACATCTGAAAATCAATATACCATACAGTATTAATATAAAGAAAAACCACATGCTAACCTTAACAGATACAGAAAAAGCTCTTGACAAAATATACCATTCCATGATAAAAACAAATACACACAACAAACTAGAAATAGAAGGTGTTATCAAGTGAATTGTGTTCCCCCTTCAAATTCATATGTTGGAACCCTAACCTCCAATGTGGTTGTATTTGGAAACAGGGCCTTTATGGAGGTAATGAAGGTTAAATGAGGCCGGGCACAGTGGCTCACACCTGTAATTTCAGCAGTTTGGGAGGCTGAGGTGGGCAGATCACTTGAGGTCGGAGTTCGAGACCGGCCTGGCCAACATGGTGAAACATCGTCTCTACTAAAAATACAAAAATTATCCAGGCATAGTGGCGCACACCTGTAATCCCAGCTACTCACGAGGCTGAGGCAGGAGAATCGCTTGACCCCAGGACATGGAGGTTGCAGTGAGCCGAGATCATGCCACTGAACTCCAGCCTGGGTGACAGAGCGAGACACCGGCTTAAAATAAAAGAAATAAAGGTTAAATGAGGTCATATGGGTGGGTCCCTAATCTGAAGGAACTACTCTCATTATAAGAAAAGGAAGAGACATCAGTTCTCCCCCACTTCACCAATACAAACGCAGAGAAAAGGCCATGGGAGGACACAGTGTGAATGCAGCCATCTACAAGCCAGGAAAAGAGATATCAACAGAACCCAATCCTGCTGGCACCTTGATCTTGGGATTTTAGTCTCCAGAACTATGAGAAACAAATGTATGTTGTTTAGACCACCCAATTTGTGGTATTTTCTTATGGTAGCCTGAGCAGACGAATGCAGAAGGAACTTCCACAACCCAATAAAGACTATCTAAAAAAAACCCCACAACTGGCTGGGTGCAAGGGCTCCTGCCTGTAATCTCAGCACTTTGGGAGGCCAAAGTGGGAGGATTGGTTGAGCCCAGGAGTTTAATACCAGCCTGGGCAACATAGGGAGACCTCATCTCTAATAAAAAATAAAAATAAAAATAAAAATTGCAGGGCAAGGTGGCCACGAACCTGTAGTCCCAGCTACTTTGGAGGCTGAGATGGGAGGATCACTTGAGCCCAGGAGGTCGAGGCTGTAGTGAGCGGTGATCATGGCGCTGCACTCCAGCCTGAGTGACAGAGCAAGATCCTGTCTCAAAAAAAAAAAGAAAAGAAAAGAAAAGAAAACAAAGAACAAAAGAAAGAAAAGAAAAAGGAGCAACAGTAAAGCTGATTTTTGACTTTTTTGACCTCTGAATAGAAACTGTGAAAAACAGTTAACAGTGGAATGATGTGCTGAATGTGTTGAGAGTAACTACAGCTGAGAATTGCCAATCAGTCAAAATTATTTTAAGATTGGAGGTGACTCCAGGTGCAATGGCTCCTGGCTGTAATTCCAGCACTTTGGAAGGCTGAGAGGGAAGGATCGCTTGAGCTCAGGAGTTCGAGAGCAGCCTGGGGAACATAGCAAGATCCTGTTTTAACAAAACATTAAAAGATTAGCTGAGTGTAGTGCGTGCCTATGGTCCCAGCTACTCAGGAGGCTGATGCGGGAGGATCACTTGAGCCCAGGAGGTCAAGGCTGCAGTAAGCTATGATGGTGCCACTCCACTCCAGCATAGGAGACAGAGTGAGACGACCTTGTCTCTTAAAAAAAAAAAAAAAAAGATTTGGGGTGATAAAAGACATCTGATAATCTTCTGCAAGAAAAAAATTAACACATAATCACCAGAAAGCTGTCACCAACAGAAATTCTAAAGCTAATACTAATTGTAGAAGATAAGTGATCCCACATAGAAGTCCCTGGGATACATAAAGAAATGAAAGGGAAAGAATATGGTATAAATGTGGGAAAATGTAAATGACATCGACTACTGTAAAAAACTAAATGTTTGGCTAGGCGTGGTGGCTGAAGCCTGTAATCCCAGCACTTTGAGAGGCCGAGGCGGGCTGATCACAAGGTCAGGAGATCCAGACCATCCTGGCTAACACGGTGAAACCCCGTCTCTACTAAAAATACAAAAAATTAGCCGGGTGTGGCGGTGGGCACCTATAGTCCCAGCTACTTGGAGGCTGAGGCAGGAGAATGGCGTGAACCCGGGAGGCAGAGCTTGCAGTGAGCCGAGATCACACCACTGCACTCCAGCCTGGGTGAGGGAGCAAGACTCTGTCTCAAAAAAAAAAAAAAATAACTAAATGTTCATAGATAAGTGTGTGTGTGTGTGTGTGGTGTGTGTGTGTATATATATATATATATATTTTTTTTTTTTTTTTTTGAGATGGAGTCTTGCTCTGTCGCCCGGGCTGGAGTGCAGTGGCCGGATCTCGGCTCACTGCAAGCTCCACCTCCCGGGTTTACACCATTCTCCTGCCTCAGCCTCCTGAGTAGCTGGGACTACAGGCGCCCGCCACCTCGCCCGGCTAGTTTTTTTGTATTTTTTAGTAGAGACGGGGTTTCACCGTGTTAGCCAGGATGGTCTCGATCTCCTGACCTCGTGATCGCCCGTCTCAGCCTCCCAAAGTGCTGGGACTGTATACATTCCACCGCTTTTATAACATCATGGATAAAATTTAGTTTTCAGAGTTTTGTTATGAAGACTATACCATAAACCTCATTGTACAATACCCTTTATTCCTTTAGATTGCAATAATTGTTTGTTGTACATTTCCCAAAGTAGTATAATTTATCACTATTGCCATATTGCTCTCCAAAAAGACTGAATAATCTACAGAGCCACTTATAAAATTTTTATATTATTAATTTGATTTTGTTATGTTTGCCAACATTGGTCTTAACTTTTTTTTTTCAGCTTAAGACAGATGTAATGGTAACTTAAAGTTCCTTTAGTTTTCTTTCTTTCTCTCTCTTTCTCTTTCTCTCTTTCTTTCTTTTTTTGAGAGGGAGTCTTGCCCTGTCACCCAGGCTGGAGTGCGATGGCGTGATCTCAGCTCACTGCAACCTCTACCTCCCAGGTTCAAGCAATTCTCCTGCCTCAGCCTCCCGAGTAGCTAGGACTACAGGCCTTCGCCACTACACCCGGCTAATTTTTGTATTTTTAGTAGAGGTGGGGTTTCACCATGTTGGCCAGGATGGTGTCGATCTCCTGACCTCATGATCCACCCGCCTAGGCCCCCCAACGAGCTGAGATTACAGATGTGAGCCAATGTGCCTGGCCTAGTTTTCTTTCTTTACATTTTAATATGACTGAACTAATTAGTAGTTCCCAAAACGCAAAAAAAAAAAAAATTGGATTATTTGCCTTATAAGTTTGACAGTGAAGCAGGGTATTTTGACTGTCAATTTGACCATTCAGAATATTTAATATACCACGATTTATTATTTGTATTCGTCACAGTGTGGACAGTTACTACTTTATACAGAAACTTAATAAGTATGTGGGAAAATTAGATTAGTAATGTATTACAGCATCTAGTACAATGGATGAAGCCCAAATGATGAAAAAGGAATTACTCATTATTTCTCATGGATTTTCTAAGAAAAAGTGCACATTATCAGCCGGGCACACAGTGGCTCACGCCTGTAATCCTAGCACTTTGGGAGGCCGAGGCGGGCGGATTGCCTGAGCCCAGGGGTTGGAGACCAGCCTGGACAACACGGTGAAACCCCGTCTGTACTAAAATACAAAAAATTAGCCCGGCGTGATGGCGGGCATCTGTAGTCCCAGCTACTCAGGAGGCTGAGGCAGGAGAATTACTTGAACCTGAGAGGCAGAAGTTGCAGTGAGCAGAGATCATGCCACTGCACTCCAGCCTGGGCAACAGAGTGAGACTCAGTCTTTTGTCAAATTTAAAATGAATATTACTGTTAGTAATGACATCAAATAAAAATGATTTTACCTAAAACTGCACATGGTAAAATTGGTGATATATATATTTTATTTTAAAAATAATATCTCTTTTTAAAATTTTTATTTATTTATTTTCTTTTCTGGTTCATGTTCTCTCATGAACATCTTTTCTCTCTCATGAACATCTTTTCTCTCTCACTGCAGCCTGAACCTCCTGGCTCAAGTGATCCTTCCGTCTTGGCCTCCCAAAGTGCTGGGATTATAGGCGTGAGCCACCTCACCCGACCATAAATGTTCTTTTTATTTCTCTGAAATTATTTAATCAGAATCAGTTTTTTTTTTTTTGTAATTTATCTATTTATTTTATTTTATTTTGAGATGGAGTTTCACAGTTTTTGCCCAGGCTGGAGTGCACTGGCACATTCTCGGCTCACTGCTACCTCCGCCTCCCAGGTTCAAGCGATTCTTCTGCCTTGCCTCCCAAGTAGCTGGGAATACAGGCACCCGCCACCATGCCCGGCTAATTTTTTTGTATTTTTAGTAGAGACGGGGTTTCCCCATGTTTGGCCAGGCTGGTCTCGAACTCCTGACTTCAGGTGATCCACCGGCCTCAGCCTCCCAAAGTGCTGGGATTATAGGCATGAGCCACCGCGCCTGGCCCTATCTATTTTTTTAACAGGCTCTCTTGCTCTGTTTCTTAGGCTGCAGTGCAGTGGTACATTCACTACTCATTGCAGCTGCAAACTCCTGGGCTCAAGCAATCCTTCTGCCTCAGCCTCTGCCCACCTCAGTGTGTGGTGTGTGCCTATAGTCTCAGCTACTCTGGAGGCTAAGGTGGGAGGATAGCTTCAGCCCAGGAGGTCGAGGCTGCAGTGAGCCAGGATCACATCACTGCACTCCAGCCTGGGCAACAAAGCAATACCTTGTCTCAAAAAAGAAATTTTAGGCCGGGAGCGGTGGCTCATGCCTGTAATCTCAGCACTTTGGGAGGCCAAGGCGGGCTGATCATGAGGTCAGGAGATCGAGACCATCCTGGCTAACACGGTGAAACCCCGTCTACTAAAAATACAAAACATTAGCAGGGAGTGGTAGCGGGTGCCTGTAGTCCCAGCTACTGAGGAGGCTGAGGCAGGAGAGTGGCATGAACCCAGGAGGCAGAGCTTGCAGTGAAGGGAGATCGCGCCACTGCACTCCAACCTGGGCAACAGAGGGAGACTCAGTCTCAAAAAATAAAAAAATAAAAAAATAAAAAAATAAAAAAATAAAAAAATAAATAAATACATAAATAAAATAATACTCTGAGGTACAATATAAGTTTCTTTTTTGAACCTAAAACTATTCTGATCCACTTTAAGCCAGCAAAAAGGTTCTCTAGAGGGAGTCTGATAGCAAGACAGAGTCTCAAGTAGGGTAAGATCATTACAAATGACATCCTATCACCTTTGCCATATTCTGTTGGTTGGAAACAAGTAACAAGTGCTGCTTGCACTCAAGGCAGGGGACTACACAAATGTATGAATATTAGAAGTGGAGATAACGGGACGCCACCTTACAGTATGTCCGCCATAGCTGGAAAGAAAGAAATGATGATACTCCAAGAAGAAAGCATGATAAATTGAAGGTACAAAATAAGATGACCAGAATATGCCCAAACATAACAGTTATCACAGTGTCAATGAATTAAATTCACCTAAAAAATACAGAAGAAAAAATAAACAGAAGACTTGGATGTGCTGTTTCTAGGAGACATACCCAAAAGAAAATACTAGAAGACTAAAAATATTGGCATTAGAAAACATACAGAACTGCAATACTAACAATATTTGGTAACAGAGAAAACTGCATTCAGGGTAAAAAGCTGTAACAGAGATAATGTGCGATATTTCATATTAATAAAAATCTAAAACAACTGGCAGATATCATAGTTTTGAATCTTTATGAACCAAACAATATGCCAACACTTTTAGTAATCAAGGAAAATTGAACAAATTCTGAATCATAATGGGAGATTTTAACACACATCTCTCACAAAATCAACACATCAAATAAATAAAAATAAGGCTATTTATGATTTAAGTAATGTAATGAGCAAGTTTGATTTAAAGGCATAGATATAGGCCAGGCACAGTGGCTCATACCTGTAATCCTAGCACTCTGGGAGGCCAAGGCAGGTGGGATCACCTGAGGTCAAGAGTTTGAGACCAACCTGGCCAACATGATGAAACCCTGTCTCTACTGAAAAAAATACACAAATTAGCTGGGTATGGTGGCACATGCCTGTAATCCCAGCTACTAGGGAGGCTGAGACAGGAGAATCGCTTGAACTTGGGAGGCGGAGGTTACAGTGAGCCGAGATCTTGCCACTGGACTCCAGTCTGGGTAAGAAAGCAAGACTCTGTCTCAAAGAAAAAAAAAGGAAATAGATATAAAAAACTGATTATGCTTTAAGACACAAAGAAAATTACAACACATTTCAAAAGACAGAAATCAGGCCATTTCACTATTTGCAATGCAGTAAAATTAGAAATTAAAAGAAAATAACAACCATTGAGAGATCTATCCATGTTAGACTGGGTGTGGTGGTTGACGCCTATAATCCCAGCACTCTGGGAGGCTAATGTGGGAGGACTGCTTGAGCAAAGGAGCTCGAGACCAGCCTGGACAATGTAGTGAAACCCCATCTCTGCAAAAAGAAAGAATATATATATATTTTTAAAAGTGATCTATTCTAGTCGAAATTAAGAAATATCCTATTAAATATACATAATAGATTTTATATTATATCCTGATTTCAGAAATATTAATATATGAAAAAGATCATTTTAGGAAAAATACCGTATGTCTCTGGTTCTTAAAGATTATCCTGCCGGGCGCAGTGGCTCACGCCTGTAATCCCAGCACTTTGGGAGGCCGAGATGGGCGGATCACTAGGTCAGGAGATTGAGACCATCCTGGCTAACACGGTGAAACCCCGTCTCTACTAAAAAAATACAAAAAACTAGCCAGGCAAGGTGGCGGGCGCCTGTAGTCCCAGCTACTCGGGAGGCTGAGGCAGGAGAATGGCGTGAACCCGGGAGGCGGAGCTTGCAGTGAGCCAAGATCGCGCCACTGCACTCCAGCCTGGGCGACAGAGCCAGACTCCGTTTCAAAAAAAAAAAAAAAAGATTATCCTTAGCCTCCTGCTCCCCTCATGCAAGCTGCAATAATTTCTGCCCCTATTTGTTAGGATCCTGAATGCCAACAAGTCTCCTCCTCCAGAATTTTCTTTATATTTCAAGACTCAGGATAGCATATTTTGGGGGACAGGAACAGTGCTAAATATATTTGCCTGTTAACATATTTAATTCTCACAATAACCCTGATGAGAGAAATCCAGTTTAGAGTGTGTAGAGTAACTAGCTCCATGAACATCTGTTAATGAAAACCTCAGCAAGGACAAATAATTTGCCCATGTCTTGTCCTGTTAGAGACAGAATTCAAACCTGGCTGGCTAGACAGCCTGTGCCCTTTTCTGTACATCAACCTGCATGCGAGTATTGTGTTCAAAGGTGTTTTCCCTAGCTTGGATTCCTGTGGAAAAGTTTAGCAAGACCATCTACATACCAGTCCACATCCCTTAACTATGTTAGACTAGTAAGAGTTGATCTGTAAAATCTCAATGCTTATTCATTTTCTTTTTCTTTTTTTCTTTCTGTCCTGAATGGTGTTAGAGAGAACACTATGTCACTGTTTCTGCAGGCTATTTTATTTTATTTTATTGAGACAGTCTCATTCGGTCACCCAGGCTGGAGGGCAATGGCGTGATCTCAGCTCACTGCAACCTCTGCCTTCCAGGTCCAAGCAGTTCTCCTGTCTCAGCCTCCTGAGTAACTGGGACTGCAGGCACCTGCCACCACACCCAGCTAGTTGTGTATTTTTAGTAGAGACGGGGTTTCACCATGTTGGCCAGGCTGGTCTCGAATTCCTAACCTCAAGTGATCCACCCACCTCAGCCTCCCAATGTGCTGGCATTACAGGAGTGAGCCACGGTGCCTGGCCCATTTCTTCAGACTTTAAAACCAAGAAAATAAATTAACTGGGACTGAGAAAATAAAACTATGCCCTGCTATGCATGAATCTGGGAGGACACATACAAATAAAGTTAGCTGCAAAATTAAAGAGAAATAATCTTTCCCTCACGGACATGCTGCAGCTGTAAAGCATCAAAACACCCCCTTCCTGGAGTGACTACTGTTTTCTCTCTGACTGAGAAGCTTCGTTCCCTGAAATGATAGACTAGAAACCAGTTTGAAATTATGTCAGAAAGAATGAAATATGCCACCCTTACTTGGAACATCTAAGACACAAAGAAGCAACTTTAATTTCCAATCCAGGTGCAAAGCTTCAGAGGACTTTGTGAAAACAACATTCCACCTTAACTTTCTAGTACCCAAAGAAATGGGAACCATGGCCAGGCATGGTGGCTCACCCCTGTAATCCCAGCACTTTGAGGGGCCAGGGCAGGCAGATCACCTGAGGTCAAGAGTTCAAGACCAACCTGGCCAACGTGGCAAAACCTTGTCTCTACTAAAAATACCAAAATTAGCTGGGTGTGGTGGCGGGCGCCTGTGGTCCCAGCTACTCAGGAGCCTGAGGCAGGAGGATCGCTTGACCCCAGGAAGCAGAGGCTGCAGTGAGCCGAGATTGTGCCACTGCACTCCAGCCTGGGTGACAGAGTGAGACTCTGTCTCAAAAAAAAAAAAAAAAAAAAAAAGAAAGAAAAAGAAAAGAAAAAAAATAAAAGAAATAGGAACCTGTTCTCCTTTGCAGTCCAGATCTGATGTTGTCCCACTTTACATACAACCCTATTTTGCTTTGATCCTATCTTTGTTTAATTTTCGCCTAAATGTCTCTCTTCCCCAAATCCTATCTTTTTTTTTTTTTTTGAGACAGAGTCTCGCTCTTGTTACCAGGTTGGAGTGCAGTGGCGTGATCTGGGCTCACTGCAGCCTCCACCCCCCGGATTCAAGTGATTCTCCTGCCTTAGCCTCCCCAGTAGCTGGGACTCCAGGCATGTGCCACCATGCCCTGCTAATTATTGTGTTTTTAGTAGAGACGGGGTTTCACCGTGTTGACCAGGATGGTGTCGATCTCTTGACCTCGTGATCTGCCTGCCTTGGCCTCCCAAAGTGCTGGGATTACAGGTGTGAGCCACCATGCCCGGCCCCTATCTTTTTTTTTTTTTTGACGCAGGTTCTCACTGTAGCCCAGGCTGGAGTGTAGTGGTGCAATCACAACTCACTGCAGCCTCCACCTCCTGGGCTCAAGTGATCCTCCCACCTCAGTCTCCTGAGTAGCTGGGACCACAGGCGTGTGCCAGCATGCCAGACTAATATTTTTGTATTCTCTGTAGAGACAGGGTTTCACCACATTGCTTAGGCTAGTCTCAAACTCCTGGGCTCAAGTGATCAGACCTCCTTGGCCTCCCAAAGTGCTGGGATTATAGGCCTGGGCCACCGCGCCTAGCCCCCTATCTTATCTTTTCTTTTGTTTGGTGACATATCTCATAGTTTCTCTGATGTGCAGCCTCTCTTGTTGTAGCAAGTCAGTAAACCGTACTTCTTTCAACTACAGGTTTGTCCCTGATGGTCTGAGGCTGATTGGGCTGGAACAATATCATGGAGGTATGGCCAAGATCCTTGCTACCATGAACCAGAACCCTTGGTAATAATATGCACATCTGAGACTTCTTGAGTCTCCCCTGCATTAGGCCTCTCTGTCCTTGATTACATGGGTTTTGCATTGAATCTGGACTTTTATTATCTCTTTGGCCCTTTAGAGTCATGCTGATTTCTTGAGTCAGCAGGCAGAGCAATTTATCCTTGGGGTTAGGGCCCAAATTCATGAGTTTTTCTTTTATATTTTGTATTTCAAAAAGAGAGAGACAATGTATTTAAAAACAGTTTCTTTTTATATTACTTATAAAAGTAATATTTTTATTTTTTACCACGAGCCAGCCTCTTGTGGTTTGCCTCCAAGATACTTACACTACTTCCTGGCATAACTTCACAGAGGACAGTGAATTGTAGAGGCTACTCTGGAGAACTTTGGCTCAAATAAGATTGTTCATTTTAGACATGTCTTAGAATGAAAAAGGAAAAAAAAAAAACCCAAGTCTTATGAGGAGACTGTCTTCTCTATTCTTTTTCTTTTTTATTAATTTTTTTCCCTTTTTTTAAATGCCTTTCCTTTTTGTCTTATCTTTCTAAAAGAGAGATCATTTAGTTTAATGAAAGACTCCCTCCCTCCCGAAACATCCTTCATTTCCATTCGTAGGGGTTTAATAAATATTGGCTGCTTTATTCTGTGAGTTGGCAAAATTGTGAAGGGCCCAAGTTACTGTTTCAACCAACCAGATGTGAAACTCCTGTGTGTGCATGTGTATCCTGAATTGGGTTCTTCTATATCTAAACTTTTCCCCTCTCCTTAGAGCAGAAAGATTATTAGCTTTTCTCCAATAATTGTATATGTATCTATAACTGGCTCCTGCTTTTTCTTCTCGTTTCTTTCTTTTTTTTAAAGAGACAGAGTCACACTATGTCACCCAGGCTGGAGTGCAGTGGCTATCCAGAGGTGTGATTATAGTACACTACACCCGAGAACCCCTGGCCTTAAGCGCTTCTCCTGCCTCAGTTTCCTGAGTAGCTGGGACTATAGGTGCACGCCTCTGTGCCCGGATTCTTCTCACTTTCTTTTCCTGTTTTCTCCCTCCTATCCTCCCTCAAGAAATTTTAAAGGTGAATTGACTAAAAAAAAAAAATCATTTTGTTGTCATGTGTGCACTCTAGAAAATCTAGTCCACATAAATGATCAAAAATTTCTAAACAGAAAAAGTTAAAAATGGTATTTTGTTATGTAAAAATGCTAATACTGTATTTTAATTTTCATAATACTAAAGTTAAATTTCTAATGCTTTAAACTTTCTAAATTTTTATATTGGGCTTAAGAGTCAAATAACTTATTATTTCCAAAAATTGTGTAAGATTGAAAATATAATATGGTGCTTAATTAAATAAAAATGTAATTAATTACAGATGTCTTTTAAAAGGTTTTGATTACGTGAAATTCCTGTAATACTATAAAATGTGTTAAAATTTTAATTTCTAAGTTCTTAAAATCTTAAGAACTTATACAACAAATTAATTGATATGTGATCTTTGGATACTTGAACAATTTTAAGTTAAAAAATGATATAAAACTCTGGTCATAGCATATGATAGAAAAATCTTAATCTTCTGAGACTTGTGATGTCTTCAAAGGAACCACTGATGCATGTGTGGAAATTTTATAATATAAAGAAAAAGAAAGGTAAAAAAAGCCCTCCCTAAGATGGCTGCTGAGGACGAACTACTGCTCCCGCTGCCCCCCGGGCTGTTGGAAACCGGCAAACAGATTCTGGACGAAGTAGAAGTAGCGACTGAACCCGCCGGTTCCCGGACAGTCCAGGAGAAGGTGTTCTAGGGCCTGGACCTCTTTGATAAGGCTGCCGAAATGTTACCGCCGCTCGAGTTGTTCAGCCGAAATGAAGATTTGGAAGAGATTGCGTCCACCGACCTGAAGTGCCTGTTGGTGCCAGCGTTTCAAGGAGCCCTCACCACGAAACAAGTCAACCCCAGCAAGCGTCTAGATCATTTGCAGCGGGCTCGAGAACACTTTATAAACTACTTAACTCAGTGTCATTGCTATCATGTGGCAGAGTTTGAGCTGACCAAAGCCAAGAGCAGCTCAGCCGAAAATCACACTGCTAATTCCTCCGTGGCTTATCCTAGCCTCCTTGCTATGGCATCTCAAAGACAGGGTAAAGAAGAGAGATACAAGCAGAAGAAGGAGTTGGAGCATAAGTTGTCTAAAATGAAATCTGCTGTGGAAAGTGGTCAAGCAGATGATGAGCGTGTTTGTAAATATTATCTTCTTTACCTTCAGAGGTGGATTGATATCATCTTAGAAGAGATTAAGAGCATTGACCAGGAAATTAAGATCCTGAGAGAAAGAGACTCTTCAAGAGGTATCAACTTTTTTTATTTTTTTATTTTTATTTTTTGAGACGGAGTTTTGCTCTTGTTGCCCAGGCTGGAGTGCAATGGCCCGATTTCGGCTCATGGCAACCTCCGCCTCCCGGGTTCAAGTGATTCTCCTGTCTCAGACTCCCTAGTAGCTGGGATTATAGGCATGTGCCACCACACCCGGCTAATTTTGTATTTTTACTAGAGATGGGGTTTCTCCATATTGGTCAGGCTGGTCTCGAACTCCTGACCTCAGGTGATCCTCCTGCCTTGGCCTCCCAAAGTGCTGGCATTACAGGCATGAGCCACCATACCTGGCCCAAGAGGCATCAACTTCTAACCCATCTCACCAGGAGAAGCCTCCAGTGAAACCCTTCATTCTCACTCAGAATACCGCCCAAGTCAAAGTGTTTGGAGCAGGTTATCCAAGTCTGGCAACTATGACGGTGAGTGACTGGTATGAGCAACATCGGAAATATGGAGAATTACCAGATCAGGGAATAGCCAAGGCAACACCAGATAAATTCAGAAAAGCAGCTCAGCAACAGGAACATCAAGAAGAAAAGGAGAAAGAGCATGATGAACAAACACTCTACAGAGCTTGGGAGTGGGATGACTGGAAGGACACCCATCCTTGGGGCTACAGCAGCCACCAGAACATGGGCTGCAGGGTGCACACCTCCCCCACCAAGGAAAGCCAGGCAGTCCTCCCCTCCCTGGGTTCACGCTTCAGCTGTGTACAACGAAGGCAAAGATGCTAAATCTTGCTCAATAAAGTGTCAAGTGATTAAAAACAAAAACAAACAAAAAAACCTCTGATCACTAAATACAGATTTTATCTATTCTTATTCTTATAACGTTATAAAATGACTACGCAAAGGATGTGCAAATGTGCTTTTCAGAACGGGGATCTGATAAAAAATAAAATAAGCAAACAAGCAAAAATAAACTGTGCAAATGCTTTGGATAATATCATATATGGGTTTGTTTTGCCAGCTTAACATTTAGGAAGATAGTCTAAAATGTGTACCAAAAAAATTAGGTAGATATTTCTTGATTTCCTGTCTTCTAGACTTGCCTGCAAAAAACAGAAGTTGGTTGCTTTGGTTAAAAGTGATAATTAATAAAACAATAAAGACTATACTCATAATAATTACAGAGAAATATGAATATGTATGCAAGATAATTTAGTTTATTAAATAAATTCTTGATATATTTACATTATAATTTCAAGTATAAATACATTGATTTGTTTAATATACTGATTGGATTAATTTTATGTTAAAGTTAAAAGCTTTAATTCTGTAACTTATTTACATAGCCATGTAATTATATATGTCTAAACACACACATATAAATGTATATTAAGATCAATTGAAGAATCATCTATAAATGGTTAAAAAAAATTTAAGGTGAAATCACTGTTAGTAGATTTATTAAAAACAGATAAATTCTTGACTAACAATTGTTACATGGATGATATTCTAAAATAAAAAAGAGTAAAATTAGAATTTGGGTTTTCTTTTTGGAAAATGACCAAGATAGTCTGTGACCAGATAACAGCTATTCTTTCTAAACACCAAATATTCTATTGATTCTCTAGACTTCTTGACATACTCTGGAATAATTTTGACCAAAAATTCCTCACTTTTCAGTTAAGTTGCTAGTAATAACTGTCCCTACTGATGTGGTTTTAAAATATGTATAATAACTTTAGCTATCTTTTGAAGTTTTTGTTTGTTTTATTAGGGTCTCGCTCTGTCACCCAGGCTGGAATGCAGTGGTGCAGTCTCCACTCACTACAGCCTTGACCTCCCAGGTTCAAGCCATCCTCCCACCTCAGCCTCTCCAGTAGCTGGAGCTACAGGCATGTGCCGCCATGTGCAGATAATTTTTTTTTTTTTTTTAGTTTGAGACAGAGTCTCCTTTGTTGACCAGGCTGGAGTGCAGTGGTGCCATTTAGGTTCACAGCAGCCTCCATCTCCCAGGTTCAAGTGATTCTCCTGCCTTGGCCTCCCAAGTAGCTGGGATTACACCACCAGGCGCATAACCATGCCTGGCTAATTTTTGTATTTTTAGTAGAGTCGGGGTTTCACCATGTTGGCAGGCTGGTCTCCAGCTCCTGACCTCAAGTGACCAGCCCGCCTCGGCCTCCCAAAGTGCTGGGAATACAGGTATTAGTCACCGCACCCAGAGGTCTTGGGCTTTAGAAATTAAAATTTCTGTTCATACCTTATATCTTCTGACAATTCTTCTTCACTCTGCCTTTATTTTAGGCCCTAAATTCAGAATAATAAAAATGTTAAGATGTCTTTTATCCTTAAAATATCTTTAGGCTTCCTAAAATGACCGTTAGGTATCACAAATATTTGCTCCTTCACTTTCTACGCAGGAAGAATAATTGAAATAATTGTTTGGCCTGGAGTGGTGGCTCACGCTTGTAATCCCAGCACTTTGGGAGGCCGAGGCGGGCAGATGACTTGAGGCCAGGAGTTCGAGGTCAACCTGGGCAACACAGTGAAACCCGTCTCTGCGAAAAATACAGAATACAAAAAATTAGCTGGGTGTGGTGGTGCATGCCTGTGGTCCCAGGTACTTGGGAGGCTGAAGTTGGCAAATTGCTTGAGCCCGGGAGGCAGAGGTTGCAGTGAGCAGAGATCGTGGCACTGAACTCCAGCCTGGGTGACCCCAACTCAAAAAAAACAAAAAGAAAGAAAGAAAGAATTAAGTGTGGGCGTTTTTCAAACTTAAACAATGGTGAGGACTATTTTTAAACAGCAAATATTTTTAAAAAACAGGAAAAAGAGAAGAAAAAACCCATATTTTATGAATTTTCTATAATGTGACATTTTTATTTTAAAAATAAGTAACTTAAAACTAGATATTACTCAGCCCAGCATGGTGGCTCACGCCTATAATCCCAGCACTTTGGGAGGCCGAGGCAGGCGGATCACGAGGTCAGGAGATCAAGACCATCCTGGCTGACCCAACGAAACCCCGTCTCTACTAAAAAAATACAAAACAATTAGCCAGGCGTGGTGGCGGGCGCCTGTAGTCCCAGCTACTCAGGAGGCTGAGTCAGGAGAATGGCGTGAACCTGGGAGACGGAGCTTTCGGTGAGTAGAGATCGTGCCACTGCACTCCAGTCTTGGGGACAGAGCGAGACGCTGTCTCCAAAAAAAAAAAAAAAGATATTACTTAGAACATAGAAATTTACTTAAAAATATTACTTAAAAATAGAAAGTTAAAGAGCATATCAATCATATACATATTTAATGTATTTTAGTTTGTCTAAATCTCTCTTGGTAAGCCAACAGCTGGAAGACATGCACTAAGAAAATGGGAAGCTGTTGGTAGAAATAATTTTCGGATATGTAGACAAATAGCTGGGATTAAAAAAAAGAACTGTGGGAATCTGGAGTCATAAAGAGACTGTTGTAGAAGGGGGATGTTAGAAAGAACAAAAAACGGGGAATTTAATTTTTTTCACAGGAAAATGAAACAGAAAAAACTGCTTTGGATACAGCACAGAGCCAGTGAAGGATATATAATAGTACTTCTGAAACAAAAGGGAAGAAAAGAATGTCCAGAAGTTTGTGTATAGGAGAACCCACCCAGCAGTTCTGCTGTGACTATCAAGAGGCAAGGCTAGGTCTTTCTTCATCAAATGAAGAGCCTGGAGAATGCTGGGCTGGTAATGTCAGCAGATCCATTTACCTACTCAGAACTCATGTTTCCACTTTCTTTTTGAGTTCACAAGGGTGATCTGCTAAGATGGCTAAAGTCTCTGGGGACTTTTTTTTTTTTTTCTGAGAGAGTCTTGCTGTGTGGCCCAGGCTGGAGTGCAGTGGCGTGATCTCAGCTCACTACAACCTCTGCTTCCCTGGTTCAAGCGATTCTCCCACCTCTGCCTCCCAAGTAGCTGGGATTACATGTGTCTGCCACCATGCCCAGCTATTTTTTTTTTTTTTTTTTGAGATGGAGTCTAGCTCTGTTAACCTCCGCCTCCCAGGTACAAGCGATTCTCCTGCCTCAGCCTCCCGAGTAGCTGGGATTACAGGTGCCCACCACCACGCCCGGCTAATTTTTGTATTTTTAGTAAAGACAGGGTTTTACTGTGTTGGTCAGGCTGGTCTCAAACTCCTGACCTTGTGATCTGCCCGCCTCGGCCTCCCAAAGTGCTGGGATTACAAGTGTAAGCCACTGCGCCCAGCCTAATTTTTATTTTTAGTAGGGACAGGGTTTCGCCATGTTGGCTGGGCTGGTCTTGAACTCCTGAGCTCAAGTGATCTGCCTGCCTGGGCCTCCCAAAGTGCTGGGATTACAGATGTAAGCTACCACTCCTGGCCTCTGGGGACTTCTTAATTTACTGTATTTTGTTCTAAAGGAGGACCTTTGATGTTAGCCAGTAGTACAGTATATTGTATAGAAAAAAGGATAGAGGCATGCATAACAACTATTAGCACAAATATATATGTGCATTTTTCTCTTCTAGCACTGATGTTACTCCTGTCAATTAGCAGTTGTGACACACATTGCTTAAAATCAACAGCTGATTCAATAATTGGAAATACAAACTTTATGAATAAAAATTATGTAATAAATTGAAGATTTCTATAAGTTCACCCAAAAAGTATAAAACCTCAGCTAATTACATTCTTCTTTGGGATTTTTATTCTTGCTTTTTGCTTACAAATATTTTTGAATTTATATTCCTAAAGGCAAAATAAATAAATAAATAAATAAAAGGGCACTTATACTAAAATGAGCAACTTCTTTTTCTTTATTTTTTATTTTTTGGGGGGGTGGGGAGACAGTGTCTCACCCTGTTGCCCAGCCTGGAGTGCAGTGGCACGATCTCAGCTCACTGCAACCTCTGTCTCGCGGGTTCAAGCAATTCTCTTGCCTCAGCCTCCTGAGTAGCTGGGACCACAGGCACATGGCATCGTGCCCAGCTAATTTTTGTATTTTCTGATAGAGACAGGGTTTTGTCATGTTGGCCAGGCTAGTCTCGAACTCCTGACGTGAGGTAATCTGCCTACCTTGGGCTCCCAAAGTGCTGGGATGACAGGCATGAACCACTGCGCCCGGCCTATTTATTTATTTATAGATGGAGTCTCGCTCTGCTGCCAGGCTGGAGTGCAGTGGGGCGATCTTGGCTCACTGCAACCTCTGCCTCCCGCGTTCAAGCGATTCTTCTGTCTCAGCCTCCTGAGTAGCTGGGACTACAGGCACGCGTCACCACGCTCAGCTCATTTTGTTTGTTTGCTTGTTTTTTGTATTTTTAGTAGAGGCAGGGTTTCACCATGTTGGCCAGGATGGTCTCAATCTCTTGACCTCGTGATCCACCCGCCTCGGCCTCCCAAAGTGCTGGGATTACAGGCGTGAGTCACCGCGCCTGGCCACGTTCTTTATTTTTAACAGCTTTTTGGAGCTATAATTCACATTTCGTGCAATTAATTTATTCAAAGAGTACAATTCTTCGGTTTTTAGTGTATTGACAAAGCTGTGTACCCATTACTGCAATCAATTTCTGAACATTTGTAACGCCCCAAAAAGAAATTATTTACCTATTAGCAATTGCTCCTTATTTCCCTCTGGCCTCCAGCGCTAGGCAACCACTACTGTCTGTTCTGTCTTTATAGATTTGCTTCTGGGCATTTAATATACATGGAATCATACAATATGTGGCCTTGTGTTACTGACTTTTTCACTTAGCGTGATGTTCTCAGCTTCATCCATGTTGGAGCACTTATCAGTACTTTATTCCTTTTTATCACTGAATAATAGTCTATCCTGTGGTGTGAAAAAAAAAAAAGCATTAACACAGCAAGCTGGAGACTGCTATCCTTAGAAAAGCCTGCTTACGGCCGGGTGCAGTGGCTCATGCCTGTAATCCCAGCACTTTGGGAGGACAAGGTGGGTGGATCACAAGGTCAGGAGATCGAGACCATCCTGGCTAGCACGGTGAAACCCCGTCTTTACCAAAATACAAAAAATTAGCCCGGAGTGGTAGCGGGCGCCTGTAGTCCCAGCTACTCGAGAGGCTGAGACCGTAGAATGGCATGAACCCGGGAGGCGGAGCTTGCAGTGATCGCGCCACCACATTCCAGCCTGGGCAACAGAGCGAGACTCTGTCTCAAAATAAATAAATAAATAATAAATAAATAAATAAATAAATAAATAAGTAGAAAAGCCTGCTTACCACTTGACTGGTGTCTGGGACCTTGAATTTGGGGAGATTCCCACCCACCATTCCCTAAATGATATGGTTTACTCTGCCTTAACTATTTGTATGAACTCTGTGGTTTGTGCTATCCACCTGTTTTCCTCCTGGAGTCTGCAATCTTGGTACATGCTAGGCACAGGGTGCCTACATGATCAGCTCCCAGTAAAAGCCTTAGGCACTGAGTCACTAACGAGTTTCCCTGGCAGATACCATTTCACACGTTATTACAATTCATTGCTGGGGGATTTAATCTCATCCTGTGTGACTCCACCGGGAGAGGACTCTTGGAAGCCTGTGCCTGGCTTCCTCTTGACTTTGCCCTTAGTTGATCTTGCTTTGTATCCTTTTGCTGTAATAAATCTTAACCATGAGTATGACTACATCCTGTGGGTCTTCTCATCAAATATAGGGGTGAGCTTGGAGGCCTCCGAGACATATGAATATAGCTTATTTTACCTATCCATTCATTAGCTGATGGACATGTGGATTATTTCCACTTCTTGGCTATTATGAATAATGCTACTATGAACATTCATGCACAGGTTTTTGTGTAGACTTTCAACCTCGTCCCTGGTTCCTGGGGAGAGACTCTAAATCTTTGTAATTTCTGAAGTAATAGGAGTATCTTTGTTTTTCATGGGCTCTTAGATCACACCTGAGTTTCCACTAATGAGGTGACTCATGCTGGGCACCTCAGAAAACTTCAGGATGGGGACTGATCATGTGATGAGAGAGTTGGGGCTTTGAGGCATGTGATATCACCCAGTGTCCTGGGAGGGGAAGAGTGGGGAGGGAAGCTAGAGTCTGAGTCCATTCCTGTGGCTGTTGATTCAATTAATCGTTTCTACTTCATGGAACCCCGATACTGAATACTGAACCTCAGTGGTTTGTACTTCCTGGTTTGTGAACACGTCAGTGTGTCAAGAAGGTGACACACCCAGAGACAGCACAGCAGCTATGTGTTTGGGGCCCTCCCAGACCTCTCCCCATGTGTCTCTTCATTTGGCTGGTTCTGATGTGTGTCCTTTATAATAAAATCGTAATCACAAATATAGAACTTTCCTGAGTTCTGTGTCATTCTAGTGAATTATCAGACCTTAAGGGGATGTGGGAGCTTCCAAATATAGCCATAGGTCAGAAGTGTAGGTGGTCAGAAATGTAGGCTACAGTGAGCCATGATTGCGCTACTACACTCCAACTGAGGCTATGGAGTGAGACTCTTGTCTCTTAAAGAGAGAGAGAGGAGAGAGAAAGAGGGGAAGGGGAGAGAGAGAGAGGGGGAGAGAGAGAGAGAGAGAGAGAGAGAGAGAGAGAGAGAGAGAGAAAGCTGACCAGAAGATCTTGGTGGCAGAATTCAGGAATGGTAGTAACACTCTAAACTTTATGTGCCTATTTTCAGAGTGAAAGTGGTTGGGGGTGGAGTGTAGTGGACTCTCTTTTGTTACTCTATATATTTCTATGTGTCTGGATTTTTAGAATTAAATTGTATTCATATAGTACTTGTGTGTTTTAAAATTATTTTAGGTCTGGTGTGGTGGCTGACACCTACAATCCCAACACTTTGGGAGGCCAAAGTGGGAAGACTGCTTGAGCCTAGGAATTCAAGACCAACTGGGGCTACAGAGTGGGACTCTGCTTCTACAAAAATTATCCTGGCATGGTGGCGCACACCTGTAGCCCCAGCTACTCAGGAAGCTGAGGTGGGACAGTTACCTGAACCTGGAAAGTTGAGGCTGCAGTAAAACGTGATTAAGCCACTGCACTCCAGCCTGGACGATAGGAGTGGCCCTGTCTCAAAAATAAAATAAAATACATAAAATACTTTTAAAGTAAAAATTAGAATACATAAACTGGGTATGGTCCTCTTATCTCAGCTACTTGGGACCTAAAGCAGGAGGACCCATTCAGCCCAAGAGTTCAAGATAAGCGTGGGCAACATAGTAAGATTCTGTCTCAAAAAAATATATGTATAGTACAAAATAAAATAACACAGTGGTAGACAGTAGAAGGAGCCTGACTTAAACCCAGGAAGAAGAGATGGGCTATACTATGTGCTGGGCCTATCATGCTGTTTGCAACACGCAAGAGGCCACAATGAACTGTTTGTGAACTAAATGATGTAGTGATGTTGGCAACTTCCTGAGGAAGAGTGCAGAGGCAGCCTTGGTCTCTGCTGTGGTCCACAGGGAGGTATGTTATCTTCCTGAGCCTCTAGCTGGAAAGTGATCTATGGTCTACAGCAGCGATCCCTAACCTTTTCGGCACCAGGGACAGTAACACCCGAAGTGTGTTGCTTATGTCCAGTCTACTCCGTAATCTTGTTCTGGTTGCTGTCACTGCAGAAAACCCTGCTTCACAAAGATAGGATGTTGGAAATGGAAGTAGGCTTTCCAGTACTTCTGTGGCAATCTCAGGATATTCCACCTTGACTTTAATCCAGAACATATGGAGATTTGAAGTTGACTCCAACATACTGTTTTTTTTTTCCTGTTTGTTTGTTTGTTTGTTTTTGAGACGGAATCTTGCTCCATCACCTCACTAGTGTAAACTCAGGCGTGATCTGAGAGTCTCATGAAAAACAAAGATACTCCTGTTACTTTGGAAATTACAAGGATTTAGAGTCTCCTCCCAGGAACCAGGGACGAGGCCAAATTCTCTATTATACATGGATGCTCTGCGTCCATCTCCTCGCAGAGCTCTTGCTCCTCATAGAGCAAGAAAAATGAAAGTCTACAAAAAAACCTGTACATGAATGTTCATAGTAGCATTATTCACAATAGCCAAGAAGTGGAAATCGCCCAGGCTGCAGTTCCATGGTGCCACTTCAGCTCATTGTAATCTCTGCCTCCTAGGTTCAAGCAATTCTCCTGCCTCAGTCTCCTGAATAGCTGGGCCTACAGGCATGCACCAACACACCCAGCTAATTTTTGTATTTTTAGTAGAGATAGGATTTCACCATGTTAGCCAGGCTGGTCTCGAACTCCTGACCTCAGGTGATCTGCCCGCCTCAGCCTCTGAAAGTGCTGGGATTACAGGTGTGAGCCACCGCACCTGGCCTCAAACTTTTGAAAGCTGAGAGAGGTGATCATGCACCAGCTGACAGAAAGAAGGCCCTGGCTCAGTGTCTTTCAAAATCTCTGCTAATGTTTGAAACACGTCAGAAATCCCAATGTTCACTCATCAGCCCCATAATTCCAGTTTGGTTTTGAATGCAGCCACCTTATCTGCTGGCTTGAACAAAGTTGTTGTTTTCCCCTGAAGTGACAGATTGAGTTTCTTGAACAGGTTGATACGTTACACAAGTAAACAAGTTTTGTGACCCATTTTGTGTCACTGAAATGTGCTGCCAGTGGTGACCATTTTTCTAAAAGAAATATCTGGAGCAGCTCTTGTAACCCAAAAACTCTGGCCAGTGACCTGCCTTTAGAAAGCCATCTCACCTCTGTGTATAAGAGAAGACGTGTGTGCTCTGCATCCATCTCCTCGCAGGGCTGCATGAACAGATGAGTTAAGGGCATGTACTTTAATGTGGTTGATAATTTTAATCACATCCTGCAAAACGTTTTTAAGTTCAGGTGACATTTTTTGGCTAGCCAGCATTTCTCTATGGATGACATAGAGTGTAGACTCATATTCAGAAGTGACCTCATGGCTGGGGATGGTGGCTAATGCCTGTAATCCCAGCACTTTAGGAGGCCAAGGCTGGCAGATCATCTGAGGTTGGGAGTTTGAGACCAGCCTGACCAACGTGGAGAAACCCCGTCTCTACTAAAAATACGAAATTTGCAGGGCATGGTGGTGCATGCTTGCAATTCCAGCTACTCGGGAGGCTAAGGCAGGAGAATCGCCAGGAGGCAGAGGTTGCAATGAGCCGAAGTCATACCATTGCACTCCAGCTTCGGCAACAAGAGTGGAGTGAAACTCCATCTCAAAAAAAAAAAAAAAAAAAAAAAACTGATCTCTTTCACCCAAGTAGTGAAACCAGAAAGCTGTCCAGTCAGGGCAGTCACTCAGTCCATGCATATACCACCACAAGATGACCAATTCAGTTCTCCTGATATGTAATTATTCAAAGACTTGAATAGTTCTGCAGCTGTGTTGGTTGGCAACAAAAGTGCATGTAACATATCCTCATGCACATCCTCCTGAAAAAAATCACACAAAAACCAAGCATTGTTGCCTTGTTGTCAACATCAGTAGACTCATCAACCTGGATGGCGTACCATGGTGACTCATTAATCCTGACAATCGTGCCTCAATATCCTCTGCTATTTCATCAATTTGTCTAGTGCCACCTTTTGAACTGCAGCCTCTCCTAAAAGTTCATGGCAAATGTCCTTAGCAGGAGGTAGGATCAACTCTTCACCAACAGTAAAGGGCTTCTTAGCTTTAGCAATGTGGTTAGCCACTAAGAATGATGCTCTCAGTGCAGACACATTTGACGAAGCGGTGGCCTTCAATAATTGCTTTTGTTCTTTGTGTTCACTTTTCTTTCTTTCTTTTTTTTTTTTATTTTTTGGTTTTTTCTTTTCTTTGAGATGGAGTCTTGCTCTGTTGCCCAGGCTGGAGTGCAGCGGTGCAATCTCAGCTCATGCAACCTCCACCTCCTGGCTTCAGGCAATTCTCCCTGCCTCAGCCTCCTGAGAAGCTGGGAATACAGGCGCCCACCACCACACCTGGCTAATATTTGTATTTTTTAGTAGAGACAGGGTTTCGCCACGTTGGCCAGGCTGGTCTTGAACTCCTGACCTCAGGTGATCCACCTGCCTCAGTCTCCCAAAGTGCTGAGATTACAGGTGTGAGCCACTGCGCCAGGCCTGTTATTGTTCTTTTGAAAAAATTCCAAAGGCAGTGGCTCATACCTGTAATCCCAGCACTTTGGGAAGCCAAGGTGGGTGGATAACTTGAGGTCAGGAGTTCGAGACCAGCCTGGCCAACATGGTGAAACCCCATCTCTACTAAAAATACAAAAATTAGCCGGGCATGGTGGTGCACACCTGTAATCCCAGCTACTTGGGAGGCTGAGGCAGGAGAATCGCTTGAACACAGGAGGCAGAGGTTACAGTGAGCCAAGATCATGCCAGTGCACTCCAGCCTGAGTGAGAGAGGGAGAGTCCATCTTGAAAAAAAAATTTTTTTTTAAATCCAAGGCTTGTCTTTTAGTGCAGGGTCCTTCATCTCCATGTGGCAAAGAAGTTTTGAAAGGTTCATGGCTTTGTTGGATAGCTGGTCGCCACATATTATACAAGGCAGGCTTGGAGAATGTGAATCACCTGTTGCAATGAACCCATAATTTAAGTAGGACTCTTGGCATTTTCTTTGACATGCACCTTTCTTTTTGTTGGCAGTCTTAGAGTCTTCTGCTATTTCATTATTGGGTCTTTCCTCATTTTTAAAGAAACTCTTGGCTGGGCATGGTGGCTCATGCCTGTAATCCCAGCACTTTGGGAGGCCCAGGCGGGTGGATCACAAGGTCAGGAGTTTGAGACCAGTCTGCCCAACATGCTGAAACCTCGTCTCTACTAAAAATACAAAAATTAGCCAGGTGTGGTGGCACACGCCTGTAATCCCAGCTACTCAGGAGGCTGAGGCACGAGAATCCCTTGTTGCAGTGAACCGATATGGCACCACTGCACTCCAGCCTGGGTGACACAGCAAGACTCCATCTCGAAAAATAAAAATAATAAAATAATAAAATAAAATAAAAGAAGCTCTCCAGTGACATTTGCTTTTTCTCATTTTGGCTAGGGCTAGCTTGTGGACTTACCAAAACTGTGACTGAGACAAGTGCACAGTGATGGAAAGAGGCAAAGACAGAAGTGGTATATCAAATAACGGGCAGGCCACATATGGACTGAAACAAATGTTGGATTCTGACTTAAAGCCTGCCACCAGATGCAGCTATACAACTGAAGTACATCGACTCACTTGCCACTTTAAAGCTTGCCACTTGATGAAGCTTAATTATCACTTGCTGATAAGGTTTTGATATGAGTCTGCAAACAACTAATTTATGATGGTCTCTGTGCAGTCAAACCTCTCTGCTAATATTAATCTGTATTTGCAGCCACTCCCCAGTGCTAGTGTCACTGCCTCAGCTCCACCTCAGATCATCAGGCATTCAATTCCTATAAGCAGTGCACAACCTAGATCCTTCACATGAGTACCTCAGAGTAGGATTCGCACTCCTTTGAGCATCTAATGCCACAGCTGATCTGACAGGAGGTGGAGCTCAGACTGCAATGCTCATTCATGTGCCGCTCACCTCCTGCTGTGCAGCCTGGTTTCTAACAGGCATGGACCAGTACCAGTTTGTGGCCCAGGGGTTGGGGACCCCGGGTCTACAGTCTTTTCAAATGTAATGGTCACTATCTGCTTTCACTGATTTTGAGGGAAGAAACCTAGAATGTATATTAAAGATTTTGAGGTGCTGGGCCAGAACATGAAGTACTTGGAAATACAAACAGCATTCTCAACAGTGTTTTCAGTAGAAGGTTGGCAATGGGAGGGAAGAAGAGGGGTATGGTATGTAGATGTACAGCTGCATAGAGTTTGGTTTCCTCAATCACATCTTTGGATAATCTTTGCTAGGGGCAGAGTGCATCCCTAAAGGACTATGGGAAAACACATTTTCCCAGAAACCTGCCAAACTGATCAAGAGGGCTTTAAGTAAAATGTTGAAGGAAGGAGAGGAGGAAAATCAGGATAATGCCCAGTCTGTATGTGATAGAAGACACCTGAAATGACAGAGAATAACAATGAGGAATAATCCGACACCTTAAAGGTTATCAATATGAGACAGTATTTGAGGCTCTGAGTACAGATGAGGTTACTCTACCCTCTTCTCTACTACATTCTGCAAATTAATCTGCAATTGTTTGGCTCTCTTCTGTCAATTTCAGTTTTGAGGTCTTCCATAGTCAGCAAGGACAAAGCTCAGAAGACAGAGATGGGAATGAAGGGGGCTGGCCAGCCTCCCCAGAAGGGCCACAGGGTGGCATCTTAGTATGCCTACCACAGACCAAAGTCTAGTTCTCAGATTGTGCTACCGCACAATCAAACTCACAAGGCACCACTGCAAAATCCAAAACACCAATTCATTTATTTAGTAATGTACAATTGTAAGGACAAGAGAAGGCTTTCTTTCCAGTGGCCTGACCTTTATAGCTGCCATAAAAGGTGATGCTTTCCTTGTATGAGTAACTAGGAGGGTAACTAGGAGGCTGAATTGTTTATCAAAGAGTGATTAACCTACAAAAAAAGAGAAAGATGATGAACATTAATCTTGAGGGAAGCATGAGATGGTAGTCTGATTAACTTTTTTTTTTTTTTGAGACTAAGTCTCGCTCTGTTGCCCAGGCTGGAGTGCAGTGGCGAGATCTCGGCTCACTGCAAGCTCTGCCTCCCGGGTTGAGGCCATTCTCCTGCCTCAGCCTCCCAAGTAGCTGGGACTACAGGCGCCCACCACCACGCCAGAATAATTTTTTGTATTTTTAGTAGAGACGGGGTTTCACCGTGTTAGCCAGGAAGGTCTCGATCTCCTGACCTCCTGATCCACCCACCTCAGCCTCCCAAAGTGCTGGCATTACAGGCGTGAGCCACCGTGCCCAACCTGATTAACTATTTCTAACCCTACCAAGGAGGACTTCTCTAGTGACGAAAATAGCCATATTCACTAAGTTTGGAATTTCAAGCTGATGAGTGCTAGATAATCACCAGTGTTATTTTTATACCATATTCGATAGAATTTTAGGCATCCATTATAATTTTTGCTATGAAGACTATGCAGCAAGGTATATAGGAAATATATATGGCATAACACCTAAAAAGAAAAGCAGGATATGCAATTGTATTTTGTACTCTAATTTCATTGTTTAAACCAAACACATAAGGAAAAAACTGGTGTGAAATACATAAAACTGCTCAGAGTAGTTATGTGATCTTATAAGTGATTTGTTTTTTCCTTTTTTTTTTCCTTCCTTCCTTCATTCCTTCCTTCCTTCCTCTTTCTTTTTTTTTTTTTTTTTTTTTTTTTTATTATTATACTTTAAGTTCTAGGGTACATGTGCATGACGTTTATATCATGTATAACTCCCCAATGCAATCCCTCCCTCCTCCCCCCTCCCCATGATAGGCCCCAGTGTGTGATGTTCCCTTCCCGAGTCCAAGTGATCTCATTGTTCAGTTCCCACCTATGAGTGAGAACATGCGGTGTTTGGTTTTCTCTTCTTGTGATAGTTTGCTAAGAATGATGGTTTCAGCTGCATCCATGTCCCTACAAAGGACGCAAACTCATCCTTTTTGATGGCTGCATAGTATTCCATGGTGTATATGTGCCACATTTCTTAATCCAGTCTGTCACAGATGGACATTTGGGTTGATTCCAAGTCTTTGCTATTGTGAATAGTCCGCAATAAACAAACGTGTGCATGTGTCTTTGTAGTAGAGTAATTTTATATCCTTTGGGTATATACCCAGTAGTGGGATGGCTGGGTCATATGGTACATCTAGTTCTAGATCCTTGAGGAATCGCCATACTGTTTTCCATAATGGTTGAACTAGTTTACAATCCCACCAACAGTGTAAAAGTGTTCCTATTTCTCCACATCCTCTCCAACACCTGTTGTTTCCTGACTTCTTAATAATTGCCATTCTAACTGGTGTGAGATGGTATCTCATTGTGGTTTTGATTTGCATTTCTCTGATGGCCAGTGATGATGAGCATTTTTTCATGTGTCTGTTGGCTGTATGGATGTCTTCTTTTGAGAAATGTCTGTTCATATCCTTTCCCCACTTTTTGATGGGGTTGTTTGCTTTTTTCTTGTATATTTGTTTGAGTTCTTGGTAGATTCTGGATATTAGCCCTTTGTCAGATGAGTAGGTTGCAAAAATTTTTCCCATTCTGTAGGTTGCCTGTTCACTCTGATGGTAGTTTCTTTGGCTGTGCAAAAGCTCTTTAGTTTAATTAGATCCCATGTGTCAATTTTGCTTTTGCTGCGTTGCTTTTGGTGTTTTAGACATGAAGTCCTTGCCCAAGCCTATGTCCTGAATGGTACTACCTAGATTTTCTTCTAGGGTTTTTATGGTATTAGGTCTAACATTTAAGTCTCTAATCCATCTTGAATTAATTTTCGTATAAGGGGTAAGGAAAGGATCCAGTTTCAGCTTTCTACTTATGGCTAGCCAATTTTCCCAGCACCATTTATTAAATAGGAATCCTTTCCCCATTTCTTGTTTCTCTCAGGTTTGTCAAAGATCAGATGGCTGTAGATGTGTGGTATTATTTCTGAGGACTCTGTTCTGTTCCATTGGTCTATATCTCTGTTTTGGTACCAGTACCATGCTGTTTGGTTACTGTAGCCTTGTAGTATAGTTTGAAGTCAGGTAGCGTGACGCCTCCAGCTTTGTCCTTTTGACTTAGGATTGTCTTGGCAATGCGGGCTCTTTTTTGGTTCCATATGAACTTTAAAGCCGTTTTTTCCAGTTCTGTGAAGAAAGTCATTGGTAGCTTGATGGGGATGGCATTGAATCTATAAATCACTTGGGCAGTATGGCCATTTTCACGATATTGATTCTTCCTATCCATGAGCATGGTATTTCTTCCATTTGTTTGTGTCCTCTTTGATTTCACTGAGCAGTGGGTTGTAGTTCTCCTTGAAGAGGTCCTTTACATCCCTTGTAAGCTGGATTCCTAGGTATTTGATTCTCTTTAAGCAATTGTGAATGGAAGTTCATTCCTGATTTGGCTCTCTGCTTGTCTGTTACTGGTGTATAAGATGCTTGTGATTTTTGCACATTAATTTTGTATCCTGAGACTTTGCTGAAGTTGCTTATCAGCTTAAGCAGATTTTGGGCTGAGACAATGGGGTTTTCTAAATATACAATCATGTCATCTGCAAACAGGGACATTTGACTTCTTCTTTTCCTAACTGGATACCCTTGATTTCTTTCTCTTGCCTGATTGCCCTAGCCAGAACTTCCAACACTATGTTGAATAGGAGTGGTGAGAGAGGGCATCCCTGTCTTGTGCCAGTTTTCAAAGGGAATTTTTCCAGTTTTTGCCCATTCAGTATGATATTAGCTGTGGGTTTGTCATAAATAGCTCTTATTATTTTGAGGTACGTTCCATCAATACCAAATTATTGAGCGTTTTTAGCATAAAGGGCTGTTGAATTTTGTCAAAAGCCTTTTCTGCATCTATTGAGATAATCATGTGGTTCTTGTCTTTGGTTCTGTTTATATGCTGGATTACGTTTATTGATTTGCGAATGTGAACCAGCCTTGCATCCCAGGGATGAAGCCCACTTGATCATGGTGGATAAGCTTTTTGATGTGCTGCTGAATCCGGTTTGCCAGTATTTTATTGAGGATTTTTGCATCGATGTTCATCAGGGATATTGGTCTAAAATTCTCTCTTTTTGTTGTGTCTCTGCCAGGCTTTGGTATCAGGATGATGTTGGCCTCATAAAAAGAGTTAGGGAGGATTCCCTCTTTTTCTATTGATTGAAATAGTTTCAGAAGGAATGGTACAGCTCCACCTTGTACTTCTGGTAGAATTCAGCTGTGAATCCATCTGGTCCTGGACTTTTTTTGGTGGGTAGGCTATTAATTGTTGCCTCAATTTCAGAGCCTGCTATTGGTCTATTCAGGGATTCAACTTCTTCCTGGTTTAGTCTTGGGAGAGTGTAAGTGTCCAGGAAATTATCCATTTCTTCTAGATTTTCTAGTTGATTTGCGTAGAGGTGTTTATAGTATTCTCTGATGGTAGTTTGTATTTCTGTGGGGTCGGTGGTGATATCCCCTTTATCATTTTTTATTGCGTCTATTTGATTCCTCTCTCTTTTCTTCTTTATTAGTCTAGCTAGCGGTCTGTCAATTTTGTTGATCTTTTCAAAAAACCAACTCCTGGATTCATTGATTTTTTGGAGGGTTTTTTGTGTCTCTATCTCCTTCAGTTCTGCTCTGATCTTAGTTATTTCTTGCCTTCTGCTAGCTTTTGAATGTGTTTGCTCTTGCTTCTCTAGTTCTTTTATTGTGATGTTAGAGTGTCAATTTTAGATCTCTCCTGCTTTCTCTTGTGGGCATTTAGTGCTATAAATTTCCCTCTACACACTGCTTTAAATGTGTCCCAGAGATTCTGGTATGTTGTATCTTTGTTCTCATTGGTTTCAAAGACATCTTTATTTCTGCTTTCATTTCGTTATGTACCCAGTAGTCATTCAGGAGCAGGTTGTTCAGTTTCCATGTAGTTGAGCGGTTTGGATTGAGTTTCTTAGTCCTGAGTTCTAGTTTGATTGCACTGTGGTCTGAGAGACAGTTTGTTATAATTTCAGTTCTTGTACATTTGCTGAGGAGTGCTTTACTTCCAATTATGTAAATTTGGAATAAGTGCGATGTGGTGCTGAGAAGAATGTATATTCTGTTGATTTGGGGTGGAGAGTTCTATAGATGTCTATTAGGTCCGCTTGGTGCAGAGATGAGTTCAATTCCTGGATATCCTTGTTAACTTTCTGTCTCGTTGATCTGTCTAATGTTGACAGTGGAGTGTTGAAGTCTCCCATTATTATTGTATGGGAGTCTAAGTTTCTTTGTAGGTCTCTAAGGACTTGCTTTATGATCTGGGTGCTCCTGTATTGGGTGCATATATATTAGGAGAGTTAGCTCTTCCTGTTGAATTGATCCCTTTACCATTATGTAATGGCCTTCTTTGTCTCTTTTGATCTTGATGGTTTAAAGTCTGTTTTATCAGAGACTAGGATTGCAACCCCTGCTTTTTTTTGTTCTCCATTTGCTTGGTAGATCTTCCTCCATCCCTTTATTTTGAGCCTATGTATGTCTCTGCATGTGAGATGGGTCTCCTGAATACAGCAGACTGATGGGTCTTGACTCTTTATCCAGTTGCCAGTCTGTGTCTTTTCATTGGAGCATTTAGTCCATTGACATTAAGGTTAATATTGTTATGTGTGAACTTGATCCTGTCATTATGATATTAACTGGTTATTTTGCTCGTTAGTTGATGCAGTTTCTTCCTAGCCTCGATGGTCTTTACATTTTGGCATGTTTTTGCAATGGCTGGTACCGCTTGTTCCTTTCCATGTTTAGGGCTTCCTTCAGGGTCTCTTGTAAGGCAGGCCTGGTGGTGACAAAATCTCTAAGCATTTGCTTATCTGTAAAGGATTTTATTTCTCCTTCACTGATGAAGCTTAGTTTGGCTGGATATGAAATTCTGGTTGAAAATTCTTTTCTTTAAGAACGTTGAATATTGGCCCCCACTCTCTTCTGGCTTGTAGTTTCTGCCGAGAGGTCTGCTGTTATTCTGATGGCTTCCTTTGTGGTAACCCGACCTTTCTCTCTGGCTGCTCTTAAGATTTTTCTTCATTTCAACTTTGGTGAATCTGGCAATTATGTGTCTTGGAGTTGCTCTTCTGGAGGAGTATCTTGTGGCGTTCTCTGTATTTCCTGAATTTGAATGTTGGCCTGCCCTACTAGGTTGGGGAAGTTCTCCTGGATGATATCCTGAAGATGTTTTCCAACTTGGTTCCATTTTCCCCCTCACTTTCAGGCACCCAATCAGACGTAGATTTGTCTTTTTACATAATCCCATACTTCTTGCAGGCTTTGTTCATTTCTTTTTCTTCTTTTTTCTTTTGGTTTCTCTTCTCGCTTCATTTCATTCATTTGATCCTCAATCGCTGATACTCTTTCTTCCAGTTGATCGAGTCGGTTACTGAAGCTTGTGCATTTGTCACGTTTTCTCGTGTCATCGTTTTCATCTCTGTCATTTCGTTTATGATCTTCTCTGCATTAATTAATCTAGCTGTCAATTCTTCCACTTTTTTTCAAGATTTTTAGTTTCTTTGCGCTGGGTACGTAATTCCTCCTTTAGCTCTGAGAAGTTTGATGGACTGAAGCCTTCTTCTCTCATCTCGTCAAAGTCATTCTCTGACCTTTGATCTGTTGCTGGCGATGGGCTGCGCTCCTTTGCAGGGGGAGATGCGCTCTTATTTTTGAATTTCCAGCTTTTCTGCCCTGCTTCTTCCCCATCTTTGTGGTTTTATCTGTCTCTGGACTTTGATGATGGTGACGTACGGATGGGGTTTTGGTATAGGTGTCCTTCCTGTTTGATAGTTTTCCGTCTGACAGTCAGAAGGACTGTCTGTTGGTCTGTTGGAGATTGCTTGAGGTCCACTCCAGACCCTGTTTGCCTGGTATCAGCAGCAGAGGTTGCCGAAGATAGAATATTGCTGAACAGCGAGTGTACCTGTCTGATTCTTCTTTGGAAGTTTCCTCTCAGGGGTGACTCACCCTGTGAGGTGTGGGGTGTCAGACTGCCCCTAGTGGGGGATGTCTCCCAGCTAGGCTACTCAGGGGTCAGGGACCCACCTGAGCAGGCAGTCTGTCCGTTCTCGGATCTCAACCTCCGCGTTAGGAGATCCACGGCTCTCCCCAAAGCTGTCAGACAGAGTCGTTCGCATCTGCACCGCCCCCGCTCTTTCCCCTAATGGGCTGCAGCTGTGCGCTGTCCGCAGAGGTAGAGTCTACAGAGACAGGCAGGCTTCCTTGAGCTGCTGTGAGCTCCACCCAGTTCGAGCTTCCCAGCGGCTTTGTTTACCTACTAAGCCTCAGCAATGGCGGGCGCCCCTCCCCCAGCCTCGCTGCTGCCTTGCGGATAGATCCCGCAGTCGGCTGTGTTAGCAGTGAGGGAGGCTCCGTGGGCGTGGGACCCTCCGGCCAGGTGTGGATATATTCTCCTGGTGTGCCTGTTCCTTAAAGCGCAGTATTGGGGTGGGAGTTACCCGATTTTCCAGGTGTTGTGTGTCTCAGTTCCCCTGGCTAGGAAAAGGGATTCCTTTCCCCCTTGCGCTTCCAGGTGAGGCGATGCCTCGCCCTGCTTCAGCTCACGCTGGTCAGGCTGCAGCAGCTGACCAGCACCGATTGTCCGGCACTCCCTAGCGAGATGACCCCAGTACCTCAGTTGAAAACGCAGAAATCACCGTCTTCTGTGTCGCTCGTGCTGGGAGTTGGAGACTGGAGCTGCTCCTATTCAGCCATCTTGCTCCGCCCCTCTTTTTTTTTTTTTTTTTCTGGAGACAGAGTCTCATTGTGTTGCCTCCTGGGTTCAAGCGGTTCTCATGCCTCAGCCTCCTGAGTAGCTGGGACTACAAGGCGTGTGCCATCAAACCACATGGTAACTTTTTGTATTTTTAGTAAAGACAGGGTTTCACCATGTTGGCCAGACTGGTCTCAAACTCCTGAGCTCGGGCAATCCGCCCACTTCGGCCTCCCAAAGTGCTGGGATTACAGTGTGAGTCACCGTGCCTAGTCATATTTTCATGTTTTTCAAATTGAAAAGATTTTTAATGATTAAAAATAAGCTGTATTGTAAGAATGTAGTGGCTACTGTTTTTTTCTTTTCTTTTCAAGTCTTCCAGGAGTATTCATTGAGTCACTAAATAATCATCCAGCCTCGTGTCACTTCCTTTTTTTTCTGACAGAACTGGTTATTAGACTAGTAGATTAACAAAGTGCTATAGAGAGTATATCCTGATTTTAGCACAGCATTTGATAAATCTCTTCATCAAGGTTCTTTGGGTTACAAGTTACAGAAATGTACTCAGATTTGCTCATGTAAAACTGTAAATACAGGATAACTAAGAGCACTACATATAATCCAAGGGAGGAAGTTCAGTTGAGGACAGAAATCAGTGACTGAAATGTCATCGAGAATCAAGGCAGATACCATCTGCATCTTGTAAGGACCACATGGCCTCTTGTCCCTGGTTCTTTCTTTTTTTTTTTTTGAGACAGAGTATCGCTCTGTCGCCCAGGCTGGAGTGCAGTGGCGCGATCTCGGCTCACTGCAAGCTCCGCCTCCCGGGTTTATGCCATTCTCCTGCCTCAGCCTCCCAAGTAGCTGGGACTACAGGCGCCCGCCACCTTGCCCGGCTAGTTTTTTGTATTTTTTTAGTAGAGACGGGGTTTCACCGTGTTCGCCAGGATGGTCTCGATCTCCTGACCTCGTGATCCGCCCGTCTCGGCCTCCCAAAGTGCTGGGATTACAGGCTTGAGCCACCGCGCCCGGCTTTTCTGGAGATTTTCAGGGAGAATTTCTTTCCTTGGCTTTTCCAGCTTCCAGAGGCCACCAGCATTCCTTGGCACGTGGCCTTCTCCCTTCATCTTCAAAGCCAGTAGTGCAGCACCTTCAATCTCTCCTACTGTAATCTGACCCTGACCCTCCTGTCCCCCTCTTACACGGACCCTTATGATTACCTTGGGCCCACCTGGATAATCTAGGATAATCTTTCCATCTCAAGAATCTGCAATGTCCCTCTTGCCATGTAAAGAAATATATTCACAGACTTTATGGATTTGGACGTGGACATCTTTGGGGGCCATTATTCTGTCTACCATAGTAGAGGAAGAATGTTTGTTCACAACTCAGCTTGGCAGAATTTTGAGGTTCAAGGTCCTCTGGTTCATTGGAATTTGTTCAAACTCTAATTTCCAAAGTTTCACTGTTTCCTGATCAATACCTTAACTTCAGCCTAAGAGATCATGTACGTTAATTCAATTTGCTTTACAATTCAGACATCTGTATGGTCAGAATTGGGGTTCAATTTTAAAAAATCTTGACCATGTAACTACATAAGGCAAGATTTTCTTTTCTTTCATTTCTTTTCTTTTTTTTTTTTTTTTGAGACAGAGTCTCACTCTGTCACCCAGGCTGGAGTGCAGTGGTGAGATCTTGGCTCACTGCAACCTCCGCCTCCTGGGTTCAAGCGGTTCTCCTGCCTCAGCCTCCCGAGTAGCTGGGACTACAGATGCGTGCCACCACGCCCAGCTAATTTTTGTATTTTTGGTAGAGACGGGGTTTCACCACGTTGGTCAGGATGGTCTCAATCTCTTGACCTTATGATCTGCCCGCCTTGGCCTCCCAAAGTGCTGGGATTACAGGCATAAGCCACCGCTCCCGGCCAAGATTTTTTTTTCCAGGCAGATAAGAAGCATTCTGGTTTCTTGACCAGGCCTTGAAGTAGTAATTTAAAGCCTTAAGCTTATCTTTTTCTTTCTCTAAGTTCTCCAGTGTACTTTGAAATAGTCAACCCACTCCACAATCCTTGTACCCTTTATTTCCATTATATAATCCTATTGCAGCAACTTCTTGGTCATCCAATTTAGTAACTATTTTGCCACTGTATGCCATGGACCACCAATGCCATTATCACTGGCAATGAAGTCATTAATACCTTTAAATCCAATGGGATCAGAAAATTTTTATCCTTAAAGTGTAGCTTCCTGGAAACCACTTATCTTACTAATAACTGGGTATAGTGAGAAAACAAAGTCACTGCAAGTATTCTGGAACAAAGAGATTTAATGCAGGAATTGAGGGTTAGATGGATGTAGGAGAAGCTGGAGGAGTGAAGGTCTGGAGTTGCCACTGAAGGATTGTAGAACATTCACTAATGACTTTGGCTTGAAGCATTGGAATCAATCAAAAAGCTGAGCTCATGGAGAAATGTAAGAAATCAGAGACTGTGGAGGAGCTTGAGGAGCTGCCATTTATAGCCACCTTGGACTCAAAGCAGAAGCTTGCATGAAGTCTGGGAAGCTGTTGTGATTGGCTGACACAACTGCAAAGTGGTAGCTGGTGGAGAAACTGAGAAACTGAAAATGGCCACAACTTACTGGGAGAAGTGGGTGATGCTTCCACATCCCAAGAATAAAAGCTTCCTTGCTTTGCCTTCTTATTCTGTTGTGAGTACCTGCTATGGGCTGAATGTGTCTCCCCAGAGGTCATGTGGAAATCCTAACTCCTGCGATAAAGGTACTAGGAAATGGGGCCTTTGATTGGTGATTAGATTATGAACACTCAAACACTCATGAATGGGATTAGTGCCCTTACAAAAGAGATCCCAGAGATCTGCGTTATCAATTCCACATGTGAGGACTCTTGAGAAGGCGCCATCTATGAATCAGAAAATGAGCCCTCACCAGACACAGAATCTACTAGTACCTTGATCTTGGGCTTCCCAGCCTCCAGAAGTGTGGGAAATAAATTTGTTGTTTATAAGCTACCCAGTCTGTGTCATGTTGTCATAGCAGGCAAAAGGGACTAAAATATCACCACTCACTGGCACATCCTAACTTGGAATCATAACAGGAAGGGGATTCTAGGAAATGTTCCCAGTTTCTCCTCTTCAAGGCAGAGATGTTACAAGTGGGCAGTATAATGCAAAGTTGACAATCAACAAATCAGTTAGGATACCTTTGATTTAGAGAAATAAACTGGCCAAACTAGCTTAAATGATAAAGGGAATGTATTGCATCATGTGACTAAGCCTAGAGGCAGAGATAGCTGTAGGGAGAAGTTGATCTGGTAGTTCAAAGAATGTGCCCATGACCTGGTATCCTGTCTACGACATCTCAGTAACTCTTCCTTGCTCTTTGATTCCTGTCTTCATAGGGATTTTTCTGTTGTGAAATGGCTGCTAGTAGCTGGTTCCCTTAGCTAAATGCTCTGTTTATGACCAATAGGAGAGTATTTCTTCAAATATCAAAAGGGGGCCGGGTGTGGTGGCTCACGCCTGTAATCCCAGCACTTTGGGAGGCCAAGACCAGCAGATCACTAGGTCAGGAGTTCGAGACCAGCCTGGTCAACATGGTGGAACCCTGTCTCTATTAAAAATACAAAAATTAGCCAGGCGTAGTGGTGGGCGCCTGTAATCCCAGCTACTCAGGAGGCTGAGGAAGGAGAATCGCTTGAACCCGGGAGGTAGAGGTTGCAGTGAGCTGAGATTGGGCCACTGTTCTCCAGTCTGGGTGACAGAGCGACACTCCATCTCAAAAAAACTAAAATAAAATCAAAGGGCGCTGGGCACAGTGGTTCAGATCTGTAATCCCAGCACTTTGGGAGGCTGAGGTGGGTGGATCATTTGAGGCCAGGTGTTAGAGATCAGCCTGACCAACATGGCAAAACCCTGCCTCTACTAAAAATACAAAAATTAGCCAGGTGTGGTGGTCCACATCTGTAATTCCAGCTACTCAGGATGCTGAGGCATGAGAATCGCTTGAACCCAGGAGGCGGAGGTTGCAGTGAGCTGAAATTGCACCACTGCACTCCATCCTGGTGAGAGAAAGCAAGACTCTTTCTCAAAAAAAAAAAAAAAAAAAAAAAAAAAATCAAAGGGAAGTTCTTCAAATGTGACTGGCTGACTTAGGGGCTGTGCATGCTCCCAGTGGTGATGAGTTCATTCTGATGAGCTGGCTTGCTGTTCTTTATTCCCTCCTCTTGCTCCACTTGTTTCTCCTATGTTATTTATTATTAAGACAAGGAAAAATTGATGCTGGGGAGCCCCAAGTAGCAAATGTCTACTACAGTAGCCAAAACATCAAGGATATAATTAAACAGAAAAACCCCTCCTACAGAGGTACTATCTAATTATGTGTTACTATATTTGCAGTGTGACTTTTAAGCAATTGTACTGAGTCTGAGAGCCTGAGAACTCTCAGCCCTGGCATGAGAAAGTGATTATTCGGAGGCAGCTCTTATGGAGTAAGGAATATCAAATAACTGAGAGCCACTGCAACAAAGGAAAAGGCCCCAAAGAGCCACAGGGCAGAGACACTTTCCCAAACGTTTTCTTAGGTTTTCAATTATTTCTAAATTGAACTTTAATCTGAAAACCCTGACTCTTCTGTATACTCTTTCAATAATTATTCTCTTGAACTGCAACTTCTGCAAATGAAGTGGGACAATTATAAACTTAGCAGCTAAAAGAACCTTAAAAGTGGCTGGATAGGCCAGGCACCTTTTTCCAGGCCTGCCCATGGACCAGTCAGCATGCACTTACTCCTGCCCATGGACCAATCAGCATGCACTTACTCCTGCCCATGGACCAATCAGCATGCGCTTACTCCATTCTGAGCCCATAAAAACCCTGGACTCAGTTATACTCAGACCCTGGTCAGGACTGCCTGCCTGCAGATAGGAGATACCCACTTTAGGTCTCCTCTCCACTGAGAGCTGTTTGATCTCCCAATAAAGCTCTTCTCCACCTTGCTCACCCTCCAGTTGCCCGCATAACCTTATTCTTCCTGCATGTAGGACAAGAACTTGGGACCTGCCAAATGGTGGGAGTGGAAGGAGCTGTGGCTGCCGGTGGGAGCTAAAGGGGCTATAACACTTTCCTGGTTGGCTCACCAAGCTGCGGGCAGTGACACTCTCCCAGACTGTGGGAGTGAAGAGTGACAACCCTTCTGGGGGCCCAGACCTCATGATTCCCCAAGTCAGAGCTGTAACTCTATAGCCTTCCTGCCTTCTGCTGGCACTGGGCAGCGGCCCCACACAATGGTAAGCAGTGGTGGGGCTGGGCCAGTCCAGGAGCTGCAGGCTGGAGCGGGGTGGCAGGACTGAAAGAGCTGTAACACAAATGGGCTGAAACATGTCCCCCCACTCCCCGCACTGTGGGTGACAAGAGAGAAGAGCTGTGACCCTTCTGGGAGACCAGACCTCAGGGTTCTGGGCTAGGGCTGTGACATGCTGTAACACCCCCTTTGGGGTTCTGTGGTTCCTGGTGTCTTTGAGCTTTCAGGCGCCACTGTGTTCCCCTTGTCCAGACACTGGTGCCTGCAGTGGAAACCACCTGCAGTATGTCTTGTCCAGCTGCAGCCTCGCATGGAGCCAGTGCCTAGGCTGGTGCCTGGAGCTGCCGACCTCGCTGTAGCAGCCAGTGTGCCTGACTGTACAGTTGCCGGACTGCATGCTCACTCACACACCCCTCGCTGCTCTGTGCCTGGCTCACCCTTGGCAGGCATGAGATCTGGGCTGGTAGTGCAAGTGGTGCAGCCTGCCGGGCCAAGCTCATGCCCTCAAAACTGTAGCAGAGGCTAAACCACCAACCGCAGAGGTTTCCAGCTGGCAAAGCAACACCCAAAGGATCCTGTGACATTATGGACAAACCCTACCTGCAGTAGCTAATCAAAATCTCATACCAGAACTTCAGAAAGGGGTAGAAAATGAAGCAAAAAATATTGCATTGGATGAAAACGCTAGTCTGAGTTTTTACTGGAAATACGATCAATATATATTAATTCAAGTCTTGTTTAATTTTGAATGATCCCTTATTGTCATTAGAGCATGATTTTTCTTTGTAGAAAAATATCTTTCTAGGAAAAACAAAGTCACATGACCACGTGTAAATAACACCCTCTTTGTAGATTTGTCTTCTCAGAAGAAATTAACCAAGAAAGGCTAAAAAAATAGTCAATTCATGGCCTGGCACGGTGGCTCATGCTTGTAATCCCAGCACTTTGGGAGGCCGAGGCAGGCAGATTACCTGAGCTCACGAGTTCAAGACCAGGTTGGGCAACATGGCGAAACCCCACCTCTACAAAAAATACAAAAATTAGCCAGGTGTGGTGGTGCACACCTGTGGTCCCAACTACTTGTGAGGCTGAGGGTGGGAGGATCACTTGAGCCCAGGAGGTTAAGGCTGCAGTTAGTCATGATTGTGCCACTGTACTCTAGCCTGGGCAACAGAGGGAGATCCTATCTCAAAAAAAAGAAAAAAAAAAGTCCATTCATGACAGTGCCCTTTTAACTCATCTCCCTGATGTCCTCCCACAGTCCACTGTCCACACAGCATCCATCATCTTCTACTTAAAGTCAGGTCATGTTCTTCATCTGCTCAAAACCCTTCCATGGGTTCTCATGACTTTGATAATGAAAGTAGAGTGCTAACCAGTTTACAAGACCCTGAGTAACCTCATTACTGGATACCTCTCAGGTATGATCTATTATACTTGCTTTCCTTCACTTTAGCCACACTGGACTCCATTTTTCATCGTAAGCACAAATCACACTCCTGCCTCAGGTGTACCCTTTGCCTTGTGAAGTCTTCCCTAAGTTAAGTATATGGCTTTCTCTTACTTTCTTCAGGGTGCTACTTGAAAAGTTACCTCCTTGAAGAGTTTCCTCTGACTGCCCTATAGCACATACCCTATGTCTAGCACTTTATTCTTTTTCTTCTTATCACTTCCTAAAATTATATTACATATCTATTTGTCTGTCCTTTGTCTCTGCCACTAGAATGTCAGCTCCATGAGACCAGAGACCTTGCCTATTTTGATCATTTATATTTCCCAGCACTAGAAATGTACATGTGTCATTAATGTGTTGCATGGTTGAATGTGAATAGCTACCTAGAAATTACCCCAGTATTTATGTTCTAGGAAGCATTTAGATGAATCAAGATATATTTTGGAGGTGGGAGGAGTTGGTGATTGATTGGATGTGGGGGGTGAAGGAGGGGTGATATCAAAGATGATTCCCTGGATTTTGGCAGGAACATATGGGTGGGTGGAGATGTCATTTACTGAGAAGAGGAAGACCAAGTAAGCAGGTTTGTATGGAAAGTAGAGCTCAGTTTTCGACGTTTAAAGTTTGAGATGCCCGTGAATATTCAAGTGGGGATGTCAAATAGGCAGTTGGATACGTAGGTCTGGAGTGAGAGCAGTGTATTTCCTTATTATTTGATTCTTTTTTCTTTTTTGAAGAGATGGGGGTCTGACTCTATTGCCCAGGCTGGACTTGAACTACTGGGTTCAAGGGACTCTCCTCCCTCAGCCTTCTGAGTAGCTGGAACTACAGGCATGTGATCAGCTTTGTCTGAATTCTTCTAGCTAGGCTTTAAAAAACTGTATCTAAAAGCAAACTATTGACATCCTCATGAGTAAGCAGAACTGACTCTACAGTATTAAACTTTACTGCTGAAGGAAAACCTGACTTTTCAGAGTTGATAGGGCTTTTATTTATTGAATAAAGTGAAGCTTCCTGATAACCAAGGGAGACGACAGGGAATGTTCACTGCATGGGCAATTGGTCACTTCACGTAAAATCACAAACTAACTCTCCAACAAAACACTTAAATCCCACTGAAGGTGTTCTGCAAATAGGTCCAGATAGGTTATAGGCTGTTTAACATGCTTGTAGAAGCAGCTCAAGTATGCGTACCTTGTATTAAAAAATGGGTTCTTCGGCTGTTTCTTCCACACTGTTTATTCCAGGTTGCCAACTGGCATACATATCCTATTAATACTTTAAAAATTTGAACATAAGGAAACCTCCTGCTGCGTTTGTAGAGTGCATCTAGCAGATGAAAACTGCAATTTCCTTGGCTTAGGTGTATGCATCTTGTCCTAGGTAAAAGTGATTCCAGTTTAATTCTCAAATGGACTTCATTTTTGGCCTTTTACAAGAACTCTAGTTTTTGCTGCAGAGAATAATTGCTTTACGAAGGCTAAAATTCAATAACGATCTAGCATTTTAGTGTGTTATCTGAAACACACTGGGAATCTCCTGAAGCAGTGGAACCGTTCATGTCCTGTACACTGACAGGGGATACTGCTTCCTTCTAGCGTTTAGGGCAAGTCTAATACAACCATCTCCAGCCACTTAAAACAATTAATCATTACCTATGAGTGTGTTAACAAAAAGTTTTATTTAATTCTCAAGAAATTTCGTACATCAATCAGCAGGTCATTTGAAGAAGCATTTTTTTTTGTTTTTTGTTTTTGACACAGGCTCTTGCTCTGTCGTCCTGGCTGGAGTGAAGTGGCATGATCACTGCTCACTGCAGCTTGAATTTTGGACTCAAGCAATCTTCCCACCTCAGCTGCCTGAGCAGCTGGAACCACAGGCTCAGGCCACCACACCCAGGTAATTTTTTTTTTTTTTTTGAGACGAAGTTTCACTCTGTTGCGCAGCTGGAGTGCAGTGGTGCAATCTCGGCTCACTGCAACCTCTGCCTCCTGGGTTCGTGCAACTTTCCTGCCCCAGCCTCCCCAGTAGCCAAGATTACAGGCGTGCGCCACCATGCCCAGCTAATTTTTGTATCTTCAGTAAAGATGGGGTTTCACCACGTTGCCCAGGCTGATCTCGAACTCTTGGCCTCAAGTGATCCACCCACCTCGGACTCTCAAAAGTGTTGGGATTACAGGCGTGAGCCACCGCATCCGGCAACAGAAATGGGTTAAACACAACCCAAGGCATCCCTGGGTGGGCAGGAACTGACTTTTAAAATTTTTTGTAGAGACAGGTTTTGCTGTGTTGCCTAGGCTGGTCTCAAATTCCTGGGCTCAAGCAATCCTCCCTCCCTGACCTACCAAAGTGTAGGGATTGTAGGCATGAGCCACAGCACCTGGCCAAAAGTGGTTTTTGTTTTTGTTTTTTAATGCCAGGGATGAAATGAGATGGTGTGGAGAGGAGACTTTCAAGTCCCTGGAAGAACACCTCGTGTGCTTGAAAGCCCCTTAACCTAGCAAGTTGGACATACCTAGTATTTTGTCATTCAATAATTCAACTGGCAATTATACAGTGTGGATATACTGCTGCTGTGTGTGTGTGTGTGTGTGTGTGTGTGTGTGTGTGAGAGAGAGAGAGAGAGACAGTGTGTTAGGGAGGGAGGGATACATAGAAGACACTGTTTTTTAAGAACTCATGGTCTAGTAAAAAACAATTAAGAATAACAGAGGTAAAGATAAAGGGCTGTGAAAAGGGATGATTAATTCTGCCTCAGGAAGCCTGGGAAGACTTCACATAAATAGTAACAATTGTTTCTGAGACAGGGTCTCACTCTGCCTTTTTCTCACTGCAGTCTCCACCTTCCAGGTTCAAGTGATCCTCCCACTTCGGCCTCAGGAGTAGCTGGAACAACAGGAACCACCACACCAGGCTAATTTTCTGACTTTTTGTAGAGGCAAGGTCTCACCGTGTCGCCCAGGCTGATCTCCAACTCCTCGAGGCAAGCAGTCCTTCCGACTTGGCCTCTCAAAGTGCTGGATTACCGGCGTGAGTCACCACGTCTGGCAGAAGTTAAGTGAGTTCCAAGAGGAATATAGCGTAGATGCAGGAGCACATCCTGGATGTAGAGATCGTGGCCACAATATGAAGAGCTATCGGTGATATAGACATCGTACATCCTCATAAAGCATATAGTAGTTAGCTTTAAAATCATTTCTAGGTTGTCTGGAATTTTTGGCATAAATTCTAAGAATTCCAGAAGCCCCCAAGCTACATGGGAAATCAAGATGAACCTTTTGGAAAAGTTACTATTACCAAAAGGTGGCTATGTCTAATGATATCTTAAGATCAAAATAAATGATAATTACCCTCGCCTGAAGCCAGAAAGATTAAACAGACTTCCCTTCAGTCAATCATCTTAGCTGTTTCTAACCAGGAATATATGGTTTCAGCACCATACCCACTTTATCCTTTGCTAATATTCTGGCAAGTGGAGACAAATGTGGAGTCACTACCACTTTAAGATAAACATTCTTGGTATTATCTTTACATGACTTGACTATTATAGGAGTTTGGTAAGATTATATTTTTAGGACGCTTTCAGAATTTGACCTGTATTCTTGAGTTTTAATTATTCTTTAATGTAAATTCTACTAATTTGATTAATAAAACTTATTTATAATCTTCCTTTGAGATTTTTGGATAGTGTCCAACTAATACAAACTCGTTTAACTACAGTGGAAAAACAAATACTTAAATTTTTTTTTTTTTTTGAGACAGAGTTTCGCTCTGTCGCCCAGGCTGGAGTACAATGGTGCGATCTCCACTCACTGCAAGCTCCGCCTCCTGGGTTCAAGCCATTCTCCTGCCTCAGCCCCCTGAGTACCTGGGATTACAGGCACCCGCCACCAAGCCCGGCTAATTTTTGTATTTTTTGTAGAGACGTGGGTTTCACCATGTTGGTCAGGCTTGTCTCGAACTCCTGACCTCATGATCCGCCCGCCTCGGCCTCCCAAAGTGCTGGGATTACGGGCGTGAACCATCAAGCCTGGCCCAAATACTTAAACTCTTAAGGTTTTTGCTGGATTCTGCAAACTCGTCTTTGTTTCCCCCGTGCCCGAACACTTACTAAACAGGCAAATAATTATTTGTTGACTACAGAAGTACCTAAAAGCTTCATTTTCTTCTAAGGATACTGCTGGAAGCAGCAAATCCCAAAGCCCGAATAATCCAGTCTCCAGCTGAGGCACTGGTAATTTTTAATAGGTGTATAAAAAGTAATTTAATACATCTTAGTTAAACGCCTAACGGTGTTACAAGAAAACAAAACAAAACAAAACAAACCACCACACACAACAAAAAAATCCAAACCCGAACACAAACTCATAAAGCTCGTAAAGATGACTCATGACATTTATATATTCTATGTAGAAGGACTAAAGAACATTAAGCGAACCGTTGATTCAATACACTTTCCAATTATTAGTAACGTTAAGGAATCACGGTACCTTTTAGGATCTTTAAACAACAAAAGCAAAGCAAAAACGATGTTTTCCTTAAGATATGCAAGTTACCTGCTTCTTCGACCAAAAAAAAAAAAAAAATTCAGGAGAAAAGCAGGAAAACAAAAATCTTACTTGGAAAGTCAAATCTTAAAAAAAAGCCCTATCGGCCCAGTGGCGATAGGCGAAAACCTCAATGTCACCCGGTCCCGGGCGGCGACGGCAGGAAAAGGAGTTGCGGCAATCAGTGCGCGCGCGGTCCGCTGCGGCGCCTGGCGCTCCGCAGGCGTCCGGGTGGACAGAGCCAGGGGCACAGGGCTGACATCTCAGGGCTAATTCCCTCCTCGAATGCGTACGTCCAGGCTTAAGCCGCCGCAGGGTGTGAGCCTCCCCTCCCCCACCTGAACGCCGCAGCTGCACGGGGAACGGCCGCCTTAGCGGAGATGCAGCCACACCCCAGCCTGATGCTGCTGCTCCCGCCTGCTACTGGAGTGTTGGGGAGGGGTGAGTGGACTCCAGGAATCTTCGGAAGGGCGGGGGCGGAGGCAGGGGGCCCCTCTAGCCGCTACTCGAAAGAGCACTCCTTGTTCTCGATGGTCCCCGCGCGACCGTCTTAGCTCACGACACTTCCGGTTCCTTTTAAAGGCCCCCCAAGCTGTGCGACGCCGAGCGTGAGAGGAAGGTATAAAGGGGAGCGAGAGGGCGGGACCGAAGAGGAAAGGGAAAAAAAAAACCTAGGGGGAGAGGGGTGGGGGGGACGCGCGAAGGGCGCGCTCTCGCATCACGTGACCGGGACGCGCCGTTCTTCCGTCGGCCATTTTAGGTGGTCCGCGGCGGCGCCATTAAAGCGAGGAGGAGGCAAGAGCGGCCGCCGCTGGTGCTTATTCTTTTTTAGTGCAGCGGGAGAGAGCGGGAGTGTGCGCCGCGCGAGAGTGGGAGGCGAAGGGGGCAGGCCAGGGAGAGGCGCAGGAGCCTTTGCAGCCACGCGCGCGCCTTCCCTGTCTTGTGTGCTTCGCGAGGTAGAGCGGGCGCGCGGCAGCGGCGGGGATTACTTTGCTGCTAGTTTCGGTTCGCGGCAGCGGCGGAGACACTAGCACTATGTCGGAGGAGCAGTTCGGCGGAGACGGGGCGACAGCGGCGGCAACGGCGGCGGTAGGCGGCTCGGCGGGCGAGCAGGAGGGAGCCATGGTGGCAGCGACACAGGGGGCAGCGGCGGCGGCGGGAAGCGGAGCCGGGACCGGGGGCGGAACCGCGTCTGGAGGCACCGAAGGGGGCAGCGCCGAGTCGGAGGGGGCGAAGATTGACGCCAGTAAGAACGAGGAGGATGAAGGGTGAGTAAGGGGCAGCCCAGGATAGTCAGGCCCAACTAGTCCCCCTCCCCCTCATTCCCCTGCCATTAGGCCTGGTTCCCGCTCTCAGCCTGGTCTCCGGGCCCCCTTGTAGCCTCCCTGTTCTGGTGTCCCCTTTTCTATGTTGGGTTTCCCGGACCTTCATTTCCTTCTTCCTTTGCCTGCTTATCGCCCCCCTCCCCCATCACACACGTTTCCACCTTTAGCCGTCACCATGCTGCTCCTCGGCCCGCCCTCCTTTCCTCCCTCGCCATGGGTCTCCTCCCACCGACTTAGCCGCCAGGATTTTTTCCCGCCTGTCGAGGGGTACCTTTTTTTCTTTTCATGCTGTCCCCTCTTTTTCCCTTTTTCTAAAGTCTTGGGCGTAAAAACGCAGACAGACACAAAAAGCTTCCCTGTTTGTATTGCTAAGGTTTATTTGGTGCTTCTCCACCATCCTGAAAAGATGCGATTGTTTATAAGCGCATGTTTTGGGGAACGCGTAGGTTGTCTACCTCTGCCTCTCCCTTGTTGGCCTCAGGCCGAATGTTTTCTTGGGATTTTGAATAAGTTTGCCTAAGGACTTACTCATTTTCTTCACCATACGCTATCGCACAATGGCATGTTCATACAGGCCCTATATTTTGACGTGCAGACCAAATTGGGTCCGGTGAAATGCTCCGACTTTCTTGTTGGGCCGTTGGTTTTGCTCCGCGGGCTCAGGTTAAGTTTCTAGTCGATGGGGCCTGCACTTGACTGGAGCTGTCCTATCTCCGGCCTAGTGTCTACCCTTCCCCCACCCCACTGAGTTATTCTAACCGCGCACCCTTTTCGCGCCCTCAGCTATTGGGTTCCCCAACTGTTAGTACAGATTGTAACTTACTTTTTTTGTGCAACCTAATTTTTTACAACCTCCAGTCCCCTTTTTTTCCCGGTGCCCAGGATCCTACTTTGGTGTCTTGATTTCTTTCCCGCCCACTAAGGGAGGCCTATAGTCCTCTTAAGAGAAACAAATCCTGTATTGTGCTATGGGATCCTTTTTTTTTTTTTTTTTGGTGCAAATTTCTTAGTATTAACTTGTTTCCTCTGATTAAAATAACAGTTGTATATACTACCTAAATCTGCATTTAGTGTATTAAAATGCAGCATTTGGGATTGGGAACATAATACGGGAGTTAGCAGGAGGGACTAAATCGGGGTTCTTGGTTGAGTTTTCTTAGCTCCGATTACTGAGTGATGATCGTGGGTTCAGGCTTCCATTCCTTTTTGTAATGGGAAGGGGTGTGTGTGTGTCTGAATTTTTTTTTTAACTGTAAAGAGAAAGGTGTTGATGGATATAATAGTAAGATGTCGCTTTAACCCAGTGTTAGAAAACACGATTCCCTTTACTGAGAAAGAGCCCAGGATTTGGAGGGAGAGTGGGGAGGGGAGAAGCACTTTGGAATACAGGGTTAAACCCAGCCTAGGCAGATTCTTGTCAGGCTGTTTGATGATAGTGCTGGTTTTGGGGGAGTGGTGGTGGGAAGGGAAACAAACTTTTAAAAATTAAACAGATCTAACTCGAATTGTATATAGCTTATTTGAGAAAGGAAGATGTTAGATATTTGGAAACTTAAAATCTTTAACATTTTGGTTTTCGTTTGCTGAATTCTGTTCTTTGGACAGAGGCACCAAAATGATTAATTGTGTAACTTCCTGTTTGGGGCAGGCTCTCTGTTAGCCCTGATAATTCAAATCGCAAAGCAGCTGACTTTATAGTTACCTACTGTTGAACTGAAGTGTAAATGAATTAAAGTTTTTAACCCTAACAGTGTCAAAAACTAAAACTAGAATTTTGATTGGTTGCTGTACCGGTTGTTAATTCCCTAGCCATTCAAACTCCTCCCCACGACACTCTGAAGCAGCGACGGCACAGCGGGAAGAATGGTAAAACTTTTAAATTTTATTTCTGTATTATAAAGGTTTCAGTAGTCATAATATGCAGAGGCTGTGTATTGGTTAGTTGCCCATTGATCCCCAGGAAATTCTAGACCATAGTACATACAGTAGGCTTGTACCTGGGATATATACTTTTTTAGGCATCATGTGTAATCTTTGGGCAAAACTGATGCCTTTACATGGTATTTGGTCTGTGGTAATGCATGTAGTTGCAGTTTGGCAATTTAAGCTAAACAATTAGTAACGATATTTTTATATCGAGCAAGAAAAAATATTACTGTAATCTTCGCATTTAAGATGAAAAATATTTTTGTTGGAATTCTAAGTTTAATGGCTAAATATGAAGACTACTTGATATAAAATGTTGTGTTTAAAATGTCATGCATGTTATACTGAAATATTCTGGAGATGTCTGAAGCAGTTCTTTAAGCAGCACTGTGTATTATGGAAAAATGTTTGTCTTTTACCTACCATATTTGTAAATAGACTTTTCATAAGAATTGTGTGTGTGTGTGTGTGTGTGTGTGTGTACCATTCAAAGGTGGGCTAAAGTGGCTTTCCACTACAGCTCTTACCAGATTTTTTGTTTTCAGTGTGATTTGGCTGGAATATTAATAACAGTTGGTTGACATGTATTCACAATTGCATGACTTCTCTTTGGAGGCTGGTAGGTTGAGTATTGTTCTTTTTATCCATCCTTTCCCTTCCCCTAAATGTCAGTCTTTCTGCCTTTAGGATTATATTTGAATTTTCAGGGGTTTATACACCACCACTGGAGAGTAGAAGGCCACTAGCAGGCAGTTACCTTATATCTTTACAAGCTACATTCTATTTTAAGAGCCCATTTAGGGTAACATTTAAAAATTTGCTTATTACTGTAGTCTCATCCACTGAAATCAGTCCAGCTTTACGTTGGAGAAAAAGCAGACAGGAAACAGAGGCAAGGGGAAAAGCAAAAAAGAGAAAACAAAAGACTGGGGTCACAGTTTCAATGAATGTTATTCCCTATATTTGGTGAGTGGTTGGCACTAACAGCCCGATTTCACTGCTAGCTAAGAGTAGCAAATTAAGATTAAACTATAACTGTGTTTGACATTATTATATACTTTGAATCTCATGTAATTGTTTCCAATAATTTGAAATGATTATAAACTTAAATTTGAAGGTCAGTGTTTTGACTCTTTCAAGTAATTACACTTGTCCTGCTACCTAAAATGATGTAATATTACAACTTTTTTGAATAATCTCAGAAAAAATGGAGAAATGTTTATATTCATAGTTAATAAACATTTTAGATAGTGACCAGCTGTCGTTTACTGAAAATAAAATTGGTGTAAAATTTTATTACCCAGGTTGATTTTATTTTTGAGACGGAGTTTCACTCTTGTTGCCCAGGCTGGAGTGCAATGGTGTGCTCTCTGCTCACCGCAACCTCTGCTTCCCAGGTTCAAGCAATTCTCCTGTCTCAGCCTCCCAAGTAGTTGGGATTACAGGCATTATTCCACCGCGCCCGGCTCATTTTGTATTTTTAGTAGAGACAGGGTTTCTTCATGTTGGTCAGGCTGGTCTCGAACTCCTGACCTCAGGTGATTGGCCCGCCTCAGCCTCCCAAGTGCTGTAATCACAGGCCTGAGCCACTGCGCCCGGCCTACCCAGGTTGATTTTAGAAGTACACTTAAAAATAATGTAGTTCTTATTTTTAAGGGATCGAATACTTGATTTTTCTTAACTGCGCAATTATGCAGCCCCATCATGTTCCAGACATTAAGACTTTCTTTTTGAGTGAAAAACTTTCAGACCTTTTTTTTTTTTTTTTTTGGGGTGTCTGCGCTTGCCACCATATCTGTCCCTTTCTTTTTCTCCCATTTTGAGAGCTATTAAAAGGGCAACAGTTTTATAGTCAATATTGAGGATAAGACTGGTTAATACATACAGTATCCAAATTGAATTTCTTAAACACAGTTCTGTGTGCATTTCCTTCTACAAATCTGAGAATAAAGTGATTACAGTTTCATCCTAAAATACTTTAAAAATCAGTTGGTTTTAGAGATAGGTTTTTTTCCTTTTGCATGTAAGAATGGACAGCTATTTTTAGGAAGGCATGCCTGTTACACCTTTAGTGGATGTTTCTACAGTTTACTATGGGACTTTAGAATCAGTAATTATTTCCATAGTATGCCCTCCTGAGTTCACTTTGATTTACTCTTTCCGACATTAATATCAGTAGGTTTTACTTACAAGCATTGAAATTTCTCATTTTACTTTGTGGGGTGGACCCATTCTGTTCTCTGCAGTGCTGCAGTTCATTTGGGGTAGGTACTTTAAAATTACTTAGTGTCTGGCAAAATATACATGCCCTGTAGCAAGCTATCTGAGGGCAGAGTTTTTAAAATTTAAAAATCAATGAAAACTACAATGTTGCGTTAACTTTGAGATAGTTTTACAAGGTAGGTACATAGACTTTCCTGCGTTGGATTGGGTAGGAAGCAAAAAAGTCCCCCCGTTCACTTATCAGCCAAAGTCCAGCAATACTTCTTTAATAACAGGACAGTAGATCTGGCCCTGTTAACGGTTAGTGTATAATGAGCCCAAGTGTGATTCTTCCCATTTGGGAATTTTGTGAATCCTGCTGTAGGTTGTCGCCTGTCTCATTATAAAAGACTAGGCTCTTGTTTTTGCTTTAAATTTTTGAGATTATGGTCTTACACCTTAGTGCTTCTGGGGCAATCTGAACATTGTTTGGTTTGTAAAATAATTGCTTTTAGAGTAGTCTCATGCCAAATTTACTGGTCTTTGATTCAGTACAGTTGGGTTTACTGTATGTAGTAAAGTTGAGACCCTGAGTAGATTGGTCTCAGTGTTAGCATTCTTGGGAGCCTTTGACAAATTTCCCGAGTTAAAAATTCCAGAAATGGATGCCCTCAGATCTTTAGATGAACGTTTAGGGGAGGAGTATTAAATACTTTTCATTGTAAATTTTCATCTATTATGAAAGATACTAAAAATAATCTGGTTTTTTAAGTTTGGAATTGGAGAATGTCATTGAAGTTTTTCAGTGGTTGTTTTTGAGATCACATACTTTGCCTTAAATATGGGTTTTTTTCCCCTTAAGCCATGTGACCCCTTCTACAAACTCAGTGTATGTTTTTAATATTTCCTGAGTACTCTGCCATCGTCCTAACACATAATATTAGGGTAAGGCTGCCCTAATATGAGAACATTTTGAGTATACTATTTCGGTGTGTGATTTATGGCCAACATGAAGGATGTGATTAGTTTTAGCCTTCAAGTGATAATACATGCCATGCTTGAAAAGCATTTAAAAAGGAATAGAGTAATAACTTTTTTTTCCATTCCACTTGAAGCTGTGTACCTCAAGTGTGTGCACATTTACAAATGGAGTGAAACATAACTTGTGATAGTCCAAGCTTGATTTGACTTCAGTTCTGCTTCAACGTTTTAGTAGATAGGGCACTGAACTGGATGCTGAAAGCGTGGGATCTCTTTCTGTTGCTTCACTTCCAACAGTGTGGTTTCAGGTAATACAACATGTTTGTTACTTGGTTTGCTGATCTATGTGTTGGAAACAATGCTCACCACAGGAAGATTGACTCCATAGCCTGCTTTCATAGCTTGTGTGTATTTATCCAGTGCCCTAATAGTTGATACTGCCAGTGATTTACTCCTGTGGAGTAAAGGTAAGCATGTTTTAGTTTCTGGAGTATTATATTGTACGTTGGAGCTAGGTATTTAAGAATATTTGGGGGTGGGAGGGAAGACTCCTATTTACTGGTGGTGTTTGTCCAGTAATCAAGGTGACAGTTTAAGTATTGGGTCTTGGACTGTAAACTCCTGCTTATCTAGACTTCAGACTAGCACAGAGCCCACACAGCCAGGAAGTCTGTCTCCCCATTTAGTCTTATGAGTAAGATAGATGAAGCCGTGAGAAAATATACTCAAAAAGCAACCAACAGACAATGTCATGGAATGAATCTCCTACAGATTTTTCCTTACACTTTTGAAAAGTAACATGATTTTAAAACGTAAGAAAATTCTAAAAATTCACCAAGGTACAAATCGTTTTCTGACTTCAGCATTGATACCTAAATTGACTTCCAATACACAATTTTACAGAATTGTGAATATGTAGTAATCTCAGTTAACCAGAACCTTAACCTTCAGGTTAAGGAAAATACTTATTCCTTAACCTCTAGGTAAATGGGAGTTTACCTTACAAAGCTGATTGAGAGCTTATTTAAAATGTGAACATACAAGATGTCATTGCTTCCTTGTAGTGAAGTGAAAAAAGGGAGATGTTGGATTAAGCATTTAAAGTTAATTAGTGACTCATGCCTGTAATCACTGGCTACTCAGAAGTCTTGAGGTGTGAGGATCATTTCATGCCAGGATTTCTAGACCAGCTAGGTAACAAAATATGACCCGTTTCTTTAAAAAAAAAAAAAAAAAAATTAATGTGTTGGGGGTGTGCTTGTAGTTCCAGCTACCCAGGAGACAGAGGCAGGAGAATCTGTCGAGCCCAGGAAGGAGCTCAGGGCTGCAGGAAGCTATAATGGAGCCACTGCACTCTGATAGTGAGACCTGGTCTCTTAAAAAAAAAAAAAAGTGTTTATTTTTAGGCCAGGTGTGGTGGCTCACACCTGTAATCTCAGCACTTTGGGAGGCCAAAATGGGTGGATCACTTGAGGTCAGGAGTTGGAGAACAGCCTGGCCAACATGGCGAAACCCCTCTCTACTAAAAATACAAAAAATCAGCCAGACATGTGGTCACACGCGCCTGTAGTCACTCAGGAGGCTAAGGCGGGAGAATCACTTGAACCCTGGAGGCAGAGGTTGCAGTGAGACAAGGTTCACTACTGCATTCCAGCCTGGGCGACAGAGCAAGACTCTGTCTCAAAAAAAGAAAAATAAGTTTATTTAAAAAACTGTCTTGTTGGCCGGGCGCGGTGGCTTATGCCTGTCATTCCAGCACTTTGGGAGGCTGAGGCAAGCGGATCACCTGAGGTCAGGAGTTTGAGACCAACCTGGCCAACATGGTGAAACACTGTCTCTACTAAAAATACAAAAATTAGCTGGGCATGATGGTGGGCACCTGTAGTTCCATCTACTTGGGAGACTGAGGCAGAAGAGCTTGAACCGGGAAGCAGAGGTTGCAGTGAGCCAAGATTGCGCCACTGCACTTCAGCCTGGGCACTAGGGCGAGACTCCATCCCCCTCCCAAAAAAAATGTCATGTTTCATTTATTAGATGTTTATTTTTTCAACTTCGCTTTTTAGTAGTCATTTAGTTAGGTTCATTCTAAAGCGTGAGGTAATGAGATTTAATACAGGGAAATCTTTTTGAAAATGTTTGGTCCATTGTATGTTAGTCTTGAATTAAAAATAGAATTTTTCACACTTAACCTTGACGTCATATAGAAAGCTGGGGGAGAGAAATACCTATTCTTTAATAATGGGGAAATAATACCAAAATTCTTATTGACTAAAGTGTTTTTTGGGAAAGATTTGTTACTAGCTAACCTTAATGTCTCATTAGGTTTAAATAGTTTAAAAAAAGTGGGCTGGGTGCGGTGCTTCCCAGTTGTAATACAGCACTTTGGGAGGCTGAGGTGGGCAGATTGCTTGAGCACAGGAGTTCCAGACCAGCCTGGGCAACATGATGAGACCCTGTCTCTCCCAAAAGAAACAAACAAAAAAAGGTGGGTCTTGTGGTGTGTGCCCGTAGTCTCAGCTACCCAGGAGCCTAAGGTGGGAAGATTGCTTGAACCTGGGAGGCAGAGGTTGAAGTGAGCCAGGATTGCACCATTGCACCACGGCCTGGCAATAGAACGAGGCTCTGTCTCAAAAAAGTGGTTTTCATGAATTATATACCAGATCAGATCTAAAAAGGCTGGTTAGTATTTGAACTCGATGAAAGCTTGTCAAGCTCTCTCCCAAGGTAGTTTTTATACAACTTCTAAAATAACTATCCTAATGTGTGATATTATCTAGTTGTATTGTAACTTCCTCCCTTCCCCTTAGGTAACTAATGACTTAGCTTTAGTTTGTCATTTTAGGATTTTAGAAGAATAATTATGATGGATAAAATAGTGGAAAAATTCAGTAAGGATTAATGGTGTGCCTGAGTAACATTACTTTAAAAGATGACAGTGATTGGTCATTTAAGTTACACACCTGAAATGTGTATCAGGTTGACATTCTGTTATATTTTTTAAACTGTCAGAACTTGTTATAAAGCCACATACGTAAGATCATAAGTTGTTAGGAAGTGTTTGAAAGTTAAAGGATTGGCTGGGTGTGGTGGCTCATGCCTGTAATCCTAGCACTTTGGGAGGCTGATCGCTTATGTCCAGGAGTTCGAGGCTAGCCTGAGTAACACAGCAAGACCTCGTCTCTAAAAAAATAAAAATGAAGTTATAGAACACAAAAAGAATACTATTCCAAAATTGGGAGTGAGTATAATGGCTAACTTTTTACCTTGAATAAGGTGTTTGACGATAAAGACTTGTTAGGGGAGGTATCTTGGAATAAAATACTTAGTATTGACTGGGAATGTTAAAAACCTAGTGACCTAAATAGTCCAGAGAATAAGTTTATTGATGGGGAAAAGCCAGGATTATTAAATTGGAACATTTTCCACCAGCCAGGATTACTCCATATATATTGCCTTTTATGTTTTAAATTATTCTTTACTAAAATTACTGGCGTAAATGTAGGGTAGACCAAGTCATCAAGGTGATTTTAGAAGCTACATTTAAAAGGTCTTAGTTGAAATACCACCTACTTTTTAGTTTTTAATATATATTTTTTACACGACTATTTAAAAATTTCTGCGTTATTTCAGGTTGGCAGCATTGAAAATATTAGAATATGTTTATATAAAACTCATTGTGGCCTTTTCCTTTTAATATTGGAAAGTTTATAAAGCCTATGCAGTTTTAAAAAATTAAGCCATTGAGGAAATAAAAATTTTGCTTTATTAAATTATGTTTAGATAGTGCTTATAGTGCTTTACCCCTTCAAAATAGTAACTTTTGTCAATCATTTAGGATGTGTGTCAGACTATTCGGTGTCCTTTAAGTGTGTTAACTAGTTTAACCCTCTGCAAATACCTGAGGTATGCTCTTTTTTACAGATGGGCAATCTTGGACTTTCATAGTTTTTTCTTAATGTTACACAGTAAGAGGCAGGGGACCAGGTGGAGTGGTTCATTCAGCACTTTGGGAGGCTGAGGTGGGCAGCTTGAGCCCAGGAGTTCAAGACCAGCCTGGGCAACAGTGAAACCTGATCTCTACGAAAAAATGCAAAAATATTAGCCAGGTGTGGTGGTGGGCGCCTGTAGTCTGAGCTACTGGTGAGGCTGAGATGGGAGGACCAACTGAGCCCAGGAGGTCAAGGCTGCAGTGAGCTGTCACGTAGCCACTGCATTCCAGCCTGGGAGACATAAAGACATTGAGGTCTTTAAAAAAAGTCAGGGGTAGGGTTTAAACCCCGACATTTTGTCTTTATTGCTTCTAAACTTGCATTAAAAGATGATAAAATGTCCCACAAAGCAGTCTAAATTCCTGAATGATACTACATAACACTTGGATAGTCATCTATGCTGAGTTGTATAACTTTATGCTTGTCATTTAATTTTACAATTTGGTGTAAGCCAATGTGAAAGCAAGGAGACTTACATTGTTGAGTAGGTGTTTTAAACTGAATACCATATTCAGCCTTGGGGTGCTGAGTATTTAGTTCACAGCTAGGATTAAGAAATTCAGCTATGTTAATAAAATACTGTAGATGAAGTCCTACATTTTAATTGGGATTGATTCACTTAGAACTAAGGATCGAAGTTTAAACTTTATTGCAGCGTTAGGGGCCATCTTTGTTGCTAATTGAACAAGTTTTGGTTGTTTTTAACATGGCTGCATAGGGTATTTTCTGAAGTTCTGTCTACTTCACTGGAAAGTGTTTGCACTTACGTAGGAGTGACAGCAATATGAAACGCTTTGTATTCAAGGCAGCAGAGGTAATCTGAAGAGACAGTAGATGTGCTTTAAAAGCAAGATAAGTCATACAAAATGTGTAGATAATTTAGCCGGGCATGGTAGCTCACGCCTGTAATCCTAGCACTTTGGGAGGCCGAGGTGGGTGGATCTCGAAGTCAGGAGTTCAAGACCAGCCTGACCAATATGGTGAAACCCTGTCCCTACTAAAAGTACAAAAAAAATTAGCTGGGCATGGTGGTGCGTGCCTGTAATCCCAGCTACTTAGGAGGCTGAGGCAGGAGAATTGCTTGAACCCAGGAGGCGGAGGTTGCAGTGAGCCTAGATCATGCCATTGTACTCCAGCCTGGGTGACAGAGTGAGACTCCATTTAAAAAAGAAAAAAAATATATATATAATTATTACCTATGCTATCAGTTTGAGGGGGAGCATGTATGCCAACATTGTAGAGACTAAGTGCCCATTTATCCATAAATAAGATTAGCAGATCTTTCCTCACTGTACTATAGAGTTTGGGGCTGGGCATGGTAGCTTCCACCTGTAATCCCAGCACTTTGGGAGGCTGGGGCGGGCGGATGGATCATTTGAGGCCAGAAGTTGAAGACCAGCCTGGCCAACGAGGGGAAACCCTGTCTCTACTAAAAATGTAAAAACTAAATCAGGCGTGGTGGTGCAGCCTGTAATCCCTCCCACGGAGGCTGAGAAATCAGAATCACTTGAACCTGGGAGGCAGAGGTTGCAGTGAGCTGAGATTGTGCCGCTGCACTCCAGCCTGGGCAACAGAGTGAGACTGTCTCAAAAAAAAAAAAAAAAAACCAAAAACAGAAAGAGATGGAATGGAATTAATATGTTCCATTTAGTAAACATGGAATGGAATTGGTACAGTTTGTGTTCATTGTAGCATATTCAACTATTTGTTCAGCAACCTTTTTTTTTTAAGCCTAAGCATAGCCTGAGAACAGCATCCTTTTTAAATTAGAGCAGAAGGAAAAGCCAGAGTGTTCTTGGGCTGCCAAAATATTAATACATTTGTCTCAAAGTAGAGCCACTTAGGTGCTTGCTTAGAGACTTAACACAGAATTTGAAAAGTTTGAGAGCTGGCTATTTACTCTGCAAAATGGAAGGGAGACATTCTAGAACAGCAACTGGTGATTGATCTGGCAAAAATGAAAAGTAGAACTTGTGAAGAAATGAGGTGGAGTTGGTGTATAAATAGCTAAGTTTAGAAGATCCTGTGGGTATTCTAAATTAGCAAAATAGTGATGACTGAGCCATAGTGTTAAATTATGATTACTGTATTTGAGGTATAAGAAGGCAGAAAAGTGTGATGCTATTAGAAAAAAAATCTCATTTCAAATGGTTGAAGGTTAAAAACAATTGGGGAAAGAGAAGGCAGGCAGTGCTTTAAGGGAGGTGGAATAATACCTGGCTCCTTATTCTCCAAAAGTGCTGTATAGCTGAATTTTTTTTATTCTGGATGAGTGATACTGGATTATTAGTTGAAGAGTGAGAGCATCTTTAATGAACCCTTGTAGCTGTAAGGTAGGCATATTAAACAACTACCATACTAAAGGTGGGGCGTACATTTGGAGAGCACTTTGCTGGGCCAACTGATGATATGCTTAGGTATTTAAGAAAATCTGCTGCTTGTCTGAAAAACATTTGGGGCTTCAGAATAATAATACCACATACCTTATTCTTGGTGTTTTATTTCTTTGTAATTGTTTTCTGTTTCTTAATAATTTTAAATTAAGGATATTTTTCCCAATATAAACATTGCTTTTAGGTTAAATAAAATCAAAACTAGTTCTGTCTTCATATCTGAATAGACCAGACAGAGAATTTTCTTGCCTTTCAACAGCTTAAAAAATGTTTTTGTTAGAACTGTTGTGTTCAGGCTGAAATACTTGCAAAGTTTGTTAGTTATTATTGAGAAATTTCTGTAATCACGGAAAGGGTGATTTAATAGTTGAATCTCAATTGAAGTTGTTTCTGTTGGTGGAACTTGTCATGGGCATATTAATCTTAGCACGAGGTCATTGCTTTAGTCAGTTCTCTTTCTCATTAAAAATACAGTGCCCTCACCTTTACAGGGTGAATGTTGGTAAATAACTTCTGTCTGTGAAGGAAGTATTCTGGACCTGTAAGTTAAAAATAAGGTGTTTATAGCAAATTATGTAAATAAAGATTGTATATTAAAAGGTACACACTATTCAAATTAAAGAAAATGTATATTGAGAAAATAACTCAAATTTCTTCCATGGAATTGGCAATAAATAAACATTTCAAATACACAAAACATGATGGGTGTTTTCGTTCATTTGATTATAAAATGCCAGAGTTGTTTTATAAATGCTACTTCAAGCCTGGAAACTTTGAGGAAGTCCTGAATATTAAGCATATAAATGGCCCAGCTCTAGAATACATGTGAGTTGAAAAGCTAACCTGAAGTGGGAAGTGCAGTATATACCTAAGACTTACTGTGCACTAAAAGTTTGCTTTGTCATTAGAAGTGAAACAGGGCTGTGGTAGGATAGTAAGATCAGTAACACCTCAGTTAATCAGGTGTCTTTGAGGAAGTGAAGAAAGACCCTAATTCAAGGGACAATTGCCTTTTATTCCAAGAATGGGCCTTAGTGGCAATATCTTAAAAGCCCACAAGATGGAGATGTTTCCTAATAAAAGGCCTTTAATTTCTTTATGGAGCTGAGTTGGTGTCACATCCCAGTCCCCACCCAGGACCCCTCCCCAGTTAAAAAGATGAGAAAATGCTGAGCAAGTCTGATTTGATTCCCATGGTGACATTTTTAGCCATTACATAACAAATTCTGACAGTTTACCCTTAAAATTAAAAACCTCCAGTCCTGTCTTTTTAAAGGGTTGAAAGGTGGTTCGGTATAGGGTAGCCTTTTATTTATTTATTTATTTACTCATTTTTGCACAAAGGGAGCATATGTAAAGCTGCCAGATCTGAACTTTCTGGTGTTTTGCTGTAATGTTAGTAAGATTTCACCTTAAAATCTTTTGTTTTATTTTGAGTATATACCTTTGGTCTTAAAGTGTCTTGGTGGTTTTCTGCTTATCAACCATCACTTTTTGCATTTTAAAAGCTTACTTTATTGCTGGTTAACTGAGGTTCTACTGTAAATGAATCATCTGAGTTAATTAGTGGATTGTGCTTCAATGGATAATTGTCACGAAATTGTTTATATTGCACATTACTTTTGTCTTAAGGACTCTTAGCACATCAAAAAATTGGTTCACAACTTAATTGTGAGATGTAGAATTTTCCATTTTATGTGCTAAGAGTTTTGTTAATGAGAGAACTGTTAACATAGAAAAGGAGCTTCAGCATAGACACCAATGCTGGTTGCTGAGATCAGTGGGGAACTGCATAGCATTTTAACAAGTTTAATAAACTTTGGAAGAGAAATTTGAAGCTAAGATTCTGTTCTTTTTGTTGTTAACTTTTTAATTTGTAATCTAAGGAAAACCTTTATGTACAGTATTTTTACTTTGGGTATACGCTTATCTTTTAGCAAGTTGAAAGACTTAGTTTGCTGCTTGCTCACTATTTTGTAATTATCCGGGAGCAGCAGTAATAAGCCAGCTTTTTGGAATATGATGTTCCTGATGTGTGGTTATGTAGGAAGAATGATGTTTTAATATACTGCCCAGTAAACTGGTGCAGTTTGGAGAAGGTGTGTTATTGATGTGGATAATATTTAAGGCAATTTTTTTTTTAAGCATTTTAATACTGCTTTTTGTCTTTACAGGAAAATGTTTATAGGAGGCCTTAGCTGGGACACTACAAAGAAAGATCTGAAGGACTACTTTTCCAAATTTGGTGAAGTTGTAGACTGCACTCTGAAGTTAGATCCTATCACAGGGCGATCAAGGGGTTTTGGCTTTGTGCTATTTAAAGAATCGGAGAGTGTAGATAAGGTAGTGTGTTACGTGTTCTGATCAGTTAATAATATAAAATATTAACATATGGATAGTTTGATACAATGAGTTTGCCTGTTTGTGGTTCCCCCTTTTGATAATAGGAAGGAAGATAATAGTTCTTGCCCCAATACATTTTGTGAAGATAGAGGTAGGTTCAGGAATTGTTTCCTGAGTAATTGGGGTTCCAGGCTCTGCTAAATTTTGAAATTAACTTTAAAGATACTATAGATTTAAAGATGCCTAGTTAAAAGGATGTGTTTTAACAGTTCACAGAAGTACATATTTTGAAATTTTGTTAGGCAAGCAACTTTTAACTGAATCATGATTTTGATCCTGGGCTAAAGGGAAGTAGCAGTCATGTTTGTATATATTGCAGTTAAAAGGTAATGGTTATCTAGTAATTGGCTAAATTTGTGTATGTCCTACCATTCTTACCTTTAGATTTAAACACTAGTATATGTTAGTTGATGTTACATCACCACCATGACTTGACAGTTTAATCTTGAGCAAGTCAACACATGCTTGGCATTATCTGTATTTATAGTTACTTTTAAGTAAATTAATATTCTCTGAACTTTAGTTAAGATGTGTATTTTTTAAATGAAAACTTCAATTTTCTTAGGTCATGGATCAAAAAGAACATAAATTGAATGGGAAGGTGATTGATCCTAAAAGGGCCAAAGCCATGAAAACAAAAGAGCCGGTTAAAAAAATTTTTGTTGGTGGCCTTTCTCCAGATACACCTGAAGAGAAAATAAGAGAGTACTTTGGTGGTTTTGGTGAGGTATGTTACAAATGTTTTGACCCAGTTTATGTCAAAATTAGTGTGAATGTGATTGTCCTATTATGGACTCAGAGTCACTTGGCTTTTCAGAGCTGTTAGGGCAGATTATGTGATTTGTTTTGGAATAAGGATATTGTAAATACTTTATTAGCAGGTCTTTGAAGGTTGGATGATGCGTTTTTTTCATTGAGCACCTACTCGATGCAAAGTATTGCTGGGGTAGAGTATACAAAGATGAAATAGACAAGCATTCTTAAATACAGACAATAAGAGGAAGAAATCCAGAGTAAAAGGAGACTTTTGTTCAAAAAAGGAAAGGAATTAAGAATAGGGTGTAGTGCCTTATCAATTGAAATGCATGTATACGTGCAAATTTAATGAGACTAACAATTATAGACTCATTAGGCTGGACGCGATGGGTCATGCCTGTAGTAATATCAGCACTTTGGAGGCCGAGGTGGGTGGATTACTGGAGACCAGGAGTTGAAGACCATCCTGGGCCAACATAGTGAGACCCCATCTCAATTAAAAGTAAAGCAAACTCAGACTCATTAGTGAAATAGATAATAGAGGTCTCTTTTAAGAATTAATGAAAGTTGAGAAATTTGTGGCATTGGGCTCCAGATACATCCCGCAGACATTTATTGCTTGATTGAAACATTACATGCTTTTTTAGTATTGAGGATTTGAGATATTGCCCACAAAACTCAGTATCTAGCTTTTCTTAAATATTTGCAAGAGCACGCAACATGGGAATTGACACTGCCCTCCCGTGTGGCAGCATCTGTCAAACTGAGTAGTAGCTTCCATCTTGGTTTGGGCCTACGCTCTCCAGTTTTTAGTAGTCTTCACCACCCTACTTCCTATTTTCTCTCAAATACATTTTTATTCTGTTTTTCTTAAATTTGAGTGTTTTCTTCGTCTTCTTTGTGGGCATTTGAATTTGTGACCCTTGAGTTAGGTAGTAAATGTCAGTGCCTGGTGAAGCTTATTTTTGTAAATAGTTGTGAAGACCTTAGATGGAATGGATGTTCTAATTGGAAGAATTCCTTAAAAGGATTAGAATAAATAGGGGGAAACAGGAGAATAGAACTTCAGTGCCAAATACATGTTTTCTTTGTGCATTTTGCCCCCTCTAAACTTGTGTTTCTTTTAAGGTCAATAACATACAAGCTAGCATATTGAAATTTGTTTTTTAATACCAGGTGGAATCCATAGAGCTCCCCATGGACAACAAGACCAATAAGAGGCGTGGATTCTGCTTTATTACTTTTAAGGAAGAAGAACCAGTGAAGAAGATAATGGAAAAGAAATACCACAATGTTGGTCTTAGTAAAGTAAGTTAAGCATCCATTTACTTGTAGAGAAAACTAGCTGTTGTAAAGAGCTTAATCATTTACCTTTCTCTGTAAAGGCTTAAGTTCTTTGCATGCTTTAAAATCTTCTCAGTGGTTACTTACCATTGACCAACTTTTTGTGGGGAGCAGGATGAACACATTTGTTACTTTTAGTGTTTTTGTCTAGGCTTTCACAAAAATATTTTTTAGGACTCAAGTAAAATGAAGTAACATCTCTAGCAAGTATTCATAAGTAATTACTCTTAAGTACTAAATATTGATTTAATTAATAAACTGAATTTGAGGAAAGTTTCAAATTAGCCTACTTTATTTAAACATGTTGGCTATTCTGGTTATTAGAAACTTATTTAGCAACTTTTATTTTCTTGAGTCAGTTTAATAATGTAATTTTTCTCTTTTAGTGTGAAATAAAAGTAGCCATGTCGAAGGAACAATATCAGCAACAGCAACAGTGGGGATCTAGAGGAGGATTTGCAGGAAGAGCTCGTGGAAGAGGTGGTGGTAAGCTAGAGCCTTAGTTTACTCTATCTTAAGCTTTTCTGCTTTTTAATTATCCTGAAGTAAAGATCTTTGCTGATCTTCTGACTTTAGTGAACCTATTAATGTGCTGCAGGCCCCAGTCAAAACTGGAACCAGGGATATAGTAACTATTGGAATCAAGGCTATGGCAACTATGGATATAACAGCCAAGGTTACGGTGGTTATGGAGGATATGACTACACTGGTTACAACAACTACTATGGATATGGTGATTATAGCAGTAAGTACTATACTTTTTATATTAACTGCTATTTGACATTTATTTTGTACAAATTTGGATAGGCAGAAAGGTTAGTGTAGCCTTGCCAAGTGCAAATGTCTTCAGGTTTCAAATTCCTGGAA